>NW_025814889.1:94291594-95702427 GCF_022079265.1 Lynx rufus
CCAATACATTGCTGAAAAATATTTAGAGCCCACCAGAACTACTGAAGAAAGGAGATGGTATTTTTCTCCTAACAGATAAGTAGGAATTTAGAAAAAAAATTGTAACTCTTCTTGGTTGACTTCTGTTTTTGAAATTATGGATTATCACCTAGAAAAGAAAAGGGCTGAAGTGAGTATTATAAAAAGTGTTTCCACTTTTGAGGAAGTTAGTGGAGTTGGGTGACAGTTCCTGGACACATACATGTGAGGACAGCATCTTCAAGAAGAGGATACCAAATACTGAGGTCTTTCAGTATTCAAGTAACTTAAGTCTCTGGAATAAATAGTACCGAAGGTAAGCCTGCTTTAATACCAAGACATAGTGAATATTTTATTGTGCATAGTATTAAAATTCCCCCAAAATGGGACACCTGGGTGCCTCAGTTGGTTGGGCATCCAACTTCGGCTTAGGTCGTGATCTCGCGATTTGTGAGTTCAAGGCCCACGTCGGGCTCTGTGCTGACAGCTCAGAGCCTGGAGCCTGCTTTGGATTCTGTGTCTCCCTCTCTCTCTGCCCCTCCCCCACTTTTGCTCTGTCTTTCAAAAATGAATAAATGTAAAATAAATATATAAATAAATAAAAAATAAAATAAAATTCCCAAAAAACAATAAAGCCACACACTCTATGATATTTAGATTTGTATAAATCTCCTTGTTATGTAAATCTCCTTGTTATGTATAATTTTGAAGACACAGAAGAAAATTAACTCTGAAAATATTTACCTTGATGTTCTACATAGAATCCCATGTTAAGGTATCATATTGTTTCTTACTAAGAAATACATTTTATATCATGGACAGCATGTGTGTAGCATGTTTGTATACAAAATGAAAGTTTTAAAAAATAACAGTAATTCATGCTGTGTGTGTGAGTGCCAGGGGAAAGGACAGAGAAAGAGGCTGACATTAACTGTAAGGAGACATTGTATTTATGATAAGGTTTTTAGAAATAATACTCTGTACGTGATGCACTTCCATTTTCTTAAAATATAAAACAAAATAGCAAATGCTGTAGGTGATGCCCCCAACATTGACCTCAAAACCCATTATCTTTATTTATAGTCTTTTTTTTTTTAATGTTTACTTAATGAGAGAGAGTGAGTGAGCAGTGGAGAGGCAGAGAGAGAAGGACACAGAGGATCTGAAGTGGGCTCCATGCTGACAGCAGCGAGCCTGATGTGGGGCTCAGACTCATAAACCTGAGGTCATAACCTGAGCCGAAGTCTGACGTTCAACTGACTTAGCCACCCAGGCACCCCTCTCTTTATAGTCTTAATGACAGGTCTGCACACAAAGTATTTTGTTGTTCAGAAACACTAAAATCCTAAGGTTTTTTTTTTTTTTTCTTTTTTTAAAAAATAAGGTTGTTATCAGTGCCCTGGGGGAGAGTGTATCCTTGCCTTTTCTTCCTTTCCCTTCATTGTTCCTATCAGTGCAATGAATTAAAATTGTGAGAGAGATAATTTTTAAGTGTTAATTTATGCTGAAAATTCTCAAGTCACAGTTAAGTATTTAGAAGACTAGCATATGTATTTAGGCCTTTGGAAACTTTAGATCATCAATCTGTTGAGTCTCTTCTCTGTAAAGGAGTACAGTGTTTAAATGGCATGTTTTTAATCAATGGGGATAATTTGTTTCAAGGAATTTTCACTTTCTCTAAATAACTGAGGACATTAGTGAAGCAAGGCTACCTTTCTTGGGTGATGTGTCCTGATAAGTAGTTGGCCTTTTCATTTTACAATAGGTATGTTACTTTTACTGTGTCCTAGGTAGTGGGTACACCTAATAATAAATTAACATTTCTGAGAGAAATAATTTTCTGATAGAAGACTCATTAAAAATCAGATTCTGTTCAATATAAAGAACTGAGGCCAATAAGGGTCATCCCATGGAGTCAGGAACTAAGGTGTTCCACATGAGAGAATTTTCTAGAAAAGGAAAATTAGAAATCATAACTAATAATTTTGTTGCAAATTTTAAGAAATTAATGGGATACTTTAATGTATATATTTGTATGTATCCATATAGCTATATCGTGCGAGAGAAATGTTTCAAACATCCCCAGAAGTACAGAAACTATGTGGAAAAACATTTATGTACTCAGTAAATCTTAATGTTTCTTCCTTGACTTCTCAGAGTGTATGGAACAGCCATCAGTGACTTAGAGGTGATACAGGTTAATCATTGTGAATGAATACTAATTAGTGACTGTCGTATGACTAATTTACTTTTACTCAGTTCCCTCAGACCTAAATGTAGCATATTTTTCTGATTCGTCTCTTAATGCCAGAGGTTTCTTATTAATGTATAACAGTGAACTTTCCCCTTTTGTCCTCTTACCTAAAGCAGCTTTGGGAGAATGGAACACATTTCTTAAATGAGCAGCCTGGATTTATTTACATGTCATTCCTATAGGACAGATGCGGTATTTGTGACTAATAGTTTTATTCTATTTTACTGCAGATTGCAGATTGTAATAGTGGAAAGAAAGATCTTGCATCCTGGACCTGTTTCTGGTTTGGACAAGTTGTTTAACTACTCTGGGTACTTTGTTAATACCTTTCCCATAGAGAAGTTGTGAGAATTAAGTGAGCTAATGTAAATATCTGGCACAGAAGTTGCTCAAGAAAGGTTACTTTAATATCACTGGCCTTCTTTCAAGTGGTTGAACTTGGTAAAGTCTGATTTCTAAATGAGTGGGGGTATTTCGGCACAAAAATACTCAGACTTGTCTTTACCTCCCTCCCTAAACAAAGCAGATTTTAACATTAAATTTCATCATCCAACTCTTAGAACCCTTGCAGATTTTTTTCTTGTACTCTTGGTTTATTCTTGTACCTAAGGTTTGATAGGCACATAACAAATGCTTTGTGAACATTAAACTAAGTGAAAAAGGATTGTTCAGATGAAAGGTATGTGGATAAGTCAGTTTTTGGGCAATTCTAGAGAACTCTTGCCAGAACTGGTATCTTTGTTTTGGTCTTCAGAGACTATTAAATGTGATCACTGAGTCATACTTGCTGTTTTCTCTGTCCCCTGGCTATATCTCTTAAGATTCTGAAGCTTGCCAGCCACAGGATGTTTAAAAGGCAGAGTAGGCTTTAGCCCAGGGGGAGTTTGTTTATTTAAAGAAAAATAATTAAGTTCAAACATCCCTACCGTGTCATAGCTAGTCTGGTCATGTTAGAGTTAGTTCTTTTGATTCTTTCTGGTGGTCACGGTGCCTAAAGATAACAAATTCGAAAGTAGTTTAAACTTTTGAAATTACTTGGAACTTTATAATGTAATCCCAAACAGAAGTCCCTAAAGGAGTGGGGGGAAAGGGCCATTTATTTTGCTAGTTGTTTTTTAATGAGAGTCATTTAATTCACATCATTTACTACTCCTTCCTAGAGTTATGGCACAGATGATTTTATTAAAAACAAAACCAAAAAAAGAAAAAAAAAACGCACTATGGTGGTTATATCTTTATTAATTCTTTGAAATTGGGACCATAAGAATCTTTTGAAAGGGACAGTATAGGAGCACTTGGGTGGCTCAGTTAGTTGTGTCCAACTTTCACTCAGGTCATGATCCCATGGTTCGTGGGTTTGAGCCCCACATCAGGCTCTGTGCTGACAGGTCAGAGCCTGGAGCCTGCTTTTGGATTCTGTCTCTCTCTCTCTCTCTCTCTCTCTCTCTCTCTGTCTCTCTCTGTCTCTCTGTCTCTCTCTCCCCTGCTTATGTTCTGTCTCTCTCTTTCAAAAATAAATATTTAAAAAATTAAAAAAACAAAAGGGACAATATAATCTTACAGATGTTTAGACACAAAAGATATGGTAATTGGTGATGTTCATATTTCAGATGATTATTATCTCCCGAACATTTCTCCTTGCATATTTTATGCCAGATAAGAAAATCAGAGACAGATATTTTGGCTTGCCTAGGGTACCAGGACCTGTCTCTTTGATGAGATAACTTGATAACTTGTAAAAACCAAGTCCTAGAGGAAGTAGAGGAGGTATAAGACCCGTATCTGCTTTTCTGGGCAGAGGGAAATGCAAGTCCTGAGGCCTTGAAGTGAGAATGTGCTTGAAGTGTTTAAGGAAAGGAAAGAGGCCAATGTGGTGAGAATGGAGTGAACAATGGGGAGAGTAGTAGGAGACGAGGTTAGAGAGATGTGGAAGGGATATTTCAAATCATGGTCCTTATGGCTGTTGTAGGGTTTTGGCTTTTAGGCTAGTAAGATGGACTCAATTAGAGGCTTTGAGCAGAATGATATGATCTGACTTTCTTTTGAAAATGACTAATCTGATTGACTTGTTGAGATGAGCAGAGGGGGAGACTGGGAGATCGAATAGGGAACTATTAGAGTAATGCAGATGAGAACTAAGGTGGCATGGACCATGGTGGTCAGATTGGAAGTGTTGAAAGTGGTAATATTATGGATGTCTTTTGAAACTGGAGCTCCTGGGATGAATACGTAATGGATAGTGATGAGTATTTCTGCACATAATGTTTGATTGACCCATTTTTAATGATGTTAAGATTAATCACTGGGTTCAAGTTTTGTCGACTGGATTTAGCCATTATGAGGTTTCCCATCAATCTTTTACCTAATGGTTTTAGCAGCTGTTGATCATTTTTTTTTATTAAATTTTTTAAATGTTTATTTATTTTTGAGAGAGAGAGAGAGAGCGCGTGCATGTGCATGCGCAGGGGTGGGGCAGAGAAAGAGGGAGACACAGAATCCAAAGCAGGCTCCAGGCTCTGAGCTGTCAGTGCAGAGCCCGATGCGGGGCTCAAACCCACAAACCGTGAGATCATGACCTGAGCCGAAGTTGGATGCTTAACCAACTGAGTTATCAAGGCGCCCCAAGAGCATACAAGTTTAAAAAAAAAGAATACCCCACCCGCAACATTTAGCAATCATTTGTCTAGCAGTTCCCTTTTAGGAGTTTTCCCCAAAGATTCCAAAAACAAAACTACAAATTCCTCGAAGGCTGGTAGCATCGATTGATTGATTGATTATTTTTGAGAGAGTGGGGGAGGGGCAGAGAGAGGGAGAGACAGAGGGATCTGAAGCAGGCTCCGTGCTCTCATTGCAGAGTCCAGTGCGGGGCTTGAACTCACAAACTGTGAGATCATGACCTGAGCCAAAGTCAGACGCTTAACTGAGTAAGCCACCCAGGCACCCCTCATGTCTTATCTTTTAATTATGGGCTTTGTTTACTGGGGGAAGAAACAATAATGATGATGTAGTTGGCATTGATATCAATGGTGTATATGTGGAGGGAATGGCATTTTGAGACTTTGCCGTTTTGAAATACTACCAGATTAAATATTTCATCAATTAAAGTTAAATCACTTGTCAGTTTATTCATTCTTTGAGTAAATATTTACTGAGCACTTACTGCATGGCAACCATTGCCTTAAGTGCTTAAAAGATATCTGTAAATAACACCAGTAAAAATTCTCTCTGGATCTTACTTTCTATGGATGTGAGGGGGAAATTGGGATGCCTGGGTGGCTCAGTCCATTGAGTGTCCCACTTCTGATTTCGGCTCAGGTCATGATCTAATGTTTCACGAAATTGAGCCCTGCATCAGGCTCTGCACTGACAGTGTGGGATGGAGACTGCTTAGGATTCTTTCTCTTATTCTCTCTTCCCCTTTGCTGCTCGTGCTTTCTCTCTCTCTCTCTCTCTAAATAAATAAATAAATAAACATTAAAAAAAAAGATGCAAGGGGAAATAGACAAACCTGTATAATTCATTTATTGTTTTCAAATGTGGGGTTTTAGAGTTCCTCTTCATCTTCCTTTTTCCCTTTTCTAGTCTGTAAATGGCATTCTTAGGGAGTTGCAAGACCCTGCTGGTGAGTGGAAGGCATTGAGGACTGAAGAATTATAGATCTTTATACTTAGTCTGTGTAACAGAAATGTATAATTCTGGTCCTGTGGGACGATAGCCTATATTCCATCCTTCTCACCTCATCGTCAGCCCTGTTAATGTTTTTTATTAGAAGGTTGCTCAAGAATTGTTTTGATAGTTCCCTCTTTTGTAGACTCTAAAATTTAGAAAATTGTCCTTAAAGATTTTGTGTTTTTGTTATAATGTGTTCTTAATGACTACATCTTTATTTCAGAAATGACCATTAAGAAGTAGATGCCCAGATGCAAAAGTGATGAAACAGTCAGTTTGTCATACAGTAAGATGCAGCTGTGGCTTTTCAACCAGATTAGTAAGTGTGGCGAAATTTTCTTTTTAAATTTATACTTATTTTATCTCCTTTGAAAAACATTCAATAAAAAGTATAGTGGACATTTTCTTAAGTGTTAACTTGTATTTCTGTTTTTACTTTGGATTGTAGTACAAATTATAGTGTATGACTCTAGAAAATGTATGTCTGTGCTGTACCTTTTTAAGAACCATAGAAGTAATATTATAAAATCATAGTGTTAGAGGAGACATGTGACAAAGAGTCACTATAATACCACTATCCAAATATAGCTACTCCTAAAATTCTTGGATATTTGTTTTCCTTACCAGTCTTTGTTCTATACATTTAAAAACAAACAAACAAACATTTTGCTCATAGTGTTATGAAGAGTGTGCTTCTTTTATATTTTAAAATTAAATTTGTGGGAGGGTAGGTGATGGGCATGGAAGAGGGCATCTTTTGGGATGAGCACTGGGTGTTGTATGGAAACCAAATTGACAATAAATTTCATATATTAAAAAAAGTACTCTTCAATGTGGTGTGTATATATATATATATATATATACACATACATACATATATACATACACATACATACATACATACATACATACATACATACAGTGGAGTATTACTCAGCAATCAAAAAGAATGAAATCTTGCCATTTGCAACTATGTGGATGGAACTAGAGGGTATCATGCTAAGCGAAATTAGTGAGTCAGAGAAAAAGACAAATATCATATGACTTCACTCATATGAGGACTTGAAGATACAAAACAGATGAACATAAAGGAAGGGAAGCAAAAAGAATATAAAACCAGGGAGGGGGACAAAACATAAGAGACTCTTAGATATGGAGAACAAACTGAGGGTTACTGGAGGGGTTGTGGGAGGGGGGATGGGCTAAATGGGTACGGGGCTTAAGGAATCTACTCCTGAAATCATTGCTGTACTACATGTAACTAACTTGGATGTAAATTTAAATAAATAAATAAATAATGTATTCTTCAGGACAGAGTTTCTTATTGGGGTAATGAAAATGTTCTGCTCTAATATGGTGGTGATGGTTACACAACTTTCTGAATATAGTATAAAAACCACTGAATTTTACACTTTAAAGAGGTGAATTTTGTGACCTATGGATTATACTTAAAAACTACCCTTCAGGTATCAAATCTTGGTGAGAGTAAAACCCAGTTGAGTACTGGTATTTTAGAATATGAAAATGTGCCAAGATATCATTGTGTACCTAGAAGAAATAATTTGATAATCAGTGGAATAGTGTTTTTGTAATAATAAAAAATAATAAAAATTATAACTTTTATAGATATTTTAATAAAATATTAAAGTACTTTTATTATTAGAGACTTATTATCTCTTAAGCTTTGGTAATATCAAGTGTCATAATATTCTGAATGTACTGTATTAGCATTTTGTTATCTTTTCATTTTTAAGGGACTTCCTTTTTTTGAAACTAACATTTCAACTTTTCTACCTGAAATTTTTTTAGGAACAGAATTGTATCTGTTTCTCTCAGAAGAGAATTCCACAAGGTAAGAAATTATTAATATAGTAATAAAACAAATATGGTCGAATACAGGCTTAATTGCTTTTGATTTTTTTAATCCTTTTCCCTATATTTATTTCATATCTTTTCTTGATTATTCCAAGATTATCACAAATTTGTTAGCTCCTTTTTTACTACCTCAGAATTTTGAAACAAGATGCATTTCATCTTATTTGAAGTTAAGATTAAAAGGACGTGATAAAAGTCATCACCTTTTGACACTCAAATACTGCTTTTCATGGCATCTTCCTAGCATTATTAAGGAACTCATTCCTAGCATTGTTAGGAGTGGGTTTGTCTATTTTAGGAAGAAAAGTTCTCTTTTTCCATTGGGGCCCATTTACCTTTTACCTAAATGACTCAGGGCAGTAGAGGATTCACAGAAGCTCTATTAGGGGCTGTTAAGTTAAAGGAGATTATTTAGCTGTGTTTCCACCTATGGAAATTATATAACTCCTGTATTTGGTTTAAAAAATGGAGTGCTTTCTACTGGGTAGATAAGAAAAGATTGAGTAGCATCTAGTATTAAAAAAAAAATCCTAAATGATCATCTTTACAATGGATTTTCAGTCATCATTTAGATTGTTATACTCTTTGGACTGCTGAAGGATGAAATGTCCAAGTGAGTATATATTGGTGTGCTCCTCTTGGTATGCCAAGAACTTAAAATCAGTTGCTTGGCCTTAAGAGATTACATCGTTTAAATTTTCTCAGGAACTCTTTGGTATAGGTAGTAGTGATCACTGCAGATTAATCTGACAACTGGAAAATGCTTATAAAGTGAATTATTCAGATGAATAACTTTCTCATTTATTCTCCTTTTTCAATGTAATGTGTGCTGAGGGAAACATGCACCCTCAAACACATCTTTCCCACAGATTTAATTAGGTCAGTTTTTATCCTGAAAACTGAAAACAGAGGGTTAAAATAAAGGGACCCACTGGCTGAAGAGGAGGGACGGGGAGCAATGCATCAATAGTTTTCACGTACAAGTGTCTTGTATAGCTTTCCCCCTGTGTTTTTCTTCTACTTCTAGAGGCTTCAGGGAGTCCTGGAACCTGTGTGTAGCACTATCTGATCCTTTAGGGCACTACTCAAAGACAGTACTGCAGGAGAAATCCAGATCCCCATTTTCCTGGACCATCATGCTTAAAGCGAAAACAGAAATTTCACAAGATTTAATCTTAGTGAACTTGATCTGTTACATCTTTGTCCCTGTTCTTTTGGAAAATGAAATTTGAATCTTCGACATTAATACAATGTATGATGTGTAATATGTTGTATGACACATAATACAGCGTATGACAGTGATGGATCATAGTATCTGGTACCCATAGGGCTCCCCTGTAAGTGCTCCATAAATGTTTATTTTTATAAATGCCCAGATGCTGTTGTAACTTTATTTTAGAGTAGAAAATAATCAAAACATGATTATTCATATTTATGTAGTATCATCTTCCTACACAAAGGTTAAAAGGACAATGACAACTTTAGAAAAACTGTTGTTAATTGTGCACTAACGAATGGTTGAAATGATAAATTTTATGTTACATATACTTTACCACAGTTTAAAAAATTGTTTAAATTTTTGAGCAACTGGTTTATTATGAAAGAGGATAGCTATGTTTGAGGTATTGAGTTGATGATTATTCCTCAGTTTGTGTCATACCCATCCTCATTGGTTCATTAAAGGACTATTTTTCTGTTTTCCTTTGTAACTAGTTCCCATACATACTCAGGTGTCTCTTTAGATCATATAACTCTTTCACCTTTTACCAGTCCTCATATAAGTGACTTTTTAACATGTTTCATATCTATCCTTTTATGTCTTAGGAAAGGTTTTATTATTTTGTGTATTTTAATTATATGGTAGGTCTTAGTCCAATTCTTGTAGTCCCCTTCGCCCACCTCACTCTTCTGTTTTTCTGAGATCTGGCCATGTTGTTGAATGTTCGTCTAATTTGTTTTGTCCAACTGGTACGTTGTATTTTAGGTTGTTTATTAAAATGAAACTGTTACATGTAAAATTCCTTAAATGTATAAGGAATGTTACAATGAGCATTAGGAAAAGGCCAGTTTGTGTTCACTTTTTAAATATTAGAATTGAATTTAAAGATTGTGAATTAGATGAGATGGAAGATTAGAGGAAATATAAACATCTGTTTCAGAGGCTGAGAATCTGTTAGAACAGTGAAAGGAAAAAATTGTGGGACCTAACAAAAACATCTATTTTTCTTCTAGAAACATTGTGTTAAAATGCTCAGGTCTCAGTGTTAGCCCACAAAAGCTTAACAGTTGAAAGATAACCAGTAATATTTTGGAACCTCCTTATTACTGATTACCTATTAATTTCTACATATTATATTTGAACATTATCTTACTTTGTTTTTAATTTCTTTGAAGCATAACCATGTTTTCTGAATCCACATCACTGAATCTAACACAGAAAAAAACAGTACAAATGCAGCTTTCTAAATTTGGGATGCAGAAACACAGTTTCATCTAGAGTAGCATATTATTAGCAGAAGCAACTTCTGTTGGATCCCCTAACTATAAACTGTCAGAGTGGGAACTTGAGAAGCTCCAAGTCCAAGGTAATGGTATGCCTTGCAGTAATGAAGAGGAAAGAGAGAGGAACACTCCTATGAGAGGATGGGGTGATCCCTGACTTTAGAAGAAGGGCAATGACAGCTGTGATCAGATCAGGGAATGGCTTCCATCACAGAAAAGAAGCTAAAGGTACCTTGTGGGGAGAAGTTTGTGTGGGAGGAGGATCTTAGGGGCACTTAGTTCTGGGGGCTAGGAGAAAATGTGCTACTAATTCAGTCATGAAATGGAAAAAAGGGTAAAGGAATTCATGTTTGCTAAAAGTGAAGTCAATGTTGAGGCTTTTTGAAAGAAGTAGTTATTTATATGTCAACACTTAAGTATTTATACAAGTTCTGGTGGGAAAACCAGTAACTCTTTTTTTGTTGTTGTTGTTAAGTTTTTATTTATTTATTTTGAGAGAGAGAGCAGTGAAGAGGCAGAGGGAGAGGGAGAGGGAGAGACAACTGAGCCACTCAGGCACCCCAACCAGCAACTCTTGAAGTTAATATTGAGTTGGTATCCCATACATTGTTGAACACTGTTTTTAAAAGTAACAGTTCAGAGAATTATACATCAGATAACATAATCTCTTTCTCTAGTTTCATTCGTTTTTGAGTATTTTATATGGCATAGTAATTTCATTAGTCTCACTTTGTTATATTAAGAGATGGCCTAAGTAAAACAGATAGTGTAGTATTCTCATTTTACAAATGATGCAACCAGAAGTGGACTTAGCTTTAGGTTCCCTATCAACTGATATTTTGCTCTAAATGGAAGATGTAATTACTAGTTTTAAATTAAAAGAAATTTTTCTAACCTGGAAGAACCTCATAGCCTAAAAAGTTTTAAAAAACACACACATATACAAACAAAAATATAGCCAGAGAGTAATTGATTGATTTAACCTTCAGGTTCACTAAAGCAGCACTTAACAAATTAACTTGGATTTTGTTGGCTACTGTTATGTGGAACATTATTTCAGAAATATTTCCAATTTAGAACAAATACTATACATTTAGATATTTTTAAGTTTTGAACATGGCTGTTTACTTTGGTAAACAGACACTTTGGTGTCTAATTTTGATGGATAGGAGATTAGAATCCTCAATTTGTGGGAATGGAACAAGGAATTTGATCTCACATATTTCAGTACATAGTAATTCCCTCCCCCCAAGTCATTTGTAGTATGAAAATCAAGAAAACTGTGTTATAAACCTGTGTCTTTTATCCTGAGTGACTTAATTTGGTTCAGGCTAGCTTTAGTGGTATAAGTACAGATCAGGTTTGGTTTTGAATAGTCCAGTTTTATCCTAGGGCGTTCTAGGTCTGCAGTGTTTTTGGATATGCTAACCATTTGGTTTCAATACCTAGCTGACATTTGATCCTGTGGAAAGATTGTGAGAGATTTCACATGTAGGTGGTGGGATGAAGGAACACAGATTGACTCATAGTCTACTGAGTAGACTGGAGTTATAGGACTTTGAAGTTTAGCAGTGTTTTTGTTACTCAGAAATAAACTCTGATTTATTATTGTATATTAAGACTTCAAATGTAATTTAAGTAAATTTCAACTTTAGAAAATGTGGATAGCTTTATCATTTTTATAAAAGAATATAGTTATTTCAGATACTCTTTGTTTCACGTTAAACTCTTTAGAATTCCATATGAGCTGCCTTTTTTTTAGCCACTTGCTTTCAGATTAAAAACAAAACAAAACAAAACAAAACCAAAAAACCAAAAACTCAGAATAGGTTGAAACTTGACACAAATTGCTGCCACAGAACAAAAGTGCTGATCGAGTTAAATCAACCCCTGTAATGTGTATTGAAAAGAAAACCTCTCCTCTCTCCGCCAGTTTGAAGAACAAGCGTTTTTCCTGCCAAGAAGGGCTGACTTTAAATGGACCAGCTGTCCATATTAGGAGCACTGGGTTGCTAAGGTGACCATGGCTGTTTGGAGAAGAATGCAGCTGAGAGGGCAAGTTCTTGATGTGTGAGCTGAGGGAAGGAATGTGGTGTGATTGTGCATCATTCCTCCTAATCACATGCTCACAAAATGCTGTGTGGGCAGCATGTAGAAACTACAAATCTGAGTGCTAGAGCTTGTGTGTGGTTAAAATCATTTTGTTTTCATGTGAGCAAGAGGCTCACAGTTTAGATGGAAAACGTCCACTTTGTATACATGTGTGTGTTTTGGGTGAAGGGGAGGGTGTTTTGATGGTGGATGAAATGGGAATGAATTTATTTTGCATGATGGACACACACTTCCGTATTGTAAAGCAAAAATTATCCTAGGATAAATGTTCCTTCCAATTCATCCTTTCAGTCATATATACAGTGTTAATAGTTCCCCAAGTGAAAGATGTGTCCTTGTAATTGTAATAATTGTACTTATATAATATTAAGTAATTGTACTTATATTTTGGGCACTTTTAATTTCAGAATTATTTGAAAGTCCCAAGAATATGTTGTCTGTTTGGTCCATTTCTCCCCTCCCCCCTTTTTAAAATATAGTCTTACTCTTCCAAAGGGAGATTTTATCTTAATATATTGTGTTTCTTCCCTGAAGCATCCAAAGATAGGTTCTGGTATTTGGTAAAAAGTACGATTCAAGGGGCAGTGGGAAGTGTCAAACTAACAAGCCCACTTACCTGGAACACTTTTTAGATTTTACCATGGACATCATTGCTAATATTTGAAATGAGATATAGCCACATATATTGATATAAACACCTACTGAATGCACCATGAAGTTTTTTGTTTTTTTGTTTTAATCCTTGTTAACAAATCCTGACAATAACACGTTGGTCTTTAATGCAGATATAAATATGTAATATCTTTAAGATGTGAAGTCATTGGACATTGGCAGCTCTGTATTACATTAGCATCATATTCTTAATCAGATAGTCTACTTGCTTTGACATGGTTGCTGTTTAATTGATTTATTTATAAAATATGGAGGGAAATTAAAAGATTAAAATAATTTGAGTATTGAATTCAGTTGGTTATTCTCATGGTATACCTTGATAACTTTTGATGACATTCTCTCAACTAAGTGCTTTATGGTTTTCACATTTAATCCTCAAATCTCCTAGTAACTGATTTTTTTGAGAGATATGGGACATGAATTCGCTTTTTTCATACGGATAATAGGTTATCTCAATGCTATTTATTGAAATAGTTCTTCTTTTCTTCCCTGATATGTGAAATTTCCTGTCTCACAAATCAAGTTTTCGTATGTGGGTAGTTTTATTTCTGTACTCTCTCTTCTGTACCCTTGGTCTTTTTGTCTACCCCTGAGTTATTACTGTACTGTCATAGCTACCTCAGATACTCAAATTTTTGTTTCTTGCCTTGTTCATGACTTCAAAAGGAATGCTTTCAAATTTCACCATTTAACATGATAACTTGTAAATTTTTTTTAAAGATGGTCTTTGCCAAATTAAAGAAGTTTCATTCTATTCTTCCTTGGCTAGGACTCTTGTTTTAAATCATGAATAGATGTTGTATTGAAAGGCTTTTGTATAACTTCAGTGATGATTAAAATTTTTTCTCCTTAATCTATTAATGTAGTCAGTTACATTGATTTTCAGATTAGGTTAACTAAGTATTCCTGGGATAAACCCAATATAGTCAAGTATGGATTCTCTTTTTTCATAATTATTGGATCTGGTTTGCTTACATTTTGTTTGGGATTTTTAGTGTTCATGAGTCAGATTGGCTTTTAATTTTCTTTTCTTACATTATCCCTGTTGGATTTTCAACATATTGCTCACTCATTCATTCATCCTTTCATTCATTCATTTACTCATTCATAGAGCACATATAAGGGAAGAACAGAGAGAGAATCCACCCTGGCAGTGTGGAGCCTGATGCAGGGCTTGAACTCTTGAACCGTGAGATCATGACATGAGCAGAATCAAGAGTTGGATGGTTAACTGACTGAGCCATCCAGGCGCTCCTAACATCTTTCTTTTTAAATGTTAGTTGTGGTAAAAACACCTATCATAAAGTTTACCATCTTACCCATTTTTAAGTGTACAGTTTAGTAGTGTTAAGTATATTCACATTATTGTGCAACAAATCTACATAACTTTTTCATCTTGCAGAACTGAAACTCTATACCCATTAACCACTCTTCATCTCCCCCTCCCATCGTCCTGGCAACCACCATTCTACTTTCTATTTTTGTGAGTTTTACTGCTCTAGATACCTCATATAAGTGAAATCATACCGTATTTATCTTTTTGTGCCTGGCTTTTCACTTAGCATAATGTAGCATGTATCAAAATTTTCTTTTTAAGGCTGAATAATATACCATTGTGTGTATAAACATTTTGTTATCTGTTCATCTGCCAGTGGACAAGTATGTTGCTTCCACCTTCTGGCTGTTGTGAATAATGCTGCTATGAATATGTATGTACAGATATCTCTTCTACACCCTTTCAATTCTTTTGGATATAGACCCAGAAATGATACTGTTGATAATATGGTCATTTTATTTTTAATTTTTTGAGGAACTACAGTCCTGTTTTTTAATAGCAGCCACACCATTTACATTCCCACCAGCCATACACAAGTGTTCCAATTTCTCCGTATCCTTGCCAACACTTATTTTCTGTTTTTTTTTTTTTTTTTAATAGTAGCCATCCTAATGGTTGTGAAGTAATAGCTCACTATGGTTTTGATTTGCATTTCCTTAATGATTAGTGATGTTGATTCCTAATGATTATCTTTTCATATGCTTTTTGACCATTTGTATATTTCCTCTGGAGAAATGTCTGTTCAAATTCCATTGTCCATTTTTTAATCAGGTTACTCTAATAGTTATCATTGCTGTTGCCGAGTCATACGGGTTCTTTATGCTAGGTATTAACACTCTTACCAGATAACGTGATTGGCAAATATTTTCTCCTGTTCCATAGGTTGCCTTTTCAGGCTGTTAATTGTTTCTTTTGATGCATAGAAGCAGTGTCATTAAGCTTTACCTATGGTTTTTTGGCAAGAGTATTATACTTTTAGGTCTTATATTTAGATCTTTATTATGAGCTAATTTTTATATAAAGTGTAAGGTAAGGGTCCAAGTCCTTTCTTCTGCATGTGGATATCCAGTTTTCTCAGCACCATATGTTAAAACGACTGTCTTTTCCTCCACTAAATGGTGTTAGCATCCTTTGTCTTGGTTGCGTTTCGGTATGAATTAGAAAGTGGTGTTTTTTTCCATTCTCTAGAAGAATTTTTTTAAGGTTGTAATTGTTTGTTGTTCATTCACTGTTTGGTAGGACTATAAAACTATCTGGGCTTAATTTTCTTAGTGGAAGGATTTTGAACTGCAACTCTTTGATTTTGTAGTAATTGTTTTTCTGTTTACATTCTCTTTCATGTTTTTAAATGGTCAGTTGATTTTTTTGCCCTTTAAAAGTTGATATGTAGGGGCGCCTGGGTGGCTCAGTCAGTTAAGTGTCCCACTTTGGCTCAGGTCATGATCTCACGGTTCATGGGTTCGAGCCCCGCATCGGGCTCTGGGCTGACAGCTCAGAGCCTTGGAGCCTGCTTTGGATTCTGTGTCTTCCACCCTCTCTGCCCCTCCCCCACTAATGTTCTGTGTCTCTCTTTTTCTCAAAAGTAAATAAACATTAAAAAAATAAAAAAAAATATTCTGTGTGACAGAAGGATTCATAAAGCATTCCTTTTGTGTACTGAAGCATGATAGTCGTCTTCAGAAAAAGTCCTTGCTCAACTGACTTGTGAGCTGAATTAGCTGCTTTTTTCTGGCGTACCTTTTTTTTTTCCTTGAAAGAACTGGATAGGCAAACTGATTACTTGAACTTATGTATTTGATATTTGTTTTTCTCAAAAATGAACTGAGTGGGCCTAACACTTCAAGAAAAACAGCTGTATTTGTAGCCAGTGATTAAAAAAAAATTAAACTTTCAACTGAAATTTAGTATCTGGGGCGCCTGGGTGGCTCAGTTGGGTAAGCATCCGACTTTGGCTCAGGTCACAATCTCACGGTTTATGAGTTTGAGCCCCGTGTCAGGTTCTGTACTGCCAGCTCAACCTGGAGCCTGCTTCAGACTCTATGTCTCCCTCTTTCTCTGCTCGTCTCCCAGGGGCTTGCACTCTGTTTCTCTCTCAAAAATAAATAAACATTAGAAAAAAATTAAAGAGAAAGAATTTTGCAAAATTTGTATCTAACACCGGGAGCTTGATAGCTTCCCAGATACACCTAAAGACTTTTCTTGGGGCGCCTGGGTGACTCAGTCGGTTAAGCATTCAACTTCAAATTAGGTCATGATCTTACGGTTCGTGAGCTCGAGCCCCCCTTCAGGTGAGTATGAACCCCACTTTGGGTGAGCCCCACTTCTCTCTCCCTGGCTCTCTCTCTGCCCCTTGTGTGATTCTCTCTCTCTTTCTCTTTGCCCCTATCTCACTTGTGCCCTCTCTCTCTCTCAAAAAAAAAAATCAATCAGTAAACAAAAATAAAAATAGAAAAGGCTTTTCTTGTGAAGTGGTTAATGATAATAAAGAATGTGGTTTTCTTTTCTGTCATATTGTATTCTGAATTGTGTCAGTTTGGAATACCGGAATAACTCAGTGAATATTTTCCAGATGACCAATGTATAATGATACAAAATCACATATGGGTAAAAGTGCTAGATAAACCAATGAATTTTAATGCAATAGAACGTGAAAAGTTCATTGATATGGTTTTAGAAACCATAGCAGTAACTAGACTTCAGGAAACTACCATTTGTTAAGTTCAGGTGTAGCATCAGGACTAGCAACAGTTACTTGAAATAATTATTGAAATATTCACTTTCCCAGCTATATCTCTGTATGAGGCTAGATTTTCTTCATATACTTATATACTTTAACCAAAATAGTACATCACAGAATCAGTCATAAGAATCCAGCTGTCATCTATAAAGTTATACATTAAAGACATTTGCAAAACTATGTCTTATCAAAGATAAAACTTTTCTTATCAAGTTTTTAATTTTTTCCCATACAGATATTATTTATGTTAACATATCATAAGTTTATTATTCTTTTAATAAATTAATATATTAAACATTTTTCAGATTTAACTTCTAATTTGGTAAATATCAATAGATAAGAACCCAGTTGAAGGAAAACTCTGAAAAATTCTCAAATAATTTTTTTAAATGTTGTATTTATTTTTGAGAGAGAGAGAATGAGGGAGGGAGGGAGAATGAGTGGGGGAGGGGCAGAGAGAGAGGGAGACACAGATTCCGAAGCAGGCTCCAGGATCCGAGCTGTCAGCACAGAGCCTGATGCAGGGTTTGAACTCACAAACCACTAGATCATGACCCGAGCCGAAGTCAGATGCTTAACCGATTGAGCCACCCAGGTGCCCCTCAAAATAATTTTTAAAAGTGTAAAGGGATCCTGCAACCAAAAAGTTGGTGAACTGGTTGCTGACCTACAGATCACAATGATGTTTCATTTTTATTTCTGACATTATGCATTTGTCCTCCTTTTCCTTTTTCAAAAAAAAAGTGGTATCCCAATTTTATATTTAAAAAAATTCAGTCTCCGTTGTAGTTTTAAGATTATTTTCATAATCTGTTAAATGATGATAAATACATCTATAGTTGCATTAACTAATTTTAAAACTCCATAGGCCTAGTACAGTCTATTCATGAGTATATTTCTGTATTTTGTTATGCAAATTACCCCCAAATACTATAAAATTCAGTTAAAAATAGACCCTCCTGGAAGCAGTGACATCCCAGTAGTAAGAGTACACTTGGTTTCCAGATCTTGGTTTCTAATAAGTTCTGTACTAAAAGGAACCAGCGCTCCTTGGAGAAATGGCTGATTTAAGGACTGGGGCAAGAAATATATAGATCAGCTTAGAGCATCTTGTAGTGCCGAAAAGTAAGAATGTGCTTAAACAAACTCACAATGATGGCACTATGTCAAAGGGACATAGGAGCCAACTGAAAGAACTCCCAGTGGTCAAAGGTGGAATAATTTGAACAAGAATTGAAGTGTAAAGTTGTATTGGATTATAACCCAGAGTATAAAATAAGTATTCAAGGCTCCATATGGTATAAATAGGTTGTTGAATGAATGAATGAATGAATGAATAATGAAGAGACACATCTCCTGTGCAGAGTAACTCCAAGTAATTTGTGTTGATACTCCCATCTTCAACAAGGTGGAACATTACTCTCCACTCCTTGAGTGTGGGCTGTGCATAATGACTTCCTTTTAAAGAGTACACTAATGAAAGGAGATGGAGAGGAGTAACTACAGTGGAGAAATCTTATGAACACTACCTCAGACAGGTCAGTAGTGATAAGTCATATTGACAGTATGTTTCCAAGGATAACGCTGTGATGAAAGGCATTTTTTCTCCCTGGTCTTCTCCCAAAAACTCATAATGCCAATCTAATCATGAGAAAAACACCAAAGAAATTGCAGTAGACGGACATTCTACAAAATTCTTGACCAGTATTCCCCCAAACTGTCAAGGTCATCAAAAACAAGGAAAATCTGGGAAACTGTAGCCAAAAGGAGCCTAAAGGGATATAGCTAATTATAATAATGGTATCCTGAATAGGATCCTGCAACAAAAAAAAGCATATTCTATAAAAACCAAGGAAATTTGAATAAAGTATGGATTTTAGTTGATAATTACATATCTGTATTAGTTTATTAATTGTAACAAATGTACCATACTAATGTAAGGTATTATTAATATATAACACCAGATGTGGAGTCTATGGGAATTCTGTATTATCTTCTCAATTTTTATCCAAATCTGAAATTGTTCTAAAAAATAAGGTTTATTAAAAAAAACCAACTGAGTCCCTCAAGTATATTTTTAAACCCAGAAATCATGTACTTCACAACTTTTACCAGATTTTTTGCTCATTTTCACTCTTAAATACTATTACTCCTGGAGGCAACCCAAGTTTAAAAAAATCTAGTAAAAGAACAGTTTGCTTGAGGGTATTACATAATTGATTCTTATAAACAGACCTAACGTTTATTTTGTTGTATTTAATGCCAACTGAATGCCTACTCACAAATGTTAGAAGGTTGTATTTATTATGGTCTTAAGTCTTTTGTTATCATTTTAAGTTTTTAAGCTTCAAGCCAGTCAAAATTTTTGTTAAAAAATACTGACAATACGTTTGAATGTATAATTTATTACTTAAGAGTCCTTTCTTATTCGAGATAATCTTACCACATTTTAAATTAATTTTTTTGAGTGAAATTAACACACAATGTTACATTAGTTTTAATCTTAACACATTTTTAATAATTTAAAGAGAGATACTTGTTTCAAACAGTAATCTGTACCTCTCTTTGCAGAATAAATTTATCTTAGGCACTTGAATGGTGATTTTGGTGATCTTTTTATTACTAAAGCAAGTGTCACTGGGGCTGTATATTAGGAAAACAGTATTTATTGCCTCCAGCCCACCTATTTTCTTGTTGGAGGGTGGGGTGGAGAAGCATGTACTGGATATTTTCCCTTAACAGACATACTAGTTTTGACAAAATAAACATATTAATTTGTAGCATTTTAATTAAAAACTGAAAATGTGCATGGTAACAAAACCAATCTTAAACAATTGCAGCCTTATCAATAGGAGGAACTAAGCCTTACTTGGTTAGCTTAACCTTTGGTCTATTTATAGATGTAAGAAGAAAAAGTTGAGTTCTCTTTCCCTTTGAATTTTTAAGCAGATTTTTGAGTGAACTAGTGTAAAGAAAGAAAATATTTGAAGAAGCTAAATTAATAGCTAAATCATTTCACTAGCCTGTGATGTTCCAAACTCATGTTTTCCGCTTGTGTAATCATACTCCTCTTTTAGCAGAAATAACTACCAAGTAACAAGACCAAAGAAATACCAAATACTTAGACCAAAGATACTGGTATTGGAATTGTGTATTACGGGTAATTCAGGTGTTACTCAAAGAAAATACTAATCAATGTTTGGCATCTTTTAAGGTTAAAAATTAAAAGAGCTTGGGAAAGATTTAGAATCCGAAATCTAACATAAATCTAGAAGTCTATTCACCTTCACCCAGGTCTTTGCCAAGACTGTAAAACTTCAAGGAGTGACAATGCTTGGAGGAAATGATACAGATTGGGTAATGACTTTTAGGCCATTGACTTGCCCAGTTAGACTCTTTGGGCATCACATTTGCTATAAAAACTGCAACTCAAATGAGTCTTTGAATTTATGTAGTATGAAAAGGAGGACACCTGGTACCACCTAAGTCTTGTGCGTATACTTGCTCATTTTGACAGCCACTTCTAAGAGAAATTTTGTGCCACCATATGCTAAATTTTTAAGTTTATTTATTTTGAAAGAGCACACGCGTGAGTAGGGGAGGGGCAGAGGGAGAGAGCAAATCCCAAGCACGTCCTGTTCAGCAGGGAGCCCAATGCAGGGCTCCATCCCATGACTGCAAGATCACAGCCTGACCGGATATCAAGAGTTGGACGCTAAACCAACTGAGTCACACGGGCACCTCCCCCCCCCCCCATATGCTAAATTGTAAAGCATTTTTTATAAGGGCACCCTGGCTGACTCAGGCTGTAGAACATGTGACTCTTGATCTCAGGGTTGTGAGCTTGAGCCCCACGTTGGGCATAGAGATTACTTAAAGCATTTTTCACGAAATAACTGTCAGTGTTCAGACCAATAAGTAATACATTTTGAGCTCCACTTTAAAAAGTAATTTTTATAAATAAGTATTAAGTGGGGCACCTGGATGGCTCAGTCGGTTAAGCGTCTGACTTCAGCTCAGGTCATGATCGCGCACTTGGTGAGTTCGAGTCTTGTGTTGGGATCTGTGCTGACAGCTTAAAGCCTGGGAGCCTGCTTCGGGGTCTGTGTCTCCCTCTCTCTCTGCCCCTCCCCTGCGTGCACTCTGTCACTGTCTCTCAAAAAATAAAACGTTAACAAAAAAAGATTTTAAAAAACCTGCTAAAACAATAAATAACTATTAAGTTACATATGTTAATTAGTAAAATATAAGATTATTTGGTTGTAGTTTTATTAATATGTTTTTATGTTGAAGAAATTCAGGGGCAAAATTTATCAGTAAGTTATGTTGCAGTTTTGAAACATCTAGTACCTATTTATTCATTCATCTGAGTCATCTGATGACCATGTCTCTTTTCTCATAAGGTATTTTCTCCATTGGTTAGAATGTAATATATAATTACTGTATTGGAAACACCAGTAGCAACTTGTATCAGTTGGGGTTCTGGCAGAAAATAGGACACTGACAAGTGTAATCTAAAAGAATTCAGTGAAGGGATTATTTGCAGAGTGTAGGCAGGTTAAGGGAAAGGAGCAGGTAATGATGAAGCTGTTACTACTTCTAGGTCTTGAAAGGAACAGGGGAGGAAGTGTTTACCTGAACCGGCAAGAGCCATACTTACTGGAGAGGGTTGCCTGATAGAGGCCATCAGAAAAGCTTTAGCAGGCAATGGAGCCACAGCCAGTCTGTTCTGTTGGTGCTCCATGCAGGTCAGGCTCCTACAAAAAGAGTAGAGTGGCTCTGGAGGGTCAAATGGAAAATAGCCAGCATTGCATATAACTTTTAAACTCAGCCATAAAAACAAGTAAGCAAACAAACTGGGCTTTAAGAAAGAAGAAAAGAAAGAACATAGTAGTAGAAGTTATTTTTAAAAATTATTTTTAATGTTTATTTTTGAGAGAGAAAGAGACAGAGCGTGAGTGGGGGAGGGGCAGAGAGAGGGAGAGGTGCAGAATCCCAAACAGGCTCCAGGCTCTGAGCTGTCAGCACTGAGCCTGATGCAGGGCTCGAACTCACAAACCATGAGATCATGACCTGAGCCAAAGTTGGACGTTCAACTGACTGAACCACCCAGGCGCCCCAGTAGTAGAAGTTATAAAAACTCAGTTGGGAAGGTTTTAGTGACATTAAACAGGATTATTACAGCCAAAAATCAGCCATAAAATTCAGTTAAGCCTTAAAAGGTTTGTGTGTTTTTTTTTAATTTATTTATTATTTTGAGAGAGAGTGAGTGGGGGAGGGGTAGAGAGAGAGGGACACACAGAATCCCAAGAAGGCTCTGCACTGCGAGCAGAGCCTGATACAGGGCCTGAGCCCATGAAACTGAGATCATGATCTGAGTGGAAACCAGGAGTTGGTCGCTTAACCAACCGAGCCAGCCACTCAGACGCCCATTTTTTGTTTTTGTTTTTCTTTTTTTAAAGATTTTACTTTTTAAGATAATCTTTATGTTCTTAACATGGGGCTCAAACTCACAGCCCTGAGCTGAGATCAACAGTCTCATGTTCCACCAACTTAGCCAACCAGGTGTCCTCAATTTTTTTTTAATTGAGGTAAGTTAGTATATAATATATTAGTTTTAGGTGTGCAACATAATTTGATTATTTGTATACACTGTAGAGTTATCACCACAGTGAGTTTGGTGTCCCATCTGTTGCCATGTTTATGTGGGGTATCATGTTGATTGCAGATTTTAGCCATCTTTGCATTGTTGGAATAAATCCCACTTGACCATGATATATGATCCTTTGAATGTATTGTTGAATTCAGTTTGCTAATATTTTGTTGATGATTTTTGCATCTATGTTCATTATGGATATTGGCCTGTAACTTCCTTTTTTTTGTTGTGTCTTTGGTTTTGGTACAGCACAATGCTGGCCTTGTAAAATGAGTTTTGAAGCTTCTTTCCTCTTCAGCTTTTTGGGAGCTTGAAAATGGTGTTAAATCTAATTTGAATGTTTGGTAGAATTTACCAGTGAAGTCTAGTCCCGTACTTTTGTTTGTTGCAAGGTTTTCTATTACTGATTCAATCTTCTTACTAGTAATTGGTCTATTCGGATAGTTCTTTATGATTTCGTCTTGGAAGCTGTGTTTCTAAAATTTACCATTTCTTCTGTGTTATCCAGTTTGTTGGCTTATAATTGTCCATTGTAGTCTCTTATGATCCTTTGTATTTTTCTCTATTGTAACTTCTCTTTCTTTTCTGATTTTATTTCAGCCTTCTCTTTTTCTTGGTGACCCTAGGTAAAGGTTTTTCTGTCTTTTCAAAGAACTAGCTCTTAGTTTCATTGATCTTTTCTATCGTCGGTTTTTAGTCTGTAGTCCATTTATTTCCACTCTGATCTTTATTATTTTCTTCTACCAACTTTGAGCTTTGTTCTTTTTCTTTTTTTTCTAGTTCCTTGAGGTATAAAATTAGATTGATATTTCTTTTGTTTCCTGAAGGAGGCCTGGATCATTGTAAACTTTCCTGTTAGAACTGTTTCTGCTGCATCCCATAAATTGTAGATGGTTGAATTCCCATTTTCATTTGTCTCAAGGTATTTTTTCTTTTTTCTTTTATGTCTTCATTGACCCATTGGCTGTCGAGTAGCATGTTGTTTAATTGTCACAAATTTGTGATTTTTCCAGTTTTCTTCTTAACTGATTTCTAGTTTTATACCATGTAGTTGAAAAAGATGTTTGGTATTATTTCAGTCTTCTTAAATTTGTTGAGATTTGTTTTGTGGCCCACCATGTGATCTGTCTTAGAGAACGTTCCCTGTGCACTTGAGAATGTGTATTCTGCTGCTTTTGGGTAGAATGTTCTGTGTGTATCTATTAATCCATTTGGTCTAATGTGTCATTTAAGGGTGATGTTTCTTTTATTTTCTGTCTGGATGATCTATCCATTGATACAAGTGGGATATAAAATTCCCTGCTATTACTGTGTTGCCATCATTTCTGTCTTTAGACTTGTTAATAAATTTTCTCTTTATATTTAGGTGCTCCTATGCTAGTCCATGAATGTATATAAATGTTACATGCTGTTGTTGGATTGATCTCTATTATTATGTAATACTCTTTTATTATGCTTTTTGTTTTAAAGTCTGTTTTGTCTGATAGGAGTATGGCCATACCAGCCTTCTTTTTTTTTCCCACTTGCATGGAATATCTTTTTCATCTCATCACTTTTAGATCTGAAGTGAGTCTTTTGTAGGCAACATATAGATAAGTCTTTTAAAAAAATATCTATTTAGCCATTCTTTGTCTATGATTGGAGAATTTAGTTATTTTAAAGTAAATATTGGGGTGCCTGGGTGACTCAGTCATTTAGGCGTCCGACTCTTGATTTCGGCTCAGGTCACGATCTCACAGTTCACGGGATGGAGCTCCATGTCGGGCTCCGTGCTGAGAGTGCGGAGTCTGCTTGGGATTCTCTCTCTGCCTTTCCCTCACTTGTGAGCCTGTGCGCACATGCACGCACACTCTCTCTCTAAATAAATAAAAAAATAAAGTATTATTATTTTCTTGAAATGATGCGAAACGTTTCTTTTCTATATCAGACAAGAGCACGGCTAAGTAATCCAACGCTATTGCAGCATTATAAATATCATTCCTTCACCACACTATAAGATTTAAATGCATCTGCACAAGGGTGCATGCTGTATGAAAGGTGTAAGGTTGCCGTTGTCCTGCCAAGTCCTTCTGGTCCCTACCCAGGTCCTAGTGCAACACTTGGTGGTCCCAATGGTTTTATCAAAATAAATCATGTTTAAAAAATAAAGCATTTAAAAAGACAAGTAAAAATGCCTCAGTAACCATATATCCAACTCAGACTTCATCTGTTTAAATGTTCTGTTTGCCTCTTGCTAATAGACCTTTATTTCACTCAAACTGAGTAATAAGTCTTCCATACTGAAGTATGTTCCTTGCCCAATTAATCCAAAGGAAAAAAACCCCTCAAATGATTAGTAAAGAAAAATGTAGGGATTAACACACCCTTTTAATATGTTTTTAAATATTTTGAAGGTTTAAAAAGTATTTAAAGTTTCTAATTTCTGGTGGGAAAACATTATCTGAATAAATACCCGAATGGCAAACCACTGTAAGATGTTTCAGTTGCATGTGGGGCAGAGGGGTAGGAATTCTCTTCATAGCATCCCAGCTTTGTCCACGAGAAGGTCAGAGGTACACTGGTTTATATTATTGTGACATTTGCCAGGTGATCTAAGTTGCTTTTGCTTCAGCAAGGGCTTGATTTGTCAGAAGGGCATTATGCTTGACCTCTGAATTTGGCTGACAATTTACTGATGAGATTCATAACCTGGGCCACATCCTAGAAGGCCGCCATAACTTCTAGATCCTACGTGGCTGTGAGAACCTCTGGATCACTTAGACTTACATTAAGCCCAGGCATTCCTGCCATTCCAGGCATTCCTCCAGAAAAATTACCAGGCATTCCTGCCATTCCAGGCATTCCTTCAGAAAAATTACCTGGCATCCCCCCCAGGAAAGCCACCTGGGAAAGAAGCTCTGGCTTCTTCCTCCCTCTGGGTGCTCTCTTGTTCTCTCCGAGCCTTCTTAACCCTTTCTGTTCTTTCTTTGATTTCTTGTTCTTTGTGTTTTCACTAATACTTTATCTAACGTTCAGCAGTTTTCGGGGTCCTCGGTTGAACTTCTTTCAGCATTGCACTAGCATCTTCATCTTAATCTAGTTAACAAACAAGGGCGAGGTCACATGCTGCTTCTTCCCAGTGGCCCAGAAGTCTGCGTGCTTTCCATCACCACTTGAGAGGCTGAGCTGAATCAGGATTTATTTCAATAGCTCTGTCACAGTCTTGGATGGCAGCATCTGGCTTCTGTAATTTGATGAAGACACTGGCTCTCTTGGCATGCACAATGCCCAAGCGAGGATTCAACTTAAAGGCATGTGTGAACAAGTCAGTGGCTTTCTGTAGTTCACTGTTGTTCAGGGCTTCAGTGGAAGCCACTTTTTTATCATTTGCCTGATCCGTCATTTCCTCGGTTATCTCTACATTTTCATTTCCCATTTTTTGAGAGGCATCAGTATCTGGTTCAGTCACACCTTCATTGTCAATTTCTAGATCACTTTTCCTTACTTGATGGTTCATCTATCTTTATGTTTTCCTCCACCTTCTTACTATGATTTTTCTTCCTTCATACTGTCTTCTGACTTAGTTTTTTGAGTAGCAGATGGTATTTTACCCCCCATGCTCTCCATCCGCTCCCGCAGGAAGCGCATTGCCTCAGTTTGCAGAACACTTGGATCCTGTTTATACATTTTCACGAAGGCCTGGAGCTCGTGCACTTTGTGGGGGTCCATGGTCGAGAGGCCGTGGCAGGTGGCAGGTGTGGCTGAGGTTGTGGCTGCTGCTACTAGCTCAGCATGACCGTGTGGAAGGGCTAAAGGAATTATTGACAGATATGTATTTATTGCTATTTTGTTCATTGTTTTCTGGCTGTTTTTGTAGTTCCTCTCTCTTCTTTTCATCTTCTCTTGCTCTCTTGCGTTTTGATGCCTTTCTTTAGTGTTATGTTTAGAGGTTTTTTTTCATTATCTTCTGTGGATTATAGATTTTTGCTTTGTGGTTACCATGTGGTTCATATAGAGCAGCATTTAACAGTATTTTAAGTTGGTAGCAATCTTAAATTTGAATGCATTCCGAAACTCTACAGTTTTGCTTCTCCTTCCCTACATTTTGTGTTTTTGATGTTGAATTTTATATCTTTTTATTTTGTGTATCCCTCAACCATTAATAGTTCTAATTAAATTTACTACTTTTGTCTTTTAACCTTCATTCTAACTTGTAAGTGGCTGATCTACCAACTTTACTATATATTTACCTTTACCAATGAGATTTTTACTTTTTTTTTTTTAAGATTTTTATTTTTAAGTAATCTCTACACCCAATGTGGTGCTTGAACTTACAACCCCCAAGATCAGGTGTTACATACTCTATGGACTGAGCCAGCCAGGCACCCCAAATTTTTACTTTGTGTTTTCTTATTAGTTATTGCCTTTTCTTTTCAGCTGAAGGAAGTCCCTTTAACATTTCTTGTAAGGCTGGTTTAGCTTTTGCTTGTCTGGAAAATTTGTTACCTCTTCTTCAATCTGAATGACCTTGCTGCGTAGAATATTCCTTGTGGGAAGTTTTTTCCTTTCAGCACTTTGAATATACCATGCCACTTCCTTTGGCTCGCAAAATTTCTGCTGAAAGTTCAGTCTCATGAGGGTTCCTTCATAGGTAACATGTTGTTTTTCTATTACTACGTTTAATTATCTTTAACTTTTGCCATCTTAATTATAATGTGTCTTGGTGCCAATCCCTTTGGGTTCATCTTATTTGGAACTCTGTGCCTCCTGTACCTGAATGTCTCTTTCCTTTGCCACGGTAGGGAAACTTTCAGCCATTATTTCTTCAAATAAGTTTTCTGCCCCTTTTTCTTTCTTCTTCTGGGACCTTTTTTTTTTTTTTTAAACTTTTTTTTAGGTTTATTTACATTTGAGAGAGAGAGACAGAGCATGAGCAGGAAGGGACAGAGAGAGGGAGACACAGACTCCAAAGGAGGCTCCAGGCCCTGAGCTGTCAGCACAGAGCCTGTTGTGGGGCTCGAACCCACAAACTGTGAGATTATAGCCTGAGCCAAAGTTGGATGCTTAAACTGACTGAGCCACTCAGGTGCCCCAGGATCTTTTTTTTTTTTTTAATTTGTTAATGTGCATTTACTTTTGAGTGAGAGAGTGCAACAGTATGAGTGGGGGAGGGACAGAAAGAGAAGGAGACAGAATCTGAGGCAGGCTCCAGGCTCCGAGCTGTCAGCACAGAGCTTGACACAGGGCTTGAGCCCATGAACCATGAGATCATGACCTGAGGCGAAGTCGGGTGCTTAACCAACTGAGCCACCCAGGCGCCCTGCCCTGGGACCTTTATAATACAAATGTTGGTTTGCTTGATTTTGTCTTATAGGTCCTTTAAGTTGTCTTTACTTTTAATTTATTCATAGATTGATTGACTGCTGCTCTATTTGGGTGAGTTCCACTACCCTGTCTCGCAGGTCACTGATCCTTTCTTTGCCTTCATCTAGTCTGCTGTTGGACCCTTCTAGTGTATTTTTCAGTTCATTTATATTCAGCTGGGTAACATCCATCTGATACTTTCTTACATTTTCCATCTCTTTATAGAAGTTCTCATTGTGTTCATCCATTCTTCTCTTGATTGGTGAGCTTATGACCAGTACTTTGAACCCTTTATCAGATAGATTATCTTATTTATCTCTGTTTCATTAAGGTCTTTCCTGGGATTTTATCTTGTTCTTTCATTTGGAACATATTCCTCTGTTTCCTCATTTTGCTTGTCTTTCTGTATTTGTTTCTATTTATTAGGTAAATCACCTTTCTTTCCAAGTCTTGAAGGAGTGGCCTTGTGTAGACAATGAACCTAGATGAGCCTATTGTTCAGCCTTGCTCTAGCTCTTGGTTGTTTCTCAAACCTTTGTGATTGTCTGAGTAGCCTGATTTATTCTTCAAAGGTCCCAGTTGATGAGAATGTGCCAAGACCTGCCAGTGTTACAAGGGAGTGATCTCAATCAGTACCTGGTTTCAGGCTGATTGGAAGCCAGATCTGTAGGCTTTTAATGTATGCAAATACATACAGTCCTGTGGGACTACAATTATAAACCCTGCTGACTTCTGGACCAGCAGATCTGGAGGTGTCCCTTGGGTGTGGCAAACCTGAAGCCTGTACCTACTGGTCCTGGGGATGTGTTTCTGTTTGCTGTCTTTGCAGTACCCCTGGTGTAATAACCTGTCTAGAACTAACTGTTTTTCTGATTTTTATAGTGCTGTGGAGCCCAGAAATGCAAGCCCCTTTAGTAACCAGGGCCAAGTGATCAAGTGGTGTCCCCTATGTGGACTATGCTCACCATGGGTTTTAGAGAGGCTGAGGAGTGCCGGGGTCAGAGTAAGCCTTAGTGAGGCAAGGAAAGAGTTTTGGGGGGGTGGGGGAATGCCTGTGGCCTTGGCAAGGCTGTGTCTGCATGTGCCCACCTGCAGTAGTAACATAGAGGGAGAGTACAAAAATGGTACTTGCTGGTACTTCCCTCCCCAAAGAAACTCCCAGCTGGTCCTTGCTCCTTTAGCAGATACTTTTAAGATCAGTGAATAAATCTTCGTATATTATCCAGTTACCTCTCAAACTACTGCTTACTTTTGCACTGGGTCTAGGGATAAGTGAGTCCACACACAAACCCCTCAAAAGGAGTATCTAGGATCCATACAGCTCCCCAGATCCCCTGGACATAAACCTTCTTGGTTTCCAAAGCCAGATATTTTTATCCCTCTGTTGTAGGTCCACACTTCAGGGAGAGGCTCTGGTCTGTGAGATCCCTCCCTATTGTAGGTGGTTGTAGTGGGGTTGAGGAGGTAAGACCATGTTTCTGCCTCACTTACCTATCTTGATGTGGCCCTTTTATCCCTTATGGAGGGAGCTGTTCAGATGGCTAGTTTTCAGTTCTTCTTTAGTGGGAATTGTTTCATATGTAGCTGTAGATTTTGTGTGTCTATGGGAGGAAATAAGTTCAGGCTCTTCCTATGCCACCATCTTGGATCACCTCCTAAAAGTTTTTATTTCATATTAAATGTTTTACTTTGGACTCACAAGGTTAGGGGCACCTGGGTGGCTCAGTCCGTTAAGCGTCTGACTTCAGCTCAGGTCATGATCTCGCAGTTCCTGAGTTCAAGCCCCATGTTGGGCTCTGTGCTGACAGCTCAGAGCCTAGAGCCTGCTTCAGATTCTGTGTCTCCCTCTCTCTCTGCCCCTCCTCTGCTTGAGTTCTGTCTGTCTCTCTCTCAAAAATAAATAAACATAAAAAAACCAGACACGTAATGGACTCACACAGTTAAAGATGCCTTTCTCTTTTTTATGTGTTTTACTTAGGATTAACTGAATATGATTTTTAAAACTCCATGGAGTCATTACTTTATATTTCTAAATATATAAGAGCTTTTTTGTTGAATCAATCCCTTTGTTCCTTTTAGTGCAAATATTTCAGATTTAGTTTAGTCCTTGAATTACTTCAGTTGAAAGAAAGCTCAAAGTCATCTCATCAACTTTTTGACCAGTAGTGGAATCTACTGAACATTGCCAATGACTGGTAACTCAGTTCTTTGTTAGATGAGATATGTTTTATTCTCGCTGACTTCTTATGTTTTGGTTCTTACTGTTTTGGTTCAATTTCTATTTCAGGAGGAAGTCAAGTCCGTTATTCCATGAAACAGACAGAAATTTGAAGATAGCTGATTGTTTCTACTCTGCTTTTCCTTACTGCTAAATATTCATTTCTTTCTTTTTTTTTTTAAATTTTTTTAATATTTATTTTTGAGAAAGAGTGCGAGCAGGGGAGGGACACAGAGAGAGGGAGACACAGAATCTGAAGCAGGCTCCAGGCCCTGAGCTGTCAGCACAGAGCCCGACGCAGGGCTCGAACCCATGAACCGTGAGATCATAACCTGAGCTGAAGTCGGATGCTTAACCAACTGAGCCACCCAGGCGCCCCATAAATATTCTTTTCTTTAAGTTAGCTTTCCATGGTTTTTGCAATCTTACCAATGAGACACTTTTTCTTATCCCGTGTCATCTTAAATCATTCTCTTCCCTAGGCTTTTGTATAGCATACTCTTGGAGATATTCTTATGGGTTCTTGGACAGTGCCTATCCAGCTCTTTTGTGGACTTCTCTTCCCTGCAGTTCCCTTAAATATTGGTTTAATTTTTCTGTTTCTGTAGGTTTAACTTTTCTTCTCACTGGGCAGTCTCATCTTGTCCCATGCTTTGCATCCATAAGATGACCCAGATTTGTATCTCCAACTCAGATCTTTTTTCCACCTCCATACCTGTATTTCTGTTTGCCTGTTGGCCATTTCCACTTGGATATCTCATAGGCATCACAGTGCATTCAAAATTGCTTAATCTTGTGTCCTTCCTGTGTTCCCCAGCTCAGTGAGTGTACTGTCACCTGAATGAAAATGTGAGTGCATTCCTTGAATCTTGCTTTCCTTCCCAGTTTAATCAATCATCACATATTACTGATGCTAACATTTACGTTTTGCTCTAATCCGTCTTCCTCTATTTTCAGAGAGATTAAAGAAGAATTCAGATTTCTGGGGGTGCCTGGATGGCTCAGTCGGTTAAGTGTCTGACTCTTGATCTCCCCTCAGGTTGTGATCTCATGGTTTGTAAGATGGAGCCCTTGTTGGACTCTGTACTGACAGCATAGAATCTGCCTGGGTTTCTCTCTCTCCCTCTCCCTGCTCCTCCCCAGCCGGCGCGTGCGCGCGCGCTCTCTCTCTCTCTCTCTTTCTCAAAAAATAAATAAACTAAAAAAACAAAACAAAACAAAAAACAAACAAAACCAAACCCAAAACAAAAAGAATTGAGATTTCTGTTGTCCTAAAGCCCATGATATTTTCATTTTATCATGCTGCCTTGCTGGCATTATCAGAGATTCATACTGCCTTCTGCTAGAGGAATTTAAAATGCTAAAAACAAAGCCTTTTATTTTAGGTTCTGATATGGTATTTTAAAACATATTAGGATAGTAGAGCTGTTGTAGGCCATTTATCAATTATATGAGAATTAAAGTCTTGCTTTAGCTGCATTCTGCCTTATATTTAGCAGAGTTCATAATTTCAGAGAATTCAGATTTGGAATTTACATGTGGAAAAAAAACTTTTTTAGATTTATTTATTTATTTATTTTAGAGAGAGAGAGCAAGCGCGAGCTGGGAAGGGGCAGAGAGGGGAGAGAGGGAGACACAGAATCTGAAGCAAGCTCCAGGCTCCCAGCTGTAAGCACAGAGCCTGATGTGGGGCTCAAACCCACCAACCTGTGAGATCATGACCTGAAATGAAGTTGGATACTCAACTACTGAGTCACCCAGGTGCCCGTGCATGTGGAAAAATTTCAAGACTTTGATCAGAATGTCATATGTACATAATTATATGAGACTAATATTCTTTGTAGCTAACTGTTGAATTAAGTTTACAGATTTTTATGTTTATTTTAAAATTTTTTTTTAATGTTTATTTTTGAGAGAGAGAGAGAGAGAGAGAGAGAGACAGAACATGAGTCGGGGAGGGGCAGAGAGAGAGGGAGACACAGAATTCAAAGCAGGCTCCAGGTCTGAGCTGTCAGCACAGAGCCCGATGAGGGGCTCGAACTCACAGACTGCGAGATTATGACCTGAGCCAAAGTTGAATGCTCAATTGACTGAGCCACCCAGGCGCCCCTTTATGTATTTTTTTAATGTTTGTTGTAGAGAGAGAGGGAGAGCACAAGTGCAAGTGGGGGAAGGGCAGGGAGAGAGGACAGAGAGGATTTGAAGTGCTTTGTGCTAACAGCAGAGAGCCTCATGTGGGGCTCGAACTCATGAACTGTGAGATCATGACTTGAGCCGAAGTTGGATGCTTACCTGACTGAGCCACCCACGTAGCCCTAGATTTCTTTTTTAAAAGGGAATTAGCATAGATAGCTTTTCAGCCAGTACTGGTGAAAAAATATTATGAAAGTGAGACAGGGTAAAACATCTTAGAAATTCTCACTGTTTTTGGGATGCCTGGGTGGCCCAGTTGATTAAGCATCAACATGATTTCAGCTTAAGTCATCGTCTTATGGTTGTGAGATTGAGCCCTGCCTAGGGCTTTGCACTGAATGTGGAGCCTGCTTGGGATTCTCTCTCTTCCTCACTCTCTGCCCCTCCCTAGCTCATGCTGTCTCTCTCAAAATAAATAAATAAACATTAAAAAAAGAAATTCTCACTGTTTTCTGTAGATATTTGCTTTCTCCACATTTGCTTTTAAAAAAGGAAGAAATAGTCTCATCATTGCTTTAAAATTATGTTTTATCATAAGAGTGCTCAGAGGGAATATCCCCAGTGATCTTAGCTATACTTTTGAATATAGCTCTTTGGCATTATGTTCACCTTGGTTGATCGATATCTCGAGTTTAAAATCAAGGTACAACTGAAGGAAAACAAACAATGGAAGCTCTAGGGAAAAAGTGCATATTGTCTTTGTTAAAGTGGTAGACAAGAAAACTAAAAATTCAAAATTTGGCTTTCAATGAAATTTTGATTAATTTTTTCACTTCATTTCCCTATTTGAAGAATGAAGAAAATAGTTCCCAGCAGTCTTCACTGAAAGATTGTTCTCTAGACAAATATTTATCAAGGCTCAAAAGAACATTGGGTCTTGGACACTCTGAAATCCGTGATTATAACTGTCTTCTAGCATCTGGGAAAAGCAAAGCAAAGAGATTTTAACATACTTCTCTTGTTCTTCTTACTGTTCTTAAGTAGAGGAGAAATACCTAAAGAGCGCACCATGGTACTGAAGAATGTTTCTAGAAGCTCTCAGTGGGTAGTTGTGTACCAGATGTCCAACTGCGTTTTTTTTTTAAAGATTTTATTTTTTTAAGTAATCTCTACATCCAGTGTGGGGCTTGAACTCATAGCCCTGAGATCAAGAGTTGCATGCTCCACCAGCTGAGCCAGGAAGGTTCCCCCAACTGCATTATTTTTGTTTGGAATAAACCCAAGCTATACATCTCCATAAATTCTTAGTATTGTGGGGGCCCTTCAGGACATTCCCCTAAGACGTGAATTCTGATTACAACTTTGCTGGCCGTGAGCACCTTTAGCCTCAGAGTGGATGTTAAGTTCTGTGTATTGGCAGGTTTCCAACATTTACTAATTGGGTTATGCCTACTTAAATACTCCTGGCAGTTTCCCTTGGCCACTACATTCTCCACACTCTGCCCTAACCTGTTTTGTATATAGTCTGCTTTTGGGCTCTGCCTAGACATTTATAGCTTTTCTTTCACAAGAAGTCTTAATAAAGTATTGATTTGTATATTCTTTAGTTAGTAATTTGTTGATTATAAAAGTAATTCACACTGTAGAAAATACAAAGAGAAAAATGTGCTTTTCATCCTACCATCGGTGAACCAAATATTAATACTTTAGTGTGTTTTAATGTAGTGTTTTTTTCTGGATGCATGTATTTTGTGTAGGTGTGGGAGAAAGAAAAATAAGTGTGGATGTTATTTTTTAAAATGAGAAGCCTCTTATTTTGCTACTGGGCACAAAGAGTAACTTTAAAAAAAAAAAACCCTTTTTTTTTTCTGGAACAATTTTAGAATCACAGAAAAGTTGAAAAGATACTGCAGAGATTCTCATATACCCTTTACATGGCTTTCCCTGACGTTAATCTTTTTTATTTTTTTTAAGTTTATTTTATTTATTTACTTAGAGAGAGAGAAAGAAAGAGAGAATCCCAAGCAGGCTCCTCACTGTCAGCGCAGAGCCCGATGTAGGGCTTGAACTCAGAAACCATGAGCTATGACCTGAGGTGAAATCAAGAGTTGGATGCTTAACCAGCTGAGCCACCCAGTCTCCCCTTCCCTAATGTTAATCTCATATAGTTACTGTGACACATATTTCAAAACTAAGAAATTAACAATACTGTTAACTACAGACTTTATTTGGATTTCCCCAGTTTATCCACGAATGTCCTTTTTCTGTTCCAGAATCCAATCCAGGATACCATATTGCATTTTAAAAGAACAGATCTGTTCTTTCTTTCCTGCTTAACTTTATACCATGAACATTTTTTGGTCATTAAATGTTCTTTAAACAATGCTTATTAATGGCCCCATACGTGGATAGATGTACTCTGATGTAACTATTTCTGGTTAACTTTGTGGTGGGGGGCATTTTGGGATGTTGGGGAGTGTTAGAAAACACATATATCAACCATTTTTATTAATGGTGTACTTGAATCAGATAATTTTAATGCTAGATTATAGCAGTAATTTTGAATGCATTGCTCTAAAAGTGGAAAATAAATAATCAAGTTTATTTTCCTTTGAGGTTATGTTTAAGAGCATTTAGATTGAGTTAAATGCAGAATCTGATGAGCTGTTCATGAAGCAGTTTGTTTTGAGGGTTATTTAGAGTTGCTTGGCATTTGGCTAACCTTACTTTAAGTAGATTATGTGTATACATTCTGTGTACACACAGTCAATATTTAGGCTTTTAATAGGAGTCTTGTACTAGCATGATATCCACCTGTGTTTGGAAATACAGATTTATGGTATATTCCACTTACATATTCAGTTTTTCAAATTACCACTTTATTTCCTTTCATTAATGTTTATTTAGTTCTAGGTTAAGCATATAATATAAAAAGCGAAGATGCCTAGAGATTCTCTTGCAATGTTGCATCATTTTATGGATATTTATTGCTTGATTGATACTGAATAAGTTGCATATTTCACATGATGTCTGAAGTTAGAGTGGCTTGCATTTAGTGTTTTGTTTTAAAGAATAAAGCCAAATGCTTTTTAAGAACCATTATTAAGCAAAATGCTGTAAAATTGATACTTAGATTTTACCTCTTGCTGTTGCTCAGTTTAGTAAAATGTCATAGGTTAAATATTATGCTAGAGTTCGATCTAGGCTAGTGAACTACTGTCTATTATTAAATTTGTAAGCTAGAAGTTTATTTTGAGGCTTAAGCTGTCACTTGTTAATTTGATGCAGTTGTATGAATTCATATATAGAAATAACTGAGCTGAAGAATCTGAACATTGAATTTTGTTACACAATACTCACAGAAAATTGAATGTACCATCTTCATAAGACCAAATATATTTATTCCAGTTTTCAGGCATTTCTGGAGAACACCTATTCTTTCTTACCGCTATCTTACATGACTGCTTTCTGTGGTGTGGTCTGTGGATTTTTAGTGGGGAGAGCTACGTGATCTGTCATATAGAATATTTGGCACTTTGATGTTACTGGAGGACAGTATTTGATTTCCTTGTACATATTTTTAGATTGCAATATAAAGTTCTAAACTAAGGGTTTGAGAGGTCCCAAGGTTGATTTTTTTTCCTATGCTTGAAGATGCTGGAATTGTTGCCGTTGGTACTGATTACCATTATTGACTTAGCTAGAGTAGAGTGATTCATCTTCTGGGTTTGCACATCTGTAGTTGTGTTTTTATATCTTGGGACAGAGATTACGGACACTCAAACTTAATTATATAAATTTCATTATCAGTGTTTCTAGGTGTAATATATTCCAAAGTTATAGATGATTCCAGGATTGAATTATGACCAGTATAATTAAAGGTAGAGTGGTGTTTTAGATAATCTTCCATTTTAATTTCTCTTATTTTTAGCAAGCCATTTTAATACCACTTTCTCAGTATTTGCTAAGTACACACACAATTGTTGATAGATAGATAGTAAAGATATAGCTACAGGTTCTTTTATTTCATTCTTAAAATGCATGATTGAAAGTGACTTTTTCAGATCAGTGTGAAATATGAAGTCAAAGTGGGTAACTTTTTTTTAGGTCTGGAAGAAGTATCTGAACTTCAGGTCATCGTCCTATAGTGACTCACTGCAGGCAAGTTCAGATGCTGTTAGGAGAATATTTATGTTTATAGATGGATGCTGTGACTGTGACTGTAGGTTAGACTTTGGGCATCATAGAAAGTAAAACACCATGGACTGTATTCTTAGGAATTACAAGTTCTCCTTATATGTACTCTAGATTTTCTGCCTCTATAGGATGGTATTTTGGTTAAGACATGAGTGGTATCTTTCAGATTCTAAGGGAGAATGTGAACTGTGAAAGTACAAACTGGCCCCTCAGGAAATGGCACGAGCCTGTCTTCCTACCTATATCTCTTAATATTTTCCCAGGCATACCCTGTCTTCCAGCTGTAAGAAATTATTTGCTATGTCTGGAGCAGGCCATGCCCTATTAGACTTCTGTGCTTCTGCATATACTCTTGATCTGGATTGCCCTTGCCTTGTTAACATTTTAGATTTACTCACAGGAAAATGAATTGACAACAGTTTAAATATATATAAGTATGTGCTTACTTTTTCTTGATCATCCTGGTTTTACTTATCTCTTACAGAGAAAACAGAAATGAGAGGAATCTGGTTTAAATTGCAGTACCAGGAATTTAGATTAGACATAAAGAGTTTCCAGAAAATAAAGTACCACATATTGAAGTGATTTGTAAGTAATATAATTAATTTTGAAGAGTTTTTTATTTTTGTTTTTTGAAAAGTTTAAAAAGGAGGGGGTGGTCAGAGGGTTCTGAACTGCAAAGTGGTTCACCACCATATCCCCTAGTAAAATAAAAAACCTAAAGGAAGAAAAATCTATTTAGGAATATGCAGATACAACCATATTCATGGATAGAAACTTAAAAGATAATTGGGAACTTTCTGGTTTTGTGTGTTCATGTGTACTTTAAATTTTTTCAGCTAACAAGGAAACTGTTGCAGGTGTCCTTACTTTTCACAGAATGGCTCTGGTTTTGTGACTAGCAAAATATACTGAGAAATCTCTCCCCTTAGCTTGTTTGTTTGTTTTTTAACTCTTCCTTAGAATAATATAAATAATAAAAAAATCCTTAGCAGTGTTAAAATAAGCAGAAAACTAATATGTATCAATCAAAAAAAAAAAAAAAAAAAAGACCTTCCCAGTAGTTTAAAAATAACCAAACCACTGACACAAAGAACAAGGTTTTTGAATACCATTCTCTTGATTGTTTTAATATAATTAAATGTGGAGTTAGCTGTGCCCCAAATTTAGAGTTATATTGCTATGCTTCTAACTATAGATATTCTGTCCTGGCTACATTTGAACAGAACTACTGTAGTATAAGCCAAATTCACCCACAGTGCTAGTGAACTGAAAGAGCAAATATACCTTCCTAAGCACCAAATTTATAATCACACTCATGAATAGAGTTCAGTGTTCTCTTTGCTTGTCATTCTGCAAGAATCATATTGGAATAATTTAGGACAGCTTTACTAAATTTATTAATGTAACTCTTGTTATGAGGATAGTGCTTAAGTTCTAGGCTTCTGTGCTTAGAGAGCAAAAGGCTCCTTTGTAATATAAGAGATTTTTACCTGTAGTGGTGATATAATAATTCCTTGTCTTTTTAAACATATTATTAAACGTATACACATATTATATATATTTTTCTAAATGTTTTTATAGCTAGAATTTGTTTGGTTTTCACAATAACTCTGTGAATAGGTATCCTAATGTTATAAATGAGGAAACTTAGGCACAGAGAGGTTGACTGATTGCCATTTAAAACATTGTTTTAAAATCAATTATTATTATTTCGGTGGCTAACATCTAATTGCTTACTATATACTAGACACTGTTTTAAGCTTTTTATATATTTTAATTAATAAGAGCTTGGGCTTTGGAGTCAGATTCAGATTTAATCCTGGATCTTCTTCTTATCAGCTATTGACTTGGGAAAGCTACCTAACTTCTTTAAGCCTTGGTTTCTTCATTTGGAACAGAGAAATAATGATAGTACCTACCTCATAGGGTGGTTGTATAGATTGAGATAATCCAAATGAATCTGTCTAGCATATAGTGAGGGCTTTAGTGGAATCATAGTTGCTCTGATGTAGATATGTATTTTATAAAGTAATATCCATGTTACAGCAAGATTATGGCTCCATGTAGTGTCTATAACTACATCTTTCCTTTCACTACCTCCAAGCACCTTTTGTAAGCCTTCTGCTTCTGGGAAGAAACCAAAGACAGTTAAGAAGTCATGGAGAGTATCTGAGACATTCATGTTTCAGAGTCAAAGGCAGGACACTGTGGTCCATTGGGTTGTTTCATTCCAGGAGTGCTTTGGTATATCAGTTATTCAGAACTCAGAATGTGTTCTTGTATATCCTTTTAAATGAGGCCATAATGTCTATTAATCCCTGATACAACTGACATACTAAATATTTGCGTAGAAAAAGCAAGCAAAGAACTTCATGGTACTTTGGCAGTGCTAATAATCAAGTAATAAAATAACAAAAATGAATATATATATTGATACTCAAAAAGAGGTTCAGAGAGAATTCTGGGAACATGGTAAAATAGGAAGCATCAGGAATCAATCTCCCCACATAGGCAACAGTTGCCCTGGCAGGATCTTACATAACTGTTTTGGTAAATTGGAGTTATTAAAGATTTGCATCTGCTAGGAGAAGTCTTGGCTATAAATTGTGATTAATTTTGGTCAGTTTCAGCTCTCAGCACAGCTACCCATCCTCTTCTCTAGTCCTGTGTAGCTTACACATAGCTTGTGAGAGCCAAGATAGGCAAAAAGGATCTTCTCTTCCAAATGTCAGAAATCTGTGCTTGGGTCACTGACTGCTGCTTCTGATCACAGAAGTACACAGGAAGAGATGGGCAATCAACCACTGTTGTTGAGCCTCTCCCTGTTGTTGTAAGCTCTTCCCCTCCAGCTGAAGTGACTTCTGGGAGATTTAAAGGGCTAGCACCTTCTTTTGCCCCATTCAGTTTTCTCTTTCTCCCCCTCTGGGAAACAGACATTAAAGACTACAACATTCTTTTTTTTTTTTTTTTAATTTTTTTTCAACGTTTATTTATTTTTTGGGACAGAAAGAGACAGAGCATGAATGGGGGAGGGGCAGAGAGAGAGGGAGACACAGAATCGGAAACAGGCTCCAGGCTCTGAGCCATCAGCCCAGAGCCCGACGCGGGGCTCGAACTCACGGACCGCGAGATCGTGACCTGGCTGAAGTCGGACGCCTAACCGACTGCGCCACCCAGGCGCCCCAAGACTACAACATTCTAAAACAACTGCATATACAGGAAGATTTCAAAAGTGACTACACATGCCCAGAAAAAGGCCCAGAAAAGACCTGAGAAGACCTTAAGTTTATATCTTAGGCTGACTGTTGGCAAAAGAGGGAGCCTATGACAATCAAAAAAATAAAATGGCAAGAAACAGCAAAGGGGAAAATCTGATTTCCAGAGTTACCACATTAGATTAAAATACCAGTTTTCAACAACAACAAAATCACAAGGCAAAGGAATAAGAAAGTATGGCCCATTTGAAGGAAAAAAAGAAATCAACAGAACTTGCCCTTGAAAAAGTCCTGATGACAGATGTATTACACAAAGACAAAAACAATTGTCTTAAAGATACTGAAAGAACTAAAGGAAGATTTGGAAAACAAATACCAATAAAGGAATAAATAAAAAGAAATCAAATCCTGGAGCTGAAAAGTACAATAACTAAAATGGAAAAATCAGTAGATTCAAAGGCAGATGTGAATAGGCAGAACAAAGAGTCAGCAAACATGAAGATAGGACCATGAAAATGATCAAGTCTGAGGAACAGAAAACAGATTGAAAAAAAGTGAACAGATCAAACAAACTGAAGAAAAATGAACAGAATCTAAGAGACCTGTAGGATACAGTCAAGTGGAGCAACATACATATTGGAGTGCTAGAAGAGAGAATATTTGAAGAAATAAGGGCTGAAAACATCCCAAATTTGATGAAAGAACCGATGAATGTAAACATCCAAGGAGCTCTTTGCACTCTGAATAATTTAGATTAACTCAAAGAGACACACATCAAGACACATTTTTAAAAATTTATTTATTTTTTAATTTACATCCAAATTAGCATATAGTGCAACAATGATTTCAGGGATAGGTTCCTTAAGCCCCTTACCCATTTAGCCCATCCCCCCCCTTCTACAACCCCTCCAGCAACCCTCTATTTATTCTCTATATTTAAGAGTTTCTTATGTTTTGTCCCCTCCATGTTTTTATATTATTTTTGATTCCCCTCCCTTATGTTCATCTGTGAACATATAATATTTTATGTTATAATATTTGTCTTTCTTTGACTAATTTCACTTAGCATAATACCCTCTAGGTCCATCCATGTAGTTGCAAATGGCAAGATTTCATTCTTTCTGATTGCTGAATAATCTCCATTGTATATATATACCACAGCTTCTTTATCCATTCATCCATCGATGGACATTTGGGCTCTTTTCATGCTTTGGCTATTGTCAGTAGCACTGTTATAAACATTGGGGTGCATGTGCCCCTTCAAAACAGCATACCTGTATCCTTTGGATAAATACCTAGTAGTGCAATTGCTGGGTTGTAGGGTAGTTCTATTTTTAATTTTTTGAGGAACCTCCATACTTACTGTTTTCCAGAGTGGCTGCACCATCTTGCTTTCCCACCAACAATGCAAAAGAGATCCTCTTTCTCCGCATCCTTGCCAACATCTGTTGTTGCCTGAGTTGTTAATGTTAGCCATTCTGACAGGTGTGAGGTGGTATCTCATTGTGGTTTTAATTTGTATTTCCCTAATGATGAGTGATGTTGAACATTTTTTCACGTGTCGGTTGGCCATCTGGATGTCTTCTTTGGAGAAGTGTCTATCCATGGCTTTTGCCCATTTCTTCCCTGGATTATTTGTTTTTTGTGTGCTGAGTTTGGTAAGTTCTTTATAGACTTTGGATACTAACCCTTTATCTGATATGTCGTTTGCAGATATCATCTCCCATTCCATCGGTTGCCTTTTAGTTTTGCTGATTGTTTCCTTTGCTGTGCAAAAGCTTTTTATCTTGATGAGGTCCCAGTAGTTCATTTTTGCTTTTGTTTCCCTTGCCTCTGGAGACGTGTTGAGTAAGAAGTTGATGCAGCCAAGGTCAAAGAGGTTTTTGCCTGCTTTCTTCTTGAGGATTTTGATGGCTTCCTGTCTTATATTTAGGTCTTTCATCCATTTTTGGTTTATTTTTGTGTATGGTATAAGAAAGTGGTGCAGGTTCATTTTTCTACATGTCGCTGTCCAGGTTTCCCAGCACCATTTGCTAAAGAGACCGTCTTTATTCCATTGGATATTCTTTCCTGCTTTGTCAAAGATTAGTTGACCATATGTTTGTGGGTCCATTTCTGGGTTCTCTATTCTGTTCCATTGATCTGAGTGTTCTTGTGCCGGTACCATACTGTCTTGATGATTACAGCTTTGTAATACAGCTTGAAGTCTGGGATTGTAATGCCTCCAGCTTTGGTTTTCTTTTTCAAGATAGCTTTGGCTATTTGGGTGTTTTTTTTTGTTTGTTTTTTGGTTCCAAATTTTAGGATTGTTTATCCTAGCTCTGTAAAGAATGCTGGTGTTGTTTTGATAGGGATTGCCACATCAAGATACATTTTAATTAAACTTTCTAAAGCCAAACACAAGGAATCTTGAAAGCAGCAAGAGAGAAGCAAATCATCATATATAAGGGATCTTCAATAAAGTTATCAGCAAATTGCAAAGTTAAAAACTTTGGAGGCCAGGTGGCAGTGGGCTTATATATTCAAAGTGCTAAAAGAAAAAAACTGCCTGGGGCACCTGGGTGGCTCAATGGTTAACCATCCGACTTCGACTCAGGTCATGATCTCACAGTTCATGAGTTTGAGCCCTGTGTTGGGCTCTGTGCTGACAGCTCAGAGACTGTAGCCTGCTTTGAATTCTGCGTCTCCCTCTCTCTCTGCCCCTTCCCTGCTTGCATTCTGTCTGTCTCTCTGAAAAATAAATAAACATAGAAAAAAAGTGCCAACCAAGAATTCTGTATCTGGCCAAACTGTCCTCTAAAAGTAAGGGAGAAATTAAGACATTCCCAGATAAACAAAAGCTGAGGAAGTTCATTATCACTAGACCTGCTCTGTAAGAAATTTGCAAGGGAGTTCTGCAACGTGAAATGAAAGGATGCTAGACAGTAACTTGAAGCCATATGGAGAAATGAAGATCTCACTCGAGATGAATACAGGGGAATTATAAAAACTAGTACTGTTGCAACAACGATTTATAACTGCATTTTTTGTTTTCTACATGATTGAGAGACAAATAACATTTAAAGGTGAAAAAAGGCTAATATTGTAATTGTGGCTTGTAATTCTTTTGTTTTCTATATAAGAAACTAATACATCGGAAAAGAATTATTAGTTTATCTTTTGGGGCACTATGAGTATAAGCACAGAGCTTTGGGACATCAGTAACTGAAAGGAGTGGGGATGGAGCTGTAAGAAAGCAGAGTTTTTATATGTTATTGATGTTAAGCTGGTATAAATTCACATTGGATTATTATAACTTTAGGATGTGATCTAATCCCCATGATAACCACAAAGAAAATATCTGTAGAAAACACACACAAAAGGAAATCAGAAAGAAATTTAAACATTTCACTACAGGAAAAAAAAAAAAACAAAAAACCTAAACACAAAAACAGTAATGTAGGAAATGAGGGACAAAAAACCTTAAGGCATATAGAGAACAAATAGCAAAATGACAGAAGTCCCTTCTTATCAGTAATTATTTTAATTGTAAATTCATTAAACTCTCCAATCAAAAGACAGATTGGCATAATGGATAAAAACACATGATCCAACTATATGCTGTCTACAAGAGGCTCACTTTAGAGATCCAAAGACAAGTAGATTGAAAAGATGGAAATATATATTGCATTCAAATTGTAACCAAATGAGGTCAGAGGTGGCTGTACTAATATCAGATAAAATAGACTATAAATTTAAAAAGTTTGTAAGAGACAAGAATATTATATATTAATAAAATATTCAACAGAGCAAGAAAGTATAGCAATTATAAACATTTATGTACCTAATGACAGATCATCAAAATATACAAAGTAAAAACTGACAGAATTGAAGGGAGAAATAGACAGTTTTACAATAGTAGTTGGAGACTTCAGTACCCTACTCACAATAATGGATAGAACAACTAGACAATATCAGTAAGGAACTAGGGTGCATAACCAACCGAATCTAACAAACAAACGAAACACTCTACCCAACGATAGTAGCATCCACGTTTTTCTCAAGTACACATGGGACATTTTTCAGGATAGATGATATGTCAGGCTGTAGATTAATTCTTAATACATTTTAAAAAATAGATATCATACAAAGTATCTTCTCTAACCATGGGGGTGAAGTTAAAAATCAACAACAGAAGGAAAACTGGAGAAAAAATCATAAAATTCTGGAAATTAACACACTTTTAAACAATCAGTGTATCAAAGAAGAAATCACAAGGAAAATTAGATAATACTTAGAGATAAATGAAAATAGAAACATGCCAAAAAGAATGGGATCCAGAGAAAGCAGTACTAAGGGGGAAATTTACAGCTATAAGTGCTTACATTAAAAAATTAGGAAAACTTCAAAATGACAATGTAACTAACTTAAGGAACTAGAAAAAGAAGAACAAACTGAAACCAAGGCTAACAGAAGGAAGGAAATAATGATGTTTAGAGCAGAGATACGTTATACAGAGAATAGGAAAAAAAGAAAAAGCAACGAAATAAAAAGTTAATTCTTTAAGACAACAAAGTTGGCAAATGTTTACTAGATAAAGAAAAAAGAGGGAAGATTCAAATTACTAAATTAAGAAATGAAAGAGATATTATTACTGATTTTACCAAAATAAAAAGTACTATAAGAGAGTACTATGAACAATTGTACACTAACAATGTATCTAACTATCAATTAGATAACATTGATGAAGGACAAATTCCTAGAAATAAAATCTACCAAGAAAATCACAAATAGAAAATCTGAATGGACCTAGTAAGGAGATTGAACCAGTAATCAAAAATATCCCGACTAGAAGAGGATTGGTTTCACTGTTGAGTTCTACCAAACATTTAAAGAGTTAACATTAGTCCTTCTCAAACTTTTCCAAAAAACTGAAGAGGGAACACCTCTTAATTCATTCCATGAGGACAGCATTACCCTGATGCCAAACCCAGACAAAGACACTGAAAACTACAGACCAAGATCCTTTTTTTTTTACAGATTTTATTTTTAAGTAATCTCTACACCCAGCATGGGGCTTGGACTCACAACCCCAGGATCGAGTCGCATAGTCCACTGCCTGAGTCAGTCAGCCAAGTGCCCCCCGATATCCCTTATGAACATTGATGCAAAAATCCTCCCCAAAATACTAGCAAATACAAGCATACATTTAATATGTAAATCAGAAACATATTAAATCCCACATGACAAAGTGAGATTTATTCTTGAAATGCAAGAGTGGTACAACATAGAAAAATCAATCATCATAATGTATCATATTAATGACGTGAAGGGAAAAAACCACATGATCATCTCAACTGATGCAGAACAAGCATTTGACAAAATTGAATATTTTTTCATCGTAGAAAAATTTAAAAAATGAGGAATAGAAGGAAACTACCTCAACATGACAAAATCCACCTCTAAAAACACACAGTGAACATCATACTCAGTACTGAAAGACTGTAAGACTTTCCTCTAAGATTGGAACAAGTCAAGGATGCCTGCTTTCACCACTTTTATTCAACATAGTACTGGAAGTTCTAGCCAGAGCAGTTAGGCAAGAAAGAGAAATAGAAGGCATCCAAATTGGAAAGGAAGAAGTAAAACTATCTGTTTGCAGATGATATGATCTCATATGTATTGAAAGATTCCACACACAAAAATTTTTTAGGACTAATAAATTCAGCAAAATACTAGGATACAAAGTCAATATGCAAAAAATAGTTACATTTCTATATACTAGCAGTGAACAATCTGAATGGAAATTACAAAAACAGTTCCATTTACAGTAGCATCAATAAAATACTTACGAATTAAGTTAACCAAGGTGGTGAAAGACTTGTACAATAAAATCTACAAAACATTGCTGAAAGACATTAAGGAAGACATAACTAAACACACCTGTGTTCATGGATTAGAAGATGTAATATTGTTAAAATGTGAGTGCTCCTCAAAGAGAGCTGCAGATTCAGTGCAACCCCTATCAAAATCCAGTGGTGTTTTTTTTTTCAAAAAATAGAAAAACCCACCCTAAAATTTATATAGAATCTCAGGGGACCCCAAATAGCCAAAACATTTTTTTGAAAAAGAACAGGGGGCGCTTGGGTGGCTCAGTTGGTTAAGCATTCGACTCTTGATTTTAAAGCTTGGGTCACGATCTCGTGGTTTGTGGGATCGAACCCCACATTGGATCTGTGCTGACACACAGAGCCTACTTAGGATTCCCTCTTTTCTCTCTTTGTCTCAGTCCCCCTGCTCACACTCTCTTTTTCTCTTTCTCAAAATAAATAAACATTTTTTTAAAGTATTTTTAAAAAGGCAAAACAGGGCGACTCACACTTCCAGATTTCAAAACTTATTACATAGCTACAGTAATCAAACAGTATGGTATTGGCATAAAGACAGACTGATAGACCAGTGGAATAGAATAGAGAATCCAGAAACAAACCCTCACATACATGGTCAACTAAGTTTTGACAAAAGTGCCAATACCATTCAATGGGGAAAGGACAATCTTTTCAAAACATGGTGCTCGGGAAACTCTATATCCATATGCAAAAGAATGAACTTGTACCCTCACCTAACACCCATACAAAAATTAACTCAAAAAGGATCAAAGACCTAAATATAACATAAAACAATATAGTTCTTAGAAAAAAAAAAACATTAAACAAAAGCTTCACGACATTGAATCTGGCACTGCTTTCTTGGGTATGACACCAGAAGCATAGGCAACAAAGGCAAAAATAGACAAATTGGACTTCACGAAAAATAAAAAATTTTGTACATGAAAAGACACTATTCAACAGACTGAAAATGGCAACCCACGGAATGGGGGGAAATATTTGCAAACCATATATTTGATAAGAGATTAATATGCAAAATATATAGAGAACTTCTAAAAGTCCGGAACAGGGGCGGGCGCCTGGGTGGCTCAGTTGGTTAAGCGTCCGATTCTTGGCTTCGGCTCAGGTCATGATCTCATGGTTCATGAGTTCAAGCCCCACATCAGGCTCCATACTGACAGCACGGAGCCTGCCTGGGATTCTCTGTCTCCCTCCCCCTCTGCCCCTCCCCTGCTCACTCTCTCTGTCTCTCTCTCAAAATCAGTAAACTTAAAAAAAATTTTTAGAGTCCAAAACTAAAAAACATACCAACTCAAAAATAGGCCAAGGACTTGTATAGACATTTCACCAAAGAAGATATATGAATGATTACTAAGCACATAAAAAGATTCTCAAGATCACTAATTATTAAGGAAATGCAAATCAAAACTACATGGAGATAACATCTCATACCCATTAGGATGGCTAATACCAACAAACAAAAACAGAAAACATGTTGGTGAGGATGTGGAGAAATTGGAACTCTTAGGCATACTCGTGGGAACATCAGTGGTACAGCTGCTGAGGAAAACAGAATGGCAGTTCCTCACAAAATAAAAAATAGAATTACCATGTGATCAGCAGCATTGAATTGAAAGCACAGTCTCAAAGATATTTGTACATTCACATTAGCAGCTGCATTATTCACAGTAGCTAAAAGGTGGATAAATGTCCATCAATAGATGAATGGATAAGCAAAATCGTGTGTGTGTGTGTGTGTGTGTGTGTGTGTGTGTGTGTGTAGTGGAATATTGTTCCAGCTTTAAAAGGAAACTGTGACACCTGTTACAGCATGGATAAGCTTTAAGGACATCATGCCTAGTGAAATAAGGCAGGCACAAAAAAGATAAATACTATGATCTCATTTATATACAGTACCTAGAGTAGTCAAACTCATAAAAACAGAAAGTAGAATGGTGGTTGCCAGCATTCGTTGGGAGGGGAAATGAGCTATTTAATGGGTACAGAGTTTCGATCTTTTAAGATGAAGAAGGTCTAGATATTGGTTGCACAACAATATTGAATATATCTAACTCTCCTAAACTGTGCACTTAAAAATAGATAGGATAATCAATTTTATGTTATGTGTCTTTTACTCAAATAAAAAAAAATTAGGAAAAGAAAAAAAAAGAGGACTGAAGGTAGGACAGAATAAAAAGTTTTCATAGATTTTGTTGGATGCTTTTCAATATTTTCTAGAGCCTTATAGGTTGGTACACTGATTCTTTGATATATTTTATTTCAAAACTTAAGATTATTCCTTGGTATAGGGTTATAGAAGGGTCACTGTCACTTCTGTTAGTCATATTTACTATAATTAAACTTATTTCAGAAGGGAGGTTGTGAGATGCTTGTAAGTGGAATCAATGAGAAGAGAGATTTTCCTGAGTTAATTGGCTGACATCTCTCAGGAGAGAGAGATGAACAAACAATGTGTATTCTTGTAAGAGCAATGATTTGTGTTGGAATTAGCCACATAATTTTATAAGCCAAAAAGCATGATATATGTTAATCTCCTGGAGAAAAGAAGGGTGTGCTAAAGCAGAGGCACTGGGTAGCCGCCTGCTCTAACATGGGCTGTAGCAGCAGCTTATGAGGGGCACAAACACACCTGGCTGAACTGCTGATTTTGTATATAGGTTCGAAGTCCAAAATTGAAAATTTTGTTTGCATGTGGATTCATGATTTAAAAATGTTCATTTTGTAGTTTCTTAAATTTATTTTATTTATCTAATTTTTATCTTCTTAGAGAGTGGGGGGAGGGAGAGAGAGAGAGAATCTTTTTTTTTTAATGTTTATTTTTGAGAGAGATAGAGTGTGAATGGGGGAGGGGCAGTGAGAGGGGGAGACACAGAATCTGAAGCAGGCTCCAGGCTCTGAGCTGTCAGCACAGGGCCGAACACAGGGCTCAAACCCACAAACTGCCAGATCATGACCTGAGCCAAAGTTAGACACTTAATCCACTGAGCCAGTCAGGTGCCCTGAGAGAGAGAGAGAGAGAAAGAGAATGAATCTTAAGTAGGCTCCACGCTCAGTGCAGAGCCCGATGCAGGGCTCAATCCTGTGACCGTGACCCTGGGATCATAACCTGAGCCATATCAAGAATCAAACGCCCAACAGACTGAGCCGGCCAGGTATACCTGGAAATGTTCATTTTGGGAATCAATCATTTGTTAACTCTAGTTAATATATAGATTAAAATGAGACTATTTGCAAAACCCCTAATGCCTGATACAGTGTAGTTATTCAGTAAATGTTAGTGCCCATGTTTAAGTTTGATATTTTTCTGTGTTATAAAAAGGGAATTGATTGACCAGAAATTTCCCAAAAGTATGTTGGAATCTCTTGAAACTTTAAATTGTAATTTATTGCTATAAGTTATACCATTATCCTGTGACTCTATGACATGCTTGTTCTAATGACCGACTAATGACTGACTTGACTAATGACAGTCCTAATGACTGACTCCTCTGATTTGGTTCTGGAGGGGTCTTGTAGACTAGGAAGGTACAGCAAGTGGACTCTCAAGTCTGCTCTTTGGGAGGAGTGCCAGAAAGGTTTAAGAAAAGTGACTGGAAGTGGAGAATTAGCCTGCCACAGGATGAAATGGGGTTTTAGAGTTGGAAAGGAACGTCGGAGGTGGTTTAGTCTGACCTCTCATTTTATGGCTGAGGAGATAAGTATAGAGAAGTGAGTTGTCCAGTGTCATAGCTGTAGTGGAGAAGCCAGTCAATGCCTTATGAAGGTTCTGATATCCAAACATTACAGAACTTAGACTATATAGCATGTTTACTTCTTCCTTTGAAAAGGCTGTGTGAATGGTAACATGTACATGTCATTTTAATTTTAAAAATAGATCTTCTATATTTGTCAGATTTTTATACTTTTGAGTTTATTTAAATAGATTAACTGAACTAACAGTGCTACTGGAAGTCTTATAAGGAAAATCATTGCTTTAAGAGAAATAAATTCTTGCCTTTTTTCTGTTTCTAGGTTAAGTCACCAAACAAAGAAAACATGGTATTTTGAAGAATGATTAAACTCCTGATGCTGCAGAAGAGGCTAAGAATATTAATGGCTAGATCTAGGTAAGTTGAGGTTTATCTTAAAAAAAAAAAGAAAAACATTAAGTTCACAAATTATATTCTCTTTTTTTCCCCCACAAATTAAACAGGATATTTTAATTGTTTTCTTGAATGTAGTCACATTGCGGCCTGAGTTGCTGTCCCCTCCAAAGAATAAGGACAAGTGGCTTTAATTAAACTAATCCAATGTTTACAAATTTAAAATAATCGGGGCGCCTCAGTGGCTCAGTCAGTTGAGCATCTGACTTTGCCTCAGGTCATGATCTCACGGTTTGTGACTTTGAGCCCGGAGCCCTGTGTTGGACTCTGTGCTGACAGCTCAGAGCCTGGATCCTGCTTCAGATTCTGTGTCTCCTTCTTTCTCTGCGTGCACCCCCCCCCCCCACCAAATAAATAAACATTAAAAAAATAAAAATAAAAATAAAAATATTCAGGCAACTTGGTGCAATACCAATCTTCCCAAACGGTAGCTATCTTTTGTTCTTGAATGTAATCTCAGCTACTTTCTTGAGTGAGCATAGTTAGTCTATATAGGTTTTTGCTGAGTTATGAATTTGGTTGGGTAAGATGGTGAAATCATATGGTTTCTTATCAAGTATTTACAGTTTTAGTGCACATTATTAAGTCTTACATAACTCAGATGTGGTCTCCAAATACTAATCTGGTGGTCATAAATGCAGAATATCTAGTATCTTGCCTTTCCCCTTGCCTAGGAGTTTGTGGTTCTGGAGGAGGAGTCAGAGATGTGCAAGAGAGCTCCACACTAAAAAGTCTCCTTCTGTGTTGGAAGATTGACCACAACCTCCCGTTGCTCCAGCTGTCTAGTCTCTCACTCAGACTGAGCCTTTTCTTTAACCTTACGGAGGCCTCCTGTTCCTTTTTGCCTCTGGTTTGTCCATTTCATCAGCCCTCTTCTTTTTTTACTTCTTTCCCGACCGGACCTGATGTTCCATCACTTCAAACCCCCTTATTGCCAGTATCCTCTAATTTCCTTGTCCTCTTACCCTCTGAGCCTGGGTCGCCGGAACCATCTGCCCTCTGGACGGCTGAGCACTGCTGCAAAAACAGTGCCATCTTCCTCTCCAACCTCTGCTGAACTCTGAGTGCAGCCTACTGAATAATCCTGCTACCTTTCGTGGGTAGCCCCCTGGTGAATAATCCTACCGTTTGCCTCAAGTCCCTCATTCTGCAAACTTGCTTTCTATTTTACAAAGGGAATTTAGGATGATAAGTGTTACCTACTTCAGTTTTTCTGCTGGGTCCCACCCATTCTTATTTTCTTCCCTCTCTCCTCAGGACAAGGCAGTCCTACTTCTGTGGGCAGACTTCTCATTCTGAGCCCTGGAACTCCTCTTCTCCAGTCTCCCTGTCTGTCTTGATCTACCATATAACTCATTTTTTTCCTTTGGTTTTTTTTTTTTCCTAAAAATTTTAACCTTTCTTGACCTACTGATTACAAACCTGTGTAAATCTATGTCATCTGAAAACAAATAACTCAAGCAGCATATTTTCTTTTGAAACCATGTCTGTCTACGCTGTCACGCTCTGCCCTTCCCTTTCTGAACCTGTTCGGGAAAGAGCAGTTTCTGTTCTCTGGGGGGCTACTTCCTTATCTTCCATTTGTTCACTTCAGTTTGGTTTCCGCCTCTACCAGTCTCCCATGATGGAACCCTCCTTCTTGACACTTTCTTTTTTCAGTTTGTACAATTCTGGTTTTTTTTTTTTTTTCCTCCTTCACTCGCTTACCTCTAATCCAGTATTTCTACATTTGTATTCCCCAGAATTTTAACTGTAGACCACTCTCGATACTATCCTTGGGCAGTGTTTTCTGTTTGACAGCTTCAAATATTCTGTGTGTATCAATATTTTACCCCTTCCTCAAATCTATACTTGTGTATTTAACTCTCTGTTGTATATCTCCATTTGGTTGTTCTCTAGCATCTCAACATGGCTAAAACTGAGCTAACCACCATCACTTCCACTTGAAAACTACCATGCTTTTTTCTGTCTCAGGTAATGGAACCAGCCCCCTTCATCTGCCACACTGGAAGCTGCCTCTTCCTTTCCGTATGCCTAGCCAGCCACTTCGTGCTGCTCACTTGCCTTCCTAAATATTTTAAAAATTCATCTCTTGTGTCTCCCTACTACTGCTGCACTGGTTTTAGGTCTGTAGCATATTTCATTTCTCAATATTCCCTAACTGGTTTTTCTTCTCTGAACTGAACTGCCACTTCAATTTATTCTGCAGGTGGATATATTTAAAATGAAGTCATGAGCAACTCGCTTTCCTGCTTCCCATTCTTTACTGTGTTTCCATCATGTGTAGGATGAAATCCATTCTCCTTAGCATGGCACACGAGGCTTTTGTGTCACATATTAGGCTTTTCATTAATTGTTGTTGTGCCGAATTGAAACACTCAGTGTGGATAGAGTTTCTAAGTAGTTTGCACCGCCATTCAAATGTCCCTGACCGCACGGGAGGTGCTGCCTTAACAGGTAGCCCATGAAGGTGGCAAATAGAAGAATGATTTTCTAGGGGCGTTTAGTGGGCCAGCTGGTGGAGCGTGCGACTTTTGATCTCAGGCTTGTAGGTTTGAGCCCCAAGTTGGGTGTAGAGATAACTTAGAAAGATATTTAAAAATCTTTAAAACAAAACAATAACAACAACAACAAAAAAGAGGGATGATTTTTTATTTCATTTGAGGAATTGTTTAAAAACACTCCTTTGAATGTTTTGAGGCAGAAGCCACACTATAGTAATCTTTTAGCTCTTTATATTCATGAGCAGGTCATTGGTAAGGATAGATGTATAATTTTATTTAAAAAAAATTTTTTTTTCAACGTTTATTTATTTTTGGGACAGAGAGAGACAGAGCATGAACGGGGGAGGGGCAGAGAGAGAGGGAGACACAGAATCGGAAACAGGCTCCAGGCTCTGAGCCATCAGCCCAGAGCCTGACGTGGGGCTCGAACTCACGGACCGCGAGATCGTGACCTGGCTGAAGTCGGACGTTTAACCGACTGCGCCACCCAGGCGCCCCTAGATGTATAATTTTAAAAAGACTTTGTTTCTGTCAATTATCCCTCTACTTTAAAAAAATGTTTTAAATATTCTTTTGCCTCTTTCTCATCATATAATTTATTAAATATTTTCAGGCATACCTTGTTTTATTGTGCTTTGCTTATTGTGCTTTCCAGATACTGTGATTTTTATGAATTGAAGATTTGTGACACTCTTGCTTTGAACAAGCCTATCAATGCCATTTTCCCAACAGCATTTGCTCACTTTGTGTCTCTGTGTCACATTTTGGTAATTCACACAATAGTTAAAACTCTTTTATTATTGTATTTATTATGATAATCTGAGATCGGTGATGATGACTCACTGAAGAGCTTAAATGATGGTTAGCATTTTTAGCAGGAAGTCTTTTTTAATTAAAGTACATTGTTTTGTTGGACACACTACTACACATTTAATGGACTGTCATATAGTGTAAACATAACTTTTTTTTTAAAGGTTTATTTATTTTGAGAGAGAAAGAAAGAACGAGCAGGGGAAGTGCAGAGAGAGAGGGAGAGAGAGAGACAGAATCCCAAGCAGGCTCTGTGTCATCAGTACAGAGCCCAACATGGGGCTCAGTCTCACAAACCATGAGATCATGACCTGAGCCGAAATCAAGAGTTGGAGGTTTAATGGACTGAGCCCCCCAGGTGCCCCTAAACATAACTTTTATATGCACTGGAAACCAAAAAGTTGATTTCACTTGCTTTATTGCAATACTTGCTTTTTTACTGTGGTCTAGAACCAAACCTGCAGTATCCCCAAGGTACGCCTGTATTAATTTTTCCATGTTTGTTTATTTTAAGAAAGAGAGAGAGAGAGTGGGAGAAGAGTAGAGAGAGAGGAAGAGAGAATCCCAAGCAGGCTCCAAGCTGTCATTGCAGAGCCTGATGTGGGGCTCGATCTCACAAACCCATGAGATCATGACCTGAGCCGAAATTAAGAGTCAGGCACTTAACCAACTGAGTCACCCAGGTGTCTCCAGTTGCATTAATTTTTAAAAAGTAAATATTGATGAACCATGTGCTATGTCAGGTGATATGCTTAGTGCTTAGAGAAGGCTCCTATCTTTAGGGAAATTACAGTGAAGTGAATGTTGAGACAGATAAACAGTACAATAGAATATGATAAATGCCATGATAGAGTCATGTCCGTGTGACTGTGAGGACACTGAAGGATGTCTAGCTAGTTGGAGTCCCAGATCCTACCTCATTGTTCAGGACCCTTTATATGGTTTGGCCCCTGCTCTTTGTTACAGCCTGCCTGTATTCTAGCTGTATTGGACACCTCACTTTCTCCTGAATGCAAGATCACCTTTCATGATCTTTCATGACCTTACCTTTGTACTCTTTTATCTGTCTCAACTACCTATTTCTGTTCTGTGTCCAGCACACCGTTTCTGCTCACCTTTTTAAGTACCAGTTCAAATGGTGCTTCCTGCCCTGTTAACCCAGAAAGTTATTTGCTCCCTTTACTGTGCCCACAGAACTCTTCTCAGATTCTAATATAAGGTTTAAACATAATGCATTATCTATTTACATCTCTGTCTCTCCCTTTAGACTCATGACTTTTCAGAAGTACATACTGTGACTTAATCATCTTTTTTTGTTGTTGTTAATGTTTGTTTTATGTATTTTAAGAGAGAGAGAATGGGAGCTGAGGAGGGGCAGAGAGAGTGGGGGAGAGAGAGAGAGAATCCCAAGCAGGCTCCATGCTGTCAGCACAAAGCCCAATGCAGGGCTCAAACTCACGAACTGTGAGATCATGACCTGAGCCGAGATCAAGAATTGGATACTTACCTGACTGAGCCACTCAGGTGCCCCTGTGACTTAATCATCTTTATGCCATGATATTTAGCTGGCATATTACCTGGAGCAAACTACCAAACATGAGTCTTAACTTTACTATTTATCACTTCTTTTGGTTTGTACGCTAATGTACTTTTTCATCTGCCTCATACTTATACCTGCCAGCCTTTTTTATCTTTATTTAGTACAGTTCAATTCATTCAGCTCACAAGAGACTTAGAGCTTCCCGCTCTGTGGTGCTAGGTGGTGTGTTAGGGCATGGGGAATGCAAAAACTGGATAAGGTCTGTCCCTGCTTAGGAAGGAGCTTACGGGGCGGGGGGTGGGGGGTGGGGGAGCAGGGAGAATAATACTTAAATAAACAGTGTGAAAATGCTGTGATATTGGGAAGCCCAGGGTGCCTTGGGGGATACATAAAAAGTGTAACCCTCCCAGTTTGCTTAGAATCAGCGAAGCCTCCCTAAATCACTGTACTCTGATTGGATCTTAAGAAAGGAAAGGAGCAGCATGGAAGGGTGTGAGGGGACAAGCTGCTCTGGGGACTGTTTAGTATGACTGGGTAGGGCTTGAAGCAGAGACAAGGAGAGTTCAGACTAGATCTGTGTCCAGGGATGAGATTGTGAAGAACCTCATGTCATACGGACAAGCTTCAAATTTTTTTCCTGAAGATAATGAAGAACGACTGAAGAATTTTAAACCAATTTTACCAGATTTATGTTTTTGAATATTTAGTAGCTTTTTGTGCTTCCTTTCCTTCCACTTTTTCAAATATTATCACATTCGTTCTGATTCTTTCCCTTGTTTGTAAGTAGTGTTTTGAATTTTATCTTTGTTCATTTGCAGTGTTCTTGAACACTAATGTCACCTATAACCTACTGTCTCTGACCTTGTGTGGGAAAGTAGGATTACACAGACATGCTGTATCAATTTGCCAATATTCTCTGTGTTAAGTTACCGCTTGATTTTTGGGTTGTCTTTCTCTCTTAATGAACTGTTCCAAATTTGTTTTTGTATCTTATTTACCAGTCAGCTTTGGCCTGGTTAGGTACATAAAGGATACTACAGTGAATAATAAGAATCAAAATACCTGCCAACCTAGAAGTCCAACATCCCTTTAGAAATTTATTAAAAGAAAGACATGAAATTCCTGACAAACCATAAAGGGTTAATTCCATAAATGACTTCATTTAAATAGTGTTACATATGAGATAAGACCTTAAATTGGTTTTTGTTAAGGTAATTTAAAAATAGGCAGACCTTTGCAAATTAAACTGGAAATTTGAGATTTCTGTGAAGTCTGCCTCATGCAACTATTCTCATTATCACTGAGCAAAATTCAGCAGCTGAATGTGTGAAATCTAGCTTAGCCCTATACCTTCTTGGGCTTAATTTTCCTCATCAAAGTAATGCAGGACTTGTGTTAGGTGGTTTCTTTCTTTTTTTTTTTAAGTTTATTTATTTTTAGAGACAGAGAGTGAGTGGGGGAGGGGCAGAGCGAGAGGGAGAGAGAGAATCCCTAGCAGGCTCCATGTTGTCAGCGAAGAGTCCGTCGCAGGGGCTGGAACCCACAAGCCGTGAGATCATGACCTGAAGTGAAATCAAGAGTCCGGCACATAACCGAGTGAGCCACCTGGGTGCCCCTGTGTTAGATGGTTTCTAAAGTCTTTTTCTGTTTTACGATTTTTATATCCTACATTTAATAATTTTTTCCAAATTGTCTTTCATGTAGCGCTCACATGGTCTTCTGAAGAAGCCATGGGTAGCTGTTGTAGCTGTCCAGATAAAGACACTGTCCCAGATAACCATCGGAACAAGTTTAAGGTTAGTAAAACTGGTTGAGTTACATCTCTCACTGCCTACTTGGATGTTCTTTTTCTTCGCTTAATATATCTTACTTCCTTACCCTTTTATTTCTGGACCCTTTTATTTCTCTTTGTGTCCACTCTGCCTTTTCTTGTTTTAACAAATGATGACAGTATGTTCTTACTGACAGTGTGGAATCCTCTTTTACTTTTCCTTTGGTCCTGAGTATCCAACTAGCCATACAGTTCTAGAAATACTTTTTTAAATGCCATTTTATAGGTGCCTCTTCAGTCTGGTCACCACATCCCAGTCATTGCTTCATGTGCCTGGATAATTTCTTAGCTGGACTCTACCCTTGAGTCCGTCACCTTTGTGATCCATCCTGCAGTTGACATCATATTGATCTTACTCTTTCATCATCGTAAAACTTCCATGGTGTTCTGTTACCTAGAGCATAAATGTTCCATTTCTTACCTATTCACAGCCATTTAGTGTCTCTCGTAGTCTGACCTCAAGTTGTCGTAAGTCATAGCCTCTGGATCACACAAACCTAGGTGTAAGTTGAAACCCTGTGGCTTTGTAGCTTTGTGACCTTGGGCAGGTTTGTTCCGTTTGTGTACAGTACAGTGGAGAAAATCGTATTACCTGCAGTTTAGGATTGTTACGAGGATTAAATGGGAAAAGTATGTGCAAAGCGCTCTGCCTACCCCAGGAATATAGACAGTTCTCCTGAAGTGTTACCTGTCTGGCCATTTTCAGAAACTCAGCAGTGCAAGGCCTTCCCTTCCATGAACTCTGTGCCAGTCTTGTCTTGGTCTCTCTGAAACATACCTTCTTTGTGCTGTAGCACTGCATCGTCAGGATATGCCCTACAAGCCCTGACCCACCAGCTCTCTCCTGAGGCCCAGCTGAAGTCCCTCCTCCTCTTTGGTGAAGACTTCTCCAGCAACCCTAGGCCACAGTTGCTGTCTTTTGCAACCTCTGTTGCACTCATTTGTCTACTACTCCTATACAGCTTTGTATTGTTGATTTCATGTTTGTATATCTTATATTCTCACTGGGAATGTGAGTCGCTTGTGGATAGAAGCAGATCTTACATTGCTACATAGTTCGTGCCCTGAAAACACATTGGTTGATGAATGAGCTAACAAAAGAGCGAATAACTGAACCAATCAACAATAGTGCATTTTGCTGACAAATTGGTGAAATGTGTGTATGACCGTCAAGTGGGAGCATCAGGTTAGCATTAATTGAACTTTCTTTTTTTAGGTCATTAATGTGGATGATGATGGGAATGAGTTAGGTTCTGGCATTATGGAACTTACAGACACAGAACTGATTTTATACACTCGCAAACGTGATTCAGTAAAATGGCACTACCTCTGCCTGCGGCGCTATGGCTATGATTCAAATCTCTTTTCTTTTGAAAGTGGTCGAAGGTGTCAAACTGGACAAGGTAGGTAGAGCCTTTAATTTTGTTTTTCTAGAAACATTTTCACATTTGAAAATTGTTCTTTCATTTATCCTGTATAGAATGTTTACATTAATACTTTAGTTCTCTCCTGTCAGAAAAAAAATTCCCCCAAAGAAGTGGATTGTTCAGAGATATAATAAGCTATGTATTCATTTATCAGGCATTCATTAAGCATATTCTCTGTGTCCAGAATTTTGACTCATATTATTAACTTTAAGATTTTCAGCATATGATTAGTTGCAGTAAATTGGCTATGTTTCTTTACTGTTATTACTTTTTGGGGAAAGAACCTAAACTTTGGAGTCAAAGAGAACATAGTTTGGTTTTTTTGCTGCCTACTGTGTGAAAGGCCCGGACAAGTTACACAATTTCTGTCAAACATCAGGTTTCTGCTTTATCAGAGAGGTATGCTAATGCCTACCTTACAGAATTGTTGTAATAATTAAACAAGGTAAGGATCGTAAACCACCAAGTAAGGGACGGTCAAATGGTAAAGGATCATCTGCCCATAACGGTGATTTGGGCTCCCCCTGCTGTTAAGAAACAGTCTAAAGTAAGTGTTCAAATCTTGTTTTTGTCTGCCTTGTTTTGGGCCATCTCTCTTAGACATATGAAAATTATTCTGTGAATTTCCTTTTGGGCTTATGTTTTGAAACAGAATGTCATTAATTTATCAGACATTTATTTAAAAGGCCTTTCTTGCTGTCAGTGCATAGAATACTTAACTTCACAATTTTGTTCTTTGACAGGTGCTCCTGTATCTTTTTTAAAGCTGTGGCTACTATTTTTCCCTTCTATTTTGTATTTGTAGGAATCTTCGCCTTTAAGTGTGCTCGTGCAGAAGAATTATTTAACATGTTGCAAGAGATTATGCAAAATAATAGTATAAATGTGGTGGAAGAGCCAGTTGTAGAAAGGAATAATCATCAGACAGAGTTGGAAGTCCCCAGAACACCTCGAACACCTACAAGTAAGTACCTGTTTTTTCTCTTGTATTTTGAATAACAGACATTTATAAACTATGAATTATGGATTATTTAATCTGTAACATGTTAGAGATCACCATTGGCTAACATAAGCATAATGGTCATCAGTTTTAAAAAACTGTTACGTCTATAATTAGAAACATTTTAAATATTTTAATTAGGAAAACATTAGAAGTTCCATATTATCTAAAATGTGAATGGAAAGTTGGGAGTGGAAGGGGATGTTATTTGTGCTCTGGTTTCTGCTGTGTCTTACCAGAAACACCTTGCTTAATTCTCTCCAGGCCTATTCGATTCTCATTCATTTTTATTCTGTCTGTCCTGCCCCCCATATCCTGCTTTCCTTCTTAAACCAATAAACAAAAACTCAGCTCCAGGGTTTGCTGCTCAGAATTTACCTAATGGATATCCCCGATATCCCTCATTTGGAGATGCTTCCTCGCATCCTTCAAGCAGACATCCTTCTGTGGGAAGTGCACGCCTGCCTTCAGTGGGTGAAGAATCTACTCATCCTTTGCTTGTGGCTGAGGAGCAAGTAAGTGTGCGCTGCTGTCTGATGCGATAATAGATTGTGTGGGGTTAGAGCGTTGCTGCGCCAATACTTGAACATTTTAGTCAATTTGAATTGTAGCTTTCACTGTTTGCATGTGACTTTTGTGGTGAAGAGTCAGAGGAAACAGCATATATTTTCTGACATAGGCCAAATATCTACAAGCGTGGAGGGAAACGTAGCATTACGGTAGTTTTTAGGCTCACAGGAGAGATGTGTCTATGGATAAAGGCAAATATAACTAATGGCCAGTTCCTGTTATAATAACCTCCAATGCTTTTGGAATTTTTGCTGCTTTTTATATTAGTGGACTACTAGCAGAAAGGTAGATTTTGTTGTCAGGGTTTTTATGAAGCTATTTAATATCCCAGAGTATTACTCCCAGAGTATTTCATTTGAGAAATGAAGTATTTGGTTGAATATTGTCTCTATATTAATTAGTTATACATATCTTTGTATATCTTTGTATGTCTTTGTATATCTCCATATGTATATCTCCATATCATTAGGAGATTTTTACTGTTTTGAAACCTATTTCTTTGTGTTCTTTACATAGTAAATGAATTCTTGTGTTATTTACTATAATTATACTTCCCTCAGTTTTGCATTTTGAGTTTTTCACATTTTATGTATAGTCTCCCAAATGTTTTTGTGTTGTTCCCTCACGATACCATTGACCTTTTCTAAATAGTGATGATTTCTTAGCAGGTGGTATTTATTTTATATCTATGCATTTTACAGTACTCTTATTAAATCCAGTAGATGCTCTTTTTATAGTCACAGCGTCTGTAAATCATGATAAATTTGTCTCTTCTTTTTAATACTTGTTATTCTGTATTTCTTTTTTTCTTTTTAAGTCTATTTATTTATTTTGAGAGAGAGAGCGTACACTCACACGGGGAAGGGACGGAGAGAGAGAATCCCAAGCAGGCTGTGCACCATCAGCATGGAGCCCAATGTGGGGCTCAAACCCATGAACCACGAGATCATAACCTGAACTGAAGTCAGATGCTTAACCAACTGAGCCACACAGGCGCCACTATTCCTTATTTCCGAATCATGTTTTAATGCATTGATGAGAATTTCTAAAACAACATCAAAACGATAATCCCAATTTGTTCCTGATTTTTTTTTTAACAGACTGATTTTCATGTATCAAGTACAATGTGATGTGTTATTTTAGAGTATTTTTTTTATCAAGTGAGGAAGATCTTTCTACATTCCTCCCCTCTCCCCACCTTTTTATTAGTGAAAAATGGATACAAAAGCTTTGAAGGAAGAGTATATCAAGAAAGTTAATCGATAAACTTAACTGATACGGTCACCGATTTTTGTTTTTGTTTTAAGCAAGTTATTGATTCACTTTCCTGCTTGTTTTAGGTCCATACCTATGTCAACACCACAGGAGTGCAGGAAGAGCGGAAACACCGCACAAGCGTGCACGTCCCATTGGAGGCGAGGATTTCTAATGCTGAAAGCAACACACCAAAAGAAGAACCAAGTAGTATTGAGGACAGGGACCCTCAGATTCTTCTCGAACCTGAAGGAGTCAAATTTGTCTTAGGACCAACCCCTGTTCAAAAGCAGTTAATGGAAAAAGAGAAACTGGAGCAACTTGGAAGAGACCAAGTCAGTGGGAGTGGTGCAAACAGCACGGAATGGGACACTGGGTATGACAGCGATGAGCGCAGAGAGGCACCCTCTGTGAACAAACTGGTGTATGAGAATATAAATGGGTTATCTATCCCTAGTGCCTCAGGGGTCAGGAGAGGTCGTCTGACATCCAGCAGTACCTCAGATACCCAGAATATCAACAACTCAGCTCAGAGAAGAACTGCATTATTAAACTATGAAAATTTACCATCTTTGCCTCCTGTTTGGGAAGCCCGCAAGCTAAGTAGGGATGAAGATGACAATTTAGGACCAAAGACCCCATCTCTAAATGGCTACCATAATAATCTAGATCCAATGCATAACTATGTAAATACAGAGAATGTAACAGTGCCGGCAAGTGCTCACAAAATAGAGTTTTCCAGGCGTCGGGACTGTACGCCGACGGTCTTTAACTTTGATATCAGGCGCCCAAGTTTAGAACACAGGCAGCTCAATTACATACAGGTCGACTTGGAAGGTGGCAGTGACTCTGACAACCCTCAGACTCCAAAAACGCCTACCACTCCCCTTCCACAGACCCCTACCAGGCGCACAGAGCTGTATGCTGTGATCGACATCGAGAGAACTGCTGCTATGTCAAGTTTGCAGAAAGCACTGCCACGAGACGATGGCACATCTAGGAAGACTAGACATAATAGTACTGATCTGCCCATGTGAGCCGGGAAAGCATTACCTTGTTTGCACCTTTGTGAAGTTTTCAAAAATGAAGATGCGAGTGCTTCATTTTCATTTCTAAACACTAACTCCTTTTATAGACTGATAAGATTTTTTTTTTTCTGAATATTTCCTGTGCTTCTTTAACTAAAGGGAATTAATGTAGAGCAGGTACTCCTTAAAGAACACTCATTTCAGTATATACTACTCATTACTGTCCAGCAGCACCCCCATTCTCACAGTGCCTATTTAAAATGAGAGTTGAAGTGAGTGACAATGCTGGTTGATTTGTATCAATATTCCGGACGTACGCACATCATTCATGTCTAAGTCATGGTTGGCGTTTAAGACATTTTATAAAGCCTCTTGATAATGTGCATTGCTAACAGATAACTCTAGGCTTTGAAAGTAATATTTGTAGATTCACTATTCATGGTATATGGCCTCCAGCATGTAACGTGAGGAATCCTTTATTTCGTTAATTGTAGGCTTTTTGACTTGAGCCAAAACATATGTAAAGGAAGTAGAAGTACCACACCTCCTTATATACCAGTCAGTTCCTTTGCCTTCTGCGTTACTAGAAAGAGTCCTATGTCCGTGAATGTGGTTTGCTCTTGGTGTGTTGAAGGGCAGGAAGGAGTCAAGATTTTCTGTTCACTCATCTCATGATGTCATTTGAAGGGCATGCCCCGATATCTTAATGAGAATTCCACTAGACTCAAGAATCAGTCTCAGGTCACTTTACCCAAAAACTTTGGAAATCTGAACCACGATCTCTTGAAAGTTTCTCTCCTATAGATTATTAACCATAACATTGTTTTCTGGAGGCATCTGTGACATCAGGTTGCCATTTACCTTCGGTTTTTTTCCTTTGGTGTTTGGGATGTCTTATTTTGTTGCTTGATGTCTTTTTCAATTTAAAATGTTTGAGTTTGTATATAGTTTTGAAATTGGATTATGTGTTCATTGTTTAGTTTGCATTTTTGTCAAATTGTGGTTTTGAAGGTTCATTTGGAACTTACTGTTATTCTATAACAGGGTTGCCCTTGTCCAGTATTTATTTATATGCTGTTTACTTTTCAAGTTGATAAAAACATTCGCTCGATTTGAAATTTCCCTTGCGTCCATTGGTGATCTCTTTAACAGCTGAGACAAAAAGGAAGCAACTTTTAACACGCAGAGCTCCCTAACGGTACTGTTTCTCTGTGGGCGCTCCCCCCCCCCCCGGCACTTTAGCAGTGATTCCCTCGTCACACGGCTGCGGTTTTACTCTGCCCACGGTAGTGCTCCTCGGCTCGGCTGTCCTTTCTCACAGCTGGGTCTTTGATTATCCCTTGATTTCAGGAGAGTGTTAGCATTGTTGCCAGCATAGCAGGTACAGTGGAAGTCTTCTAGCAATGAGATTGTGTCATAATTTAGGATTTAAACCGAATTGAAGTGTCTATAAACTGATGAGACTCCACATGCCTAACTCTTAGAAAATCAGAATGTTCCAGTTTCTCAAACAGTAGAGAAGACAAGAGAAGGTAGAGTGGAAAGGTTAGGGTACTGTTTTCTCTAAATATGAGGGCGTTTGAGGTCATGATTTGGATCTATCTGATGTAACTAACGTTAATTTAGCATGAAAAGGTTTCAGTCATATAGCACCCAACCTGATCAGTAAATAACCTAATTATATAGGACAGTGACTGGATTAGCAGAATAATAGAGTGGGACCATTATAAAGAAAATAAATTATTAAAGGTGTCTGTTATTTTCAGTGCCATCGGTTTATGTGCATAGCAGAATTTTCTTCTTTTCTTTTCTGTGAACTTGGTGCTTGACTAAAGTGTTCACTGTTCTCTAAAAAGAGAATAGCGGTATAGGTGTGCAGTTTCCATTTTTAATATATTGTTCCATTTATGCTTTCTTCTGAGTAGAATGCTAATCGTGCCAAATTTATGTGTTGGTTTTTGTAACGAGGAATAAGAATAATAATGGAACCAGTACACGTGGTTTTCTCCAAAACAAGCGGGCAAGACAGAGCCTCCAAATGAAAGGGCTGACCTATTGATTCATTTTGGAGGTTGGATACTTTATTTTCTTTCTTTTCCTCATCATTTTCCTTTTCCTTCCAGATTCTAATTAGTCTTTATATATTTTAGGTAGCTCCGATATAATCATTGCAGTTTATGCTTTAAATACTGTGTGCTTTAAAAATGAAAATGGGACCAATTTGTCTGCTAAGAATTTGATTTTAGGTACTATGAGTATTAGGAAGATGTATACAACTGGTGTTTATTTCTAGATGTCTCTGGAAATCACCCGTGTTCCTATTTAATAAAAAGTAATGTGGAACACTACTTGTCCTTTGCAGTAGTCTAGCCATGGGCATTAAGCTCTGTCCTGGAAGAATGTACCAGTTACTAGGTACATTTTAGAACGAGATATTTTATTGGGATATAATTGTGGCCATAAGTTTCAGATTTTCTGAGACAGACCTAATTTTAGCTATTCTGTTCTTTGATAGACCATACGATCCCACTTACTGGTTTTGGAAATATACTCATTGTTTATATGCTCTCCCCCTGATAGAGTCCTCTTTTATCCATACAGGTGATAACAGCTTTTTATCCCAGATCAGGGGTTGGAAATTGATATGGGTATTACCTGTGTTTTTTCTTCATGTGTTTTATTTCCCAGTTTCATCTTCTTTTAAAAATGAAAATATGGTGCCTTCCCTCCCTCCAGGAAGATTGGCAAATAGTTCCTTTTATTTACTGCTGCTGTGGAGTGATGAGATATGCACTTTACTCTTGAAGACTCAGCAAAAAGCTTTTCACTTCCCAGTATATCCAGAATAGATCACATTTGGGACTTAAGAAAATTTGCCAAGCAATCTTTGTTTTTATAGATATTAATGTTGACCCCACAGTTCAATGTTATAAGTCAAGCTAGTGTTTGTTTATTCCTTCCCCCTCAAAAAAATCTGTGGCACAACATATAAAAATGTACCTCAATAATGTTCTATTAAAAATGGGACAGGGGCCTTATGTTTTCATAATTTCCCAATAATGTGCCACCGTATTTTTGCCTCAAGGTAAAGGTTTTAACAAGCTAAAAAGTACTTCCCACTTCCCCCTGTGCAGTTCGTAATCCGTAATGCCCAGTTGTTTTGTGCAATGTGTAGTGTGTGTGTGTATAAATATATATGTATGTATGTGTGGATATACATACATATATATATCTATATCTATATCTATATATATCTCCTTGAAATAGACATACCATCAAAGACAACATTCAGAAGTAACTGATGTATTGGCATCTTATTCATATTTCTGATATGTGAGGTATATGGTACTAATTACCCTTTCTCTGATTTTTGCCAAATTTGAATAAAGGCATTGGTACGAAATTACAGAATGTATAGAAAATGTTTTTGGCTTGAAAAATTAACAGATATTTTACAACATACTACAATATACTCTGCCCAAACCAGCACCCTATCTATCCTTCTTCTTCACATCCCTATTCCCCATTCCTGTTTCCTCATATTTTGGGGGTATAACACAATTCTTTTGTAGCATTGATACAATTGCAATTCTATGACAATTGGACAACAATAGCATGGAAACAGACTGGTATTAATAGTACAGTAGTCACCGGTGTGCCACATTTGCATTAGTAAATGCAAAATATACATTTTATAAAGGAAAAATTTTGTGTTATGTTTTTATTTTCATTACATTGTATAATATTGTAAGATTATTGTATGTCCTAATTTGCATTATAAATGTTTTTTTCCTACGTAAAGGCATAAATATAGCAACTTTGTATAAAGGTAGCTTATTAGATTTTTAATTTTTTCTTTTATAAAAAATTGTCTAACAGTGGGACTACCATTGCCAAATTGTATATGAAATAGGAATTTTATCCCCTATGGTTAATTTCTTTTATAAACATTCCATATTTCTCTAATAAAAGACATAAGTGATACTGTACTATGCATAAATTGTATATTAATGCTGTTTCATATCAGCATTTTAAATTTTGGTTTGCATTTTTAATATTGGCAAAATTTACCACTGTTGATTAAAACCTTGTTATATACATGTAACAACATCTTTTGCCCTCTTTCCCTTCCCGCCCTTTGTTCTCTGTTTTTCCCTATCAGTGCCAACTTCATACATTTTGTAGCATGGCAATAAAATATAACTTTTACACTGAGGCCAAGTGTGGCTTTTTGGAGGACGTGGAGCTGGGAGGATTGCCCTCTAGTTGTTCTTTGCATATGACTTTTTGCCATATAAACCATATCTCCAGGCATGAGAAGTTATTTCATATATGATGTAAACATGCTTTTAAGGACAAGTGTGAATGTGCTTTTAAGCTTAATTTTTGTCATAACAAATAAGAACTAATTTTTTATCTTTGGAAAAGTCAGAGTTCTTGAAGTACAATCAAACCTTTATTAACTGGAGTACTTAAAGAATAAGCTAATAATTGAATTTAGTTCAACAAGGGCTAAGCAACACATTTTAAAAATCCTTATTTATTGTAGAGTATTAGTATTCTGTCCTAAAAGTTATATGTAAAATATGGTTTAATCTTAGATGATTTAGGATCTTGCAATGCCTTACTGTTGTCATTCTGGCATAAATTTCCGTAATGAGGTACTCAAGTTGATACTGGAAGCTGAGCTGACTATACACTGACCTTAAGCATTCATGAAAAACTGCTTTGTTGAATAAAATCTGATCGGAGTTCTTATGGTTACTTTCCCCTTATTGCCGAAAGTAGATTGCAATAAAACCCCAATAAAAGTTTGGTTGGATACCAATTTAAAGTTTTCCTGTATTTATATTTTACACATTTCTTAAAACTTTATGATAAGAGGTTTTCTTAGTCTTATATCGGTGCATCCATTTTCAAAGTGAACATATAATAGGTTAATGATCACGTTTCATCAGAGAAATGAAATTACAAGTATTTGACAGACCCTCACAGTTTTATCTATGTGGTCATTCAAACGAGTAGTTCTCAGCTTTGGAACTCCAAACCTAGTCAATAGGTTGGTACTGCAAAGCCTATTTGGGTACAGCTCAAGATGGAGATCACTTAAACAATGAAGGGTATAGACAAGTCCAAGTCCACAAATGATTGGCTATTTACTATGTGCCAGATACCATGGGACCCATAAATTGGTTAAGATGTGGCAGAGACTGCATCTTGGAAAATTTGGACATTCATTCTCAGAAGTTAAAAACTTCTTTGGATTATTTCTGTATTTTTCCTTTGAGTTCCTTTGAAGACAGCTATTCATAGCTCATTTAATGAATGAGCACAAACAGGCCCTATGCTACTAATAAAGATAGTCCTTGCACTCGAAAGAATTTGTGGTTTAGAATAGCCCTTCTAATGAGGGTAATGCCCATCCTCCCCCCGCAGGGAACTAAGCCCTAAGACAAATTGTATATAATAAATTCTCTCTGATACCTCTAGAATGGTACTAACTATATACCTTAGGAGAATTGAAAAAAGTGTTTCTCCCAATTCCTAGTATAAGTGGTATGATAAAGGCACATACAAAAGAAGGGCATCAAACTCAGTCTAAGAATGGAGATTTTCAAGAAAAGCCTAGAGGTGGTAATCCCTAAGGTTTTTGATGAGAGTCTTCACAGATTTAAAAGAAGAGAGGATAGGATGTCTTAAGGAGAAGGAAGAACATGTGCAAAGACACAGAGGTACACAAAGATCATGGTTGCTCAATGTTGGCAAGGGGTTTCATATGACTGGAGCATAGGTTGCAAAGGCAGGATGGGAGATAGAGAAGAAGGAAGAAATGAGATCACATAGGAATTTTGTCTTAATTAAAATGGTGAGTATTTGGAGGATGTTAAACATTGGAGAAACAATAGTTGAGAAAGATTACTCTGACATCAACATGGAGGAACATTGGAGGGCATGACATTTTAATAAAGCAGGGATGGGGCGCCTGGGTGGCGCAGTCGGTTAAGCATCCGACTTCAGCCAGGTCACGATCTCGCGGTCCATGAGTTCGAGCCCCGCGTCGGGCTCTGCGCTGATGGCTCAGAGCCTGGAGCCTGTTTCCGATTCTGTGTCTCCCTCTCTCTCTGCCCCTCCCCCGTTCATGCTCTGTCTCTCTCTGTCCCAAAAATAAATAAACGTTGAAAAAAAAAAAATTTAAGAAAAAAAAAAAAAAGAAATAAAGCAGGGAGACTGATTCAGAAGCTCTTACAAAAATGGAAACATAACTGGATAAACGCCTATTCAAAGGCATTGTTGAAAGAGTATGTAGGTTAGTTATTGCTGTGTGACAAAGTTACAAAGTTACAAAACTAGTAAATAGAAAAACTGAAATCCAAACCCTTGCAGCCTGATTCCAGAAACTTGAGTGTTTAACCCCTAGGGGACAAGGGTGAAGAGTCAAAACACATGCAATGGGGAAAGGACAAATTGCTGAGAGTCCCCTCATAGGGAGTCTCCTCCTGGTGGTCTCTGGCCTAGCACCACTGGGAGCAAGGCCATTAAAGTGCATTTCTTAAAAGAAGAGCAAGTTTAAACAAAACAAAACTCTTGATAGATTTAAAACAACAATTTGTCCAGTATGAACAACTTTTCACGATGGACCTGAGTTGAGCATAGTGTAAACCAGGGTCAGCAAGCTTTTTCTGTAAAGGATCAAATAGTGACTATTTTAGGCTTTATGGGCTAGACAGTCTGTCACAACCACTCTGCCATTGTATAATTCTATATCACATTGCACAGTATAAAAATGAATGGGTAGGGGCACCTGGCTGGTTCAGTCAGAAGAGCACACAATCCTTGACTTTGGGGTTGTGAGTTCGAGCCCCACATTGGTGTAGAGATTACTAAAAAATTAAACTTTAAAAATATATATTATTTTAAAAATGGGTATGCTTGTGTTCCACCAAGCTTTATGGACACCAAAATACAAGTTTCATATAATCTTAATGTATCATGAAATATTCACCTTTTTTACCCCAACCATTTAAATATATAACACCCAATCTTAACTCTCTGGCCATAAAAAACCAGGTGGCAGGTTGGATTTGGTTCCCTCACCATCCCTCCCCGATGTAAACTAACCCTCTTAAATCTGAAAGGTGAAAACGATTAAAAATTGAAAACATCTATCAATGTTAACAAGCTTGCTGAGTGATGCATTAGTCAAAGGGAGAAAAGGTATCAGTGGATGATAGAAAACCAATAGGTTTTTTTAAGGACAAAAATTTTAACTGTCCTAGGGGGTCAACTTGGGAGTAAGTAGAAAATTTTGTTTTTTAATAAACTGAAATATTTGGGATTGATCTTGGTCTCTATCAACACATTATGTAAGAGGGTATTGGTCATCTCTACTAGTGGAGGGGGAAAAATCGAGTGAAAGCTAAGACCTGAAAATGAGCAAGCAGGGCAAAGATAAAGTAAATGTCTCCATGAGAGTTCACAAGACTTTGTCCCGGACAGTCAACGTCCAATTAAAACAGCTTTTTAAAATTCAACAAAAGGAATGTAAGTCTTCCTCGTAATACTCAATAAATAACGTTTAAAATTAAAATAGCAATAAAATATTATTTAGTAATATAATGGTAAGTAATCAAAGAAACAAAACCCGAAAAAGCTGAATGTAGTTGTCTCCCGGGAAAGAAGTGGTGAGGTTGGTGAATTGTCTTTCGTTATTAGTATATAACACTTTAAATTGTGTATATGTGGTACTTTCAGGCAAATTTTAAAAGATTAAATTTAAGAAAAATTAAACGCACGAGCAAGAACGCCGTTGCTGTGGCAGCCCGACGTCCCGAGATCCCCTTTGTTCTTCGCGAATTCAACTCCCAACCTGCCCCGCTGCAAGCTAGATGTCGGACCCACCCCTTCCAGGTCTCTGGCAGGCGGATCCACAGGGGGCGGGGCGCGAGACGAAGCCCCGCCCCCCAGCGTAAGGAGCCGCGCTTCCGACCGCGTTGCTCCACTCAAAGTGGCACCACTCACTGCTCCAGCTGGCGGCGCCTGGCCCGAGCTCCGCGCTGGTCGGAGCTCCGCCCCCTGCAGTAGAGCGTGTGCCGTCATTTCCGGCTTCTCTTACCTCCGGTCCCGGGCGTGAGCTGTGAGGGATTAGCGTGTGTGCCGAACTCCACGGAACCATGGTGAGTCTGGCCCCGCTAGCCCTGTCTAAGCCCCGCCACGTCTCGCCGTGCCCTGCCGCCTCGCTGTCCCCTCTGTTTTCCCTTTGCCGCGGACTCCTTGTGTCTGTCTCCTTAGGCCGCCGCACATGGCGCGGGCCGCGGCGTGTGGCCTGCGCCGGGCCCGCCGGTGAAGCCCTCCATGCCTAGCAGGGGGAGGGGCGGGCCTCCATGCCAGCGTCTTGGGCCTACTAGGCCTCTCCCCAGTACCAGAACCCGGGGCCCGGGGCTCAACCCAAGCGAAGAAATTTCTAGTGCCCCGGGCGGGTCGGCGCGGCAGGCCGCGCCCTCTCTTGGGGAGGAGCCTATGGCGACCGGGCTGGAGGGACCGGACGGTGAAGATGGAGGCGGGTCGACCGCGTTGCCTGGTCCACTGGGCGGTTGTTGAGCTGGTGGCTTACAACTCTTGCCTGCCTTATGCTTAGCTTAAAACCATTTTAAGTCTTGCCATGTTTAACAGTCTCTTTGGTATAGAATTTTTACTCGCAGAGCGCTAGTAGATCCCAAAAGCAAGGTCGTCTTGCCGTGCAGCTTGCATAAGTCCCTCACTCCCCCCTTAAGTAAACGCCCCAGTGATGGAGAACGTCACATTTTTGAAAAAGTATGTTATGCTGTAAATTAAACTTGTCTTTAATATCTGCATATTTTATCTCCATGCATCTGAATATACCTGTTAAATATTGGTATTCAAACTGATTGTTGATTTTCCTTTTTAGGCGTCCCTTTCCCTCGCACCTGTTAACATCTTCAAGGCTGGAGCTGATGAAGAGAGAGCAGAGACCGCTCGGCTGGTAAGCCTTGTTCTCCCATTCTTTTAAAGATTCGATTGTACTTTTTGAATTTTAAGATTGTAAAATTGATTCTTCCCTTCAATCTCTGATTTTTACTCCAGTCCTCTTTTATTGGTGCCATCGCTATTGGAGACTTGGTAAAGAGCACCTTGGGACCTAAGGGCATGGTAAGGAAAACTAGGAATTTTTATGTTTTGATACTGTTTTAGAGCTGTTGGTGGAAATACAGTTAATAACTCAATTTGGGGGGTGCTTTTTAATGTTGGAAAGTTAACTCTTACTTACACATGTAAGATGTGGATATATTCTTCTTGCTAAAAATGAAAACAGTGCTTATAAAGCTAAAGTTCCCTTGGATCACCATCCTGGATCCTCTCCCCAGTGACAACCACTGTTATATCTGGATGTAAGTCTTCCCAATGTATTTATGTAGATTTATCTGTGCGTTATGTGTTTTGTTGCATATGTTTTGTTTTATCATAGGCACTACGCGTGTGTACTTTATCTGTAGGTAGCTTTTTAAAATTCCTTTCAGCGTTAATGTTTAAATTTTATTTATGACCACATTGAGGGACATTTAGTTTGTTTCCATTGTTTTTGCTATTACAATGCTGAGACAACCTTGTTAATATTTCCCTGTTCTAGTGTTTTTAGGGGTAGACACCAGGATTTGCTTATGGAGTGTATGCATTGAAAAATTTGAATGGATACTGCCAAATAGCCATCCAGAGTATTTACACATTAACAGTATATGAGAATACGGGTTGACCCATGCATTTTTCCAGATATATTTATATCTTGAACCACATATTTATTATTTATTCCTTTTAGGATAAAATTCTACTAAGCAGTGGACGAGATGCCTCTCTCATGGTAACCAATGATGGTGCAACTATTCTAAAAAACATTGGTGTGGACAACCCAGCAGCTAAAGTTTTAGTTGGTGAGTATGAGGATGATAAGGTTTCGTTAACATTTTGAAACACATTTTTAAATAGGTTGTGTTGATGAACTATACTTGTGATTAATTGATGTCTACTTTTTAATTGTTATCATTATTACAAGCTTCTGGAGTACCATGCATTTATTAATGATAAAACATTTCAGACTGAGAATTTCCAGAGTTTGTCAGGTGAGGAAACCTAGATAAGTGAGATTCAGATTGGTGGTGGGTATGTTTAGAGAATTAGGTAAGCTATGGAGAAGTAATTTAGAATGCAGAATCTCATAAGAATGAGCTAGTAACTATAGCTTCCTTTTTGTAGATATGTCAAGGGTTCAAGATGATGAAGTTGGTGATGGCACTACCTCTGTTACTGTGTTAGCAGCAGAATTGCTAAGGGTAAGAATATCTGAGCAACTTCAACCTCCTTTTATTGTTTTTTGCTCTTGGACCGGAAGTCATTGGGTCCTGCTTCAGTTTATTTGTTTTGAGAGAGCGTGCATGCACATGAGCAAGGGTGGGGGAGAGAGAGAATTGCAAGCAGGCTCTGGTGACAGAGCAGAGCCCAAAGTGGGGTTCAGTCCCATGAACCAGGAGATTATGACCTGAGCTGAAATCAAGAGTTAGATGCTTAACTGACTGAGCTACCCAGGAACCCCTTTATGTCTTTACTGTTGATGAATGTTTTCTGCTCTTTATTAATAGGAAGCAGAATCTTTAATTGCAAAAAAGATTCACCCACAGACCATCATTGCTGGTTGGAGAGAAGCCACAAAGGCGGCAAGACAGGCTCTGTTGAATTCTGCAGTTGATCATGGGTTGGTATACCAAAATAATGCTATTTTTAAGTATTTAACATTTCTTCTTTGTTTGTTTTTGAGAGATTTAGAGAATCTTACAAGCAGGCTCCATGCTTGGCACTGAGCCTGACTCAGGGCTCAGTCTCATGACCGTGAAGTCATGACCAGAGCCAAAGTCAGGAGTCAGATGTTTAACTTACTGAGCCACCCAGGTGCCCCTTAACATTCTTTTCAAAATATGCTCCATACAGAAAGTCTGGAGAATAAAAGCATTTACAAACATGACCCTGTTGCCTCATCCTGCCCTGATAACAAAACAAACCCTCCATGTGACACTTCACATACAGGCTGGGTTTCCAGTTTCCTGTGTATATAATCACACAACACACAGAAACAAATAGTATCGTGTAGAGAATTTACAGCTTCTAACTTAGTTGAATAATAAGGATATTTCTGAGTGTTAGTATTTTCTGCATTATTAGTTTTAATAGAGGTATGCATTTGATTATAGTATAATTTATCTATTTGTGTTTGGAAATCTGTGTTTTGATTGATAATTTTTAGCTTTATAGTAATGTGACAAATCTCTTTCCTAAAAAAAGTGTTTCAAGAAGTATAATTGGTGGGTCCAAAGGTATATGTGTATTTTAAGGCATTTTTATTTACAAGTAACTCTCTAGAAAACATTAATTCTCCCAATATCTGTATATTAATACCTATTTTTTCCATGCTCTTGGAGTATTTGCTATTTTTTTGTTGGCTTATTTGTTTTTTGGTATTTTGCCAGATAGGTGGGAAATTAGTAACTTTTAATTTCGCATTTCTTGATTATTGGTGGTGAGCTCTAATTCTTTTTCTGTGGCTTAGAGCCCTGACTGGGGTGAAATGATCTACTGACACCTATTTGGATAAATTTCAAAAAGAAAAATAGGATTGATATCTTTGGAGAAGCATTTTAAGAACAGGCATGAGTCTTCTGTTTTTTTGTTTTTTGTTTTTTTAGTTCTGACGAAGTTAAGTTCCGTCAGGATTTAATGAACATTGCAGGAACAACATTATCCTCAAAACTTCTTACTCATCACAAAGACCACTTTACTCAGTTAGCTGTAGAAGCTGTTCTCAGACTGAAAGGCTCTGGTAATTTGGAGGCAATTCATGTCATCAAGAAGCTAGGAGGAAGTCTGGCAGATTCCTATTTAGATGAAGGTATGTATATGTTAAATATGGGAAAACAAGGTTTGATCAGATGTTGAGGGCTAAATAGCGAATCCTGTGTTTAGTCAGGACTAGTGACACTTCACAAAGCCAGAAAACTTGTCTTTAAGAATACAAATAATATAATAACCATTTTTGTCATTCTGATCCATTTATTATGTGTAACTGTGTGCTTCATCTCACTCCATCCCAGCATTTCTTTGATAATCTCTAGGTTTTACTTATGCCAAGAAGTTATTACTTGCAGTTTCTAATAAAGAGAAATTGTAGTCTTAGTGGAAATCAGCTACTCTGAAATAGCACTTTTTCCAGGAAGGGTTTGTGTTAAGTCATATCATTTAGTTGGTGTAGGTATTGAGGGTATAGTTGCTGGTGTTTTTTTTTTTTTTTTTTTTAAATGTTTATTTATTTTTGGGACAGAGAGAGACAGAGCATGAACGGGGGAGGGGCAGAGAGAGAGGGAGACACAGAATCGGAAACAGGCTCCAGGCTCTGAGCCATCAGCCCAGAGCCTGACACGGGGCTCGAACTCATGGACCGCAAGATCGTGACCTGGCTGAAGTCGGACGCTTAACCGACTGCGCCACCCAGGCGCCCCTAGTTGCTGGTGTTTTTTAAAGTGATACAGAAGTCTTAGCAATTGCTATTTTCTTACTAATGGTGTATTTCGTTCTTAAAGTATGAATTTTTCAAAACATCTTTACATTGTATTTACTTCACAAAATGACTTCTGGAGTGGAATGTGTAGGCGTTCTCTTCTATAGAGGAGAAACAGGAACAAGTTGTGTTTTACCAGTGATTCGTACTTCATTTATAGGTCATTTGTATTTCAAGGCAGTAACAATTCTGAAAGTACTCTGTGTTGAATTTATCTATGAGGGCTGTGTAGCATTTCTAAAAGAGGCTAGTGGGTAGGTAAGGATAATGAAAACAAAGATAGCTACCATTCTTGAATGCTACATTCTTGAATGTTTTAAAATTTTATTTATCCCTCATTATGTTGTTGACCCAGTGATTTGAGAATTAGGTTCATCTTAATAGGGTGGAAAACCCAACATGAAAATGGAAAAGGTAAAAGTTATGCATGCCTCTAAAAGAAGCTTGGAGAGAGAGTTCCAAATCATCAGGCCTCTAGGCTGGAAACGAGCATCTGTGCCACTGGTGATACTCCTGTTTTACAGATGACTAGCTAAGGTTGATTAATTTGTCCAAGAGTGTGTACATAGCCTGTAAGCAGCATGAGTATGATTGGGGCAGGTTTGTCTGACTCCATTATACATGACTTTTTCATTTTCTTAACCGGCTTCAGTGCTTCAAAAAGTTCAGTAATCTCTAGCAATACCTTGTTTTTCTGAATCCTCAATTTTTCTGTTGTGTTGGCTTTAAAGGAATGAAAGTGGATTTATTAGCATTATGTTGTAATCCACATCTGCATATGTTGTATATATGTGGAACAAAAGTCTCAAAATACTGTGTTTATTCTTAAAGTTTGTGCTGTACTCTTACATTTCCACCTGCTAAATTGATTTTTATGATCACTGCTTTAATGGAATGCTTTATAGGTTCTAGGAGCTTGAAGAATTGGACTCAAATGTGTTCTTTGAAAGTAATTTGATAAAGCAGACATCTATAGAAGATTTATCAATATAGCTTTGAAGTATTTAATATAGTATTCTGTATTGTAGGCTTTCTGTTGGATAAAAAAATTGGAGTAAATCAACCAAAGCGAATTGAAAATGCTAAAATTCTTATTGCAAACACGGGTATGGATACAGATAAAATAAAGGTATGTTAACTACATTTCTTGGAATTCTAATTGTTAGCTGCTTTATAAACTCAGGCTGGGAAAAGCATAAGAGACTCTTAAAAACTGAGAACAAACTGAGGGTGGATGGGGGGTGGGAGGGAGGGGAGGGTGGGTGATGGGTATTGAGGAGGGCACCTTTTGGGATGAGCACTGGGTGTTGTGTGACTATAAATTTCATATATTGAAAAAAAAATAAACTAATAAAACCAAAATAATATAAAAAAAGTAAAAGTAAGAAGTTTACTTTCCAAAAAAAATAAAAAAATAAAAAAAATAAACTCAGGCTGGGAATCATTTGCACTTAAAAAACCTAGAATATATATGAATGTATCCAAATACATAATTTCAGTGTATTTATGTGAAAATGTTTATGTTGAGACTCTTAAGTGTTGTTTTTATGCTTTCCTTTGTTTTAGATATTTGGTTCCAGGGTAAGAGTTGATTCTACAGCAAAAGTGGCTGAAATAGAACACGCAGAAAAGGAAAAAATGAAGGAGAAAGTTGAACGTATTCTTAAGCATGGGATAAATTGCTTTATTAACAGGTCCGTATGTGGTTTTGCTAACAATAGTTATAATAATGTAATACATGATTTATGTCTTTGAAGGCTTATGGAAATACTTAATATTGAATTAGTGACTTGTTATTTAGAAACGTGTTTTTTCTGAATATAATTAGAATTTTATGGCAAGGCACTTTTATTATGATTTTGGTGATGTTTTATGTTACTACACTTTACTAAACCTTTTTTTATTAATAACAAAATAGTTAAAAAAAAGAAAAAGTTTTTTGATGTTTGTTTATTTTTGAGAGAGACAGAGACAGAATGCAAGTGGGTTGGGACAGAGACAGAGGGAGGCACAGAATCAGAAGCAAGCTCCAGGCTCCTAGCTGTCAGCACAGAGCCTGACGCGAGGCTCGAACTCATGAGCTGTGAGATCATGACCTGAGCCAAAGTCGGATGCTCAACCGACTGAGCCACCCAGGCACCCCACAAAATAGTTTTTTGATTTGACAGTTACAGTTTTAGAGTTTTGGACTAATTGTGTGTGTGTGTGTGTGATATATATATCTGGTGGAGAGGTTCAATTCCCATATCAAATGATGAGAGTTTGAAGTGGCAAAAAATTAATACCAAAGAAAACAAGAATGAGGAGACCCAAGTTTTAGATAAGAATTTTGTCTTGTGTTTTTTAAAATCATTTATTTTGATTTTTTTTAATGTTTATCTTTGAAAGAGAGCACAAGCAGGGGAGGGGCAGAGAGAGGGAGACACAGAATCCAAAGCAGGCTCCAGGCTCCAAGCTGTCTGCACAGAACCCGATCAGGGCTCGAACTTACGAACCATGAGAGAGTGACGTGAGCTGAAGTTGGATGCTTAACCGACTGAGCCACCCAGGCACCCTGAAGTTTGTTTTTAAGAGAGTGCATGCTTTTGCACAAGTAAGGTAGGGAGGGACAGAGAGAGAGGAAACAGAATTCCAAGCAGTCTCCATGCTGAGAGTCTGATGCGGGGCTTGAACTCATGAACTGTGAGATCATGACCTGAGCTGAAGTCAAGGGTCAGACACTTAACTGAGTCACTCAGGCACCTGTTTTCTTTAATTTCTGTGAAAAAGTATGTGTATGCTTCTTCTGTGTATTCTTTTTTTTTCAAAGTTTATTTATTTTGAGAGAGCATGCACGCAGGGAAGGGGCAAGGTGGGGGAGAGAATCCCAAGTAGACTCAGTGCTGTCAGCACAGAGTCCAAGGTGGGGCTTAAACCCACGAACTGTGAGGTCATGACCTGAGCTGAAATCAAGAGTTGGATGCTTAACTGACTGAGTCACCCAGGTGCCTTTCCCCATGTGTTCTTAATTGTTAGTGTCTAAGGCATTTTTGGGTTTTTTTTCCCCCACAAAGGCAATGGAAATTTATTTTCAGTAAAACTAGAAAAGAGTCAATAAAAAGTCACGACTCTATCCACTCCAGTGGTCTGAGGCAACATAAAATAGAATCAGTGTCCAGGTGGCAGGCACTCCGGGCCCCGTAGCTTGCTTCCATGGCTCTCAGACCAGCTTCCATCTTTGGGACCCTGATGTTATAGGGCCGAACATGTAGGATCCAATAGTAGTGAGGGCCATTTCCTGGCAAGGCCTAGAGGCAAGAACTCTAGACTGGAGTTTTGGCAAGGAGTCCTCTATTCTCTTCCAGGTTCAGGGGGCCTAAAACCACTGCTTTGAATTCAGTTTGCTCATTCCCACCTCAGGGCCTCTAATGTACCTAATTTTCCCTCTGGTTGGCTCCCTTGGATTGTTTTAAATGGTGAAAATGCCAAGAGGAACAACATGTTTCTGTCAGTGAACTTTGACAGTTAATATTTGATGAAAAATAATTGTTCTAGGCCAGATGTTTGTGGGCTTTTTTTGTTTGTTTTAATGTTTATTTATATTGTTAGAGCATGTGCAAGGGAGACAGAATCCCAAGCAGGCTCCATGCCACTAGCATAGAGCCCCATGCTGGGCTTGATCTCACAAATGTGAGATCATGACCTGAGCCCAAATGAAGAGTCAGATGCTTAACCCACTGAGCCACCCAGGCACGCTTGTGGGCTTTTTAAAAAGAAGTTTGTAAACTTCTGTGTGATCTGTGAATCTGAGAACATGCATTTTGCGTAACAGTGCTTTATAATGATTATTTTTAAAACTTTTTTTAGCCTTTTTTTTTAATTAAGTTTCAAACTTTTAAACATGTCCTTTTTATAAAACTCCTGATAGAAAAATAATAACCCATTGGGGCACCTGAGTGGCTCAGTTGGTTAAGGGCCTGGCTCTTGGTTTCAGCTTGGGTGGTGATCTCACATATTATGAATTCAAGCCCCACATTGGGCTCTGCGCTGACAGTGTGGAGCCTGCTTGAGATTCTCTCTCCCCTCTCTCTCCCCTCTGCCTCTACCCCGCTTGTGCACCCTCTGTCTCTCAAAACAAACTTTAAAAAAAATCTCATTTTGGAAAATAGAAACGTATAAAGAAGGAACAGAGTCTAGGGTCTGACCTTCCTGAAATTCTTTTATTAAGCTGATCTGTGTGTGTAGTGTTCTAGCTTCAGTGTTTCACTTACGATGGCATGCTGTAAACTTTTGTAACTTGGTTTTTTTTTCAATCTAATATATTTTTAAAATTACAGAGTTCTTATAACTGGTAAATTGTGATCTGCACAAACACTCCCCAGTGGACATTAAGGTCATTGGCAGGTTTTGCTGTTCTCTAAAAATTTTTTTACAAATATCATTAAAATCTTTTAACATTTATTTTTTTTTTTGAAAGACAGAGCATGAGAGGGGGAGAGGCAGAGAGAGAGGGAGACACAGGATCCGAAGCAGGCTCCAGGCTCTGAGCTGTCAGTGCAGAGCCTGATGCAGGGCTCGAACCCACGAACTGTGAGATCATGACCTCAGCTGAAGTCAGGTGCTTAACTGACTGAACCACCTGGCACCCCAAAATCTTTTAATATCTAAATTTATTTTCCTACTGTAGAGCCTCAGGAGTGGAATTAAAGCATGTGAACATTGATGTGTTTTTTTTTTGTTTGTTTTTAAGTTTTTTTTTTAATGCTTATTTATTTTCGAGAGAGAGGGAAAAAGGGCAGGCAGAGAGAGAGGGAGACACAGAATGTGAAGCAGTCTCTAGGCTCCCACTGTCAGCACAGAACCCAATGTGGGGCTCAAACTCAGGAACTGTGAGATATGACCTGAGCCGAAGTCGGATATTTAATTGACTGAGATACCCGGGCACCCCTGACGTGGTTTTTGATGCATTTTTTGCTACATTACTTTTCAGAATTATGGGTCTAGTTTATCCTATTAGTTAACAATATAAAATACCTGTTTTCAGTACTAGCATGAATGCACTAAGTTTTGTAATTTATAAATTATTGCATACGGAAGATACGGTAAAATTTGTATTGGTGAGGTAAAAATGGTTCCATGTTTTTTAGTCTGTTGAATTTTAGACTTGTGAAATAACAATTTTGAACAATATTTTTATTTTATTTATAGGCAGTTAATTTATAATTATCCTGAACAGCTCTTTGGTGCTGCTGGTGTTATGGCTATTGAACATGCAGATTTTGCGGGTGTGGAACGCTTAGCTCTTGTCACAGGTATGGGAAAAAGGCATTAATTTCTTTTTTCTTTCTTTATTTTATTTATTTTTTTAAGTTTATTTTGATAAAGGGAGAGAGGCAGAGAGAAAATCCCAAACAGGCTCCGTGAGGTCAGTGTAGAGCGCGATGCAGGTCTTGATCTCACAACCCTTGAGATCCTGACCTGAGCAAAAAGGAAGAGCTTAACCAACTGAGCCACCCAGGCACCCTAAAAGGCATTAATTTCTAACAAACACTAATTGCTCTTGGATTTATTAAATGTTAGTGTATGGAACTTATTGCTGAGAGTACAAAGAAGTACCTTTAGGGGGCTTAGAAAATAAACCATTATTCTGAAATCTGATTTATGGTTTTTTGACATCTTTAGTTGTGTTATTTTACTATATACCAAATTATATGCTAGGTTTGCCCTCTCTTTTTTTGTTACATTGTTTTAAAGATACTAGATCTTTTCTCACAAACCCACAGGACCATTGTTCTATACCTAAAGAAACAAAAACTTAAAAAAGGAGTGTTCGGTTTTTAGTTTATTTTTAGTGGTGAGTAGTCCAATGCTTTGTGCCTGTGTGGTAGTAAGTTACAATAATAACCTTTATTGAACACTTAACTGTATGTCAGAGAGTGGGTCAAGGGCTTGCACATTGTTTTTGTTAATTCATTTAAATTTGTGGAAGGAATCAATGTTGAACTAAGTGTGAAAACAATTCAGCAATGAATAATGAAAAATTTCGTATGCTCTAATATGCTTCGGTAGAGGTATGAGTTTCATAATCCCAGTTGTGTGGAATAAAAATATATTTATGAGTAAGATCACATCTACATCAAAATGACAGAGTGTAATTTGTTTATGTTGGGATAATAGTTTTTAAAGTAACCTTAAAGACATAAGTGTAGCAACCTTTATTCTCTAATTTTTAGGCCCTTGAAAATAAATGAATATGTTGGAAAGGTGGTTTGGGATCTGGCAATGAGAATTTAAGGAGAGGGGTTTGAGATGTAAAGGCACTAGGAATGTTGAATTTTCAAGTGCCATGAGTATTAGAAATAAAAGTATACTAACTATGGTAAAGGGTAGGATTGGTTTCATGTCAGAGTAACTTCTTCAGCCATTTTTAATAATTCTGAGAAGTGTGGTCTTCTGACCTAAAAAAAGACTTTTTTCTTTCATTAGTTACTTTGAAATGGGTTTATTCTTTCTTTAATTACTTTGAAATAGGTTTACTTTAAAGTTCTTTAAGAGCAATTACATACTTGATGCTTAAGGTAATAAAATTTAGGGTGTAATTCCTCCTTTAAGATAACAAAATTAAAGATACGACCTAAGAATTAAATGTGAATGATAGCACATTCATAGGATAAGTTGATCTCATAAGGACTTGATACATGAAATTGCCACATACACTCAGAGGAGAACTGACTGCACCAAGCACACCCAACTGCAAAGTTGATCTTACCCCATTGGTGCCTCCTATCTTTAGCTTACTTGTTTTTAAGATGTGTGAAATTGGTTCTCGTAAACATCAAGGATATACATACATATTTTTTCTAAGCCAGTATAGAGAAGTTAGTGAATTTAAGATAAGTGAAAATTCTCATAAGCCAAATTAGTCTCATTTTGGGGATGTGATGTCCCAAATGTATTGTGTCTCACATCTAGAACGCAAAGCAGTCTCAGGAATTTGCCAATCAAAAGTCAAAAGAACTTCAGCTGTACGGATGAGTATAAATCAGTATAAAAATGACCCAGAGTCTTTTTCTATAATTTTTTTTGTAAAATAGATATAAAGCATCCATTATTCTGAGTTAAAAGAGGGGTTGGTTGATGGTAGAGGAAATCTACTTTATTAGATGAGAGTAGTGAGGTAGAGAAAGGGACTTTAAAATGGAAGTTTAACTTTTGCCTAATTAACGAGGAAAGGAAATGGCTGAACTTCTCAGTTTACACCATGGAAGATGGAGGGAAAATAGGAATAGAAATAAGACATAGGAGTAAAGTAAGATTTTTTTTGACATCTCATTAGGGTTGCTCTGGGAAATTTTCAGTATACGTTTTCCCTTTTTCTAGGCTTTCTGAGATTGTAGTTACTGTAATGATTAGCAGCTATCAGGTGCTCCTTTAAGCAGTTTCTAAGGTTTACATCTGTTGACATAGTAGAATTAGTCAAATATCTTATGTTTTGAGAAATTGGATCATAAGGGTACTGGTTTTCTAGACAGGATTCAAAAGGGAATCTGAATTTAAATTCAGATTTAAAAATAGATGTTAAAGTCCCAGTTTAACCTTTGAGAAACAGTATTCTACAGTGTGCTGCACATACAGGTCTAAAGAGACTGCTTGGATTTGAATTCCACTTTACTATATTTGTTAGTGCTACATAATCTTGAACAAGAAACTAAATATCTCTTTGCCTCGATTTTAGTATTTCCTAACAGTATCTGTGAGGGTTGTAAAGATTAAATAATTAGATTATGTGAAGTGCTTCAAAGTGCTTGGCATGTAGTAAGCAGTCAACTTTAAAAATGTCAGTTCATTAGTTTTTACTGGAAAACAGATTTTTAAATGCGTTGTGCATTTAATTAATGTGTATTTATGTTCATAGGTGGTGAAATTGCTTCTACCTTTGACCACCCAGAACTAGTGAAGCTTGGAAGTTGCAAGCTTATTGAGGAAGTCATGATTGGAGAAGATAAACTGATCCACTTTTCTGGGGTAGCACTTGGTGAGTGATTATATAGATCCTGATTTAGGTTCCTAAATGTTTGTTTGATAGACTCTGTTGAAGTTAAAAGAAGTAGTTACTGTATTTACTAGAATATGATGTGTCTTAATTCTTGAGAGGCATGATGTATATTAATCTCAGTTTCTTTTGAGATAAGCCTCATGTTAATCTTGCCTTTGTGAACAGTATATTCAACATGATTGTTTTCTAGGTACCTTAGAACTACTGTGAACATGGATTATTAGCAAAAAGAATGTACAACAGCAGAGGACATGTCCGCTTTTAAAACCAAAGAATAATTATAACCAATATCTACATAAAGATTAGAAGGCAAACTTATTTTTTATAACTAAGTGTTCACTGTGACCTAAGAATCTTATCTTTTAACTTTAGGTGAAGCTTGTACCATTGTTCTTCGTGGTGCCACTCAACAAATTTTAGATGAAGCAGAAAGATCTTTGCATGATGCTCTCTGTGTTCTTGCCCAAACTGTGAAGGATTCTAGAACAGTTTATGGAGGAGGTAAGCGTTTTAAAAATACTGAACGTGGTTTATTCAAGTATAGTAATGGTTTTGGCTTTAATGATTTTTAGAAAGTTTATATATAGTACTTTTGAGTTTAATTTTAAAATGTTTGACGTATCTTAAGGGAAATCAGTAATTCAGGGTCTTGGAGATTAAATAAAATATTTAATTGGAATTTAATTTTAATCTGCAGGCTGTTCCGAGATGCTGATGGCTCATGCTGTGACACAGCTTGCCAGTAGAACACCAGGCAAAGAAGCTGTTGCAATGGAGTCTTATGCTAAAGCACTGAGAATGGTAAGTTGATAAAGAGATCTGAACTCCCATTTTGTGAGTATTGATGGTTTTTTAAATGAATACATTTTCCTATCGTAGAAAATGTTTGCCTTTTTGGCATTAAGAAAACTGGTTCACACCACTTAAATTTGATTCTGGAGTTTATCTTTTTTATGAGCAGTAATTAAAAGGAACAATTTTACATTGTTTCTAAATGTATAATTTTAAAAAGGTGTCCTGGTTAGAAGTAAATCCACTTTCTTATAGAATATTTGCTATTTGTCTTTCTCACCTTGTAGTTGCCAACTATCATCGCCGATAACGCAGGCTATGACAGTGCAGATCTGGTGGCGCAGCTCCGAGCTGCCCATAGTGAAGGCAATACAACTGCTGGACTGGGTAAGAAATTGCATGAAACCTTGTAGTAATTTTGGTAGTAACTTTACCAAGTTATTCTTTTTTTTCTTTAAGCTGAATTCTCATAATAACCATAAAAAAGTTTCCTGTGGCCCTTGCCTCTGTAATTGTTACATATTTTAGGAAAATGTTTAACTTCATATTCTCAACACTACCAGAACTGTTTTTCCATAAAGGGTATAAAACTAATTAGAAGATTTGTAACTAGTTTATTATGACTGTGAGATTGAAATACATAAACAGTACTAATATTTTCAAATAAGTGTAAACTTAATGTTAAGTTTCTTACAGTGTAATCAACATTCAATTTTAATCTCCTAGGAAACTTACTGTGAGACATTCTTGAGTGTGGATCTTTGATACATAGATAAAAGTGGCCAAAAGGGCAGATTTTAATTCAAATTGAAAAATTTCCCAATGTACTGTCCAAGACAGGAATAGTAAGAGGGTAGATAATCCTGGCACTGCAGAAGAGAGGTAATGAAAATGATCTGTCAGAAGGTCAAGTAGGGATTCTCACAAGAAAAATAGATGACTTCTAAATTCTCTTCCAGTTTTAGGAGTCCATGGTAGGGGCACCTGGCTGGCTCAGTTGGTAGAGCATGTGACTCTTGATCTCAGGGTTGTGAGTTCGAGCCCCGCATTGGGTGTAGATTACTTCTAAAAATTAAAATCTTAAAAAAGAATCCATGGTAATTAGTGATAAGCACATCTTCTGTAGTAATTTTACTTTTATTTTTATTTTTTACTATTATTTTGAGAGCGAGAGAATCCCAAGCAGGCCCCATGCTGTCAGCACAGAGCCCATCATGGAGCTCAGTCCTACAAACCATGAGATCATGACCTGAGCTGAAAGCAAGAGTTGGAGGCTTAACTGACTAAGCCACCCAGGTGCTCCCTGCAGTAATTTTACACATGTAGGTACATATACACACGTGTATATATATGTACGTAGATAAAGATAGGTGATTGAGGGGTGCCTGGGTGGCTCAGTTGGTTAAGTGTCAACTCTTGGTTTCAGCTCAGGTCATAAACTTGCAGGTTGTGAGTTCGAGCCCTGTGTCGGGCTCTTCGCTGACATTGTGGAGCCTGCTTGGGATTCTCTCTCTCTCCCTTTCTGTCTGCCTCTCCCCAACTTGCTTTCTGTTTGTCTCTCAAAATAAATGAATAAACTTAAAAATGTTAAAAAAAACTGATGAGTGTTCTATATTCATTTTCCATTATTTGACCTAGTTGACCTTTTAATTTTCTCAAAGGCCTTGAGTGATAGGCTGATGAGAATGCTCTAATTAAATTGAGTGGTTGGGTCTTGTGATCTCATTTTTTATAAACGTTAATTTTATTTGTTGTAAGTAATTAGAGATATTTTGGTAATTTAGTTGCTAAAACTATAGTTTAGGGGTGCCTGGGTGGCTCAGTCGGTTGGGTGACTGACTTCGGGCTCAAGCCCCGATGTCACAGTTGGTGAGTTCGAGCCCCACGTCGGGCTCTGTGCTGACAGCTCAGAGCCTGGAGCCTGCTTCAGATTCTGTGTCTCCCCTTCTCTCTGCCCCTCCCTTGCTCATGCTCTATGTCTGTCTGTCTCTCAATAATAAATACATGTTTTTTAAAAAAAACAACTGTAGTTTATTTAGTAAATACTGTGTCTTTTTTCAGATATGAAGGAAGGTACCATTGGAGATATGGCAGCACTGGGTATAACAGAAAGTTTCCAAGTAAAGCGACAAGTTCTTTTGAGTGCAGCTGAAGCAGCAGAGGTGATTCTGCGTGTGGACAACATTATCAAAGCAGCACCAAGGTATTGTAGCACTTTAACACACATTTCTTAGAAAAAATTGTTTTTTAAAATTATTATTGTTTTTTAATGTTTACTTAGAGAGTGTGCCCACATGAGGGAGGGGCAGAGAGAGAGGGAGAGAGAGAATCCCGAATAGGCTCTGCACTGTCAGGGTGCAGCCCAGTGTGGGGCTTGATCCCATGATCTGTGAGATCATAACCAGAGCTGAAATCAAGAGTTGAATGCTCAACCAACTGAGCCACTAGGTGCCCCTCTAACAAAAAAATTAACACAGAAGCAAAAAATAGATAACTGGGTATGTTTGGTAATTGTAGTTGATAGAGCCATTTCTGCCTAACTAAACGTATTACGCATGTTATTTAAAATCTGTAGTCATATGGGGCGCCTGGGTGGCGCAGTCGGTTAAGCGTCCGACTTCAGCCAGGTCACGATCTCGCGGTCCGTGAGTTCGAGCCCCGCGTCAGGCTCTGGGCTGATGGCTCGGAGCCTGGAGCCTGTTTCCGATTCTGTGTCTCCCTCTCTCTCTGCCCCTCCCCCGTTCATGCTCTGTCTCTCTCCGTCCTAAAAATAAAAAAAAAAAAAAAAACGTTGAAAAAAAATAAATAAATAAAATAAAATCTGTAGTCATAACTCTTAAAGTCAAAAAAGTTCAGGGAGAGAGGGGTACAGGTAACACAGGAGAGCTCTCAGAATTGACATAAAGAGGCAGGCTTGGAAAGGTTAAGAACCATACTGCATGGGGGCGAGGGCTGTAGTAGTAAGAATGAATGTCTTTTTACCAGGATGAGTCCGCTATAGTCCTCTATCCTGGGTACACTTTTTCATATAGGTAATCTTAAGTACATGATGTCCAGAGTTCCTTATATGTTCCATTTCAGCAGTTTTTTTAAGGTGTCATATTTTTTCAGAAATTCACTCATGTAAAAAATGGTTAGCCAGAAAATCTTAACTTCTGAAGATTTAGTTAACTTCATTGTTCTTACTAGCAGTTATGAAAATATTAATTTTACCTGTTGAAGTGGTGGTTCATGAAATTGAGAGGGGATGGTGGCCTGCACCAGGAGATAAGAGGTGAGGGTGGTCAGGAGGTGTTGATCATAGATTTTGAAGGTGGAGCCCGCAGAATTTGATGATGGGCTGCATATAAGGTATAAGGAAAAGGAATGAAGGATAATCCAATCCAAGGTTCTTGTTGTTGGGAGAAATAAAGTTTCTCTTATGTGAGTCTCTTGTGAATAGAAGCAAGAGAAGTGGGATGGTAGCTAGAGGATGTGTGGGTCTTTACTGTGAATGTTCAGTGCTATGTGGAGTGATCTTGTAGGGGGAGATGAATGCAGAAGGAGGGAGCAGCCCACTGAGTAGCTGTGAGAAGGAGTGGGAGAATGAGAGGGGGGTGCTGGTTTTAGTTGGAAGCACGGGGAGTTCATCCCTGGGAACAGGAGGGAAGTAGGAACATCATTAGGAAATTGCACCTTAAATGGACTAAGGTACAAGGAATTTCTTTGTGCAGATCGTGCAGCATCCACTTGAGTGCTTTTTTCTGTTACATCCCATTACTGTTAGAAAGGGGAAAGAGTAGAAAGTAGTGATTTGGATGTGGAAAGAAAAGGGGGAAATGGTATTTAAATCTGTGGTGTAGTAGAAGGCCTGGGCTGAAAATAGTTTTTCTGTGGTAGGGAAATGAGCAGTCATTTTGAAATGGAAAGTTGGTGAGGGAAGGAGAAATTGAAAGTTTTGGAAGCTGTGCCAGCAGAGATGGTTGTGCAGTTGTTTTCGACTGTCTTTAATAAGCAGAATGATAACAAAAGGAAACTGGTCTGTAAAGTTTTCCTAATAGGCCACATAATCATGCCTGCCCTCATAAATCTTTGCGATGACTTGACACCCTCAACCACATTTGTAATATGTTCCTTGGTATACCTCATTTGATCTGATACCACTGTTTTAGTGGTTTAAGTGTCTATTAAATTTAGTAGACGTTCTCAGTAATTGCAGTAAAGAAACATGAATAATTTTGTTTAACTCAGCCTTCCCAAACATACTGGTCTGGGGACTCTTCATACCCATTATTAACCAGGGGACTCTTATTCCATTCCAGACCAGTTGCCCTGTAAACTGTCACAGCTTGATAAGTTTCTATATTGACATCTTTTAGTATCCTTTAGTCCTACTCCCATAAGCTTCCAAGGTTGAAAGATTTATTTCCTTATGTGGTCCCAGTATACTCTTTCAGTGTTTTTAGACTTTGTCTGCTTCTCTGGAATGATTGCTGTGTTTGTCTTTAGAAGCAGTGCTTATACAGGCAGTAAGTAAAATTCTGTTAGTACCTCTGCCATGCCTCCTTCCTGAGAGATTTGTTATTTTTTCACCAAAGAATAAAAGTTTAACATCTAAGATGTATATGAAAGGCACTGTTGACATACTTTAGTGAGTTTCCCAGCTTACCTACCGGCATTTGTTTTCATTCGTTTAGAATAGCAAGAAAAATAGAGATTTTTAATCTGGAGGCCCCAAAGTCTTGTCATTCTACATACAACTTGTGGTTAAGAGTACCTGTCTTTGTCTTTGACTAATTTAGTAGTAGAATTCCCTAACGCATTTGCTGAAAACATGCATTAACCTTTTAATGGAGAATATGTATTTGTAAAGTAGGTTGTTGGGATGAGAAATAGAGTATTGCTAAATACCTACAGGTCTTCACGTTCCATAGATTTGTAATGTCCTCTTACTAGTATAGTAATAATTGAGGGATATTAATTATGAGGTAGAAACAGCATCTTTTTTACAGAGAATTGGTTATAATGGTTTTAATAAAATTAAGAATTTAGCTGTGTTTGTATTTGCTATAAATCTTTGGTTACATGCTTTTCATTTTTACCATTGCCTTTTTCTTAAGTGTTTGTTTTATAATCCTTGCAGGAAACGTGTCCCTGATCACCACCCCTGTTAAACATTCCCATGTGCTGTTGAGCTCTGGACCAGGTAGTTCATAGCAAAGTTGTGTTTGAAAGACTTCCACCTGTTAAAGAAGACTGTGGTATTGAAGTTTATCTGTGGCTCTTGTATCCTTAAGTTTGGACATTTAACTGACCATCTGTTTTAACATTGGTCTAATTTATTTGCTGTTTCATTTTCCATAAAACTCAGTTGATTTAAAAGTTCATTTCTCATACTGTGCATCAAAATAAAAATTTGAACAATAATCTGTTCTCACCTGTCTTAGTGATTTGTACCCTGTTTTTAATTATTTAATGGGAGCAAATGATTATACTCTGTATAGAGTTGTTCAGCTTAACTAATGATTGACCTTACCTGATTATGAAATAATTATCAAGTCCAAGTCACACATGGTAAACATAGGTTAATCTCTTGGTTTTTAATCCTATATAACTTATTAGCTGTTTAATTTTGTTAGTGAAAGTACTCATTTAATTTTGTATAGTCTCAGTACCATCTCTTACTTATATAGGAAACAATTATGGTGTAAACATTATTTCAAGTTTGAAAGAGTCCTATATTACTTTTTAAATGTTACTTTTGAGAGAGTGCGTGAGCAGAAGAGGGCCAGAGAGAGAAGGGGACAGAGGATCTGAAGCGGGTTCTGTGCTGACAGCGAGCCCGGTATGGGGCTCATACTCCCCAACCATGAGATTGTGACCTGAGCCAAAGTCGGCCTCTTAACCGATTGAGCCACCCAGGTGTCCCGAAAGAGTCCTCTATTTTAAAAGTTGCTTGTTACAAGCTGCTTCTCAAGGACCTTTGATGCTTTAAAGGGTAATACCCTCTTAAAGAATATGGATGTGGTTAGATTTAAGCATTACTGATTGTTGTTTTGTTAATGCTTTTTGGTTTTGGCAAATGGCCGAGAGGAGAGAGAATGGGGATAGGTATGTACTTAGTTAATGGTTTAAAAGTGAATTTAGTTTTGGAAGTTATTTTAATGCATCGGTGTATAGCAGAATGCCCAAGAAATAAAGTGCAGCAGTAGGTTATAAGTTTTTACAGGGTATCTGTGCTAGCTTAATGGAGAGACATTTTATTCCCATAGAAGAGCAAAAGGGTTTTCAAGGAAACACTGATAAAATAACCTGTTTCTGTTGTGTTTTTGTTTTTTGAAGTAGGCTCCACATGGGGTTTGAACCCATGATCATGAGATCAAGAGTTACATGCTCTACTGATTGAGGCAGCCAGGTGCTCCCAACCTGTTTTGTTTTTGTCTAAAAAGTTTGTCTCCACATTTTAATACTACTATTGTAGAAGCTACTGAAACTAGGAAAACTTGGTTTTCTTTGTTTTGGTACTAGTTTATGTCTTCTAACATTCACATAAAGGAGGGACTTTTCCTGAGATTATCAAAGAGAATTGCACTGATCTTTTTTTTTTTAGTATATCACATCATGACATCAGTTTTCAGGTGGAACAAGTGAGCATATCATGACCAAGAAAACCTACAGGTTTCAGTGGAAGTGGGTTTAAATATCCGTCTTGAGGTACTAGATACCCTGGAGTAAGATCTTGATCTTTAAGGATACTTGGGCATGTTTTCTCTAAAGGTCTTAAAAAGAATACAACAATAAATGTTAATCTAAAAAGAGGTAGAAACATGGGAGCTTCATTGTTACATCCAAGAATAACCCGTGCCTCTTTACCTCTTTGAATTCATATGCTTTGAAGCCCTTACAGATGTATTCATAAACCGAGATTATCTCAAGTTTACAAATCTTAATGTCTTTTCACTTTCAGAGGTAAAATAGCAACCTATGCCCCTCTATAATTCCTCTAACAGTTTTAGGATAGAGTTTCTTTTAACTCAAACTGAATATGGAAGCAGTTTTTTGCAAAATTTTTGTGATATGGAATTAGAGGTTTGGAATAGTACCTATATAAAAAATTGAGTATTTAGGGTTTTTAAATCCATTCTAGGTACGCATGTGTTGACTAAAACTAAAATAATTTTTAAAAATCTAGGTAGCTTTCAGTTTTCCTTTGAAGGATAATATGTATACTGGTAATTCTTTTATTATCCTTAAGCCAGGATCCATTCTTTGCCTGCTGGGAGGCCATGGGCCCACTTAACCTTTGCTGACTGTCTCACACCTTCCTGTGGTTTAACTCGGGAGGTACTGGCAGGACATGGGGATAGGCATTCGGTATTTTCTTCCTGCGTAGCTTGCTCTTTGGAGATGACTGCATCCCTGTGAGACCTACCACTACAGCCTTGCTGGTAGATCTTCTCCCCACACACTCGTGGGAGGGGCAGAGAGAGGGAGAAAGAATCCCAAGCAGGCTCCGCACTGTCAGGACAGGGCCCAATGTGGGGCTCAATCTCACAAACCAGGAGGTTATGATCTGAGCCGAAATCAAGAATTGAGTCAGACGCTTAACCAACAAGGCTTCCCCAACACCCCTGGTAGCCTCTTTTTTCATGCCTTTTAGCTCTTAATAGGTGAAAGTAACATTTCCCTGTTCATCTAGCCTCACGGGTGGCAATTGCTACACTAGCTGCCTCAGTATTATCTTGAATCCCCTCTTCTCCCAATGTTGCCCAGCAGTAGTTCTTTGCTAAGGTCTCTCCATTTTCTTGCATTTTCTTGCCAGGATAAAATGCATTTTCTTGCTCTGATAAAAGTCAACAGAATACTCTTATCCAAAATCCTTTTCTTAAAGTCTGCCTTGTCTTGTACCTATTCTAGTGTATTAGAACATCAGTAAAAGTGTAAAGAGGACTTAACTTTTTTTTAATCATAGAATTACTATAGAATGTTTCAGGTTGTCAAAATAATAAGGACAGACCAGATTTTAGATTTCTTATTTTTTAATTTTATTTTTAATGTTTTATTTATTTTTGAGAGAGCACGAGTGGGGGAGGGACAGAGAGCAAGGGACATAGGATCTGAAGTGGGCTTCACTGACAGCAGAGAGCCTAGCCTGATGCAAGGCTCAAACTCATGAACCAGGAGGTCATGACCTGAGCTGAAGTCGGGCCCCTCAACCAACTGAGCCAGGCGCCCCATCAGATTTCTTATTTTTAAGTTGAGCAACACCTAACACTTCTTTCAAAGGTTTATTGAAAAGGTTATATGACTTAACTTACACAAGACTCTGAAGATAGTACCTGACTGCCCTACAGATGTGCTCCATAAATGTTTGTCCCCCTACCCTGTGGGCTGGCGCATGATAAAATCTCCAAAATCCAGGTAAACGTGGAAGAATTATACTAGGCACTGAGGATTCAAAATTTGTTTCCTATTCTGCAGAAGTGGATCCTCTAGAAAGGAAGAAAAGCATGTAAATTTAAGTTTTATAAATAGCATTAATACTCTTTCTACAGTAGTGAGATTATAGGGCGTATATATACAGTGACAAAAAGCAGAGAGTAATGTCCAGCAGACACATGCCCATGTCTTCGATTCCCATGCCTCCTGCCTCTCAGGATACATGGGTTTTGTGTCAAGAAATAGTCACATTTTCCAAGTATGTACCTTGGTGATTTTGCACATTCTAGAGTAACAGGAAAAGGGCAAAGTACATTCATTTAGAAATTGAATAAATCCTTGGTAATCATGTTGGTGTATTTTCCCAGTTAGATAAGCCAGAAGCATTTCACCACATTGTTGTTCTTTTTCTTATATTCAAGACTATAGATACTGTTGCTGGAAATTTTACCGAGCCAGAGAAGGCCTTTTTGTTCTATTAGCATCATGTTTTTCCCTTCAACCAAAGAATTAGACTGCTTGTAAGTAGAAATACCATGCTGCATGGTGTAACACTTCATAAAAAGAACATGTTACGTAAACATTAGCTGTCACCTGCCAGGCACTATTCTATGTGCCTTTTACACAGTAATTTGGTTAATCCTTACAGTGCCTTCAAAGATGGAAATCTGCCATTTTACTGATGAGCAACCTGAGACACACAGATGGTAAGTGACTAGGAAATGGCAAAGCTGGGATTTGAACTCACGTAGTTAGAAAGGCCATGCTCTTTACCATCATACTACACTGCTGTGTTACTGTGTGTAGGATATGTGCTTCTAGTTAAAATTTGCATATAGTTGATTTTTAGGGTGCAGGCCCACTTTTTAAGTGTAAAATTATGAACTGTTAGTGATGTTGCATTTCAGATAAAAGATTTTAGTGGGCATCATTTGTATTTAGAGAAGCTAAATAAAATTCTGTATAAATTTCTCTGGTGCATAACATTTCGTGTTTCAGGGCTTTTAAAATTAGGAGTAAAGTTACATTTGGTGCTTCATTTCCCCTTTTTAACTTTGTAATTATGTCAGAATTTCAAGAAAACATCAGAGAGGTATGGAAGTGTTAATATACATTTACATGGTTTTTTTTTTATAAGATTGACTGAAACCCTATAGTGAAAACATTTTTGGATAGCAGAATCAGTGTTGAACATTTAACCATTGTTTGGGAAATGTTCTGTATTATTTTAGAAGAAAACCATTTGTGTGCCAAATGTTTACCATTTGACATTTGATTCAGACCACTTAGCTCATTAGATCTGTTGGCTTCATGCTGTTATATGGCTTTAGCCTACAGTTGTACTGGAAGAGATGGGCACATTAATCTTTGGAGGAGGAAGACAGGGTCAAAGGTAAAAGTCTGAGCCATCTGTAAGGCTGGCTGTGGACCCAGTTCGGAGGCAATTCTGTTAGCATAAAGTTTTAAGCATCAACAGTATAGTTTTGTTTGTCATTAGGCATGAAAAAATAAACTATAAATCCTAGCTATGTAATGGGAATCTGGACTCGTTACGAAAGGAGTTAAATATTTGAAAACCTATAACATTTAAGATTAAAGGGATCTGTTAGCAGGCTAATCAGTGGGTTGCAGATATTCTATAGACTGGGAGGTGGTTTAGCAAGAAATATTTATGGTAGGAAAACATATGAAAATAGTCTGCTGGGTAACGTCATTCTAGAACCAAACTTTGCTGAGTTAAGATGCTTTTATGGCAAAAGTAACTTTAAAAGCCAAACACATGTAAGTTTTAGTTATGACACTTTTTGTGTTCTTGTGGGTTCAAGAACATGACTGTTATTAAATCATCCACAGACAGCAGTATCTTTAAGGTTGATGTATTTGTGGGAAGAAGAAAAGGTCACAATTTACTTCTAAAAAAATGGCCAAAATGTCTAAGCTTGTACACTGACCATCAAAAGGCCCTATCTAGAAAAATCAAATCCAAATAAAGGCTAAGAAACTGAGGCTAGAGGCAGAAGTGTCTTATATATACCACAACCTTCAACGCAGATTTCCAAATGCTTGTTTCAAGTAAACAGATTCCTCACCTGCTACCTTTAACCTAATATCCTGGAAAGTGGTTTCCCTCCACGGAAGGGGATTCAGTTCAGTTCTTCGTAAATGTGAATAAACGGGAGGGCTCTACGGAGGCAGGCAGGTTACAACTAGGCTCGATTTTAATAAGACCACATTGCCAACAAGAGGTTCTACTTTCTAGAGGACTTGTAGTATTATAGTGACAGTAAGCAGTTGAGAGCAGACGTGGGGTCAAACCTTGACCTTTAGGGAAAACCAGCTAAATCAGCATGAACCACTGTCAAGTGTATAAGGTGGCAGCCGTACTCCACCAGGAGGCATTTTCTATCAGAGGTCCTCTCAGCATTCACTCAACTGCAGGGGAAAAGCTTCATCTTGAGCCTTTGCAACAGCACGGAGTCTGAGAGTCTGACTAGGTAGAAATGTCTTTTGTAAGTGGCCTGAATTTGTCCCTATTTTCATATCACTTAAGGTCATTCCTAGTAAAATATATCCTGCAAAGGGCTGGAGCCAGGCCACCTGAACTCTCAGGTGAATTCTTTAGTAAATACCTTATTTGAGGAGTTCGTGAGCATCCTGACCAGCCGCTTGTGGAGTAGAGAAGGACAGAATGTCCTAGCCCTTCGTACTCTTCAATGTTGCAAAATACCTATTTGGAGGAGCTGATTTGCTTGCAGAGAGTGAGGCCGGCCATAGCACCCAACTTCACTTTGGGAGAAATGTTGGCCAGAAATTCTCCCTTAATGTGAGTGAGGCGATTCTTTGGACTTCCATCACTCCCCCCTGGCAGAGCATCCCGTGTGTCCCAGAGCAATCCTGTACCCTCTAAAGGAGAGATCAGAAGATGCTGGAGTCGGATCCTTGGCGTTGACCTACGACTGAAGCTCCTCAGGAGTTGGGAGGAAGAAGTAGAGGAGGCAGGACAAGCCCCTCTCCCTCCTGACTTTCCTCCCTGGCCAAGGCGTAGCGTCTGGCTTTTCTGGGGTCAGGCTCTGGCGTCTCCTCTGCCCATCTTCCCACGCGGCGCACGCCTTTGGCCACCTTGGGTGCGTTCCTGCAGGGATTGTGGTCATAGATGACCAGCTTCAGACTCGACAGGTGGGCCAGGCTGGGGAAGTAACGGATGCTGTTCCTGTCCACGTCGATCACCTCCAGGAAGGGCATGTGCAGCAGCACGGGGGGGAAGTCAGTCAGCAGGTTGCCTGAGAGCCAGATGGTCCGCAGCTCTCGGAGGCGCTGGAGCTGGCCTGGCAGCAGACGCAGAGAATTGGAGCCGGCATGCAGAGTCTTTAGGAGACTTAGCTCGCAGACCACCTCCGGCAGCTGGGTGAGGCAGTTGGCCTCGACCCACAGGGTCCGGAGATTCTGGAGCAGGCTCAGCTCACTGGGGAGGTCGCAAAGTTTGTTGTTACCCAAGTAGAGGATGCAGAGCTGTTTCAAAGTACACACCACCTGGGGCAGAGCCTTGAAGTTGTTGAAATCCAGGGCCAGGATCTGCAGATTCTGCAGCTGCCCCAGCTCAGGAGGCAGGCTGTTGAGGTGGTTGTCACTCAGGTAGAGCTTGACCAGCTCCCGGAAGGAGCACACGTGCCCGGGGAAATGGCGTAGCTGGGTCCCACTCAGATCTACCATCTTGTCCACGGGCATCTCCCGGAGATCTCTGACCACGTAGTTCTGGCAGCAGTCAGCAGGGATGAAGGCCACCAGGGCCCTGATGGTGTTCCCCATGAAGAGGCCGGAGGCAGGGTGAGCCCCAGCCCACCGACTCACCAACGGGGCCCACTGCGGGTTGGGGCTGCCGCCGACTGCCCTGAGGCCTATTTTCCTCTCCCATTATAACCTGGGGTTGGCGGGACAAAAGCCAGTCACTTCAACAGAGAAAAGTGCTCGTGATAGCGACTTGAGTGTCGGGTGACAGGCCCAACGCACAGGGTCTGGGGAGGCCAGGCCTGATTCGCGTACTCACTTTCAGTCACCTAAGCCCCAATTGCCTTTATCTACATTTTTTCTGTTTGTTTGTTTCAAGCTGAAAATAGCTTCGCTGTTTTTTCTAATGATAAAACAGTAAGACATCATGTAAAGGCGTAACAGGAGAAAATGAAAAACACGCACAGCCATATTCCCCAGGAATGAACACTAAACATTTTAAGGTATGTCCTCCAGCTTTTGCTACAAGTAACCAATTTATTAAAAAAAAATTCATACTGCTTAAGAGTCTTACTTTTTCATAACATGGACATATTTTTGTGTTTGCGGGTATCTACACAATTATTTTTAACACCTGTATTCCATTGTATGGAGGCATCGTTGAAGTGTAAACAGCTCTCTGCTGTCATCTATTGGCATCTAGATTGCTTACAATGTGTCACTATTATAAATATCCTCGTACATGCACTGTGAGAGTTAACCACTGATTTCTTTAGGAAATGGGCTTAGAAGTGTTCCTGAGTCAAAGATACGCATGTTTGTTTTTTTTTAATTTTTATAATGTTTATTCATTTTTGAGAGACAGAGACAGTGCAAATGGGGAAGGGGCAGAGAAAGGAGGACAGAATCCAAAGCAGGCTCCAGGCTCCGAGCTGTCAGTACAGAGCCCGATGAGGGGCTCAAATCCACAAACTGTGAGATTATGACCTGAGCCGAAGTCAGATGCTTAACCAACTGAGCCACCCAGGTTCTCCCCACCTCCTTTTTTTTTTTTGAGAGAGAGAGCGTGCAAGTGAGCGAGGGTCAGAGAGAGAGAGGGAGAAGGGGGGCTCACCCGAAGTGGGGCTTGAGCTCACCTGATGTGGGACTCAAACTCATGAACCGTGAGATCATGACCTGAGCCAAAGTCAGATGCTTAACCACTGAGCCACCCAGCCGCCAACAGGTGTCCATTTTCTGAACTCTTCATTCTTACCAGGTAATAGTTTTCCATAGTTTACAAATTTGCCTTTGACAAAAGACGAGTGGGAAAGCAGAAGAGAGGGAAGAGGAAAGTCAGACTCCCGAAGCTTAAATAAATGAGGATATAATTCTCCAGTTCATCTACGGCAGATAACAGCTAATTGCCCATCAAAGGTTTGTGCTTTTCTTCCACAGTGTCCAGTTGTGGGAAGCAGCTGCCCAGCCAGGACAATTTCTAGTATGAGTCTAGGTCAGAGAGTCTAATTCTGGCCAATGAAATGTGGGCAGAAGTGATACCTGTCTCTTCTAGGCCTGGCTCATTTAAAACCAACCCCGCCTACCTCCACGCTCTCTCCATCTGCCTGCTGGATATCAACACCCAGGGTGACCTTAACTGCCACCATGTGGAAGTCACATGTTGAAACTGACAGGGCCTTGGTCCTTCTGGATCCCTGGAAAGGTTAACATTCCTAACACCCTCAAAGCTTCAGGTCAATTCTGATCTTTCTGCAAGTACCCTCTTGTACTGTTCGAAATCTTTTTGTTTGAATGTTTTGTTTTGTTTTTTAACTATAGACATCTATTTAAAAACCATTCCAAATGAGACGATCCATCAACCTGCCTGCTGTATGGGAGAGAGCCGGGGCTGGGGGAGTCTCAGCAAACTCTTTACCATCCTCCAGTGCCTTTGCTGCTAAATTGCTCCTAATAGACTGAGCAGAGCAGAAGAACATTCCGCGGGAATGGCCATTCCACAGAGCTCTTTGGTGATGCAGTGCCACCACCCACCTTTCTCCTCAGTCACAACTGAAGCTGGTGTCCTTGGACTTTCTACACACTGAAAGTCAAAGGCTGTCATCTCGAGGCTCCTCCTTGCTGTGTTGATTTTTACTATAATAAATGGCCTCTCAAAATGAACAAATCAGGAGACTATAGATGCTGGAGAGGATGTGGAGAAACGGGAACCCTCTTGCACTGTTGGTGGGAATGCAAACTGGTGCAGCCGCTCTGGAAAACAGTGTGGAGGTTCCTCAGAAAATTAAAAATAGACCTACCCTATGACCCAGCAATAGCACTGCTAGGAATTTACCCAAGGGATGCAGGAGTACTGATGCATAGGGGCACTTGTACCCCAATGTTTATAGCAGCACTCTCAACAATAGCCAAATTATGGAAAGAGCCTAAATGTCCATCAACTGATGAATGGATAAAGAAATTGTGGTTTATATACACAATGGAATACTACGTGGCAATGAGAAAGAATGAAATATGGCCCTTTGTAGCAACGTGGATGGAACTGGAGAGTGTTATGCTAAGTGAAATAAGCCATACAGAGAAAGATACCATATGGTTTCACTCTTATGTGGATCCTGAGAAACTTAACAGGAACCCATGGGGGAGGGAAAGGGAAAAAAAAAAAAAAGTTAGAGTGGGAGAGAGCCAAAGCATAAGAGACTCTTATAAACAGAACAAACTGAGGGTTGATGGGGGGTGGGAGGGAGGAGAGGGTGGGGGATGGGTATTGAGGAGGGCACCTTTTGGGATGAGCACTGGGTGTTGTATGGAAACCAATTTGACCATAAACTTCATATATTGAAAAAAATAAATAAATAAATGGCCTCTCGACAAGTACTATGCTTTGCCTCTATATTTAGCCTGGCCACTGTGACCACAGATGGTCATGAAACAGCTGCCCTGTTGTCCCTAGAAGTAATGATGACAATGATTGCCACCTGTTATTATTTGTAACTAATTGGCTAAACTCTAAGCACTGTGCCAGGGGTTTACATATACTCTCTCTTCTCGGAAGCTGCCAGAGGAATATTTTTTATCCCCAATTTTCAGATGAGAAAACTGAGGGTCCGAGAGGTTGAATAATGACATCAAATGTTTATTGAGCACTTACTATGTTCTGGAGGCAAGGAATCTTGTGGCTAACGAGATAGACAGGATAGGACCTTGTCTCACAAACTACACAATTCCACCAGAGCCGGGGTGGGGTTCTCCTCCTGGAATTAAGGTCCCACCAGCTGACAAACTCTGGCCTCACACTCAGAACTTCCACTGGGCGCTTTAATGCCATCCCCTAAATACGAGCATGGAGCTAAGGATAACCAAATGGTTGAGAAAGGCCTTTTGTGTGGACGGAGACAGAAATAAGCAGAAGAAAAGAAATCAAGAAAAAAAAAATGGAGAAAGCAGATTGTAACCAGCCACACTACAGTATTTTCAGAGTTTGTCCTGCCCTCATTTTTCATGCCTTTGTGTCAGGTTTAAAGTGAATGAAACGTCCCTTGGGAAGCGTGGAGGGTTATGGCTTGACCATTACCATGATTGTTCTATTGGCCCATCTCGACTGTTGTCCTTGGCAAGGGGACAGCCTGCAGATTCAATGGCATCTAGGTTGCTTACAGTGTGTCTGTGAAAGACCCACACGTCCCTCTTCACAAAGTCACTGGAAAGACCACATCCTCTCTGGCCACAGATGTCTGTGAGTCTATCAAATGGGTCACATGACCCCTGTGACCCCAGAGGGCTCTGAACTGGCCTATCTAAGGGACAGGTGGGAGATGTTCAGGGCTCAGTTTAAGGACTGAAGTTGGTGATAATCTCTGAAAAGGAATGTCGGAACGGTGGCCTGGGTGTAAGGAGGCAGCAGTTTAAAGCAAGAGATAGGGGAGACAGGCCTGATCCTGACAATGACTAGTTCCTGGGGGGTTTGCAAAGGGCACAGCCTCCCATTGCTCAAGGCACACAGGGTTGTGATCTTGAAGCTTCCAGAAAGAGCACTGACCACGTCACCTCTGCCCTTCATCTGCTTAAATATCCACTGTGCCCTTCCCGACCCCCACCTACCTGTTTCCCCCCTGTCGGCCACAATGCCTCCTTGTGGGACCATAGAAGCCCCACCTCAAGTCTGGGCAGGGGCTTCCGATTCCCATAGAACGAAACCCAGACTCGTCAGTGAGGTTTACAGGACCCTAGAGGATGTGCCCCTGCCCAGCTCTCCAGCCCGCTGAGGGCTACCCTCCTCCTTTGCTGCCTCCTCTGGTTCATTGAATGTGCTCACCTTCCTCCTCATTAGGGCCTTCCCCCCTGCAGCCCCCTTTGCCCAGAACGCCCTCCCTCCCCCCCGCCCCTCCCCTCACTCTTACTCATTTGTGCTGTTGCACCATACATGTCGTTTCCTGACCTAGTGATTTTGCACCGTGCTGACAGTACTCCCCTGTAAAAACTTACTCATCACCCATCTCCCCGGCTGGATTCTAATCCCCACTCAGCACATCGGCTGGGATTGGCTTCCTGTTGAATCTGTCGTCTCCGCCTCAGTACCAGCAAGTGGCAGTAAATGAGCTGATGCTAATCGGCCGGTGAAGTCAGCCTTGATTTGCCCACAGAAAATTATTATTATTTTTTTTAATTTATTTTTAAGAGAGAGAGCGAGCGCACAAGCAGGGGAGGAGCAGAGAAAGACAGGGACAGAGGATCTGAAGCAGGCTCCCCGGTGACAGCAGCGAGCCCAATGTGGGGCTCGAACTCCCAAACTGCGAGATCAAGACCTGAACCGAAGTCACACGCTTAACTGACTGAGCCACCCAGGCACCCCACACAGGAAATTATTTTTAAGTACTAAAGACAGCACTAAATATAGGAAAGAACACAAATTTAACTTATTATCCCCATCAGCACTGCTATAGATCGTATCTTGCGTAAAAACCTTGAGTTGTACACACACACCCACTCCTGCTGGACTGCAAAGTCCCTGAGGCCTGTCCGCTCTGCTGCATTCTTAGCACAATGACAGCACCTCGGACAAAGTGGGCAGTGATTTATTCCACAAACAAGCGATGAACTACAGACAAAATTCCCTGCCTTCCTGGAACATTTGGATGAATGAATGAATGATGTATTACTTTCAGTTTGATAACAGAAACTCAAACTGCTAGTAGCCAGTAGCTTGACAATATACATTAATGAGTAGATTTTTTTCTACCATTGATCATCATTGAGGTTGAGACGGGGCTCTGAGAAAGACTCAGAATTTACTCAGAATAGTTGACCAGATCACGTAGCGTTGGAAGCACCCAGAAAGGAACTCACATTTGCTTGGTAACCTGTAGGACAAACTACCATTTTGTGCCTTCCGGAGCACAGTGCTGGGGCAGAGGCTGAGGGCTTGCTCTGGGGTTTCAGCCCCTGACTCTGGAGCATGCTGAGCCGGCTCTGCAGACAGGTCCAAAGGTGGATTCCAGAGTAGCCTCCCAGAACACTCTGAAGTTCATTAGATGCTCTGTCAGCGCTGAACTGCTGCAATCTGTTCAGTAGCAGCTGCTGAGCTAAGGCAATTATTCAGAGACAAGGGAGCTTCAAAAGTGAGCAGTGCAGTGAAACACAAACCCTGAAAGCGTTCCATCCACTCACCGGCTGGAGAGCCCGGGGAGAAAGGAACGCGATTGGAAAAGGCAGCCTTTTTCCAGCTTGCTTGTGAGTGATAGGAAGGAACATTGGCCTCGAAGGGATTCTGCCTGGCAACCCTTAGGAGCCAGCAGCGAGGGGATCCCTGCTCTGAAGCTGGGTTTCTTGACAGCCTGGGGTGATAGACCTTGCCCGTGATTACAGCTGAAGGCCGTTTCAGTGAGCCTCTCTGCTTCTCTACTTTATGGAGGGTAGGATTTGCTACCAGAACTCAGATCAGTACTTTCTATTTCACTGCAGTGTTTCACGGCTTTGTCAGGTTTAATGCAACTCTGGGAGTAAATAGGTCCTCCCCGTTTGTCGACCTTGGCCAGTGGTTCTTTTTTTTTTTTTTTTTTTTTTTGGCAATTAAAAAAATTTTTTTTATGTTTATTTTTGAGAGAGCACGAGAGAGAGACAGAGCGTGAGTGGGGGAGGGGCAGAGAGAGAGGGAGACACAGAATCTGAAACAGGCTCCAGGCTCTGAGCTGTCAGCACACAGCCCCACGTGGGGCTCGAACTATGCATGGCGAGATCATGACCTGAGCCGAAGTCGAGCGCTTAACCAGCTGAGCCGCCTAGGCGCCCTGCCAGTGTTTCTTAACTAGTGTTGATCTTGCCCTTCAAGAAATGCTTGACAATGTCTGAAGGCATTTTTGTTTCTCACGACTCAGAGTGCTCCTGGCATCTAGTGGGTAGAGGCCAGGACGCAACTGAACATTCTACAACGCACGGGAGAGCCCCCACAGCAAAGAATTGTCTGGGCCCAAATGTCAAAATGCCAAGGTTGAAAAACCCTGGGGTGTCCTAATGCCAGCCAGTCCTCCCCAGGAAAAGCAGCACCGTACTTGTAAACTGGATACAATAGCTAGTATTTTATCTTGACTGGAATGTATTCTTTTCAGTCATGGGGAAGATTTTCTTTCCATTTAATAAGGTCGAGTAGGATAGTACAGAAACACCCGTTATATAACTATACTCTCAAGAAATTCCTTTGGCATTCCTGAGATTCTTAGATCTTCCTGACAAGGGTTGATAATGTGAAAGCAGCTTTGGAAATTGGAATTGCTTACAAACTTTATAAAGGACTCATGAAGTCTCTTATAACTTGTTGGGTGTTTGTTTGTTTGTTTGTTTGTTTTTTGCAGAGTAGGGGTCAGGCAGTGGGTGAATCTTCCATGCATTTTCCAGTAGAAATGATACTATAAATGGTGACATCTCAGGTTGGCTTATTACAGAGAACAACAAAAGTATGGTGATGATACAGTGATTGCAGTCTTACTGACTTCTGTATATAGGATGGTTTCTATGAGGAAGGAAATGGATTCTGAACTGCAGCTCAAGCATCAGTCCCAGTAGCTAGAAGTGATTTCAGAGGATGGTCGATGCTGCTAAATTCTGGTACCACCTGGAACTGGGCACATTGCTGCCTCAATGCAACCACGGTTCTGTTAGCAAGGAAGAACAGAGAGGTTAGGTCGGAAACCAGCGGTGCCTGCCATGGGAACGTCTAGCATATGTAGGTTGGTAGTTTGGAGGCTCTGGGGTGGAGTTTCAGTTCTAGCATTTCCTGCCTGGATGGCCTTGGAGAGGTTGCTCAACACCTTTGAAGGTCTTTCTCCCTTTGTCAAATGGAGATGATAAGAATGTCATGGTGAGGTTTAAGTGATAGTAAATGCCCAGAACATACTAGAAGCTTAATACAGGTCAGCTTTCCCCCTTCCCCCGCTGCGTACTTTCTCTCTCATCAGTACTTGCTTGGTATGACGTCACATCTTTAAGGAATGTCAATATCTGCCCAAGTCTGTGGTCAGCTCCAACCGCATCATTAAACTTGCTGCTAACTTAGAACCTCCTGGAATGGATGGAGCAACCTCACAACTTTGCAACCAATGGTGAGTAGAGAGCAGCCACCGAACAAGGACAGTGAAGCTGATCTTGGTGGCTCTGCTGTGCCTTCAGATCATCATGGCATGGAGAGGTAAGGGAACATGGGCAAAGCTGAAGGCTGTGACATCGTCTCTCCTTGATGTCAACTGCTCTTCCCCACACAACTGCTGAACGGACACTGGGATGGGACAAATTGGAACGGGGGTTCTGATTTGGAGGGGCTGACCATGGAAGCTCACTCCTCCCTCTCTAGCTTGTCGGGATTTCTTTCGTCCAAGTGAAGCCCAGCAGGTGTCATGTTGGAGAAGGAGGGACTCTGGAGGAGTTCGCAAAAGACCACCAGCCACAAGTTTTTGTGGGTAGACATCTGTGACACTCCCCTGAGGAAGTGTGTTTACATGAGAGAATGACAGAAGAGCAGTTATGTGATTATGGGGGTACATTCTGTGAGTAGATTTTTGGGGGTCTGGAGACATCTAGCTCTGTAAGGCCACAAACCAACTTGGGCTCCCCAGAGGCCCAGGGCAAGCTGTGGTTTTTCTCCAGTTGAAGAGTTCCTCCCATCTACTTTTGGAGGGAGGAGGAGCATTCGTTCTGTGTTCCCCGATCGAGGGTGTCTTTCAGATAGTGGGGCTCAGTGTGAATCCTGAGTCACACCGATGGGTGGGCTGGTGCTATGGGAGAGACCCCTACGTGGACTCCAGGGATCTGTGTTCGAACTTCTCTAAATGGCTGTGTGCTCGTGGGCAAGTTGTTTAACTTCTCATGCTCTCCTTTCCCTCATCTGGAGACCAGAGGGTTGGACGAGATGGTCCCTAAGGTCCCCATCCAGTTTGGCAGTGGAGATTTCCGAATGCCACCAGAGGGTTGGACGAGATGGTCCCTAAGGTCCCCATCCAGCTTGGCAGTGGAGATTTCCAAATGACATTTCATGGCAAATGCAGGTCAGGGCGGGTGAATGGGGTGGGGACTGTGCTTGAGAAAAACAGCGTTGTTTTTGTTTTAAATTCCAGACACTAGGTTAAGATGGCAAAGACCTTGACCCAGCATTCCTTTTTTACTTTTTTTTTTTTTTAACATATTTCTGCCATTCCCTTCTCTGAGCCTCAGTTCACTCACCTGCAAAACTGGAGTAATTATACCCACTGCATGAGGCTGCCAGGACATAATGTATTTAAAGTGTCTTACACATAGAAGGCACTTAAAAAAATGGTTGATATTATTATCCTTTTATTACTAGTGTTATTATTAGCTCTTGGGCTGGGATTCCTCCAGGGAGTCCTAATGCATGATCAAGAGAGTGGAGCCCTGGGCCAGCCCTGGTGTTATTTCTCTCAGTTCCTGGGCCCTAGCTGGTTTCCCGATTTGGTGTTGGGGAGACCCAAAGCCTACTGGGCCAAGCCTATATCCTTTGGCCCACTATGGACTCCCCCAACATCTCCTCCCAGCAGGTGTATTAAAACAGAAATTAATCTTATGGTCTCCCTTGCAGACATTTGCCCCTTTACAGCAAAGACAGCTTTGTATTGACCTTGAATGGTATTCTTTGAAACGTTGGCAAGATGCTACCTTTTGAACAGTACCTTACAACGTCTGTATGTTCCCTTTCCAGGGGCAGAAATCAGCATTACACTGGGTTCTCTCAGCTGGAGAGTGAGCAAGCATTTTATTTTTTTTAAATATTTATTTTTGGGGGACAGAGTGCAAGCAGGGGAGGGGCAGAGAGAGAGGGAGACGCAGAATCTGAAGCAGGCTCCGAGCTGTCAGCACAGAGCCGGACGTGGGGCCCGAACCCACAAAGTGCGAGATCATGACCTGGGCCGAAGTCGGACGCTTAACCAACTGAGCCACCCAGGCTCCCCAAGTGAGCACCTTATAACTCCTTTGGTAAAATGCTTTGGATGGTGGTCCACACACCTGCAGAAAAACGAGCCCCACGTCAGGCAAACCAGTGGACGTGGCTTGATGTTCGCTGGCTGCCCCTTGGGCAGAGGGCTACCCTGCTCCTTTGTCAGAAGCACAGCCCGTGAAAGAATGCCTTTCTCTAAAAATAGGGCAGTTTCCGGAGGCATGTCTGCACCAGCACATTAGTCTTCCCGGCAGCCTCGGGACAGGCCAGCTGATAAAACTCTCTCCTCCTGGTGCCCCAATTACTCACAGCTGTTTTCCAGACCAAAGGGCCCAGGGGATGCTGGCCTCAGGCCACATGTCAGGTGCCTCTTGTCAAACACTCCGTGTGAGGCGGGAGTCGGCATCATCAGCCTGGAAGCCTGGCCGGCCCTCTAGAAAGGATTAGGAAAGCTTGGCGTCCTGAGCCGTGAGTACATTCCAAACCCCGACAATCTCTTTGTTTCCCTTCACATGTACCTGTTTTTTCTTTTGTCCTTCTATCCAAAGTTGGACTTTTCTTTCCGCTAGAAGCTGGAGGTTAGTATAGTCTAGTGGTTAAAGAGACGTGCTCTAGAGCCCCACTGCCTGGGTTTGAAGCTTGTTTTTTGTGGTTTTGGTTTTGTTTGTTTTTTTTTTAATTAGTAAATTTAATTTTTTAGAGTTTTGTGGTCACAGAAAAATTGAACAGAAGGTACAGAGAGTTCCTATATACCCCCTTCCCCACGCGTGAACATGCCGCATCCCCTATGGACATCCCCCACGCGGTGGTACATTTGTTAAAATCAATGAGCTCACACTGATGTGTCGTTAGTGCCCAAAGTTCAGAGTCTAACTGGGATTTGCTCTGGGGGTGGTACTTTCTATGGGTTTGGGCAGATGTGTGGTGATGCATCCACTATTGTAGTTTCATACAAAGTAGATTCACTGCCCTAAAAATCCTCTGTGCTCTGCCTACACATCTCTCTCTCTCCCTTAACAGGCAACCACTAATCTTTTCGCCGTCTCCATAGTTTCACCCTATCCAGAATGTCAAATTGTTGGAATCATACCGTATGTAGTCTGTTCAGATTGACTTCTTTCACTTAGTAATATGCCTTTAAATTTCCTCTATGCCTTTCCATGGCTTGATTGCTTATTTCTCGTTAGCGCCAACTAACATACCAGTGTCTGGATGTATCATAGTTTATCCCTCCGCTGATTAAAGGACATCTTGGTTACTTCCCAGTTTTTGTTTTTTGTTTTTGTTTTTTGGCAATCTTGAATAGAGTTTTCAGCTTCTTTGGGTAAATGCCGAGGAGCACGATCGCTGGATCTTATGGGAAGAGAATGCTTAGTTTTGTCAAAACCTGTCGAACTGTTTTCCAAAGTGGCTGTACCATTTTGCATTCTTACCCGCGATGAATGAGAGTTCCTGTTGCTCCCCATCCTTGCCAGCATTTGGTATTGTCAGTGTTCTACATTTTTGAAGCTTTTGATGACCTGAGGCAAGTTACCAGACCTCTCCACCTTGGTTTCCTAGTTTGCAAAACCTGGAAAACAGGGGCACCTTTATTATTGGGTTCTCATGAGAATGAAGTAAAACCACCCACATAATGCATGTAGGACGGGGCTGGAGTGTGTGAACTCTCAATAAATACGAACTATGATGTTTAGATTAGGTCACATTTCTTTTCTCAAAAACACTTGAGATTCTTGGGCACAAAATGGTGTTTATGTTGGGGGTGGATTCCATGATTTATTTAATTATTTATTTAATGTTTATTTTTTAGTTTTATTTTAGAGAGAGAGAGAGAGGGGGGGGGGAGGGAGGGAGTGTGTGCGTGCAAGCGGGGGAGAGGCAGAGAGAGAGACAGGGAGACTGAGGATCCCAAGCAGGCTCCGTACTAACAGCAAAGAACCCAGTGCAGGGCTCAAACTCACAAACTGTGAGATGGTGACCTGAGCCAAAGTCAGACACTTAACTGACCGAGCCACCTAGGTGCCCCTATTTATTATTTTTTTGAGTTTTTATTTATTTATTTTGAGAGAGAGCAGGGGAGGAGCAGAGAGGGAGAGAGAGAGAATCCTAAACAGGCTCCCACACGGTTGGTGCAAAGCCTAATGCAGGGCTCGAACTCATGAACAGCAAGATCATGACCTGAACTGGAACCAAGAATCGGACGCTGAATGGACTGAGCGTCCATTTTTTAATAATGAGAGTTGGCCCCATGCTCTTTCCCATGCTGAGGACTTCATATACTCTCTCATTTGATTACTACTGTGCTACAGAGTAGATACCAGCATCGTTCTCCATTTTCAGATGAGCAAGTTATAGCCTAGAGAGGTTGAACTGACTCAGTTAAAGTCACCCAGCTAAGAAGTAGAGTTGGGTGGGGCGCGAACATGCGTTCGGGTGACACCAATATCCAACACTTGCGACACTGCCTCCCTCCCAACCTGGTCTCCCTGCCAACCTGCATCTTTGGCTTGGAAATTTAGACTTACAGGGTTATAGTCTTTCCAGACCATTCTCTGGTTAAGCAAGAAGTTAGGCTCACAAGTTAAACATTAATTGCATCCCAATCTTGACACATCAAAATGATTATGTTGAAGTTCATGTCAACTGTTCTGTTCTTCTGGGGGCTCAGCCGGTGTCTAGTGTTTGCACGGGCTGCTGCCTGCTTCTCCCATCTCCTCACGCGGCCAGCTCCCGCTCCGCCCTCAGATCTTGGCCGGCACGTTATTTCCTGCAGTGAGTCTTCTGGGTTAGGTGCCCCCCTTTGCTCCCTTAGCACCCTGTCTTTTCCCTATTGTAGCTCTTGTCACCCTGTATTATGCTTTTATGTCTGGCTCCTCTGCTAGACTGAGCTCCATGAGGGCAGAGACGCTACTTGTCTTGCTCACTGTCGTCTGCGCGGCCCTCAGGCCAGCACCTGGCGCCTAATGTGGGATTAACGAGTGTTAGTGGAATTAATGACTGAATGACCATAAGGGCTGGTGCTGGACCGCAGCACTGAGTGTGGTGCTTCTTTTTCAGGTCCAGGCCAGAGGGTCACCGACACTGACATCCCACCTCAGGAATTCACCATGGTGTTTGACTTGGGATCATCCCACTTCTGGATCTCTTCTTCCTACTGCAACAGCCAGGCATGCAGTGAGGAATGACAGGGCTAGGGGCGTTTTAACACTCAAGCAGCCTCTTAGGCAGTAAAGCTCTTCTCCCCAACTCACTCACTCTGCAAGCAGGGCATGAACCCCAAATGGACTTAATCCATTCTCTGGCCCCTTGTATTCTTGGGAGGAGGGTCCCATAATGACCTTCTCAGGGTCTCAACTGGAGGCAAGTTGGTTGGCACATGGTGGTGTGGTCATATTTGTTGTTAAAATGTAAACACATTGCTATATTGGCTGGTAAAGAACCATTCCCTAGAGTCTGCTGAGGAATCTCCCCAGTGCGCCAGCTTCTCTGGACCCTCTCCTGAGACCCCTTACTTCCCTGAAATCTATAAAATAGGGTGGTGATGTCTGGTGCAACAGAAGGCTTCCAGGACCCTCTTTCAGCTCCATGGCCGACGTCATACTTCTTCAGTCTGAGTTTTTACATAATTTGAGTATTGCCCCTGGTAGAGTCCTTCCTGTGTTCTTGGGAAAGGGTCCAGGGAAGAGGGGAGAAAGGCAAGGAGGAGCAGGAAAGGATTCAGGCAGTATGCCTCTCTCCCTGGCATTTGCATGGAACTAAGAGGATGTGGGACTTCAGGCATTCCAGATGAATGATGAGTTGTTCACCCCGTGGTCTCCAGCTACCTGCTGCATAGACAGCCGCTCTACGCGTTCCTTCATGAGCCATCTCCCTGGAGAAGGTTTCCGGATCAATAGCCCCCACTTATTGAGCTTTTACTGTGTACTCAGTACTCAGATAAATGTCCATTTACCTCTCCTAACAACTCTGTGAATCTGAAGAGATTTTCCAGATGAAGAAACAGCTCTGAGACGGTCAGCCGTGCTCAGGTCATGGAGCTGGTAAGTGGCGGAGTTGGGAGTCTGCCTCAGATGCCACAGCTCTACAGGGACTACTCTGGAGGGGAGTATCTTAGTTCTAAGGTAGAGACACAGGAGCTTCTGGAGAGGTAGACACACTTTCCAAAAAACATTATGCTCATGATAAATGGTAGCCATTCTGGTCAGTGAAACAGATTCGCGGAGAGGGCTGCCACATGGCCGTGTCCCTATGGCGGCCAGAAGGAAACTTGCCAAGAATCTCAAGCCCTGTAGATGGCTGCCTGGGAGCTTGCCGTGCTCAGAGCTCGGTGCTAACCTCTGCTGGAAGGGAGCCAGGCACAAGTCCCTGAAGTTCACCCTCGACACCTGCCCTGAGGGCAGTGCACTTGGCTGACTGGCCCTGACCTGTCCTGAGGTTCCATGGCCACACTCTGTCTCTATAGCAACCCTGGCTCTTCGGGAAGCGCACTTGGGCAGGCTGGGACATAGAAGTCCTGGCGAGGACCTCTGGGCCAGATTCTTCCTGGAAATTCAAGTAAATACCTGTTGCTTTGACTAGGAAATGTGAAATTTGCATCTAACAACAGAAAATTCTTGGAGAAAAAAAATCTTTAAGAATATTTGTCATTGAAGAATTTATAACTATACCTTGAATACAGTTAGGGGGGAAAAAGATGGAAAGGAGAAAAAAAAGAGATTGAAAGGAAGCATGTTAAAATGCTATCAGTTGTTTTGGGGTGCCTGGGTGGCGCAGTCGGTTAAGCGTCCGACTTCAGCCAGGTCACGATCTCGCGGTCCGTGAGTTCGAGCCCCGCGTCGGGCTCTGGGCTGATGGCTCAGAGCCTGGAGCCTGTTTCCAGTTCTGTGTCTCCCTCTCTCTCTCTGCCCCTCCCCCGTTCATGCTCTGTCTCTCTCTGTCCCAAAAATAAATAAACGTTGAAAAAAAAAAATTTAAAAAAAAAAAATAAAATGCTATCAGTTGTTTTGACTTGGGGATATTTATTTTTCCTTCCAATTTTTCCAAAATAGTTACTGTGTTTACTTTTACAATGGAAAATATATGTTCTTTAAATTCCCCCCTTTCCTTCTGGGGTGGCTTATGTCTATTTTGAGGCGTTTGAAGGGGACAGGAACAGACCAGCCAACTTCCTCTGCCCTTTGTGACTTATTAGAGAAAATCATCTAATTGCTGTGATCAATTTCCTCACTTGTAATGTGGGCAAACAGAGTAGTAGGGCTTGATAAGGTTAGAATGAGCATTTAAGGGGATAATCTGGGTAAATTTTTTTTAAGTTTATTTATTTTGAGAGAGACAGAGGGAGCGTGAGTGGGAGTGGGGGTGGGGGAGGGCAGAGAGAGAGAATCCCAAGCAGGCTCCGCACTGTCAGCGCAGATCCCGAGGCGGGGCTCAAACTCACGAACCCATGAGATCATGACCTGAGCCGAAACCAAGAGTCGGACGTTTAACTGAGCCACCCAGGTGCCCTGGGTAAAATTCTTATTACAAGTCTGGCTCATGGTAAATGCTCATGGCAAGTGGTAGTCATTCTGATCACTAACTGGCTCCTGGTGTTAGTTACTCTCATGAGCATCAGTGTTGTTATGACCACCAGAGGGCACTGCTGGCCTCCAGAGCCCACCCTACCAGGGGACACCAGGACTCCAATATCGTGCACCTGTCCTATGGAGACTGATGTAAGGGGACAGCATGGAAATGCCCCTTCCTTGATTGCTGATCTCTAAGTTCCCGGCCGTGTGCTGAGAAAGAAATTCATTTTAGCGTTGGAAGTGGCTGACTTTCTCTAGCAGTCGTGGAAGCTGCCTGTGCTGCTCCCAGAAATGCACATGTGATTGATTCAGATCTTTCCTGTGACGTTCCCTTGGGCAAGGAGGGCGAGCATTCCCCTTCAGTACTAGAATCTCCCAGGGATAATGGGAATAGAAGGGGAAGGTGGATGAGTCTGGGGGCTCTACTGCTTGGGATGAGTGTGGGGGGCAGAGGAGAGGCTGATGGTCACTGGCCTCAGGAGGCCATGTGGAAAAAGGGCCACGTTCCTGTGAGTTGGTGACTCCCCCCTCTCTCTCTGGCCCTGTCCTCTCCTCTAATCTCCAGACGTGTCTGATATCCGGTTGTCCATTTGACGTGTCTACTTGGATAGGGCTAACTATGCCCCAAATAAAACTGTTCTTCCCGACTATTAACAACCACCACCACCAACTACTACTAGAACAAAACCCAAAATGAGCCTACACTCCCAAAATGTCACTCATTTACTAAGTGAATACTTCTTGAGTGACCACCCAGTGCCAGACAGTGGTCTAATCTCTGGGGAGAAGGGGTATAGTGGTGAACAGAGCAGGCGCGATCCCCCTGTTATGGGGTTATGTGGATAGGGGCCAAATGTCTGCAACAAGGAAGCTGATTGTGCTGCTCCCCTGTGCGCTGGTGGGAAAAACAAAATGCGAAGAAACATGAGGAGTGTTGTGTTTGCTTCTGGGGACACGTGTGAGTAGGGCCATTGTTAAATTACGACACTTCCAGTAGAGAGAGAGAACGTTGGTGAAGGGACCACGAGATGTAAAGAATTATTTGGCAAGATTTGGTCTCAAGAAACGGTGTGTGTGTACGTGCGTGTGTGGGCGCATGCGTGTGTATGTGTGTTGGGGTTTATGTAGATGCAGCATAATGGCATTCTTCAAATGTCCGAGGGTGGTCCTCGGTGTGGAGAAGGATGGACAATCTAGGTATGAACCCAGAGGGGGTATGAGAATGGTTGCCAGGAGGCAGATGTGGAGAAGGCCATCTACTGAGTGATGTCCCAGCATGCAGTGCTCCAGGGGCGAATTGTCTTTCGCTGGAGGAGTTCTGGTGGGAACAATCTTGGCAGTGATACCGTAGAGAGAATTCTGTCACACAATGGGGTAATGAACTAGGTGACACCAAAATTTCCTTCCCACCCCGAGTTTCTAGGAACTGATCAGTGATATGGAGACCCACTGTGAGTACGTTTCTGTAACCAGCCTGGTGACACTGGGGTATCAGCAGCCTCAGACGTCTGTCTGTTCCTTGGTGTCCTACAGATGAAGAGACTCTCTATTCCATAATGTCCCATCCATTCAAGAAGAGAGGGCCAGCTGGATCTGAGGGGCCCCAAAATACACCGAACCTCCCTAGCTCTGCTCAGACCGGTGTGTCAGACTTTTTTACTGGCGCAGTCTTGCCTCCTCTGTTCCCATCCTGATGTACTTCCTCACCCTGACTGACGTCCCCAGGCACTGAGCGCATCTGGAGAGGCTTGTTGAGCCACCCCCTTGATCTCAGACAACACTTTATTGCATTGTTTTCCCTCCCGATGAGACCCTTAGCTCTCAACTTTCTAGGTTTTTCTTTGGTAAACAACCCACTTGGAAGAGATTTGAAATGTTAACCAAAGTTTTAAGAAATAAATTATGTGTGGGGCGCCTGGGTGGTTCAGTCAGTTAAGCGTCCGACCTCAGCTCAGGTCACGATCTCGAAGTTCGTGAGTTCCAGCCCCACGTCGGGCTCTGTGCTGACAGCTCAGAGCCTGGAGCCTGCTTCGGGTTCTGTGTCTTCCTCTCTCTCTGCCCCTCTCCTGCTCATGCTCTGTCTCTCTCTGTCTCTCAATAATGAATAAACATTTAAAAAAAATTAAAAGAAATAAATTATGTGTGACTGGGCTGTCCTTAGTTCCTATCTGGTAATGTCTTTGGGTTACAGGAGGGAGCATTTGGCCTGCCATTCAGAAAAAGGAGGAGGTATGCAGCCTAAGGCACCGGGGTTACTGAGCGGGCCTGGGGGATTATGTGGGATACCCTGCTTCATTTTTGCTTTTTCCCCTTTTCTCTCGCACCACCCCATACTTCCTTTATTTTCCCCTTCATCACCTTAGACCCGGGGATCCCTGCCCCTAGGAAGTCTTGTTCCCACCCCAAGCCCTTCCATGCTTTGGAATGCCTTCCTCTGGTTTCTCATGTTTAAGTCCCTCCCCGGTGCTGGGGCTGGGGTGAGGGTGAAGCTGGCCATGCCATCTGAGCAGGGGGTCCTAAGGCTAATGAAGGTGTCCTGTGCCCTGTGGCCAGGCCCTGGTTTCAGGAGGGACCTGCCTGGCCAGTGGATCACTCCTGGGGTGAGTGTAGTTTTGTTTTTCTGCTGCTGCTTCCTCTTTCGGCACAAAATTCAGTGTCTAGAAAGGACATGCCGATTTGGGGTGACTCAAATTGTTTATACAGAGAGGAGCCCTGCACACCCTAGTCATGGCCCTGGTTACTCCCCAGTCCTGTCTGTGTCCCAAACTTCCTCTCCCCGAGGCAATTTCTAGTGTGTCTGCAAATCTCCAGCAGCCCTCAGGGATAAACATCATGATGACCCTTGGTTTGGGTGGATGAAATTGGATGGTCTGACCAGGGACTTCCGGGAAGTTCAACATGCTAAAATGCTGCCACCCGGAGGCAGGTTGGGGCAGTGCTGCTTGAGAACCACCCCCCCCCCCCTTTGGTCCCCTTGTGGGCCTTTGCCTCTGCAAGTGGAGTTTGCAATATGCTTTTTTCTCAACTCAGTTTTTAAGGCAGGAAGTTTAAGGAATTATCTACAGATCTTTGATTCAGGAGAGGAGTCATTTTTATACTTTTTAGGAAGAAATATTATACAGCCTCAAATCTTATTTTTGTTCGAAAATCAGGCCTTCTTCATTAAATAATAAACTACAGTTAACATTTATGGAGCCATAACTTTGCATCAGGCCTTGTGTGAATTGCTTTATACCCACTATTTCATTTAATTTCTAAAACAGCCCAGTGAGGAAGGTATGGGCATTAATGCCATTTTATCACTGCTGAAATAGAGGCTAAAACGGGTCAGGTAACTTGACTTAGGTCACACAGCTAGGAAGCACTTGAGCCTGAATAGGACCTGGTCCCCCAGCTCTTAATCCCCGTATTATTTAATCCTGTGATGATACAATAATGGTAGCAAACATTTACCAAGTGCTTGCTAGATGACAGATGATATACTAGGAGTTGTGTATGTATTAGCTAGCTCATGTAATGCTAACAATACTGGGCATTACGATTATCCCCATTCTATCTCTGAGGAAACCAAATCACAGAAAGGTTAAGTAACTTTGCACAAGCAGTGGTTGATTCAGGATTTGAACCCACACAGTCTGAATCCAGAAGTTCACATTCATACCCTTTATATTCTCTTCTTTTTAAAAAAATTTTATTTTTTAAATTTATTTTTGAGAGAGAGACAGAGACAGAGAGAGAGAGAGAGACAGAGCACAAGCGGGGCAGGGGCAGGGAGAGAGAGAGGGAGACACAGAATCTGAAGCAGGCTCCAGGCTCTGAGCTGTCAGCACAGAACGCAACATGGGGCTCGAACTCATGAACCCCGAGATCGTGACCTGAGCTGAAGTTGGAGGCTTAACTGACTGACCCACCCAGGCGCCCCTATGTTCTCTTCTTGACAAAAGTTGATGAGGCCACATTTGGAGTTTAGTTTTATGAATGGAACATGAAGTAAAAGCAGGAGCTCACCGTGCCTTCTGTGTCCCTGGTACACTGTGGATTGCAGAAGACTATAGATTTGTCTTGCGCAACCTTCCCCATTGACCAGCGGAAGTGGGAGCTATCTGCTGAAAAACACATCGAAAAAGCTGGAGCCCCGTGTGGTGGAGCCTGGGCAGCTGTGAGGCCCACAGGGTCCCCATCTGCTCCTTTGGATGCCCCGAAGGGCCTGAGGGACGGGACCGTAACCAGCAGCTTTCACGTTCTACACGCCACCACCAGCTCTGGCCAGCTCTGGATCTCAGCAGAAGCGCACTGTGCGTTTGGTGGGTGACAACAGAGTGGGCTTTGCAAAAGGTGTGCAGGGGGGTGGCGTCAACCCTGTTGGCCCCAGGTAACGGAGGTGAGGCAGCTGCTGAGAAGTGCCCTGGTGGCTGGGGGCCTGACCCCAACCCCAAATGCCGGCGGGACAGAGGGAAAGGCTCCTTTCTAATCTGGTGTTGGACTTCCTACTTCTTGTTCTCAGTCTCCACAGGCTGAGTATATTCTTGAAGTATATTCTGAGGAAAGTGACTCTGGACTCGGTATTAGCTGAACACAAAGCTAGTGCTCATCGGGGAGAGAACTCATAGACATAGGTGCATTCTTGCCTCTTTTATTTGGTATTTCTCCTGATGTACAGTTTTTTTTTTTTTAATTTTAATGTTTATTTTCGAGAGAGACAGACCACGAGTTGGGGAGGCGCAGAGAGAGAGCGAGACACAGAATCTGAAGTAGGCTTCAGGCTCTGAGCTCTCAGCACAGGGCCTAACGTGGGTCTTCAACTCAGTAACTTCGAGATCAAGACCTGAGCCAAAGTTGAACACTTAACTGACTGAGCCACGCAGGTGCCTCCGTTTTTTTTTTTTTTAATATTTTTATTTATTTTTGAGAGAGAGAACAAGTGGGGCAGGGACAGAGAGAGAGGGAGACACAGAATCCAAAGGAGGCTCTAGGCTCTGAGCTGTCAGTGCAGAGCCCAACGCAGGGCTCGAACCCACAAACTGTGAGATCATGACCTGAGCCAAAGTCGGACGCTAACTGACTAAGCCACCCAGGTGTCCCCCCCCAACTTTTTTTTTTTTTTAAATCAACTTTTGGTCCCTTATGGCTGTTAGAGGTTTTCCCAAGCAGTGAGGGGATTTGATCTTCTCAGCCATCTCTTCCCCACACCAAGAGAATTTACCAACTAGGGCTTAGCTGCCTATTCTTCTACTCACCGACCTGCCCTTTTCCTTATAGGGGTGAACCTTTTATCTCCCCTCTCTGTGGAGCTGCCCCCATTATTCCGTGTTCCATGCAGCTTGCTCAGGAGCTGACCTCAGACTGAGGTCAATAGCTGGAAATAGCAGGAGGGCTCCAGGCGGCCTCTGCCCGTGGCAGGAGACAGCCAGCCTGCCGGGGACTACGAATGGCAGCTGTGGCCGCGCAGACCCGCGTGGAGAGGCTAGAGTTTCCCCAGTGGGAACGACACAGAAATGACATGCTGTTCCTGGGTTGTCTGGATGGGACATTCCTGCAAGGCCTGAGCCAACGGGGCCCGGTCAGGCACGGTTGGCTAGTGGCAGGGTCCCTGCGTCTCAAATGATTCGCACTGTCATTGAGCCAGGGAGAATTCTGAGTGTACAGTTCACCCAGAGAAGCAGGTCAGAAAGAGGAACGAATACAGGTTTACGATGTCTGAGTGCTAGCATGGGGCCGGAGTTTATAGCAGTGACGAGAAAGATGACCTGACATCATTGGCTTTGTACCTTCTTATTCTTTCCGTGTTTGCACAGTTTAGGGAACTCACGGTGGTGGAGGTCCCCATGGAGCCGCTGATGCTTTAGTAAAATATTGCCAACTGAAGATACCCACGGGGGCCAAATAGATAACAACTGAGTGAAGCAGGCTCAGTGTGGGGCAATAGGGAGATGTGGAGACTGTGGTAAACTGGAGAATCCTAGATGAGTAAGAGCTATCAGGAAGTCAGATCCAGGCCACCAGCTTGCCACTGCGGCCCAAAGTTCTACATCTACCTCTGGCTCAGACAATAAAATTGTTGTACATACTTCTACCCTTGCACTCTGTCCCCATTGTGCTTCCGGGATGCCCCAGTGTAAATCCTTGGGTAATGAACATATGACAGCGAGCTTATGTGGAGGTTCGGCCCTAAACTCAGCACCCAATGAGAAAACTGGTGGGGTAGAAATGACCACTGAGAATCTCTTAGGGAGGTACCGCGTGGGGCACTTTATTGTATCTTTCTCAGGAAGCCTATGTGCCCGGATGCTGAAAGTCATTGGAAGTTTTTCAGTTGAACAGCAGATGATGTTTGGCTTGTGTTTAGGAGCCAAGCTGTTTAAGGAGTTCTACTGTTGTGCCTTTAAATGCCAGACTCACTCTCCTCGGAACTGAGGCTGGTTGAATGGAATTCTCATCTTCCATCTCCTACTCACGCTGAGGTATATGTTCCCTGGGGGAGGGGGGAAGTGAGGAGGGTCTTTTCTTTTTATTTCAGAGAGAGAGAGAGAGAGAGAGAGAGAGAGAGAGAGAAGGAGGGAGGGAGTGGGGGAGAGGGCCAGAGCAGGAGAGAGAGAGAATCTTAAGCAGGCTTCACTATCCGCACAGAGTCTGATGTGGGACTTGATCCCACGACCCTAGGATCATGACCTGAGCCGAAATCAAGAGTCAGAAGCTCAACCGACTGAGCCACCCAGGCGTCCCAGAGGGTCTTTTATTTACACATATACACAAGTGCTTCTCTTTCTTTGGTCAAACTCACATAGTTGAATTCATATATGTCACACACACTGCATACGATTCCATCATTCTCAAGGATACACCTACACAGCTCACCTGTGCGCAAAGGAGAAGAAATTGGTGTCTTGCACAGATCCACAGACTTGTTTCAGGCACTGACACCAGTTTTAACTAATGACAAAGGACAATCCTATATTATACCCAATCTTCTATTAAACTCAGGGGCTTAAATTGTTCCCAGTTGAAGACAGGGATCATGAAGAGAACACGTTTACCTGCAAGAAAGCTGTTTATGGAGAAATAGGCTTTAGGTTTGGGCTATTCCTCAGGGAAATGAAACCTCTGCCTCCTAGTTTATGTGCAGACCTGATTCTGAACCCCAGCTCTGCCAATTATCAGCTCTGTGACATGGATACACTATTTCACCTTCCCGAACCTCAGTGTCTTTAGGTGTAAAATGGGCATCGTGACACCTCACAGTTTATTAAGAGAATCAGATGGGATCATGTATGTCCAGCACCTGCCATAACACTGAAACATAATAGGTATTCAAGCAACCTTGGCTTCCTGAGAGTCCCCACCAGACTTTGAAAGCGAAATCAACAGAGCTGGTTGAGTAGTTATGGCAATTGACTGCTAATCTGTTGTGTTCTGAATACAGAAATTTCTATCCTATCCTAGTTCGTTGTTTTCCAGATGCAGTGTGGAAGAGTAGAATCAGCAATGAGCCCAAGAGACCTGGGTTGAAATCCAAGATTGAAATTTTAACCGTTGGGTAACCTTCAGCAAGTTATTTAACGTCTCTGTCTCCTCCCATGTAATGAATGGGTAACAGTGCTTCCTGAGGATCCGCTGACGTGATAGATGTTAAACACTTGGCGTACCCCGGGACCCGATGGGTGTCCACTCTCTCTTTCCTTGTCCCACCGCCCGTTTTGTTCCTTTCTGCCATTTGTTTCTTTTTGCCACTCTCAATATCCATCATAACTATTTCTTCCTTTCTCCCCCATGTATAGAATCTCCAGAAATGTTATTAGAACCAGCATTTGAATGAGACCTTAAATCACTTCATCTAACCATTAATTTGATTTATTTATTATTATTTTTTTAATGTGTATTTATTTTGAGAGAGAGAGAGAGCGCGCACACATACGTGCATGAGCAGGGGAGGGCAGAGAGAGAGGGAGACACAGAATCCTAAGCAGCCTCCAGGTTCTGAGCTGTCAGATGCTTAACTGACTGAGCCCAGGCACCCCTAACCATTAATTTTAGAGCCGAGCAAACTGAAGTCAAGTAATCAAGTTACTTGAACACAGCTAAGAGACCACACAGCTAAGGTTATGGTCACATTTGATGGAGATTTCCAGGTCTCTTAACTTCGGGACTAGTTTGGATTCTTTTCTTTCCTTTCTCTTTCTCTCAAGGCAGTTCAGACGAGAAGTCCCAAAAGAATTAAGAATTATATGAAGGGATGTTTAATGTCATTAGTAAATCAGATAAATATCATACAGTGATCAATACTGTTTAATTGGCAAGGAAATGTCAATTCAACAGCAAGCAGGGGTCACTTCACACTTGTTAGACTGGAAAAATCCAAAACCTAGGTGGTGCCAAGCATGGGGCAGGAAGGTGGTGGTGGAGAAAGTGTGCTGTGGCCGACCAGTCAGCGCTGTGATTCTGGAGCGCGTCTGGCAGTACATAGTCAGGTTAAGTATATCCAAGCTCCGTGACCCAGTGACTCTGCTCCTGGATATAAGATGCTCCATGGGGGCCATAAAGGAAGCGTCTGAAGGAGCTTACTATGGAGGGGGTGGAGGCGAGAGGGGAACGGATGAATACTATAAGACATCTTAGAACACGTGGGTGTTAGAAGCAACGGATGAGAGGTGTTACACAGGGGAACTTGGAAGGGAGGATCTTAAAAACATTGTACTGAGGTGAGCAAACAGATGAGACCTATAATAAAAAAACATTTACATAAGTTGAAAACACTTGCACCCAAATACACATCGTGGAAGAATGTTTACAAACAAAGGGCTTTACATTAAACACGTGAAAATAGTTGCTGAGGGCGTTCCTGCATGGCTCAGTTGGTTGAGTGGCTGACTCTTGACTTCAGCTCAGGTCATGATTCCACAGTTGGTGAGACTGAGCCCCACACAGGGCTCTGTGGTGACAGCACGGAGCCCGCTCGGGATTCTCTCTCTCCCCGTCTCTCTGCCCCTTCCTGTTGGCACTCTCTCTTTCTCCCTCTAAATAAATAAACTTTAAAAAAAGAATTCTCGAAAGAAATAGTTGGGAGGCAAATAGGATTGGGGATGAAAGGCAACATATAAACATACAAACAAGCCAAGCGTTATTCCCCTACAGCCACAGAAGACAGTGACAGATGATGTGGGAGGCACAGGGTCCTAAGTGCCACCACTAAGCTTAGGCTGACTATCTGACACTCAGGAGTTGCCTAATGTCTCATGAATGACTATGAATAAAAGTCCAAGTGGTGACCTCATCCAGGACTTTACCAATTCCCGGATGTTATTCTCCTGGAGGTGCTGGGAAATCCATGAGGTTGTGTGGTCTGTGGGAAGGAGGTAGACATCCTACCCACTGTAACAACTTTCTTCTAAAATGTCCCTTCTCTACAAAATAAAATGCCAAGTTATTTCTCTAGAAGATATGGTTTATTTGTCTGGTCCTGAGTGAGACATATATAAAGGCTGAAGCTACAGCAGATCTCTCTCCATTACCTAGCAGTTTACTGGCACAGGTTCCTGTGTGATATTTGGTAGAATATATTACTGTCACCCTTTCTGTGAGCCACACTGTCAGGCTAGCCGTGGCATTTAGCTACTCTTACTGGTAGGAGCCTTCTAAGGAATTCTCTAAGGGCGGACCTCAAGGTTTGCCCGCAGTGTTTCGGGAGTTGACATATCAGATCCTTCTGCATCAAGGAGAAGGGGTGAAGCTTGTGCACAGAATAGGAATTTAGCCAGTGGCTGGGTTCATCTGATCTCTTCTAGTTCTATTTCTTCTTCGTCTCTCTTCATTAATCTCCTTGGTGTTTGTTTCGTTTTAATCTTCCTATTGGCCTAAATCAGGGTTCCTAACCTAAGTATTTGGGGCCCGATAATTGTCATGGAGGGCCATCCTGTGCTCTGTAGGATGTTTAGAAACATCCCTGGCCTCTGCCCACTAGATGCCAGTAGCGCCCCCCCCCCCCCCACTGTGACAACCCAAAACATCTCAAGACATTGCCAAATACCTCCTGGGTGCAAAATCACCTCTGGTTGAGAAGCACTAGCCTGGACAAAGAACCCGGGGGACACATCAGCATTTCTGTATCAAATGTATTTTAGAAAGGTTCTTATTTGTTTCAGGATACATGATGTAGCCTTCCCTTGGCTGACTCTGTTAGGTAAATGTTTAAAACCAGAAGCTCCGAGAAGATGGTTTCAGGTAGCCATCTGGTCAAATCTGCCTGTGGCAAAAAGATCTGGGTCTACTTCCTTAATCCAGAAACAAAACAAAACAACACAAAAATGGAATCCCTGGTCTGAGCTACTTGAGTAATTAGGGAAAATGTGGTTCTTGTGCCCCTACTTTCCAGGGTCATTGTTCCTGTCATCTGTTTGCCTTGGCCAGGGATGATGGCCACGCTCGGCAGAGGTGCAAAGGGAGGCTGGAAAGAGGTAAATGTTGGGATCACGTCTCTCAAGCTGTGCCAGGGTTGGGATCCTTCTCCTGGGTTTTCCATGATTTGCAATAAGAGAACAAGGCTGGCATTCTTGAATTGATTCTTTTGACTCAGTGGCCATTTCAGTGGTGAAGACCGTCCTAAAAATTAGGGTTCATAGAACTAAGAAAAACAGAACACACATGAAAGGATTGAGGCTCTCCGTGAGATGGTCGGATAAGAGGAAACGAGGAAAATCCTTGGTTATTACTGTTAATACCACACCACTTTAGAAAATGTTTATTGTGGATCGTGTAAATGATGATTGTGATGAGGGAAGGGCAGGTGGAATCAGATTCGAATTTGGCTCTTGCTTAGGAGTACAGTTGTCATGCTTATTCCAAAATTAACTGATATAAGAACAGGTTTAGGGGGGTTAGATGCCGTAAGATGGTCCTCTGACTTCAAACCAGGGGTGCTAAATCCCCTAGGATTATAGTGGAAAGAACAGAAGCAATTAATTGTTCTCTAGTTCCACGTTTTGTGGGAAAGAACTTTTTTTTCAATGTTTATTTATTTTTGAGAGACAAGGAGAGAGACAGATTGTAAATGGGGAGGGGCAGAGAGAGGGAGACACAGAATCCGAAGAAGGCTCCAGGCTCTGAGCTGTCAGCACAGAGCCCGACACAGGGCTCAAACCCACAAGCTGTAAGATCACGACCTGAGCCAAAGTCAGACGTTTAACTGACTGAGCCACCCAGGCGCCCATCTAGTTCCACGTTTTGATTGAGGGGATTGGTACACACACTGGGGAGGGAGAGGCACTTGTTGCCATGGTGGTGAGGCCTGGGGATGTAGGGTCAGGAGTGAAGGAATGACAGGAAACACTGGTGAGAAGGAAGATGTGGGAGACGCTAGGAAGCATATGAAAGAAAAAAAAATGAAGCCAAAAGAGAAATGATAAGCTTTCTTGAATGAAAGAGATTAGAATCCTTTTGAATAAAGGGATCTTGACAAGTGAATGGCTAAAGTGGAAAGGAACAAGTCCTTTCTTCTGCAGAATGGTGGGGGCATTGAGTCCAGCCGTGCCCATCAACCAGACATCGCTGCCTGGGCTCCCAGCCTTTTCTCGTAACCCCCGTCAGTCCCTCACAAGGGCCAGTGAGATGAGGCAGAGAAGAGCCCAATTCCCAGCTGAGACTATGCAATTCAGAGGGATGGGGCTCATTCAAGTTCATAAAGCTACACAGGCAGAAGTCACACGCCAGTTTGGTATTCCTCATTCCGTTACACCACATGGCTGCTGGGGCTCGGCGGGTTCTCAGAGAGTAGACGTTATGACACGAAGATTTTGGAAAAATGATTGAGCACGGAATCAGTTTCTCTGAAGAAGGAAGAAGCTAGAGGGGGAACACACTGAAAAAGATGATGTGTGAGTCTTCAAATGAATGGTAAATTTTACATTTCTCCATTCCATTTAAAAGGTGCTTTCTCCATGGCTAAAAGTGACCGCCTGGAGTGGTAGAGGCCGTGAGCCATGAAGTACACAGGACGATTCAAGAGGGGAGAGAACAGCTCTCCTTGTTTCGTGGAGGGCCAATCATGCCTAAATTCTTGGACGACAGAGAAAAAGCTCACGGGCCTTTACCTTCACTGTCCTGTGGGCAGGCATCAGGGCACAGCTATGTCCAGAGGGCAGAGAAAGAAGGCAGCAGATGGGGTTTGGCCTCACTGTACTCTCTGGCTGGGGGATTACATCTAATGCACGAGCCTGTTCTTGGAAGGGACAAACCAAAAAGACTAAGCCGCCAGGCCATGTGACCATTAATGTAGGGGGTAGAAGTTTCCAGAGCTCAGGAGAAAAGGGGCTAAGCAGGCAATGAAATCAGGTCCCAGAGAAGAAATAATTTTGTTTTTGCAATGTTGGTCTGTCTTGGGTAAAAGCTCATTTTAGAATGAATAGAGGATTTCTTCATCTGATCTGGGCAGTTGCTGGCTTGAATCTGTAGCTGAATTCAACTACACGGGCTCATTGAATGAGTCATTACTCAGTTTCCAGTGCCAGGAAGAAATGGAAGGCCACCTCAGAGTCTGATGAAATATTGAGGAGATTCAATAATTCTCTGGACAAAGGTGCATAAGGGATGGATGGAAGCAGAGACGAACGAACACTCTTCTAGTCCTCCATGAAACCTATGATTCTGTTTGTGTATAATTTATCACCTTGGATTTATGAACAAAAATTGATTATATTTCAAAAGCAGCGAAGTGGAAATTTATTTGAATTTGAGCAATAGATAAAGCCAAAGAGAAGAGAATAGAGGGACTTAAGTTGCAACAGCCAAGAAAATAGCATTAAGAGGCTGGGGGAGGGTTAGGGTTCCTGCCTCTCAGTGGTGTTATGTCGGGGCTTGATGCTCTAGTCCATACTTAACGCTTTGGGAATGTTGGTCCCTTCCTAGGTACTAATGCTCTCAAGCAACATAGAGAAGCATCAATGTATAGTGTTTCTTTCAATATTATTTCCTTTTAGTCTTTTGAGAAAAACCAGTTAATGTAAATGTCACTACTGTCATGCAGCTGGGGTGGCCCAGTTGGATGCAATGTCTTGCAAAAATGTGCTAATGATAACACTGCATGTTGGGAAGAGTGGGGAGGGGTAAGGAGGGGTTCTGCCAACTTTTCTCTGTCAGAAAAATGGAGAGGATCATGGCTGGGCTCGAAGAGGGATGACACCCTCCTGTGTGCATGCAAAAAAGACCAGGTAGACTCAAGCAGGGAGGACCCGGAGGGGTTGCCAAGGCTGGAGAAGCTCAGGTCTGGCTTACGTGGGGCATCCTCCAGAATTCTGGGCAAACTGCTGGTAGATCCAGCACCTTACACATGGCACAGCACAGTGAGGGAGCACCCAGGGTAAGAGTGTGGGCTCTTGAGTCAAATAAACTTGGGTTTGAATCCAAGCTCTGTCACTTTCTGGCTATGTGATTTTAGTCACGCTACTTTACTTTTCCAAAGGCTCTGTTTTCTTCGTGTTTAAAAATGGAGAGAACATGGCATGCCTGGGTGGCTCAGTTGGTTAAGCCTCTGACTCTTGGTTTTGGCTCAGGTCATTTCATGGTTCATGAGTTCAAGCCCCACATCGGGCTCCATGCTGACGGTGCAGAACTTGCTTGGGATTTTCTCTCTCCCTCTCTGCCCCTCCCCTGCTTGCTCACTCTCTCTCTCTCTCAAAATCAATCAATAAATAAATTTTAAAAATAAACTAGAATAAGGTGGTGAGAATAGTATATTGACCCATAGGATTCCTGTGAGGATTAGTGAGATTCTCTGTGAACTTTACGCACTGCTGCCTGGACTTGAGCACTTGATAAAGGGTAGCAACTAGGGTTACTTTATTTCGTAAGTCATATGTAGTCGAGCCTCATCATTCAACAGAAATAGTGACAGCAGTACTCCTAAGACATGGCCTTCCAGACAAAGTTGGAGGCCCCAGCCAATTGCAACCCCCACAACCCTTTGGAGGGAGGTGGTCAACATCCCATCCGCATTGTGCAGTCCTGGACCCCCTTAACCTCCCAGCTCCGAGATCCTACCTCATGCCAAACAACCTGGAAGACGTGGTAACTGGACCCAGATTGGGACATGATTGGGATTTTTGCTTTAAGAGTTCAAGTTAAACACACTCAAGCCTTGTTATTCTTTGGTTCCATATCATTTGGTTATTCAGGTTCCTTGTCCTTCCAATTTTTCTCCAATGTTCAAGACCAAAGAGTGGATATGGAAAGAATAGCAATGGCGGCTGAGGGTGTGGTGGGGTGCCATCAGCTCCCACACCCCTTCCATTAGGAGGCTGGCATGTGTCAGACATCTTTGATCGCCCCGTAGGAGGCATTGCCAACACCTCATGGTTTGGAAACTGTGGCAAGAAGTAAGCAGCAGAGATAGCAAGAGAAAATATTACCACTTGAAAGGAGGGACGGAGTAGAAGGGAAGGATGAAGGGATGAGAGAATAAAAAGAAAACAGAGAAAAGGAAATTGAAGGGAGATGGAGGTTGTGATGCTGATAGAGCTTACGAATCAAGAAGTGATAATAATTCTAGAAAGGAGTGAGACAGAAAGCCTCAAAGAGTCAGAATTAGGAAGGGGCTTTTGAGGCATTGTGTGACCCAGCTCCCTCTGTTTATAATTGAAGCGCAGAGGAAAAGAAAAAGGAGGGGAGGAGAGACTCCTTTGTCTCCCTATAGGCAAAATCAGGAGACTGGACTATCTATCTACAAAGCTAGCAATCTATGAATTATAAGTCATATATATATATATTTTTAAGATTCCTTATTTGGTTAAGACATGTCACTGTGGTCTGTGTAACTTTTATGAAAGTCACCTTGTAATGGATGATGTGAATGTGTTTGATTTTCTCAGTTCTCAGACACTCAGGATCATAATGCCCTTCAGTTTAAAAAGTAGCTTATACAGTGTGATGGCTTTTTAAAAAGTTGACCAGTCCTTAGGTATGTTCTGGAACTAATGCTGAACTTCTGGGAAAGTAAGAATCTAGGCTAGAACCAGGTCCTAGACCTTTCTGGTATTCCGTTGGGTGATGCCTCAGCTTGCTCATTATTAAAATCTACGATGTCTGTTTCCTTGGTGTCCAGGTTTTCCAGTAAGTATAGCACATCAGGAGAGGCTCGCGAGCCAGCCACAATGTTGATTCCTCTGGTCTCTGAGGATGTTTCTGTGTCAAGTGAAAGAACGGGCTCAGAACTGATGGGATCTGGACTTAGGCCTGTCAGGGAGGCGTGGCTGGATGCCAGGAAACCGGGGAGGCTCCACCGTTTGGGGAACTTGTCATTATCATTAGGGTCTTCCCCAGAGGCTAACGTGAGGATGTTTCTCTCATCTTTGGCTGAACTAGTCTGAGGACTGGGGTCCCTAGGAGGTGTCCCTTTCTCTGAGGGGAATGCAATCAATCCCACAGGCACCTCCTGCTGTCCAGTCCCGCTTGGCTCAACCCCGGTAAACTCTGCGCTCTGGATGGAGGCAGTGGAGTCACGTGATGTGGGCACTGGTGCCTCGGTCACTGTGATCAGTACCTCGGGGACCTGCGGCGTTTTGGTGGGGGAGACCCTCACGCTCGACTGTGGAGTCAGGCTCTGCAAAGTGCTTGTCCGGCTGGTCTCCCTGATCGTGGACAGCTCCCCCAGGCTGGAGTACGCCTTGGGGTTCCCCTCTGGGGAGCAGGGTTGCCTTTGGGCGGGTGAGGCACGGTGGGGGCTTCTCGAGGGCACATCCAGCAGATCTCTGGCTGGGCTGACGTCGCCACTTGGGGGGAAGAACATGGAGCTGTCGCTGGCCTGCCTGCCATAGCTTCTCCTCCTGGGGCTGGCGGGGTGTTCGTGGGCACTCAGGAACCTCTTGACTCTTCTAATCATGGAATGGCGCTGGCCGTGCTTCTCGAAACTCCACAGCCACTCCTCACCAGGGAGATCCGACCCGGACAGTCTGAAACACACAATGGCAAAATGTAGGCAGAGCAGTTTCAGGGCCCCAGCTCTGTGGGCAGAGTCTCAGAGATCAGGACTGAGTTTTGTATTTTCACATTACAGATTTTGAAATGGGGGAGACTTTAACTTGAGATTGTCTGGCAGAGATTCTCCAACCTTTTGGTTACAGGACCTTTTTAAACTCTTACAAATGATCGAGTACCCCGAAAAGATTTGTTTATGTGGGTTACAGCTATTGCTACTTACTGTGTCAGAAATAACGGAGGAATATAAAAAAATTGCACACATAAGAATGTACAAGCACTCATACCATGAAATGTTAAGTGATGACATCATCACATAGCATGTAGCTTCTGGAAAATCCCACTTTTCCAGAAAGTCAGGGAAGAATGAGAATGAAAAGGTGAATAACATTTTAGTGTTGTTACAAAAATAATTTTGACCTTAAGGACTTGGGTCTTGGGGTTTTGGTTTTTGGGGATTCCCAGAGTTCCCCACACCACACTTTGAAAATCACTCATCTACAGACGTAGACCTTAAAAAGAAGATACAGTGTGTATTCTTTCTCCTTTATTGCAGGTGAACCAAGGTCATGAACTAAGGATCTGTAAACCCCCCCCCAATAATGCATCATAGCCAAATTCAAGACAATGCAAAAACAGCTCACATTTACATTTATTTAAGGACCTCCCATGCCTTAATGCAGTTAATTATCGTATTCATTGTGTGAGTTGGTACTATTATTATTCAGATTTTACAGATGGGGAAACTGGGGCCCAGAGAGATTGCTAAAGACAGTGTAGCCATTGAGGTCCAAACCCAGAAATCTGACTCCAAAGCCTTTGTTCTTAGTCCCTTTTATATAGTCTGCTACCTGGATGTCAAGTGGTGAGGTAGAGCCTGGGGGTGGGGGAAGAGGGTGCAGAATAATGAGTAAAACACAATCCTTGCCCACAGGTAATTTGTTAACATCCCTGGTCCACTCATCTAGGGTTACAGAAGGAGAAATGGGACCACACATCCATCAAGGAGGGCGGTGTGTGGTCTCTCGACGTAGCTGGGCTCCCCTGTGATGAAGTTTGATAGATTTGGTAATGTTGAACTTTCAACATTTGAGACATAAAACGAATAACCCTAGCCTTTTGAACCTTCTCCTTCAAGGCTGAAATAAAATGGATAATTGGGATAACAGCGAGGGCTATGGGGTCGCAATGCCTGCTCCCGCCTCACATTACACGGTTGTCTCATGTGTCGGTGGATTTGTGGTCTTAATGGGGTTCAAAGAGGAGCTACTTAAAGCCTTGCCTTTAAACCGCAAATGCTCACACCAGCTCCGGGAGCAACAGTGCTTGGTCCGCCCTGGTTCCAATGTTCCTATCGACAGCCCTGGTGACAAGATGCCTTCACAATGCCAGGTGCGCTTTGTGTGACACAGAGGGGAGTGTCGGGGCAGCAGGATGTTGGTGTAACCTGAAAGGGTAAAGTGAGCAGCAAAGAGAACATCATTCCTCCGTGTTTATGAATAAAAGATGGCTGATCGAGATGATTAACTGGCTAAGTGTCCCGGGATGGCATCCGATTACAACCTTGTGCTGTTATTCTAAAGCCCCAGCAGTGCCCTTGGCTACCAGATAGCCTCTGGCCCACCTCGGCCGTGCATGGCTCCGATTCGGTTACGCCAACTTGAGAAATGCAGACTCATGTCTCAGCGGCCCCGGTGACCCAGCTCGCCGAGTTTCATTAGGTCAGATCTCCAGTCACACCAGAGGAGCGACAAGTGCAGTTGTTCACTAAGATCGCCACACTGGATGTGCCCTGGGAATCCAAAGTAGGGCTGCCAATCTCTCTTTATAGGGCGAGCCTCTGTCCTCCATTTGAGATCTTGACTTCTTATTTGTGATTTCTCTTCCTCAACTACTTCTAAACCACACTGCCTTGTAAGAATGATAAAATCTTCCAGGGGTGCCTGGGTGGCTCTCAGTCAGTTAAGCGTCTGACTTCCGCTCAGGTTCTGTATGATCTCATGGGTTGCGAGTTCGAGCCCCGCGTCAGGCTCTGTGTTGACAGCTCGGAGCCTGGAGCCTGCTTCAGATTCTGTGTCTCTGCCTCTCTCCCGCTTACACTCTGTCTCTCTCTTTCTCAAAAATAAATGTTTAAAAAAAAATCTTCTAGGAAACATGTTTATACTACCATTACTTCAAAACTTTGTAAATCCTAAGGACAAAATTTTCTAACTATGCTGATGATGGACATGTATATTCAATGGGGGCAAGAAGATTAAGGCCCTGCATCACAAATTAGAGAAAAACAGACCAGTTACAAAGAGCAAACTGCAAAAAGGCCAGGGCTCTTGCTAATGTTCTACTGGTTCACCAACTGACACCGGGCAGGGCTGCCAGTACACCCTATTGTACCTTCCTGCCTCATGAGACTCTGTCGTGGACACATGAGAATTATCCACTTACCCAACTAAATTTATTGAGCATCTACTATGAGTAAATCTGTTGCATCAAGAACTGTATAACACAGTTTAAAAGGAGGGAGAAGGCACGTATATAATTAGCTAAATTGGGACAAAGTAAGTTTTTGAGCTGACTTTTTGACATCGAGAAGGAATCAAATGGGCAGAGCATTCCAATGGAAGAAGTGACTTGAACAAGTAAGTCGGGGGAAACTTTAGGGTGTTTGTGTGTGAAGATGGGAAAAACTTGAGTTGTACAAGCACAGAATAATGTCAGGCATAAAGCTGAAAAGGTAGCCTTGGATTGTGTTAGAGTCTTATGTACCAGGTCGAGGGATTTGGACTTTATCCCAAAGGCGGGGGGCAACTATGGGCTGCCTTTGTGAACGAAGGGCATAGGTAGACTTGTGCTATTTTGTGGTAGTTCTGGAAGAACTACGTGGACAGCAACATTGATGAATGTTGTCGTCCAGAAATGCTTTGGGTAAGAAACATGACATGGGAACTTTCTACGCTATTAGTCAGAAAGACCTATTGGTGGGTCTTTGGAGGAACACTTGGTGGCCTGTGCTCTGGGGGGGAGGGGCAGTTTTATGAATGTCATGCTGAAGTGGTGAAGGAAGCCTTTTGGGTGTTTATGTTATCAAAGAGCAGTCGTGAAGCCCCCCCACACACGATGAACCTAATGACCTTTCTTCCAAATGTGTCTGTGAGGGAATGTTTCACTGCCAGCACACAATCCCCATCTCCTTTCTCTGAAAGTCACGGTTCCCAATAGGACATCAGAAACCATGGTTTAAGAACAAAATGGTTTAAAGCTTAGAGCACACAGAACAGACTACATTGAAAGATGCTCCATTTCCCAAGTTGGGCGACTTGGATGTACCTTTTAGGTCCTTTCAGACTTTCTTCTCCTCCTTATTTGGTTTTTAAAGTGTACTTTTAGTACAAGGTTAGTACAATCCTGGGGTCCAAATATCACACCACTTAAAACACTCCAAAACAAGTATAGCAGAAACATTATACGGTAGAATATAAGCGTGCTCATTATATTGCCATACATTAGAGAAGGTCAGCTGAAAAAGGTTCTGGAATTCGCTTGGACTTAGGCAAGTAATTAGAGCTAGGAGGACATTCATGGAAAGTGCCATGCAGCCATTATTGTCCAGAAGATGGAATTTGAGAATTGCCTCTGTGGTGAGGAAAACGATTTATTCGGGAGCTCGCAGAGCCAGGATTTCTGCTGCCTGGGCTGATTCTAACTAGCTGTGTGACCTTAGGAGAGCCACTTAACCTTTCTGTGACTCAGCATCATACTTGAAAACTAGTGACAACAATACTTCCTCTACCTGCCTTAGAGGCTGTGGGGGAGTTCAAAAGAGTAATAGATGTGGAAAAGCTTTGAAGAGTAGGCAATATGAAAAGGACTCTGTCAATGACTGGCAGACTTTCAGAGGTGATTTCCAAGTCATTGTTGACTTCTCGCACCTGCTTGGAGGAAATGATAGCGTCTGCCTGAAAGTTAATCCCTTTTCTCCTCCAAGAGTGTATTTTAAAAATGTCACTACCCGGGGGCACTTGGGTGGCTCAGTTGGTTAAGTGTCTGATTCTTGATTTCGGTTCAGGTCTCGTGGTTTCGTGAGTTCGAGCCCCGTGTCGGGCTCTGCATTGACATCACAGAGTCTGCTTGGGATTATCTGCGCCTCCCCAGCTTGCACTCTCTCTGTCTCTCTCAAAATATACTCAAAAAAGTGTCACTACACCTTGGTGCTGCCATCTGACAATGAACACCTTAGAAGGGATGACTCTCACAGTCACTTAATGGTTAGACGAGGGCACTGAGTGAATGGAGAGGAAGCATAAGGACAGGAGAAAGCTGATTATTTGGGAGAAGGAAGATGGGGCCGATCAGGTGGCTTTCTTGCAGACATTGCCAAATCCTGCAGTTAACATTTATTGCACAATGTAAATCCTCAACACGGAAGAGATGAGAATGAGGAAGGTTGTGCTATGTATTGGGCATTATTTTCAAAGGGTGGAGAAGGGTAGGTGTGGGAGAGAGAACAGGTTATGTTAAGCCAGGCGGGCTAGTTGGTTGTAGCCGAGTCTAGGAGGGAGAGCAGGCGTCATCCTCCAGGTCGCACTGGCGTCAGGATTGGGATATGTTATTTCAATCGCAACTGTTATAAAAGACCAACAACCCACACTTTCAAAATATCTATTGGGCACCCAGTGAACCATCAGCCCCACAGTCTCCCTTGCCAGTGACAGATTTCTGAGGGCACAGGCAGCAGTGATTTCAGGGCTTTTGAAAAGACGCTTGGGCTGCTCAGGGCACAGAAGAACACTTGTCACCTCCTGTTGCCATAATAAGAAGGGACAGGACTGCTGGAGATGGCAGTGACTTTCAGAATTCATGGCGTGTGTCTCATATGGAAAGACCAAAACAGCCCCATTAACTTGAGAGATCTAATGCATTTTTTTTTTCCCGAAGCAAGCTTTTCACAAAGCTTTCTCATGTGTGTGATCAGGTAAATAAATACAGAGCTTCACAAGATTAAAGGATAAAACTGGATAATGCTTGCCTTTCTTTCTCTGGGCCACCTTTTTTTTTTTTTAACCTCCTCCCCCCAGGTTTATTGATATATAACTGACATATAACATTCTTTAAGTTTAATGTGTCCAATGTGATGGTTTGACATATGTGTATATTATAGGATGTTTACCTCGGTAAGGTCAGTCAACATCTTCACCTCACGGTGGCCATTTTGTTTGCTGTTGTGCCAACGTTTAAAGTGCTATTTTGAGGGGCATCTGCGTGGCTCAGTCTGACAGCGTCTGACTTTGGCTCAGGTCATGATCTCACAGTTCGTGAGTTCGAGCTCCACATTGGGCTCTGTGCTGACAGCTGGGAGCCTGAAGCCTGCTTTGGATTCTGCGTCTCCCTCTCTCTGCCCCTCCCCTGCTCATGCTCTGTCTCTGTCTCTGTCTCTCAAAAATAAATAAAAATTTTTAAGAAGTGGTATTTTGACACTTTAAATTCAATTAATTTAGGCCATTTTAACAAAATTGAAATGAGGAATTTAGGAAATTGATATTTAATATGATGAACTCTACTTCTCAGGTCAGATTTATTATTTTCAAATTGCTAGTGTTCCTCAAAGTCAGGCAGCCGCCTTGGAGGGAGCTGATGATTTGCCTGAAAATCTATCTGGGCAGAGCCCGTGTAGAGGGACATTTATTCACAGCAGAGCAAAATGTACTCTTCAAACCCATTAGAGGCAAGTGCTGTTATTTTTAACCTTCTGCTCTGCAGAATCTTGTCAGAGCCGTAGCCTAGGATTTATAAGATGGGAAAGGTAACTCGTGCTGAGCCGGGAGGTGGGGGCCAAGCACTGGGAGGAAAACCCAGCGGACAGAGGTTGTATCCACCCAGCACCCCTTCCTGACTCCCTTGCTGGGGGACACTTTGGAGTAGGGGAGCATCACGGAGGGTTTGCTTAGCTCACAATAGGGGCTCCCAGGGCTGGTGACCCTCCTGCTGCCACTCTCTTGCCTCTCTGCTAGTTTGGGCCAAGGATTACAGCAAATCTGGTAAAAGAACGGGCATATCTAGACTCCTATTACTACTCTGGTTATGCTCATGGGCCCTCCGCTGGCTGATGCAAAAATAAGTTGTGGCCCCAAATGGGGGTTCACTTAAAGTCCCCCACATTTCAAAGTTGTTGTATCCTGTGGGAGTTTTGTGAGAAAAGGACATTAAGTCATCTATACCTGTCATGTCTTTTAGAAGGTGAAAATCGAGTGCCAATGGTGAGCCTATGAGGGCATATGAAAGAATCCCTGAGAAGGTTCTAGAATTTTAAAGTTAATAACGCACAATCATCTCCTTGGGAGGCTCCGTTTCTCCTTCCTTTCTGGTACATTAAGTGAAAATCAATGTTCCAAGAATACATTTTTGTCGAAGTTAGTGATTCAGAATTTTGAGATATTTTTGGTAGTTTATAACACACGCATGCAATAGTATGTATCAGACTATGTATTTTCTTGTAAAAGCTATAATATTTGAATATAGTTAGCTAAGAGAGGATAACTTACTAAAACATCCATCTAGAGGTATATTTAACCACAATTTAATAAAGGACATGCTTGTTAAATACATATTTTGGTATATTTGAACTAATACTGCCAAGAAGACTTCTGACTGTGCTACGCAACCCGAATGTTTTGTACACATTAAATACATACGTACAATTGCAAAAAAGTTATTATATTATTTCTACACATTCGGAGAGACTTTGGAATGAAGATAGATGAGTAAAAGTCATTATTTCTGCGTGTTTACAGTTTAATAGCACCAAATAAATCTTAAATAAATCCCTCTGCTCCTAACCAGAAGGAACGCTTGCAAAAATCTGTATCTTTCTCCTCTGTGCTAAGTGCATCCTTAACTGACTTCATAGATCCATTCCTTAAGACCACTCTAAGTGTGAGGAAGTTGCGACATATTTGAATGACAGCAGAAAGCCCAGTAAAGCGGTGTTCATTAAAGGGTATCGCAGCAAGTCCACAGGCTGAGAGCACTCTTTTACATCAGCAGGACCCTTAGAGCGGGCACACTTCCATGTGTGCACATGTCAGTGATCCATTTCATAAGCAGCTACTGCCTCTCTTCTCCAGGATTTGGAATCCTTTAGCTGCTATGGATAGATGTTTCAGTGGGGTTTTCCCAATGCCCTTAAGGGGTTATTGCTTCTTCGCTCTTGGGGGTTTTGATTTTCGAGATGGGATTAAAGGGAGTTATGAGACTTTAGGACGTTAATTTCCTTGTGTTCCATTCCTCAGAGACTTATACATTTGTGCTAATGGATAATCCTAAGTATTTAAAAAAGAACAAGAGTTTTGGAGCGACCCATGGTGCTGTCATGTGAATAGCATTCTACCTCTGGCTAGCTGTGGTGGGCTAGCCCTGGATCTTACTTTTTGTTTGTTTGTTTGTTTGTTTTTTAATGTTTATTTATTTTTGAGACAGAGAGATTCAGAGCATGAACAGGGGAGGGTCAGAGAGAGAGAGAGACACAGAATCTGAAGCAGGCTCCAGGCTCTGAGCTGTCAGCAGAGCTGGACGCAGGGCTTGAACCCATGAACCGTGAGATCGTGACCTGAGCCGAAGTCGGACGCTTAACCGACTGAGCCACCCAGGCGCCCCACTTTTTGTTTGTTTTAAAAACAAATTTGGGGGGCGCCTGGGTGGCTCAGTCGGTTAAGCGTCCGACTTCGGCTCAGGTCACGATCTCACTGTCTGTGAGTTCGAGCCCCGCGTCGGGCTCTGTGCTGACTGCTCGGAACCTAGAGCCTGTTTCAGATTCTATGTCTCCCTCTCTCTCTGACCCTCCCCCGTTCATGCTCTGTCTCTCCCTGTCTCAAAAATAAATAAAACGTGGGGCGCCTGGGTGGCGCAGTCGGTTAAGCGTCCGACTTCAGCCAGGTCAAGATCTCGCGGTCCGTGAGTTCGAGCCCCGCGTCGGGCTCTGGGCTGATGGCTCAGAGCCTGGAGCCTGTTTCCGATTCTGTGTCTCCCTCTCTCTCTACCCCTCCCCCGTTCATGCTCTGTCTCTCTCTGTCCCAAAAATAAATAAACGCTGAAAAAAAAAAATTAAAAAAAAAAAATAAATAAATAAAACGTAAAAAAAAATTAAATAAATAAATAAAAATAAAAACAAATTTGGGGCACCTGGGTGGCTCAGTCGGTTAAGCATCCAACTTTGGATTTCGGCTCAGGTCATGACCTCGTGGTTTGTGGGTTTGAGCCCCATGTCAGGCTCTGCACTAATTTGTGCAGAGCCTGCTTGGGATTCTCTGTCTCCGTCTGTCTCTCTGCTCCCCTCCCACTTGTACTTTTTCTCTCCCAAAATGAATAAACATAAAAAAAAAAGAAATTTGTTTTCAGCAATGCTGGCTTGAGTTTAAACATTCTAGGTTTGTTTTGGTAAAGTTTGGTATGTTACGTGTAAGTGTTTGCTATTGTCCAAAGAAGAGTCATTTGCATTTCAGGGCTTGGGCGTGTTTTCTTCACACGCATCTTATGGAAAACTCTTCCCTCTGCTTGTGGGTGACCTCTTCATCTTGGTTAATAGTGTCTCCAACAGTAAAGATGATGAAAAGACACCTTAATTAAAACAGCAGATCACCGCAATGTATACTTTCAATACCTCATAATTTTTATGTCGATTATACTTCAATAAAGCTGAAATTAAAAAAAAAACTGTTACTTTAAATACACTGTCATTCCTTGCTGTTTGTGCATATTGGCTTGGAATTTACCCTTTGCTGAATCTCCTCCTTCTATTTGTGTGCTAGCTCCTAATTTAGTCTTAAAGATGCACATTGGACTCCTCAGCTCCAAGAAGCCGTCTCTCATTCACCACGCTGGGTGAAACATACCTTTCTTTTATTCCCTTAAGACTGAGCATTTCTCCATTGCTGGGTTTACCACATGGTACCAGAACATGTCTCCTTGTGTCAGTGAGCTGAAGAGGTATTTGTTTTGTTTTTGTTTTTGTTTTTTTGCCTATGCCTAGCATTTGAAATAGAACCTATCGTATACCAGGCCCTGAAAGAAAATTTGCCTGAATAAATGGATGAGTTCATTCTATATGTGAAGATACGAGGAAAAACGTGATATTTTAAATTTGTATTTGAGATAAAATATGGGGAAAATCTTACTTTATTTTGCTAATGTACATTTGGTAAATGTGTAGAAAATATGGCAATATTTTGAATATGTCCCTGAATATAGAGAACAGAAGAATCGTCTCTAAGGAGTTTTCTTTTTTCTCTTAAATTTTTATTTACTTTGGTGGGGGGGAGAGAGAGAGAGCATGCATGTGAGCCCGTGCGCTGTGGAGGAGGGGCAGAGTGGGGGACGGGCAGATTTGAGGGGACAGTAGGCTTCCTACTGAGAGCAGAGAGCCCGATAGGGGGGCTCAAACTGGTGAACTACAAGATCCTGACCTGAGTCGAAGTTGGATGCTTCACCAACTGAGCCACTCAGGCCCTCCTAAGGAGTTTCCTTTTTATGTGGAAATGAGTAGTCCCCCGAATGTAAAAGAAAATAGGAGGCAGAGTAATTTCTCAGGTTTCTCTTGGATAATACTTTTGTTCAGTTATTGAAGGGCATTGCCTTGATTTTAGCATTTCTGGGTCATGGGAATTGTGATCATAAGCTTGAAACGTTGATGTGAAAAGGTAAGGGAAATTTGATTTCTGAATTAAATATGCTAGGAACGTACATCCTAAATAGAATAAGAAAATTAAAAACTTACTCAACCAGGAAAGGATTTTATATGCTCATCAAGCAGCAAACACTTTTCTGAAACACTTGAATCCATACTACTTTGACACCCCGGTCTTTATCCTAATGCACAGGGCTCATTGACTCAGTCATCATCAACAAAATCACCTGTGCTACAGTAATCCTTACTTTTACCTTCCCTTTTCCCCTGAGCCTTCGTCAGATGGCTCACTTGATATTAACTTTGTATTTGGTGAGTGAACAGTGAAATTCTTAGGGAGTGATCTTTTATGAGTTTAGAGGACAATCATTGCTTTCAGCCTAGCAAACCATTCACCTATTCCTAGTACTACCATTCTAATTTTCTTAAGACATCACCTCCTCCCTATGGTTGCTTGGGGCTGACACATGCCCCTTGGTCCAAAGATGGACATGTGAACAGGCCTCAGCTAATCAAAATATCGTGCTTCCCTGTTCAAGAATGGGCATGTTCGCCAAGCCCAGCCAGTTAATTCAGTACTTTAGTTTTAAGAGTCATGTTCTTTCCACAGGATTTGCTGAGAGGATAGGTTGTAAAGCTGCTGGCTGCCATCTTGCTGTTTTGCCTGTCTGAAACCTGAGCCAGTGGAGAGAAAAGCTGAACTGAAGAGATAGAGAGGGCAATAGTGAGTCCCGGTGACATATTTTGAGCCTCTGAAATTAGCCACACCCAAAGCTAGGCTAGTCTCCAGATGTGACCCAAGAAACCCCTTTTTGCTTAAGTTAGCTGGAGTTGGTTTTCCAACACAGGTGAGCGGAAACAACTTGCGTAACAGCACAGTCCTGGAAAGAATCAACAGTGGGCATTTCTGTGAATACTCCAAAAGCCTGCATTCCTGTAGCGACTTTTCCTGGACTGTGAGGTTCCCTTTGAATGGTCCTCATTCATGCAGAAAATCAAGATCAAGTGAACTTTTGCCTAATTGTTTCTTTGATCATTTGGTTCCAGAGTCCAATTAAATGCCTCCCAGAAACCTCCCCTAATAGACTCTGGCCTTTGCCTGTGGCCGTTCCCATCATGCTAGTAAATAGGCTGTCTTAATTAGAGGAATTCTCTCTGATAACTAAAAACTTTTTGCTGCATTCTTAAATATCACATCTCCCAGTTTTCTCTCAAGAATTTTTTCTCTGTTCCAAATTTCCAGTGCTAGCTTAATATGAAAAATGGCTTAGATTGTTTAATCTTTCTTTAATGTTTAATCATTTTGACATCCACAAACAGGGTACTTACATGAGTCAATATTAACAATGCTCTATGGTTACATCTAGAGTGTTTTGATGTTTCCAATCTCATTTAATATTCTCAATAATTGTTTGGGGTAGATATTTTCTTCGAGGTCTTATAGATCCCTAATTCTGTGTCTCTATATTTAGAAATAGAAATAGATATTTTATTTTATTTATTTTTTTTATTTTTATTTTTTTATTAAATTTTTTTTTCAATGTTTATTTATTTTTGGGACAGAGAGAGACAGAGCATGAACGGGGGAGGGGCAGAGAGAGAGGGAGACACAGAATCGGAAACAGGCTCCAGGCTCTGAGCCATCAGCCCAGAGCCTGACGCGGGGCTCGAACTCTCGGACCGCGAGATCGTGACCTGGCTGAAGTCGGACGCTTAACCGACTGCGCCACCCAGGCGCCCCGAAATAGGTATTTTAATAATTTCTAAAGAACATGGACACAGAAGAATGTAATATTATGATACTTGGGATGAATATGTAGACCAAAATGAAAATCTTGAGACCAAACAAAAACTATCATTGTAACCATCCTGCAAAAACAACTAACTGGATGATAGATATGGAGCACAAGGGCACTTATAGTCCCAACAGTGATACCACAATGATTCTCCAGCCCTATCAAATGTGCTAGTCTCTTTTCTCTTACAAATTAGACCTTCAATTCTGTGCATTAATCAGTGATGGGAAGGGAGAGAAAGGTTAAAGCCTGTTGAGTTATCCCAGAACAAATCCACAGAAAAGCATCTATTAATTTTCAAAATCGAGAAGGATTTCAAAACCCACGAAACTGCCACCACAAACTGCCGAGAAGGGCGAACAACAGTGAATTGCTCTTTGTGGAGACTGAGCAACCAGCTGGGGTTGGGATGCGCACAGGAGGATCCAGGCTTGTCGGGCCGTCTGGAAGCCAAGGCAAGCCTAGCCTGGGGTGTGCAACCTTCTCTCAGGTGTGCTTTGAAGACAACAGGCAAATCTCCTGGCTCCTAAATCATCTCATCATTTGACCCCACTCCTGAAATTCTACTTGGTCATCTTTTCCTTTGGGTCTTGAAGACCTGTTAGGATCAAGAGACATTCAGCCAAGAGTGAAGCCTTGTGGGAATAGGGCTGAAGCTGGATATCCTTGTGGTTGGGAAACAGGAGGGCTGAACACCGTGGGAGAGAGGAAAGAAGGTCCCCAGGTAGCAACTACAGGACGTGAACTTGCCTCACAAATCTGCCGAGAGCTGGTGTCAACAGCAAACCACAGTTTTGTCACAAGTTGTAAGAAAAATCCTGCAAAAGTTTTCCTCTTTTTTAAGGGGGTTCTCCTTATTTTTCTAAATTTGTCCACGGTCTTCTCTTTAAGTTACTTGGAAACTGTGGCAGCTGCCTTGAGCAAAAATACTTAAACTTCCCCCACATTCACACATTTCTCCAAAATCAAATACATTATCAGATTTAATAAAATTACTCGAGAAGTGTGCATGAGTTACTTCAGGCCTCAGCCCATTTATTTAAAGCTAAGTACATAGGGACAGATTGTTATGTTAAAACCACAGAACAGAGACTGACTTGTCTACTAAACATAGTTGAATTAAAATCTTAGAGAAAACTTATCTCATTCCTTAGGATTTGCTTGTCTCCAAGTAGTCTAACACAGTGCCTGCATGTGGTATATGCCTCATAAACACTTGTTAGAAATACATTCAGTTATGAACGTCTTAAGTAATAAATGATTATATAATTGAATAAACTACTTTTCAAATCGGAAGGAGAAAAGAGGATAATTTCACAACTTTTGGAAAAGTTTTCTGTGGTATAAAAACAAGGTGAAATGCAAATTACCCCCAAATACACATGCCTGCATGTACACACACACCACATTTAAACCGGAAGCTATAGTCTCTTTGCTCTCAAACTTCCTCGGGCATATTAATTATACCTGAAAATCTGAAATAAGATGTTACCAATTGAGAGTTGTCGTGAAAGTGAGTTCAAGACCAGAGCATAAAAAATCAGAACAGTGACCAACTTATTTTCTAAATATTGATGATTAAAAAAAATGCACTCACCCCATTTCGACTGTTGACCCCAGAAAGGAGGGTATGCAGTAGTCAGCGGCTGCCAGTGTATAAGGTGGTCGAGCAGCAGAATCATCCCAGTAAATGTCCTTCTTCATCTTGGGTAAGCTCATGTGCATTTCATCCACAGCTAAAAGAGAGACCTAAAATCATTGTTTTATTGTTAGAATAATTTGGATGTGGATTGTATAAAGACAGAGAGTAAGCTCCAATGGGTGGATGGGATTTGCAGCAGGATAGAGCAGTCTGAGAGAGTAAATACACAAATGTCTGTTGTTCATATTTGCTGTAACCAGGACCGTTGCAGAGACTTGCACATGTTTATTGCGTGAGGGCACTTGGCAATGGGGGTTAAGTGGGGCTATAAAACTGCCCAGACTTGGTTTATCAAGCCACATGCCCAGAATGGAGCTAGCTACATTTTACTAGGAGGCAGGAGAGACTCCTTTTCCTTCTTGGTTCAAAGTTACCGTATTGTCTAGTGGCTATCCTTACAGCAACCTCATAATTCCAGATATCATAGGAAGGAGAAGATTCTCAATATCCCATTCCGTTGATTCCATAAACATACTTATACTTGATATCATTTCTTTTTAAAATCATTTTTAATGTTTATTTATTTTTGAGAGAGAGAACACGAGAGGGGGAGGAGTAGAGAGAGAGGGAGACAGAGGATCCAAAGTGGGCTCTGCATTGACAGCCAGAGGGGCTTGAACCCACAAACCGCACAATCATGACCTGAGCTGAAGTCAGATGCTTAACCGACTAAGCCACACAGGAGCCCTCTTTTTTTTTTTTTTTTTAAAGTAGGCTTTAAGCCCAGTGTGGAGCCCAATATGGGGCTTGAACTCACAACCCTGAGATCAAGGCCTCAGCTGAGATCAAGAGTTGGACTCTTAACCGACTAAGCCACCCTGGCACCCTGTAATTGATATCATTTCTTATGTGCCCTGATTATTTGTTTGTTTGGATACGTATATCAGCAGGTCTATACTGGTTGGGGATATATATATATACGTATATATATATATTTTAAACATTTAAAATTTTTTTAAATTATTTATTTATTTATTTTTGAGACAGAGAGAGACAGAGCATAAGCAGGGGAGGAGCAGAGAGAGAGGGAGACACAGAATCCGAAGCAGGCTCCAGGCTCTGAGCTGTCAGCACAGAGCCGGACACGGGGCTCGAGCTCACGGACTATGAGATCATGACCTGAGCTGAAGTCAGACGCCCAACTGACTAAGCCACCCAGGTGCCCCTGGTTGGGGCTATATAGTGGTCTCTCTCCTTGACTTTGACAAACTAATGCATGAATAAATTATTAACCTGCAAATCCGATCTTTACAAAGAGCAAGTGTCCTAACCATTATACTTCCTCCTTGATAGATTGACAGTGTGATTGTTGGAGGAGGTCATGGAGAGGATGTAACCTCTGCTGACCTCAGAGCTGAACCCAGGCTACAGGAGGCCCTTTACCCCCACCCCTCCCCTGTCATGGGAATGTACATTCTGCTCACTGTTCTTACAGTGGAGCCATTTCAAGGACACAGCCTTGAGAGTGCAGTGTATTATTGAGACCATCTGGACTGAAAGTGTGACTGAACCCAGTTAAGGCCTTGGTATAAACTTTTACAATTCTGGCAGGTGGGCATGGAGATCTACTTGTCTTGTGGCTGCCCCAAACAAGCCTTGTAGGTCAGTTCCCTTGCTTATTAGACCTGCCACCTACCAGTCTGGAGTGGCTTCTTTCTTCCATCTCTCCCAGCCCTCTAGGTATGCAGCCAGTTTGTGAACCAACAGTGAAACATAGTGAAACATTTGAACCTGCTTAAGAACTGAGCAAGGGCCTGAAGCAAGTAGCCAAGTTGAAGTTCTTTCCTTATCTGTGAGGACAGAGAATGGTCTGAAGAGAGTCCTGCCTGGAAGGAAAATTCTCTCATGCTGATTCTTTAAGAAAAACCTCTCTGGAATAATGCTTTGGGGATAAGGGTCCTGGGGTCCATTAGGTTTAGTTCTGTCAGATTTGAGACATAGGCTGGTATGGCCCACGTTTCCAGTGTCCAGCTGCTTGGACATCTGACTGCAGGGAACTTCATGGCATGGATTTGGGAACTCACACCAGATCACTTCTGGCTGCCATTGTCTGTCCCTGCTAATCTCACTTGGGTGGCCACAGAAACCAGATTAAAGAATGAATTAAAACATTGCTCTGCAGTATGATGGAAGAGGCTGTGTAAAGTTAATAAACTTACAAAGAAAACTGGCTTGAAATTCTACTTAGGGGAAGGGGAGGAAAAATAAGATAAAAACAGAGAGGGAGGCAAACCATAAGAGACTCTTAAATACGGAGAACAAACTGAGGGTTGCTGGAGGGGAGGTGAGTGGGGGGGGGGGCTAAATGGGTGATGGGCATTAAGGAAGGCACTTATGATGAGCACTGGGTGTTGTATGTAAGTGATGAAACACTAAGTTCTCCCAAACTATGCTATATGTTAACTAACTTGGATTTAAATAAAAATAAAAATAAATTCTATTTACAAGGGACTAAACTTCACTGCAACTGAGACCCAGGACCTGTGAAGTTCCAAAAGGAGCTGAGGCAAGATACTGGAGAGCCAAACCTCTTTCTTTTGTGGCTGCAGCTCTGAAGTTCAGGGGCCTGCCGTCAGAGTCTGTTCAGATCTGAAACGTCACAAATGATTCATTATTCATGTTTGTAAAGGAAGGAAAAGCTCCTCTAACCTGCAGATTTCTGTCAATGCACCAGTTGGTTTCGAAATCATCATCATCTTCTCCAAAAGGGTTGATAAGCTGCTCAGCTACCTGCGGTGGAGAACATAGAATAGGTCCATCGTGATGCTTGTGAAAACTAGGAATGCAAGCCAAAGGTGACGGAGGTGATGCCCTTTGCCACTTTCATAATATGAAGCCCAGAGGGGAGTGGGTGGCTCCACAGACACTGATGTTTACCTGCAAGCGACACTGCTCTCAGACCACGAGCGAGGCACCTGCGTGGGTTTGCTCTCCAGCGGACCTGTCTGTTCAGCTGGTGACAGCACAGGCCCTTCAGGAGAAGTTGTGCCATGTAGGAGCCAAATGATTGATGTCGGGTACAAATCAAACCCGTGAATGTCGAAGGAGCACAGATAAGGTGCAAGGCACCGTTTGCGGCACTTCCAGGGCGACGTAGCCTGGGGGCTTAAGGAACTTACAAGGGCCCAAGTGATGAGACAAAATGTAACCATGAGGAAGGGAAAACAGCAGAGATGTAGAGCACAATGAAAGAAAATAAGTCAAGGAGTTTTCACAATTATTGGATCCAACTGTTGAATGAAAAGTCAGAGAGCTGGGGGTCATGAAGCTGGAATTTGTCTCCCTTTGTTTTACTCTAAAGGATTTACTTTTATCCGGTGGGTCAGTTTTCCCCACTATGAAAAGTTGAGGCAGCGTCTTACCATATATTTTCTAATAGTTGGTCAATATGAAATGATCTTAACCATGTTCTGGCATTGAATAGCCTTCTTGATAAGAGATTTATATGTCAAATATGACTCCTTTATTCTTTTTAAATCTCTTGCTTTTTATTATCTAGTGTGTGTGTGTGTGTGTGTGTGTGTGTGAGAGAGAGAGAGAGAGAGAGAGAGAGAGAGAGATTTTACATTCGGTCTAAATGGGAAAAAAGTGTATAAAATAAAGACGCCATTGATCAGTTGAATTTCTATGTTCTGAGACCATTTTGTAGAAATTCTGCCTACTTATTTTTTAGGACTTAAGTCTAACCACTAACCACTTAGAGCAGTTGTTCTCAACCTTGGATGAAGATCAAAGTCACCAGGAAGGCTTTAAAAGAACTTGATGCCTGGGTTCCTCCCTTAGAGATTCTAATTAAATGGGTGTGAGGTTGAGCTGAGATATCAGCACCTGGTGAAACTCCCGGGAGATTTTAGTATGTGGATGGAGTTGAGAACCGTCAACTTAGAGAGATACGTCGCCCCAGTTCCCCAGACTGGGCAGGGCCTGAGCCCGGAGTCAGTCAGCCTCACAGCGACATCCACGTCAAAGTCCTTTCCAGGGCCTGTCTATCCTTCCTTGCCTGAGATTTTCCCTAAGTGGACCCCTGAAGAGGCCTGGAAAATATTCTTGTTATAACCAGAATTTCACTTTTATGGGATCAGTCCTGCATATAGTATGAGAGTCTACATTTAACTTTCAAAATGATACCTATGTTTCAGAATTGATTTTCTCAAAAAATATCCTTTACTCTTTTGGAGGCTTCATTTCCAGCAGGTAACTAATATACTGTTTATAAGGTTAAGATGGGATTTTTACACTTTGAAAATATTTATAAATATTGGAATGGACAAGATAAAACAGCTGCTTAGAAGTTGAGATATAATCCATTGAGTGGGAAAACACTTCTCCTAGGACTGTCTATCTCTTAAAGGAGCTAATGTGGTATTTTCATATTTTGCCTTTGAAAATATTTTATAAAGGAAAGGAATGTTAATATTTTATTTATTATTTTTTAAAATATAGGGGCGCCTGGGTGGCACAGTCGGTTAAGCGTCCGACTTCAGCCAGGTCACCATCTCGCGGTCCGGGAGTTCGAGCCCCGCGTCAGGCTCTGGGCTGATGGCTCAGAGCCTGGAGCCTGTTTCCGATTCTGTGTCTCCCTCTCTCTCTGCCCTCCCCCGTTCATGCTCTGTCTCTCTCTGTCCCAAAAATAAATAAACGTTGAAAAAAAAATTTTAAATATAATTTATTGTCAAGTTGGCTAACCTACAGTGTGCTTTTCGGTTTGGGAGTAGATTCCCGTGATTCAGCGTTTACATACAACACCTGGTGCTCGTCCCAACAATATTTTAGAGGGCATTTCCCAAGGCAGGAACTGCTAACTGTTCCTAACAGGCTCGTCCAACACCTCACGTAGACACAAAGCAAAGAATAAGAAGCTTAGCACAACTCAGGGGAAAGGGCAATAAAAGACTAGCATGATTGGGCACCTGGGCCATTTGTAGTGGTTTATTGTTTATAAAACTAGAGTCTACTTTTTTCACTAATGGGAGAGGAGAGCTATTAGTCTCTCTTGCTCTTTCTCTGTCTTAAATGCGTAAAAATAATTAAGAATTACCATCACCTGGTTGAAAATGGTTTTCCCATTTATAAAGGACATGCTTTTACTTTTTGAAATGACGTATTTATCGTTCCTGGTTAAGATTCAAACCAGTGAAGGTAAAGGCACTGGCAGGGAAAATGTTGCCACCGCCTGGAAGGCCTCCACGGTGCATGTCAACGTGTGGCTGGCCAAAAGGTCAAAAGTTTGAAAATTCGATTTTATTCATCTTCAAACTGTCATTGGATTTCATTTACCTTGATTTAGCCATTGTCTTTGTGTGTGTGTGTGTGTGTGTGTGTGTGTGTGCGCGCGCGTGTGTGTGTGTGTGTGTGTTCCATTCACTACCAGGCTCCGGCTCTGGTATTTACCTGTGCATCCAGGGAAGGGTAAGGGGTGCAGGGAGGGGTGGGGGTTGGAGCAGGTACAGTTCTGCACCCATGACTGGACAAGTCTTCCTCACTGCTCTGACCTGTTTTTAATTTCCTGGCAAACCAAATGTCGTCACAAATCCTGGTGTTTCTGGTTTTGATTCTGTTGAATCATTTTCTGAGTCTCGGTTCTGGTTTTGAAAATGGGATGCGTTTCATGGGGGACAGCTAGTGGGACTGCGGAGAATCACAGTTAACTATTTACAGAGTTGAACAGAACCAAGATAATAATATAATACGAATACTTAACTCTGATACACAAGGCTTCTTATTTACTCTCTTTTACTCTGCCTACTTGCTTATTATGGCATAAAATATCAGTGAAGTCACAGTTATTATTTTAATTACATTATTATAATCCTAATGGGAGCACACAAAGACTTAAATTACTGGCCGTAAAAGAGTATTATTGCAACGTCTTTGCTTAGATTGCTGCAATATGGTACTCACCACATCACTTGAATCTCTAGTTTACAAGTAATAACATCTCTGAGTGATTAAACCTTAAATCTACCTTTGACTCGCTCGTGAGCGAGTGACTCAGTAAAGGACCAGGGTGCAAAGGACAGAACATGACAGATTACAGAGCAGGTCTCAGGCACACAGACGGTGGGCTACCTTGAGCCATCCTGCATAGAAGAAGAACTGTAGGAGAGTGAAGATTGGAATGTAAAGATCTAAGTCATGCCCCGCGTAGCCTTTGGTGGGATCCAAAAACTGGCGTCCAATCAGGCAGGCAAAGAAGAAGGTGTAGACAGCCAGAGTGACAACCTGCAACGGAGAGAAGTCTGAGTGAGAACACAGCGCTGGACCCCCACAGCAGGCCAGAGTGCCTAAGGGGGCAAGTAGCTAAAAACCACATGCAGGGGCACCTGGGTGGCTCAGTCGATTAAGCATCCAATTCCTGGTCTCAGCTCAGGTCATGATCTCATGGTTCATGAGTTCAAGCCCCGCATTGGGCTCTGCACTGACAGTATAGAGCCTGTTTGGGATTCTCTCTCTCTGCCCGTCCCACTCTCTCTCTCCCTCTCTCTCTCTGCCCTTCCCCACTTGCACACTCTCTCTCTCTCTCTTTCAAAATAAATAACTAACTAACTTGGTGGGGGGACAAACAACACACATGCAAAGTATTTTATACCTGGGTGTAAACCAGCGGAATCCCAACCCAGTCATAACCAAATAAGAGGCTGCACCAAGAGCGGTATCTGTTCATTTCCTAAGCCAGAAACAGATAAAACATGGTTTGCTAAATGATGCGTGTGGCAATAAATATTTCCTGGGATTCATAACGTGCCCATGTCTTTTATGAACATGTCTGTAAAAGGACAAGGCTGACTTTGTAAGGCTGGTAATTGGTTCTGAAGTCTATTCCAAAAGGAAAATCCTGAAAATGACAATCAACGCCCTTCAACAGTGCAAAAAGGATGGAGACTGATGGATATTTTAAAAAAATATTAAAATAAATCAGGACTTTATAGAACTATCGCCTACTCTATTGAATCCATGATTTCCAACATGTATATTGGTCCAAAGTGTTGATGGGAAGGCAGGGGTTAGTATTTTAAATAAGTAATTTCTATCCATTTTGGTAAATTTATGTGGAGAGCAGATTTGTTTGTTTGTTTGTTTCTCTACTTCTTTTGGAAACATGCTTGCTGTAGAGTTTGGGGAAAAAAGAAGTACTTCCTAAACCTTTCTCCCCCACAAATGAGGACTTTAGCACACTTATATTGGCAGAAAATATCTGTCTGGAATGGAAAGGACTTGAATCTACTGATTTCTCCTTTATCACACATAAATTACTATATAAGCCTGGGAAAAAGAGTTATGTTAATTTGGGAGCTATTTTTATATCATTCACTCCTTTTGGTCTAATCCAGGCAGGAGACTGTCATAGGGCATATCTATCTAGCCCTTCCGTAAATCTGTTTCTCAGATGAATTCATGGTTATTTCGTTTAATGAAAACATAATTTTGTTTCCTGGAGCATCTGACAAGTTGGCTTAACCTCAGGAACTTCTAGTTTGGGGGAACTGATTGGGCAGGTTTATTTCTACTCCAGATTTTACTCTAGGATCCTGGGGGGTGATAAATATGCCATGTGGACACCAGGTCATTCAGAGCCCTTGACAGATGTTGCTAATCAATTAAGGGACACTTTCTTACAGAGCCCATGACAAAGGCAAATTCTGTTTAGACAGAATTTCTAAGAAACCACTCCCAATCAACCTGAGTCAAAACCTGTATACTACCCCTGTCCTGCATGTTAAGGGTTCTAATACTAGCCCAGTCTTTCTGGTTCCTTTGGAACCAGGCATGAACAAAGCAGACACATCCTGGTCTGGCCTGCTACATCCAGGTCCCTGTTGGTTTCTGATTAGCATCTCTTATGGGTGGTTTGTGACGCACTTACAGTCATCAGTGATTGCAGATCAACACTGTCTCTGATTCTCCCTTCCTTCCGGGCTTTAGCTGCAAGATTTCCAAACCAGATGAATGGAACCCAATATTTCAGATGAGGAGATTTGAGGTGGTCAAATAATTTTCTTTCATCTGCCGTCATAAAACCTTTAGCACAAAATAAAGATAGCTCAATTTTACAGAATTAGCTTAGTACTAATACATTACCATAAATACTTTCATGCTTAGTATGTGAGCATACAATGAGGGGAATATTAAAAATATATAAAATGATGGTTCTTGCCTCAAGTAGTTTATGCTTGTATTAGAGATAAGGAATGCGTTTGTGCGAGTGCACACGCACAAGTTTTATATCAGTAATACATAAGGCCAGACATGTTGGTAATCCCTCATAGAGATGGCCAGTAGAAAGTAAGGTGACATTAAATGTGGACTAGAACATCTGGGGAAAGTTTCTTCTCTAGGTTTTGGTTTATTCATCTAAAATTGGGAACAAGGATACTTAGAAATGTTAGGATTAAAAAAGTAAAAGGTGTTACCACATACAACGCACTTAGTATAGCATGGAACCCGTGAATCACATACTTTTCCTCCTGACTGCTCACTCCTTGCACAGTCCTGATCAACCAGGACCCCTTCTGTGAAGCCTTCCTTGATTTCTTTCTTCTACTTCCCCGGGAATTTCTCCCCTTCAAAGCTCCCCACACTGTGCTTTCTGTTGCCTTATATTGTAGTAATGCCATACATAAAGGTTTTGCCTGCCAAGACCCATTGGAAGGGCCAAGAGCATACTGTCTTCATAGTCCCCACAACGGTTTGCATATACCTTAAAAGTATAATTTTTATAATCTTTATTTATGTGTGTGTATAACACAGTTTGCCTGAGCTCCCAGCGACCTTTCTGAGCCTCAGTTTTCCCAAGTGCCAAAGGAAGATGATAATATCTACTTCCCAGGGATGTTGTAGAATTACCTGAGTTGATGGAAACATGTCGAGAGCTTAGCATAATGCTTAGCACATACTTAACACTCCATAAGTGCAAAGGCATAATATATTATGAAATTTTAGCTATCCACCCCACCTTCAACCTGCACACCGAGGAAAGAAGAGATTTGAAAAAGTTGAGAGGAGAAATTAAGTAGGTTTATTTAAGAAATAGACATTTACTGAATATCTACTATGTACCAGGGTTCATTCATACAAATATATACTTTAAAAGCTTACAGTTTGCACTTGACTTTTTATTTTTTTTAAAAATTTGATTGAATCACTCAAATGGTACAGAAATCCAAAAGGGCCAAAAGAATATTAATAGGAAAAGTAAGTCTCATTTTCCCAGCCACACAGTTTCCCTCTCTGAAGGAATCACTACAATGAATTTATTGTGTATCTTTCCAGTTATACAGGCTTAAATTTTAAGAACGCGAATGGCTTTCTACTACATGCATATCTGCCCTTTGCTTCTATTTTTTGTTTATATCTTGGAGATCTTTTTTTTGTTAACGTATCGAGAGTGGCATCATTGTTTTTGATGGCTGCATTCTAGTTAATTCTATACGATATTTTAACTAGTCCTCTTTTGAGTAGACCTTTACATTGTTTAAATTTTTTTGTTATCAAAAACAATGATGCCATGACTATCCTTGTACTTACTCCTTTGACTTTTTAAGTGGACTTTTCAATGTTAATTATGATTTAGTACAAATAATGTTTTCTGAACTAATGCTTTTTTCAAAAACTGAGTTTTGCTAGATATTGATTTTGAGTTACTTTTGTCTCAGGAGGAATGTAATCATTTGCTTATGAAATTCTAACACATTCAGATGAAAATCACTTTTGCCCCAGTGTAACACAGTTAATATCTTTAATGATCTGTAATCAATCTATGAATCTGATTATCCCGCTTCAACTAATCCGCCCTCTTTACCATGTAGTTTTATTTCAGAGGTGTTACTATAACAGAAAAGAAGTCAAAGGAGAAGTGAGATGTGCTCTGGTTCATGGAGCTTTGGAAATACTTAGGTCTAGGTCAGTGTTTTTGAGAATAAGGCCCACAGATCATGGGTACCTGAGTCACTTGTGACATCTATTACACATGGAAAGGGTGAGGCTCCACCCTTTCCTACTAAATCGGACTCAGTAGTGCTGAAGTTCTCAACCCAGGTCTTCACCCTAGAGTCTCATGTGGGTACTTTTAGCAAATACCAATGTCTTGGCCTTATCCCTGGAGATTCTGATTCTCTTGGTCTACAGTGAATCCGGGCATCAGCATCCATGTAAAATCTTCCTGATTGACTTAATGGAATTAGATGCAGGCAGTCACACATGTACCAAGCTCCGCCGGAAATTCTAGCACACAGCAATATTTGAAAATCACTGCCCCACCGAATGAAGATCCTATTTGTTCAGTATTTGAAGTAAACAGAGTATCAACTACAAAGCCAATATTTACCAACACGAGACTCATTTTAGATAATACTCAGGTTATTTATGTTAGCTTAGAAGGGGGGGTGGTGGTTCTGCCCATCCCTGAGGAATTGGACTTTCTCCGGATGTCAAAAATAACAATGAGCCTGATCATTCTCTTCTCATTTCTCAGTGCGTTTCAAGTTTTTGCATGATCCAGATAATCTGCTTTTTTTTTTTCTTTTTAAAGACTTGCAGAGCATGAGTAAACCTTATTATGAGAAGTTAATAAACTTGACCTGTCCTGGCTCTGTGCTTAAAGATTTGAGGCAACGGGTCACCCTTTACCTAGAATCCTGTTCTTGGAGATTTCATGTCAATTGTCTAGCAGTTTTATTCTTGGGATTTCTACTGCAATTTTCAAAAATTACCCCATTTATATCTTGGTTGCAATCGCTGTCATTTGACCCAAGAATAACTTTACCTCTGGCTATTTTTTATTCAGGAGTATGGATCAAATTGTGCTGGTGAGTTCTTTTTTTGGCTTAGCAGAATGCAGTATGCCGAGTGAGGGTTTATTCAGCACGTGCACTAAAGCTAGAGTTAGGTCCTCCCCCATACAGCACATCCACCAATTGGGAGGGGACATGTAGAGCAAGGAAAGCTGGTGGTTTTTAATTTTTAGCCCAAACATACTGAGTGCTTTGCTAGGCTCCGTGAAAGATGAATGACAAGACACTAATGACGATGAAGAATACCAAAGATGAATGACGAGACACTGACGCGTCCTGCAAAGCGCACAGGCAGGGTGATTTTTGTTATTCCCTGCAGGGTCACACATCTCATCTAAAGTAAACCCTCTCTTTGAAAATCAAGGTATCGGGCAATTAAAAGGAAATCTATAGACTGTTGGTTAAATCAATTGAAAGAACATTTATTATGAAATGCAAGGTTATCCTCATCACGTCAGGTCATTATCACCACAGGCCAGTGATCTTTTTCAGAATGTGGTCATAATCCTCATCTCTAGGACTATGTGAAACACAGGTACTGATTCGCCACAGTTTGGTAGCACTGTTAACTGGCTGGTCCTCACACAACCCCATGACCTTGATATGTCAGTCTTCATGCCATGCTCCCTCGGGCCCTGTCCACACCCCTGGCGTTACTATTTCATCTTGCTGTTGTATCTGCCCAGAACTTCCTTGCTCTCTTTTCCTTCTGGCTTTCTGGCCAGTTCAGCTCTGTTCGGCAATTGCCATACTGCTTATCCCAGGAAACCTCCTTAATATTTCAAACCAGGGTAACACACACACACACACACACACACACACACACACACACACGCACACAGTGTTTACTTGCGACTTGAATTGTGGTTTGATGGAGTAAGTGAGACCTGCTACTTTAAGGCAAAATGTTACAGCCCTCAAGCCAAAGGCCTAATTGTGTCCACTGATAATATGCCAGTCTTTACGGATTTTGCCTGCTGTATGGTTGGTCTATTTTGCCTCAGCTGAAGCCAAGGCAGGTGTCTTTAGCTGTTAAAGCAGAGTGTGCAAATGAGCCTCTATTAGCGGAAGAGCTAAAAGCACTGCATCTCAAAACTTGGAGGCAGAATGGGTTTGTTGCCAGTTCTTTCTGTAAGAGAAAGTTGTGCGTTCAGCATCTGAGCCCTTCCCAGAGAGATGGCTTTTTCAGGAAGATTGCAACGTGCCTGGCTCATTTTCATCTCTGTACTGTACTTTCTAAATGAATGGCATGAAGCCATCGGATTCAACTATAGCTCTCCTTTAAACTCAATGGTAGGGGTTTAGAAATCCTTGTCAACTGGGAAAATCAAAGGGAGGTAAAATGAGATTGAGGGAGAGAGATGGAATCACATTGTGAAACCACTGTCCTGGGCAGAATGTCAGAATTTTTTTATTTTTGTTTTTATTTTTTTTTTACCATGAACCACGGTAAGATATGTATGGTTCCCCCAAACAATTATTGGTTCTTTCACATAATGTGCTCTTTAATATTTAGTGTTCGTCTCTGTTCTATTCTATTCCATTCCATTAAAAATGCTGCTAGCAAGCCACTGAAATGATTTAAGAACCCAATAATGAGTTACAGCCCAGAGTTTGAAAAGCTTGAAATAGGATTTGGTTGAGTAAAATCAGTTTCTGGGGGAGTAATACTGAACAGAGAGATAGAACCTCCTCTCTTTTTCTGATGTGGGAAAAACATCTCTACTCAGCCATATCCCTGGCCCCACATTAGTATCCCATTTGGTAGTTCACTGCCTTCTACACATGACACACAGGAAATAACATAGCCCAAATCAGTGCTTTTAACTGCTTACCCATCTAGGTGGCCCAGAATTACATTTGCCCTGAACGAATAGATTCGATGCGGTCTGCAGGTGAGGCTGGAGGAGTTAATAGATATGTGCTAGCGCAGTGGTTCCTAAACTTTGCTGCATATTAGAACGGTCTGGAGAGCTTTAAAAACTCCTGATGCCCAGGTTTCATCAGACATCTATTGAATCCTAATGTCTGGGGTTGGGAGCCAGGCATCAGTATTTTTTAAAAAACCCTAGTGATTTCGGCTTCTGACAAAATTTAGGATCATTCACCCTTGTGCACAGAATACACAGCAAGCTGGCCGTTTTAGCATTCTTGGCCCGAGTCAAACATCCTGCAGTGCTTCCGGGAGCTTGTTCAAAATGGAGACTCCTAGGTCGTAAGCCCCAGATATTCTGATTCCGTCAGCTGTCTGGGAACCTGTAATTTAAATTTAAAGTACCTTTGAGGGCGCCTGGGTGGCTCAGTCGGTTAAGCGTCCGACTGTGGTTCAGGTCATGTTCTCGCGATTTGTGGGTTCGAGCCCCATGTCGGGCTCTGAGCTGACAGCTCAGGGCCTGGAGCCTGCTTTGGATTCTGTGTCTCCCTCTCTCTTGCCTCTCCCTCACTTGCACTCTGTCTCTCTCTCTGTCAAAAAATAAATAAACACTAAAAACATCTAAAAAAAATTAAGTACTTTTGATAATTCAGTGAAAGTTTGAGTAACATTGAGTGGCTGCTTTGATTCAATTCTTAGAACTGTGTGTAACCTTCAAACACTGACCAGCTGAGACTACCCATCGTGGCGTTAACTCAAGTAGGGCTAGTTCTACCATGCACTCTCTCTCCTATATACAGCAAGTGTGCATAGGTGAGCCAAGTTTCACTCACAGGATGACATTCTGTCTGTTCTGGGCACATCATGTGAGACTACAGGGGTAACTGACTCAGCCTGTAAAAGTTCAGCCAAGAGAGTGAAAACTGGCACAACCCGTGAATACCACCGTCTCCTTGATCATCTCTGTGTCGCACGGAGCAGCTGGAGATTTTACAGAAACCAAGGAGCCCCAGTGCCAGGGAATGCCTCTGGAAGAATTGAACAGCAGACCACAGGGCAGAAAGTCAATATTATACAACATCTATTTGATTTTACTTAGTGAGAGAAGATCACAGCTTACGTGAGCTAAGTATGGGGCTAGCCTTCCAATCAGTGCATCTAAAGGCAGAACTTGTATCTTAACAGCCACTTGACAATTGAGAGCTTGGTTAGTTGTATTAATGTCTGTTAACTGTAAGTGTTGCTAAAATTGCTGGTGGGGTCTCCTCATTGTAGAAGAAGCTTGAGGAATATCATGTTAAGATTCCAGGGCTTTAAGAAAACTGAAGAGTGCCCTTTCCTCAAATTTTACTCTTTTCTGACCACTTTTACTGGCCACCAAACACAGAAGGAAACTATTTTAGAGAAATAGAGATACAATGCAGAGATATAAAGTTTAGCCGTAAATATATTTGTGCTTGTCTCTGAAAACGATTTGTGTGAGAAAAGATTTATAGTAATTTTTACGGATTCTTGAGGACAGGGACCATACCTATTCTTGCTTCTCGCTGTGTTCCCGTGCTCAGCACAGCGCCTGGCATATAATATACACTCAATAGATCTTTTTTAAATAAGCAAATGCAAGACAGATGTAACAACAGCTTTAGTAACATTTCTTTTAGAGGAATGCATATAATTTCCCATTACCTATTTTTGTGCTTCTGGTGAGTAATTTTGAAGGGAAATATTTTTTTTTTCCTGGTCACCATGAAACGCCAGATAAAATGTTTCAGTTCAGTCTCAAGCCATAACATAAACACCCAATTAAGGCCATCACTTGACTCGGTGAAGGTCTGGAATTGTGCACCTGACTTGACTTAGAATGAGTGACATCTTCCAGGGTTGGTGATTGGAATGACTGGAATTTTCCAGGACAGGTTTGTTGCCAATAGACAAAATAAGAGAGACTCTTCTGTCACAGCTCCTCTGGTAAATAACTGATGACAGGCCAGTTCAGGGAATTTTTAGCGTAACTGATACTATTTTGCACTCAATTGTTATTTCTATTTTCATGTGAGCAGAAATAAAACTATTTTATTTTTAATTTGACAAATTTAACCTGTAGCATCAGAGCATATGCATTACCCCGGTAGCATGCATTTGGTCCTGATTTTCCAGGCTAATGTAACTTGACTGTCCAACTTCAAAGCAAGGAAAGTTTAGGGACTAGCAGGTGAGAGCCCCAGCCCATCCAGCTCTGGTCTAGGGGTTGCCAGGTGCTTCAGAAGGACATGCTGATCTTCCTTCTCTCTGCCCTCTCACTCAGTTCCTCCTGGCCAGCCCTGAATCTTTGTGGCAGGGACCCTTCCTGAAGCAAGGCAAAGAAAAGGTTAGAAGGAAACTCTGATGGCCTTAAAGCCTGTTTTGCTCAGAATGTGATCTGGGGACCCCTTGCCTCAAAGTCTCTAGGAGCAGGTTAAATACATTTAGTCCTGGACACCACCCCAGGTCTACTGAGTCAAAATCTCTGGGGGTGGTGTCTTGGGATCTGCATTTTTGGCAATATTGATTTTGAACAGTATCTAATGTGCACTGAGGTTTGAGAACATGTACTTTTTTCTCACGGGTGATTCTATGTAGGAAAGTCACCTGGCAAGAAGTAGGTATTTTGTGTCCTCCACAGTGCCTCCAGCCTTTGCCCCCACTCCTCGGGGGGCCCCTGTGCTCCACTCACCAGCCCCGTCTGCCCTTAGGCGGAGCAGGTGTCCTGGCTGTGGCTCAGGACATCTGCCAGACATTTTCCGCCATCCCTGAACTTCCTGTTCTTCCCAGAAACGTTGGCACAGGCCAAGGACAGTCAGACAGTGGCGGAGGCGTGTGTCCAGTTGTCGGAGCTTGGACACTAGCCCCATGTGCAGACTGAGTCAGCCCTCTCTGCTGGGGAAAGGAGCAAGAAGTCTGGTGAGTCAGTGCTGCCAGTCGGCAGAGAGGGCGCCCAGTCGTGGGGTGGGCCACGGGGCGGTCAGGAAGGACCCCGCCTCTGGGGCGTGTCCCCCAGCTTCGAGGGCAGTGGCTTGGACCCTCTGCCTCGCTGCCTGATGCACAGACTTTATGTTCCTCGGGGCCCAAGCTGCCTTTTCTGCTTTTTGAGAAAAAAACTACTTATGAGAACAGTGGGGACGTGTCCACTGTGAGGTCCAGGACCCCAGAGGCACCTGCAAAGGCTTTAGCCCCCTCCTGGCTCCATTGGTTCTCTCCTCCTTCAGAGGCTCCACATAAACCGAGCGAGAGATTGAAGTCAGAATGATGCCCACTATGGCCATGCAGGTCTGATTCAAGCGCCCTGGATGGCAGCCTCCGAACAGACTGGTGGCGATGCCCCTCTCCAATTCTGGAGCCTCTCGTGTGGTCAAAACCACAAATTCCCCCCTTCTCTTAGTTGTTGCTACTTTGCTATTAGTAATGAATTACTCAGTGGATGCCAAAGCCTTTTACCCCAGGGGTGAGAAAAAGGGGTTAAAAAAAATAAGCATCCCAGAAAAGACTCCACTCTTTTCAAACTTCAGCGTTTAACACAGCAGCGTTAGGAGCCTGGTTAAGTGCAGGTTTGCTGAGCTTTACAGCCAATGGTTCTGATCCAGCAGGTCTGAGGTAGGGCCCAGAAATATGCATTTTAAATAAACAACTCAAGGAATTCAAGATGTAAAGTGCCTGTGGGTCTGCAGACTACACGTTGGGACACACTTGTCTAAATGCACATCAAGGAGTGAATACTTCCAGATTCGCTTAGAATGGTCGCGGATGTGGGTGGTGGGGAGAGAGGAGTCCAATATTCCAAACGCCTTGGAAAGGGGCAGAGGGGAAACACAGGTGCAAAACAGGCATTTGCACAAGTTTGACAAGGGGTAAGCCTTGGCATTATGAAAGATACACGTACAGGAAATGAAATCACATCATTCTATTCGTCCTCCATATCAACTCGCCCCTCAGAACCGTGCACGACTCGGCCTTCTTTGAGCTCAGCTGTGACCAGAGGCCCCAGAGGCCTCTTCATCGCCAGCCATCCTGGCTTCCTCCTGCTGTGCTTTGAATATGAAGGTGACGCTGGAAGGGATTTGCTTTGAGAGTTGGGCCTGGCGGCCTGATTCCTGTCTGAACACACTGTCTTCTCCCCCAAGGAGGCGTCGGGACCAGCGACACACCATCTTTATGCATTGAAGTAAACTTCAGCTGTCACTCGTCAATTTGGAACAGGTCAAACCCTTCTTGCTCATTTTTAGGACTTTCTTCAGAGGTGGAAACTCTTACTGCTTTTGATCCTCAGGACATCAGGGTAAGAAAATTAACTCATCACGTGGCATTTTCAACTAGGTCATTCTGAAACAGTATTCAGCTTTTAAATTCGGAGGAGGGGTGACAGGTAATTCTTTAAAAGTCCCTCCTGGCTTTATATCATCACAGACCTGTGTGTATGCCAGGCCATTTGTATCCTTCATCTGAATCCTTAGCCTACACCCCAGACCGCACTATTTTCTCACGTCTTACCCTGTACCGCAACACCGTCCTCTACTCTCCTCCATGACCACCTGGTCATAGCAGATCTGGAAGACCCGGGATGTCACATCAAGTGAGTCTTCAAAAATGAGCGAAGGGTGACGTTATGCCATTGTGCTAGGTGATTTCATTCTTGATAGCAAGAGCGTCCTTACCACGTGCCAGGTACCGTTCGGAACGCTGTGCAAATATTAATTTATTTAATCCTCACAGAAGCCTGTGAGGTATATGAGTGGGGTGGTATTGTAAGTTCTCATCAGCGCGTTTTATGGATGAGGAAACTGAACATAAAACGTTAAGTAAATCACGCAGGCCATGCAGTTAGTAAGTGGTGGAGTAAGGATTTGAACTCCTTCTTTGTTCTGAGTCACTACCTATATTGTTTATCTAAGGAGGCAAAACCAAATCCAGGCCAAAAAGGCCTCAAAAAAAAAAAAAATCCCAAATACCATTCTTTTTTAAAAATCCGTTTTCAAGGACATTTCAGAAAAGGAGACGGGATACGGCAACCTAATTTGAGACTGTCCTCAGTATAAAGGCAGAGTCGTCTCACGGTTTTTATATGGTCTACGTATTCACTACTATAGTCCAACAAACTGGCAGATTGCTAACAATGGCCCAGCACAACCACCAATTTTTATTCAGTGTGTGCCAGCAATGATCTCATTTAATGCGCTTCACATCGAAGGCCGCTTTAACCGCTTCTCTCCTAAATATTAACACACCGAAGAGAACCATCCTTCCACCATGACTTGTTCTCAGCACACTGTGTCCCGGAGGACCAGGGAGAACACCTGCATCTACTCTGAGGCATGAGAGAGACGACATACCCGCACGGCCTGGATGACAACTCACCTTCCTGGTTCCCGCTAGAATCTACTTCTGTTTGGAGAAAAGCATTCACCTTAGGAGTTTTGAGCCTGCATCATAATGCTGGCTCCTCTACTAATGGTTCAGGGCCGGTAACAACCTCTCTTTTTTCTCTCTTTTTTAAAGAAATTTTTTTAGTGTTTATTTATTTTTGAGAGACAGAGCATGAGCTAGGAGGTGGGGGAGCAGAGAGAGAGGGAGACACAGAATCCGAAGCAGGCTCCAGGCTCTGAGCTGTCAGCACAGAGCCCAACATGGGGCTTGAACTCACAAATTACGAGATCATGGCCGGAGCCTAAGTGCGAGGCTTAACTGACTGAGCCACCCAGGTGCTCCAGTTATAACCCCTCTGAATCTGTTTCCTACCTTTCTCGTGTCTTGTTTTTGGGGTTTTTTTTTTTTGGATCCAAATGAAATAATATTTATGAAAATGGATAAACCATAAAGTGCTAGAAAAGATCAGGTAATAGGGGCGCCTGGGTGGCTCAATCCGGTAAGCCTCCTATTTTGCCTCAGATCACGATCTCACAGTTTGTGGGTTCGAGTCCCGAGTCGGGCTTTGTGCTGACAGCTCAGAGTCTGGAGCCTGCTTGGGATCTGTGTCTCCCTCTCTTTCTGCCCCTCCCCCACTCATGCTCTGTCTCTGTCTCTCAAAAATAAGTAAATGTTAAAAAAAAGAAAAGATCATACAATATTAAAGACGATTTTAATAAATATGATACTTTTTACTCTGGCATATTTATGTAAAGGCCAGTGACTCTCTGCCACTTAATTTAAGGTTGACTGCTGCTTCCCCTCCTTCGCCGCCCTGGCAAACTTCTCCAGAGCAGTAACTATGTCTTATTCATCGTTGCCTCTTAAGACTGTCTGGCACATAGTAGGTAATCAATAAATGTTCCTTGAGTGAATGAATAAATAAAAGACATTTTCAAAGGAATTTTGAAGGTTCCCATCTAGGATGAGAGGAGTCCGTGGAGGGAAGAGTCATTCACAATACCTGCTTCAACCACATGGTCCATCGTAGGGAACCTTTTGTACACAGCCGTGCTCACCGAGCGGAAGATGAGCAGGGACGTGAGATTCACATAGCGCATCAGGGTCCTTCTGAGCAGGCGCCCGTGTTCATCGCTTCCGTGAACACTGCTGGAGATGAGGAACATCAGCCTGTCTGGCCAGGGCAGGTTCACAAACTGGTTCCACCATCGGTTCACTACCAGAGTAACATAAAACCCTGTAAAATAACAGGAAGCTATAAAGCAATTTCTTATAGCAGATATGTTGTTGACACTGATGCTTTTAGCAGAATTTCAGCCTCTTTAGGGATCGGGGTGTAAAAATATGTTGTTATCCATACTTATGACTTTGCCCTCCAAAAAAAAATAAAAATGTAATTTGTGCCTGGCAATGTCACAGCACCCAGTAAGTGGGTGTTAGAATTCAAATATTGATGGCAAAAATGGGCAGTTAGTGAAGAGAAAGCTTGATTGTCTGATAGCAAATTATTACCTCAAACTTGTTTGGTGTTAATTTAGCGAAAGCAGCCCTGAGGGCAAACTTTATGGATGATTCTGGTTCTATTGCAAGCAGCGGCTTTTCAGGCATGCCTCTCAGCTTGGAAACACTCCCATGCAGAGTCATTGATGTCATCCGAACAGAGACAGTGTGGCTGCGTTCTGCGTGTGACCTATACTTACCAAGCACAAAGGTTACTGGAATTTGTTCAGCATATCTGTCACAGTAAATTGATAATTTTTCAAAGTAACGTTTTTGGGCTCCTGTAAGTAACAATCTGGAGCAAAAATAAAATGCACAGCCCTTTATGATATTATACTTCTGCACCTGCTTTGCAAGTGATATTCAGTGCAAACAATTAAGCACAAATAATTGTAATTTTTTTTAAGAAGCGATAATGCTTTTTTCTACCTAAGCTGATAGATCTCAAAAGCTTTTTAATTGCTGAATGTTTCAAGTACCAATGTTTTCAGTACATAAATGTTATTGGCCATTAGACAGTGGGATTTATTAACTTCCATTTACTTATATGTTTTTTAACTTTTATTTTTAAATACTTTATATTTTAAACTTTTATATGATGAATACATTGGATTTAGAGCAAAATAACTCATTAAAGAGTCCAATTTTCCATTATTCATCAGGTATACTTAAAAAAAGGGTGTCTTGATTAAGTGAACTACAGTTGTTAAGTAATTATGAGGATTAAATTATAACCCTAACCTTGACATCTTGATCTTACGAGTATGCTACTTAGCACATTCTTGATTATATGTGTTGTACTTCAAAGGCTATTATAACCATTTATTTTAAAACCCGCAATTATTTAAAATATAAAATAACACATAACAACAAGGAGTAAAAATTTTTATTCCTGCATTTGGTGGGTTTGTGTTTGCATAATACAAATATCAAAATTTATGTTATGCATCTCACCAAAACCCATTTTCTGGTATGAACTTAGGCTAAACCTAAGTTCATTTAATGGAGCTATTATTGATATTTATGTTACAGGGAGGGGATTTGCAGTCAGGAGAGACGTCCCAAGGCAGGGTAATCGTAATGGTCGAGATCTACAAGGAGAAGCAATGCAAAGAAATTTGCGTAAATGAATGGTACAGCTGTTCCAAGGGAGGAAGAAATCCCTGGGAAAGATCCATTACAACATATGTCAAAAGCCCTGTTTGAGTCAGTAGAATTTTGATAGAGGAAGCAGAGGGATGATGGGGTAACAGCGAGCCACCAATCAGATTGCGCATGAAGAGCTGGTAGTGACAAAGGAGTTTGGGGTGCAGGATGGGCTTGGAGTTCCTGCCTCAGCTTTGAGGAGGTTTCAGAAATTCTTATTCAGCTTATTCTTATTCAGCTGCACAGGCCTGTCAAGGTCATGCCAATGACAAGTCACAGCCATAACAGTTTCCGACACTCAAATAGAAATGGTCCAAGAGGATTTAAAGGCAGAAAGCACAGACCTTAAGGTCAGACAAAGCCAGGTTTGAATCCCAGATCTGCCACTTACAAATTTGGACTTGGAACATATTTTTAAATCTCTCTGAGCCTCAGTTTTCTCACTTGTAAATGGGGACAATAAAGCCTATGTGTTAGGAATGTTATGAGGATTAAAGAATATATCATATATAAAACCACTGAACATACAGTGTCATACTTTTTCGATAATAAAGTGGTGGTTATTATTAACAACTGGCCAAAGGAAAAAATATTTAGCTAATAGCTCCGTAGAAAGTTTACTAGCTAAAAAGTACTAAAATGGTGATTTTTGTCGAATTCGCCCCAAAATAAAAAGAGGTATACTCAAAAGTAATGAAGTCTGGTTTTGTCTCATGATTTTTGCTAAGTATCATTATTTGCTTAGAATAGAATTTTAAAACTTAGCATGATTAGTAGACATGAGAATGATGCTATAATTTTCTACAGGTATGTTTGACTTTCTTGATAAATTCAACCTATAGTGGTTGGTATACCTTCAATCAAGATTAAGAATATATTTCGACGAGATTTTATAGCTGAACTTTACAAAAATGAAGAATGACTTGCACGATTGATCATTGTTATAAATGTAAGCACTCTTTGGTCTTTAGCAAAAATACGTGCATACAATTTTGTGGGGTATAAGCAAGATATTGAAGCAAGAGTGGAGGCCCCATGGAGGATTTCTGGCCACGACGCAGCTGCTCTGAGTGCTATTCAGAGTGCTATTGCAGCAGTAGCAGCAATAAACTCACATTAGTAAAAATAAACTAATGAGACAATTCTTCTGAAACGTCATGTGTCTTCCACTATTTCATATTCTGAAGCATTAGGTGATACAAAAATACATTGTCAAAATAACGTTGTACTTATAAGACACATCTGAAAAATTATTAGAGGTTTTTAAATAAAACCCCTGATGTCCCTTTACAGATATTTTGATATGCAGCAAAATAGCCCTTCCTATTCTATTTTTGACAATTATCAGCTGGCCAAATTGCTATCTCTCTTGGTCAAAGGGAGTCCTGTGGCTGCAAAGAAGAAGGTCGGTAAGAGCAATGATAATACGAAGTTGTTCATCAGTATGTGGGAGAGAAAGAACAAACTGAAGTACATAGAAAAGGTGGAAATACAGCCTCAAAAACCTTTAGCTTTTCTATTTTAAGTTTTAAATTCCCCCAGAGTAGAAATGTATGCAATAAGTTTTAATTAAAAAAAACCTAAACACAGATATCACATGTTTTCACTCCTACGTGGAATTTGAGAAACTTAACAGAGGACCGCAGGGAAAGGGAAGGAAAAATAAGTTACAAACAGAGGGGGAGGCAAACCGTAAGAGACTCTTAAGTACAGAGAACAAACTGAGGGTTGATGCGGGTGATGGTTGTGAAGGAGGGGAAAATGGGAGACGGGCATTGCGGAGGGCACTTGTTGGGACGAACACTGGATGTTGTATGTAAGCGATGAACCACAGGAAATCTACTCCCAAAGCCAGGACTACACTGTACACGCTGTATGTTAGCTAACTTGGCAATAAAGTATTTAAAAATAAATAAATAAAAATAAAAGAAAATAAAATTAGTTAAAAAAAAAAACCTCATAAAGCTTCCCATTTGCACTACTGGTAACATTTTATTTAGACTATAATTTTAATCACAGAAGTATTTCCTCAATATGATTTTGCTCAAATTTTCTGTCGGTCTGACGGGCTTAGGTTGTGATGGTATAAAGAATAAACATCTTCTGTTGTGAACATAATGTACCCCGCACTCAGAGGGTAAAAATAAAATAAATTCGTTTTCAGGCCTCGGCATCACCCTGGATGAGATCTCGTCATTCCAGGCAAAAGAAAGGAAAGTCACCTGATAGACACCCTTCACGGACATGTCAATTATGTAGGTAGTGGCTATAAGCTGCCAAGTCACAAATTCAAACTATCAATGACATAGCTGAGAGAGGCACCGATGATTATTTGTTCGTGGCCTTTGCCACTCAAAATCACCACTGAGTGAGGAGTTAAGTAATAAATCTGCCATTTTATGCCTCCGGCAAAATCCTGGCAGGGTGCCTGGTATCACATTGTGATCAATTCACATGGGGCTGGCATGAGGGCCACCTGGACATGATAGAGTCTACTTGAGATCCCTAAGCATGGGTTAAGTGTGGATTAAAATACCCTGAGATGAAGAATGCAAGAGAGGATCATGCAAAAGAGGAGATTACATAAGGCAAAAGTCAGCGGCAACCCAAGGCTCAGATTTTTGAGACTGTATTCTTACATGATATTTGATGGCCGTTTAAGGAGACATGCAAAGGAAGGTACCTGTACACCAAACTTATTGCCGTGTAAAAAACAGCAAAGACAATAAATTCCCTGTACAGTAGTTTGTAGATGCTGCCTCTCCACTTGAGGAGTAACCTATGAAATCCAAAAAAAGTCGCATTTGCTACTTTACTGGAGTACGTGACAGTCATCTCGGATAGCTTTTCTATTTTTTTCTAGAAGAGCAAGAAGACAAAACACAAGTAAAAAGCAGTGCTTAAGATGGAACATAAATCTGTGTCTCAAAGAAACCCAAGCCGGTCACCAGTCAACCATCTCCCCATTTTGCCTTTCTCTGTTTAAACCATTTGGAATTTGGAGATAACCAACATCTCCATGTTAAATCTTTTAGTAGAAAAGGGGAGGAGAGTAGTCTCTGGAAAGAGTATTATTAGAACCCGGCTTTATTTTATAAATATTATTTTCAGGTTTTATAGTCATGACTTAGTAATATTTGAACGAACGAATGAATATGATATATGAAATATGTTGTAGAATCACCTGTCATGTTATTTTCCTAACCCACGGGAAGATTCAGGGTACTGATACGCTATATTAATTGACATTTTCAAAGGCACTGGCCATACTTACTGTTTGGGTCTTTATTTGCTACAGTATGTAAAGAAGTGTTTATTTCACTCTTAAATTTCGTAAGGGGAACTTAATGGCTCTCTTCTGAGAACTCAGGAGATATTGTTGAAAAGAAGCAAGACTCGTAAGAGAATTTAATTGATGGGTCACTTTTGGTGGTTTTAGTTGGATGTGGGTATCTCTCTAGCGGAGCTGCAAGTGCACGGTTGACTCTCTGTACGTTTCAAAAGGCAGGGCCACAGGGATAGTATACAGAAGGTGCACTTCCCTTTGGAAGTCATGCGTAAAAGGCTTAGGGAGGTTCACTTTCTGTTTGGAGCCGACCAAAATAAGGCCATTATTTAGGGCTCTCTCCACGTGGATCTGTTCCACAGATACGGGTAGAATGAGAATTGGACCCCTATGCCTCGTTTCAGTGAGTTCTCTGGCATTCATTGCTTTTCAACAAGACATCAAACATTCAGGTTCTGAGACGGCCCCGAACTAATCTTTGTTTGAAAATCCTGCACCACCACTTTCTAACATGGAGCATATACAGAGAAAATGAAATTTCTCGGAAATCTTTCTTGTTTCAAAAGAATCTCTGAGGGGTGTCTTCCAGAGCTACTTAGATGGAAATTATGGAGGTCTGAGGTGGAAGTGGGCAGATTTCTCATATAAAGTAGCCTGCAACCCACATTTTATCTAAATGGGAAGATGTTCTGTCTTTCTTCAGAGGTGGGAAAACAATCCAATTCTAATTTGCCTAGTTTCCCTAAAGAAATAAAACTCTGGCACTATATTCACAAACTTAAGCCTTCAGCATCACTGATTTTAGTAAAGAAACCAGGACTTTTGGCATAAGTAAGTGGCATTACGAGAGGACGGGAATCATGCCACAGCCAGTTTCGTTTTTCCATTTTACCTTGTCTATCTGTGTAATGTGAGTACAGTCAAAACTGGGAGAGAGGAGCCTAATAAGTTAAGCACATTTTATAATTTGTTCTCGTGGGCAGCATCATTGTAAATAACAGTCCTCAACTTTTTTTTCGTTTAACCATCCACCCTTCTATTTCAGCTATCAGAAAAATTAAGATCAGAGTAGAGATCAGAATTAAAATGCATAGATATACTCTCTGTGCACTAACCTATTTCTTTGGTTTCAAGTCTCCGACGGGAAAGAAAATCTTCCAATTTCAGGCTCCCCCTGAAGAGGTGCCTTCAGGTCGGTGTTGCGTTCGGCTCCGCTCTTCACTCACGCACAGTCAGATTTTCTTTCCTTCCTCGGCCACCGAGAAGACCCAGAGGGTGACAAGTACAGGAGTTAAATGTTTTTCCACTTGTGGAGGCCTGTTTATGCCAATTTGCCCACTGATGACAGTTATAGCCGGGAACAAACAGAAGCAACAGCTGCTGATGTAGCTTTTTCCTCATCTATAATTATAACTCCACCTGCCACCCAAAGTACCCCTTTGAATGAGAAGTCGGAGGTGACGTGAAGGAGATTGGGCCATTGAAGTGCGTTATTTTCATTTTGATTCTACCCTGGGATCAAGGAAGAGAGATCCATTTTCCCCTACAAGGTTCTGAAGAGGCTCCACTGGTCAAAAAAGGGAATTAGGACAGTCTGTGTGTGCTTAAAATGAAGAAGGAGATGTTGTGAAGCCATAAACCGGGGCAGATAAGAATTTTCTTTCATTTGAGAGGTATTGAGAATGCTCTCCCATTAAAAGCAACAAGCATACGTGTTTCAGTGTGCGTGTGGGCGCACGTGTGTGCACGCATTTTAGCAGAGCATAGAAAATTATTATGTGTGATGGCTTAGTGTAGTGGAAAATAACACCCTGATTCATTCATTATGTTTGTTATCCTTCCATGTCAGCTAGGAAAAATTGTAAATTATTCAAAATGACTTCCATAGTTTCCTTCTTGAAAGAGAGAGTTCATTGGTATTCTTTAGATAATGAAATAAATAATTTCAGGGTCAATTCCTGGGGACTTTGCAATCTTCTAAAGTAATGTGTGCATCCAGCATTGCAACTTAAGCTTAACTAAAATGACTACCAAAAAAACCCATGTATTTTTGTGAGAAAAGAAGAGTAAAAAGACACTCATTCTAAAATTGAGAATATATACATTTAAAAGGTGTTTTTTTTTTTTTTACAGCAGTCTTAAGTTTTATATGCATTTGCCTGGTTTCTTTATCAAACTATAAGCACCTTAGAGCAAAGAGTTATAGTGTCTGATTTCTTGTCCCCATCCCTGTTCATAGTTCCAGCATGAAGCCCTGTGTATAATGGATATTCAATATGCATCTGTCGTTTGATTATCACCTTGTCACTATGATACTTCTGTCAGTACATTTGGGGGAATTTATGAACATTTTATTTATTTATTTATTTATTTATTTATTTATTTATTTAAATTTGTGAACATTTTGAAAGCACTTATTTTCTATTTGGTTGCCATGAAAAGTGGCTGGATAGACCTGACATTGCATTTATAAAGGTTTGCAAGACTAATCAACGTTATAGAGTTTGAGCAAATCTAAACCCAAGTGCTTATGAAATAGAAACGTGGGAGGTAGTTTTAAAAATTCTCACTTTTGGGGGCTCCTGGGTGGCTCAGTCAGTTAAGCAACCAACTCCTGATTTAGGTTCAGGCCATGATTTCACGGTTCATGAGAGCCCTGAGTCGGGCTCAGTGCTGACAGTGCAGAGCCTCCTTGGGATTCTCTCTCTCCCTTTCTCTCTGCCCCTCCCCGCCTCTCAAAATAAATAAACATTAAAAAAAAAAACCTCTCGCGTTTGTGTCTCCTGTTGGATGTGTGGTTGGCCCTGAAACGTGGCATGATTCCCAGCGATCACGACTGCATAACTGGGGAGTCTGCCTCATCTTTGGGGCACTGTTGGCCGGTCTCACTTTTAAACAAGGTTAATGATGTTCATATTTCCCATCAGGCTCTTTTAAGGAATGACTAATTAATGGTTGAGAACGCATTCTAAACGCAAGTTAGTCAATAATGACTAGACTAAATGAACAAACTCTCATTATTGGGCTCTGAGTCTGGCGGCTATTTCTAACACATACCAAAAGATGCCATTCAGAAATGAACTCATTAGAGGGGACAAGCCACTATAGCTTATTTCAAAATATCCAAACAAATTGCAAAGTTAACTGTTTATATGATTTTTTGAAGAAAACTTTAAAGTCTCTTGTTTAAAATAGACATATTCCAGATTCTGAAAGTAACATATGCTTATTAATAATTAAAACAACATATAGGGGCACCTAGGTGGCTCAGTTGGTTAAGCGGCCAACTTTGGCTGAGGTCATGATCTCACGGTTCGTGGGTCTGAGCCGTGTGTCAGTCTCTGCGCTGACAGCTCAGAGCCTGGAGCCTGATTCAGATTCTATGTCTCCCTCTCTCTTTGCCCTTCCCCATTCTCACTCTCTCTCTCAAAAATAAATAATAAAACGTTAAAAAAAAATGAAAAAGCCCCACATTCATTTTAAACTCTTTTACTTGTATCATTGATGTGAGGAATCTTTGCTAAATTTCTTTTGAGTGCTTGGTTGAACATGGTCATGTGCACACAAAACTTTGCATTCAAATAAGTTCCAAGTTTTGCTCAGTTGGAAGAGCATGCGACTCTTGATCTTGGGGTTGTGATTTTGAGCCCCACGTTGGGTGCAGAGAATACTTCCAAATAAATATTCCAAGACCAGAAATTGTTGTATTTTGGAGAATTTTATTCCGACTCTCAGATTTTTGGACATTACTAAATGGAGAACAATGAATCATAAATGTTTTTGCACAGGAAAAGGGCTTGAAAAAAATCTGTGTTGTAGAAAGGGGAGTCTGTGAGAAGAGTGTGTGATGTATTTGAGTGGGCAGGGACTATAGAGAGGGAACCAGTTTGGAGTTATTGTGGCTGTTGGTAGTGGGGTGGTGGGTGAGTGCAATGCAGAAGGATGGTGAGATAAAGTCCAGAGGAAAACTACCACTGGGGGGAGAAAAAGGAGGGCGGACTGAAGGGGGAGCCAAAGGAGGAAAGAGAAGTCTGATAGGACGCTTGCTTTGTTCATTGAGCCCGCTTGCTCATGAAGAATGAGAACTACATAATATTTCGGATTTGTTCAAATGACACAGTTCTTTGTAGGGCACCATGTAACTTTAAGATGTTTATCCTGCAAATAAAAACTTCTGATTAGAAAAAAATGGATGCAAAGTAAAATCACAAAGAGGAGCTCATGTGTGCATCAACAGTCAAGTTGTTGAATTATGTTTGATTAGCTAATCTTCAGTTTTTCTGTTAATAATTCTGTTAATAATGATTCTTCTGGCATTTACTCATTTTGCTATATGTTGGATCTCTCTAGAAAAAAGATGGTAGTCAGTGCCAAGGCCCAAGAAAAATTCATACAGTAAACTTCCAGTTGAGAATATTCATTCATTCATTTTTTCCCCCACATCAGAATACCTTGGTTCAGTTGGTTTGAGAACCACTCACGGTGATATTTTTCCCTACAGACAATTTTTTATTGGCTCAGTGGTACTGTAAGCCTCTTGGGAACACCTGCCTTACTCTTTCTTATTTTTCCCCTATGTACTGGCTGCCACGATTGATGCCATAGCTGCGAAACGAGCAGCTGAGTGGGACAAGTCTTGTGTCTGTCCAGATGAATGGAGATTTCTGATATATGTTGTTGGTGATAGAACTCTGCCGAAAAAATCAAATCCAAGTGGGATTAATTAATTATTTTCTTTTTGAGTTCAGGGGACAAATAGAGAACTTCTAGGATGAGAAAGACTATTGAATTTTATTACAGATGAAGCTCTAAGCTCATAAGTGACTGGATATTTGAGGAGTCATCATTACTTTCCTTACACAGAGTAATTGCCAACTCAGCAAAACAGAAATGCATTAGTTCAAATTCTGAAGGTTACCTTTTTCTAATGGGCGGTACAGATACTTTGTTCTATTTTAGGGATGAAAGCTCAGAGTCTAGAGAATTCTTGCTATGGTACTTAATGTGTATCCTGTGCTTTCTAATCAATGATATTTCTTAAATGGATGGTACCGCTTAGCTCAGGTACATTCCTGATTGCTGAAGAAAAAAACCCCTGCAACATAGAACCAATTCAAAAACAGTTTCGTTTTACATGAAAAAACACGCAAATCCGAGTATGTTGTTTGTTCCAAACTGCTGAGAAATTGTTACTTCACCACTGCAATGGCCATCTGGAAATCATGTGGTAAATCACGCGGGTAAAGGGAAGATACAGGTAAGTAGAAAAATTCTATGCATAAATATCTGGATACGTCTAAGACACCCTTTTATCTGCGGTAAAATGCGTGTGCATATGAAAACCAGTTGTTGGTTCTGCTTCTCCCATAAGGTGGATTGCTCCTTAATGGCTACCGTGGGGAGAGTAGTGGGTTTGGAGTAAGAGAATGAAGAAGGAACTTCAGTTTGTGCTCCATATAATTTTGTATTTTTAAAATACCATCCATATTTTCATATTTAATCATATGCAATAAAAAATCTTATCTTAAATTTATTCCTCCAGCCCAGATCTTACACCCAACTCCAGAATATCCTTAATATTCTCAACAATATCCCAAACCCTAAAGGCCTCAAACTGGGCCCCTGATCTTTTCCCCAAAACATGCTCCCCCTGCAACCTTTCATCTCCGTTGATGAAAATTCCTTCCTTCCAAAAGATAAAAAACCTAGGTGTCACTTTCATCTCGTCTTTTTCTTTCGTACCGCTGTCCAGTCTTCCACAAATCCATCCACAAATTCTCCACTGTCCAAATATACTCAGAATCTGTTATTTCATTCTCTTCTCACATCCTTGTCTCCTTCCTTCCCACCTCCCCAGAGCCACTATCATCACTCTCCCAGCTTATTCTAGCAGCTTCCCAGCAGGCGTCCTTGATTTCCACTTGCTCCCTTCAATATCTGACAAAATGGCGGAGTGCTCATACTAAAAGTAAGTCAGGTGAGTGGTGTCATTCCTCTGCCCAAAGCCCGTCTATGGCTCCCTGTTTCTCACAGTAAAAGCCCAAGTCCTTCAGTGGTCCACAAGGTCTTCATGACTTGCCCCATTTCTTCTCTGGTCTCATTTCCTATTACTCTCTCCTTTCCTTCCCCCAACATATCCAGCATTGTTCCATTCTAATGTTTAGGAATGGCTCATCTTTCTGCCTGAAATGCCCTTCCTCCAGATATTTGAGCGGTTGTCTCCCTCATTCTTTCAAATCTTTGCTCAAATATTTTCTCAATGATCTGATAATCCTACTTAAAATTGAATACTGACCCAGCACACCTCTCTCTCCATTGCCCTCCTGACCCCCCCCTTATCCTTTTGTTTTTTTACCCATGCCATTTATCTCCTTTAAATATACCATCTAATTCACACATTTATTGTGTTTACTGTCTACGTATTTGTACTAAATTGGAAGTTTCATGAGGGCAGAGGGCCATCTGTTTTGTTCACTGATGAGAACAAAGTGCATCCAATGCCTAGTTCAATAAATATTTATTGAATGAATAAATCTAAAAAGACTAGAGGGATTTCCACTTTCTGTCATGTAAATTTCATGAGAACAGATTCCATTATTTTGTAACTTGCTTTATATCTAATGCCCAGAAAAGTGTCTGGCATCTAATAGGTACTCAATAAATATTAGTGAAATGAGTAAGAGAACATACATTTTCACTCAGATTTTAGCCCATCTTTTTCATATAAATGGTTTTTATAGAATGAAAATGAAAAGACTCAGTATTTTTTCTGCAGCACTTTTACAGCGCACCAGAAAACTAAAGACTGACACCACTTAGGGACCTCTGAGTACCGACTTTGCATTCTCTCTGTACTGTGGGAAGCTACACCTGCATTGTGTGGTCACCTCTCTCCTGGGCTTCTCTATCCTTAGCTAAATAACTCAGGAATTTAGAGAATCGGGGTGTGAATGGCCTCTTTCAGGCACCCATCTGCCTACCTTTTATCTATTTCTTTTCTTTTTTCTTTTCTTTTACTGACCTCAAGGAGATTCAGACTAGGATACCACTGTCCATTAAATAACAATAAGGAAAGAGGCAGAAATAAATTGATTCCTTCTACTTCCTACTGACTTCTTCCATAGCATCATTTTGTTCCAGGCATGGGACTGAGCACTCACTTTGCTGGTGACAAATGCATTGCACAGCCATTAAAATAGCAGTGTAATGAAAGGATGAATACAGTAAATGTTCTTTGATGATGGTCTTGGTGGTGGTGATATCATTCTTGTGGCTCATAAGGTGCCTTGAGGTTCTTGACTTTGAATGCCCTTCTGGGATAGGGGATAGGATTCTTGGTGAAGATTAAATTACAAAAGTCCTTTAGGGTAATTATAATGACTAAATCCAATATCAGAGTAATAGAATATGAGGGGTGTTGATATTCAGATCCACTGATAAGGTGGTATTTCAGAGCATATTCTGATATATTTCAATATTTCTGTGACACAAAAATGGAGTTAAATTGAGAATTAAGTATATCTCCTGTCTTCATTCCTTACCACCCTCTACATACTCTGATAGCTTGGGGATGACTCATGTTCACTCTCATCTGTTTTTCACATAGACTCATGATTAGACTAAATTAAAAGCACAAAAATGAGTTGCATAAAAGCCAACTCATAGAACTCAGCCTCTACCAGACCTCATGGCATCCTATAAAAACATAAATCTTGCCTTCAGGAAAATGAAGTCTGTTTGTGTGTGGACAAGACTACAGATTCTTCCTTAGCACAGTATTATCTTGCTGTAAGAGGACTAAAGAAAAAGGTAAGCTATATATAGTTTCCTTTTCCTCATGGTACAACTAGGTGGGTGCTTCTTTCTCGTGGGCTTCCCTTCTGCAACCCTTTTAAAAAAAGTTTAATTTTGTTGGGGCATCTGGGTGGCTCAATTGATTAAGTATTCGACTTCAGCTCAAGTCATGATCTCGCAGTTCATGAGTTCAAGTCCTGTGTTGGGCTCTGTGCTGACAGCTTGGAGCCTGGAACATGCTTCAGATTCTGTGTCTCCCTCTCTCTCCGGCCCTCCCCAACTCGTGCTCTGTCTCTGTCTCTCTCTCAAAAATAAACATTAAAAAAAAACTTAAAAAAGGAAAAAAAATTAAAAAAGTTTAATTTTATTATATTTATCATTAGACTATTTACGAGAACTAGAATTGTTCTTTGCTAGCTTCTTCTGTTCTTTTGCTACAAAATTATATATTAACTTACCTTTGACCCGGTAATCCCATTTCCAAGAATCCACCCTGATGTATTCCTCCAACAATGCAAAAATGCATATGTACCAGGAAATTAATTAAAGCATTATTTGTAGCTGCAAAATGTTGGAAAGAACCTAAATGCTTTCACATAGGCAAGTGGTTGAATACACTATGGTCATCCAAAAAATGGAATACTACACGCATGCAAAAAGGAATAAGAATGATCTTTATAAATTGATATGGAGTGACTTCCAGGATGCATTGGGTGAAAGAAGCAAATGCAAAAGAGTAGCTATAGCAAATAAGCACATGGAAAGAAAGATATTTACATCATTAGTCATTAGGAAAATGCACATCAAAACCACATTGAGATACACTTCACACCCACTAGGATGTGTTGCCAAGGATGTGGAGAGACTGGGACCCTTGTACATTGCTGGCGGGAACGTGAAATGATGCAGCTGCTCTGGAAAACAGTTTGGCATGAAACTGTCCAAAAGTTAGGCATGAAATTACCCTTAGGACCCAGCAACTCTACTCCTAGGTTTGTATTCAAAATATTGAAAACAGATATTCAAACCAATATTTGTACATGAATGTTCATGGCAGCACCAGTCGCAATAGCGAAAAGGTGGAAACAACCCAAATGTTCATCAGCTGACGGACAGATAAACACAATGCAGTATATCCATGCAATGGAACACTTTTTAGCCAAAAAGAGAAGTGAAGTACTGACACATGCTATGATCTGGATGAACCTCAAATATATTATGTTAAGTGAAAGAAATCAGATACAAAGTTCACACCTATTGTGTAATTCCATTTAGATTAAATATCCAGAATAGGTAAATCCACTGAGACAGAAAACAGATTAGTCACTGGCAGTGGCTGTGGAGAAGGAGGACTGGGGAGTACCTTCTCAACGGGTATGAGTGTTCTTTGAGGGGCAATGAAAATATTGTGGAACTAAACAGAGACGGTAGCTGTACAACATGTGAATATGCTAAACACCAGTGAGTTGTACACCTTATTTTTTTTATTTTATGTTAAATGTTTGTTTATTTATTTAGTTTTGAGAGAGAGAGAGAGAGAGCAAGAAAGGGAGCATGTGTGCACGTGTGAGGGAGGATCAGAGAGAGAGGGAGAGAGAGAGAATCCCAAGCAGGCTCTGCACTGCCAGCACAGAGTCGGACACGGGGCTTGATCCCATGAACTGTGAGATCATGAACCTAGCTGAAATCAAGAGTCAGACAACTGAACCACCCAGGCACCTCAAACTTTACACTTAATTATTTTTTTCATCTTGGTTTTATTTTTTTTTTATTTTTTTTTTAAATTTTTTTTTCAACGTTTATTTATTTTTTTGGGACAGAGAGAGACAGAGCATGAACGGGGGAGAGGCAGAGAGAGAGGGAGACACAGAATCGGAAACAGGCTCCAGGCTCTGAGCCGTCAGCCCAGAGCCCGACGCGGGCCTCGAACTCCCGGACCGCGAGATCGTGACCTGGCTGAAGTCGGATGCTTAACCGACTGCGCCACCCAGGCGCCCCTTGGTTTTATTTTTGAGAGAGAGAGAGAGAGACAGAGAGAGCGGGGGAGGGCAGAGAGAGGAAGACCCAGAATCTGAAGTAGGCTCCAGGCTCTGTCTTCACAGAGCCTGATGTGAGGCTTGAACCCATGAACTTTGAGATCATGACCTGAGCCAAAATCGGACGTTCAGCCTACTGAGCTACCCAAGTGCCCCCCAAACTGTACCCTTTAAAATGGATAGTTTTATATTATGTGAATTGTACTTCAATAATAAAGAGTTCCTGTAGTATGCCTCCTTTCATGAAAGATAAAAGGTGAGATAAAATATACATGTATCTATTCCTTTATGCAAAAGAAATACAAGAAGGATTAAACCTCATGAAATTGGTTACTCAGGATTGAGTGGGAGTTGGGTGGGAAGAACGAGGAGGCAGGCAGGAATGGGGTAGCAGGGTTGGGAGAATGCCATTTACCTGATATTCCATTTTGTAGTTTTGTATGGCTCTGACTCTTAGAAGCATAGTAATGTTTCACATATCCCCAAAATAAAGAATTAAAATAAACCAGGAGGTGGGGGGGGGGAGGGGGAGCCCAAATTAGAATACAAAGAGTAACAAATGGATGTAAATGTATTACTGATTATTATCGTAACCATACAAAAGAAGTTGGTGAAGAACAAACCAACTCTGGACTGTGTAATGTAAGGCTAAAGACAGAACTGTCTGCAAATATTATACTCTAGTTAGCAAATTTTTTTCCTCAAGGGTATGGGTTAGCAATTCTGGAACTACTTTATATGTATACTAGGATTGAATAAGTAATGGGCTTCTTTGAGAAATGATTGATTCCAGGGAAAACATAAGATGAATTAGGAATATCTTAAGGTACTGGAAAGTATGGAAGCACTAAAAATGATGATGTGTGTAAAAATGATACAGGAACCAACTTGAAGGAGTTTCCAATGAAAGCTGGGACAAGTTGAGCTAAAAAATAAATAATGATAGTAATGGATTATGATGTAGAAAGTGAAATTAACGTCCCTGAGTCCATACTGATATAAATAAATAAACAAATGGAGAGAAGAAACAGCTCTTCTTTAATAATAATAATAATAATAATAAAGGAATGATAGGAATAGAAAATCACCAAAAGGCAAAGATTAGAATAGTTCATGGGCACTTAAAAGCAGTGAAGGTAAGAATGTTGAGAAATAGGATATTTGCATAGTCTCAAAGTACCTCCTCCCAAGATAGTTTTAGTTACAAAAGGATAAATAGTAACTTTATAGAGATTACACATGGCCAAACTGTATAACCAAGCGATGAAAGTCAACTTCTCCAGTAAGAAGTCATTGGCATCAGAACCCTTGAGATGAGGTGCTGAGAAAGCTCACCCTCACTTACACTGTATTCTTACCTCAAATGCATAACCTCAATTTAATCACAGGAAGACATCAGACAAATGATCAATGGAAGGCTATTCTACAAAATAACTGACCAGCGCTCTTTGACAGTGTCTAGGATATGAGAGACAAAGAATGATTGAGAAATGGTCATAAACTGGAGAAGACTAAGGAAACATGACAACTGGATCCTGGACCAGAAAAAAAGGACATGAGTGGGACAACTTGGTTAAATTTGGGTAAGGTCTGCAGACTAATTAATAGTATTGTGTCAGTGCTCACCTTCTGGTTTTGACCACTGTGCTTAGGTAAGATGTTAACATTAGGGGAAACCCAGTGAAGGGAATATGGGAACTCTGTACTATTGGTGCAACTTACCTCTAAATCTAAAATTTTTCAGAATAAGTTAAAAACAAAAAAGTCTTTCTCACTCAAAACCTTTTTGTTTATTTTGCTTGCCGTCACATATAGCTGAGCCAAGATTTTGAAAATATGTGTAGAGTGACATCATTAATTTCCCTTTCAAAAAAAAATTGAGGGATTAAGGAAGAAAATTGGGATTATTAAATTAAGTTGCCTCTGGTCCCTCTCCCTTCCTAGGGAAAATATTTCACTGAAATAGGAAAATGGTGGGGCGGGGGGATTCAGTGGGATGGGATGATCTGGAAAAATGATGTGGAATGATGTGGAATGATCTGGAAAAATGTCACCACCCCTATACCTGAATGAGAGAGGGAAAGGAGAAGTTGGTGGAACCCAGAGAGGATAGCTGAATGAAAAGAACGCTGGAGAGGATTTGTGGGTGCCTTCAGGGGCAGGACACAACCAGCCCACAATACCCATCTGAGATTGCCAGGTGAATAAATGGCCCAGTCTTACTCCTCCTCTGCCGTCTCAGCTCCTGCCAGGGCCTCCCACTGGCTGCACCCATCCAGAAGCTGGAGGTCAATTTAAACATTTCCACCTCTAGAGATTCATAACAGAGTACAGAAGTTTGGAAAGGGGATCTGGAGGGAAAAAAATGGAAAGGCACCAAGTACTGAGATCAGCTAGTGTATCTCTTGTTTTGCAGATGGGAAAAATAAGCCTCAGTGAGAGGGAAAATTTTTCCCATGTCACAATAAAAGGCAGTATAGTCGGGCTGAAAACCTATTGGTTTGCAAATTAAAACACCTACGTTCAGTCTTGATTTGGGCCCTACACTGCACTTCAGTTTCCGTATCTATGAATAAATGAGGTAGACTAAAGCAGAGGTATGGTTTCATACATACGTCTGGTATACATGAGGGTTTTGAGGGGGTAAAAGGGCATGAAGAGTTTTAAGTGAATCAGTTTTTAGACCCACAACTTCCTTATATATATGTATTCTCTCCTAAAATTAATGTGCTTTCCTTTTCATAAATGTTCTCCTACTTGATGAAAGGAAAGCGTTCCTCTCAGGCATCTCAAATACCACTGAGATGCATTATTCCAAGATGTGAAATTTTGAGGGCACCAGACCAAGGGACATTTTGAAAATGCATAGCTTTTGAGGCACATACCTGTGACAACCAACCAGAGAGTTTCAATGAAGAACTATGGAAAGGGGCAGCGGTTACTCACAGAAATGTGCATTCATACATTGTCCCTCTGAGAAGGGTTTGCATCTTATAAGCAAACATTTCACATTTCAAACCTAAGGTGGAAAGCAGGTCTTTGCCCATTTAGGAGGAAAGAAGGTTCTGGAGACAAACAAAAACATCAGACTTTTAACTATAGAGAAGAAACTAATTGTTACCAGATGGAAGGTGGGGGGAATGGGTGGAATAGGTGAGGGGGATTAAGAGTACATTTGCCATGATGAGCATGAGTGATGTATAGAATTGTTGAATCACGATATTGTATGCCTAAAACTGATACAACACTGTATATTAATTATATTGGAATTAGAAAAATATTTTTAATAAAAAAATAGGGACACGCAGGTGATTCAGTCAGTTAAGTGTCTGACTTTGGCTCAGGTCATGATCTCGGAGTTTGTGAGTTCAAGCCCCCATTGGTCTCTGTGCTGACAACTCAGAGCCTGGAGCCTGCTTTGGATTCTGTGTCTCCCTCTCTCTCTCTGCTCCTCCCCCTGCTCTCGCTCTTTCTCTCTCTCTCTGTTAAAAATAAACATTTAAAAAAATTTTTTTAAATAAATAAAATTGTGTCAAATATACCTCGAAAAAGCTGTTAAAAACATTGCAAAAAAAAAAAAAAAAGAAGATTCTAATCTGATTCTGATTCAGATGATGAGTAGCTTGAGCTGTTCCAGGAACTGGTCATGCCACATACCAGGCTGACTAACACAACCACAAGTGATAATATGCAATTATTTCTACTTCTTAGTACATGGTTTTATACTTGCACAGAGTTCTTGTGTCTTCACAGAAAAACCAGTTCATGGTGAGCTAGATGGAGCCAGAAGTTTCCACGAACAATTGTCACTTCCTTGGACACTTTTTTTTTTCTTTTTTGAGAGAGAGCGAGAGCCCGAGTGACAGAGGGAGAGAGAATCTCAAGAAGGCTCTGCGCTAACAGCTAACATCTCATTGTGAGATCAATTGCGAGATCATGACCTGAGCTGAAATCAGGAGACGGACGCTTAACGGACTGAACTGTCCAGGTGCCCGCCTTTAAACACTCTTAAACTCAGATGGAGGAACTCTTGTGCCAGGTCAGCCTTATGATTTATCTTACTCTGCTGTCCACTTGAGGAGCAGCACTGATCTCTTGGATGTCAACTTTAAGGCTAATAATTTCCAGGTTTCCAGTAGTGGTCAATGACGATTCCGCCTTCCTTACATTTCTCTAAATAGCCCATCCGGTTCTTGAAAATGGTATTATTATTTTGTTAAACTGACAACATGCCCATTGTAAAAATTCAAACAATTCAGAATAGTGAAAAGGAAGGACAAAAGCATCCTAAATTCCACCAATCAACAATAATACATTTGGTGACTGTCTTTCCAGACACACTCTGTGCCTAGATACACATGCACATTATTTTCCATAAGTGAGACCATATAATACACACTGTGTGGTAATCTGGTCTTTCACGGAACAATGTGCTGTGATATGCATGCTGCACATCACGTATATTTTATGTATGTGTTCAACACTCTCTTATTGAAGTCCATTTAGATTGTTTCTGATTTTTCACTTTCAAACAACGCTGTGATTTCTTTTCATGTTTCTGCAAGTGTCTCTGCATTAATGGATTGTATTATTTTTAGATCGTGGACACCTTTGAGAATCTAATGAAAACTATGTACGGACCACCTCCTTTCAAAATACACATATTCATATACCTCATTCTGACTTTGACTTTTTTGTGTGGTTCCTAGATACGCCCTTTGAAGTTCATCCTCACTAAGGATGCTTGCTAAAGATTCATGTCCTCGTGTTAAGAATACCTACTTTAGGGTTAATTCCAAGATGTGAATTTTCTTTTTTTTTCCTTTTTAAAAATTAATTAATTTTTTTAATTTTATTTTTTATTTTTTAAAATTTACATTCAAATTAGTTAGCATAGAGTGAAACAATGATTTCAGGAGTAGATTCCTTAATGCCCCTTAACTATCTAGCCCATCCCCCCTCCCACAACCCCTCCAGCAACCCTCAGTTCTCCATATTTATGAGTCTCTTCTGTTTTGTCCCCCTCCCTGTTTTTATATTAGTTTTGTTTCCCTTCCCTTATGTTCATCTGTTTTGTCTCTTGAAGTCCTCATATAAGCGAAGTCATATGATTTTTGTCTTGCTCTGACTAATTTCACTTAGCATAATACCCTCCAGTTCCATCCACGTAGTTGCAAATGGCAAGATTTCATTCTTTTTGATTGCCGAGTAATACTCCATTGTATATATATGCCACACCTTCTTTATTCATTCATCCATCGATGGACATTTGGGCTCTTTCCACACTTTGGCTATTGTTGATAGTGCTGCTCTAAACATGCGGGTGCATGTGTCCCTTTGAAACAGCACACCTGTATCCTGTGGATAAATGCCTAGTAGTGTAATTGCTGGGTCGTAGGGTAGTTCTATTTTTAGTTTTCTGAGGAACCTCCATACTATTTTCCAGAGTGGCTGCACCAGTTTGCATTCCCACCAGCAATGCGGACGAGATCCTCTTTCTCCAACATCTCCTCGCCAACAACTGTTGTTGCCTGAGTTGTTAATGTTAGCCATTCTGACAGGTGTAAGGTGGTGTCTCATTGTGGTTTTGATTTGTATTTCCCTAATGATGAGTGATGTTGAACATTTTTTCATGTGTCGGTTGGCTATCTGGATGTCTTCCTTGGAGAAGTGTCTATTCATGTCTTTTGCCCATTTCTTCACTGGATTATTTGTTTTTTGGGTGTTTGATAAGTTCTTTACAGATTTTGGATACTAACCCTTTATCTGATATGTCGTTTGCAAATATCTTCTCCCATTCTGTCGGTTGCCTTTTAGTTTTGCTGATTGTTTCCTTCGCTGTGCAGAAGCTTTTTATTTTGATGAGGTCCCAGTAGTTCATTTTTGCTTTTGTTTCCCTTGCCTCCAGGGACGTGTTGAGTAAGAAGTTGCTGTGGCCAAGATCAAAGAGGTTTTTGCCTGCTTTCTCCTCGAGGATTTTGATGGCTTTCTGTCTTACATTTAGGTCTTTCATCCATTTTGAGTTTATTTTTGTGTATGGTGTAAGAAAGTGGTCCAGATTCATTCTTCTGCATGTCGCTGTCCAGTTTTCCCAGCACCACTTGCTGAAGAGACTGTCTTTATTCCAAGATGTGAATTTTAATAACCTTTCATTTTATTTCTATTAATTTATTGTTTGTTGTACAAAGTTCTCATATGGTCTCTGTCTTTCTTAATTGGGTCTACCCTCCAGTCTGTGTCTAACTCTGGAGGTTTGGTAACATAACAAATGATCAGATTAAATAAATTTCCATTGACTGCCACAGGGGCCAATGTGATTTTGAACATAAAACCATGCATTCCATCTTACCTTACAGGCTTTAAGAAAGTTTCCTAAAAAAAAGTTGCATAGGTAAAAAAGAAATGTATTTGAATGATTCCCTCATTCAACAAATAGATACTGAGTAATAGCTATGTGCCAGGCTTGGTGCCGGGAGCTAAGAGATACGAAGATGAGTAAGACTCCATCCTTTCCTTCAAGGGATTCACTGTCTAGAAGGGCTGTCAGGCATAAAAGCACAGCATTGTCAGGTGGGGAGAGATTACAACCTGCTCTAATTGGGCAGCTAACACAAAGGTGTGACATAACACACACTCAGGGAACTTTAGGGGGTCCGTGTGACTGAAGGGTAGCGGTCAGGAGGAAAGAACCATTCCGTCTGAGTTGGGTTAGCAAACTTGCTCTCTTTATATGGCCCATCTCGAGCGCCACGCATCTGAATGTTCTTCCCTTGTCTCTACACAATATTTATTTTACTTCTCAGGGAGACTCAATACTGACCTGAAAGTCAACAATCTCCAGGATGGCTAAAGTGAATCAAGGAAGCCAAATGGTTCAAGAAATAACACAGGTTACAACCAGCAGTGCAGCTATGCTGTTTGATGATAACATTTACTTCTGCACGTTTGCAGATATAGATGTCTTTGCTATGAAATCACTCCAGTAGATGAAAAGCAGGAGAAACCACAAGTCAAGTTTACATATAAGTAGACTTAAATAGATAACTAGATTGCTTGCTGTCAGCAGAGTGTGTAAATCTTGTAAACACAAAGAAAAGTTTTGTTTTTGTTTTTTTGTGCCATACTTTATACCTCTTGGCTTGGACTTAATAGTCGCAGTGCCCTTAGAAATAACCCATTTCATTTAACTTTACCTCAGCCCAGGGATCTCTTCAGTAGCTTGATTTCCTTTTGAAATCCGTGAATCTCACCTATCAGCTAGAGCAGCCATGCCATTCCAGTCCTCATCTTGATCCATTCCTCTCCTTTTTTCTGTTGTCTGTATTTTCCCTATTTCTTCACTGACTAGCATCTCCTCTTTCTCTAGGCTTCTCACGTGAGGATTGCCATTCATTGGCAAGTTCTTCTAGGACTTTACATTTGCAACCCATCTTCCGTTCTCCTAGTTTACCTGCCCTCCTGAGTCAGGCCTGGGGTTCCCAGGACATGTCAGAAGCCCATCCATCAGCTAAGGTTTTCCCTTCTATTTGAAAGAGGAGGAAGGAAAGGAGTGTAACCATTTCCCCCAGTGTATTTCTTAAGGACAGCATTCATAAAAATATTTTGTTATATTGACTTCCCCTAGGATTTTGATGCATGGTTGTTCTCAGGATAAAGACTGATTAAAAAAAAACAAACATGTTTTGGGTGTGTGTGCTTTTCATTCAAGGTGAAAGTATATGTTGATGCAAAAAGTATGTTTTTAATACATTTATTATTCACAACTGTGAGTCACAGGCATCTGAAACCAAGCATTCAAGCTTATTGAGAATAGGGATAAGTAGCGTTGAAATAGGACAACGGAGGATGATTACTACATCTATCAGCATCCCTGTCACTGCTCTAGGACAGTCAGTGACAGTCTTTTTCTTAAGCCTTCTAAGAAAAGTGCTTTAAAAATCTCTGCAATATTTCTTGCACATTCAATTTTTAAACTTTTTTTTTTTTGCACATTCAGTGTTGACAAAAAAAGCTTTATGTTAGTATCTAATGTTAATTTTGTTTTTGATGTAAAATGTAACTTGTTTCCCTTAACGTTGTGTATACTTCACTAATGCGAAAATACCTTATACTGTATTTTTCAAATCTGACTCGCACCTCTAGCCAGGGATCCTTTTTTAGATTTGAATGGTATTGATGCTATGTTTTTTAAAATTGGTATAGTTTTTCTGTTTTCTCAACAGTAGATGGGAGATCACAGTAGGATCACAGGGTTGTAATGAGTTTAAGGAATTAATACATATAATGATGGCAACAACCGACATTAATTGACTATTTTCTGTGTGCTGGGCATCACTTTAAGTGATTTGCATGCATTGCTACACTTGCTCTTCCCTAGACCTCTGTTAAGTCCTGTTATTACCATCTCCTCCCTGTTTTTTACACCCACGGAACCTGAGGTCACTGGGCATTTGAGTAATGTTCCAAGGTTACAGTGTGGCAAATGGCAAAGCTGGGATTCACATTCAGGCAGGTGGGTTCAGAGCCTGTACTCTTATCCACAGTGCCATACTGCCTTGCAGGTGAGCCAGTATCTAAAAGAACCAGGCTGTGGATAGGGAGGAATTTTGTATAAAACCTGAAAAGTATAATCTAGAGCCTGAAATGAATGTTTTTATGTTACTAATGCTCAGTGTAGTCTGGCTGGGGCATCTCTGACACTTACAGCTGCTATTGTAATAAATTTTCCAGGTCCCTTGCTTTTTTGTTTTCTTGAATGCCTTTGTTAATTTTTTTTTAATGTTTATTTTATTTTTGAGAGAGAGAAACAGAGCATGAGCAGGGGAGGAACAGAGAGAGAGGGAAACATAGAATCTGAAGCAGGCTCCAGGCTCTGAGCTGTCAGCACAGAGCCCAACATGGGGCTTGAACCCATGAATCGTAAGATCATGACCTGAGCCAAAGCCGGATGCTTAACCCTGAGCCACCCAGGCACCCCCTCGAATGCCTTTAAGCATCCGACTTTGGGTTAAAAGTGAAAAGAGCATGAGGTTTAGAATCAGAAAGTGTTTGACTCCTTACTGTGTGGCCTTGTGCAAGTTACATGCCTCTCTGAACTCGTTTTCTTATCTGGAAAGATGACAATAACAGCTGCTTCAGATTCTACAGCAGGAGGCATGAAATGATTAAGTATTCAAACACGGAGGAAGGCAGAGAACTGAGACAGTGAATACAGAATTTGACACATGGCGACTAGAACTGATGGCATCGTCTTCACTGCCTCCCTGGCTCAGAGTTTTGTCAGTTCTTGATGAAGATGGACATTAACATCAGGATCTCACTGAATATCACTATTTTGTTGCTTATATACTTAAGTCTTGAATTCTCTCTATAGAAAATTGTATCTTTTTCTAATTCCGTAATTCGTATAATAATTCTCAGTGGATCTTTCTATTTTTATCAAGTCTGAATGTACAGAGCTTTTTAACATACACTATACATATTTCTAATTTGTCACATCAGTAAAAATTCTGCTGTATAGATGATGTAAACAAACAATTCATGGAATAGGAAATGCAATTAGTTAGCCAGCATATAGGAAATAGCTAAGCCTCTCTAGATACCAAAGAAATGCAAAACAAAAGGCATATATCATGCTTTGCATACGAATATATTCTGTGCCGGTGAGGGCCATATTTATTATTGATGGGTATATAAACCGGATGAAAGCCTGTTAGAAGGCTTTTCATAACATATAATAAGAATCTTAAATATGTTTGTGTATTTTAAGATAATTTGTTTCTGGAATCTAGCCTCAAGAAATAACATGAAGCATAGAAAAAGCTTTTAGTATAAAGCATTCATTGTGGTGTTATTTATAAGAAGTGGGAAACAACCTAAATGCCCCCCCCCCCCGTATAAGCTGGGAATAGTTAAGTGAACAAGATGTTCTTTACATGATGGATTATGGTGCAGTTATTTGAAAGGATGCTCATAAATAATGTATAATGACATGGAGAAATACATGTAATATAATTTAAGTATGTAAATACTTATATAAATATCTGGAAATAAATATACAGAATGCTAATAATAGTTACTAGGTGAGGATTATGAATGATGTTTCCCTGCTTTTAACTTGTCTGTGTTTTTCAATATATTTTCATGCACAATGAGTGTATGCTATTTTACAGTATTAAAACACAAAGCAAACGCTCTATGAGTAAGGATTTTGTTGCTAGGATGGGCGGCAGTATCTGCTCCGGGAGGATGCTTCAACAAAGCAGTAATCTGTCAGTGCGCCTCGGATTACGCTGCTCCACAGGGTTCTCGTGAGAGTTAAATACTCTCCTATGGGTAACTGTGGCCAGTATAGATTACTACCTGGTAAGACACTGTTACAGAACATTTAAATTTTACACCCTTACAGAGGACCAGGGAAGGGCATTGTGGAGGGATTTTATTTTATTTTACTTTATTTTTTTTTTACATTTCCAAAGAATTCACAAGTTTCCTTAACTAGCTTTCTCATGCATTCCACAGCATGCAAGCTCTCAGGAATATTTTCTTTTTGTGTCCTGTGAAGATATGGTTGTATGTACTGGCACCTTTATCAGAAGCACACCAAGAAAGAAAAACCAAATTTTAATTCAGCCAGTTGTGTTTTTAAAAAGGTTTTAACAACTTACTTGGTGGCAACAGGTAGAGTTTATCCAGGACAATCTTGGTCTACACGCTACCCTGGCTTAATTATTAAGAGTGCCCTCGTCTTCTCTCAAAATTGCTCTGCTTTGGAGAATAAGGTCTATGATCACCCTAGCAATTTTGTTTATGGGGAGAGGGGAGGAAAGAGCGGTACCGTCTGGCGGCTGACTCTTCAGTGGAGGGGGGTGTACGAGAGGGACAGTTGGCTCCTGACAGCCAGCTTGTAGGAGAAGGAGCAGGCAGCAGCCCTTGAAGGGACAGAAAGCAGCCCAGTTGCCCATAAACACTGGCCCATGGGCTGTATTAATTAGTCCAATCAGCCTTATATCTATCAGTTGATAATGATTTTGATTCTGACAGCATTGGCTCTTCTTGAAGGTGGACCAGAAAATCTTTCTAGTTGATTTAAGGACACCAAAGGCACACCTGCTCCAGGATTCTTTTCTGTCAGCCCACTCTGGTGCTTGGCATGTCCACCTTTAGAATTATAACAAAATGTTACCAAAATAATTCAAATTATCATCTGGAGAGAACAGCGCAAAAGAACCGGGGAGAAAACAGTGCAGTCAAGGAATTGGAAGGATCCTCAAACCAACTCTGCTCTTTCCAGTGGAATGACCCTGGACCAAGGACTCAACTTTCCTGAGGCTTAGTCTCTTCAGCAGTAAAAAGAGAGAAATAAATCCTGCCCTGCCTATTCCTTGGGGTAGTAATGTGACCCAAATGGTTTCTGTACTTGAAAATGCTCTGCTAATACAAAAGCACTCTGCAAATGTCAGGGAATAGCAGTATCGTGGAGTTTTTAAAATAAAGTAACGCGTTAGCTTGAGCTAATAGCACCACTTTGGAATGTAGTGAGCAAGTCCTGGGGGGGGGGGACACACAAATTGGGCAAATTTTGATGGGAGGCAGCCGGGAGGAGCAGGCTGGCTGACCATCTGAACCATCCATCTGGAGAGGGTTTTAGGGGGAAAAAAGATTGGTGGGCTTCATCCCAAAGAGCTTGGGATTTCAGTTGACAAGACACCCAGCCCAGCGTAAGCAGGATGAGGGGTGGGAAAGCCGCTAAGCGAGAAGCAAAAGGGAGCAGACAAGGCTAAAAAGAGAGAGGGGGAAGAAAATAATAGAACTCGGTTGCTCTGACACGTTTTCTTCAGAGCTGGCCTTGCTAGGAAGCTAAGGGCTAAAATTAATTTTTGAAATTTTTCGTTACTTTCCCTCCCAGCCCACTCCCCACCCCCCCAATTCTAGAACATAAACTCCACGTTGGTGGGGATTCACTGCTGAATCCCAAGCACTTAGAACATTTCCTGGCACATGGTAATAAAACTCACTAAAATGAGTATCGTTCGCCTGTGTCAACTGTTTCCCCCGCCCATAGCTATGATTGAAAGCCAGCTACTTTTGTTATTGCAGTTCTCAAGCTACTAAACGGAGGGCTGTGGGACCAGGTTTAGGATGAAGGCCTTGACCTAGGTCACACAATGGTAGCTCTCACTGGTGGTCATTGCTACGTCCACCACCAACTTACATTCTTTGTTGGGGACTGTCAAGTCCTGTTGTCATGGTCTTATTTAGGTTCTTCTTCTCAAGCCCTGGGGCTACCCGACCAAGAACAGAATTCTTTTTAAAGCTGAGTTTAGTTGGTGACAGTAGGCCTCCCTGCTTATCCGGGGGGGGGGGGATACATCCCAAGACCCCCAGGGATGCCCAGAACTGCAAGTAGTACTCAACCCTAGACACATTATCTTTTCTCCTATCTATACATACCTATCATAAAGTTTAATTTATAAGTTAGGTACAGAAGAGATTAACAACAATAATCCAGTAGTAAAATAGTACAATTATAATATACTGTAATAAAAGTTCTGGGAACGTGGGCTCTATCAGAGTATCTTATTGTACTGTACTCAGCCTTCTTGGGATGATGTGAGATGATACAATGATACAATGCCAGTGTGATGGCATGCAGTGAGGTGAATGACATGGGCGTTGTGAGTGATGTAGCATTACTCTCCTACTGACCTTCTAACAATCTGTCAGAAGGAGGATCATCTGTCCAGACTGTGGCTGACCATGGGGAACTGAAACCTTGCGAATTGAAACCACAGATGAGTAGTCCCTTAAAAATTACCTTTATCCCAGGTATGTATTTACAGGAAAAAACGTGGCATAAACAGTGTTCAGTGCTGTCCTTGGTTTTAGGCGTCCTCTGGGGATCTTGAACGTATTCCTCTCAGATAAAGGGGACTACTGTATAGCTTCGGCATTTAGTTTGCTGTGGTCTCAGTCTGGGTGCTTTAAGCCAGGAGAACCAGAAACAAGGATTAAAGTGTGGCGACTTTACTTGGGAAATGCCAGTCAAAGATGGTGAGGGTGAAGAAACAATGGAAAAGAGATAAAAAAGATGCAAAGCAATGGGATGTGATGTGTCACCACATGGCTGCTGCTTCATCATGGGCCTGCAAAGACATAGCAGGTGCTTGGCAGGTGTGATACCTGGCCTGCGGGACTCCTCTGGAAAGGCTGCAAGCAGAAGCCATGCTTCAGAGTAGTCCTCTGCAAGAAGGAAGAGGGGGAGATTTTTTGGCTCAGAACACTCCTGCCTCTCATTTCCTATCAGCCAACATTCACCCCATTGAGAGGTAACTCCTTATATTTTCAGCCCTTGGCAGCCACTGAGGAAGCCAATTGTGTGGCATTGCATCCAAATCTAGAGAGACAACTCGATGTAATAAGGTTAGTGTGTGGGGAGTAAGGGCTATGCAGGGCCAGGGTTCCAACTTGAACTCTGGCCAGCTAGGAAGGTCAGAAAAGGCAATGGTTATGTTAGGGATACAGTAGGGGTGTTGGGGTTACCTTCAGCAAGAGGTAGTAGAGGAAATCAGAGAAAGGGCACAAAGATTGCATCCGATATACTTGCTTTACAAAATGGAAATTTTGTAAAAAGGGAATCATACATATTGTTCTAATTCTTATTTTATCTTAAAACGTCATAGCCATTTTTTCCCATCAGTATATTGTGATCATTCTTTTTAACAAATGCCTAAGATTCCAGAGAATGCATATGCCATAATTTATTTTGTCATTTCCTTATTGATGGACATGGACGTTGTTCCCAATTCTCCACATTATAGTAATTATCTTGAAGCACTCTGTATGAGTCTCTTTGGAGGACATATTTAAAGTGCTAAAAATAATCTGAAAAGAAAGATCTTATTTAAAATCAGTCACCACACTTAGCTGAAACTTTACTGATCTGATACTTGTGACTGCATTAATTATGCCCTATTGCATTTTGCCCAGGGTCAGGCAATTGTGAGTTTATGCCCATGACTGCAATCTGCTGGCTTCTCAAATGGAGGTCTGCAACATTGATAAGGCATGCTACTCTCCCAGGAGGGTCCTAACTCAGAGAGGAGATTACTTCCCATTTTTGCATATGTCCAAAGCCATTCCATTTGAGTTATTTTGTCAGTGAATAAGTGCCTTGAATAAATAAAGAAATGAAATTCTATGCATTCTGACTTGCCCAGCATGGTTTTCCTAAGTGCTATCATCTAGGGAGATGTAATTAGTCAGGCAATGGCCTAGGGGTGAGAACTTGGATAGGATACTAAATATTCCCTGACGAGGGGGTTGAAGTGTTCATCGATAAGAAAAACAGCCCCATGTGGGAAATTTTACATATCTTCTGTCTCAGGTTTCAGGCATACTTTGGAGGAAAACTCTTTTGCCTTATGTTTTTATCTTGTTAAGTCTTTGACATCTTGACAGTTTTGAAGGTAATGAATGACCCCTTATGGGGAACAACGGGACTCCATCTGCTTTTCCTTTTTTCCAGGCAGTTCATCCCCCTTAGCTTCCAGCGTGACAGCCTCTGAAGACCCATCACTCTGGTCTCCCTCCTCACTTATCCTAAAGGGGTTAACTATGGCATTTCTTAAATCTGCAGTTTTTCTGACTATAAAAAACCCATCACTTTACTTCAAAAGTCAAAGTCTTTAGTCTAGTACCCTTTTGATTTCTTTCTGAGAGAATCTGTGATTAACATGGATAGGTTATAAAATATAAATCAAATTCTACATGAAGGTATTTAAAAAATTGATCAGACCAAACAGAAAAGATAAAATTGTGAATGTAACTTAGCCCTTCATGGTATTTGACTAATAATGTTGAGTAAACTAAAGAATGCTTCTATAGTCTTTAGAAAAAAAAATCTGACCGCTGAATTTAGAACCAAAACAGTATGTTTTTATTTTATGTGATATCATTTAATATATTTTTAAATTTTTAAAAAATATTTTATTTATTTTTGAGAGTGACAGAGTGAGCAGGGGAGGGACAGAGAGAGAGGGGAACAGAAGATCTGAAGCGGGCTCTGATGCCCAATATGGGGCTCAAACTTATAAACTGTGAGATCATGACCTGAGTCAATGTCAGACGGTTAACCAACTGAGCCACCCAGGTGCCCTACCATTTAATATTTTAACTCACATGTCTCATACCACTGTATTGGTTATTTACTGTTCTAAACCTGGAAAATTAGTCAGTAATTTCAGGTGAACAAATAACAACAACCATATTTTAGTTATGATATTCTTTTAATGGGATACATTTTGTGATTTTTAGTGATAAATCAATTTCATAAATTATAGACTATACCTCCTAGATTTGCTGGTCTCTAAGATCAGGAAATGCCTACCACCTATCACATGATCAACAGAAGTTCACACTATACCAGCTCAAAGCTAGAAAGTATGACATTTCCATTTGCTTATGGAGGAGAAATTTCTCCTGTGATACAATTTCTATGTGATACATTTTTTGAAATGTTGAAGATAGTTTATTCAGCCACGTAATGACCTTTGCATATCCTCAAGCTTCCAGAGACCCCAGGTTGGTAATCATTTCCTTAGGCAAGGTTTCATATCAATTCTTAGACTGTACTAATGTGACACTTGTATCCTGCCTGATACTCTTCTCAAAGTGGCCTTAAAAAGCAATTTAATAATTCTTATTTGATTCTGAGTTAGTGGCAGAAAACAACAGAGAATGACAAGGGAGAGTGGATACTTCTGTAGTTCTGTCCTTGCCGAGTCACCACGGTGACAGCTCCTGTCAAGCAGCCTTCTCCCTACAGTCTTCCAGTTTCCTGGTTCAAGTAACTGCTTCCTTCCTTAAACGAATCCTTTAACGAGGCCTTTAAAGATGTACATTTGGTTTGTTTTTAGCATTCTATTAAGAAGAATGCTGCAGGGAATAACTTGGTATATATGCCATCTTTTTTCCTTGACTATAGGATCAAAAGATCACTGGGAGTTGGGGCAGTAAAGGGAGTAAGTTGGAAAGATAGGAAGTGAAATGTCAGAAAACAGAATGATAGAATTAAGATTATGAAGTTATTGATAATGACAAGGTCTGGAGCATGACTATAGGGTGATGAATGAGGTATGCTAAGAACAATGTCATTTGAGTGGAGGTATTAAAAAAACAGAGACTATGGTGTTGGAAAGATCACCTACAATATTTATTAAAATCACCAAGAATTAAAAATAGAGAGATTATCAGGCTGTAGCTAATATCATTGAGAAACAAGAGCAAATGACCTAAGGGTCAAGAGATGATCACAAAAATGAACATTATTAGGTGAATTAATCTGATAACATGGGACTTGAAGCTGGGGAATTTTAGTGAGGGGAGTGAGAAAAGTCTGCAAGTGACAATGAGAGCAAAGAGGTGGCCTACCCCACCCGAGGCCCAGGTATATGACTGTGGGAGAAAAACAGCTGCTGCGTAGGATGGTTGCAGGGGAAGCAGTATCCTCAGGGAAGAGCCAGGTTTCTAGAGCAACGAGGTGAATGAAATGTTGAGAGAAGAGGTTGAGGATACAGGGACTTGGGCTGATGATGGCTGAATTCCAGAGGGCACAATGGAAGGATTCCATTTAACTACATAATGTTCACAAGCAGAACTTCTTTGCCCCTAATCTCCTTTTTGCCTGAAGTTCATCTTTTAGTCATTTTCTTACAAAGGCTGATAGGAACAATGTTACCTGTGTTTTTTGCACATTAAAAACTCTTTGTCTCTTGGGTCGCTTGGGTGGCTCAATTGGTTGAGCACCAGACTTCTGCTCAGGTCGTGGTCTTGTGGTCTGTGGGTTCGAGGTCCGTGGGTTCGAGCTCCGCGTGGGGCTCTGTGCTGACAGCTCAGAGCCTGGAGCCTGCTTCCAATTCTGTGTCTCTGGCTCTCTCTGTCCCCCCCCTACCCCCCACTCACACTCCATCTCTCAAAAATAAATAAATGTTAAAAAAAATTTTTTTTTAACTCTTTGTCTCTAGTCTTTATATTTGAAAGGCAGTTTGGCTAGACTTAAAGTCTTTGTGCCCATATTTGAGTATCTTATATGTGTTGCTCCAATGTCTTCTTATAATGAACATTACTGCATAGAAATGTAAGGCCACCTAACAGTTCCCCTTTATAACTGACTTGACTATTTGTAACCTCCCAGAAAGGATTATTGTTTTCTCTTTGTAGTCAGTAGCTATTCAAGTAAAATATCCTTGGATTATAATACAGTTTTTCAAGAGAAGAGTTGTCTTTTAATTGAGCAAAGTTTTCTTCGATTGTATCTTTAAACATTTATTTTGTTCCATTATTTTGGGGCTTTCTTGGGGGCTTGGGACATCAATTGTAAGTTTTAGAAAATCTCCTTTGCCTGTTTTGTGTATCTATTGTTTTGTTTCTGATCTTTTTTACTCTACTTGTCATTTTATTTTGCGTGCTTTTTCTCATTTCTTTTCTCTATATTTTCATCTTTCCTTAAGTTTATTTTCTTTCTTTCCTTCTAATTTGTCTTTATTTCTTTGAAGGTTTTGGTTTTTTTCTACTTCTTTTCTGAGTTCTTCTATTTTTCCTTTCACTATATCTTCACTATATCTTTCACTATATCTTTGTTTCTTTGTTTTCTTTCTTTTTTAATTTTTAAAAAATGTTTTATTTACTTTAGAGACAGAGAGATGTGAACAGGGGAGGGGCAGAAAGAGGGAGTCTGTTTTCTTTTTATAGAGGTAATTGCCTCATTTATTTTTCTAATTCAGAGGAAGATATTTTTCCAAAAATATATCTGCCATGGTGACATTTTACTGGTAAAGAGAGCTTCGCATGTTGTATTTTGCTCCCCCCCTCCAATTTTCTTTATAGTTTCTTTATGTTGGTGCTGTGTTACTTCCTTTTTTATCTCTCATCATTGGATGAAATGTGGTTTCCTGGACCAGCGATTTACAAGAGTTTCCAGTATAGATGGGAGTAAGGACAGGAAGGAGATGGTTTTTACTAGGTGTGGGCTCTCTTCTCTTCTGCCACATGGAAGAGCTTGCTCCCTGCAAATATGGCTTATCTGTATGACTTTTTGTGTAGCGTCACTTGCACGGTTATTCTGAATCCAACTGAGTACAAGACCTTTTGTTGCCAGCATGGCTTGCCCCACATTCCCCACCCCCTTTTGCAAACAAAGGATAAAATTTCTTCAACTCAGGATGTGTTCCTTACCTTCACATGTTACACTTTTACTAGCAGTGCCTACCTGGGTCTTCTTGCTGTTGAGATCCACCCCTGTGTTTTTTTTCTCTCTACTTTCTCCCATACAATTTCTACTCAACTTCAGCTGCTTTTGGCAACTTCTATACATGTTTTAGAATCTGGGCAGTATGGTAATGCCCTAGTTTGCAAAAGAAGAAAAAAAAAGGATTTGTGGATTTTGGTGTGTGTATATGTGTGTGGGGGGTGTAGGTTGTGTTTTTAGTCTTTGTAACTCTTAAATGATTTCCAAAGATGGAAAGAGAAAATACTAATAAAGCTAGTCATGTCCATATCAAAAGTTCTCTCTAATTCCTTAGAATAGTGATACCACATTTTACAGATAATCAGAAACTGTGTGTTGTCTGAATTCTCTCCTAACGATATTCAAAATTATGGATTTTTAGGACAGTATTAAGAGTCCTTCAAGATTACTTAGTCAACTATTAATAAAATGTGCTACAGCCTACCAAAACTAGGGATGACTCAGATCTCTTGGCTAGGCCTTACTAAAGCCTCAGAATCACAACATGCTGGAAATTTCAAGACCCCAAGAGACAGACTAATTAAGGGTTTATATTGTTCATCTGCTCTGTATAAATACTATGCTAAGCAGTATTCAGGTATTTCCCATACTTTCTAGTTTGCCTCAAGGTCAGATTCTACAATTATCTGAATCGCTTGGGTACTGAGCCAGCATTGCTGGCACTGAATGGGGGACAGAAGTCCATTCCTTGCAGCCAAAAGTGTCTGCCCGTCTAGCTGGATTTATTTCGCATGGGGATGATGTCAGAGTATTTCTGGTCTTGAAAAGTATTTACCTAAAACAGAAACTCACGGATTAATTTTCATCACGACAATATAGTTAGGTATATGGCTGAACAGTTCTTGAGACATCTGGACTATATTCAAGAAGCATATGGACAGTTGAATTTCTACTCCAAGTTTTTGTTACTGATAGTTACCATCAGTTTCCTGCTAGATTGCAGGAAAGAGAGCCATGTAGGAAGACATTTAGGACAATTTTGTGACTCATATGCCACTTCTCCAATTTTAATTAAATTGTGTCTTTGATAGTATAGTTTCTTCTCCGGTCTGTGAAATTAAATTCTTCTTGCCACCAAGCTGCACGGATGAGAGTTACTTGGTAGTTCAAACACATCTTGAGGTTTGCGTGCCAAAAGCAGCTGCAGAAATGTAAAGTATGGTTCATATTCATCAAAATCTGTGTCTTTTGAAATGTGGACTTTATATCTACCAAAATAGTACAGCAACTCCTCAAAATCTATAATTCCATTAAGCCCAGTTGCCATTAGCTCAATTCACATGCCTGGTTTGAGCCTGAGATCTTCATTTCCTGAGACAAAAGCCCTTCCTTTTCCCTGTGGTTTCAAGCTCTGTACATTCAGGTGTTTCATCAGATCAGCAAGAAAGTGCAATCTCTCGGGCCGCTGCATGTTGAGTAAGTTGGGCCTCTGAGAGTCCTTTCAATTCCCCAAAGTCCTTGACCTCCAAACATCTCTAACCAGTTCCTGTAATCTAGCCTTCTGGCTGCATTAAAACACAACCCAACTGTACACGATGCTTTGTCTTTGTCCAACCCGGTGATGGTTAAGGGCACAGGCATAAAAAATGTTGACAACCACGACAACTTTCATCCTTACGCGAGGAAAAGAATCTTACACAGCTCAGATCACAAGCTGGCCTGTTGAATGAAGCAAGGAGGATCAGACTTCTCCTTTGTCTTGAGTTAGTATTGAAGCACTCCTGCCCCACTCCATTGCTGGTGCCCCACCCCTACTAAACACCCCTGTTTATGCCAAACTTCTCAAACTCCTTGCTGGCAGATAGCCCTTGAAAACTTTCTGTGTTCCAGCTAACCAGGGTCAATGAGGTCACCTCCTGGACACTGTTTGCTTTATAGCATTCCATTCCATACAATTGGCACGTGGGCTGTGGATCTTAAATTTAAAATAAAATAAATATTTTTACATTGTTGAGTGTGTGTGTGTGTGTCACAGTAGTTTTCAAACTTCCTTTTTTTTTACATCTGGAAATTCGATGTGTAAAGGAAATAAAAGAGCAGCCAGCTGTACTAAAGGGGGCCGAGAATAAAAAAAGCATTCCCCAACCTTAGGGTGGGGCCTGTTTGAAGACCCTTTTGATATGTAGTCAATTTTTGTAAATAGTTCATGGGTAATTTACAAAAATTGACTATGCATCAAAGGGGTAGTTTTATTCTCTCTCACAACTATGTATAGCAGTGTATAAACATGTATATAATCTACCTTATTAATTATGTTACTTAGGGCTTTTCTATTCTTATTTTATTATTTTTTTAGCACTTGATCTGTTTGCATGAGAGGTAAATTAATTAGCCATGTTTCCTGTTGATTTCTCCTTGGATCTGCCGTAATTTTTCCTCTATAGATTTTAAATGGTATGTAATTTGGTTTATAGATATTTAGAAGCGTGAGATCTTAATTTTTGTACCTCATGCTTTATTGTTATAAAGTGCCTGTCTTTGTCTCATTTAATGCTTTTTCCCTGAATCGAGCTTTGTTGGAGATAAAAGTTTGATATTGGCTTCATTTGCTTAGTATACTCTCGTCTATCCTTTTATTTTCATCCTAAGTCACTTTGTTTTCATTATCTTATGTATGCAGCAGAGAGTTGGGATTTGATTTGATATTCCTTCTGAGAAGATTTTTAATTAATTGGTAAGTTTAATCTTTTTATATTTAGTGAAATGTAAGTTATGTTCTATTTTAGTCCACCTATCATTTTTTGGTTATGCTTTTAGTTTATACTGTTCATTTAACTTTTTGTCACTATATGGCCTGTGTACTCTTTGGTATGCATGTTTTTGAATTTGAAAGGCATGCATTTTTATTCCAGTGGATATCTTAATAACTTTATAATTATATATTTTTTAGATATTATTCAAAGCAGTAAGCAGTATATTTCCTGCTCCTCCTCTCCCATTCCCTAATTACATTATTTTTTGTAACGTTTACCTTGTTTCTCTTCTTTCTCAACTTCTATTGGTTGTTTCACTGATACACTGTCAGGATTTATAATTTACTCTCTGTTCTATGACCATATCCTTCTCATATTTGTTTTAGACGTAATTCTACAGTTAAATGGATTCAAGGATCACTGTCAGTTTTGTTTGTTTGTTTGTTTGTTTTTGTGGGTTTGTTTGTTTGTTTGTTTTGGTCCTAAATTCATCTCTTGTTTGGCTGAGGTTCATTCTCTACTGTCTTACAAAAGGGTTCATGAAAACCATATTGCATGCATGTTCAAAAATGTTGTATATTACATTTGTATTTAAACAAACTTCTTTGTTGTAAAATTCTTGAGCATAAAATCCTTTGGGTCACATTTTGATATTTTTTCCCTTTACAGATGTCTTGATCATTTTTACCTAGTTATCCAAAAGATTTTCATTAGCTTTGAAATCCAATAGCTTTACTACAATAGGTCTTAGTTTGACCATTTTTGTGACATTTTTTTTCCCCCTTTGGGTTATTATATACATTTGTGTTTATAGTTTGGGTCTTCTTTTATTTCTGAAAAGTCTCTCAAAATACTTATCTAAGTTTTTTTTTTTTTTCTTCTGTTCCAATATCTAGATCCTTTTCTTGGTTTTATTCCTTGATTATGCATATGGTGGATTTCTTTTGTTTCTCTTCCATTTACATAATCTTCTCTCTAATCCTTTCTGTTTGTTCATTTCCATTTCATTTTACTTGCTTTTCTTAATCTGGTATTCTATGACTCTTTAAAAATGCTTTATTTTGTTTTTGATTTTTTCCTTAAAAAAGTTTATTCTCCTTTGTGCTGTTTCCAAGTTTGCCTTCATTTCTGAAATAGTTTAATATTTTTCCTCCCTCTTCTTCAATTTATGTTTAAGCTCTTGTAGTGGTTTTGCTTCATTCTTAAAACTTTTAAGCAGAGTTAAGAAATCATAAATCATAATCATACTTAAATCATAAATCATACTTATCAGTTCAGGCCATATTATTGTAATTGATCATGCAAGATTAGTGTTATTTTTTTCCTTTTTATTTCTATTCCTATCCCCCAGATAGGCAACCATTCACATGTGTTAGGTGTGTATCTTTTTATGTGTTTTTATAAAATGGCTATTTTTATGTATATCGTTTCTAATGTACATACATGATATTGATCATACATCTATTTTTTTTTTTCTACTTAGCACTATGTAGGGTCTGTGCATGTTGCTTTGTGGCCTTCTAATCAGTTGCTTCTAACTGGTATAATAGTAGTTATACCCATTTTTTGCCTATTTACTCTCCTGGTGATAAACACTAGAGTGCTTCCAACTCTGCCACCACAAATAAGCCTGCTTAGTCCGTTTGGGCTGCTATGACAAAATACCATAAACTGCGAAGGTTATAAACAACAGAAATGCTTATTTCTTACAGTTCTGGAAGCTGGAAGTTCAAAATCAGAGTGCCAGCCCAGTTGGGTTCTGAGGAGACCCTCTTCTAAGTTGCACTTTTAATCTCTAAAATTTATGGCTATAGGTTTGGTTAAAATTTTCTTTTGCTTAATGGCAAGTTTTTCCGACGAACATTTTAATTTGGCATTTTTTTTTCCTGTTCCCTTTTTTTTTTTTTCTCATGTATCTTTGTATGCTGGTTCCTTTCTAATTGATTACTCATCTTTGAAGCAGGAGAGATTTCCCAAGTTTTCCAAGACATGCTACTTGCAGAAGGTTTGTGCTGAGGAGGGGCCAGGACCACGTGCCTGCTAATAGGAGTCCGTAGGATAGGAAGGTTGTGCCTGAGTACCGTTAATTCCTCCTTCTAAGAGACCAGGAGTTGCAGGGCTGCTCCCCTTGCGGACTCTTTTTTTCATCTTGCCTCACCAACAGAAGGCTTCTGAACATTCCTCTTTCAACAGTGCCTTACCTCCCTCTATTTTATAATAAATCGGGTTCACGGAGGAGACACTGCTGCCAACCCATTTAGTACTTGATTCCTAGTTTCAAATGCAGGATTGTTGGTTTTGCCCCTAGGGTAAGTCACTTAATTGTGTGCAAGTGTGCTTTGTTGTGGTTTTCTGAGCTCGATAGCCATCGACGTCTTTTGTCTGATTGGTTAAGCCTGAGTCACATGCTTACCTTTGAAGAGGTAGAATTCAGTTCCACTTGAATCTTATGGACTACATGTGGTGAAAGGGCACTTGCCCAAATAAAATCGTGCTGATTTCAAAAAGGTATAATACATGCTGAACATGAAAGCAGGGGCGTGGGGGGGTGGTACAGATATTGAATCACTTGTTGCATCAACAGCATCAACAAATGAATCCTTTGAAACGTTGCTCCTTTCCTGTACATATTGCAGAATAGGCACTCATTATCTCATAGTAGCTTCCCATCTAATCTTCTTGCCTCTCATCCCCCCCCCCCAAGTACTTTCTAGGCATTGCTACCACATTTCTTGTCTTAAAACATTGTTTTGACCATTTATTTCACCCTCCAACTCAATATCTTTCAGGAGCTTTCTTCTGACTCCCACATTCCTCGGTTTGGCGTTTATAATCTTGCACAGTGTGACTCCCACATACCTTTCCAGGCACTTGTTCCGTGTGCTCATCATCACTGAACACATTGCACGTTTTCCTTACGATGCCTTTGCTCTATTGCGTGTTCTACCCCGTTGCCATTTCTCTCATCCTGAGTCTGATCTCACATGATGGGCCAGAGACTGCTAGTGGTCTCTAATATCTGTTCTCCTCTTTTTCTTTACTGTCAGGACTGAGCACATACTCAGTAGAAATGACATGTTTTGACATTATTTATAGTTAAGTTCCCCGGCACGTGAGTGGCTCAGTCAGTTGAGCCTCTGACTCTAGATTTTGGCTCAGGTCATGAACTCATGATTCATGAGTTCAAGCCCTGCACTGGGCTCTGCATTGACAGTGTGGAGCCTGCTTCGGATTCTCTCTTTCTCCAAAAAAAGAGTTAAATTCTGACCAATCAGGGGTAAGTGTAGTGAGGTATACACTGAAAGTGTTCTTAAATAGAGGGAGATGTCCTTTTCTGCCCTTATCTCTTTTCTGCTGGGTGGAAATAAGGATGTGATGGCTGAAGCTTGAACAGCCATTATGGATCATAAGGTAGAAGCTGCCTGTTCAAGATGGTAAAGCCACATGATAGAGAGAGAGCCTGTGTCTGTGTTGATCAGAAAGCTACCATACCAACATAAGAGGAATACATTTTATTTTATTTAAGCTACTGCTATTTTGAGTTTTTAGCTGCTACAGACACCAATCCCTCCATGAAAATACATTGTTTAGGATAATTTTCTGGTGGCCAATGATAGGAATCCACTGAAAATATAAGCAAAATGGCAGAATTAAACATACAAGGATTTGTCACAGAACCTATGGGTAGGAATGAAGAAAGCCTCAGGAATAGACTGGAACCTGGGACTGGGGAGGCCAAGAGGTCCTCTCATTGTGTCTCACCTCTCCTTCTCTTCTCTCTCACTGCAGATTATTTATATATCTGGCATAGAGAAGTAATAAATAAATATGAGTTCAATGGACGGCAATTTGGGTGTCTATAGATCTGAAGCCAATTACCCAAACTTTTCCTTATATGTATGTAGCTTGTTAAAGTGACTCTTTTGAAGAGCACCATACTTTTTAGAGTCTAAGCTCTTCTGTTAACCTTTTTCTCTCAGCTTTCCAAGTTTTTGCAGTTGTTTATTCCAACATTAGAAAAAGGGCCTGAAATGCAGAATTGTCCATAACCGATCTAATAAAAGACACTTCAGAGACAGCTCTGCTTTTGTACAGAAGTTGTGAAAGCCAATTTTTGTGGGAATGCAAACACTAGCTTGCAAATAATTATTTTGCTAGACAAGGAAATATTATTTTTGGTACATTTCCCCTTGTAAACATCTTTTTTCTTTCTTTCTTCTTTCTTTCTTTCTTTCTTTCTTTCTTTCTTTTCTTCTTCCATTTTGCATTGTTATTATTTACTGTCTGGGTTCCTGCTTTTACCTAGTTTTTTTTGCCCTTGAGGATTTCTTATGTTCTTATCAGCTTATTGATATGTTTGATAAGACGTTTTATATATTTCATCTAGCACTTTGAGTTGCTTTTGGTGGGGCAATCAGCCAGTCTCTAGTTTGCCATACTGCTGGACATGAAGTCCGGTATGCTTTTTAGAGTTTTAACTTCATTTGTCTGTAAGATATTACCCTGTATTCTGAAGACCAAGGCCCTAACTTTGATGGTCCAAGCTCCCTGTCGGTAAAGATGAAGATTACCTTTCTACCTATGTCAAATTGTTTTTTGTAAAAGGTTCATGAGATAATTCGTGTGAAGTTAGTTTGAAACTGGAAAGTACCCTATAAATATACATTGTCTGGACTTGGAAAAACAAAAGAGGCAAATAAGCAATAAAAAATTATAACTGATGACTTGTCAATTAAAAATTTCTGGATATTTGCATTCATCTCCTTCATTTTCTGGCCTCAGGTATGGATGTGAAAGTCTTAAGATTTCTCTAAAAAATACAATATCATCTTATATATTGTATAATTTATTTTTTTATTTTTTTATATTAAAAAAATTTTTTTTTCCAACGTTTTTTTTTTTTTTTTATTTATTTTTGGGACAGAGAGAGACAGAGCATGAACGGGGGAGGGGCAGAGAGAGAGGGAGACACAGAATCGGAGGCAGGGGGCTTGAACTCACGGACCGCAAGATCGTGACCTGAGCTGAAGTTGGACGCTCAACCGACTGAGCCACCCAGGCGCCCCTGTATAATTTATTTTTTTAATGAAAAAGAAAGAAGGCAGATTTGAGCACACAGCAAAATCTATCATCATATTTTTAAAGTTTGTGAAGTGTCTGTCTCTTTAATATATGGGTGAGCAATCTAACCTAGGATGCTTACAACACTTTACAGATTTTGTAGGCTGAGACTCTGAGTGTCTCACACTTTGCAACATACCTTGGTATCTGTGTTGCAAGGACACCAAGGCATTATTACAGGTAACTACTCATATGACTCTTTTCATTCTTAAACTATGCTTCCAGGTTAAGCATGTGGGAGGAAACACCTCTAAGTACATTCCAAAGAGCCTCTAGGATGGTAGGTAATTTGCAAATGGACTAGCCTGGGACTCAGGCATAAGGCTACTGCTTACTATTTCCTGTAGATACTTGATGTCTTAACTCCTATGCAGAACAGATCACAGGGCCTGTCCTCTAAACATTTATATACCAAGACAGTGTGTCAGTATGTATGTCATTTACTCATCTGCATTTATTGAGCCAGTTTTACTACATGTCAGGTCTTGTGCTTGTTCTCAAGAAGCTAATAGTTAGTAGGAAAATAGACAAAACCACAATTACCATTCTATGTGATAACTGCTAGAAAGAGACAAGGTCCTATGGGAGCACAGCTAAGAGCACCTAACCCATACTGGGGTGGGACAGGGCTAGGTGGCAAGCAACAGGGAAGGGTTCAGAAGGGAATTGATGCTTAGTCTGAATAATGAAGGATAAACAGGAATTAGGTAAGAAAAAGGTGGAGGGTCAGGACATAACAAGAAAAAGGAGTAGCATATGTAAACATGACATACATGAGAGAGTATGAGAAGAGTGGAGAACCCAAGTAGTTTGCTGTATGCAGAGTTATTCATTCCATGTAGTTACTATTATGCTTGTCTCCCTCGCAATGTTTGAGTTCTTGAGATAGTGTGTAATGGTTTCTTTGTCCCCAGGTCCAGCAGTAGGCACAGAGATGGAACACAGTAAGTGATGAATAACAGTGTTCATTCAGGACATGACATGAATGACAGGGGGTAAGGGAGAATAGTTAGGAAGAAGGTTAATGGAAGAAGGTTATTATCTAGTGACAGTGAATAGGAAATGGGATAGGTTTAAGAATGACTTGGGAATTAGAATGGATAAGACTCACTATATTGGTGAAAGTGAATAATGACTTTTCAGGTTTATGTTTGGATGATACATGGATGATACCAGTAATAATGTTGTTAATAATAATAGCTAATATTCATTAGACATTCTGTCATGCAGTACAGCATTTTACATGTACTAAACCATTTGCTCTCTCACGAGTCAGATAGGTAGATACTCTTATTATCCCCATTTACTGATGAGAAAATTGGTACTATTAGAGATCAACTTGACCAAAGGCACCCAGCTAGCACTAGTGATTTCAATCCCAGAAATCCTGATTGCTATAGTCATACACATAATCTACTCTTCTTTACTGCCTCTAACAGATGTGATCAACATTTAGAATGATGGTCCTGGTCAGTATGTCTATCACATAAATTCCATGTCTTTTACTAAACACAGAGACACATATGGCGATCGCTTCTTACTGATCAGATTTTGGGAGCTTGGTTCTGTATTTTCACTTTTCCTACCCAGAGAACCTAAAGTGCGGTGGAAGTTTGATAAAAGAGTTGACACAAAAAATGAGAGAAGGCGGATACAGAAAGAACATTCTCGAATGCTCTAGCCACTGATCAGATGATGGAATCTGGTTCTATCAGACTTCTCTGCTTCCATCCCTCATAGACACACGCACACGCTGTAAGATACATATGGACGCCAAGTTTGAGGTTGGTTCTAATAGTCCTCAACTCACATCGAAAGTTCATTTCCCGACTCCTGGACAGTCCAGCACGAAGTTAACTCGAGGCGCCCATAAAGCACAGGGAAACTTGGCTCAGCGCCGCGGGTGCTCGTTCCCAGGGCAACCGCCCGCGGAGGCACCTGGGGCACGCTCCTCGGCACCTGCGAAGAGCCCCGCCTGGCGCCAGGGGGCGCGGGAGCGCGTCGACTCCTCCCGCCCCACGCCAGCCCCACGCCAGTCCCGCCCCCGCCCCGCCCCCAGCCCCGCCTTCCCTCCACCGGGCCGGGCCGCTCCCGGCTCCCGGCTCCGCTCCCGGCGCAGGCGCAGTCCCGCTCTCCTTCGGCGGCTCCCAGCGCAGTGCGCCCACCTTCGTTGAGTGTAGCGGCGTCGACCGGCCGGCAGTCCTCTTCTTCCTCTCGCTGCCTCAGGACAGGCTCTGTACAGCGCTGCGAGCGCCCCTGAGCGCAGGCAGCGACCGCGGTGGTTTCGGCAGGTGAGGGCAGCCGCGGGAGGGAGAGGCCCCGGACGCGGAGCACCGCCCCCCTCGGCGCCCGCGCGCCCGCCTCTCTCCCGCGAGCCGGCCTGGAGGGGCGGCGGTGGCAGGTGCAAGTGCGGGCGCGGCGCGCGACGACCTGGCCCGGCCGCCCCTGCCCGGCAAGCGCGCTCCCCCATCTCGGCACACGGGCTCGGAGAACGCCGGTGGAGGCGGCGGCGGCGGGGGGCGCGGCGCGGCGCCTCGGGGCGTCTGGGGCCGCTGGGGCGTCGGGCGGCTCCTCCCCCGCCCCCCGGACGCGGGCGCGTTACTCATTAACTGCGCGGTCCCGAGCGCCCGCGACTGTGAGCCGGAATCCCGGTTACCTGTCGGCGGGGCGCGCGCGGCCGGGAGCTGGGGACCTGCGGTCGCGGAGGGGGTGGGGGGGTCTAAGAGAGTTCCCCGAACAAGTGTGCAGCCCCGCGCTGCGCGGGACCTGGAGCAGGGTGAAGCGGTAGGCTTGGACCTGGGGTCGTGGAAAAGGACAAGCGAGGCTCGGTGCCGAGGCGTAGAGGTCACGCTCGGCGGGTTTCGGCGAAACCTGGGCGACCGGAGCGAGCGCCCGGAGTCGCGCGCCTTAGGGTGGCAGCGCATTTCAGCCTGACTTTTGTTTCGGGGAGTTGAGAAGAGCTGCACCGACGTAATTGTAATTACACTGCCCTTTCAGCGTTGACAACTCTCTGACCGCCCTGGGACCAGCCGGCTCTAATGGACTCTAGAAGTGATGATGTTAGGTGGAATCTGCAGCACGTGAAGAGTTGCCAGTTGTTATGGGATTAAGAAAACAAATCTGTAATGGCTAAAGGGTAAGGTCTCGAAAATTAAGAATGCTGAGTTCATACTGGTCCCTAAGAAGCAGACAGTTTAGTTTCGTGGAAATATAGCCTATTTTGAGGCTACCTGTTTCACACTCCTCTGTTTCTCCCTCCAACTCCTTCCTTTTCAGTGTAGGAAAAAAGCCGTGTAATCTTTTGCCGTGGAATGATTACATAATTGGAGGAGACCCATAAGCGGATTAAAACAAAACTGTTCTATGTAAATCTGTTGAAAGACCCAGTTTTTGTTCATTATCCTCTTTCTTATTTTGTTGTCCGTAGGGTTTTTGTAAAATGGTGGATGACAAATCAAGGAGAAAAGAAGCAGAATAGATTTGTAGACTGATCACAGTAAATATTTGATACTGTTAAATATTCCACCAGGTTTATGGGGCCTTGTTCTGTTAACATTTGTTATTTATTTACCAGTACTGTGCATTTTGATAGGACTTTTCATGTTCGGACAGACATTGAATCCCAAGTATGGTTTATGTGATCTAATCCTAAAGCCCATGTAGAATTTATAGAAGTTAGTTTAGCAGTTCTACATTTGTACTACAATAGTGCATTTCTTACTACTGGAAGAAAAGCCTTATGAGTGTTGTTTCTTTTTCCACTACAGTAAAGTTACATATTAGTCCATACCTTTGTTAACCAAAGTGGACACTTTAATATAACTCTTCCTTGTGTGTTTGGCAAACAATACTGCTGTGGTATTAGATACCTGTACCCTTTCACTAGGATGGACATTTGCTGTTCAGCTACTTGAGGGGTTTCTAATTACATCTAGTTGTACTTTTTGAATCAGTATAGTTATGCATATGCTTCCTTTAATATTTTTTCCTATAATTTTCTTTAAACCCTTAGTTCACCACAACACATACATAGACATTGCACAGATAATTTTTACAATGGAAGGTTTCTTAGAAATCTAGGTCCCCATCAATTTTTAATATGGCAGAACAAAAACTTGTAGGTTACAGTAATTTTGCATGTATTATGGTACTTAGTATACCTTTTTTTTTTCCCCCTTCCTGAGAGGGACTCACCTAACCAGTTAGCTAGCTAGCGAAATGAAAAATTTTTAATCTGTTTTAAAGCTTTAGCTTCATTACTTACCGTGCATGTGACCTTGAGTAAATCATTTAACCGTTCTGAGCTTATTTTCTCTATTTGTAAATGGATAGAGTGAATTTGCCAGCTTTCAACTATTTTTACCTATTTATTTATTTTTAAATATATTATTAATTTACTTACTTAAGTAATCTCCACACCCAGCTGGGGGCTCAAACTCACAACCCCGAGATCAAGAGTTTCATACTCTTCCAACTGAGCCAGCCAGACGCCCCTCGATTCTTTTTAATGTCATTCAGCCTGATGTGAATATCATAATGAGGGGATGAGAATCAAATGGGATAGTCCATGTGAGGTATGGGAGTGGGAGAAAGGAACAGATATTAGCTTGGTAGTTGGCCATACACTGTGCTTGTTGATTTACATACCTTGACCCCTTTGGTCTTCAGGACATTCCTGGGGTATAGATGGTATTACCACATTATACAGATCAGAGAACTGAGGCTCAGAGAGGCAAACTAACTTGCCTGTGGGTACTTAGCTGTCAGTGGTCCTGTAGATGATTAATGGTAGAGCCAGGGTTAATGGAACTCCTAACATGCTTGCTCTTCCATTCCTTTCTACATCTTCTGTGGAAGAGCTTTGTAATTATAAGGAGACCTCAAATAAAAGGTGTTACTATCATTTGAATTTCTGGCTACAAAGTATCCAGGTTTTTTGGTGATGGCAATACCACTACTGCTACTACTATTATTGAACTTACAACTTACTCTGTGTCACGTTCTGGTATAAACACTGTACCGAGTCATTTACTCTTACAGTGACTTACGAGTTAGCTACTGTTTTATTCCATTTTATTTCATTTTTATTTTTAATTTTAGAGAGCATGCAACTAAGGACAAAGGGCGGAGGAAGGGAGAGAGACAGAGACAGAGACAGAGAGAGAGAGAGAGAGAGAGAGAAAATCCCAAGCAGGCTCCACACTCAGCAAGAGCCTGATGTGGGGCTCGATCTCATGGGATCATGACCTGAGCCTAAATCAAGAGTTGGACACTCAACTGACTGGGCCACCCAGGCACTCCTGCTTTATCCCATTTTATAGTTGAGAAGATTGAGACACTGAGAGGTTATGTAGCTTCCTTAAGGTCACACAGCTAATTAAATGATAGGACTAGATTAGAAGTCAGGCAGTTTATCTTTAACCACTGAGAGCAGTGCTCTTAACCACTTTGCTCTGCTACTTCATGTGTAGGTTGTCATGCTGAAGAATTGTTTTAATTAAGCTTTTATGTGATACTTAGCATAATAAGTAATTCTTTATGTGTCACCAGAGATTTTTAAATCAAATATTCATTGAGCATCTACTTTGCAGGTCACCGTGGGGGTTAAAGGAAAGTATTCATGGAGTGTGAAAGGCAGACCTTATAATCATTCCTGTAGCTTTTATAAGTTCCTCAAAATTTAGAAGGCATCTGTGTTTCTCATATATGTGTTATTGTTGTAATTTTTTTTTTAATGTTTATTCTTTGAGATACAGCCAGAGTGTGAGCAGGGGAGGGTCAGAGAGAGAGGGAGACACAGAATCTGTAGCAGGCTCCAGTCTCTGAGCTGTTAGCACAGAGCCGGATGCAGGGCTCAAACTCATGAACCATGAGGTCATGACTTAAGCCGAAGTTGGGCGCTTAATGACTGAGCCACCCAGGCACTCCATTGTAATTTTAACGAGTGCCAAATAACACAAAGTGCTAGAATAGTTGGAGAGTGGAGAGAAATGATGAGTTGTGGGTAGAGATACTGTGTGTTGGTTGAGGTAATGAGGGAGAGCTTTCAGGATATTCTGAGGAGGTACACTTTTCAAGTGTAAAAGCTTTGTCTTGTGTAGAGTTTTGGTTAAGGTATAGTTCAATAAAGGATAGTAACTTGGTTACTAAGTTACTTAAGTACACTTGATATTTAAAAATAAAATAACAAAACTTTTGAAAACTCCTGGCTAGCTAATTTCTCCTTTTCTCTACTGATCTCCTTAGCTTTGCTAGGTAGTACTTTTTTCTTTCTCTTTTATTCTTCCAGAGCACTGAGTAAATGCCTCTATTTTGATATTTATTAGTTTTGGTATTCATACTGTCCTGTAAGTTTTGTTGACCTTGAGTTCCCTTCCTCTAGTGTGCACATGCTTTGAAGGCAGGACTTAAGTTATCCTAGCCCTTTTATAGCGTTTGAACTGGGCCTGGTATACCTGTAGGTACTGGGCTGTGTTTGGTGATGGGTGTCAGTGGAGGAATGTCGGGATGTATTAAAAGTCATCTAGCAGTAGTAATGGAAATGTGTTCAGAGTGAGAACTGTGTGGGCTAAGGGGAGGAAGAGAGGGATACTTCCAACAGGTAGCATTAACTTGCTCTCTGTGTTTTTCTCTTCTGCTTTCCCTTTCAGTTTACAACAAATGAGGCAGTTTCATAAGCTTCAGCTGTATCTAGTCATGGTTAGAAAGAAGTGAAATAGTAGTCTTGATTTATCTTAGAATATCAGCAACACAAAATTGGATAGCTATAGCCATAAGCTGAGATTACTTAGATCAGAGGAAAAGAATGAAAATTTCTGTAGTTAACAGGATTGTAAACATAAGCATAATGGCAGTTAATAGAATTCTACATATATGAATTGACAATCTAGTATAAAGGAAATCTATGGAAGAATGTGAGAGTACCTTAGAAGTTTATAGGAGCATACAAATGATAGCTTTGAACCAGTTAAGTGCATTGTAATTTTATGTGTCCAGATAATAGTATTGAGTATTTGGGGGCACCTGGTTGACACATCAGGGTAAAATACAAAAAAAGGAAAACAAAATAAATTCAAAAGGCGATAAGTAAATGTGCATTAATTTCCTGTTAGGAAAAGAATTATATTTGATCCCTAGACATCAGAAAGAAAAACTTGTTTTCCCTTTTCTTTCCTTTTTTTTTTTTTTAAGTTTATTTATGTGTTTTGAGAGAGAGAGTGTGTGAACGAGTGGGGGAGGGGCAGAGAGAGAATTCCAAGCAGGCTCCCCCCTGTCAGCGTAGAGCCCCATTTGGGTCTCAATCTCATGAACCTTGAGAACATGACCTGAGCCAGGATCAAGGGTCAGACGCTTAACTGACTAAGCCACCCAGGCCCCCGAGAGAAAATGATTTATATATAAATAATATGCTGTTATATCTATATCTATCTATATATATGTAAATAACATACTGTTTTGGCCTTTTTCCTTATTTATATAGTGTTTGAATAAATTTGAAAGCTCTCTAATTAATGGAGAATTTCAAATAAGTACTTGCAAAAATGTAATGGATCTCAAAGTTCCTGTCATTTAACCCCAGTAGTCAGCAAGAAGAGTCAGTCCTGCCACATCTGTTTCTCCCCTTCTTGTATTATTTTGAGCAAATTCCAGGCATTGTATACTTTCATCTGTAAATATTTCAGTATGTTTTTTTTAAAGCGTGAAGGGCAGTTAGCTACAATACTGTTACACACTTAAAAAAAAAATTAACAATAGGGGTGTCTGGGTGGCTTGGTACATTAAGCATCCTACTCTTGATTTCAGCTCAGGTCATGATCTCATGGTTCATGAGTTCGAGCTCTGTGTTGGGCTCTATGGTGACAGCACAGAGCCTGCTTAGTATTCTCTTTCTCTCCTCCTCTGCCCCTCTCCTACTCATGTGTGTACTCTCTCTCTCTCAAAAATAAATATTAAAAAAAATAAAAATAAATTAACAATAATTCCTTTGTATCAAATATCCACACGTTTTTGAATACATAATAAGGCTGCTATAATAAAATCAAGTCTCTTTATTTTTATTTATATGCTTCTTTCATTCCCCTAAGTTCTATAAGAGGCTAAATAAGTATTTTAAACCCCACATAGCAAAATAGAGGAGGAAATGGTGATAGCAAAGAGAATGTGGGAAGAAAGAATAGAAAGAACACATTGCAATAGCAAATGCTCATTTTAGTAGCTGTGCATTAGAGAAACTTTAGTTTTTCCCTTTCTAAAGGTAAGTACAAGATTAAACTGTGTTCTTGTTTAGATTGTTCACTTACTTATGGTTGGGTGAGACCTGCCCTAGAGTGCATCTGTCTTGATCTACCATTTATCTGAATCTAGCCTCCCCCCCCCCCCCATCAGTTTTATCTTTTAAGTGATTCTTGGATGTAGTGGAGTCAGGTGTCAGAATCAGACACACCAGGATTGAATCCTAGCTGTTATTTATTGACATGTGTGATCTGGATGAAATTAATTATTCTCTCTGAGCCTCAAGTTCTTTTTCTGTAAAAAAAAAAAAAAAAAAAAAAAAGATACGAGGGGCACCGAGGTGGCTCAGTCAGTCAGTTAAGTGTCCGACTTCGGCTCAGGTCATGATCTCACAGTCTGAGTTTGAGCCCCGCGTCGGGGCTCTGTGCTGATGGCTCAGAGCCTGGAGCCTGCTTCGGATTGTGTCTCCCTCTTTCTCTCTTCCCCTTCACTGCTCTTTCTCTCTTTCTCTCTCTCAAAATAATAATAAACATTAAAAAAAAATTAAAAAAGTAAGAACCAGTTCAAAGGGTTGCTGTGAGGAATAACTGGAATAATGTATATAATGTGTTTGTGTGTGTGTGTATCACACATGCAGAGTATAGGTGTGTATGTGTGTAATGTATATGTGCATGTATGTGTATATAAATACAAATGACAGTGTCCTGAAGGTTTTTCATGTGTGTATATATATATGTGTGTACTTCCATTCCTTCCAATATCAAAGTATCGAGATTGACATTAGATCAGACCTTTGTAATCTCTTGGCTAGCCTGTTGCAGTAACCTCTTAACCAGTTGCCTCTAGTCTCTTCTCTCTAGTTAAAGTCCTTATTGCCTTGGGAATTATTTTTTCTAATCTACACTAACTGCACTAATCTTTACTACATCAAAGTGTATCTACACTTGGTAAAATGTAGATCTGACCATCTCTCCAGGATAAACTACAAGCAGCATTTTCCATGTTAAATGAAGCTTTTAATGATCTGTCACATATCTGCCTCTCTAGCCTGATGTTCTGTCCTTCTCTTCTTTGTTAGTTTCATTAGTGCCAGACTGTTATTCCCTGACTGTCCTGTATTATTGACCTGCCTTGTCGACCTATTGAATTCCTACACAGGGTTTAAAATTTTATTTTTTATGTTATATTTTATTTACATTTTATAACTTATATTACTTATAACTTATATTTTACTTCTCCTGAAACATTTCCTTCCCTCCCCCAGCCCTCAGGGTAATCATTTAGTGGCTCACAACAGGCTGTGCACCTTCTCTTTAGTCCCATTTCATTGCACCATTCTTAGAACTTGGTGCCAGGATTTGCCCCGAGGAGTTGAAGCTGGCAATCATCCTTCCATTCCAAATAGAATAGACACAACTGATAAAAAAAACTTATTAAATACACTAATATTATATATGGATAAATGTATTTAATAAATAAAATTTAAATATTGGTGGTTTTTAAGGAAGTGACTTGATGGAATTTGTAACACTTTAATTTGTTATACACTGTTGAGATAGCAATCTAATTTTTAATGACAGGCTGTTTCTTCCATAATTCATGCTGAATTGAGTCATTTGGGAATTACTGAAAGCATCTGTACCTTCCTCCCTGCTTTCCATCCTCCAGCAGTCTTTCAATAAGTTGAAAGAGGAAAATAATACAGATGTAAACATTTCTGTATGTTATATACAGTATATATAGTATAATATATAGATGCTTGCTTTGTTGAGGAATAACATTTAGAACAGTATGCCTGTAATTTAACAATATTTAAAAATTTTTTTTAACGTTTATTTATTTTTGAGACAGAGAGCATGAACGGGGGAGGGTCAGAGAGAGAGAGGGAGGCACAGAATCTGAAACAGGCTCCAGGCTCAGCTGTCAGCACAGAGCCTGACGCGAGGCTTGAACTCACGAACCGTGAGATCATGACCTGAGCTGAAGTCAGACACTTAACCGACTGAACCACCCAGGCGCCCCGAACAATATTTTTAAACCAAACAAAACAACCGTTGTTTTCTTTTCTCTTGATGATGTTTGTGCTGATATTTGTCAAGTATTAGATTAACACTGGTTAATTCTTCCCATCAGAAAGTCAGAATCTGGTCTTCCTTCTGGCCTACAGATACACTCACCCACCACCTTATAATCAGGATCATTGGTTCCAATTCCATCGCTAAATAGATGAAGATATTGGGGCTCAGAGAAGTTTAATTCACCTGCCCAAGTTTGCAGGTGTAAGTTAGAGGTTGATCAAAGCTAAGACTTGAACTTTCTTCTTCAGGTACTGGTGTTTCTGTTCTGCTGTGGTGCATATAGCTTGCAGGAATTTTAGTAAATATAGAATTAAAATTATTTAATTTTCAGGTATTGGTCTAAAAAAGATTAAAATTACAGCCTTAAAGTTTTCTTTCCTTAGAGGTAAATCTTTTGTTTCTTGTTAAGTAAGTCAAATAAGGGGAATATGCTTTTTGTGAGAAAATGGATTTTATTTGTTCTTTTGGACTATAATAGAAATTGAGTTTCTCGATTTCATTTAAACTGTGTATGTATATCCATTTTATCCAAGTGCTTTAGTTTTTAATTGAAAATATTGTAGCAGCAATTCATCTTAATTTCTTGAGTTATTCTAGGGATGTTTTTTATTTTCAGTTAGAAAATTCACTTTAAATAGAAAAAAGAATTTTTATGACAAGTTACTGGAAATTTTCTAGGCATTTATTAAATAAGTTAATACATATGAACTTTTTAGCAAAAATATCTGACACAGAGTTAACTTTAAATATTGGCTGCTATTTTAGCTGTGATAATACTGACTTGTAAAAAGAAGAAATAACATGAAATACATATAGCTAATCAGAAATAAACTGTTTTGGGGTCCCTTGGTGGCTAAGTTGGTTGAGTATCTGGCTCTTGGTTTTGGCTCAGGTCATGATCTTGCCGTTCGTGGGTTTGAGCCCCGGGTTGGGCTCTGTGCTGACAGTAGGGAGCCTGCTTGGAATTCTCTGTCTCTCCCTCTCAAAATAAATAAAAACTTGAAAAAAAAATGAAGTACATTGTTTTGGTCAACTTTTCCTTATGATTCAATGTCAGCTTTATTGCTTTGAATTGAGTAATAATAAACCAGATAGGCTGTGTTGGTAATTCACCCATAAGAATTTAATGTCAACTTTTTCACACATTGGTAGTGGTCCTTAACAGGTTTAGTTTATGGATTAGGGTACTCTCCAAAAGAAATTAGTTTTTTTGAATTACTCATTACTTGATGCAAGGAATACTACTGCTTAAAAATAGCAGCTTATTTTACTCATATAAAAACTTTGAATTTAAGATAAGTCTTAAAGCTTCCATACATTTTATTTATTTTGTTTAAATGTTTATTTGTATTTATTTTTAATTTTTTATGTTTATTTTTGAGAGAGAGAGAGGGGGGGGAGAGAGAGAGAGAGAGAGAGAATGAGTATGAGTGGGAGAGGGGCAGAGAGAGAGGGAGAGACAGAATCTGAAGCAGCCTCCAGGCTCTGAGCTGTCAGCACAGAGCCCAACGCTGGGCTCAAACTCATGAACTGCGAGATCATGACCTGAACCGAAGTCAGCTGCTTAACCAACTGAGCCACCCAGGCACCTCTTTAAATGTTTATCTTTGAGGGAGGGAGGGAGGGGGGGAGGGAAAGAGAGAGAGAGAGAGAGAGAGAGGTGCGCAAGCGAGGGAGGGGCAGAGAGAGAGGGAGAGAGAGAATCCCAAGCAGGCTCTGAACTGTCAGCAGTGAGCCCAGTGTGGGACTGGAACTCGTGAACCATGAGTTCATGACCTGAACTGAAGTGGGATGCTTAACTGACTGAGCGACCCAGGTGCCCCAAGCTTCCATATATTTTAAAGAGCAAAAGATTTTCAGACCAGTGTGATTGGTGGCTGATTACTAGCTAAGTTACATTTTATGGAAATTGTATATGCTTGAAAAAGGCACTGAATTTAATCTTAAAATAATCTTTTTCAAAAAAGTGACTTGAATTTAAACAAAGTTTAAATGTATCCTCCAGAATTAAAACTTGTAGGTAGATGCCCTGCCCAAGGGTGCTGTCCCAAGTGTTACGTACTTTTCTTTTATTTCTCAGCATATAAGGTAGAAAACCCAGGCACAGATTTCCAGATGAGAAACCTAGGCACAGGTTGGCCCAATAATTTGACAGAAGTGAATTCAAACCTGCCTCTCTTTGAGACTTGCATTTTATGTTTGTTACTTTTGTTTCAGTTTATAGTCTATTTGTATTCTCCATAAATGCTTTGCTTTCACACCTCAGACATGCCTGAAAAGCCCTTCAAAGAGCTTTATCTTTCTCATTAGTTTCTTGTTCTTTGGGTCTTTTCTTCGGCTTTACTTTTTCTGGAAGTCTTTCTTGTGATTCATTTGCCCCCTCCTCTCTGGTCTCTTAATACCCTTTGTGTCTTCTGTGGCATTTATTACACTGTATCATTGCCTTCTACTTGGCAGTCTCCTACTTTCTTCAGACTATTTGGGAGCAGAGACAATTTTTCATCTTCTTTCCCCAGAGCCTGACACATAGCAGGCCCTCAAAATACTTGTTGAAAGAATAGCTGAAATAGTATGTATATAGGTCAGAAAAATAAGATGGATGTTGCAGGGATGATGGATTTTATTCCAACATAAGAAACATTTTTACTCAAACATTCTAACACTGGAATGGCAAAGCAGTTCAACTGGTGGTAGTATGTTGTGGTTAAGAGCTCGGAGTCTGGAGTTCAACAGATGGAGGTCTTCGTCCTGGCTGTCTTAAGCTGCAGTGTCTTTATAAATGCACTGGAACTACGCTTGATATTTAGTAAGTGCTCAAAAAATACTAGCTGCTATTCTGAGAGAAACTGCCTTACCATCCTATATGATTGGGACTGAGTTGGATGGCTCAGAGTCCTGTTCCCTCCTTCTCCCTCTGGGTTATTTTGAAGCAAATCCAAGTAATTTTCAGTACATATATCTAAAAGGTAAGGATTTTTTTTTATATAACCGTAATATCATTATCCCTAAAAATTGGCAGTAATTCATAACATCAGTAATATCCAGTGCTCAAGTTTCCTTGTTTGTCTCATAATTTTGTTTTCTAGTTGGCTTTATTCAAAAATTCAAACAAGATCCTCACATTGTATTTAGTTATATCTGTTAATTCTCTTTTTAAATTTGTAAGTTCCCTCTACCTTTTTTTTTTCTATTTTATTGAAAAAACCAGGTGGTTTGCCTAGTAGAGTTTCCCAAAGTCTAGATTTTGCTGTTTTGTCCCTGTGGTGTTATTTAACATGTTTGTTTCTTTTCTGTATTTCCTACAAACCACTGAAGACCTACCTACAGGCTTGATTTATTTGGGATCCCCCCCCCTTTTTTTTTGAGGGTGGCAAGAATGCTTCATGGATGGTGGTGCTGTCCATTTCTTACTTCACCACATAATCCCATAATGTCTTAATTTCTTTTTGTGATAAGATGTCATCAGTGAGTTCAGGTCCTGTTGTTCTGATCCACTAAACTGTCCCCACATAGCTTTTTACCTTATGGCTTTAATAGCTATTCATTACTGATGCCTAGACCCATTTTATTAGGATTGCAAATTCATATTTATTAAATGGAATTCTTTTAAAAAGAGCATTTTCTCATAAACTGTTTAGTTCTCTGATGTACAAGAAAATCAGGGTAAGTACCTGATTCTTTATTTTACCAGTTTTCAAAATAATGAATCGGCTCCCTAGCACCAAAGGGGATCAGTGAGATTTTGTTTTTATTTATGATCATGAGTTTCATAAATTTAAAAATATTTTTGTTTTCGTTCCTTACAGATAATATCTTTTTGATGTTCAGGTTGTCTCATCTTTGGTGAGTGGGAATCCTTTTGATGCCACTCCAGTAGTCTTTGATGGCCTTCTTGCTTCCTGGTATAACAGGATGTTCCAGGGTCTTTTTGTACATTACTGCCCTTGGCCTGGAAATCAGCCATTCCTCTGAGGAGCCCTCGTTCTTTTTTTGTAGGAAATGGTATTACTCTGGGCATTACTCATTGCTCCTGAGTGGTTACTGTTGTTACACCACCTCAGTGGATACATTTAGGAATTTTTGTTTTAATAGAAATTTTTTTTCTGATTTTTCTGATTCAAATGTAGAACTTCAGAGTTTTTGCTTTGATTTTATATTTATAGCTCTTCTCATGTGCTGAAAATCTTAATTCTGAATGACATTAGCATAATAACTTATTTGCCTGATATTATATAAAATAGTTTCAGAATAGGGATATCAACATTACTAATACGATTACTGAAAATAGTTTATAACTCTTTTCACATTTTTTATCTTTAGAATATATTCTGTATAGTTCTAATGTTTTAAAATCATTTGCAGTAGCTCTTTTCTATGTTGGTAAGCTACCGTCTCAGTACATAGCCTGAATCATTTGTTTTATTTTTAGAGATTCTTTTTTAAAATTTAATCTTGGTTTTTTGTTTATGTGGTTCCAAGGTCAAATTCAAATACAAGGCAAAACCCATTTGGAAAAGTCTAGTTTTCATGCCTATCTCCTCTTCCTATTATCTCCCTCTTCCTATAGATAACCATTTCTATTAGTTTTGGTTTATCCTTCCACTTTTAAAATATAAGTATGTATACATAGTAATACATCTATATGTCATATATACATAGAAATTAATATTTATTTTCTCCTTTTTTAGGTAAAAGGTAGCTTCCTGTGCATAGTTATTTATTTTGTTTTTTAATGTTACTGTAGCCTCAAAATCCCCTCATAGCAGTATGTAGATATTATTTATTTTTTAACAGCTGCATAGTGCTTCATTATGAGCATGTACATTATTAGCTCATTCAGTCTTTTGCTGTAACAAGACTTTTGCTAATGTTGCTAGCCTTATGCATTTATTTGTTCTTTTTTATTTTGCCAGTTTATCTTTGGAATAAAGCCCTAAAAGTAGGCATGTTGGGTCATAGGTTTAATGAATATGTCATTTTGCCAGATATTGTCAAATTTTCCTCAATAGGGTTTGTACCATGTTGCATTTCCAGAAATGCAAATGCTTTCACATTCTATGATTCCATGAACTTCCAGGGTGTAAAGACATGAATTAAAGGTATATGGGATGGTTGAAAGAAAGTATCGAATGGTTACCGAGAACATATGGAAAGGTTAATGAGAAAACCTGTTTTCTGCTTAAAAGTGAGTGTGATTAGTAAACCGTATTCAAATGAAAATGAAATTTTCAGGGTTAATGTTTGTTTGGTATATGCATGTATTATGAATAAGGAATGAAAATATTCTTTTGGATGAAAAATAATAAGTATTAAACACTTTAAATTCCTTGTTAATAAGACCTTTCATTTGGTGTAGTGAATATTTTGGGTGAAAAAACAAGAATTAGTTTCATTTTGAAGACTAAAATTATTATTTGCTACAACAGAGAAAACACTGGATTTGAAATTTGGCAGTTGCAGATATAATAGCTATAGCTTTCATTGTCCGTATATATCTTTGAAGGTTTGTGACATGTTGTAATTGCACTTTTGAGAGATTATATTAGGTCACCTCTCTTCTTTGCCAATTTTACTGCGGCCTTTTTGTTTTCTACTTGTTTCAAACATTTTTTAAAGGATATAAAAGTATAATTTTTCAGTTTAATGAAATTTTCTGAATTTTATGAAGAAATTAGGTACTATATTGGTACTTGCATTTGAGAATTTTGGTAGGGTATCACTCACAATTATCAAAGTTTTATTGTAGGAAGGAAAAAATTGGGAAGAGAGGTTGGGCTCAGATCATAGAAGACTTGGTTTCCAGGCTGTTTAGTTTGGACTGTATTCTGTAGACAGTGGAAAACTAATAAAGGATTTATGAGTTCTTCCACATTCAAGTGAAAAATTTGAGTGGTACAGTTTTTAGTTTTAATGTAAACTTTGTGACGTAATTGAGTGGTTATATGAAATATTTTTTGATTATGTAGATGCAGAAGTATACATGTTATTGTTAATGGCCAGTTATGGTAACAAATGTTTTTTGAGGCCATACTGTGTACCAAGTACATAGTACACCACTGAGTACTTTATTTGGATTGTCCCCATTAATCCTTACAGCACCTTGGAGAATGGAGACAATGTTGTCATTCTCATTCTCATCCTATCAGAGGAGAAATTTAAATTTTTTTAAATGTTTATTTATTTTGAGAGAGAGGGAGAGCAGGGAAGGTGCAGAGAGTGAGGGAGAGAGAGAATCGCAAGCAGGCTCTGAGTTGTCAGCACAGAGCTTGACGTGGGGCTTGATCCCACGAACCACGAGATCATGACCTGAGCAGAAATCAGCCTCTGAGGCTTAACCAGCTGTGTCACCCAGGCGCCCCAGGAGAAATTGAAGGCTTAGAGAAATGCAACACATTATCCTAGATTGGATCCTGGATCTATAAGTAAAGCCATTATTGGGACAATCAGTGAAATTTGGGGCCTGTTGAATAGATTGTAATATCAGTGTTAATTTCCTGCTTTTGATGGTTTTGTGGTTAGACAGGAAAATGTCCTTGTATTTAAGATACATATATTGAGATATTATGCAGTAATGGGCATCATGTCTGAAACCTATTCTCAAGTGGTTCCAAAGTGTTAACAGTTTCATAATCTGGGTAAAAGGTATATGAAAATTCTGCAGCTCTTACCTGAACTTGAATTTATCAGTTGATCCTTGACCAACATGACTTTGAACTGGATGGGTTCACTTTATGTGGGTTTTTTTTTTTTTTTTGATAAACACAATACAGTACTATAAATGTATTTTCTTTTCCTTATGGTTTTAATATTTTCTTTTCTCTAGCTTTATTGTAAGAACACAATATATAATACATATAAGTACAAAGTATATGTAATTGACTGTTTATGTTATCATTACGGTTTCTGGTCAAGAGGAGGCTAACAGTAGTTAAGATGTTGTGGAGTTAAAAGTTACATGTGGATTTTCAGCAGTTGGTGCCCCAACCACAGTGTTGTTCAAAGGTCAACTGTATAGTATAATGTATATATCTCATTTTAAGTGTGAGTATATATGTATATATGTGTGTGTATATATATATAAAGATATATATAGATATGTATATAGATATACATGTGTATAGATATATAAAGATATATATAGATATGTATATATATCTTTATGTATATATATCTTTATATATATACATACACATACATACACATATCTTTACTGCATCTTCTATTTACTCTAACCAATATCATATGATAGAAAAGTTAAAAATATCAAAGAAATTTTAATTTATTCCTCATTGTTACTTATTAAATTACTCAGTTTGACAACATTAGCTATAACTTTCAAGTTTATTCCAAATCAGATTGTTTGTATTTTGTAATATTTATGCTCTGAGATCACTTAACAAATGTTAAGTGATAATAGTGGGTTTTTTTTTTTATATTTTTATTAGAAGTTTATTCTTTATAATGGACTGTTGTTAAAAACACATTTTATAAAGGGGCGCCTAGGTGGCTCAGTCAGTTAAGCGTCTGATTCTTGGTTTTGGCTCAGGTCATGATCTCATGGTTTATGAGTTTGAGCCCTGTGTTGGGCTGCCTGCTGGCAGTGTGGTCCTTCTCTCTGTCCCTCTCTCACTGTGTCTCTCTTTTTACCCCCTGGTTGTATGCATGCTCTGTCTCTCTCAAAAATAAATAAACATTAAAAAAACATTTTACAAGTTATATATTTAATTTTAATTTAGTTTTATTTTGTTAATATAATTTTAAATGGCACTATCAAAATAACTCCACTTTTTGTTTTAACATAGGTTATCTTATGATGAGGCTTTTGCTATGGCTAATGACCCCTTGGAAGGCTTCCATGAAGTAAACCTTGCTTCACCTACTTCTCCAGACCTTCTTGGTGTGTATGAATCAGGAACTCAAGAGCAGACTACCTCACCAAGTGTCATCTACCGGCCACATCCTTCAGCTCTGTGCTCTGCCCCCATTCAGGCTAATGCCTTAGATGTTTCCGACCTTCCTACACAACCTGTGTATTCATCCCCCAGACGTTTAAATTGTGCAGAAATATCTAGTATCAGGTAGGAGATCATTAAGATACTTATTTTGGAGTATCATGTTAAACAAATGACAGCTTGCTTGTTTGCCTTATTTTCAGTTTTAATATTTTAGAAAATTTAAATAATAAAAGCATGTCCATGAAGAGAGCAATACATGTTAATGTTGAAGAGCAGGGGTCAGCAATCTTTTTATGTAAAGGGCCAGGTGGTAAATATTTTAGGCTTTGCTGGCCATACAGTCTCTGTTGCAGCTATTGAGCTCTGCCTTTAAAATGTGAAAGCAGCCACAGACAGTACATAAATGAAAAAACTCCAATAAAACTGTACGTATGGACACTGAATTTTGAATTTTATATAATTTTCCCATGTCACAAAGTATTTTTATTTTGATTTTTCCCCCCAACCATTTGAGAATGTAAAAATGAATCTTGGTTTGTGAGCCTTATAAAACAGGTAGCAGGCTGAATTTAGCCTACATTTAATTTGCCGACCCCAGTTCTAGAGTAGCACTATCTGATAGAATTTTGTGATGATGAAAATGTGCTAGCCGTTGGCCGTATGTGGCTATTAGACTTGAAATGTGTTAGCTTTGACTGATTTTTTAATTAATAAATAATTTATAAATTACCTTAGTTTTAAAGCTAAGGCTATTAATTAAATATTAGTGCCATTCCAGACTTTCTGTGTTTATGCTAGTTTTGTATGAGCATATGCTGATGTTTCCTGAACTCTCCTTTATAGCATCCATGTTACAGATCCAGCGCCTTGTTCTACCTCTGCAGTCACAGCTGGGTTAACTAAATTAACTGCGAGAAAGGACAACTGTAATGCAGAGAGGGAGTTTTTACAGGGTGCTACTATACCAGAGGCTTGTGATGGCAGTGACGATATATTTGGGTTGAGTACTGATAGTCTGTCCCGTTTACGAAGCCCATCTGTTTTGGAAGTCAGAGAAAAGGGCTATGAAAGATTAAAAGAAGAACTTGCAAAAGCTCAGAGGGTAAGCAGAAAAGATGCTTTATTCTTCCATGTTTTGTATTTGAAATTAATGTTTACTCATGAAGTGGGGCAACTCAAATGAAATCATTGTAGTTTTATACCTACCTTCTCATATGTGTAGCCTCAGCTCCTGTTGGGCAGCATCTGGGAATCTCTGAAATTGGTGGAGTAGTAGTAAAGAAGCTCATCTAAGATTACTAACTGGAAAAATGAGAATCTGAAACCACTACATTGCCTGCTCCCTATCTTACGTTAATATTAACACAGATTTGATGGGTTATGTTCCATGTGTGGGTTTTCCCCTTCTTGTATATGGTTGACTTTATGGTCCTTCACTTGAAGTCATTTAGTCCAAGTCATTTTTTTGGGGGGGGCGGGAATTGTTTTAGTAATAATTCCCTTTGCCATTCAGCTGGGCTTGAATATTTTCTGTATCTTGGAGAATTTTCCTTTTTTGGTAATTTGTTCTGTTTCCCATTTGGTCATCTTTAAAATTTCTGCTATTTATTCCCAGATTTGTGGCTATGTCCTGCTCTTTTTCTGTGACTGCAATTAAGTTTCAGAGGGAAATTTATAGTGCTAAATATTTATAATTAGAAAAAGGAAAAAGTCTCAAATCAGCAATCTTAAGCTCTCACTTTAAGAACCTAGAAAAAAAGGGGCACCTGGGTGGCTCAGTCGGTTAAGTGTCCGACTTCAGCTCAGGTCATGATCTGACGGTTCGTGAGTTCGAGCCCCATGTTGGGCTCTGTGTTGACAGCTGAAAGCCTGGAGCCTGCTTCAAATTCTGTCTCCCTCTCTCTCCCTGCTCTTCCCCCACTCGTGTGCGCTCTCTCTCTCTCTCTCAAAAATAAATAAAAACATTTTTAAAAATTATAAAAAAAGAACCTAGAAAAAAATAGCAAAAGCAGAGCAAGCATAAGGAAGAAAATAATAAAGATAAGAGGAGAAATCAGTGAAATTGACAACAGAAAAACTAGAGAAAATGAGTGAAACAAAGTGCTGATTCTTTAAAAAATAATGAAATTGACAAACCTCTCACAAGACTGACAAAGACACAGATTATTAATAGCAGGAATGAAATGGGATATCACTACAGATTCTGTAGACATCAAAAATACAATAAAGGAATAATATGAACAACTTCCTATATAAATTTGACAACTTAGGTCAAATGGGCCAATTCACATTTAGAAACTTGAGAAGATAGGGCATATTTTAAATATGTAATTTTTAGCATGTTATGACATTTCACAAACACATATTCCTTCTCTCTTGCTACCAGATTTGTCTCTTAAGAGTGTAAATTGTTGTTTGTATCCCTAGTGCTTAGCAGAATTCAGTATGATGCCTGACATTTATGCTTCCTTATGAATGCTTCAGTGAATGGCTGATAGCTAAAATAGCCACACAGATATTTTAAAACATTTCTGGTTAAATATATTTTATCGAAAAGAAAAATCAGTAGCCTTTTTATCTTTTTTCCAAAGGGAAGGGATATGTGATTGTATTTGGCAGAAGCCATCTGGATCAGACTCTGTTGTCTTAATACACAGTAGTAAGTGCAATCACAGTTTATGTAGAGCTGAACTATTGAGCATATATATCTATCATTGAGAATATGTTGTGGTTACTTATTGATGAGAACAGATTGCTAATTTCTTAGCTCAAGTTGAGAATTTCTTTTAAAGTCTTTTATTTGCTGTATTTAGAGGTCCTGTTGAGGTAATTGAAATAGTAATGCCATGTGAATGTATACATATGGTGAATTATGAATGTACAAGATAGTATTAATACTTAGAGGTTAAGTCTTGAAAATGTCTTGAATGTGAAAATATTTCTTGATTGTATCAGCCTGTGAATTAAAATTATGTCAACGACCATTCTCTTTATTCTGATTATTCTTTTAAGAGACTACAGAGAGTTACTGTTTTTCCATTCTTTTACCTTTAACCTATTTTTATCTTCTTCTGTAAAGTGATTTTTTTGCAGGTGGTATATAGCTATCATTTTGCTTTTTTATCCATTCTGTTAATCTTTGCCTTTTAATTGGTGTGTTTAGACCATTTACATTTAATGTGATATTAATATGGTTTTGTTTATATATGCCATCATTACTGTTTTTATTTTGTTTGTTCCATATGTTCCTTTTTCTTCTTTTTCCTTCTTTTATGCTTTCTTTTGGATTAATTCCATATTTTTGCTGATTTCATCTTGTCTCCTTTGGCTTATTAGGTATATATCTTTGTTGTGCTAACTCAGTGATTGCATTAGGGTTTATAATATACATAATTAACTTATCCCTGTATCTTCTAATGACGTTATACTATCTCACATATAATGTAAGAACCTTACAAAAGTGTACTGCCTGTCTCTTCTTTTCCTGCCTTTGTGCTATAATTGTTTTTTGCTCATGATTGTATTTTGAACGCATAATTGGTTTTCAATACATTTTGTTGATTAAATGAATGTATATATATGTATGCAGTTACATCATTGTATGAATAGACACTTGTTAGGTAGGGACATGCTAGCTGCTTATAAGCAACCCCTAAATTTTAGTAACTTGAAGTTAATTTTTATTTATTGACATTCTGGAATAGATGTGCATAGTTGTTAGGCAGATCTTTATGAAATAATTCAGGGCTCCTTTTTCTTCTGTCTTGGATGTTTGTAATCTTCTGGAATTTTATTATCTATATCTAACCAGTGAGATGAGGGGAAAAGAAATCTTGGAGAAGGCACGCTGGCTTCTAAAGAGCCTTGACTTAGAAGTGACACACACAATTTTTGCTCACATTCCATTGCAAACCAATTTCATGCTGATACTTAGATGTGTGGTGGGCTAGGAAATGTAGTCCCTACTGGGCAACCACTTCCCAGCAACAAATCCATACGATGTGTAGGGGGAATACTAATGTGATCATTGATTTTGAGGTACAGAGTTGCCAGAAATGATACGGTAGTTCACTTGTTTGGCCTTCTGTAGGTCATTGCTGAAGAGCATTTTTGATGGAATTCTGAAGTAGAAGTTGGGCTTTGGTTTACCTTTTTTAAATGTTGCTTCTTGGGTACTAACCAAAGCAATCTACATATTTACTGCAATTCCTATCAAAATAACGCCAGCATTCTTCATGGAGCTAGAACAAACAGTCCTAAAATTTGTATGGTATCAGAAAAGACCCTGAATAGCCAAAGCAATCCTGAAAAAGAAAACCAAAGCTGAAGGCATCATAATTCCAGACTTGAAGCTGTATTACAAAGCTGTAATCATCAAGACAGTATGGTATCAGCATAAGAACAGACACATAAATCAATGGAACAGAATAGAGAACCCAGAAATGGACCCACAAATGTATGGGCAACTAATCTTTGACAAAGCAGGAAAAGAATATCAAATGGAATAAAGACAGTCTCTTCAGCAAGTGGTGCTGGGAAAATTGGACAGCAACATGCAGAAGAATGAGCCTGGACCACTTTCGTACACCATACACAAAAATAAACTTAAAATGGATGAAAGACCTAAACATAAGACAGGAAGCCATCAAAATCCTAGAGGAGAAAGCAGGCAAAAACCTCTTTGACCTCAGCTATAGCAACTTCTTACTTGGCACGTCTCCAGAGGCAAGGGAAACAAAAGCAAAAATGAACTATTGGGGCCTCATAAAGATAAAAGCTTTGGCAAAGGAAACTTCTGCAAAAGAAATAATCAGCAAAGGTAAAAGGCAACTGACAGAATGGGAGAAGATATTTGCAAACAACATATCAGATAAAGGGCCAGTATCCAAAATCTATAAAGAACTTATCAAAATCAACACCTAAAAAACAAATAATCCAGTAAAGAAATGGGCAAAAGACACGAATAGACAGTTTACCACAGAAGATATCTAGATGGTCAGCCGACACATGAAAAAATGCTCAACATCACTCATCATCAGGGAAATACAAATCAAAACCACAATGAGATACCACCTCACACCTGTCAGAATGGCTAAACTTGACAACTCAGGCAACAACAGATATTGGCAAGGATGTGGAGAAAGAGGATGTCTTTTGCACTGCTGGTGGGAATGCCAACTGGTGAGCCCCTCTAGAAAACCGTATGGAGGTTCCTCAAAAAATTGAAAATAGAACTATGCTGCAACCCAGCAATTGCACTACTAGGTATGTATCCAAGGGATACAGGAGAGCTGTTTCTTAGGGACATATGCACCCTAATATTTATAGCAGCACTGTCAAGAGTAGCCAAAATATGGAAAGAGCCCAGGTGTCCATCGACTGATGAACGGATAAAGAAGGTGTGGGTGGGTGGGTGGGGGAATACTATGTGGCAATCAAAAAGAATGAAATTTTGCCATTTGCAACAATGTGAAAGTACACTGTATTATGCTAAGCAAAACAAGAGAAAGACAAATATATGATTTCACTCATGTGGAGTTTAAGAAACAGATGAACATAGGGAAAGGGAAGCACAAATAAGATAAAACAGAGACAAACCATAAGAGACTCTTAAATACAAAAAACAAACAGAGGATTGCTGGCAGGGTATTGGGTGGGGGGAAGGTCTAGAAGGGTGAGAGGCATTAAGGAGGACACTTGTTGGGCTGAGCACTGGTTATGTAAGTGATGAATCACTAAATTCTGTTTCTGAAATTATTACACTATATGTTAACTAACTTGGATTTAAATTAATAAATAAAATAAAGTGTTGCTTCCTGGACTCGGTCCCAAATTCTGCTGAAATAATATTATCATGCTGAGGCTTGGGGATTTGCATTTTTAATAAACTCCCTCATTGTTTCTTATATTTACTAAGTGTGAGACCCACTGGTATAATGTGTTACTTTCAGCTTTTAATTACTCTTCCTTAAAAGAGAGTGAAATAACTTGGAAAATAAAATTCAGTGGAATGACTTGCAGCCAGATAAAGTCACTCAAAAACACGTACCTGTATCAAATCCATATTCAGCATGGTTCTACTAACTGTGGCCATGGATGTTCATAAACATGTACTATGTTCTTTTATAAACATATATTTCTTGAGTAACCAAAGTATTAACAGCATTGTTCAAAGCCCTGTAGGGGGCAAAAACAAATTAGACTTGACCCTGTCTTTAAGGTGTTTACTAGTTGGGGAGAAAAGACATGTATACACGGTCATGTTTACTGATACGGAGTTGTACATTTTTTTTTTCCGATTTTAACCTTCATGACACTCATCATTGCCTACTTGTGTGTGAACTTGGTTGTAGTTCATGTGATTAATTCAGTTGAATTCTGTGAGTTGGGTTTATTTGTTGGTCTTAATTACTGACTTAAATGTCTTCAAAATGACCTCATTATGATAGCATTGAAACAGAAAAATATTTAAAAAAAGAATAAAAATCTCTGTCTCTGTCAGCTTAAAAGAGTTCTTCCTATAAGTGTAAAATGAAAAGTCTAAGTGGAAAAAAAACATAGTTTCATTGACAGCACTTTTTCTTTCTTGATGTATTAAATGTTTATCTTAAATACAGTAGTCTTAAGTTTGGAATATACTTGATCAGAGACCTAATGTTCTGTGGTTTGAGTATCTCTCAAATTTCTTTTCTTTAGTACTACCACTCTAAATTTGTATCTGCTGCCTAAAGTATACCAGTGATCAGTGAACTGTTTTTCTTGTATCTAGTCTTTTTTTAACGTCTCTACACTTCCAAGTTACCACTTTGAATTGCAGATCTGATTGTTGCTATCCTGTTTAAAATCTTTCAGTGACTTCCCATTTGCCTTTGAGATAATTTCCCTTTGTCTTTAAAGGAAATCCTGATTTCCAAGGCAGTGCTTTTCAGGACAGGTCATAAACCTAAGTTGTTGGCATTATCTTTTTGTGGTAGTTATCCCTCCTCGTCTTTAGCTACTATAAAACATACTCTTTTATTTCTTCCTCTGCATTTGGCAAACTCATACTTTTTCTGGTATGTATGCATCACTATAGTCCTTATTGAATAGCCATGTGAATCTGTTTAAAGATTTGCTACGCTGAACAGGAAAATCATTAATGGGGGTTTACTCCTTTTCTAAGTGTCCCCGGCACCTAGATGAATGCCTGATGCTAACAGAAGAATCAGCACTCAATCAACACAAAATTAATGTTTCTTGAAGGAATGAAGTTTGAATAACTGTTACGGTATAACATTCTGATAATGAAAAGTACAAATTCTGAGAAATAGTCACACGAATTACAAATTCAACTTCACATAGGTAGACTGAGAATAGACATTGAGGCATAGAGAGAAAGTAGTCAGACATTTACGTGGAAAAGGTTAAACCAGATGGATGGGCTCGGATGGGGAGTGAAACGAGTGAATCAGGCCAGTTTTACTCTAGCTTTAGAGTATGGATCAAGGGAGATAACTCGAAAGGGAAATTGAGCACATGTTGTAGAGGGCCTTTAGTATTACAGTGAGGTCCGTGCCACTTTGGTAAATGATAGGGAGCTATTCAAGAATTTTGCCTTCATGAATGACAGTGTATTGCTCTAGTGGATTGGAAATTTCTCTAGGGGCAGTATCTTAGCTGGTTTTGTATCCTGAGGGATTACCATAGGGACCACCTAGCAGGAAATGTTGAATAAATTGGCTTAGTTTTCATAGGAAATTGTAAAATAGTGAAATTTTAGAGTTTGAAAGAATCTGGCATTAGATTTATGCAGTTACAGATTTAAAAATTAACTCAGGGAGAATTGGCATCTTTATGATATCTTTCTACTCAAAAACATGGTGTGTCCTTCCTGTTTGTTTAGGACTACTTCTGTATTTTTGTATTTGGCAGTATTTTAAAGTTTTCATTTTGCGTTGTGGTCTTTAGCGTTCTGAAGTTTTGTCATCAGTGATTTTTGCCCTGTATTCTGTCTAGTCTGATATCAAGATTCAGATTCCTATTTTATTTTTATTTGTATTACGTTTTAAAGCATACTTCACCCATTTTTTTTTAATCTGTCTGAATCACTTTGTTTTAGGTGTGTCTCTTATGTATAGAGTACAGAGATAGATTTTTTTTAAGCCAACCTGAAAATCATTTTCTTTTAATTAGGTGAGTTACGCCCATGCACCTTTATTGATAAATTTGTTACGTTTGGGCTGGTTTCTGTCACATAGCTTTCAGATGGCTCCTGGGTGTGTATGCAGACCCTTATGTGCTCTGTTTTCTTCGTGTCTTCTTCCTTTTTGGTGTTTTGGAAGGTTTGATTTCCGTTCTAGTTGTTACTTTCCTTTAATCAAAGATGTATATATCTCCCAGCCTTTCTTGAGATACTGCCTTTGTTCCCTGCCATAAGCAATACTGAAATTATCTAGCTCCTGTTTATTTCTCTTATATCATTGAATTTTAAAGTTTTATCTCAGTTTTAATCTCTTGCTCTTAGATATGTTTAGGTTTATATTAAGTTGTGAGTCTCAAGTTGTATACTTTTGCTCCCCATGAATATTTGAGAAGTTTATGACTTTAATTTCATCTTTCTCTTATTTGTGTGTATGTATGTGTGTTATTTAAAAAAATTGTTTTTAACAGTTTTATGTTAAGAGACGAGAGACAGGGTGTTGGCGGGGGAGGGGCAGAGAGAGAGGGAGCCACAGAATCAGAAGCAGGCTCCAGGCTCTGAGCTATCAGCACAGAGCCTGATGCCGGGCTCGAACCCATAAACTGCGAGATCTGAAGTCAGATGCTCAACTGACTGAGCCACCCAGGTGCCTTAATGTTTGTTATTTTTATATTCCTAAAGCTCATAACATTTAAGTAGCTGTTTTGTCAGCTCTATCCCTTTTTAAAAAATAGACTTAATTTTTTTAGAGCGGTTTTAGGTTCACCTAAAATTGAGAGAGAAATACAGAGTTCCCATACACCTGCATGGTCCCTCAGCACTATCCAATCCCACCCCAGGATGATACATTTTTTATAATCAATGACCCTATATTGGCATATCACTATCCCCCCAAATCCAGAATTTATATTAGGGTTCCCTTGGTGTTCTGCATTCTATGGATTTTGACAAGTGTATAATGACATGTATTGACCGTTGTAGTATTACCCAGAATAGTTTCACTGCCCTGAAAATCCTCTAAACCTGTTTATTCCTCCCTACCCCCAAATTCTTGCAACGATTGATATTTTTATGGTCTCCATAGTTTTACCTTCTCCAGAATGTCATATAGTTGGAATCAGAGTATGTAGCCTTTTCAGATTAGATGCTTTTATTTAATAATACGCATTTATTTTCCTCCATGTCTTTTCATGGCTTGGTAGCTCATTTCCTTTTAATGCTGAGTAATATTCCATTATCTCAATGTACCACAGTTTATTCATTCACCTACTGAAGGACATTTGGGTTGTTTCCAAGTTTTGGCAGTTAGGAATGTATAAACATCTGTGTACAGGTTTTTGTGTAAACCTGTTTCCAACTCCTTTGGGTAAATACTAAGGAGTGCAGTTGCTGGATCATATGGTAAGAGTGTGTTTAATTTTATAAAAAGCGGCCAAACTGTCTTTTAACCTAGCTGAGCCATGCTAAATTCCCAATGCATGGGAGAGCCTGTTACTTCCCGTCCTTGCCAGCATTTGGTATTGTCAGTGTTCTGGATTTTGGCCACTCTTGATAGGTGTGTGATGGTATCATTGTTGTTTTAATTTGCATTTCCTGATGACCTATAATACAGAATATCTTTTCGTATGCTTATTTGCCTTCTTTATATCTTCTTTGTTGAATTGTCTCTTCAGGTATTTTGCCCATTTTTTAATCCGATTGTTTGTTTTCTTACTGTTGAGTTTTAAGAATTTATATATTTTTGATAATAGTCTCTTATCAGATACGTCTTTCGCAGAAATTTTCTCCCAGGCTTGTCTTTTCGTTCTCTTGATATCATCATCTTTTAGTTGTAGTTCTACAGTTAAATATGTTTGCTTCTCACCCTCAGTCCTTAGCGTTAAAGCTTCTCCAGCTTCTTCTGGATTATCTGAATCTCATTCTTTACTTGGTCACTCAGTCACTCATAGGAGAGAGATTCTCTGAAGTTTTGCAGGTTTATAACTCTTTGTCTCTGACTTTATACTTTGGCTAAATATAAAATTCTCATTTCACAGTGTTTCCCTTGACTATCTTAAAAATGTTATTCTGGGGGTACTTGGGTGGCTCAGTCAGTTGAGCATCCAACTTTGGCCCAGGTCATGACCTCATGGTTCGGGAGTTCGAGCTTCACATCTGGCTCTCTGCTGTCAGCACAGAGCCTGCTTCTGATCCTCTGTTCCCCTCTTCCTGCCCCTCTCCCACCTGCAGTCTCTCAAAAATAAAATTAAATATTAAAAAAAATGTTATTCTGGTGTTTTCTAGCATAAACTGCTGTTGGCATTTTAATCCCAATCTGATTACCTTATAGGTGACTTGGATTGTGTTTAAGTTTTTTTATAACAGTAACTTCACATATCTGTGTTTGTTTTCCATATTTAAATGAATTGGATTTTCCTGGACTGTTAGGAGGAGGTTCCTGTGAAGGAGGAGGATAAACCAAGGAGTTTCATGTTCAAGAGCTTTCCCTTCTGTTGTTATTGGTGTATCTGTGTAACCACTTCTGTCTTTCAGAGGTAAACCTTGTTCAGGAAGGTTTTCTCCTCTAGCCCAGTGCCTCTGCAAACTTTATAAGCTTAACATTATCTCTAAAAATGGTATTTCTAGTAGAAATATAAGAAAAGATAATTATTTTTTCTTACACTACTTTCTGCGATCTGTTTCCTTTGGAACCTTGCCACCCTCTTTCTCCTTTGATATCTTAGCCTTCTTTCTCTCTATGTCCATTATTCCTGTCCTGCAGTTTGGTTTCAGATTCCAAGCGTTTTTCCCTTGGGGTGGGCTTTGTACTAGAAGGGTCTCTTTGCTGGATGCTGCATGATTCCTCAGAGTTTAGAGCATTACAGCACTGTTTGCTGTGTCAGGACTACATACACATTTTTGCATTCCACCTGCAACTTGGAGCCTATGAAAACCTTTTCCTTTTTCTCCATTTATTCTCATACTTGTTCTCCCAGTTTTCAGAGAGGCTGAGTCCTCTCCTTTGGGGTATTTGTAATGATTTTTGGGTTCTGAGGCTTCATATGATACCTCTGTAGTCACTTCCACTTCCTGCTGTCCCTTCCACATAGCTGCTGATTCTTTGGTGTTGGTAGTGTAGCCACGTTCTCTCACAGTCTAAGATTTGTGGGGATTTCCTTCCGTAGTTTTGTTGAAGGTGTACTCATTGGGTTCTTCTGACCTTCCAGTTGGTATATTTGATTTTCAGGAGTTGCCCTTGGGGGATTCTATGCTGCCACCACAATTACAACACAACAAATCCATTATTTCATTAGTGTAATTGTGACCAATATATAGGAAGGTGGGATTTTATGTAGCCCTAAATTTGAAAGATTAATTTAGGACAGCATATAAAATTGCATATTATTTACATCTTAATAAGAGATTTTTTAAACATCTATTTGATACCTTTTGAGAACTCATGTATAAATATTAGGAAGTGATTTTGTCGTTAACATTTTTCTTAGTTTTAAATGCAAATATGTTTCATTCACTTCTGGTTGCAGGGCTAAATGGGTATAGTCTACTAATGGAAATTTTAGACTAATTGCCATATGGTACATAGTTATCTATAAGTGAACAAATTTTAAAATAAACTTGAAAAAACCACACTGAACTTTTACTGAGATGGATAAGCGTAATTAAAGAAATTCCCTCCTGGATGGAAATAAATATCTTCAGAGAACAGTTAAGGGAAAAAAGAGTGAAGTTATTGAATTGTGTATTTCACATATAATATATAATCTTAATCTTTGTATGTCTCATGACGGAAACATTAAAATTTAAATATGTAAGTTGGAAATATCTGTAACTTTAGACTTGCCTCATTGTCTTCCACACAGCAAGTGCTAGATCAACATTTTCAGTGTGAACCTTAGGAGGGGACAGTATTAATATTTTGTAATTTTATTAGTAAAGATTATGTAGTCTGCTGAATCTAACTTCAAACTATGGAGATTCAAAGTAAAATGATCAATTTCTCATAGGAACTGAAGTTAAAAGATGAAGAGTGTGAGAGGCTTTCTAAAGTGCGAGATCAACTCGGGCAGGAACTGGAGGAGCTCACAGCCAGTCTGTTTGAGGTTGGTCTATTTATGTCTTGGCCAAGAGCAACGTCTTGCTTTTTTTATATTCATAGAATTGTTCTTTGAGGGAATCTTGGAAAAGTAATGCTTAGCTTTACATAGTTTCTAAGTCATCTGAAAAATGAAATCTTTAAGATGGAGTCTACAATTTCAAATGATGGGAAAAGGAAAAGATACCGTAAGCTACCAGTATCAATCAGGTTGTTTAAAAATGCCCATGTGGGAAGAAAGGTTGTAAATTTTAATTCTGTTTTTATCAAGTATTTAGGGGCTACTTTAAGATAATCTTACAATGTGACTCCAGAACAAAGATGGGAAACCCTTGAGGTAGCTATCTGATAGGTGATGGTTTGAGGATTGTTAGAAAGCACACCTACTTGTTAGACGGCACACTTCACCTACCTTTCTTTCTTTCTTTCTTTCTTTCTTTCTTTCTTTTTTTTAAGTTTATTTATTTTTGAGAGAGCGATTGGGGCGGTGGTGAGGGGGGAAGGATCCCAAGCTGTGCTATCAGCACAGAGCCTGACATGGGGCTCGATCTCAGGGTTCACAAGATCATGACCTGACCTGAGATCAGGAGTTGGATGCTTAACCGACTGAGCCGCTCATGCATTCCCACACTTATCTCCCTCCTGCCAACAGGACCAAAATTTCTGCCCAGTTCTAGCAGTGTTTCTCATTAAGGGTTCCACTGACATTGTCATTTTGCGTTTTTTGACATATTAGTCAGGGTTCTCCAGAGACACAGAAACCAATAAGATGTGTATATAGAAAGAGATCGATCTAAGAAATCAGCACCCGTGATTATGGAAGCTGGCTGTTCCCAAAACCTGCAGAGTGAGTTAACAGGCTGAAGACCCAGGAGAGCTCATGGTGTAGTTACAGTCCAGGTACACAGGTCTGAGAAACCTGAGAACTGATGGCGCAGTTCTAGTCCTAAGGCTGACAGGCTTGAGATGCAACAAGAGCTGATGTTTCACTTGGATTTTGAAGGCAGGAAGACTTTTCTTGTACTCCGTGGGGATCAGCCTTTTTGTTCTGTTCAGTCCTTCAACTGATGGGATGAAGCCCAACCACAGTATGGAGAACAGCCTGCCTTATTTCACGTACCAATTCAGATGTTAATCTCAGAAACACTTCCACAGAAACACCCAGAATAATGTTTGACCAAATATCTGGGCATCCAGTGGCCTAGTCAAGTTGACGCATAAAATTAACCATCGTACTTAGTGTTGGCCCTAAGATAAAAGTTCCTTATTCAGAAAGGTTGTTGTGTTACTGGAATGACTACTGTCATTATCACATCAATAATTTCTTTTTTTTCCTCTAAAAATTTGTTTTTAAAACTTTGTAGTAAAAGATTTTAGAAAAATTTCTTCCGTTTTTGTTTTTTTATGCAACATTTTTTTCAGTTTTAGAGGTATGCATATTTTCTTACATAATTGTAATCCTAATATATTTTGTATTTTTTCTTCAAATAACACGTTTTTGTGTTAACTTGCATGGTCATTGCAGTGATAGTCCTAATCTATCAACTTGCATACTCCACCATTTTTAGTGTTGTAAGTAACATCATAACAGGTTAAATGGGGGTTTCTTCAGATGTGGACTTTTCTGTGCCACACACCTTTGGCCCCTCCTCTGTCTTTTTTGGGATCATTTTCTTTCATGAACATTGGAAAACTGATCTATTATTATTTTTTGTTAGCTAGTCCTCAGAGATGAGAGGAAGATAAATGTAAGGATGGGAAGAGTGGGGAATTAAAGCTCTAGAAGACAAGAGTTATAGGACTTGTCACATTTTTGTTTGCAGAAGGGGTATGCAGAAACCTTAGACTTTTTCATCCAGTATTGTCTGGCCAGAAAAATTTCATAATGATGTATAGGTACCAGATAAGAAAGCAAATGTGTTAAGTTTCTCACGTGCCTGCCCATAATTTTAGCCTTGCTTAGTTCCTCTTGTTTGCACTTGTATGTATATTCTATTAGATGAAGTAGGAGGAGAACAAACAGGAGAAACTTCTCCCTCTCCATAGTGGGATGTGAAGGAACAGAAATGCTGGTTTTGCAATGAATGAAAAAGTATACCAAAAAAAGGTTTTGGGTCCCTGATCTATCCCTGACCCGACAATGGCTAATAACCTTGATACTATGTATTCTTTCTGGGAAAGAAGTTACATTAATTAAAGGTGATTTCAGTAATGAAGAGAATTGTCTTCAAACCAGTTATTTATGAATTTTGTGAAAAGGTGCTAAACATTTTTCTGTGGTCTTTTTAATTATGCCTTCATGATCTCAGTTTACCATTGTATTATGAAAAAGCTTTTTGCTTGCATTTTAGGTATGTGTACATATAGTTTTTTAAGAATTAAATATTATTTTGAATAAACAATTTGTACAACTTTGGTAAACTTAACATGTAACTTCAAATTAGGAGTTTGTTGTGTATGAATCATCTTGAATATAATATACTTTGTAGCAAAGTTGTGTCTTAAAAAAACTATCAAAAATAAGAACTCTAAAGTTATATAGATGTATTCCCACCTAGTATCTCAGATTTTGAGATAATATAGAATGAAATCAGTTGAAATAATGCTTTACAAAGAAAAAAAGAGGGGTAGCCTTAAGATTTTTCTTTTATTTTTTTTTTACATTTTGTCAACCACTTTTAGTAAATGTCTGTAATATGCCTAGTTTTCTCTTTGTAATGCCATGAGGCATATAATGAAAATTATTGTCATTTTATCTGTGAGGAAAATGAGGCATAAGAGGTTAAGGAGCAATGTTGGGATTCAAATTCATAACCCAACCCTTACTTTAAGTACTATGGAAATCATAAATGGGACTTCTGTTCGTCTGAAGCCACAGAAAAGGAGTCATCATTGAGGACTCTCCTTTTTCTCACATTCAGACTGTCCGTATTTTACAAGCCATTAGTATTTATTACCTAGCCCAGTAGATGCCACATTTTTTGATCATGTACTCAATCTATAAAAGAACAATTTGAGCATGTACCTTTATTATGATGAAGATATGTAATATTGAGAATTACCTATGTGACAGGCACTGTTTTAAAAGCATATATACTTACTTATAAATTACATGTATATACTAATATATATAAATTGTTATATAAATTATAAAACACCAGTTTATAAAGCAACTCAATCGTAAATGCTTATTTTTTATAATAGTACAGAAATGTTTTATTCTCACTAAAATATGTTGTGATATGTATATATTTTTTTAGTGAAAGTAGTACACTTGCATATGTTACCTTGTTCTAGAGAATTTTAATCTTAACAATTTATGATTCAGATGAAGTTCTGGTCTAAATTCCATATTTTAAATTAAATGTAATGCAGCTAATAACTCACAAATACATGGATCCAAATGGAAGAAATACATCTTTCTCTATATTAAATCATTATACTGAATTTTCAGTTCCATGCCTGGTTATGTGAAACTTTTTCTAGAATATTCTCTAGTGAATTTGTATTCTCTAATACCAACGATGTCTTTGTGAATTAATCAGCAAATGTTGAGTTTAAATGTTATTTGAAAGAAAGAGTAAAAACACCTTCATTTGAATCACTGCTAACCAGATAGGAAAAAAATTCTGTTTTCAAATTCTGGAAGTGTATAGACATGAATGTTTATATCAGGTCTGCAAACTACAGCCTGTCTTTACTTTTGTGCAGCCTTATGAGCCAAGATTGGTTTTTACACTTTTGAGTGGTTAGGGAAAAGAATCAAGAGAGTATTTTGTGACATGAAACCTGAAATTCAGATTTCAGTGCTGATAAATGTTTATTGAAACGGCCACGTTCACTGTCCACGTGTTGTCTGTGGCTGCTTTCACACTGCAGTAGCAGGGTTGAGTATTACAGCAGAGACCGTATGGCTCATAAAGCCCAAACTGCTTACTGTGTGACCCTTTACAGAAAAAGTTTGCTGACTCCTGGTGTACCTGATACTTGCATTTTTTTCAGCTTTCAGAATGGCAGAGTGATAGAAAATTTTCCAACTTGTTTTGAAGCTACTTTTTGATGTCTTTTGTCACCTTGCAAAACCCTATACGTTATCTTTTTAGCTGTTGCTTCTGCCTCCTTCTAGCTCTCTTACCTTTCCATTTGGGACCCCAGGGACGCTCTTTTATTGTATCCCTCATATCACTAAGGGAAAAGGCACCCCAAATTCCAGCTCTCTTTGGGTTTACATCTTCTCCTGGATCTTGGTCCCCTAGTTCTTTACTTTTGCTAGTTCTCTGATGCCTTCAGACACATTTAAAAAAATTTTGTCCTTGTCCAGCTTTTCTGTTTATTCTCCATGTGAAGTTTGGTCCAAATTGCATAGTCTGCTGTTAAGGAAGGCAGAGTGCATTTCCAAACATTTAAACAGATAATCTCTCCTTCACATGAGTTACTTTTGCATTTGTAGTTAAAATGTCACTTATCCTGAAGGGTCAGATGAGATATGTTTATTATTTTGAAAATATCTTCCAAATAGAGATCTGTTGACAGCCACTTGTCAGAAGAATTCAGGAAATCTGGAACGTTTATTATTTTTAAAAGAAAAATGCATACCTCATTATTAAATTGTCAGCTGTTAAGGACTTCGTTACAAGATAACCAGCGTAATTGTGCTTGGAAGATTTTCAGTTAATCTCATTTCATTATAAAGCATTGATAGTAAAGCATCTCTTATTTAAGCTAATGTGATCTGTAAATTCATATTATGGGCATGTAAACAAACTGCAGTTCATTACAGCACTGGAAAAGCAGATGAACAAACGGGCATGCTGCTGTCAACTCTGATGTGGAGAATGTCTACTCTTCCACTGAAAAGTTGACAGACTTAGTAAGGATGCCGTTGTCAAACATGTATTAAATGTCTTTGAAGCCGATTTCCTTCCTTGCTTCCTTTCTCCTTTCCTTCCTTCCTTCCTCCCTCTCTCTCTCTCTCTCTCTCTCCTTTTCATCCTTCTCATAAACTGCAAAATGTAGTTCTAACATATGTGTTTTTAAATCCCAGGGGATTATCTCAAGCACCCTATGTACTGTTCCAGTCCATCCTTAATCCTTTATGGGATTATTCCATACAGCAGAGTAATTTTTTAAAAATAAAGATCAGTGACTGTCTTCCTTACAAGATCATAAGGCTTCATATTGCACTTAGAATAAGAGCCAGGATTCTTCCTTGGACATTTTATTTGATTATTACAATGTAAACTGAATGTAAGCTCCTTAAGAGACAAGGACCCGTCTCTTTTCCCAGTAGGTTATTAGCACCTGGAATAATACCTCACAAAAAGGTGTCATGAGTAAATGTTTGATGAATAAATATAAGAAAAGAAAAAGGAATTAAATACCCAGAGTTTCATAGTTATTGTACAAAAAATTAAGACCTTACTAAAGGCTAATCTCTGATTTGTCCTTTTAGATTAACTCTGCACAGAATTGTCACTTAATATCATTTTGTGAATGTTTTCATTGGAAGCCCTAAGGCTTTTCAGCTGTCATTCCTACAAACTGCAGCATTATTGATGTATTAATATTTTTACCTGTCCCTTCAGTATATGTTTGCTATGACTAATAACATGAGTATGCATATTGTGACCCGAGTTACAGAAACCTAACCACTGAGAATTTGGGTTTGACATGTGGGATGTTTATTCTTTCACACAGTCTTTTTACACAAGCATTCACCAGGAGGATTGAACTTGGCTACCTCAGTGATACTGGTACTAAAAGAAGGTACCTATTCCTAACTCCTACTAGTTTCTCTGTCAGACGACTGTTGTTATGTCAGGAGTTGACACGGAATACTTCATTTTCAGGTTAAAAGTTGGTAGTACATTTTTGCTACTGTTGTAGATACTTTTTGAGAGATTTTTGAAAACAAATGCTCAATACGTTTCCGAAATTTGAGATTTCACCTTTTTCAGGAAGCTCATAAGATGGTGAGAGAAGCAAATGTTAAGCAGGCAACAGCAGAAAAGCAGTTAAAGGAAGCACAAGGAAAAGTAAGTTTTTGCTGCTTTCATAGTAAAAAAGTACAAAGAAATCAGTGATTACTGTTTTAAGGATACTTTAACATCGATTGGCTTTTGTTCCTATTGTAAACTAGTGTTTATTTTAGAAGATTTGGAAACTGCAGGAAACTATAAAATAGGGAATAACCACTACACAGATAGGGTTAATAGTGAACAGTTGGGGTTCACTGATATTAGAACCAAAGGATTTAAAGTCTTGTGAATCACATGTATTCTCAAAAGGACTAGACAATCACATTTTAAAGTTAATATTTTTCTTAATTCACTGAAAAAAACTCCACCAAACTGTTATTTTATTATTTTAGGAATGAACCACAACTAATCATAAACTATTCTATTTGGAGATTTTCAAAATTCACATGAAGTTTGTGTTAGACATTTTGATAATTTGAAAAATTTCCTTTAACATTGTGAATAGCAGCTGAATCTAAACTGTAAGAAACATTAAAAAACTTGGTTTTACTTTTTATTAGTCCACAAGAAATACCAATTAAACTTATATTCATCTTTGAAAGGAAAGTGTTTTGATCAAACTGCTGACATTTAGCTGAATCTGTCATAAAACTTAGTGTATGGGACTATGTTGATTTCTTTTCAAGATTGATGTACTTCAAGCTGAAGTAGCCGCATTGAAGACACTCGTATTGTCCAGTTCTCCAACGTCACCCACACAAGAGCCTCTGCCAGGTGGAAAGACACCTTTTAAAAGGGGGCATACAAGAAATAAAAGTACAAGCAGCGCTATGAGCGGCAGTCATCAGGACCTCAGTGTGATACAGCCAATTGTAAAAGACTGCAAAGAGGTAACGCGTCAAGGACTGTCCCCTCTGACTCTATTGATACTTAGTAATTCTCATCACTGACGTGTCAGTTATGATTTTTGCCAGCAAAACTTTTAGTACAAAATATGCAATATTAAGATGGGGGAGGCTTTATCTAGAGCTGGCTGCTTTCAGGGAATCTCCAGTTCCATTCTCTACTTGGCTGACCTTGGAGTACCTGCTAGAAACTTGGTAAGTTTCTTCATCTTGCTATTTCATTTAGGGAGCAAACTGTCTTGTCTTATGTAAAGCAGAGTGGGTGGCTTTAATGATCTGGCTGGTCAGAATTTGTTGGTAGGATGCTCTAACAAAATATGAATTAAGAAATGTGTGAAAATAAGGTGATTTTCTTGAACAGAACATTGTTTTTACTTAAATTCTAGGAGAGGTAGAATTTTGTATTCTTTCACTGAGTCTTAGAGTTAATTCAGATAATTAAGCAACAAAAAATAGAACTAAGCCGTCCCTCCCGCCACTTTTTTAGAGCTCTGTTTTACATTGTTTTATTCAGGTTCATCATTAATCTTTAAGAAGTTGTATTTGCTCATTTGGTTATGTTTTTGCATGGAAGCCAGGAGTTTACTAAATTGAATAACCAGGGTTGTTACTTACTTTAATTGAATTGCATTTGTTTACTTATTAATAAAAAGGATGCTAGTGAGAGAGAAGTTCAATATGTGGCCAGATCTGAATGTGACAGAATCTAAAATCCATGTTCATGAAATACTTAAGAAACTTTTTTAAGTTATAACCTTAATTTCTTTGAATTTAATTAACATTTTTAATTGCTTGGTACAACTTGCATTTTTGCTGCAGTTTCTCAGTGTGTGTGATTATATACCTTGTTTTCCATTGTTTACACTAACGAAATTTAAATGTTTTCTCATGGAACGTTTTAAAGTTCTTAGTTTATGAACTCTTAAGATGTGAATAGGTAACATACAACTTTTTGCTTTGTAGATATCTTCGGTTTTCTAATGTTTTGTGAAAACTTATCAAAAAGGTTTTTTTTTTAATGTTTACTTATTTATTTTTAAGAGAGAGTGAACGAATGAGAGCACATGAGTAGGGGAGGGACAGAGAGAGAGGGAAACAGAGAATCCCAAGTGGGCTTGGAGCTAACGTAGGGCTCGAACTTACTAACTCACTAAAGGTGAAATCATGACCTGAGCCGAAATCAAGACGCTTAACTGACTGAGCCACTCAGGCGCCCCTCAAAAAGTTTTATTGGACAAAGGAAACACACAAAGTTGACCTGTGTAAGCCTTAGAAGAAGGTAAAACAGTTGGAGAGAAAGTGAAACATGCCCACGTTTCTGTAAAAAAAAAAAAGTGACAGTCACGATGTTTGCAGCATATCTGCTGAAAGCACTTAAAGCACACGGGCGTGCGTGTACGCACACACATTATGCAAGACTTTGCAGTCAAGTCACTTAGACACGAATCTGAACTTGTACTGGTTTTTTGATTTGTAACCTTAGGCAAGTTACTTTTTTCTCTAAGCCCTAGTTTCCTCTAAAACAGTGAAGAGCAGGGGCGCCTGGGTGGCGCAGTCGGTTAAGCGTCCGACTTCAGCCAGGTCACGATCTCGCGGTCCGTGAGTTCGAGCCCCGCGTCGGGCTCTGGGCTGATGGCTCAGAGCCTGGAGCCTGTTTCCGATTCTGTGTCTCCCTCTCTCTCTGCCCCTCCCCCGTTCATGCTCTGTCTCTCTCTGTCCCAAAAATAAATAAACGTTGAAAAAAAAAAAAATTTAAAACAGTGAAGAGCAGAATGTCTGTCTTGCACAGCTGTGAGGATTAAGCGTTTAGGAAGTGCTTACCGTAGTTCCTCGCACAGGGTCAGCTCTTAATAGTTTAAGTTACTGCCTTTAAACTAGAATCTTTCCTTAGAATACCACTTAACCTGCTTTGGGGTTTATGTCCATTAAAGGGTAGACTTTACAAAGAAAATGAATTTGGAAATGTAAGTATTGTTATATACCTTAAAAGAAAGTCTGTGGGGAAGCTTGGGTTTCAGACTCAGCCTTTCATTACTTCCATGGAAACCACCTGCACATGTGATTAAGCTGTCCTAGAGGCCAGAGCTGTAGTCAGTGTATCGTTTGTGGTGTGTCCAGTGCTTCTGGACGAGAGTGGCTTAGAGCTGGATGAGGGGCACTACCTTGAGTGGGCAGCCGGGGGCAGGTGTGGCTCTGTATGTGACAGGTGGTATTGAGCTGAGTAGAGGGCATCTGGAGGGAAGAATACTTGGGGAACAGTTCATTTAAGAGAGGAGGGGGAACGAAGGACAACTGAAGAGTGAATCGGGAGGCAGGTGCCAGCCTGGATTATTGTTGATAATTCAGACAGTAGTCATTGATGTTGCTGTGGCAAAATACGCCTTAATAAATGTTATGTTTTACGGTAGTCAATTTAGGAGGGTATATATATGCTGCTTTTAGACCTGCTGCTTATACAAGAAACATTTTCAAAATTCTTTTGAAAGTGACTTCAGGTGATAGCAGAACAGTTAGTGTCCCTTTTGATCCAAACTAGGTTTCACAATTTAGTCAGTCTCCATTTAGTCAAACACTTTATTTAATTAACTTCGCTCCAGATTACTTTTGGATTATTTTCAGAAAAGACTTCTCATTTGTTTTATATTCAGAGCAGTGTGCACATGTGTCTTAAGAGGAACTCCAGCACTTTTGAGGGGTGGGGTGGAGACAATGGTAGCATCATTGGACACCATAGTGGGTCCGTTGAAAAGGGCTCATTTGGATTTGTTTGAGAGCTTGAATTTTTTAAGAAAGTTGGTACCGTATTATAACTAATCAAGAATGGTTGAATTCATTATTTTAAATGAGGAGGATTTCTTTTTCAGTAATGTTTAAATTAGGTTTTAGTTTTATAAAGTGATTTTATGTTTTGTACCTTTAAAAAGATTATTTTATGTTTTTTTGTTTTTTTGTGTTTTTTTTTGGTTTGTCAGGCTGACTTATCTCTGTATAATGAATTCAGATCTTGGAAGGATGATCCCACAATGGATAGATCGTGTCCTTTCTTAGACAAAATTTATCAGGAAGATATCTTTCCATGTTTAACATTCTCAAAAAGTGAGGTAATTTTTTTTATTTTAATAGGAATGCATTAGAGTGGTTCCTGTACCTTTTGCTAAATCATGCTGTATGTTTTCTATTATGTAAATAAATTATTCTAACATGTTGTGATTTACCATTTTCTTTATTCCGTATTAAGATCATGATAATTTCCTGGCATTCAGTTACTGAACATCTTTGCTTATTTGAGCAGAGGATCATTCATAGAGTGAAGTGTTAGTTACACTGGAGTGAAGTATTAAATGTGCACTGGGGGTAGGGATTAGTTCTTGATTCTTACTTAGCCCAACACTCAGGGTAAGGGAAGTTCTCTATACTCTGAGGTGTTTATTAGGTTTATGTATACATGATAAAAAAAATCATAGTTTCTTCATCTTTAAAATGGAAAAAAATGCCTTCCTTGCCTATGTCACAGGGTTGCTAAGAGGTTAAAATGAAGCAAATTAAGTACATACAAAAACTTTTTTAAAATGTAGGGTACTATACCAATGTCAGGTCACAGTTTTAATTTGTACATATGGAAGGTTTGTCTATAAATATCCTGTCAATCAGTGTCTAAGAAATGTAATCCTAAGAGTCTTATGTTAAGTCTTCAGAGGATTTAATTATAACCTTACTTGTCAGGAGAAGTTAAAATGAACAGTAAAACACTTTTGATATGTAGGTATGTTTCTCACTGTGTCTCTGTGTCTGTTTCTAGGTAGGCCATATTCCGTATTAGTAATCTTGCCAGACTGAAGCAACATGCTGGTTTCAGCTGTTGTTGATCAGTTGCTACCATCTCCATCTGGGCATTTAATATTTGATAATTCAGCTAGTTCTTTTGTGCACATAAGTACAAGTTCAGAAAATACATAGCTGTAATTAGTATATATTGCTGTGTTATGAATGACTAGTATTCAAAAATATGCATAAATTTAGCAAAATGAGGCATTAGGGTATTCATCTTGAAGTGGTGTTAATAGTGGATGCTAATTGTGGGTAAGAGATGGACAGAGATTGGAATTAATGCCTTTCAGTTCTCTTCCAGATAATGAGGTAAGTTACTTAGCTATAACTGAATTGCCTGCCTTTCATAATAATATTTCAGTTGTAAAAATACTCAAACCAAGATTGTATAGTTTCTTTCTTTTTCATTGGCTAAGACTAAGCTTACAGTAGAGCTTGGGGAAAGAATAATTTTGAAGATTAGTTTATTATAGAATACAATTTTAATATTTTTATGCCAGCATAGTTTCTGATACTTTCTGTTTTTTTTTAAAGTTGGCTTCAGCCGTTCTGGAGGCTGTGGAAAACAATACTCTAAGCATTGAACCAGTGGGATTACAACCTATTCGATTTGTGAAAGCTTCTGCAGTCGAATGTGGAGGACCAAAGTATGTTTTTAGAACTGTGTCTTGTAGAAAACACTGAGTTTTAAAAATGTTACATTTGTAAATATTTCGTTTTCCTACTTTTAAATGGTTAAATTTCTTGTTAGTTTTCTATTTTGTGCAACTAAAGACAAATCCTCAGTGCAAGCTGTAGCATTTCAAATGTAGCATCAAAGGGAGAGCCCTTTTAATTCAAAAGTATACATATATGTTAGCTTAAGTGTTAGAAACATTTTTTTAAACCGTCTGTTGTGACTCATTAACTGATCATAAAATCAGTTTAGTGGGTCATAAGCAGAATATTTGTTATACATATACAAATAGCTGTGTGTAGTAGGTTTTGGTGTAGAATATTTCTTCCTAACGTTGCCATTAAAAATAGTTTGGAAAGACAGTGTATTAGACCAGGTCTTATCAAGCATGAAAACAGGACACCAGAAAGACTTGAATAGTCCTCCCGTTTCATGCTGTCGTATAAAGGATTCTCACTTTGGTAAATAATCGGTTCTGTCTTACATGAGAGCTACTTGGCAATTATATACCTTCAGAGGTAAGACTCCCACATTTCATAGCGGAGCAGGCTTTTTTCTCTCCAGTCCTAGGAGGAGGAAAGACTGAAACCAGTGGTACCTAGAACCTTTGGCATAGATGTTTGCAAAGTGACTTGGAAAGATTTGGAGGAAGCTGCTTACTTGGTGGTTCAGAACAATGTATATATGTGACTGGAAAGCCTGAGAAAGCTCCTAGAAAGCAGTAATTGACTCCTGTCTGAGTCATTTTGAAGGCAGAGGAGGAAAGGGCTTTTTGAGATTAACCAGTAGGTCTGTGTTAAAGCCTGCTGTAGGAGTTGTGTGCTTCTTCTCATTTCCTGTTGTGCATATTGCTGTTCTTAAATTTTTTTTAATGTTTATTTATTTTTGAGAGAGAGGGAGAGGTCGGGAGAGAGAGAGGGAGGGGCAGAGAGAGAAGGAGACACAGAATCTGAAGGAGGCTCTAGGCTCTGAGCTGTCAGCACAGAGCCCGACGCAGGACTCGAACTCACGAGCTGTGAGATCATGACCTGAGCCGAAGTCAGACACTTAACCAACCGAGCCACCCAGGTGCCCCTGCACATTGCCATTTTTAACAGGATCACACAATGTTAGTATTCAGATAGTTATTTGTGGGGAGTGCCTAGTCAAGTATTTGCTCTGTGAGCCACACATCCACCTAGCATTGTGTCCTGTTTTATGCTCCCATGTGCCGGTAGCACAGCGGCCTCTGAATTTCTAAATTTACATTTCTAAATTCTACTCTTTCAACAAACACCAAAGTATTTTTATCTTGATCAATTATAACAGTTTTTGTGCTTTGAAGGTCTATATGTACCTTATTTTAAATGTAACATATAGCAGTTTTTATTACAGAATTTAAATTTCTACTTGCGTTATATAGAACACATATTATACATGTGCAAATATCATATGACAAATGAGCATATCAGAGCGAATTTATGTAGTGTTTTGGTAAAATAATTATAGATGTCAGGTTTAGGGAACACTTTACATAGTTTAGGGATATTGTGCTTGTGGCAGTGGGGTTAGATGTCAGGTGTTTGGGAGTGCATGTCGTGTGACAAAACTTAAGGAAGATACTCTCTTCTGTGAAGTGTGCAGTATGGCCCCAGCCAGGGCTCTCCTGGACTAGGTAGTGAAGGTAATCCCTAAGTAAATGGCACATGCTGTAGGAACGTTGAGAAAGCCAGGACCAGTCTTGTGATGGTGATGAGGGGCTGTTACTGGAGGCGGGGAGATTTGATCTGGGTTTTCGAAGCATGGGTAGAATTTGAGTTTAGAAAAGTACATGTGATTGGAGGCCTGGAAAAATCAGAGAATGGTGAGTGTGTAGATGGGAAAGATGTGACAAATCTGAAGAGCATTTTGGAGGGAAGAGATTCAGGTGGGGGCTGGGAAAAGAAGAGCTAGAGATGCGTCAGGTTTCCATATAGACATGTTGACCTCCCCAAGTGAAAATGGCAGGTGTGGGTTTGAAATCTGGGGACTAGAGCTGTTCAGACATACCAAGGTCCTGTAGCAGGCTGACAAAATGCACTTGGAGGTCAGAAGACTTGGCATTGGGGGCGCCTGGGTGGCGCAGTCGGTTAAGCGTCCGACTTCAGCCAGGTCACGATCTCGCGGTCCGTGAGTTCGAGCCCCGCGTCAGGCTCTGGGCTGATGGCTCAGAGCCTGGAGCCTGTTTCCGATTCTGTGTCTCCCTCTCTCTCTGCCCCTCCCCCGTTCATGCTCTGTCTCTCTCTGTCCCAAAAATAAATAAACGTTGAAAAAAAAAAATTAAAAAAGAAGACTTGGCATTGGATCCTACCTCAAATGAAAATGTATTGGCTGTGACAGTTCACAGGTGGCTTTATAAATGAGATAAGAAACACTGTCATTATTTCAAAAGTTGATACTTGAAACCACTTTAGCAAAGCACTTTCAAAATCAAAGTACTTGACAAACAGGTGTGTGTCTGTTTCTGGAAGAGTAGTGTATCAATTGACTTTTATCAGTTCAATGCAACTTTTCCTTCTTGTGTAAATTACCCCTTTGGCAGTTCCAAGGACTCTTGACACTTGTGCCTGAAATTTCTTGATCTTCTATCCCTCCCAAGCTAGTAATTAGTATTTTTAAATTATTTTTATAGATCATTAAAGGAAATTTCTTTTTTTTAGTAAAAAAAATTTTTTTAATGTTTATTTTTGAGAGAGGCAGGACAGAGTGTGAGCAGGGGAGGGACAGAGAGAGAGGGAGACACAATCTGAAGCAGCTCCAGGCTCCGAGCTGTCAGCACAGAGCCCAATGTGGGGCTCGAACCCACAAACCATGAGATCATGACCTGAAGTCGGACAGTTTAACTGACTAACCCTCCTAGGCACCCCATGGAATTTTCTAAGAAAGGAGCAATGAGGCAAACTCTCTTTGAAAAGATGAGAATTCTTTTGTGGGTGGAATGGCCATCTCCAAAATTATCCTATTTTAAGTACACATTCTCCATTTGTTTTCTTAATATGGAGGTGCATTTGTATCATATTTCTTACAGTATAGCTGAAATTTAATGTTCGTGTAACGTAGTTTTCTTTATTATATAATTTATAATGTCATTTCACATGTTGGCCACTTTATCTTAGTTACAACTATATTCATTTTGCCTTGAGAGGGAGTGGTAGTTGTGTTCAGCCATGGTCCTTGCTTCGGAGGGTACCAGCTGGGCTGCTGTAGGTCTGCTCTGGTAGACAAGCCAGCATCATTGTATTGAGCTGTACAGTGACCAGGGGCTCATCACTTAGCCAGCAGTTATTGAATGTCTGCTGTATGCCAGGCACATGCTTGGTGCCTGGCATTTAAAGATAAATAAGATACAGTCCCATCCTCGAGAGACTTACAGCCTCATTCCAACTGGAAAGCCTTCATACCAAACCTTAAGAGTCCATGGTATGCAAACAGAAAGGATGGTATGTTTGAATATAGCGTACTTTGTATAATTATTGAGGGTCAATATTTTTGTAAGGTGGCCTGTTCCTCTGTATTTCTCAGGCCTGGAGCCACATTAAATGCATATACTGCAACCAGACCCACTGAAAAGTACCACATCTAGAAACTTATCCTGCAAGCTGTCTTAGTAACATGTTTTGAGACTTGAACACTCATCATCAGGTTTTTTTTGAAACTGAGGAAGTAGTTGAAGTCCTGATGGGAAACTCAGAACTGCCCTGTGGCTGGTTACTCATTTGTAAATTTGCTTCAGGATAGGACATATATTTGAAACATTAATTTCTGTTGGAAAACCATGGTGAACGTTCTGTTGTTGAGCTTATGTTAGAATGTAGGCCCCAAGGGGGCAGGGTCTTTGTCATTTTCATCATGATAGCCCAGCATCTATAACAGTGCCTGATACACAGGTCTGAAATATTTGTTGTCTTAGCAAATGTAAAACTTGTACAGAAGATAGGAGCAAAATGTTTTTAATTAAAAAAACAACAAACTAAAATTTGTCATTATTTTACAGAAAATGTGCTCTAACTGGCCAGAGTAAGTCCTGTAAACACAGAATTAAATTAGGGGACTCAAGCAACTATTACTATATTTCTCCCTTTTGCAGATACAGGGTAAGTAACTTAACCATGAATTTTAATAAAGCTCGCTTTGATAGGACATTTGACTAATGACTTTTTTTTTCCTTTTGGCCTAGATCACCTCTGTATGTAACTTCTTTACATACATTCGATATATTCAGCAGGGGCTCGTGAAACAGCAGGATGGTGAGTGTTCTTAATTGGTTATAAAATGTTTACATAAGACTTCAGCAAAAAGTATAGAACATAGTAGTAATGCTCAAGTTTTATTATTGGTGCATTTATATTGAAGCTCTTACAGTTCTAATGTGTGGAGAATTTGGAAACTGATGTCTCTTAAAATGATTCAATCATTGTATTTGCCTCATTTTACTCCAATTTTGAGTTTTAAGCAGGATCAGTTATAACTCTTAAGAGATATATGATAAACCATATGGTAAATGTGAGGGGACTAGTAATTAGCTCATTGAATTTACTCCTCTAAGAAATAAAAATATTCATTTTTATTATTCAATTCAATAATAAATTCACTTTTATTATTCAATTCAATAATAAATTCATTTTTATTCAAGCTCTAGACATGGTCAGATTTATTTTAATTGGTGGAAACCATGAGGATCTAACAATAATTTTTTTGTATATTTCCTACTTTTATGTATGAATTAATAAAGCAGTCATGAAGATAGTTCTGAATGGGATAAAGATTACTGTATTGTGAATCAGCAGAAACACGTAGATGATATATTCAGGAGAACCAACATCATGCAAGTGTTTTAATACTTTTAATACAGTCTTTCATGATTACTGATGATTCTGTAGCCAAGTGTCTTAAATGCCAGGCATAAAAATGAATAAGGCCCAACTGCTCTAAAGCAGTGTTTCTTGAGTACATGTGATTATTTTAAAACAAATAGCAAATACTAAGCTAGGGATGAGTCCATACCCATTTTGTATTCGATGTTGTTAGGGGAATTTCCTACTCATATTTTTTTTAGGCACTGAAAATATTTTTATATTTAAAAACTGGAAGAAACGTATTATCTTTCGGTCATGTAAACCAGTGACTCTTAATTCTGTGGAAAAGTTAGTTATGCTGATAAAAACTTAGTTTAGTATTTCTAAAGCTCTGGTATGTTGAGAAGAGACATACTGATTTAGAATCCCATATAATTAGGTTTTAATGCCTAAAAGAATGAGGGTGAAACCTCTCATTAATGTTTAATTTCAACCTGAGCAGCAAAGCCTTTAAACTGTACAGTACTTTTTATGACTTTTCATAAAATTGAAATATTTTTGAAAACCTGTTGGTAGATCATAGGATTTAAGCCACAGAACAGATGATTTATGTTAAGTTAAATTGTCCATGTTTTTTTCTCGTTAAAATAAAAAAAAAGGTTTTCTGGGGAAGATGAAAGATAATTTCCTTTATGAAAATAGTAAGAAATGGTCATGGGTGGTAGTGGGGGTGATGGTGATAGGAGTGGTCTCTTCTCTGGTTTCTGTTACTTTTCCACTTCATAGTACTTGGTACACATCATATACTGTGCGAGTTTGTAGCAAATAAATATCATTAATTTTAAAATCTGTTAATTGTCTGTGCCTTTTGCCAAAAAGGATTTAGGGCAGCTAAATCTAAAGCAGGGTTTCTGAGGCTTGGTACTATGAATATTTTGAGCTGAATAGTTCTTTGTTGTGGGGGCTATATTGTGCATTGTAGGATGTTTAATACCATCCCTGAGCCTTACTCAGTAGAAGCCAGTAATGAAAAATGTATCCAGACATTGTCAGATGTGCCCTTTAGGACAAAATCTCCCCTAGCTGAGAACCACTGATCTAAATCAATCTAATCGGATGATGTGTCTGTCAGAGGGAGACCTTTTGTCTGAAATACAAAGCCACTTTTTTCAAGTTACAGAAGTGGCTTGCCAAAGTAGAGATAATTGAAATTTACAGATCAACCTTTGCATTTATTTTTATTTCTAATTTGAGCCATATACAAAACCTTTCTTATTATTACAAAGAATGTTACTGAGTTTTCTGGACTGTCTTTTGTTTTCCTTTTTTTCCTGTTTTACTCTGTTGGTGTTGATAAACAGTGGAATGGCCAAGATGTAGCAAACTAGAGCAAGAAGATCCATGAGTTTGAATAATTGAGGACTGAGTGTAATTACTTATGAAGGCGCTAGGATTGCCATTTATTCAGGACCCTGAAAGTGTCTGCCTTCTGTTGGGCTAACGTGGTCATCTATGTATCTAACAAACAGTTGTGATAAAAGTGGGATGCTCACAAATAACATGAAAAAGTTTCTGTTGAAATAGCAATAAAATGTCGAGGCATTCGGTACATCATTCAGAAATGCCCAATTGGCATTTCAGCTAATGTTAAATACTCAGTGAAACAGTTAAAAAATAATGAGGATGGTAATTTATGATTTATGTGTCTCCTTTTCTATTTGTATAGTTGATCAGATGTTTTGGGAAGTTATGCAGTTGAGAAAAGAGATGTCATTGGCAAAGCTGGGATATTTCAAAGAGGAACTCTGATGCTCTCTGCCTGGGACCATGCATGAACCTCCCTGAATACCTGGAAAATGGCTGAATATTTTTATGGTTACTTGATATTTATTACCAAGGAGTGGGCCCAAGACTTTTTCCCTCTTTTGCAGATTACACTAAGAAGTACTGTGATTTCTTTTAAATTGACCTATGCTGTGTTTGCTTACTCTTTAGTTGAACACACTATAGAGAATTACAGGTGTACTAGTGATTGTAATTTATAGTTGCCCAAAAGACAAAAATAAAAGCTGAATAAATAAGTACATAAATGTTAGATTGAATATGTTTTTGCTTTCTCTTCTAGCTCTGACATGGTATGTAGGGTAAGCTGAATGTATTGAATTGTAGCTTTCAAACTGCACAGCAGCCTGTGACAAGGAAGAAGGCTGAGTGGACAGGATCATCTCTTTACCCCCACAAAAATGACTCTGTTTTTGTCTGTTTTGTATATTGAGCCTCAAAGAAGGATTTTATTTAAAGAAAGAAAGAAAAAAAAAAAACAAAAACACTTCACTGTATCCATCTAGAGAAAGCTACTGTTAGTATTTCTGAAGAATAGCTTTTTGGCTTTCAGATGTTTTCTCCCTGCATATGCATATTTCTGAAACAAAAAGACTTCCTTTTTTTTAATGTTTTTTAAAATGTGTATTTATTTATTGGGGCGCCTGGGTGGCGCAGTCGGTTAAGCGTCCGACTTCAGCCAGGTCACGATCTCGCGGTCCGTGAGTTCGAGCCCCGCGTCGGGCTCTGGGCTGATGGCTCAGAGCCTGGAGCCTGTTTCCGATTCTGTGTCTCCCTCTCTCTCTGCCCCTCCCCCATTCATGCTCTGTCTCTCTCTGTCCCAAAAATAAATAAACGCTGAAAAAAAAAATTAAAAAAAAAAATAATAAAATAAAATGTGTATTTATTTATTTTGGGAGAGGGAGAGAATCCCAAGCAGACTCCGTGCTGTCAGCACAGAGCCCGACGTAGGGCTTTAACTCACATACTGTGAATTCCTGACCTGAGTGGAAATCAGGAGTCACATGCTTAACTGAATGAGCCACCCAGGTGCCCCTAGACTTACCTTTTTTAAAAAAATTTTTTTTAACATTTATTTATTTTTTGATAGAGACAGAGCGTGATCGGGGGAGGGGCAGAGAGAGAGGGAGACAGAGAATCTGAAGCAAGCTCCAGGCTTTGAACTGACAGCACAGAGCCGGACGCGGAGCTTGAACTCATGGACCATGAGATCATGACCTGAGTTGAAGTCAGACACTTAACTGAGCCACCCAGGTGCCCCCTCTAGACTTACTTTTTTTTTTTTTTTTTTAATGTTTATTCACCTTTGAGAGACAGAGACAGAGCATGAGCTGGGAAGGGGCAGATAGAGAGGGAGACACAGAATCCGAAGCAGGCTCCAGGCTCTGAGCTGTCAGCACAGAGCCCGATGCAGGGCTTGAACTCACGAACTGTGAGATCGTGACCTGAGCCGAAGTTGGATGCTCAACTGACTGAGCGACCCAGGCACCCCCTAGACTTACTTTTTTAACTTAAATATTTTTTTCTGCACCTCTTAATTACTACATGGTTTGACTATAGGATGTTCATATAACTTGTTTGCAAATTAGGTTTTAAATTATTTTTTGCATCATAATGCTGTGATCAGTATCTTTATGCATACTTCTTTGCACATTGTTGGGTTGTTTCCTTCATGTAGATGCTTAGGTGTAAAATTGTTGGGCCAAGGTGTATGTATATTTTAAAATATTTGATCTGCTTTGCCACATTGCCCTCTACAGCAGTTGATTGTATTTTTACAAATACGATCTGAAGATGACCTTGTTTTCAATCCTGTCTTCAAAGACTTGGTCAACCTTACCTATGGAAGATTCAGTCACCAAAATGGATGGGACTCTACAGACAAACGGATATTTGAGTATGGAATGGTACGGACTGGTAGAAACCATCACTACCCTGCCCAGTTCAAGAATCTGAAATTGAGCATGAAAAGATCTTTGAAAGTAGAATTTTCTGTCCTGATAAATAGTTACTCAAATGTGAAGGCATAATAAACATGTTCTCAGACTTTGAAAACTTCAGAAAATTTTTCACACAAAGATGCAAGTTAAAAGCACTTAAAAAAAAAAAAAAAAAACTTTTGGAAAAAGTACCCAAGGATGAAGATAAACAAATCCAAGGGATGCTACAAGATATTTGGGCGATAAAAAGAGATACTTATGAGGTTTGTTGATGACTTTAAAAGAATAAAAAGTAAGGCTAAAGAAAATAAAGTATATGCATAACAATGTAGAATTAAAATTCTTTACAGCATCAATATAGTGGGAGTGAGAGGAAACCAGAGATCTTGAGGGTAAAGTTCCTATCTTGTTAGAAGGAAGAGAAACATACTAATTAAATAGGAAAGAAAAAAGAAAAAAAGACCAACTAAAGAAATGAATAGAGTGGTAGGGAAATAATATATTTATACACAAAGCATAAGGACATGGAAAGGTTGAAATAAAAGCATGGAAAAAAGATAGGAAAATACTAAAAGAAAGCTAGTGTGGTTATGCTATTATCCAACAAAACAGACATTAAAATAAAAGCATTATTAAGGATAGAGATAGGTGATATATAGTGCTAAAATTTGAGTTCAAAACTTAGTAAGAAAACCAATAGTAATAGAAATAATTGAAGAAACTTAAAAATACTAGGGTGACTAATACCAAACTTGAAATATATAAAGAACTCCTACAACTCAGCACTAAAAAGCTAATAATCTGATTAAAAATGGGCACACGTCCAAAATAGACATTTTTCCAAAAGAAGCCATAAGGATAGACACACGAAAAGGTGTTCAATGTCCCTAATCATCGGGGAAATGCAAATCAAAACCACAGTGAGATAGCACTTTACACCGGGCAGAATGGCTAGTATCAAAAAGACAAGAAATAATGAGTGTTGATGTGGATGTGGAGAAAGGAAAACCTCATGTACTCTTGGTGGGAATGTGAATTGGTGGAGTCACTATGAAAAACAATATAGAGAGGTACCTCAAAAAATGAAAAATAGAATATCATTCAGTTCAGTAATGCCACCACTGCTGGGTATTTACCCAAAATAAATGAAAACACCAATTCAAAAATATATGCACCCCTATGTTTATTGCAGCATTATTTACAGTAGCCAAGATATATCCTAAGTGTCCATCAGTAGACAAATGGATAAAGAAGATATGGTATAATGATACATTACTCAGCCATAAAAAGAATGAAATCTTGCTATTTGCAACAATTTGGATGGAGCTGGAGAGTATTATGCTAAATGAAATAAGTCCGAGAAAGACAAATATCGTATGATTTCACTTAAACGTGGAATCGACAAAAACAAATGAATAAACAGAAACAGACTCAAACACGGAGAATAAACTGGTGGTTGCTAGAGAGGAGGGGAGTGGGCTTCCAGCAAAATGTGAAGGGGATTAAGATAAATCATGGGGATGAAAAGTATATCATAGAGAATATAGTAATATACAATAATATTCTAGTAATATTATTACAATAATAATTATACAATAATAATATTGTAGTAACTTTGGTGACTGATAGTAGCCATACTTCATGTGGGGAGTATTGAATAATACTATGAAATTGTCAAATTGCTATGTTGTACACCTATAATGTAAGTCATATATATATATATATATGTCACATATATGTTATATATACTTCAATTGAAGAAAAAGTGTAGAGAAAGTAGTGCTTCAAGGAAAATTTTGTAGCTTTAAATCTTTATATGTATATGTATATATATATATATTTTTTTTTTAAATGAGCTAGTGTTCAATTGAAGTTACAGAAGGACAAGATAAAGCTAAAGCAAGAGATAAGAACAGAAATAGAAAATAGAATAGAAATAGGATCAACAAAGTCATATGTTGACTGAAAAGATGAACAAAATGGACAAAAATTTCCGGTAAGTTTATTATGGAGAAAAAGAAAATGCACAAATAACCCATATCAGGAATAAAAAAGGTTATGTCACTATCAATACTGCAGATTTTAAACAGCTGAATATTGTGAACAACATGCCGATATGTTTGAAAATTTAGGCAAAAGGGCAAAATTCTAGAAAATGTTGTCTAGAGAAAGAAATCAGAAACCTGAACAGTGCCATTACTATTCAAGGAAAGGAAGTAGTTTAAAATCTCACAAATAAAACTCTAGGCATAGATGATTTTAACAAACTTTAAAGAGTTAAGAGTTATTCTAATCAGATACATTTTTCCGGGAATAGGATTAGTATGTCTTGCACATCAAAAACCAATATAATCTTGATAGTAAAACCAGATTGGGAAGTTGATACAAGAAAGGAAAATTATAGATCCATTTTGTCATGAAGATATCTGCAAAAGCAAACACTGTAACACACTGAGTGGCATTTACGCCAGGAATGCAAAAATGGTGTATTAGAAAATTTATAAATGGAATTCACATTTATAGAATAAAAGTGAAAAACTGCCTGCCTGATCAATAGATGCAAAAAAACATTTAATGTTTTCAGCTTGATGAAGGATATCTTTAAAAATCTTACAGTAAACACCATCCTAAGGTGGGAAACAGTAGAAGCATTTTCTTTAAAATCAACACTGGGACCAAAATTATTGCTCTCTTCACTTTTATCCAAAATTGTACTGTAACTGTGTTCGTGCAACAAGATGAGAAAAATAAAGTTACAGTGATTGGGAAGAGACTGTCATTGTGATGTGATTGTCTACATAGAAAATCAAAAGTCTTCCACCAATTCGACATAATTGGAGAGTTTAGCAAATGCCTAAATATAGAATCAATGTCTAATTGTGAATTATACTTATACACAGCCACAGTTAGAAAATAAGAGTTTTAAAAAGACAGCAAATAAGGGGCACCTGGATGGCTCAGTTGGTTAAGCATCTGATTCTTGGTTTCAGCCCAGGTCATGATCTCACAGTTTGTGAGTTCGAGCCCTGTGTCAGGCTCCACACTGAGCATTGCAGAGCTTGCTTGAGCTTCTCTCTCTCGGCCTCTCTCCCACTCACGTGTGCTCACTCAAAATAAATAAACTTTAAACAACAAATAATTGCAAAAACAATTCTGATGTATCTAGTAATAAAGCTAACCAAAAATGTGCCAGATCTGTGTACAGAGAGTTCTAAAAGACGTTAAAGAAGACTAGAGTGCCCTGTGTTCATTAGAAGGACAATTAGAAAATCTTTTCAAATGAATGTATGGATTTATTAGTGCATCTCCAAACTAAATCCCAACATTTCTGCTGGAACTGACAAACTGTTCAAAATTTACATGGCAGATTTAAGGATGAATAATGACCAAGACACTTCTGAAGAACAAGAAAGGAAGGAGACTTCATCCTACCAGAAGGACTTTTTATGAGGTTGAAGTGTTTAAGAAAGTCTTACTGTGCAAAAATAGAGAAAATGACCAATGGATAGAATAGAGAGCCCCAAAACAGGCCCACACGTATTTGTAAATTTCAAATTGACAGAGATGGTATGGTAGGTCAGTGACAGGACTAATAATTAAATGGAGCTGACAAAAACAAACAAACGTACAAGATTGGATCTTTTCCTCATACCATACACACACACAAAACAACTGTTTAAATGTCCCAAAACTTTAGAACTTCTGATGTAGAAAATCTAGTTAAAATTGTAGGTGAAATATATTTTGAAAATACAGAGGGATACCTTCCTGATCCTGCTTCTAAGAACTTCGTAAACTGCAGGCAAAGAAACCATAAAAGAGAACCATAAAAAAGTGTGCTATATTATAAATTGTTAATTTAAAACTTCTGTCCCTCAAAAGGCATTTTAAAGACAAGCTACAAGCTATGAGAAGATATTCGCAAAACTCATAACCAGTAATAGGTTAGCATCAAGAATATATACAGAAATTATACAAACCAACAACGAAAAAAACAAACACTAGCAGAAAAATGGCCAAATGACTGAAACAGGTACTCCACGAGTTGGCAGTGCAGTAAACCTATTAAATGGTTTTCATTTATTAATATTCCGGGAAAGCAAATCAAGAGTGCAGTAACAGGTTTACATTCATTCAACTGGCAAAAAGTCCAGCAAAGCCGAATGTTGCAGAGAATTTCAATAGGATTACTCCTATATTGCTGGTGAAAGTGTCAATTGGTATAACTATTGTGAAAAACCATTCATTTGAGAACTTGAACCTTCCCCATGGCCCACCACTCAATTTGTAGGCATATACACAAGAGAAATACTTGCACAAAGTGCCCCAGAATACAAATATAAGAATGTTTTAGAAGAAACCCGATGTCCATCTAATAAAGTGTGCTCACATAGTGGACAGTCACATGGCAGGCAAGATGAATGAACGTCAGCTGCAGGCAGCACAGCAACTTAATGTAATGGATTGAGTGAAAAAGCAAAATGCTCAGAAGACAACATGACCTAATGCTTTTCTCATAAAGTTCAAAAACTAAAACTGAACGAAACTAAAGTCCAAATAGTGATAAACCCAGAGTTCAGGATAGCGTTACCTCTGGTATGGAGGAGGAAAAGGGAGAGAACCGGGGGACTAAATATAAGAGTAAGTCATTGTAAACGTTCTCGTCCCTGGGTTGGATGATGGGTTCATTTGTTATTAAGAGTAAATATGTGGATGGAGAGAATCATGCACAGACCACTGATAGTGTGTTACGAACCAAGAGTTAACGATGAATCCAATTATATGCTCCTGCATTCAGAAACAAAAAACAGGACCTGTTGATGAGTTGGATTTGGGACAGAGGGAAGAAGAGAAATCAGGTCTGAATCCTAGGCTTTTGGCTTGAGCTGTTACTGCAATTTATTGATATAGAGATATCTGGGGTAGGTTCAAATTATGTGTGCATGAAATGGAGACAAGAACGCCTTTTGTGACTCATCGAGATGCCCATGAAGCATCAAAGTGGAGAATTAAGTTGGTATCAATACACAAGTCTAAATTCAATGATAAGGTCAAGGTAGGCCATACATTTGGGAGTAGTTAGCCATAGGATTAGATAGGCACTTAAGGGATATGGAGAAGTATGGCACTGGGCCCTGTGTTACCGTGACAGGGAGAGAAAAATCCTGAGAAGACGGGAGCTAGCAGAAATGGCAAGGCAAAGGGGATGGAATAATTTGTGTGTTGATTAACTTTGGCTCTGGAGAGTATATCTGGACAGAATTTAATTGCCTAGATTTCCAACTCTAAAAAACACGAAAAGACTTTTTGATAAGTTTCTATAAATAGGTTCAGAGCTGAGGAGAGAGCCTGGCCTCATGGAGAGAAGTTGGATTAGGAGTCACTCAGGAGACCTGCGTTCTTCAGGCTTGGCTCCCAAAGCTGATCAGTTAGGCAGGTCACCACTCCCTCTGGTCTTCTCAATAAAGGCTAAACCAGGTGTCCTCTGTTGTGTTTCCAGCTCTAGGACAATCCACAACCTTTGACTCATCGTTTACACTGGAAGAACAGAACAGAGATTTGGTTTCCGAGCATTGGATCTCAGCCCTTAACTTGCCACCACCCACCTACCTACTTAGCACCACCGCCATATGAATTCTGTGTTTTTGTTTTGTGCAGCCAGTCTACAGTAGATGTGCTTTTATTCAAAGCTTTTGTTTTCGAAGGTTTTCTTTGTTGTGTTTTTCCCTCAGTAGTTTTGACACAATGTTTAAAACGAAGAGAGGTCAAAGCAGTGTGAATTTATATTTGTGTCTAACTTTTGTGCTAGAAAATAGTTCTTTGGGGTGCCTGGGTGGCTCAGTCAGTTGGGTGTTTGATGATCTCAGTTTGGGTCAGGATCTCAAGGTTTGTGAGTTCAAGCCCCATATTGGGTTTTGCACTGATGGTGTGGAGCCTGCTTGGGATTCTGACTCTCCATCTCTCTCTGCCCCTCACCTGCTTGTTCTCTCTCTCTTTCAAAATAAATAAATAAACTTAAAAAAAAGTAAGAAAGGGATGCCTGGGTGTCTCAGTTGGTTAAGCGTCTGACTTTGGCTCAGGTCATGATCTTGCGGTTTGTGAGTTCGAGCCCCTCGTCAGGGCTCTGCACTGACGCTCGGAGCCTGGAGCCTGCTTCAGATTCTGTGTCTCCCTCTTTCTCTGTTCTTCTGCTGCTCACACTCTGTCTCTCGCTCAAAAATAAACCTTTTTAAAAATTAAAAAAGAAAGAAAAATAGTTCTTCGTTTTTTTCACAGAGTGCAGTACAATTACCATCTCAGCAGACAAGTTTCTTGTCTCTGATATATAGGCAAATAAGGACCCAGTAGTTTCTGTAAATTTTGTGCAGAACTTCTAGAGAGAATTCCACCTCATCGTCCACACACTTGAGTCTCATGTGTGCCAGCTGCGACTGCAGGTGTTGGAGATACAGCAGTGAGCAAGACTGGGGAGCTCCGTGCTCATGGGGCTAGCTCTCGGTTCCGTGACGAGTGGACAAAGAGACTAATGTTAGAAGATGAAACAGGTGCTCTGTAGGTACTTAAAAGGGGGTAATGGGCTAGAAGGAGCATGGATGACTACTTCAGATTGGGTGGTCAGGAAAGGCCAAATCAGGAGGTGACATTTTCAGCTGGGCTCTGACCAGATCCAGGCCTATGAAGAGAGGCAGGCAAGGGAGAGCACTCAAAGCTGGTGGGAGGCCCCTAAGGAAGACCTGCATTTGACATACTTGAAAAATGGCAAAAAGACCTAGTGTACAGTTGGTGGCGGGGAGATTGGTAAGAGAAAACTGGAGAGGTAAGCAGGGGTCAGACCTATAGGTCCAATAAGCTACGGTGGGGAATTTGGAAGTTTTCTGTGACAGCTGTGGCCACAACTCTACCTGGCTCTTTCTTAGCTCTGCTTTTATTTTATTTTATTTTTTAAGTTTATTTATTTATTTTGAGAGAGAGAGGGAGGGAGAGAGAGAGAGAGAGAATGCAAATGCCAGTGGAGGAGAGGCAGAGAGGTAGGGAGAGAGGGAACCCAAGCAAACTCTGTGCTGCTGGTACAGAGCCTGGCACGAGGCTGGATCCCATGACTGGGAGATCATGACCTGAGTCAAAATCATTAGTCCGATGCTTAACTGACTGAGGCACCCAGGTGCCCCAGCTCAGCCTTTCAATACTGGAATCACTATAGAGTTTTGCCTGAGCCCCCTTATCATTATCTAAATATTCTCTTTTTAAAAATTTTTTTTGAACATTTATTTATTATTGAGAGAGAGAGACAGAGCATGAGCAGGAGAGGGGCAGAGAGAGGGGGAGACACAGAATCTGAAATAGGCTCCAGTCTCCGAGCTGCCAGCACAGAGCCCGACGCGGGGCTCAAACTCAGAAACTGTGAGATCATGACCTGAGCTGAGTCGTTCAACCAACTGAGCCACCCAGGCGCCCCTCATTATCTAAATATTCTTTAGATCATCTCATCTGGGTCCCTGACCTTGAAAACCAAATATCAATTCCATATAACTCTACATTTCCAACCCTGACATCCCTTCCCTAGCTTTAGGCTATTGTATTCATTTGCCTATCGGCCCCTCCACTTGAAATTTTAATGGGTGCATCTCAAACCTAACATTGACTCTTGGCCCAGTTGCTTAAGCTACAGCCTAGGGCTTATTCTTGGTTTCTGTTGCCACCACCTCCAATCCAGTCCATCAGCAAACCACATCAGCACTGCAAAACATACCTCGACTAGGTAGGTCTACTTCTCTCCATGTCCACTACCACCACTGAGTTCAAGCCAGCATCTTTTTAAAACTAGAAGAAAAATTATAATACCACAAATGAGCAAAGCTGCTGAAGTAAAGAGAAGAATAGAAACCCTAATCGCTCTCAAGGAAGTACAGATCCACACATGGTCTAACATCAAGATGAAGCACCGTGTTGTGAATACTAGCATTCTGGAGCTGTAGACCTCAGGGACAGACTTGAGAGAGAAAAGGTTCCCATCATTACATTCCCAACTTGAGCCACGTCACCAGATTTAACCACAGCAGCTCAGCTCCTACCTACTTATTTATTGGAGTTCTCTAGGAAACGTCAATACCAAAACAAATCTAAACCACAGCTACATTAGATTACTTCTCAAGAAACTAATCTCCCCCAAATTTGTGCAACATGGGATGCCCAATAGAATTAGAAGATACTAGAGATGTGGAGACTAAAGACCATAATCAAGGAAATATGGATGGTATTTGTTATTCTCTGAGAGCGAAAAACCTTAAATCCCCATGGCCACCAGCTGGATTGCGCCTTTGGCTATGTGCTCTGGACTCATTCATTAATACAGATATATTGTCCAGCCATTCCAACAAATTTCTTCCACATTCTCTTTACTTGCCTCAAACCATGTTGGTTGTTCTAGGTTAGGCTCTAACCCAGAGATTGCAAACTGAAGTCCTGCAGGCTGAATCATGTTTTCACATATATGCTATTTGCCCTTGACAGTGTTTTGGTTTACTTTTATGTTTGTTTTATTTTAAACAAATTAGTTGCAAAAACTAGAAGATGAATTTCTTTAAGCAACTTGTTGACTTGTCCTTAAAGGTCTGGAACCCGATGTGAGCTTCGAAATAGGATTCTAAGCCTCTCCCCCCCCCCCCAGTATAGAATTAGCTTGCCTGTTTTCAGGGAACCATTTATATGTATGAAGTTTTAAAATACTTACTAGGAAGCATACCACATCACCTGTACTGAATCTAACAATAACAAAACAGACAAATTCAGAATTGAGACATTCTATAAGACAGTGGGTCTAGATTGTTAAATAAGTGTCAATGTCATAAAAAGCCAAACAACTAACCAAAATGACAAAAGGAGAATGTTCTATATCTTTTAAAAAGATATAACCAGGGGCACCTGGGTGGCTCAGTCAGTTAAGCATCCCACTCTTGATCTCAGTTCAGGTCATGATCTCATAGTTCATAGGATTGAGCCCTACATCGAGCTGTGCACTGACAGTGTGGACCCTGCTTGGGATTCTCTCTCTCCATCTGTCTCTACCTCTCGCCTGCTCATGCTCTCTCTCTCTTTCAAAATAAATAAATAAACTTTAAAAGTAAATAAATAAATAAACAAACAAACATGACCAAATGCAATGCATTAACATTCATTAGATCCTTGACCAGGAAACAAAAAGTCATGAAAGATATTTTGGGGGACAAAGGTATTAATACTAATGAGATATTAGTATTAAATTTCTATTATATTTCTTGGGTATAACAATACTGTGGTCATGTGGGAGAATATCCTTATTTGTTAGGAGACATATACAGAATTATTTCTGGGTGAAATGTCAAGATGTCAGGAGTATTTTCAAATGACTCAGCCCAAAGTGTATATAGCAAGTGAGAAAAAGCAAAAGTGGGAAAATATTAACTATAAATCTGGGTGAAGAGTAGGTGGGTATTGCATGGTATTATCCTTTCAGCTTTTCAATAGGTTAAAGACTTTTTCAAAATGAAAAGTTGGGGAAAAAGAAAACGAAGGGTTAAAGAGCCGATTGAATATCCTAATTATATTCTTAGGCTATGAAGTAAATTAATAGTTAAGCAGTGAAAGCAAAACATTTATTTGCATGTAGTTTTATATTTAGGAGTGAAACCAGCTAAAAGTGAAGTGTATACTCAACTGTAAGAATTACTGAATCAAATTTGCTCCTCAGAGGCACTTCTCATGCTTTCTAGTTTATACTTTCAAAGAAAATAAAATCTGGAGGAGACAGACTAGGTGTGTATCAGGGAATGTAAGTTTTCATTGTGATTAAATTTAGAAATACTTAACAAATCCCAACTCTTCATTATCACAAGTCTGTCTAAATTATCTGCTCCTCTAGGTATCTATAAAAGTGATTATTGATTTGCCCCCTTTCTCTAGGTAAACACACACACACACACACACACACACACACTGTATATTTGCCTGGTTATGGCTAAATTGACCTGGTTGACAGAGGGGGAGATATAAATATATTGGTGTAAAAGGACAAATAAGAGATAAGACTATGTATTTATTGCCCATTTATGTAATTACATGTGTCACTAAGGACAAAGGTCCTTAAAGACAAAAGGCAGAGTAGAAACAGTTCCCTACAGTAAGATAGATTTGTTACCACTTCCCTATTCATAAGGTTTTTTTTTTTTTTCCTGCATGGTCCCATAGCCTGGTCTTACAATCATTTGGAGAATTTAACCATCTTTCTGGACACAATTTGTTGGCAGAAGATATGCTTCACTCCAATAAAAAGAAAATGAAGACTTTTCAAGAGCATTCATAGGCGTCAAGTTGAGAGGACGAGCACTTAGTTCCTGAGGTCTGAGAACCCTTGTTCTATGAGGAAGCGTTACTAGGACCGCGGCACCATGGATGTGGTAGGGGAAAACGAGGCCCTGCAGCAGTTCTTTGAAGGTAAGTGCCCACTTTCCAACATGCAGTCCCTGCTTCTGAGAACTGGCTCTGCTCGCAGTCACTGTTTTGCCTTTTTGGAATTCACTTAAACTTGGACTTGGAAGAAATGCCATCGTACTAACTGTCCTGAAATCTGAAGTGGAGGTTTATTTGCTCTGTTCATAGGAAAAACCAATGGTATAGGTAGTGATTTAAAAGAATACAGGATTTCCATCTTCTAGCTTGGTTGTTAAAAGAGTCACAGGGTCAGCTTATCTGTGTGGCTAGGGTTTGTCTCTGTCCTGTGCTAGATTATATTTCTTCTAATCCCCTACATTTCAAAAATTACAGATTTGTCTTGTCTCTAAAGTTTTTGAGTTTAGCACCAGAAAGGTGTAAGATTTCATTTAAAATAGTTTTTCTCTTAGTAAAATTAAATATAAAACAGTAAAAGAACACCTCCTTCCCCTTCTCATCTTTGTTTTTCACAACACTTTAAAAATGTGCAACCGAATAATGATTGGTTTTTGAAAGGAGAGCCATACTACAGAAATGAGTACTTCTTTCTTAAGGGAGGGGCATATTATAGGACATGGTTACAGAGATTTTCTTTCTTTTACAAATCTAAACTGGCAGTACGGCTTCTATTATTTAATTGGGTTGATATTCTAATGGAGGGTCTGTTGAAAATGTCAGCAAGGACTCGCCATCAGAGACTTCAGTCTTTGGTTCTTTATCAGCAATGCTCAGACTTCCATGTGAAGGGAAATGTGACCATAGCTTTTACACATTTCAAAGGTATTTCTCAGGAGGAAGTATGAGAAGAATTGAGGGTAGACCTGTTTATTCACAGAATCCAGAGGGCAGTTACCAGCATATAGAGGAGTGCTTTTGGCATTTCTGGTGATCAGTAAAGTACCTGACAAATTCTAGATGCAAAAAGGTTGAATGGAATTAACCCAACACCAAACAGTACGAAATAACGGAGTGGTCGTACTAAAGAACTAGTGAGATTCTAGGTCACCATCAGAAAGAATCACATACAATATGGTAGTTTCTGTGGCTTGGATTTTGCCAGAAGTGACAAGAAGAAAGCTAAGACCAAGAGAATTATCACATTATCTCAGTCGTGATCTATCCCATTGAATTTTCTGTCTCTGACAGTAGCCAAATCGGTGTGTCTACCTGGGTCAGGCTGTGTACACAGTAGGCACGCTAACGTTGCATTGCTCGATTGTTATTGCCTGATTTTATATTCTGTGTAACTTTCATCCATACATATGCTTTATTTAAAAAATTTTTTTTCTTAATGTTTTTATTTATTTTTGAGACAGAGAGAGACAGAGCATGAACAGGGGAGGGGCAGAGAGAGAGGGAGACACAGAATCGGAAGCAGGCTCCAGGCTCTGAGCCATCAGCACAGAGCCTGATGCAGGGCTCGAACTCACAGACTGTGAGATCATGACCTGAGCTGAAGTCAGACGCTCCACTGACTGAGCCACCCAGGCCCCCCATATGCTTTATTTTAAAATTTTTTTTTCAACGTTTTTATTTATTTTTGGGACAGAGAGAGACAGAGCATGAACGGGGGAGGGGCAGAGAGAGAGGGAGACACAGAATCGGAAACAGGCTCCAGGCTCCGAGCCATCAGCCCAGAGCCCGACGCGGGGCTCGAACTCACGGACCGCGAGATCGTGACCTGGCTGAAGTCGGACGCTTAACCGACTGCGCCACCCAGGCGCCCCCATATGCTTTATTTTAGAGAAAACACCCATTCATTTTATAGAAGCATAAAGTCTTGGTTTCCTTCTGTAACTGGAGAAGACCTGAAAAGTGAATGTGGTCTACCTTCTGTTCTTTGGAAATTCTGCTGTACTTAGAGGATTCCTATACTATCTTCGTCTTATTTTCAGAAGTCTCCAGGGATATAGTTTCCACCAGTCTTCTCTGTCACTTGCTACAATATCTGATTATTATTTTAATAGTATTTTTCTTAGCTTAAACCAAACTCTGGTCTTCCATTTGAAACCTTTTTTTTTTTTCATGAGGGAGGGGTCATTTCTCTTCATTTTTAGAAATAAAAAATGGAGACACCAGCTTAAATGATTCTCTTCCCCCTGAAAACCACACAGCTCATTGTCAAATGTTTATACCTCCACTATTCAGCAAATATTGAGTACCTGCTGTGTGCCTGGTCCAACATCACCTCCCTTAAGTGGTAGCTTGTAAGGCTTTCAAGTCTTTCCCTTAGATTTTAACGATTTCCTTTCTCAAGTATTCCTTAGACTGAGGACAGCAGTGATATTCTAGTGAGGAGGACCAGTTGTCGCTCATCGTTCTCCTGTTGATGTGTCAGTTCTAATTAAATGCGATCTTGTATAAAAAAAAAAATCCAGGGGCGCCTGGGTGGCTCAGTCGGTTGAGCGTCTGACTTCAGGTCAGGTCACGATCACGGTTTGTGAGTTCGAGCCCCACATCGGGCTCTGGGTGACCGCTCAGAGCCTGGAGCCTGCTTCCGATTCTATGTCTCCCTCTCTTTCTGTCCCTTTCCTCCTCACGCTCTCTTTCTCTCAAAACTAAATAAACATTAAACAAAATTAAAAAAAAAAATCAAGGTCTGAAAAATCAAGAAAAGTTTTGGCAATTTGTTACCCAGCTGAAAGCTATTTTTCTGTTTCCTCAGACCCTTTGTTCTAAGAAACTCAGCCCTAGCTGCATTTTTCCTTATGAACGCATTTGTATGAAAAAGTATCTGGATTGACAATAAATGGCCTTGAGGGTCAAAGCTCAGGATGATCTTAGTTTTTATTTTAAATTTCAAATATGTCTAAATCTTTGCGATGTGTCTCAGGAAAATGATAAGAACAAAGGGTGGTTTCGGGTAGCTGGAATTCTAATTCTAATTCTAATTCCCGGTCTGCCCCTGATGCCACAGGTAGGCCCATTAACTAACTAAAGCAGAGGCAGATCAGGTGTGCTAGGGATCCCAAGACCCTCTGGAGACTGATACCATGTGAAATGTTTGGCTTTTTCAACAAAGATGGTACCACTACAAGAGAAAGGGTGTCAGAAGAGAAGCATATTAGTTTCTTTTTAATAACTAAAACTTGGTTACAATCTAAATTTCTGATGGTGGTGGATTAATTAAATGAATTATGGTTTTTCCATATAATGGAATATTTTATAGCTATTGAAAATGATGATAAGGAAAAATGTTTATTATATAAAGGGGAAAAGTGGTTTGTAAATTGGTAGATACAATTGAATATTTTTATATATGTAGCTTCCCAGAACAAAATTTATTATTAAAACTGATCTGAAAATATTTAATATATACACATACACGCTCACACATATACATAGAAACAACTGGATGAATACACTTCAAGCATTAATACTTGTTATCTCTTAGTGGTAAAAATATGCCGATTTTCATTTTCTTCTTTATACTTTATTATCTAAGTGCTTCATAATTGAAATGTATTATGTTATAATCCGATTATCTTAAATAGAGGAGAATGAGTTTTAATTCAGCAAAACTCTTGTTTAAGATCCACGTCTAAAGAAACATTACAAAAGACACTGACACAGATGAAAAAGATTATGGACATCTTCCGTAGAAAAGATCACATCCTTCTGGGCTACCAGATTCTGTGGGATTTACACCTTTTATTGTGTTAGAGATATATTAAAACTCTATACATTGTAGATAACTGATATCAATGCAAATGACTTTTGTCTATAGATATGCAAATGAATTTACTTTTAGTGGGATCAACAGTTCTAGTAAAAGACCGTTTTGCTTTTATTTGGAAATTCGTTGCATGGTGTAGCTAGATAGATACAGATGGGGTAGATATAGATCTAGATCTGCCGTTTGAATTCTCCTTGAGCCAGTTGTGACATCTTCCTGCCTCCTTCATTAATTAGGTAGCTGAATAAAATCTTTGATATGCATCCATCTTATATTTGTAGGAAAGTCATGGTTTTGGGGCACCTGGGTGTCTCAGTCGGTTGAGCGTCTGACTTCGGCCCAGCTCATGATCTTAGGGCTCTTGAGTTCGAGCCCCGCATCAGGCTCTGTGCTGACGGTTTGGACCTTGGAGTCTGCTTCAGATTCTGCGTCTCCTTCTGTCTGCCCCTCCCAGCTCGCGCTGTTTGTCTCTCTCTCAAAAATAAATAAACATTAAAAAAAATTGTTTTTTAAAAGAACGTCATGATTTTATCTTTAAAAAGAGATGGTTAACTATTTTAAGTTGGTTAACTTGGAAACTTTATCAATTTCACCTTTAGTTTGACCCTGATTACTAACAACATGTATTAAGCATTTACCATATGCCCACCCCTATGCTGTTGCCTTTACGTTCATTAATTCATTTAATTCTTACAACTCTCTGAGTAAAAAGGAATAAGAAAATGAAATACAGTAAATCTCAGTTCTTCAGTTTACTTCCTTTGTTTTTGAAAGCTGTGACTTCACATTCTTAATTTGTTTTCCTCATTGGTGTTTTTGGGGACTGCCATATCAGAGGTCTCACTTTTTATTCCCAGGCTTTTTAGAACATTTTATAAAAACTGATTTGAGAAGACTATTTAGTTTTTCATTGTATCTAATTTTTAAAGAGGAGGTTTTCTGAATTGAGAAGATATTTAGCTCATGCTCTTGGTAATGCCCTGAAGTAGGTTCTCAAATGCCTGTTGGCTTATCCTGAAAGGAGAAGAGGAGATTCATTCCTGCCCTGATTGAATGGAGTGGGGAAAACCACCTACTAGGAGCAGATAACAAGAAGACACAAGAAAGACACTGAGGGACTGAAACTCCAGCACACTCACTGAAGTTTGGGGGGACAGGGACCCCCAAACTCTAATTGGTTGGTGACTCTGAATTCCCGTGAGAGGAATCAGAAGCTCTGAACAGCTGAAAGCAGGACAGAAGGCCGACGCTGCAGTGCCGGGACTGGCCCTGGGCAAGGCAGTCTTGTGGGTAGAGGGTATCTTTTTTTTTTTAATGTTTATCTATTTACTTATTTTTAAATTTTTTTTTTCAACGTTTATTTATTTTTGGGACAGAGAGAGACAGAGCATGAACGGGGGAGGGGCAGAGAGAGAGGGAGGCACAGAATCGGAAACAGGCTCCAGGCTCTGAGCCATCAGCCCAGAGCCTGACGCGGGGCTCGAACCCACGGACCGCGAGATCGTGACCTGGCTGAAGTCGGACGCTTAACCGACTGCGCCACCCAGGCGCCCCCTCTATTTACTTATTTTTGAGAGAGAGAGAGACAGACAGAGAGAGAGTATGAGTGGGGGACAGGCAGAGAGAGAGAGAGACGAAAACACAGAATCCGAAGCAGGCTCCAGATTCTGAGCTGTCAGCATAGAGCTTGAGGTAGGGCTTGAACCCACAAACCACGAGATGATTACCCGAGCTGAAGTCAGACTTAACCGACTAAGCCACCCAGATGCCCTGGGTAAAGGGTATCTTTGACCTCAGGCCAGCCTCTTAATCCTTTGTCTTTCTTGCATGTGGGGACCACCACTTTCTCACCCTCCCAGCACCCTTATGCCCTCCTCTTTCTGTCCCAATAAAACCTGAGCTTGCACACAAGGTACAAGCAGCAGATAATCTGATGCCACCATACATCTCTATAGAGTCTTACACTCAATGTACTTTCAGAGAACACAAAGATGTTTGGTCAAATGAATAAAAAAAAGTCACCTTCTCTAAGGGTAGGTTTGGTTGCTCTCTAATGATGGAATTTTAGACATCCTGTTGTGTCCTAGCAACATCCTCCAATAATAACTAGAAATAAGGACTTAAAAAAAATTTTTTTTTAACGTTTATTTATTTTTGAGGCAGAGACAGAGCATGAATGGGGGAAGGTCAGAGAGAGAGAGACACAGAATCTGAAACAGGCTCCAGGCTCTGAGCTGTCAGCACAGAGCCCGACGCGGGGCTCGAACTCATGGGCGAGATCATGACCTGAGCCGAAGTTGGACACTTAACAGACTGAGCCACCCAGGCGCCCCAAGGACTGGTTTTTTTTTTTTTATTATTGAGCATTTACTATGTGCTAGATATAGAATTTTAATTAGGACCATGGCTTTGGAGTCAGTAATCCTGGATATGAATCCTGGCTGTGCCATTCATTGCCTCTGGGATGATGGAGAAGTAAACTTCTGCAGGTCTTAGTTTCCTTGTTTATAAAATGCTGATAACTGTATCATCTCGAAATATGGTTGTAAAGGGCTATGCCTGGCACAGAGAGCTCAATTAATGGTAGCTATTATAATTCTCATTGTTACCCTGTTATCATTTTCTCTGTGTAACATCAAAAGGGCCCTGTGAGAGATTTTTTTCCTCCCATGAGAATCTTGAGGCTGGCAGAGGTGAACTTGCTTGAAAGTCATCCAGGTAGTAAGTGGCTACAAGTTTGTCATTCATTCCGATCCTTTGTTTATATTAACCAGCCAATCAGATGCTGCCCTAATGGCTGGGGATTCAGTGGTGAACAAGCAGAGGCCTTTTCCCAAAGCAACTCCTCTTCTAGCTGAAGAAAGAAGACCATAAAGATATAAGCAAGTGAATAAAATGATTTCAGATAGTCATTAATTATGAAGAAAATAAAGCCAGATAGCAGTGCAGAGAGACACTGAGGATGGGAGGGAGAGCGGGTTACATAAGCTAAGGTAATCAGTGAATCTTCTTAGGAGGTGACATTCGAGCAAGTTTCCCACCAGTCATGATCCATCATCCATCAGGAGAGCATCCCAGGCAAAGGGAACACCAGTGCAAAGTCCCTGAGCTTGGAGTGGGCAGGTGGAGGTGGGGTGGGGTGAAGTGCGTGCTGGAGGGGGCAGGGGACAGTGTTAACTGACAATGAGGAGGGTGGTAGGGGATGACGTCAGAATTTGAATATTTATTCTCGGTGTGATAGGAAACCCTTGAGAATAGGCAGGACTTGCAGATGGGTAGGATGTGGGGGATGAAGAAGGCAGAGAAGTCAAGGATGATGCCCTGGTGTTGGCACCAATAATTGGTGGATGTTGGTACAATGTACCCAGGTGTGCAAGACTAGGCAGAAGTGCTGGTGTATATGTGTGTGTGTGTGTGTGTGTGTGTGTGTGTGTACGTATGTGGACACACACACATATGAAATCAATAATTCATTTGTGGCACTTCAAGTTTTAGATACCTTTTAGACAACAAAATGGAAAATATGAGAAGGCAATTGGATGTTTGAATTTGGAACCCAAGGAAGGGATCAGGGATATGCATATCAGTTTGGGGGTCATCAGCATATGGTTGGTATTTAAAGCCCTAAGACAAGATGATATCCTGAGAAGGGAGACAGACTAGACCAGGGAGACCCATGATAACACTTAAGGATGCGAGTGAGAATAACTAACAAAGGGATGTTAAATGAGGTAAGAGGGGAGCCTGCGGTGTTGAGCTGGGAAAGAATAGTGTTTCAAAGAGAACATGATCATATGTTTTAAGTGTTTCTGAAATGCCAGATAACTGAGCATACAATGTGGGAAAGAAGGTTTAAGTGACTTTGACAAGTGGTTTCCATGTAGTGGAGGAAGAAAGCCCAGTCCATGGGGTTGAAGAGGCAACAGATGGTGAGTGGCTAATATGGGTAATGTTTTTGAGAAGTTCTTTTGTCCCATGAGCCAAGGAGTTGAGCCAAAGCCAGAGGGGGTATAGAGGCAAGAGTTGTTGATAATTTTGTTTTTTAAAGATGGGAGATACTGGGGCACATGGGTGGCTCAGTCAGGTAAGCGTCTGACTTCGGCGCAGGTCATGATCTCAAGATTTGGTTCGTGGGTTCAAGCCCCATGTCAGGCTCTGCGCTGACAGCTCAGGGCCTGGAGCCTCCTTCAGATTCTGTGTCTCCCTCTCTCTGCCCCTCCGTGCTTGCACTCTGTCTCTCTCTCTCACACAAAAATAAATAAACATTAAAAAAAACGTTAAAAAAATAAAGATGGGAGATACTGAAGCATGGTCTGCTGGTGGGAATGATTGAGTGTAGAGGAGTACGTGCATGATGCAGAAGAGGGAGGGGGCATTAATTGTGGGAGAGGAACCTTGAGAAGGTGGGTCAGGATGGGATTCAGAGCACCTGGAGACGCTTGCAACTCTTGCTGTCTTGTGATAGCAGCAGAGGTGGAGTATCTGAACAGATGCAGGTGGTGTGGCAGATTTCAGGGTGGAAACCCATGACAGGTTACTTCTGCTTTGCCTATGAAGTGTGAGGTGTATTAGGAGGGAGCTGGTGGCCGGAGTGTGGTAGGGGACGATTTGGGGGCGTTAGAAGGGAGAATAAGTTGTGAAATTCTTTTCTTTGAGAGTATATTAGTCTCCTAGGCTGACATAACAAACAACTGCAACATTGATGGCTTAAAACAACAGAAATGTGTCCTCTCACAGTTCTGGAAGTCAGATGTCCAAAATCAAGGTGTTGGCAAGGTTGCATTCCCTCTGAAGGCTCTAGGGGAGAATCTGTTCCATGTCTCTTACCTAGGTTTTGGTGACGCTGACAATCCTTGGTATTCCTTGACTTGTAGACTAATAACTCCAATCTCAGCCTCCGTTTTTACATCATCATTTTCTCTGTGAGTCTCTTCTCTTATCAGGACAGTCATCATTGGACTTAGGGCCCACCTTCATCCAGGATCATCTCAGCTCAAGATCCTTAACTTAATTACCTCTGCCAAGACATTTTTTTCCAAAGTTCACATTCAGAGGTCGTGGGCGGTCAGACATTTCGGGGGGGGGGCATTTTTCAACTCACTACAGAAAATAAAGAAGCAAATATGCTAGGAAATAGGATTGCTGGTCACTGCTGTGTCCACTTAAGATTTGTGTTCAATTACTTTAAGTGAGGCCAGTCAGTACACTTGGATGATTTTCTGAGCAACGTTCAGATGCTTAAGTGCAGGGTTGGGGTGGGTGAAGAATTGGGTTTTTACAAAGTTGAGGTTTTCCCAGATGAATCCTGTAGATGGAGAGAAGGGAAGAGAGTGACTAGTCTTTGCAAGGGAGTAATTAGAGTGATGGGCCCTGACATCTAAGCTGGGTAAGAAGGGAAATGGGGATAGCAGGGGCGTGAGGAGGTGTGCAAAAGTGGTAATAAGGTTCATGAATAGGGATCCCAGTGGGTGAACTGATTCGAGTAGAGGCATAAGTGTCAGTGAGTGGAAAGGATGGGCCGGTCAGAGAATACAGCAGGTGGAAATGAGATCTCAGAGGTTGATGCAGTTACTGGGTTGATGCCAGGGTTTAGCAGCGTGTCAAGAGAGGAGGTGTCTGAGGTGAGGTGGAGTAAAGGTGGTGGAAGTAGTGAGGAGTTTACGAATTCAAGAAGCTGGGAAGTATCAGGTGGATGTTGAAGCCACCAGCAGTGATGGCAAGAGTGGTGTTGCAGGGAGGAAAAGAGGGAACCAGATGGTGAACGAAGTGAGCGACCAAGAGGTTGCTAGATGCTACTAACAGGAGGTGGCCCAGTCATGTGGGATCTGCTTCATTTGAAGAAGGGAGGAGGGAAGCTAAATCTGGAAATAGCAGTGAAGACCAAAAACACCTCCCATTTTCAGCCCCCAGGGACATGTGGGAGAACCTCTATTGTGGTGTTTCATAAATGTTTTCAAAATTTATTTATTTTGGGGGTGGGGTGGAGACGGAGTGAGAGGGAGAGAGTATCCCAAGCAGGTTCTGCGCTGACAGCCCAGAGCCCGATGTGGGCCTAGATCCCGTGAATCCGGAGATCATGACCTGAGCCAAAATCAAGAGTTGGACGCTTAACCGATGGAGCCACCCAGGCACTCTGAAATGTTCCATAATTTAACCAGTTCTTATTGCTAGCCATTTGGGCGTGCTCTAGATTCTTACCTGTGAGAACCTTTAGTTATTTGCTTTGCATGAATTTCCTCAAAATAGAGTTGCTGCCATATAGAATTTTTTTTTATTTTTATTTTTTCAATGTTTATTTATTTTTTTGGGACAGAGAGAGACAGAGCATGAACGGGGGAGGGGCAGAGAGAGAGGGAGACACAGAATTGGAAACAGGCTCCAGGCTCTGAGCCGTCAGCCCAGAGCCCGACGCAGGGCTCGAACTCACGGACCGCGAGATCGTGACCTGGCTGAAGTTGGAGGCTTAACCGAATGCGCCACCCAGGCGCCCCTAGAATTTTTTTTTTTTAAATTAGCTCTTTGATAAATATTGCCCAATTATCTGCCAGGAAAATTTTTTTTTTTTAATTTTTTTTTTCAACGTTTATTTATTTTTGCGACAGAGAGACAGAGCATGAACGGGGGAGAGGCAGAGAGAGAGGGAGACACAGAATGGGAAACAGGCTCCAGGCTCTGAGCCATCAGCCCAGAGCCCGACGCGGGGCTCGAACTCCCGGACCGCGAGATCGTGACCTGGCTGAAGTCGGACGCCCAACCGACTGCGCCACCCAGGCGCCCCAGGAAAATTTTTTTTTATGTTTATTTATTTCTGAGACAGAGAGAGAGCATGAGTGGGGGAGGGGCAGAGAGAGAGGGAGATGCAGAATCAGAAGCAGGCTCCAGGCTCTGAGCTGTCAGCACAGAGCCCGATGCGGGGCTCGAATTCATAAACCGCGAGATCATGACCTGAGCCACCCAGGCGCCCCTCTGCCAGGAAATTTTTTAAAAATTAATCTGTAGACTCTCACTGTTACGGCTGCCTGATATTTTCATTTTTTGACTTAAAAAAGTTACTCTATTCCCAGAGTCCTTAACCTAGGGTAAGATTCAGGTGGGCTCCAAGCCTCTGGCAGTGAGTGGAAGTAGGTATTTGTGTAGGCTCATATGTTAGGGAAAGTCTCCACACCTTTTATCGGAGGCCCAGTGAGCTCTACGACTCAGAAGATGTGAGGAACCCCTGCGCTGGTTTCAGGCCATTGACGGCTCCTCTCACCTTCCCCTCCTGAAGGAGCCAGAGCCTGGAGCCACCCATGGTGGAGAGGACGTACTTTGAACCAGTAGAAGATCCTGGACTGGAGCATGTTTCAATGATCAGAGTCTAGAAACTTATAGACCCTACTTAAAATGTGGTTAAGAGATGGGAAAGGGAGGTTTGATGACATGATTAAAAGCAGTGATGAAAAAAAAATAACTGTTTCATCTCTATATTCTGAGTTGTAACTGTATCGGAAAACACTCCTACCAGAATGATACTGTAACCTAAAAGGGAGTGAATTCTGAAAAGTCTGCTCTCAGTTTCATTGGTGGGTATAGAAAACCACGTGACTTCTCCCCTAGCAGTTGACGTGACCAGAAAAGGGTGATTATTTCCTCTGCACTGGGCTTCCTTCTATCCCTGGGGGCTGTTCCAGAAGCACTTGAAGAGATGCTTCCGGAGGCCCAGTCAGCCAGGAGGAAGCTCTTGGCAATGGATTGACATTTGTTGATTATTTGTGCCTAGCCTGCTTTTGAAAAGATTCTGGGAATACTTTACATTACAGGTTACCTTAAAAATTGGTATAATAAAGTCCCTACAAGGGAAAGGCAAGGGTAACAACATATACTCCCAGGGGGCGGGGAGTAATAGCAAAATTCAGGTATCAATGGGTCAGTGAGGAGATTTAAATCTCTTCTCTCAACTCTATCCCTCCTTCCAGACATTCACTTCTCTTTCTCTTCTCTTTCATCACCAAACTCTGAAAAATACCCATTCTCTTTATTCTTTGCATCTCAAGCCCAATTAAATCTGGCTTTTGCTCTGACTTGCTCTTCTGAAATTTCTAATTGCTAGATTGTATTAAAAAAGCCTTCAGCGCTCATCTTCCTGGCGTTGTCTCTGGGATTGGTCACTATCACCCATTGTTTCCTCATGGAAGCTCTCTCCTATGTAATTCCATGGCACCTTCACTCTGGTTCTCCTCCAGTCTCTGTTTCCTCTCGGATGCTTTCAGTAATTCACCCCCTCCTTGTCTGCCCAAGAGTCCTGTCTCAGAAACTCTTTTATTTGAACACCAAAAGCTTACCCTGAGTGGGCATTCCCATGGGTCAGCATAGCCCAAGTTTCAGACCTGTATTTGCCAGGTTTCAGACCTATATTTATAGCTGTTTAAGGTACATATATATGTATGGATGGATCTCCGTTTTCCCAAATCAACACATTCAATGTGGAACTCATTCCCTCCCTGATTTCAGTCTTCATTGCCTCCTCTGTTCTCTTCACTCTCCAACAGACCTCTCAAATTAGAAACTGGGGTATCACCCCTGACGACTCCTATACTCTATAGCTAATCCTTTATCAAATGGTTGCTTCCACCCTAAGGTGAAATGTCTCCCTGCTGCAACCTCCCCTTTGTTCAGACATTCATCTCTTGCCAGAGCCTCCTAACGTCTGTCCCTGTGCTAACCACCTTCCACTTTGCCATTGGCTCATGTGGATGCCATTGCTTAAACATTGCTGTTGAATCTCCATTGTGTGAGCTCAGTGTAGTTGTCCCAATATAACATTCCGGGCATCCTTACACTGGGGACTCCCTCCATACTGATATCTATTGCACGTGGTTTGGTACAAGTGGTTGAGAGCACGTTCCAGGGCCAGAGTTCTAATCTTGACTCTGCCTCTTGCTAGCTGTGTGATTAAGCTGTACTTAATCTCTCAGTGCCTCAGTTATGTATCTATAAAACTGGAGTGTTACTAGTAACTGTCTGCTAGGGTTATTGGGCAAGTTAAATGATTCAGTATACATGAGAATAGTACCTGAATAGTACTCAGAATAGTACCTGGATTCTGTATGCCTGTTATTACTATATTATCTTCAGTATCGTTCTTACTCTTATCTATACCCCAGCTACACAGCTTTTCATGGTTTCTTGAAAACATTCTTTTACTCTCCCTTTCCTAACGCTGGGTCTTTGTGCCTTCTGCCCAGAATGTACTTTCCTACTTCTTTATCCAGCCAACTTCCTTGGGCAAAGTTAGAGGTACAGTTCTCCATGCTTCTGCAGCTCTTTGTCCATACCTTTGGATATGCACCCTTTACATTAAAGTTCAAGTTGTGTGTTTACATGTCTGTTTCCCACAGAAGACACTTTAAGCATCTCCGTGTGAGGATTTGCCTTTGGGTCGTTCACCTCTGCAGGCTCAATGTCTTGCATGGAGCACTTACTTAGAAAAATGTTTGTTGAATATGTGTTCCGTGAATGAGATTCTTGACCAGAATTTCTGGTGGAGAAGCAGGGCCCTTATTTTATTACACATAGTGGTTCAGTTTGTGTTCATTTTCTCACCGACATTTTAATATCCAAACCAGCTCTGGAGAGGAAGTCACAGCTCTTCATCAATACTGGCTATGTAGATTACTGTTAGATCCATGACCTATAGTAATGATCTTCCTCTAGTATATGGTAACTCTGTTTTCCTTAAAAGCAACTATTAGTAGGGAGGGAATGAAGGTGGTGTGGCACTCAGTAGAAAACATGGTGGAGGTGCTGGCTGGGGACAGGCAGATTCAAAACCCTAGTCCCTTTATAACAGGTTAAGGCTTTAACTCAAACTGGGTCATAAGCTGAGAATCAGAATCAATACTTAGAAGTCACTAGGAGGGGGCACCTGGGTGGCTCAGTCAGGTAAGCATCTGACTTCGGCTCAGGTCATGATCTCACGGTTCACGAGCTCAAGGCCTGCGTCGGGTGAGCTCAAGCCCCACTCCAGTCTCTGCATCCTCTCTCTCTCTCTTTCTCTCTCTCTCTCTGCACCTCGTGGGATTCTCTCTCTCTCTCTCTCTCTCCCTGTCTCTCTGCCCCTCACTCACTCACACTCTCTCTTTCAAAAATAAATGAATAAATTAAAATAAATAGATCTTAAAAAAAAAAAGAAGAAGGAGAAGTCACTAGGAGGCTTTGCAGTCAAAATAGACAGGTGGAGGGGCGCCTGGGTGGCGCAGTTGGTTAAGCGTCCGACTTCAGCCAGGTCACGATCTCGCAGTCCATGAGTTTGAGCCCCGCGTTGGGCTCTGGGCTGATGGCTCAGAGCCTGGAGCCTGTTTCCGATTCTGTGCCTCCCTCTCTCTCTGCCCCTCCCCCGTTCATGCTCTGTCTCTCTCTGTCCCAAAAATAAATAAACGTTAAAAAAAAAAATAGGTGGAAGCTGCAGTCTGGAGAAAACTAAAGGTCCAAGCACCAGGAAACAGTCAAAGTAATGGCCCTGGGGGTTGTGGGAATGATCTTGGGGGGACTGTCTGATTACACAGCTTTCCCACCCACATCACCCCTGGAAAGTGGGCACCATTACAGATCACACACATTAACCCCAAGCTCCTGACTCCAATATGCAAGTGTGGTGATGAGTGACATAGTGGTTAGAGCACAGGTTTGCATCCAGATTGCCCTGGGATCAAATCCCACCTCTACTTACAATGGACTTACAATGCAACCTTGGCAAAGTCTCTCTGAGACTGTTTCCTCATCTATCAAGTGAAGTAGATATTATTTCATAGGAGAGGAGTGAGAATTCAGTAAGCTGATATGTGAAGTACTTTGCATCGTGCCTGACCCAGAGTTACTGCCCAGCGAAGTGGTATTATCAGTAATCTATAATTAAGAAAGTGTTTGTTCTTTTAAAGGAGGTCCCTGTAGCAGCCTGTGTGATCGGGAAGAAAACCACTACCATTTAATGAACACTTGACCTTATGTTAGACACTGTACTAAACTCTCAGGTGTGTTCTTAGTTGGTACAATAAAATGAACAAGGAGATAATATTATCACCACTTGAGAGATGAGGATACAGATTCAGAGAAGGTTTGTACCTTGCCCAAAGCAACACAGCCATTATGTAGCAGAGCTTGAAGTTGGATAGAAATCTTTCTCTTAAGGTTTGACTCCTAGTCACTGTGCACGGTGTCTTCTAGACAGGTTGCGAAGGAACATCTGTAGAGTTGGCTGTGGAAATTATGGCTCCTGTTCAAATAACCAGGGTGGTGTGTGTGTGTGTGTGTGTGTGTGTGTGTGTGTGTGTGACAATTTGCACGTAATTCCATTCCTTAGATGAAATTATTCTGGAGTGTGAGTGCTTGGTACATTAGTGCTTTCTGGCGTTTTTTTGGCAAAGCCCAGCTCAGGTGTTAGTGGTAAAAGGGCAATAGTTTATGTTCATAGAGGAGGCAGCTACAGACACTCAAAAGATAAGGCTACAAGAATACAAGGATATAAGAACACCAACGCTGGCCTACAGTACTGCTCAGTGCAAACCAAAACTTTATAGAGAGAATTTAGGCAGCTGGGTTGCTCACAAGTGTAGTAGCAGATATTAATTCTCCTTGGCTTTTGGAAACCAGAGTCAGGACAAATAGTCCAGTGAGATGATACCCTGATATTTGATACCCTGATGTTAGCAGCATACGAAACAATTGTTGGGGGTGCCTGGTAGCTCAGTTGGTTAAGTGTCCGACTTCGGCTCAGGTCATGATCTCATGGTTCATGGGTTCAAGCCCCATGTTGGGCTCAGTGCTGAACGCTTGCTCAGAGCCTGGAGACTGCTTCGGATTCTGTGTCTCCTTCTCTCTCTGCCCCTCCCCCATTCATGCTCTGTCTCACTCTGTCTCTCAAAAATAAAAAAATGTAATAAAAATATTTTTTAAAAATAAAAAAGAAACAATTGTCAGGTATAGCCATGTGGGGTCATGTGTTCTAAGGAGAACATTAAATGACTTAATAGTTGGAAATAGTGTCACTCCCATAGGGTTAAAGTGACCAATATCCTCAAATACTAGGAGCCGAGAAATATGCTTCCTATGAATCTATGGCTGTGGATGATGGCATAGGCCTTGGTTCAGGCATACTTGGGTTTGAATCCTGGTTCCTCTGCTTCTTAGTTATGTGACCTTGGGCCAGCTACTCAACATTTTAAAATTTCAGTTTTCTCTACCTGTAGGATGGGTATAATAACATCTGTTTCTTAGGGTTGTGAGGATTAATGATGAAATAAATGATAGTTATTGATTTTATTATAACATTTTCAAGGTGAAGGAACCAAATTTCTTTCTTTCTTTCTTTCTTTCTTTCTTTCTTTCTTTCTTTCTTTCTCTCTTTTGAAATAAGAATGAGTACAAGCTATATACAAACACACACACACACACACACACACACACTTTTTTTTTTTCCCAAAGAAACACTTCTGTCTCCAGGGAGTTATTACAACTTTTACATGTTCACATTAATTCCTGAGCCTTTATAATCATAAAATCCATTTATAGCCCTTAGTTGCCAAGCAACATAGGACAAAGTACTGAGTATTTCCTTTTATTGCAAAAGGTTCAGCTTTTCCATATTGGTCTTGAAATCAACATTTTTCAGAAAAGACAGAACAGTGAAAGTACTATATTTCCAAGGTTTCATGAGCATTCCTTGTTTGGGGATAGAATCAAAACTGAAAGGAATATATTGTTATTATTGTACTGTTCTTGAATAGCCTAAAGAATTTTGTGCTAATTATACAGTCCGTTTGTAAGAAATTCTGAAGACGGGAGACTGCAAATTTAGTTTAAGGAGAGAACTTGCTTTGTGTAACCTATGTTCTGAGGCACTCTCACTGTAGGAGAACTAGATCTTTGATCTGTCAGTGTCTTTCCAGAAAGGCTCGGGGGTGGGGGGGTGGAAAATTCATATGAGAAGTGTTATCTGCTGACCTTGGTAACCACTGACCTCAAACAGTTCATTCAACTGGGCATTGGCAGGGTTTGGGAAGCTGGCTTTGAGGCACATAACTAAATTCTCTTCTTTGAAAGGTATTAATGCTTTTAATTGTTTTTGTTGTTTTTGCCCGTGGATAATCAGCAAGTAAAGGTTGGAAATCCAAAGAAGGGCACTGTCTGATGTCGGCTCATGTCGTGATCTTGCTGCTTGCCGGTTCGCGCCCCACATCGGGTTCTGTGCTGACAGCTGGGAGACTGGACCCTGCTTCAGATTCTGTGTCTCCCTCTTTCTTCCTCCCCCGCCCCCACTCATGCTCTCTCTCTCTCTCTCAAAAATAGATAAGCATTAAAAAATATTTAAAAAAAGAAATCCAAAAAGAATCAAAAGAGTATATTACTGTTTAACATCCTATAAAGTACCCCAGTACAACTTATATTTTTAAAAGCCCATAAAAGCATGCATAGAAACAGTTTTTAAATTCACATAGCTATTTTTCTATGTGTGTGTATTAAAACAGTGCAAAAGCAGATTAGAGTATCTCAATGGGAATTCTACCATGCAGTGGGATTCTATAGACGGAAAGAATAGAAGCAATGTTCCTCTTTCCTTTCTTCCCTTGTTGGGTTAGGCAAGCTTGTTGCTTTGAGACAAATCTGTTAAGTCACGTACGATGTATTATATGCAGGAAGAGGCAGAAAGGACACCTACAAACTATTTCTTCTAAATTTTACAAGGTAGGAGCTAGTCAAGTCTCTTCTGCTAAGAGTAAATGTACTTTGGGATGACTCTGTGTGCGGGTATAAAAGAGTAAGATCTGGCTGTTAGCATGACTAGGCTAATTCCAATCGATCGGTAGGAGGGCACTTTAAAATCTATCATCCACACATCTCCAGAAGAGTTGTGTCTTAAGAAGCATTTGGAAAAATTCCATTTCTTCTTTCTATCTGCATGGGGATAAGACCCAGACAATAATCTGCTCCTCTCCCCAGGGGGCAGCAGGCTCCTGTGAGATTCTCCTGTGAGAATCTGAATTGACCTTTCATGGTAGTGAGGATGTCAGGGCTACAAGCTGTGCTCAGGACTTGGTCTTCCCTTTGCTGGTTGTTTATGGAAATGTTGGGAAAAAAATAAAAGTCGCTACTCGGCCACCAAATTTTTACATTTTCTTATTTCGCCAACTCCTTCCTACCCATCTTCAAAGTTTTCTTCTCACCCTTCCATTTCTATTATGCTTGTGGATAATAGAGTTTGACATTTTACAGACTTTTTCATTTCCGTCACTCGTTGGTCCCTCTCACAACCCTGGGAGGAAGGCATTTTACAGATGAACAAAATGGAACCTTAAAGAAGTTGAAAGACGTGTCTAAAATCACACTGGTAAATGCCAGTGGTCGTGGCAAAATCTTTGTCTTCTCATTCCCAGTCCAATGTTCTTTCCATCTTCATACCACTTTGGTTTCCCAAAGGAAAAAGAGATAACACTGGCCATGACTCACTGGCTTCCATAGTCTAGGGTAGATGTCAGACAAATACTTCAGTAAACTTAGCAGGTCTTTGGAAAACGCTCCTCCATTTTATCATCCTCTTGCTTCCTGAAATCCAGTTACCACCTTGATTTCCCACAAACTGGCCACTGGCTACCCCACCACACCTACTTTCCAGAGCAGGGCCAGCAAGTTCCTGTTATTTGGGCCTTCGCTTAACCCCCTGCTTTGATGAAACTGATCTTCCCTGATTTCAGCAATTGGTTCATTGTTCTGAGTCCTGTGTTTGGGAGTTGGGGGCAAGGAGCAGAGAAGGAACAAGAAAGGAGCGAACATTTATTATGTGCTGAACATTAGTAGTGTTAAAGAAAAAAAAATCAGTGATATTTGTTAAAGCCTAGTAAGGATGACTTTATTCAAGGGAAGGAGTGTCACAACAGGTATAGTGACAGCTGTGATGGAATTTTGCAGTAGGGGAGAGAGACTGGGCTCAACCCCTCATGGGTATAGCCAAGGAGCAGGGTAAGGGGGGATTCTGGCTAGACCAACCTAACAGGATTCTTTCTGAGAGCTGACCAAGGTGACCAGACACCCCCTGGGGCAAGGTGGGGGTAAGGGAGCTGATCAGACAGCAAGGGTGATCAGATATTGAGGATGGGGGATTCTGGTTAAGCTGATTTGTCAGGATTCTTGCTCAAATTGGACGATACAGACAGAAACATGAAAGTAGGCCTTGTTGAAAAGGTCAAGGGGGCCTGAGTAGAGTTTGATCTGGGAGTCAGTCTGACAGCAGCAGGATGACACGTCACATTTAGTCTGTGAGCAGTGCTCTAAGGTGCTAAAAACTCATCTTTTTTTCCCCACCTCCTCCCCCACCCCCTCACCCCCACCCAAGATAAGGAAACAGGCCCAGAGAGGTTCAGTAGAAGTGGAATTGACCCCAAGTCGACCTGATTGTGGTTTTCCAAATCTCGTTCTTTCCTTGCCTGCAGGTTACATGGGGCTGCCTCCTTCTGGAATGCCCTAGTCTGCCCTGTTCACCTGGCTGATTGCTGTGCACTCTTGAGATTTCCACTTTGGCATCATTCCCTGAGGGCTCCTGTGTATTCCATAGTATTTTGTACTTCACCTCTAAAAGCGTGTATTGCCTTTTTTTGTGTCCGTCTCCTATGGACAACAGGAAGGAAGGAAATCTGTCTCATTCATTCCTTCAGCCTCAGCAGCTAGGACTGGCACATAGTAGTCGCTGAAACATATTTATGAAACCAATCAATAAATACCCCAAGCCTGACCTCTTTCCAAGTCTGCTGGGCTTCCCTCCTTATTTCTCCTACCCAAGAAGACATGAGCCTTCATCCTACACTTGACTGAAGACTCAGCCCTCAGTCAGTGCTCTGCTGGGCTGTCCCTTCCATATCTGCCTGGCTTGGCAGGAGGAAGGCATTGCTGCGGCAGGACAGACACGCCTGAAAGCCACAGGGTGGGCAGCTTCCGCGTCACATTTTCCTTAATTTGTGCCATGCAGGGTCTGCCCACTGGGGCATCAATTTCATATTCAACACTGTGCATTCCAGAGGAACCAAACCACCCGCAAAGACTGTGGGTGGACATCCCCACTTTAGCTGACCTTCCTGTGGGGTGTCTTCCTCTTCGTCTTTTTCCTTTTTCCTCTTCTTCCTCCTTTTTGGCCCTTGGCAACATTAGACCAAAACAGAACAATAATTCTTCAAAATCTTCAATGTAAAACAAATGGGATTCCTTGATGTGTTCCTATACCATTTAAAAGAAAGTTTTCAGGGCACCTGGGTGGCTCAGTCGGTTAAGCATCCGACTTCGGCTCAGGTCATGATCTCACAGTTCTTGAGTTCAAGCTCTGCGTCAGGCTCCGTGCTGACAGCTCAGAGCTTGGAGCCTGCTTCAGATTCTGTGTCTCCCTCTCTCTCTGCCCTTCCCCCGCCTGTCTCTCTCTCTCTCTCAAAAATAAATAAACATTAAAAAAAAAAAGAAGGAAAGGTTTCAGCTTCTGTTTCCCAAATGTATCTTCCACAGTTAAAAATTAGTATTGGTTAACATGCAGTTGATCGTGTTTTATTTATTCCTGTATATATTAATGTTAGTATATGCTATTGAAGAGAAAATTGACAAAGCATAAAAGTTTAATCCTCATGGTGAAGGGCTAGGAGGAAGTTCAGCTGTAAGGTTCCAAAACTCCTTGAAAAATGGATTCCCGGACCCCCAGAAAGGCCAGAGGATCTTGCCTAATTTATATTTCCAATCACTAATTTGAGAGGAAAAGAAGTGTGAACTTGATAAGCAACTAATGAAGACATTGAAATACTTTCATGAAAATTGAGGTCACGTGATGCAATAGACGGACCATTTTCACCTCCTACTTTAAAATCCCAGGCAAATTTTTAGAGTATTCACTGAGAAGCTATGCAAATCACAAGGGCAGCTCTCCAGAGGTATTGAGCAGTCATTTATTATTTACACTGAATGGCTCCTGAGTTTGTGAAAAAGCAGATTGGGCACATTCATATGGAATTATAATAACGTTAGTGCTGAAAGATCATAGATCTATTACATTCTTAAGCTGTATATGGCAGATGCTATAAGCTGCCTTCCCAGTAGTGGTCCAGCCACCTTCTTTTCTGCGGGCAGAAGCTTAATCTCTTTAGAGAGAGGAGAGTCCTTGAGCTGAGGAAGGGTAGGCTGTAATGTAATTGATTTAAACCAGTTATCACAATCTCAAGTTCCTCCTCTCTCTCCCCTTCTCTTCATAACTCAGCAGCTGTAACTCTTTTTTTTTTTTTTTTTTTTGCAACCTTCTTCCATCATCCTTTTTATAAAGGGTAAGTTTCTCTATTTGCTGAAGCACCTAACAATATTAATAACTTGACATGTCCTTTACATTTTTATTAGGAATGTTATTATTTTTGTTAGTTTTTGAGTGGTTTGTCCCAACCCTACTTTCCTACATTCTTTCGCATGATTTTGCAGAAAGCAAGGTTGTTCAAGAACACATTCATTATGGTAGAGTAGAAAACACCTGAGTCCGTGCAAGAACAATTTGTTATTGCAACTTGAACAAGTTATGTAAGTTGGCTAAGAATATTTGCTCTTCTGAAAAATGGGGATAATAATAGGACCTATTTGATAGAATAAAATTATTATGAGGATTGAATGAGAAAGAAATGTAAAATTGTTAGCATGTTATCAGTACCCAAAAAGTGCTCAACAAATTTACCAAGTATTTATTATTATTATTATTATTATTATTATTATTCTACATTGACGATCTCTCATGTGGCTTGATTTGTGATTCTTTCCCACTCTGTTGGATCTCCCTTAGACACCCTGTTTGTCAACATTCCTCTGAAATTATGGGGCCCAGGTCATCATGGCTGGACCTATGCATTGAGGAACAGGGACCTCACCATCCTACTTCTGTACTCAGTGATTTTATTGGTATAATTCAACATTAGTTTGTCTTCCCAATACTTCCTCATGATGACCCAACGAAAGGACCTTTGTCTCACCTATTCACTCATAAGCCAAGTTTCCCCATCTCCTATTCACACAATTTAAAAAGTCAATGTAGAGCTGAATGCTACACCTGCTGAATGTCATCTTGTCGAAGTTAGCCATCAACCCAGTCAGCGAGATTCGACCTGACTCTTTCAAAACATATTGTGCCCTGCCTACCTCCTTTAGGCCATCTGCATACTTGGCCATTTTGCCTTCTTTATACTTCTAAAAATCACAAATACCCTTATTGACAAGGATGAGAGCCGAGACATTTTGTGCTGAATTTTAGGATTTTTCTCTCGGTTAGCATGGTGGGGTACAGTTCTCCCAGGTATGAGTTCACCTAACGCTAATGTAATTTCCACACCTTTCTCCATCTTAGTTACAAATACAACCATCTTTGACTGCCCCTCCCCACGTTGGATTGGAAGCCCCCCAGGTATCTCCTTGGGCCTGACTTACCACACTATGTTGGTGCTGCCTGTTTTTTGTTTTCTTTTCCTGTGCCCCTCCCTCACCTTGAGGGTAAGATTGAGTGTTGCTCGCGATTGCATACCCAGTGCCTAGCATATACACACTTCATTAAATATTTATCAAATGCTGAATGAATTAAGAATTCTGTTAAGCGTCCAGTTGAAGTCAGGATACACATTTCCATGGAGAGTCTCCTGATCTGCCAGTCTCAGGCAGCTGGACAGGCAAGAAAATGAAGTTCACCCACCTGGCTTGTTTTTGGTGGGCACATGAAGACTCTTCAATGTCTTCTGCTGTTCGTAAGAGTCCGGCAGCCAAGTTTTTAGTGATCCTTTCTAGAATTTTGCATCTGTGACAGTTCTGGAAGCCCCGTGTGGGCGTTGCCATCCTGTTACACAATGTGCTGAAACTATTTATTTACTCAAGTTGCATAAAGGTTAATTTTTATTTTATCGTTTGATTATCAGGCACATAAATTTCAGGTGATTCATATCATGTTAAAGTCCAGACAGTCTTTTAATTTGGTCACGTTTCCAACAATGGGTCATGTTCCCTCTGGTTAAAAGAACTGATTAGATTCTTCCTGGATCAATGTAGAACTTCCTGTGCAAGGGGAACTGGGGAGACTTCAAGGATTCTAGGTCATTAGGTGGAGTTTTTCTTGGGAGCAGTGCCCTGCTGCTCCCTTCTGTGTCTGAGTGCAAAAACAGGATGATATGACACGAGCAGATGAAACCTCCAAGCTCCTTCTCAGGCTCCTCACCCAAATCTCTCATATTTCTTACCTCAAAGCATGAGCACAACCTCCCACCCAATCACCAAAACTAGACTAGACTAGAGAATTACCTAGCTTCCTTCCAATCAGTCACAAAGTCCAGTAGGTATCCCTTCTCAAATACTAGTCTCATCCAGTGGTGTGCTGGTGAACATTCAACAACCAACTCTTTGGGGAAAGAATTCCCAATTTGTAGTGTTTGCCAATTTCCATTGTGTAAACCCTCCCTCGTGGCCAATTGCAAGCTGCTAACACAACACAGCAAATAGGGATTTGGGAAGAGATGTGCACACGCTTTGTACAAGCTGGCTCCAGGACACCAGGGATTTTCCACCTTCCCGACACCCCCTCCCCGCTGCTGCTATACTGGATCAGAGTTTCATGGCATATAAGACCCCAGGATCTGTCCCTGCTGACAATTCTAGCCTCATGGACCCCTATTCCTGGAAGCTTTGCCTGACACCTTTTTGTCCTTGTTAGGTCATTTAGGGGACCCATAATGCCATGTGTACATCTCTGTTGTCATATCACATTGCTGTGGTATGTGTTTATGTCAGTCTTTCTCACTAATCTGTGAACTTGCTGAGCACAGAAACTGATAGTACTGACAAAGGGTGGTAGTTATTGAGCTGGGAACTATGCTAAGCATCTTAAATGCATTATCTCATTTCATCTTTGGGTGCCTGGCTGGCTCTGTTGGCTGAGCATCTGATTCTTGATTTTGGCTCAAGTCATGATCTCATGGTTTGTGGGTTTGAGACCCGCATCAGGCTCTGCGCTGACAGTGCAAAACCTGCTTGGGATTCTCTCTCTCCCTCTCTGCCCCTAACCTGCTCGTGTTCTGTTTTTCTCTCTCTCTCAAAATAAATAAACAACCATGAAAGAAAACTTAATCTTCAGAACAATCCTATGAGGTAGATGCTCTTATTATCCTCATTTTATAGGTAAGGAAATTGAGGCACCGAGGGGCTGCATGATTTGCCCAAGGTTGAACAGCTGGTTGCACAAATCTACAGCCAGAGTTGATCCCAGGCCTGATTGTAGAACCAGGACCCTTAACTACTAAGGCCTCTTCGTCTTTGTGTCTCTAGCAGTTGGGACTCTTCCTGGTCCGTAGAGGGTGTGTTGAGTGATTTAATGAGGGAAGGCTCATGTTGGCAGCATCCGTGACTAGTCTCGCTCACCTTCAGGCCAGTCTCCCAACAGCAAGAAACTATAAACCTGCTCACATTACCCCTCTGATGGAAATGTTGCAATGTCTCCATAACTTTCAAGATAAATTCCTTACCTTGGTACCTATGAAGCTTCATGATCTGGTGTCTGTTAGTTTCTCTAGATACCCCTTCCACTCTTCATCATCACATTTATTCATTCAAATTTTATTACTTATCCAACAGATGCAATATTTATTGAAGAGCTAGGCCTAACAAGGTTCCAGCCCTTGTTCTAGGATGTATACGAAAGAGGCAGTTTATCCCCTAGAGAGGCTTAGAGGTTAGTGAGAGAGACAGACACACACCACACAACCACAGGGGTTGGAACAGAAGTGCATTCAGCTTTCACCAGGGTCTGCAACAGGCATTGTCTCCATCTCTGACGTGTTCTTTACCTGGCTCTGGCCATACTATTGGCACATTTCCACAGGAGTCCTGCTGCTGGTTTTATAAATTCATCTGCACATGCTCTTCTCTGTTCTTAGAATTTTTCTTAATAACTACCTACTTATCTTTAAAAATTCCTCTCAAGTGTCACCTGCAAGGAGTCCTTCCCCTCTCCCACCCTGCCAGCCTAATTGAAAGCTCCCATAGTATTCATGTCTACACCCATCCTAACATTTAACACGTATGGCTCTAGCTGACTTTCTTGTCCCTCTCACTGGATTGTGAACTCATTTCTGATTTTATTCCCGGACACAAAGTGGACACTAAGTATATATTGAATAAATGAATGGAAAAATTAGTGAGTTAATGATTGGAAATACCATCTTTTCTCATCTAACTCTGAATTGGCTGTGGCTCTAAACACTGACATTAGATTTGAAATCCAGCTTTAAAGACATCCAGATGGCCAACAGGCACATGAAAAGATGCTCAAGGTCACTCCTCATCAGGGAAATACAAATCAAAACCACACTGAGATACCACCTCAGGCCAGTCAGAGTGGCTAAAATGAACAAATCAGGAGACTATAGATGCTGGAGAGGATGTGGAGAAATGGGAACCCTCTTGCACTGTTGGCGGGAATGCAAACTGGTGCAGCCGCTCTGGAAAACAGTGTGGAGGTTCCTCAAACAATTAAAAATCGATCTACCCTATGACCCAGCAATAGCACTGCTAGGAATTTACCCAAGGGATACAAGAGTGCTGATGCATAGGGGCACTTGTACCCCAATGTTTATAGCAGCACTTTCAACAATAGCCAAATTATGGAAAGAGCCTAAATGTCCATCAACTGATGAATGGATAAAGAAATTGTGGTTTAGGGGCGCCTGGGTGGCTCAGTCGGTTGGGCGGCCGACTTCGGCTCACGTCATGATCTCGCGGTCCGTGAGTTCGAGCCCCGCGTCGGGCTTTGTGCTGACATCTCAGAGCCTGGAGCCTGCTTCTGATTCTGTGTCTCCCTCTCTCTGACCCTCCCCTGTTCATGCTCTATCTCTCCCTGTCTCAAAAATAAATAAAACGTTAAAAAAAAAGAAATTGTGGTTTATATACACAATGGAATACTACATGGCAATGAGAAAGAATGAAATATGGCCTTTTGTAGCAACGTGGATGGAACTGGAGAGTGTTATGCTAAGTGAAATAAGTCAGGCAGAGAAAGACAGATACCATATGTTTTTACTCATACGTGGATCCTGAGAAACTTAACAGAGGACCAGGGGGGAGGGGAAGGGGGGGAAAAGTTACAGAGAGGGAAGGAGGCAAACCGTAATAGACTCTTAAATACTGAGAAAAAAACTGAGGGTTGATGCGGGGTGGGGGAGAGGGGAAAGTGGGTGCTAGGCGTTGAGGAGGGCACCAGTTGGGATGAGCACTGGGTGTTGTATGGAAACCAATTTGACAATAAATTATATATATACACACACACACACACACACACACATCTATATCGATGTATATATACACACACATCTGTATAGATGTATATATATACATACATATGTATAGATGTATGTATATATATATATATACACATCGATATAGATGTACATATGTATATGTATGTATATATATACATCTATATAGATGTGTGTATATATATAATCCAGCTTTATTTTCAAAACAAAATGTCCTTAGCAAATGAGAGAATTTGGTTTCTCCTCCTCTCCTCCATCTTCTCTTCTCCTACCCCTCCTCCTCCTCCTTTGGAGTACTCATTGGCATTTCTGCTTGAATTTCTCATGAACACTGGTGTATCATAGGGAAACTATCTTTATGTTTAAACCCAAAGGGCAACCATTTAAGGGGATCCTCACTGTTGCTTTTTAGAATCTTTTAAAAACCTAGGGGCACCTGGGTGGCTCAATTGGTTAAGTGATCAACTCTTGATTTCAGCTCAGGTCATGATCTCATGGTTCATGAGATCGAGCCCTGCCTTGGGCTTCAGGCTGAGCATGGAGCCTGCTTAGGATTCTCTCTCTCCCTCTGCCCCTCGTGTGCTCTCTCTCTCTCTCTCAACTAAAAAAAAAAACAAAACCTAGAGTTGTTGTAATAGACAAATGTTGTCATCTTGGCTGTTGTCTGAGTGCTCTGGGCAGGGATGCTGCAGGACAAAAGGTGAAAGAGTCAGTAAAAGAAGGGACAGGTAGCATCTGGGTTAAGGAAAGTGATGTGGGAAGGGAGTCTATCAGAAGGTAACAGGAAAGGACTGGTGGGTGGTGGATGGGCAGGTGGATGGAGAAAGCAGAATAAATAAAAGGAAGGTTCTTGCTCCCTACTCACACCTCTGGAGAAGTATTGTTTCCTCAAATGTATATATATGTCTATTAACAAGTCCTGTGTATTCAACTTGGACTTGTCTGTGCTAATCCCTAGTGGATTGATCCCCTAACTATGTGTTTTTTTCTTGTCTGTCCAAGGCCGAGGGGTAGCAGGACAAGTTACCATGTGTCAGCTGTCGCTGTGCCTAGAAGGGGAGGCAGAGACCTAGGGTGAAGAAGGGCTTTCTTTCTGAGAGCAATAAAGAGGGCAGTTCTCTGGCATTCCCAGGAGGCCTGGGCAGCTTCTCCTGTCTGAGTAGGATGGTGACAGCCACAAAAGACAAATGTAGAAAAGGGTAGAATCCAGGCTTGAAAGCGAGCCTCCCTGACAGGGGGTGGGCTGCCTAACAATGCCATCTCTGCAGGCTTGGGTGTAATAAATAAGTGTTTAAGACATTTATAGCAAAGTGATTATTTTTAAAAGCATGAGATTTATTTAACAGTCATTTAAGAGTTTCCCTGTGTGCGTGTAAAGCCTTCTGAAAACAATTTTATCTGACAGTATGGATTTATCTTGTTGAGTAATTTCCTTTGAGTCTGGAAGGCATAGATGTGATTTTAGAGTCCTAGAGAAAGTTGGCTACTGCGGGGATCAGCTCTCCTTGTTCATTAAAGTGTTTGGACAGGCTACATGGGGCAGGTCCTGGGAGCTGTGGACCGTCTCCTATTTCTGCCTGGGGGATGGAGGTGGGGGAGCATGGGTCATAGAAAGCAAGTGATACATTGGTCAGGTCTTAGCATCTGTTGTCCACCTCCAATTTTTGCCAGGGCATTGTGTGTGTGTGTGTGTGTGTGTGTGTGTGCGCGCGAGCACACTGTATAAAGCAGATGGGACACCAGCAGGGGCTTCAGTGGGAAATTAAACAGATCCTTCCCTCCATCTGCTTCTCTTAGCAATTGGCTTGACCAAAGCCCAGTGAAGTAGTAGAAGCAAGTCAGTCCTGCCTGCAATTTGGAGCATGGGATGGGCGCATGCTCAGGAATCAGGCAGCCTGCTTGGATTCCCTGCGTACCACTTACTAGCTGTGAGACCCTGGACAACCTAGTTACCTATGTAACCACTTTGTCTTCTGTGTAAGCTGGAAACATTAGTGTCCACCTCCTAGGGCTCTTATGAGGATTAATGAGTTAGGTAAAGTGGTTCTCTTTGCCTTGGCTCAGAGTCAAAAATCCAAGCTACCTCTGAATGTCCCTGGACAGCTATGATAGCTCTGGACTTCATTTTCCTTCTGTTCTTATCCCTTTATAGTCCTTTCCCACAAAGCAACCAGAATGGCCTTCTTTTTATTCTTTTTGTTTATTCATTTATTTTTTGTGGATTCCACACATGGGTGAAATCATATGGTATTTGTCTTTCTCAGTCTAACTTATTTCACTTAGCATGGTACCCTCTAGGTCCATCCATGTTGTCACCAATAGCGCTATCACATCCTTTTTGTGGTTGTGTAATATTCCATTGTAGATATATACCACATCTTCTTTATCTATTAGTCCAGTGATGGATACTTAGGTTGCTTCCATATCTTGGATATTGTAAATAATGCTTCAGTAAACATAGGGTTGCATGTATCTTTTATTTATTTATTTTTTAATGCTTATTTTGGAGAGAGAGACAGAGCGATCAGGAGGGTGCAAAGACAGAGGGGACAGAGGATCCAAAGCAGGCTTTGCACTGATGCAGAGAGTCCAACGTGAGGCTTGAACTCACAAACTGCGAGGTCATGACTTGAGCCGAAGTCGGATGCTCAACTGACTGAGCCACACAGGTGCCCCTATAACTTTTCAGATCAGTGTTTTTATTTTCTTTGGGTAAATAACCTGTAGTGGAATTGCTAGATCAGATGGTATTTCCATTTTTAATTTTTTGAGGAACCTCCATACTGTTTGTCACAGTGGCTGTAGGGAGGAAAACTTTTAAAGATGTCAAGCGTATCATATCGCTTTCAAAAGGCTTCCCATTGCCCTGACCACCTCCCCTAGCCCCTTCCTTGTGCTCCTGTGCTTTAGCCACCCTGGAATTGTTTCTCAAACCGGCCCTGTGCTTTTGCCCTTCCTGTTCTCCTCTGCCTTCCATGCTCTGCTCTTGGTCTTTGCATGGCTGGCTCTTTTCTGAGATGCCCTTCCAATCAGAAGGAACTCTTTCCTTCTGATATGATAAGCTGCAGCTTATCATATCACTCTGTTTCACTTTCTTATGAAAATATCCTGTTTACTTATTGTTTCTTATATGTTACATTGGTCCTCCCCTGGCCCCCATTGATGCCACTTTTCCCTCCCTTAGAATTCAGGCCCCCTGAGGGAATGAGGGAATTTGTCTTTTTGTCTGTTTTACCCCCTCTTGGTAGGTGCTTTTTTTTTTTTTTTTTAGAAGAGTGCAAGCAGGGGAGGGGCAGAGAGAGGGGGACAGAGGATCCGAGGTGGGCTCTGCACTAACAGCAGCGAGCCAGTTCACCAACTGTGAGATCATGACCTGAGCTGAAGTCAGACATTCAACTGCTCAAGTGACTGAGCCACCCAGGTGCCCTGGGTAGGTGCTTGATAAATATTAGTTGAATCAGTGATAGAACGAATATGTCTTCCCCTGCTCATCTCCATCCTATTCTTTCTTTAACATCTCACTCAAGACTAAACTCCAGTATGTACTATGAGGTCATTTCTCACCATCGCAACACTTAAGAATATCTTCCGTCTATTTCCCTCTTAGTTTATGTCACTGAAAAAAGTGGGTGATCTTTCTTCTCATTCCCTCCTCTTCTCTTTCTTCCTCCCTCTCTTCCACCTGTCTCTGATATCCATCAATGTTTCCCATTTGGGAGGTGCTCAAGATTTTAAAAATTTTATTTTAATTGGTGAAGTAGAAAGCCAAAAGCTAAACATATAATGGTCCTCCTGTCACTAGTGCTGTGATCTGAATGTCAGCGTCCCTTGCCCCTGGAAGAATACAAGGAACTGGATTACATGAGGGATATTGGTGTGGGGGCTAGACAGTTGATGTGTTATATATTAAATTGTGCCTAGGAAAAAACCCACGAAGTTAATAATTGGTGAATATAAGTGAAGGGTGCAAGTGAGTTCCTGTAGCTTCTCTTTGGGTTTGAAATTATTTCAAAATAAATTGTTAAAAATTCTTTCCCTCTCAAAAAATGCACAAAGTTAAATTTATCAATCTTTTTCAACATAATTTTTGGCTTTTAGGCTGTGTTTGGAGAAACCTTTATCTTAAGATCATAAGAATATATTCTTTAAATTTTTTTAACGTTTATTTATTTTTGAGAGAGAGATTGACAGAGTGTGAGTGGGGGAGAGGCCGAGAGAAAGAGGGAGACACAGAATCTGAAACAAGCTCCAGGCTCCGAGGTGTCAGCACAGAGCCCTACATGGGGCTCGAACCCATGAGCCATGAGATCATGACCTGAGCTGAAGTATGACACTTAACTGACTAAGCCACCCAGGCACCCCAAGATCATAAGAATATTAACTCACACTTCTTTCTATAGTTTTATTTATTTATGTTGAAATTTTTGCTCTATCTGGAATTTTGGTGTGGAAGTAGGAAAATAATCCATATTTTACCCCTCATATGACTAACCAGTGTTCCCCAAAACTTTTATTGAATAATCACTCTTTTCTCACTGCTGTCAAAGGATTGGTTTATTGTGTACTTAAAGTCCTAATATGTTACATGTATATGTGATATTTCTTGATATATCCTGGATATATCCTACATCCTTTGATGTGTCCTTGCGTGTATTTCTCAATATTTATTTACCTCCTCCTCCATAATTTTTCTGGTGATTTTTGACTATTTATTCTTCTAGAAGAACTTCAGAACACTCTAATTCGGGGATTAATTTCAGGCAACACACAAACAATTTCAAAGGGGTTAATAGGGTATATGCAAGAGTTTGTCATGTAATTGGAGTAAAAGTCAAACAACCAGGCTTTAGTAAGGATTAAAAAATCAAGAAGGACCTGGGTTAATGTTATGGAGATATTTAGACTATTACTCTAGTTTGCCTAATAATTATACAACTTAATCTCAATCATCAGCTCTAAAGTCTAGTTCGGGGCACCTGGGTGGCTCAGTCAGTTAACCATCTGACTCTTGATTTTGGCTCAGGTCATGACCTCAGGGTTTGTGAGATTGAGTCCTGTGTTGGGCTCTGCATTGATGGCACAAAGCCTGCTTGGGATTATCTCTCTCTCTCTCTGTCTTTCTCTGTCCATTCCTCATTTTTACTCTGTCTCTCTCAAAATTAATAAGTAAACATTTATTTTTTTATTTTTATTTTTTTCAATATAGGAAATTTATTGTCAAATTGGTTTCCATACAACACCCAGTGCTCATCCCAAAAGGTGCCCTCCTCAATACCCATCACCCACCCTCCCCTCCCTCCCACCCCCCCAACCCTCAGTTTGTTCTCAGTTTTTAAGAGTCCAATAAGTAAACATTTTAAAAAAAATAATAAAATCTAGTTCAAATTCTTAGGAGAAATAATTGAATTGGTCACTGGCTAGCCAATGGATTGGTTCTTCCTGATTCAGGTGCCTGTAGAGGTTGTGTTACAAATATGGCTGCTAGAGACTATTTTCACAAGGGTAAAGTTCTTAGAAAATGAATATATGGGTTTGGCAGATGTTATCAATAATGTCTAGTAAAAGTTTTATGATACTGAATCCTTTAGTCTAAGATCAATGTCTTTCCATTTGTTCAAATCTCTTCCTATGACCCCTCATAGAGTTTTTTTTTTTTTTTTTTAATATTGTCCCCAAATATATGTTTAGGTATTTTATACTTTTTGTCATTTTGAATGGAATCTTCTGCACTATATTTGTCAGAATTGTTGATTGGTTATTTTTTGTGTGTAAGGAGGTAATTATTTTTTTATTTTTTTTTTTTTTACTTTTAATCAACTACTCTGTTGAGTTTTCTGGTTATTTTGAATTGTTGTCACTTTTTTCTCCTGAATTTACTAGGTATAGAGTCATATTTTCTACAAATATTGTTTCTACAAATTGTTCTACAAATATTTCTACAAATATTGTTTTGCTTCTTTATTATATATTCCTATGTTTTATATTCTTTTTAAATTCTAACATCTTTATTATTATCAGAAAGAAACCAGTAAGTTTATTTTCATTTTTTTAAATCAAGGAAAAGGATAGAAATATTGTGTTACATTTTGTGAAGTCTAACAAAAATGTGAAGCAAGATACTGAACTTCTTGTTGAGCTTAACTGGAAATAATCTGCCCAACCATCCCACCTTCCTCCCTTCCTCCCTCCCTCCCTTCCTCCCTTCCTCCCTTCCTCCCTTCCTTCCTTCCTTCCTTTACTTCATCCATCCATCCATCCATCATCCATCCATATATGCATACATCCATCCCATAAATGTTTATTGCTGCCTTTTTTATACCATAGATTCATGTGGCTACTTTAAGAAGGACAACACCCCTGCTCCTAAGGACTTTAGATGGAGAAACAGCCACAAAGGCAAGCAATTATAATAGTATATAAGGCAAAGCACAGGGTGTTAATGGAGGCACATAAAAAGGGTACCTACACCAGCCTTAGACAGGCAGGGAAGGAGAGTAAATCTAAAAAGATTTCTAAGGAAATATTTGAATGGAAGAAAGATCACACTCTCAGTAAATGTATTATGCCATTTAGTTGCTTTAAAATTCTTGGGTGTAGCCATGTGAATATCTTTAGCTGTTAGCCATTCTGAAATCTTCATGAATCTCAAGATTTTCAATTTGCCTTCGCAGCTCACGGGACCAGTGACAGTCTGGGGAACCCGACGCTGGATACAAGTCTGCTGGAGGAATTCTTGGGCAATGATTTCGATCTGGGGGCCTTGTAAGTAATGAAAGTACTGCTCTCCATTTGATGTTTTAAAAGTTATGAGATAGTTAAGTGAACTAGGAAGTGTTCTCTCCTCTTCTGTTTTCCAGAAAGGCATGGATGGAGTTGATGTTTCTTCTATAAATCTTTGGCAGTTTTCACTGAGTGAGGTCAGCTGGGCCTGGAGTTTTCTTTATAGGAAGGTCCTCCCTTTCTAACTCAATGTCTTTACTAGATACTGGACTATTCAGGTTATCTATTGGTAGTTGTCAGCTTAGGCAGTTTATGTGTTTCAGTGAATTTACTGATTTCATCTAAGTTGTCAAATTCACTGGCATAAAGTTATTCATCATATTCCCTTATTTTACTTTGAATGCCTATAGAATCTGTAGTGATGATCCTTTTGCTCTTCTTGATATCAGCAATTTGTGTCTTTTTATTCTTGATCCATCTGGCAAGAGGTTCATCAGTTTTTCAAACCCTTTGAAGATCCAGCTTTGGTTAAATTTATGTTCCTAATCATTTTTCTGTTTTGTATTTCATTGATTTCTGCTCTTATATTCTGATAATAGCATAGCTACTTCAGCTTTCTTTTATTTTTAATTTACATACAGTAATATTAAATTTTTATCCTGTATATAGTTTTGTGAGTTTTGACAAATTCATAGAGTTGTAGAACTGCTATCATGATCAGCACAAACAAAAGCTCCCTCACCTGAAACATTTCACTGATGCTTCATAAGGGAAACTTATCACCCACCCCAAGACCTTAGTGACAGTTGATCTGTTCTCTGTCCCTATAGTTTTGCTTTTCTGGAATGTCACATAAATGAAATCTATGGTGTATAACATTTTTAGTATGGCTTCTTTCACTAAGCATAAAGTCTTTGATCCATAGTTCATTCCTTTTTATTGCTGAGAAAGACTCTGTTGACTGTTTATAATACATTTTGTTTATCCACTTGCCCATTGGATTATTTCCAGTTTGGGACAATTACAAATAGCTTCTTTAAATATTAATGCACAGTTTTTTATGTGGTCAAGAGTTTTAATTTCTTTTTTTTTTAATGTTTATTTATTTTTGAGAGACAGAGTGCAAGTGGAGGAGGGGCAGAGCGAGAGGGAGACAGAATCTGAAGCTGGCTCCAGGCTCCGAGCTTTCAGCACAGAGCCTGATGCGAGGCTCAAACTCACAAGCTGAGATCATGATCCTGAGCCAAAGTCAGACACAACTGATTGAGCCACCCAGGTGCCCCAAGAGTTTTAATTTCTATAGGGTAATATTTAGAATAAAGACTCCTGGGTCGTAATTTAAGTGTAAGCTTAACTTTATAGAAATTGCCAAATTTTCTAGCGTGGCCATACCATTTGCCATTACCACCTGCAGCATATGAGACATCCGATTGCTTCTCTTTATTGCCAGTTCTTGGTATTATCAGTTTAAAATTTTTTTCTTATAGCTGTTCTGTAATAAAAAGCTATTCTATAGTGGTATCTCACTGTGTTTTAACTTGCATTTTCCTAATGATGGATGATGTTGAGTATCATTTAATGTGCTTGTTTGCTATTTGTAGGTTTTCTTCGGTAAAGTGTCTGTTCAAATTTTATGCCCATTGAAGTTTTCTTACCTTTGAGTTTAGAGAATTGTTTAAATATTCTGTATATAAGAACTTCGTTGGATTTGTGATTTGTGAATATTTTCTCCCAGTCTGTAACTTTTCATTCTTTTAACAGTGTCTTTCCCAGAACAAAAGTTTAAATTAAAAAAAAATTTTTTTTAACATTTATTCATTTCTGAGAGACAGAGAGAGACAGAGCATGGGCGGGGGAGGGTCAGAGAGAGAGGGAGACACAGAATCTGAAGCAGGCTCCAGGCTCTGAGCTATCAGCACAGAACCCGATGCACGGCTCGAACTCATGAACTGTGAGATCATGACCTGAGCCGAAGTCGGATGCTCAACTGGACTGGGCCACCCAGGCGCCCCTAAAATTTTTATAATGTCCAATTTATCCATTTTTTCCTATACAGTTTAAGCTTTATATCTATGCAATATAGATACTGCCTACTCTAAGTTCCCCCAAATTTTCTTCTGTTTCCTTCTAAAAGTTTTAGAGTTTTACATTTTACTTTTAAGCCTATAATCCATTTTGAGTTAATTTTTGTGTAAAGTTTGAGATATAAGTTGAGATTAATTTCCTTGTGTATGGATGTCCAATTATTCCAGATTTATTTGTTTAATAACCATTCTCCATTGAATTACTTTTAGTAAAAAATCAGTAGTATTTTTTATCTAGCAAAAAATCAATTGGCCATATTTATGTAGATCTATATCTAGACAAATATTCTGTTCCATTGATCTATGTGCCCATCATTCTGCCAATACTACACTATCTTTAAGAGATATATTTTCTGGCTAGAAGTCTCCCCCCTTTTCAGCCCTGAGAAATAGAATAGAAACAGATGAGGGAGAGGGAGAAGATGAGAAAAAAAAACAACTCTCACACAGTGAAGATAAATCAGACATAAAATGAGGCAGTGGGAATATAGGATATGACTATAGCTTGAACCCACATTCTGCAAGATCATGACCTGAGCTGAATTTGGGCATTTAACCCAGCTGAGCCACCCAGGCACCCCAGGGAATTTCTATTTTTAAGGGATATATTTTCTGCACATAAAAACTCCCCCCTACTTTTCAGCCCTAAGAGACAGAATAGAAACAGATGAGGAAAAGGGAGAAGATGAGAAACAAAACAAAACTCTGATTTCTATCTTGGTTATTGTGCTTTTATTATAAGTCTTGAAATCATATAGTGTAAGTGCTCCAAATCTGTCTTTTTCAAAATTTTGGCTATTCTAGTTCCTTTGATTTCTCATATAAATATTAGAATTATCTTGTTGGTATCTGTACAGTCCTGCTGGGATTTTGATTAGAATTGTATTAAGCTCAGAGATCCATATGTGGAAAGTTGGTATCTTAACAAAATTGAATCTCCCAATCCATCAACATGATATATCTCTCCATTTATTTAGGCCTTCTTTGATTTCTTTCATCAATGTTTTATACATTTCAGCATGTAAATCCTGCACATATTTTGTTAGATTTGTGTCTAAATATTTCATGTTTCTCTTTGAGGTATTATAAATAATAGTTTTTTCCCTCAGTTTTAGGTTCCAATTATTCATTACCAACATATAAAAATAGTATTGATATTTATATATTGGTTAGGTCCTGCAACTTAATGAAGTCATTTATTAGTTCTAAGATTTTTTTTTTTTATAGATTTTTGGGGATTTTCTGTGTTTACAATGATGTCATATGCAAATTAGGACAGTTGTATATCCCAAACTCTATGCCTTAATTTTTTTTTTTTTTTTTTTTTGCTTTATTGCACTGGGTAGGACTTTGGGTATAATGTTGAATAGAGAAGTAGAGACAGCAGGTGTACTTGCCCTGTCCCTGATCTAAGAGGGCCATTATTCAGTTTTTTAAAATTATTGAGTATGGGGCGCCTGGGTGGCACAGTCGGTTAAGCGTCCGACTTCAGCCAGGTCACGATCTCGCGGTCCGTGAGTTCGAGCCCCGCCTCAGGCTCTGGGCTGATGGCTCGGAGCCTGGAGCCTGTTTCCGATTCTGTGTCTCCCTCTCTCTCTGCCTCTCGCCCGTTCGTGCTCTGTCTCTCTCTGTCCCAAAAATAAATAAACATTGAAAAAAAAATTAAAAAAAAAATTATTGAGTATGATACAATGCTTTTTTCCCCCTTTAAAATGTCTTTTTATTTATTTTGAGAGAGAGAGAGCGTAAACAGGGAAAGGGCAGAGAGAGAGGGAGAGAGAGAATCCCAAGCAAGCTCTGTGCTGTCAGCACAGATCCTGATGCAAGGCTCAAACCGACAAACCATGAGATCATGACCTGAGCCAAAACTAAGAGTCAGAGTCAGTTGCTTAACTGACTGAGCCACCCAGGTGCCCCAGTGCTTTTTTTTTTTTTTTTTTTCTAACTGAGGGAGATTCTCTTCTGCTCCTGCTTCCTCTCCTTAACTTTTAAATTTTGAACAAACCTTATATTCCTGGGATAAACCTCAGTTTGTTGTGAGGTATTGTCTTTACACGTATTGCTAGGTTCAATTTACTAGCATTATGTTGAGGATTTTGCACCTACATTCATGAGGATATTGATCTGAAGTTTTCATAGATGGTGTTTTTCTGGCTTTGGTGTCAGGGTAAAATAGCTTCTTAAAATTATTTGGGAAGGGTTCCACCCTTTTAAATTCTCTGGGTAAGATTGTGTGGAATTGGATTTATTTCCTCTTTAAATATTTGGTAGACTTAACCAGTGAAACCATCTTTGCCTGTAGTTTGCTTTGTTGGAAGATCTTAACTACAGATTAAATTTATCCAATAGATATAAGACTATTCATGTTATCTCTTTCTGCTTAGTGATTTTGGTAGTTTGTCTTCCTTCTCTGTTGCCCCCAAGGAGTAAGTCCATTTCAAATATGGACACAGTTCAGAGTATTTCTTATTAGCCCTTTACAGACTCTGAGTCTGTAGTGATATTTCCTCTTCTGTTCATCATATTGATAATATGCTTCTTTTATCTTTTTTTTTCTTGATCAATCCGGTCAGACACTTAAAAGTTTTATTAGCAGCTTTTGGTTTCATTGATTTTCTGTATTGTGCTAGTTTTCAGTAGCACTGATTTTTACTCTTTAGTTCCTTCTTTTGCTTGCTTTAGGTTCAGTTTGCTCTTCTTTTTCTAGTTTCTTTGGTGGAAACTTAGTTCCTGATTTGAGATCATTCTTTGTTTTCTAATATAAGCATTTGATGTGTACGTTTCCCTCTCTCTATGGCTTTAGCTGCCTGCTTCAGTTTTTGACATATTTTAATTTTCTTCAGGCTTAAAATATTTCCTAATTTTCCTGAGGCCACCTCTTTGACTCATGGGTTGCCAGAACTGTGCTTCTTAATTTCCAAATATGTGTGATTTTTTTCTATGTTTTTCTGTTACTGATTTCAAGTTTATTTCTCTTATGGACAGAGAACGTAATTTGTATGATTCTAATTCTTTTAAATTTGTTAAGGCTTGCTTCATGACCCAAGATAGAGTCTATCTTGGTAAATTTTCCATGTGCACTTGAAAAGAATGTGCATTCTGCTATTGTTGGGTAAGATCTTCTATAAATGCTAATTAGGTTAAGTTGGTTGACATTGTTGTTCAGGTTATCTCTATCCTTGCTGATTTTTTACTGCTTTCATCTATTAGTGTGAGAGGAATATTAAGCCTTCAAGAATGATTGTGGATTTAGAATTCATACTTCTTTCCCCAACATTTATAAAATTTTGACCTACTGTCTTCTGACCTCCATGGTTTCTGATGAGAAATAGACAGTTATTTGAATCATTTTTCCTTTGCATATGTCATTTTTCTCTGACTGTGAGATATTTTATCTTTGGTTTTCAGCAGTTTTATTATGATGTGGCTGGGTAGGGCCATAGTTTTCTTTGAGATTATATTGTTTGGGATTATATTGTTTCTGAATTTGTAAATTTATAGCACATTTGTATGTGCTGAATTTGTAAATTTTCAGGACATCCAGGAAGTTTTCAGCTATTATTTCTTCATATTTGTTTTTCTGTAATAATGTCTTTCTTACATGTTTTTAGGACTCCAGTGATACAAATGTTAGACCTTTGATACTGTATGGGTTCCTTGAGTCTCAGTTGACTTATTTTTTCAATTTCTTTTCTTTCTGTTGTTCAAATTAGATAATTTCTATTGATTCACTGTCTTTAAGTTCACTGACCCTCCTCTGTTATTTTCATTTTGTTATTAACCCTATCTTGGCATACCTGAAAATGCCCTCCCTCTTCTCCCCTGTGAAAAGAATGAAACCAGACCAGAATCTCAGTAATGAGAAAACCTATTTGTGGATATCTCTGGTACCTGGCTCTTGCTGCTGTTTGCCAACAAGAACATCCTTGCCAAATGACCATGGAAAAAAGGCAGCTCAACATTTTGCAAGCTAGTTAAACACACACACACACACACACACACACACACAGCTAGTGGGTTGCCAAATGTGTGAGCCCACACTCTGAGCCAGCTCTTCTGCTGTAGGCATTGCGTGGGTTGAACCTAGACACTAATTACCCTTGTGCCTGCCCTTACATTCCCCCTCACTCCATCCAAACCACTGATGTGAGTCCCTGTAGGAAGACTGGGCAGGATGTATCCTTTCCATCTCTGGCCTGGAAACAATCTGCCAGAAATTGTCTAGTCTCTCTTCTATGTAACTGCTCCTTAAGAGAAAGTACAGCTAATTTTACCAGGGTTCTAATCATCTGGATCACTTTTATAACTAGCAGAAAGAATTTTGGCTGTTTGGTGGGGAGAAGTGAACAAAAGTCTTATTCAAAGAATGGTCTTCTTATCTGGGAAGTCTGAAATCTGCCATATGATCTTAGTCTCCATGATAATAATGGTCCTTCCTGTAGAACCAGAGTTATCTCCTCATGGGCTATCACTATTGGTTTGCCTAACCAGATTCATTCTCTACCTTTAGGGGTGGTTGGGTGTAAGAGAGGTAGAGGAGGGAATTAATATTGTTGAGCGCTTACCAAGCAATGGGCAATGTGCTTTGTGTTTTACATATTCATTTATTTAATTACACATTTGATTTTTATTTTACACATTTCATTCTCTGAACATATTTGCCAAATAGAAACAATAATATCTACATTTTATAAATATGGAGGTGGAACGAGAGTAAGTCCACAGGTCAATAAGTGGCAAAGCTGGGATTAAAATATACCTGGCTCTCCAACACATGCCCTTTCTTCTATATGCAGCTTTTACATTAATTAGGTGATATTTAGGAGGATGTGAATCTCAGGGAAACACATTCAATGCATCTAAAATTATCTGACAAAAGATGTGACTCAGGATGGATCTGAGCCATAGTTTGCAAAGATTGTCAGAGTTCATGCCCATTAAAGAAAAGTCCTATGATCAGATAACCTGTCATTGCTTGATAAAAACTGCTCAGCTGCATTAAATGAGGCTGCAATAAAAGTCAGAGAGAGAACAAGTGGAAACAGTTCCAGTCCATGACCATGGGGCTGTTCAGGTGGTTCAATGATGATTACATCTGTGCAGCCTATTCAAATATTCCAAGTGTTGAGTATTTCTAAATACCCGGCTCTTTTTTGCAGGTTATTGCATTTCTCATAACAGCCCTGAGATGTAGATTTTCTTTTTTTTTTTTTTTTTTTTTTTAACTGTGGTATATTTTTATTTTTTTTTTATTTTTTTATTTTTTTTTTTTATGAAGTTTATTGACAAATTGGTTTCCATACAACACCCAGTGCTCATCCCAAAAGGTGCCCTCCTCACTACCCATCACCCACCCGCCCCTCCCTCCCACCCCCCATCAACCCTCAGTTTGTTCTCAGTTTTTAACAGTCTCTTATGCTTTGGCTCTCTCCCACTCTAACGTCTTTTTTTTTTTCTCCCTTCCCCTCCCCCATGGGTTCCTGTTGAGTTTCTCAGGATCCACATAAGAGTGAAACCATATGGTATCTGTCTTTCTCTGTATGGCTTATTTCACTTAGCATCACACTCTCCAGTTCCATCCACGTTGCTACAAAAGGCCATATTTCATTTTTTCTCATTGCCACGTAGTATTCCATTGTGTATATAAACCACAATTTCTTTATCCATTCATCAGTTGATGGACATTTAGGCTCTTTCCATAATTTGGCTATTGTTGAGAGTGCTGCTATGAACATTGGGGTACAAGTGCCCCTATGCATCAGTACTCCTGTATCCCTTGGGTAGATTCCTAGCAGTGCTATTGCTGGGTCATAGGGTAGGTCTATTTTTAATTTTCTGAGGAACCTCCACACTGTTTTCCAGAGCGGCTGCACCAATTTGCATTCCCACCAACAGTGCAAGAGGGTTCCCGTTTCTCCACATCCTCTCCAGCATCTATAGTCTCCTGATTTGTTCATTTTGGCCACTCTGACTGGCGTGAGGTGATACCTGAGTGTGGTTTTGATTTGTATTTCCCTGATAAGGAGCGACGCTGAACATCTTTTCATGTGCCTGTTGGCCATCTGGATGTCTTCTTTAGAGAAGTGTCTATTCATGTTTTCTGCCCATTTCTTCACTGGGTTATTTGTTTTTCGGGTGTGGAGTTTGGTGAGCTCTTTATAGATTTTAGATACTAGCCCTTTGTCCGATATGTCATTTGCAAATATCTTTTCCCATTCCGTTGGTTGTCTTTTAGTTTTGTTGGTTGTTTCCTTTGCTGTGCAGAAGCTTTTTATCTTCATAAGGTCCCAGTAATTCACTTTTGCTTTTAATTCCCTTGCCTTTGGGGATGTGTCGAGTAAGAGATTGCTACGGCTGAGGTCAGAGAGGTCTTTTCCTGCTTTCTCCTCTAAGGTTCTGATGGTTTCCTGTCTCACATTTAGGTCCTTTATCCATTTTGAGTTTATTTTTGTAAATGGTGTGAGAAAGTGGTCTAGTTTCAACCTTCTGCATGTTGCTGTCCAGTTCTCCCAGCACCATTTGTTAAAGAGGCTGTCTTTTTTCCATTGGATGTTCTTTCCTGCTTTGTCAAAGATGAGTTGGCCATATGTTTGTGGGTCTAGTTCTGGGGTTTCTATTCTATTCCATTGGTCTGTGTGTCTGTTTTTGTGCCAATACCATGCTGTCTTGATGATGACAGCTTTGTAGTAGAGGCTGAAGTCTGGGATTGTGATGCCTCCTGCTTTGGTCTTCTTCTTCAAAATTCCTTTGGCTATTCGGGGCCTTTTGTGGTTCCATATGAATTTTAGGATTGCTTGTTCTAGTTTCGAGAAGAATGCTGGTGCAATTTTGATTGGGATTGCATTGAATGTGTAGATAGCTTTGGGTAGTATTGACATTTTGACAATATTTATTTTTCCAATCCATGAGCAGGGAATGTCTTTCCATTTCTTTAAATCTTCTTCAATTACCTTCATAAGCTTTCTATAGTTTTCAGCATACAGATCCTTTACATCTTTGGTTAGATTTATTCCTAGGTATTTTATGCTTTTTGGTGCAATTGTGAATGGGATCAGTTTCTTTATTTGTCTTTCTGTTGCTTCATTGTTAGTGTATAAGAATGCAACTGATTTCTGTACATTGATTTTGTATCCTGCAACTTTGCTGAATTCATGTATCAGTTCTAGCAGACTTTTGGTGGAGTCTATCGGATTTTCCATGTATAATATCATGTCATCTGCAAAAAGCGAAAGCTTGACTTCATCTTTGCCAATTTTGATGCCTTTGATTTCCTTTTGTTGTCTGATTGCTGATGCTAGAACTTCCAGCACTATGTTAAATAACAACGGTGAGAGTGGGCATCCCTGTCGTGTTCCTGATCTCAGGGAAAAAGCTCTCAGTTTTTCCCCGTTGAGGATGATGTTAGCTGTGGGCTTTTCATAAATGGCTTTTATGATCTTTAAGTATGTTCCTTCTATCCCGACTTTCTCAAGGGTTTTTATTAAGAAAGGGTGCTGGATTTTATCAAAGGCCTTTTCTGCATCGATTGACAGGATCATATGGTTCTTCTCTTTTTTTTTGTTAATGTGATGTATCACGTTGATTGATTTGCGAATGTTGAACCAGCCCTGCATCCCAGGAATGAATCCCACTTGATCATGGTGAATAATTCTTTTTATATGCTGTTGAATTCGATTTGCTAGTATCTTATTGAGAATTTTGGCATCCATATTCATCAGGGATATTGGCCTGTAGTTCTCTTTTTTTACTGGGTCTCTGTCTGGTTTAGGAATCAAAGTAATACTGGCTTCATAGAATGAGTCTGGAAGTTTTCCTTCCCTTTCTATTTCTTGGAATAGCTTGAGAAGGATAGGTATTATCTCTGCTTTAAACGTCTGGTAGAACTCCCCTGGGAAGCCATCTGGTCCTGGACTCTTATTTGTTGGGAGATTTTTGATAACCGATTCAATTTCTTCGCTGGTTATGGGTCTGTTCAAGCTTTCTATTTCCTCCTGATTGAGTTTTGGAAGAGTGTGGGTGTTCAGGAATTTGTCCATTTCTTCCAGGTTGTCCAATTTGTTGGCATATAATTTTTCATAGTATTCCCTGATAATTGTTTGTATCTCTGAGGGATTGGTTGTAATAATTCCATTTTCATTCATGATTTTATCTATTTGGGTCATCTCCCTTTTCTTTTTGAGAAGCCTGGCTAGAGGTTTGTCAATTTTGTTTATTTTTTCAAAAAACCAACTCTTGGTTTCGTTGATCTGCTCTACAGTTTTTTTAGATTCTATATTGTTTATTTCTGCTCTGATCTTTATTATTTCTCTTCTTCTGCTGGGTTTAGGCTGCCTTTGCTGTTCTGCTTCTATTTCCTTTAGGTGTGCTGTTAGATTTTGTATTTGGGATTTTTCTTGTTTCTTGAGATAGGCCTGGATTGCGATGTATTTTCCTCTCAGGACTGCCTTCGCTGCGTCCCAAAGCGTTTGGATTGTTGTATTTTCATTTTCGTTTGTTTCCATATATTTTTTGATTTCTTCTCTAATTGCCTGGTTGACCCACTCATTCGTGAGTAGGGTGTTCTTTAACCTCCATGCTTTTGGAGGTTTTCCAGACTTTTTCCTGTGGTTGACTTCAAGCTTCATAGCATTGTGGTCTGAAAGTATGCATGGTATAATTTCAATTCTTGTAAACTTATGAAGGGCTGATTTGTGACCCAGTATATGATCTATCTTGGAGAATGTTCCATGTGCACTCGAGAAGAAAGTATATTCTGTTGCTTTGGGATGCAGAGTTCTAAATATATCTGTCAAGTCCATCTGATCCAGTGTCTCATTCAGGGCCCTTGTTTCTTTATTGACCGTGTGTCTAGATGATCTATCCATTTCTGTAAGTGGGGTGTTAAAGTCCCCAGCAATTACCACATTCTTATCAATAAGGTTGCTTATGTTTATGAGTAATTGTTTTATATATTTGGGGGCTCCGGTATTCGGCGCATAGACATTTATAATTGTTAGCTCTTCCTGATGGATAGACCCTGTAACTATTATATAATGTCCTTCTTCATCTCTTGTTACAGCCTTTAATTTATTTATTTATTTTTTTTTTTTTTTTTTTTAATTTTTTTTTCAACGTTTTTATTTATTTTTGGGACAGAGAGAGACAGAGCATGAACGGGGGGGGGGGGCAGAGAGAGAGGGAGACACAGAATCGGAAACAGGCTCCAGGCTCCGAGCCATCAGCCCAGAGCCTGACGCGGGGCTCGAACTCACGGACCGCGAGATCGTGACCTGGCTGAAGTCGGACGCTTAACCGACTGTGCCACCCAGGCGCCCCTACAGCCTTTAATTTAAAGTCTAGTTTGTCTGATATAAGTATGGCTACTCCAGCTTTCTTCTGGCTTCCAGTAGCATGATAAATAGTTCTCCATCCCCTCACTCTCAATCTAAAGGTGTCCTCAGGTCTAAAATGAGTCTCTTGTAGACAGCAAATAGATGGGTCTTGTTTTTTTATCCATTCTGATACCCTATGTCTTTTGGTTGGCGCATTTAATCCATTTACATTCAGTGTTATTATAGAAAGATACGGGTTTAGAGTCATTGTGATGTCTGTATGTTTTATGCTTGTAGTGATGTCTCTGGTACTTTGTCTCACAGGGTCCCCCTTAGGATCTCTTGTAGGGCTGGTTTAGTGGTGACAAATTCCTTCAGCTTTTGTTTGTTTGGGAAGACCTTTATCTCTCCTTCTATTCTAAATGACAGACTTGCTGGATAAAGGATTCTTGGCTGCATATTTTTGCTGTCTAGCACCCTGAAAATCTCGTGCCAATTCTTTCTGGCCTGCCAAGTTTCAAAAGAGAGATCAGTCACGAGTCTTATAGGTCTCCCTTTATATGTGAGGGCACGTTTACCCCTTGCTGCTTTCAGAATTTTCTCTTTATCCTTGTATTTTGCCAGTTTCACTATGATATGTCGTGCAGAAGATCGATTCAAGTTACGTCTGAAGGGAGTTCTCTGTGCCTCTTGGATTTCAATGCCTTTTTCCTTCCCCAGTTCAGGGAAGTTCTCAGCTATGATTTCTTCAAGTACCCCTTCAGCACCTTTCCCTCTCTCTTCCTCCTCTGGGATACCAATTATGCGTAAATTATTTCTTTTTAGTGTATCACTTAGTTCTCTAATTTTCCCCTCATACTCCTGGATTTTTTTATCTCTCTTTTTCTCAGCTTCCTCTTTTTCCATAACTTTATCTTCTAGTTCACCTATTCTCTCCTCTGCCTCTTCCATCCGAGCTGTGGTGGTTTGCATTTTGTTTTCCATTTCCTTTAAAGCGTTTTTCAGCTCCTCGTGCCTGTTCATTAGTCCCCTGATGTCTGTAGCAAGAGATTCTCTGCTGTCCTGTATGCTGTTTTCCAGCCCAGCGATTAATTTTATGACTATTATTCTAAATTCACTTTCTGTTATATTATTTAAATCCTTTTTGATCAGCTCATTAGCTGTTGTTATTTCCTGGAGATTCTTCTGGGGGGAATTCTTCCGCTTGGTCATTTTGGATAGTCCCTGGTGTGGTGAGGGCCTGCAGGGCACTTCCCCTGTGCTGTGGTGTATAACTGGAGTTGGTGGGCGGGGCCGCAGTCCGACCTGATGTCTGCCCCCAGCCCACCGCTGGGGCCACAGTCAGACTGGTGTGTGCCTTCTCTTCCCCTCTCCTAGGGGCGGGATTCACTGTGGGGTGGCGTGGCCCGTCTGGGCTACTTGCACACTGCCAGGCTTGTGATGCTGGGGATCTGGCGTATTAGCTGGGGTGGGAAGGCAAGGTGCACGGCGGCAGGGGGGGCAGGCTTAGCTCGCTTCTCCTTAGGTGATCCACTTCAGGAGGGGCCCTGTGCAGCCGGAGGGAGTCAGATCGCTGCCGGAGGTTTGGCTCCGCAGAAGCACAGAGTTGGGTGTTCGCGCGGAGCGAGCAAGTTCCCTGGCAGGAACCGGTTCCCTTTGGGATTTTGGCTGGGGGATGGGCGGGGGAGATGGCGCTGGCGAGCGCCTTTGTTCCCCGCCAAACTGAGCTCTGTCGTCCGGGGGCTCCGCAGCTCACCCTCCCTTTGTCCTCCAGCCTTCCCGCTTTCTGAGCAGAGCTGTTAACTTATGACCTCCCAGACGCTAAGTCGCGCTTGCTGTCGGAACACAGTCCGTCAGGCCCCTCCGCTTTTGCAAGCCGGACTCGGGGGCTCTGCTTGGCCGGCGAGCCGCCCCTCCGCCCCGGCTCCCTCCCGCCAGTCCGTGGAGCGCGCACCGCCTCGCCGCCCTTCCTACCCTCTTCCGTGGGCCTCTCGTCTGCACTTGGGTCCGGTGACTCTGTTCTGCTAATCCTCTGGCGGTTTTCTGGGTTATTTAGGCAGGTGTAGGTGGAATCTAAGTGATCAGCAGGACGCGCGGTGAGCCCAGCGTCCTCCTACGCCGCCATCTTCCTCCATTCGTCCGAGATGTAGATTTTCTTGCCTGGGCTCACAGCTAATAAGTAGCAGATCTGGGATTGAAACCTGAGTTTCTACCAATCCTGAGTTACTTCTTCTCTATTATATTGCCTATGAATTGTGCCTTAAAAAAATGTCAGTGACAACTCTTTTCCTAAGCAATCTGAGACTACTGGGCTGCAAAATTGATGAGAGCCAGTTTAAATCTCATAGGGAGATTTTCATGTCTCAGTCATATTAAAAAATGGAATTGGAATTATTGGCCCTGTAAAACAGGTACCCCTAAATGCTGTATGGAAAACTGGTTCCATGAGATGTTGTGGGAAAAAAATAAAAGTTCATGGGCACTTGTGTGGCTCAGTCGGTTAAGTGTCCAACTTCAGCTCAGGTCATGATCTCGTGGTTCGTGAGTTCAAGCCCTGCATCAGGCTCTGTGCTGACAGCTCGGTGCCTGGAGCCTGCTTCAGATTCTGTATCTCCCTCTTTCTCTGCCCCTCCCCCCGCTCATGCCCTGTCTCACTCTCTCTGTCAAAATAAATAGACATTAAAATTTTTTTTAAAAAATAAAAGTTCCATGATGAGCAAATGAACTTATGACTCACTGGCTTAAAAAAATATTAAATGAACTTCACTGCAGGACTTTTCAGAGCTTTTGATATGCTAATGTGCAACTGAAGAAGGGAAATGGTACGCAAATAAATTTTCTCAAGTTTATTTGGCCATGAACCCCTTTTGGGAGGCATGCACTCATACATGAGCACTGGGATATGCTGCTCAGGACTATCTCATCTTTCTGTGTAAATCTAATTGGTATGTTGAGCTGGAACAGTCCTGTCAGCACATGGAAATTTCTAAATATTGCCCTTAACCCTTTGTTTCCTTGTGTGGCAGAGTCCAGGGCAGCTGTCTGCCCAGGAGGAGCAGGCTGAAGTCCTCTGATTTCCCTAGGTTAGCCAGCCAGTTACCTACTAGGTACACAGGTAAGCTGTGGTGGACATACTGGGAAATGTCTAGGTGTGGAGAGCTGCTTGAAGGGAGGGTGGGTAGAGCTTTAAGAGATAGCATAAACCCTGGAGGATGCAGGAAAAAAGGACAAGAAGTGTGTGTGTGTGTGTGTGTGTGTGTGTGTGTGTGTGTGAGTGTGTGTGTGTGTGTGTGAAAGGAAGACTCCAGAAAAGGGACTAGTGAATCTGGAACCAGGCTTTATTTCTTTCAAAATGCCCAGAGGTTCCCCTGCTTCTTTTCTTTTCTCTAAGTGTGGGTCAGGGAGCAGCAGCACCTGTATCACCTGTGAGCCAGAAATGTAGCATCTCAGACCTTACCCTGGAAAAGCTGAATCAAAATTTGCATTTTTCATGAGATCCCCATGGGATTCACATGCACATTATAATTTGAGAAGCCCTGCTTTAGGTCACATAAACATGCCTCCTTCCCCATCCCCCCCTATGTTCCAATCCAAATGATTTAGCATGGTTTGAGTATGTGTGCTCTGTGGGGGTCATATCGTATCAGGCTTTAAGCTGGCCTTGGGGTCCTGATTGTGGAGTAAGAGAGAACTAGCTGAGGGCACTGAGGTAACACCTATTCACAGGTTTGAATGGGTGACTTCACAGGAGGGGGACCTTAAAGGCACATTAAGTCTGTGAGGAATCAACTGCAATCAATATTTCATTCTAATGATGGAGCTTATTCTGGGTTTTACTTAGGACTTGGCTCATTGGGGTTGGACGGCAAAATGAGCTAGGAGTCAATGACCAGCTGCGTGCTTTCGTTCTGCCGCCAGTGGAGTGGGGCTGATAAGCTCTTTACTGTGGTGTTGTGAAAGGGGTGAGGTAACGTGTAGTTCTGTGAGAAGAGCTTGTCAAAGGCTGTGTGACCAGCTTGGCTTCTGGGTTCAAACTGATGCAGTAGGAGAAGGCTAAACAGAATCCTGTGCTGAAACGTTACTGGCAGTGTCTCCATTCTAAAGATATTTGTGGGAAGTGAAATCACCTATAGTAATTAATTTGATTAGGAGAGTCTGTATTTATTTAATTTATTTTAATTTTTTTTAATGTTCATTTATTTTTGAGAGAGAGAGAGAGAGAGAGAGACAGAGTGCAAGCAGGGCAGGGGCAGAGAGAGAGAGACAGAATCCAAAGCAGGCTCCAGGTTCTGAGCTGTCAGCACAGAGCCTGATGCAGGGGCTCAATCTCACGAACCACAAGATCATGACCTGAGCCGAAGTCAGATGCTTAACCGACTGACCCACCCAGGCACCCCAGGATAGTCTGTATTTAAATCACTGTGTTCGTTAGAGCATTAACTCTGGTGGGAGACCATTTGACTCCAGCTTGACTACTTGCCAGATGAATAACCTTGGGCAAATTATTTAACTGCATCAAGTCTTAGTTTCTTTGCCTGTGTAATAGGGGCATAGCTTTTCCTGTGATGGTCCAGAGCTTCGATAAGATAACACATGCAAAGGGGGAGCTCAGTGCTTGGACCAGAACAGGTTCTCCATAAAAGTTTATTTCTAAAGCAGCAGAGGAGTGGTGGTAAGAGGCTCAGGGTCCTTGCAGTTTGCCAATAAAGGGCTGAAGGGGTGGGGTGACATCATACTTCCTTTGCCTTGTCAAGAAATTATTTTCTTGGGCTACCTTATCTACTGACAACATTTCTGCCAAGACTCTTGCTCATCCCAACTTCCAGGTAGTGGGTACAAGCTCTAACCAAGCTCGATCAAGTATTTATTGTGTGCCTATGACACGTTCACTACCGGGGCACTATGCAGCACACACACACACACACTCACACATATATACACACAGTATTAAGACATATTCTTAACGCAGATATCCATGTGGGAGGGTAAATCACATACTTAAAACATTGGAGAAAGCATTTTCAATAGCAGTTATTTCTCTAGTTGTTTGATGGGGTACAACAGTGAACCAAACAGATGAAATCGCTGCTAATGGTTTACCAAGGGCAGTGTGTTGGGAAGCAGTCTTCCCTGGCAGGACACCCAGGAATTTTTCTCTGAGTTGGTGGTGCATGGTGATGATAAAAAGCACACTGGCTTTTTGTAGGTTTAAGTATTGTTTTTAAGTTCCCAACAGACAATGCATTTCCTTATTTATTATATATATATAATAAATATATATTATATATATATATAATATTTATATATATATATATATAAAACCTAGGTTATATATAACCATATATATATATAACATATTTATGGTCATATGTTGTATAAAAAAGCAGTCATTCATATTTGTTAAGTACCAACTCTGTACCAAGCACTGTGCTGAGTTGAGATCACTGTGCAATAGAGTTTAAGAGAAGGCGCAGTTGGTGTGTGAAGGCACTAGGGGAGTCATCAAAGAAAACTGGGGATTGGATTGTGAGTAATCCCAGCTGGGCATTCACATGAAGCCCATGTCTCAATACTGTATTTCCCACGCAGTGCCTGGTATAGTCATGAGCACATAGTAGCCACTCAATAAAAACTTGGTCAAGCCTGGTTACAATCTGAGAGAAATATTGGCTGCTTTGGGCACAGTATGCAGTTGTCATGGATATACATATAATCTCACCAGCTGGAAAGAAGAGTCTATTTTGCACTCCCTCCTTCAGTTTGCATAGCATTCAACCCCCAGGAGACCATATTTATCCATATATCCTCCCAAACACAGAAACAAATTATATATCTGAGAAGAGGAGATTTAGAAGGCAAATTATTCATTTTTTATTAGTAGCTAAGAATCTCTTGATTATTACAACTATCTCCTACAGAAGGTGGAGACAAAGATGGCCACTGAAGAAGTGATCCATGATTCTGTTCCTTTCCAAGTCCACTTCATGGAAATCACTTTAGCATAATAGGCAAATTCAGAACACAAAGGCCAGAACAGTCTAATATGCATGACTGGGTGTAAAGAGGAGATTAACAGCTCATTAACAGTCCCAAACAAAAGTATTTTTCTTAAAGTTAACTATTGCCTTTGTTTTAACAATTTGCTCAGTTTCAGAGGTAGCTGTCATTAATTCTTCCTTCAGATTCTCTTAAAAGGACTGTAAAATTTTTCTCAATACTATAAAATGCATCAAGCATGGAATGCAATGAAATAAAGGAGTAGCTGTGGTAAGTTTTGGAAGGGAGAGTAAACTGTAAGGAAAGCATTAAAAAATGTCAATGTTTTCATCTTGAAACCATCACCATATGTTGCTGCCACTCAACACAGGGACCTTTGATTCTCCATGCCTGTATTCCTACATAAAATATTCCATGCCATATTTCTCGAGTGAATTGATAATTTACTTCCGATTTTTAATTTTTATTAACGTTATTGAATTCGGTGGTGCCACTAATGTAGAGGTAACAACTGCCTAGAATCTTGAATGTGGAATTGTGAAATCACAGAGCCAATCAAAAAATTTAATTTATAAATCTATAGAAGTGATACATGTGCAGAATTTAAGAAGTCAAATAGAACTGTGGGTATATGGCTTATAATGAAAATCAGCAATCCTCTGCCCTAGTTTTCACCATGTTTCTGAGTCTGGCTCTCCTAGAGGCAGATACTTTCCAACTCTTTTAGAGATTTCTACCACTTTATATCGGAATGGTGTTTTATATTGCTATTCTTGCTTTATGTGTTTTAGAACTTAATATCATCTTCAGGGAGGATTTAACTTTCTTATACCACATCTGACATCCACTTCTAGCACCAGCCTCCCAATATCATAAAGTTGTATAAAATTTTTGGTTAGGTCAGTAGCCAGGACTTACATTATTATCACTATGTGTTCACATATTATTTATTACAATTATATTTTCTTTCTTGAACTTATTGTTTTTCTCAAACCTAGTCTTGTTTTCATGATTTTCTTGACTTTGAATATAACTATCATTAATTCTTCCCACAAATTCTCTGAAGAGAATTGCCAAATTCCTCTCAGTATTAAAACATATCAATTCCTTTTCTCCCTAAAGAAATTTCTCAGATGATCTTTGTCATTACTGACTTTTTTGTTCTATCAATTTGTACTACCTATTTCTATCAATTGATAAGAGAGGGATGTTAAAATCTCTATGACTGTACAATTATTTATTTCTCCTTTTATTTCTGCAAATTCTGCGTCATGTATTTTGAAGCTATTAAAGAAACAATCATGATTGCTATGGCTTCTTTTTAAAAAAAATGTTAATGTTTATTTATTTTTGAGAGAGGCAGAGACAAAGCATGAGTGGGAGAGGGGCAGAGAGACAGGGAGACTCAGGCTCCTGTGTCCAAAACATGCTCCAGGCTCTGAGCTTGTCAGCACAGAGCCCGACGCGGGGCTTGAACTCATGAACTGTGAGATCATGACCTGATCCAAAGTCAGACCCACTTAACTGACTGAGCCACCCAGGTGCCCCAGCTATGCCTTCTTTTTTTTTTTTTTTTTAAATTTTTTTTTCAACGTTTATTTATTTTTGGGACAGAGAGAGACAGAGCATGAACGGGGGAGGGGCAGAGAGAGAGGGAGACACAGAATCGGAAACAGGCTCCAGGCTCTGAGCCATCAGCCCAGAGCCTGACGCGGGGCTCGAACTCACGGACCACGAGATCGTGACCTGGCTGAAGTCGGACGCTTAACCGACTGCGCCACCCAGGCGCCCCCCCCAGCTATGCCTTCTTAATGAAAGAACTATTATTGTGGAATGAGCCTCTTTATTTTTAGTAGTGCTCTTTATTATGAAGTCTATTTTACCTATTATCCATGAAGTCACTTCTGCCTTCTCATACACTTTTTTCTCCATTAATTTTCAACTTACCTGAGTGTTTATATTTAAAGTGTTTCTTGCAGGCAACATAAAGTTGGGTCTTGCTTTTTAAAGACCCATTCTTACAGTCTCTACCTTTTATTGGAGTCGTTAATCCATTAACATTTAATGCAATTATTGATGATGTATTTAATTTTGCAATTTTATTATTTGTCTTCTTTTTATCCATTTCTTATTTCTTTGTAACTACTTTCCTACTGTATTAGAATTCCATTTTATCTTCTGACCTTACCTATATACTTCTTTGAATCATTTAACTTTTCACTGTCTACTTAGAGTTAATGAATTAATATTGTACCACTTTAAATAAAATGTAGAAACCTTCAACTGTATAATTCTATTTTACCCCCGACTCCCTTCCTCTATGGTATAGTTATCATAAGTGTTACACTTTCATACATTATAAATGCTACAAGATAATGTCATAATTTTGGCTTTAAATAGTCCTATGTATTTTAAAGAAACTGAGAAAAAATGATTTTTTATTTAGATATATATATTTTTTTATTCTCTACATTCCTTCCTAAAGTTTCAAGTTTCCATCTGATATCATTTTCCTTTAGCCTTAAATAATGTCTTTAACATTTCTTATTGTGCATGCCTATTCATGGTTTTACTTAAAATTTTTTTTAATCTGAAAATGTCTTTATTTTGCTTTTATTCTTGAAGGATATTTTCATCGTATTTGAAATTCTAGATTGTCAGTTTTGATTTTCTCCAGCACTTTAAAGATACTGTTGTACTGTCTTCTTGTCTCTGGAGATTTTGATGAGAAGTCATTGGTCATTTGAATCACTGTTACTCTACATGTAATATGTTTTTTTCTGGTTACTTTTGAAAGTTTCTCTTTATTTTTGCTTTACACTGATTTGACTCTGATGACCTATGTGTGGTTTTCTCTATATCTTGCTTAGGATTTGTCGATCTTCTTGAACCTATAAATTTATGTCCTTTGCAAAATTTGGGAAGGTTTTGGTCACTATATCTTTAATTATTTTTCTGTTATGTCCTCTCCATGGTTCATGAATCTTTTTCTCTCCCTCTTTTTAAATTCATTTCTCCCTCTCTGTTCTTTAGGTTGGATCATCCCTGTTGATTTTCTTCAACTTATTCTGCTACACCACCTAGGGTTTTTTTCATTTTCTATTTTTATTTTCATTTCTAAATTTTTTCAATTCTAGAATTTCCATTTAGTTCTTTTTTTAGTTTCTATTTATTGGCTAAGATTTTGTATTTTTTATTCTTTACAAACACATTATCCTCTCCTCCATTAGGCTTAGTTGTTTTTTTTTTTTAATTTTTTTTTTCAACGTTTATTTATTTTTGGGACAGAGAGAGACAGAGCATGAACAGGGGAGGGGCAGAGAGAGAGGGAGACACAGAATCGGAAACAAGCTACAGGCTCCAGGCTCCGAGCCATCAGCCCAGAGCCCGACGCGGGGCTCGAACTCACGGACCGCGAGATCGTGACCTGGCTGAAGTCGGACGCCTAACCGACTGCGCCACCCAGGCGCCCCTAGGCTTAGTTGTAACAGCTGTTTTTATAATAGCTGCTGCTAAAATCTGGATTTGTGTGCTAATCCAATATCTGAATCATCTCTGGGTTGGTGTCTTATAATTGTTCTTTTCCTCAAGGCTAGGCCATATTTTCCTGGTTCTTTGTTTGTTGAGTAATTCTTAATTGCATTCTGGAAATTGTGAATGTCTGGCTTTTTTTTTTTTTCCTTTTTACATTCCTCTAAAAAGTATATATACTTTTGCTTTCCAAGCGGTTACTTTCTTTAAACTCAAATATAAACTCTGTCTCCTGTGCAGCAGCTCAAATATTTGTTCAGTTATTTTTTTTTTGTCTTGTTTTGTTTTTTTTTTTTGGTTGGACTGTGTATAGTCAGCCCCATACATTGATGGCTCAGGAGTCAGCCAGACATTTGGCCAGAGTTTTTATACAGAATCTAGGGTTTCTCCTCTCTGAATCTCTTTTCCCCAAGATTTCCCTTTCACTTTAAGCAGCTGTTTGCCCCCAACTCTGTTCTCTGGTTCTTTAGGTCAGAAAGTTTGTGTGTTTCTATCAGAGTTTTAGCTGTTCTGTGATTCTGCCGTCAACTGGGCCGGAGGCTAAAAGCTGTAAATAAGTGATTTACCTTATGCTATTTCCTTCATCCAAGTTTCAGTGTCCCTCCAGAATCTTCTTGCTTTTGACCACTTTCCAGTGTTTTCAGGCAGATTATTTTTTGTTTTGTTTTGTTTTGTGTTGTTGTTGTTGTTTTAAATTTTTCAGAGTTCACAGTTTTTATTTATGGAAAGGTCAGGTCTGGTAGGAGCTTACCAGTCATATGAGAAGCAGAAGAGCTTTTTGTGGATTTTTTTTTTTTTTTGCATCCCTTCTTTATCTATTTGCTTGTTCTTTGTGTTTAATGTTAACGGTTTCTGGAAATGTCTAGTCCTTCATCTTTTGTTCCCGTTTAAGACGTTCTGTTTGCAAACCATTATTTTCAAAGGATGCGTTTCATCATAGAGTGATCAAGCGGGGATTGGCTATGTTGGGGGCGGGTAACTTCAAAATATCCTTTTTTCCCTTGAGGTCATTCAACTTTTCTGGGGAACAATCTTTCAATTTCCTACGGTAGGAAATCTGCTCGGATGCCTACAAAGTCAAGTTGAAGAAGGCTCTCAGGGTTCGGTATTTAGACTTTTAATGAATCCTTCCATTTTTAGCTCAGTAGTTTTACGATCTCCCTGGATCTGTTTCTTCAGAGAGTAAAACTTTCCAACTTGCGTTGCAGTGATGGAGGTAGTTGTCTGGCTATACAGGTTGGGAAAGCTACTCTTAGGATCCAACCATTCTTTAAACAAGGTTTCAATCAATTCTTTTGTTTTCAGCTCCACCTTCAGCCTGAACTCAGAGGTTCCTGGTGACTCCAATGTCTTGGGCTTTTCTGAAGTTGTATTAAAATTGGATAACTTCTTGTTGGCTCCTATGTCCCTTCTGCCATCCCCAGGCAGTCTTGTTTTTGCCTTTTCCATTTTACTAATTCAAGTTACCACCCATCCTACTTCAGTGTGCCACAATGTTATTAAAATATAGTCTTGTTGTACACTCTCTCTGCACATGTACTCTATGTCCTTTTGTGTTTATGCCTCTTTATTCCTTTACTTTCATTTTTGGTGGCATTTTTGGAGGAAGGTGGTGTTTTTGGAGGAAGGTTTTCTGTTACTCATAAAGAGCGAATAAATTATGAAAGACTAATTTGAGGAGAAAGCCTAACTTTTCTTTTTTTTAATGTTTATTTATTTTGAGAGAGAGAGAGAGAGAGAGAGAGAGAGAGAGAGAGAGTGCAATCAGGGGCGGGGGCAGAGAGAGAATCCCAAGCAGGCTCTGTGCTGTCAGTGTAGAGCCCAATGTGGGGCTCAGTCTTAGAAACCGTGAGATCATGACTTGAGCTGAAATTAAGAGTCAGACGCTTAACCAACTGAGCCACTCAGGTGACCCGAAAACCTAACTTTTCTAATAAATAATAAAAACAGACTTTTCATTGTATGAGGTTGAAATCTTAATCAACCAAGGAAAACACGATAGCTTACTCTTCCAGCAGGAGAATCAAGTAGAGGGTGGTAGTGCTTATGAATGACTTAGAATCATGGAGTTTCTGAGCCATAAGGGACTTGTAGGTTTTTTGGAACAGAAGATTTCACACTTTTTTAGTGGTGGTACTCATTTTTTTCTTAAATGAAATTTTACTTGCACCTCAATATATAAAACAAAAAGTTATGATTTTTTCCCCCAGGCATTTAAATTTTTTCTTTTGTAAAACCACTGAGCTCATTCCAATCTCTTTGGGATTTCCCAGAGCACAGATGGAAAACCATTGCTTTAGTGGTGACATTTCACAGTGCTTTAGCCTAAACAGTGTGCTCAACCTTCTCTCTGGTATAAGAGCTTCAAGAACGTTAAGAAGCCAACAATACGGTTAATTAAACTGTATTGAGCATGCACTACATTTGGGGGTAATTATGTTATGGGTTTTACACATAGTATCTCATTTAATTCTCAACAGTGGTATGAGGAAGGCATGATGATTATTTCCACATGGTAGGTGAGGAAACGGAGACTAAGGTCTTGTTCATGAACACACAGCTAGGAAGTGGAAGAGCTGGGACCCAAACCCAGGTCTGTCTGACTCAAAGCCCATTTACTTAACACATGACACCAGGCGTGGCCTGGTGGGCTTTGGTCCCCATGGTGCACTGTGTGTTGTACCCAGCGGTGCCTCCCATTTGTGGCCAGGGTATAATGACCGCACAGGTTACAACAAAAAGCAATGCATGTCTCTAATCCTCAGGCAAGGGCAGCTTCCGGATACTCCACCGTATTCTGCGTCAGACTCCTGTTCTCCTCCGCAGATCAAAGGTGAGTGCCATCTGCCTCGCGCACGCCTTGCAGCGTCCCTCTTCTTGGACTCTGGGTGGTCAGAAAGAGAGCTCTTCTCACCTGTGTGTTCCCCCAGGTGCATGCTGCCCAGCGGTGAGACCTGCAGCCGGGAGGACTCCGGCTACTTTTCTCCACTCCGCGGCTGCACCTGACTCGCTGCCTGCGCAGCTGCCGCAGAGCTCGCGTGAAACGAGCAACTCTGCTTGCACCCACAGCGGCGTCCACAACTGCTATCCAGGCTCCGGTCATCTTACGACCCCCCCGGACCATTGCGTGTCCTGCCGTCCGGGGATAAGCCGTTCTTACCATCAGCAGCCTCTGTGCCACAGCCCTGGGTAAAGGCAAGATATTTAGTTATGAAAGACCTCAGAGCAGCCAGCACCCCCCGCAGTGCCGGTGAAGAATGAACAGTGGCGTTCTCTCTCCAGGAGATGGCGGTGTTGAGACATATATCAGACACGGCAAGGCCCCAGCGCTCTCGGCTTTAGGCCGTCTTTTAACTAACAACCCGCTAAACCCAAAGTCCTCGTTCGATGGAAAGTGAAAATGTCAGAAATAGAGAGAGACATTCTGAGTGATGGAGAAAGCACTATTTACATTTGCAGTCTCAGCTAGAATACGCAAGTAATTTGTGAATTACTTAACACATAGAGTCCTCAGATAAATATTAAGCACGAACTAATATGCGTTTTAATTTTCTCTCTTTTCCTTCTTCTCCTCCTTTTTTTCTTGCATTCTTCTGAATCTACAGAATGGCAAGGAGAGTAGAGGTCATCAAAAATTGTAGTGAAATTCCATGTGAAAAAAAATGTCAGGTGTAAAATGGATACATATTTTATATACTTATATTTATAAGTATACTATAACACTATCTTGTCTATACTGTATTTATATATAAGTTCATATACTATATTTTAACTTCTCTGTCTCAATATCTTCTCTGCCTTTGGAAACATTGGCAGTTTATTTTTCAGGTAGGTGAGTCTCCGATCCATTGGATATTGGGAAACTAAGTTTCAGACTCGCGGGTTTCTGGAACAGAAGCGTGTTCTTTCCACTCATGCACAACCTAGTGCTGCACACCAGTAGGGCTCAAGGAATCTTAGCTAACTGGAATTAGTCTTAAGAAGTCTGAGAGAAGACACCTGGGAAATTGAATCTGCTTTAATGTAACATGGAGAGCACAAACTCCTGACCTGCATTTTGGGTTCTTGATTTTAGAGCCTCGTTGCCACCAACCAAGAAGAGGAAGTGCACACAGGCGCTGGAGGACTCCGGGGACCATCAAGTGTGGGCCCACCGCTCCAGACCAAGTGAGCCAACCTGGGGCCCATCTCTGCTTTCGCCATTAAGACCGGGATTTTGACCAGTCTTGCAGTAGCCCTACAGGATAATTTTCTCTCTCATAGAAGGGCAAGGATAGGAGTTTCTTTCTTTCCTTTTGACATACAGTTTCGTGCAGTCTTCGGTGGGGTCATGTAGGTCCTTCTCTCCTAGGAAGAGGTGCCATTGTCTCTCTCTTTGGTGGAGATGAAATGCCGGTCCTTTCAATTTTAGGGGCAAGGTTCTGATTCAGTAGGCTTGAGGTGGGGTCTGAGATTCTGCCGTCCGAACAGGCTTTCAGTGTTGCCTGCTCATGGAGGGTACTCTGAGAAGCAGACTTGGGAAGATTTCTCCAGTGGGGCAGGAAGGTAGAGAGCTGAGCTCCTCTAGCATCTGCTTCAGGTTAGCGGCTCCCAAGTAGGTCTTTGAAATTTTGTAAGATCATTTGCGAAGTCTTTCAGCAGACTCATATGATGCCCAAGTGGTGACACTACCTTATTTTTTGCCTTCTACAATATGTGACACATCGTGTTTCAAGCTTAGAGACCTTTTCAAGTTATGAACAAATTGGGGATTTGGAGTCTGAAGGCTTGAGCTTTCAGAAGAGATGCTATGGCACTTATCGGGTGAAAGGAAAATGCTCCATGCCAATTCTGTTAGCCCCTGTAAATAATCAGATGTAGGCAATGTGAATAGAACCCTGGATTCAGGGTACATCTCTTTTATCCCCACATGCAACAGCTTGATGGGAAGGTCAAGATTTCTGTCTTCCAGCTCTCCCTCCCGTTATTGTCCCCCAATTCCAGAGGTTTATACTGCCCTGAAAGGTGATGTGGTGGCTTCCTCACCTGCTTGAGTTGCTGCCTTTGTCTTTCACAGCCTTATGACAAGTGCTGGTCCTCTGTGCCCATGGAGCCTGCTGGTGCTTTCAGGGATGGCTGGCCTCCGCTCCAGCATGGGCTGGAGGGTCCTTCAGCCAAGGCCCACACGGGGCCATTCCCTGGGAGTGCTGTGGCAGAACTGTGCTGGGTATTGGGCCCTTGCATGAACCAAACCTGTCACTGCCTTTTCTTTCACATGTATCCACTCTGGCCAGCAGGGTGCTTGGTTTTTCTTATTCAACGCTTGAGACACAAAAGGCTAAAGTCTCCTTTCTGGATAATATAGAGTTCACCATCCACCTTCCTGTGCAAAGCTTACTCTAATTTCTTCAAGAGTCCTTGCATCTAGCCTGCAACCCCTTTGTGATCCTCAAACATAAAAGGCTGAGTGAATTTCTAGCCAGACGAGGGAACCATCTGTTCACTTCCACAGATGCACCAGCTCACTGAGAGGACTGGGCAAGCCACCCAAACCTCCCCAGCGTTTCCTCATCAAACCAGATTGCTGCTCAAATCATCCTGGCTGTCTCAGAGTTAAGCCTCATCCTGTGATGATTTTCTGCTGCCTGTCTCTGGAGAGGCCATTGATTTTTCACCATCTCCAGAGAAAATCATAGAAGAGTAACTGAAATGTCTCAACAGATAGGAAATCTTGAATCCCGTGTTTAAGTCCTATTCCAACAAAGGTCACTGAAAAGCTGACTAAAGATAATTGGCCCCAGACAACTGGGCCAGAATGTAAATGAACAGGTGCCCAGGGCTGGAAAAAAAAAAAAAAAAGACAAAAATCCAAATGCCATGTTTTCCTTACAGCTTATATTTTTAGCAGAAGTTTTCTAGTAGAGAACTCATAGTTGATGTGGCAGAGGCCGAGGGTGCTTACAAAGTTCCTGGGGAAATGGTACAAGGGCAGAGGAAGAAGGAGCTTATGCGAGTCTTATTAGGCAGGAATTTTGATGGGAATAGATGTTCTAAATCAATCAGTAAGGCTTTTCTAGTGACAGTCTCCTGAGCGGTTTATTTTGCCCAAGGGGTTCCAAGATCCCCATTTATAGGCCTCACGGTGTAGACTCACTGGTTTGCTGTGGGCAGATGTGAAATGTTGCTTAGAGAGAAAGCAGCTGGGGGATAGGCTCTTGCTAGCTGGTTCCAGCCTCACATGGCCTAGATCCCAAATATGAGGGGGTTCTGCTTCCATCTGATCTGAACCCCAACTATGAGAGGATTCATTGACTCACGTAGTTTGGACCTCAAATACAAAAGGACTTTTGAGCCCCAGAGTTATGGCCTTTGGCTCCCAGTGAGAGGTGCACTGGCTGGATTCACACTGTAGAATCAGAAAAAGTATCTGTCTCGTCTCCTCAGCAGTTGGGGACTTTCTGAGCCTGACTTCTTGATTGCCAAATGAGAATTATAATTTCTACTTCACCCATTTCTAAGATTTTTTTAAGTAATGTAGAAAAGAATATTTTGAAAGGCATTAAAATGCAAATATGAGTTTTTCCAAAAGGGTTGGGACTTGGGCAGTTTGCTGCCTTCGCACTTCTATTTCTCTTCTGCTACATTTTCTCGAGAAATCCTCGCTGTAGCATGAAAAGAAGAGGGTGGTTTGAATCCTGTCTCTTCCACTTACCAGCTGTGACTCTGGGCGAGTTATTTCAGGTCTTTGAACCCCAGTTTCTGCATTTGTTAAATGAGATTAGGAATCCTTACTTCAGTTTGGCCGCACCTCCTAAAGCATATCCTGTGACCCAGTAATTCCACTGCCAGGACTGTGTCTAACAGGAATGTGTACATATGCCCACAAAAAGACATTCACAAAAAAATACCCACAGCGGCATTACTTATAATAACCACAAACTGAAAATAACCCAAATGGCTGTCAAGGGCAGGATAAATTGTGGTATAGTCATACAGGAGAGTACTTACTCTACAGGCATGGGAATAAACAAAACGCCTGCCATTTGCAACAATATGTGTATGAGTGAATCTCATAAACATGATATTGGGCAAAAGAAGCCAACACGCAGGAATATGTACCATATTATTCCATTTCTATGAACTCCTCTATGGTATTAGGTATCGGACTAGTGATTTGTCTTGGGTAGGGGAAAGTAGTAACTGCAAGGGGGCATGAAGGTGTCTTCTAGAGTCCTGGACGTGTCCTATTTCCGGGCCTACTGATAGTTACCCGGTATAATTCACTTTATTAGAAAGTATCAAATTGTGTACTAATGGTCTGTGTATTCTTCTTTATGTATATTAGACTTCAAAGAAGAAAGGTTATTGAAGAAAAGGCGTTCTTACTTTGAAGACTGGGTGAGAAACTATGTCAAGTGTCTTGGTACAGACAGGACACAGGAGTAGTAGACATTATTATTAGTGTGAATAATAGTAAGTCCCAGTATTGGGCTCAGGCTTGTGCCTGGCATTTCAGTGTGGGCCTGGGGTCCCTGGATGTCACCAGCGGATGGCCAGCTCCCAGGGAAGCCATGACTGTGTTGGTGTTGTTGGAGTGACTGCCCCTTAGCTTTGCTGCTATAATGGGAAAAGGCAGGAACTGCTGTTATCCTTGACCTGGCCACCATGCCTGAGTGGGAAAGGGCCCACATTAGCTGATATTCACTCAGGCACTCGGTGTTAGTTATTTCACGTCGGATAGAATTAACACAGAGGCCAAGAATGAAGTATTCCTCAAGGCTTCTTGGGAATAACTGAGTCATCTGAGCCAAAACAAGTGCAGGTGGTGACGACAGTGCCACTAACATTCACCAAAAGCGCCATAGTTTACATCCTTGCTAGCGACAGGCCCTGTGCTCAGCACCTACAGTCATAACTCATTGCATTATGAGTGAATCTCATAACACAGTGAGCCCGGGAGGTTTCATACTGTTGCCTCCATTTTGTAGATGAAGAAACTGAAGCTCAGAGAGCTGAACCCATTTTCCTAGATTGTACAGCTATGAAATGTACAGTTGTGCCTCAAGCCCAGGCCCATCTCATTTCAGACTCCAAGCTCCTGAACTTCCTTTACCCTCTGTCCCTTGTAGGACAGAGGAAGGAAAGAAGGAAGAACTGGTTTCTCCTCTTCTCTGAATTTGGTATAAGCAGGAGAACTGTGGAAGGTTTTTGTCCGATTGTTTTAAAAAGTTTTTAGGTCTGGTAACTTTTGGAGGAGTGATGGCATGAGGAGGTCCTTGCATTGCTGACCCCCTGTAGTCTTAGCCGAGGTGGCAGGGGTCGGGGGTGGGGGGAAGGTTTTCATGATTCTGAGAAATCTTTTCAAAATGGTTGGTCACAAAAACTGGAAAAAAAAAAAAAGAATGTTTTGCTTAGGTGACGTGTTGATAGGGACACCCCAAGAAAACACGTTTTGTATGACATTTGAGATCAAAGACAACCTGAAGCAGTGTGTTGTTTATTTATGTGAGCAAGTCTGCAGTGCAAGTATAAAGAAAGAAAGGTAGGTAGGTGAGTGAAAGAAAACCCTGCATTTTCTAAGCTCTGGGCTAAGTGCACGCTCCCCAGGAGCCCATGTTGTGTCTCTCTGTTGTTGCTTACAGCCTGCACCTGATCTTATGAACGCCCACTATTTCCCTTTCACTCCTGATGTCAGGCATGAGTGATAGTAGGGGAGTTAAAAGAAAAACAGAAAACGTACCAATATAATTTACATAAAAAGTATCCGAGGTTGAACCACACGGTCTGGAAGCATACTCAAATTAAGACAAACAATTTACAAGGATTATGCAAAAATAGTAGCTCGGGTATGTGAAATTGCTGTTATTTTAACACACAAAAGTGGCAATTTCATATAGTCAATACTACATACGGTATTTTGTTACTTTATCTTGGCATTAGCTTCTGAGTGCACTTGTACTATGATATTCTCTCTGCTTGATGTTGCAAGATGGGCAAGACATCTGTTTTAATTTCTATTGTGCAGTTGAGGGAAGTAAGACACTAAGTGAATAAATAGCTCCTCTAAGCTCAGAAAGCTAGTGCCACAAGGGACCCGTAACAGAGTAGAATGTATGGGTTGCAATTAACAAAAACAAAGAAACAAAGGACAAAACCCCCACACCTCAAACTGCCTTAAGGAAAAAACAAACCAAAAAACAAAACTGGAGGATTTATTGGCTCCTATAACTCAAGAGTTGAGAATTGGATCCCAGAACTCAAATCACGCCATCAAAACTGGGCGCCCTTCATTCTCAACTCTGTGTTCTGCTGCTGTGGGGCTTCATTCCTAAACATTCCCAAAATGGTGCCAGCAGCTCTTGGGGTTATATCTCAGAGGTTTAAAGCTCATGGAAAAGAGTCGGCATCTTTGAACCCCTGTCCGCTGAAGTGCAGAAGTGCACTGTGCTTGGATAGGATTGGGCCATGAGTCTACCTGATGGAATTACTGATGCAAGTAGTGAATGTTGTGTTTTAACTGATGCGGTCTGGGTCCCCATACCCTTCTCTGACTGGGAGTAGGCTTCCCTGGAACCACGTTGGCTGGAATGTGGCTATGCAGGAAGTAGGGTAGACAGATACTGAGGGCAAAATATCCAGCAAGTACCATTGCATCTTAGGGATCACTGACCCCAAATTGCTCTTTTTGCAGATGAGGAAACAAGGCTAGCCACACATCTCCTGCCTCCCAACACTTGTTACTTCCCACGTGCTCACTCTACCTCATCCATGGCCAGTTCATTGGCTCCCTGCAGCTGTCTGTGAATCTAGGAAAAACAGCCTTGGAGGAAGGATCTAACATGCCGATTTCTTTGCAGTGACAAATAGGAGTCACAGCAGTGAAGTGCAAGACTACGACGGTGAGGGACAGAACATGATGCCTGTGGACCAGTGTTCTCCTACTCTGAAGTGGCAGCCGTATCAAAGTGTTCCTTGGCACAGTTTGTTGAATGGTCATTACGAGAAACTGTAAGTGGCCCAGGGATGCCTGGTGCTGTGCTGGAGAGTGAGGGAAGGAAGGCAGTGCTACTCTTTGGGACTAAATCCATGTATTTGGGCTTTGATGCCACTCCTGATTGAATAGGATGGGCCAATGAGAAAGCGTGCTTTACTCCTTATGTTTTGCATTCCAACTAGGGAATAGTTGAGACGTGGATTTCTGGCTGTTAGGACTCCAAAGTTAAAATTCTAACTCATTATAATTTGCCCACTAAATGATGGAGGGAGAGCGAATCTTTCTGAGATCAATACCCAGTTCACCTAAATGCTGGAAAATGGAGATTTCCCAAATCAGTAACATTTAACCCTGCAGTTAATTTAACATTCCATAAAATACTGTTTTAGGGGGCCACATTAAATTGCTAGCTGGTGACACCCCTACTTCCCCAATATTTATGCTGTGAATCAGTATTGTCAAGTTCATTGGCAACATCTACTGAAGCAGTCACAGTTGGTGGTGGCTTTGTAGTAAGAGACTGAAAGTAAAACATAGAAAATATCTTTAAACCGGAAAAATTTTCATCCTAATCTTGTGACATTATAGTTTCAAGAAATAAATGTGAACGTACATATTATTACTCTTAAACATCCTCTGAGCCTTCTCTTTATTCCTGAGGATATGTTACCCACTTAAGTCTTCTAGAATTTTTAAGATTAAAAACGCCTTCTTGAAAAACCTAAAACAATGTTAATGGATAAAGAATAAGGTTTTCAAGTAATACATATAACATGAAATAAGAAATGTTGGTCTACAAATGAGGGCCTTCGTGGTATTTTCCAAATTCAAATATAGCTTATTTAAGAGCAAAACTTATCACTAGGACTTTCATGTTGGGTGAACTAGAAGGAAGAGATCTTTTCCTTCAAGCAAATTCTAAGGACTTAAACAGACTTTGGGAGTTGGTATGTTGAATGGGAGGCAGAAAGAAGCAAATTGCTAATTGTATCATTGAACTGTCATAACCTTTGTCTTTGCCACTGAGTGCAATTAGAAAAAGAAAGGAAGGGTCCATAGGTCTTGGTTTTGAGTCTTAGTCCGCATTTAGTTATCCTTCGGGGAGTATTTCATAGGCTTTCCTAAATATGAGTACCAAGGTATGAAACCTCAACTTCTTGAGGTAACTTCTCTTTCTTCTCACTTGAGTAGATTTTTTTTTTTAAGTTTATTTGAATAGCCAATCTAAACTCCACTGATCTGGAAAAAAAGGAGAACATGGATGGTATCAGCTCAAAGGTATAGAGGCAGATGTATTTTGAATGCTTAGAAATAATAATTCACTTTTCTTAAGTGCAAGAAAAGGACAATATTAATCTACATTAGAATTCAGGTCATCTTAATTCCACTACTCATATCATTGAGACAGAATATCACTTGTCTCAGATTATTATGTCTGATTTGGTACAAAAATATTGTTTCCTTAAGTTTTCCTGAAAGCACTAAAGTTAGGGGATTGAAAATTTATCAAAAACTTTTTTCTGAGTGATATTTAAAACTTGTGTCACCAGAGCTTTTTAAAAGCCAGTTTAGTTGACTTTATGTATATCTTTTGATACCAAAATCAGAATCACTATTTTTAGGTAAATAAATTTCTATAGCCAGAGATTGGTGTTTAAGATTCACAGGAATCTTCAACATTGTGATTGTTGGTTGATTCAGTTTCTGCTTCTAGCAATCTTTAAATTTCAGGCTAATGCTCATATCTGAGCTACAAACCTTACCTTCTTCGGAGTTTTTGATAGTGAAACATGGAAGATCACAAAAAGATATTTTACAAAAAGGTATTTCCTATTTTCTCAACCAAGACCGTTCTTATTACCCTCTGCAGTAAAATCTATACAATTCAATTCATCTAGCCTTTAGATGAGCAAATTAGAAGATTAGTTCTAGAAACCTGAGTCAATATGAAGTTCCCAGATGGCATAAGACATGTGGTCTTTATCAAATCCTTCATTCAGTGACTGTTCCCGAATTTGCTGCTGGCAGCCGCATGACTGTGGAGACTTTGACATGTCAGCTACTTGGAGGTGATCAATGGCCCAGTGACTTGACCCATTGGGAAGGAGCTTAACTTGCAAAGAACAGGAACACTCTTTTCCCAAGAGACTCATCCATATTTTCTGTCTCTGGAGTTAAAGGAAAATTTAGAAATTCAGTGTTGTTCATTATACTGGCAGCCATCCAAACTGAGATCCCGGGAAGCAGAGAACCACATACATAGCCGCAGAGAGCCGGCAGAGCTCTAAGTCCTGCTCGCCTCTGCTTGTGGTCCTGGGAAGGAGCTTCTTACCTGAGGGAAACCCCACATTTAGGAATCTTGATGAATTACAAATCATGTTCCGTATCTACAATATGTATGGGAAAAACTCGCAAAAAAGTTTTCACCTTTTATATTCTCTTCTCTATTCATTAAGGATGTTTTATTTTCCTTAACATTGGAAGTAGTTAATTAAACATGTCATACACATAGCATTGATATTGAACGTAATTTTATGGGGCAAATAAAACAAGAGTCTGATTAGCCACCGCACCACTTCTGTTCCCGGCGAAAGTAACCAGCATAGTAGGTTTTCAGCGCTATTACCAGAGCAGGAGGCTAAGAAGGAAATGACTAAACTCTGGTGAAAACAGGTTTTCGATCAGTGTTCTGACTGACTCTGGTTAATGTGGTTTAAAGCTATTCCTAGTAATTCTGACCAGTCTGCCTTTTTCTTATGACCACCAACAGGCTGAATCTGAGGCATTCACTCATCTGAGGGAGTATTTGAGTGTGGTGTTGCTGATGACATTTAGAGGCTTTTTTTTTTTTTAAGGTGGAAAAAGATGAATTTTATCCCAGATATTTCACAAGTCTGAGTAATGTGGTGATTTCTCAACTTCTGGACTACGTCTTTCTATTGTGTGGTGGGGTCAAATTAGAATTCTGGAAAGCACAAAGGGAAAAGGCAGGCCAAGGCGACAGTGCTTCCATTTGGCAAGAATTGTGCTTCTTCCTTGTGAGAAGATAAAATGCTGTGAGAAAGCCATCTGTGTTTTGAAATAGCATTTTCACTTCCTCAGCAAAAATTCACCAAATGGATTCAATATAGCAAAAATCACTTTCTACAATATATTTTCTTGAAATGTTTATACAATTGATATTGTTAGTGAGAGAAAATGTGTGGATAATGTTTGTTAAACTGGTTTCTTGATTCCTCTTTCCATAGACCCGATGTAGGTTATCGAGTTATCACAGACAAAGGATTTAATTTTTCACCAGCAGATGAAGCTTTTGTTTGCCAAAAGAAAAACCATTTTCAGATAACCATCCATATCCAAGTTTGGGGAAGTCCAAAATTTGTCCAAACCCAAATGGGCCTAAAGCCAATAGAAATGTTTTACTTGAAAGCTTTTGGGGTTAAGGTAAGTTTTGTATTTAGCTTGGTTTAATTAAGCTAACTTTTATTAAGTGTTCCTGTTATCTGTTGCTGCCTAACAAACTGTCCCCCAAACTTAGCAACCTAAAATAATAACAGCCATCTATTTGGGTCACGAATGTGCAGGCCAGTTAGGGGTTGGCTCCAGCAGTTCATGCCTGTTCAGGAGTCCTCAGCTAGGCCTGGATCCAGTGTCAAGATGGCTCATTTATATGTCTGTCAAGTTTGGACTGGCCGTTGGCCAGGAGCTCAAATGAGACTGTGGCTGGGAGGCCTTGGCTTTTCTTCACACAGACCTCTCTGTGGGATAGGTTGTGCTTCCTCACAGCATGGCGGATGGGTTCTAAGAGTAAACGTTCCAAGACATAGGAGGCAGAAGCTGCTAATTTCTGAAGTCTGAAACTGGCTCAGAACCTGGGACAGCATCACTTCAAACCACATTTTGATAGTTTTCAGTATATAAATCTTGCACTCCTTTGACTAAATGTAATTATTTTATTCTTTTTGATGCTGGTGCATTTTCAAATGCAATAGATTCACAGTTTTCACCAAATTCTCAAATAGGTCCCTGACTTAAAAAACCAAGGAACTGTTAGTTTGGTCAATGTACCCTTTTTTCCAGTTTAACAGAGGAGAGACTGAGTAAAGTTACACAATTCATTCAAGATAAGTGGATGAGAGAGTTGACTTTAGAGTGCAGGTAGGATGATTTCTGAGTGGTCAACAACTCTTTCTTAACTTGTGACCTCAGATCCAGCTTCTCAGGGGGAAAAACATCCATTATCTGCATATTTTGTTCTGATTATTAACCTGAGCTTAGCACTGAGTCTCCCAAAATGAGGCTTGACTGCTGAACACATCAGCTGCTCTTGCTCCAAACTGAGTTGCTTGCTCCAAACCAAACCCAGAGTAAATACAGATAACAAACAAACAAACAGCAACAAAACATATTTTTCTGATCATGGAAGTAATGTGAATCCATTGTGAAAATTTTGGAATGCAAAAGAAAACTATAAAGAAAGAAAATTCATTCATATTTGGGACCCACCATTTGTTAGTCTAATTTTTCTGTTATTAAAATTAATTTCGGGGTGCCTGGGTGGCTCAGTCAGTTGAGTGTCTGACTCTCTATTTTGACTCAGATCATGATCCGAGAGTCGTGGGATCGAGCCCTGCGTTGGGATTCTAACTGGGCGGACAGCCTGCTTAAGATTCTCCATCCTCATCCCCCTCCTCCTCCTCCTCCTCCTCCTCTGTCCCTCCCCCTGGCTCTCTCTCTCTCACTAATAAAAAGTTTTTAAAATTCATTTCATATTGTTAATAGCATATTATGAAAATAACATGTGATATTAAAGATTCTATAAGGTATTATTTACAAAGATGATACAGTTTCTATTGTATAAATGTATCATATTCCTGCATTATTATAAGTTTTGCTTGTTTTCAATTTTTTATTGTTAGTTAAACTTCAGTAAACACTCACGTATACCTGTCTTTGCATGAGGATACATTCCAGAAGAATTTATACATCAAAGGACAGATGTTATTAAAGCTCTTGATGTAGATTGCCCAATTGCTTTTCAGAAAAATTGTTATTATGCTAATACCCACAAGCCATATATGACGGGGCAGATCTCACTACCCCCATGCCACTCTTCATTAAGAGCAAGAAGAGTTTTGTAACAAGTACTGAAAAAATACCATTCTCTGTATTTTATTTATTTTTATTGTTTATTGTTATTTCTTCTTATTCAAATGCAAGCTCTTCAAGGGCTGGGATCTCTCTTAATTTTGTCCACTGCTCATCTTCAATGCCTCGGGCAATGCCTGGTGCATAGCAGGGGCTCCTACATGAATGAATAAATGAATGAACGAATGCAGGTATCTATGGAATGAATGGATCAATGAACGAATGAATGCTTGCATCCTTTGAGCTGCCTCGCTGCTGTGTTTTGCTCCTGGTGTTTTAATCACCTACTAGCTCAGACTATAATCACCGCTCACCTGAAGTTTTCTGTTGTCTTGTGTTTTCATTGTTTAGTTTTACAGATAATTGTTTCTTTTCTCCCCAATAGCATACTGCTTAAGGTTGGGGCCATTGTCTTATATGTCTTTTCAGTGACTTGTTCCTCCTACCCAGTGCCTATCATGATGCCTTGGAAAAGTTTTAAAGCACTTGAATGTTGTTTACTAATGAACATTTTTATTATTAAGTTTATGTAGTCAGTAACTAATTTACTTTTTGTTGTTCCAAACAGGTAGAAGCCACCAGTCAAATAATTGCTATTGAACAATCCCAAGCAGATAGAAGCAAAAAGATTTTCAATCCTGTTAAGTAAGATTTCTTTTCTGAATTCCTTTGTGAATGCTATGGTAAAAAGACCCATTGCCCAATATATTTTGTTTATTAAAAATGAATTCCACCGACCATGCGATTTCTCTTACATGTGGAATCTAAAAAACAAAACAAATGAACAAACAAACAAACAAACAGAAAGCAGAAACAGACCTATGAATACAGAGAGCAAACTGATGGTTGCCAGAGGGGAGGGTTTGGGGCATGGTCAAAATGGGTGAAGGGAAGTAGGAGATACAGACTTCCAGTTATAGAATGAGTAAGTCCCAGGAATGAAAGATACAGCACAAGGAATATAGTCAGTGTTATTGTGATAGCATTGTGTGGTAGCTACAGATGTGGTGAGCATAGCCCAAGTAGAGAGATGTCAAATCACTATGTTGTACACCTGAAACAAACGTAACATTATTTATCAACTATATGTGAATTAAAAAAAGTGATAAAAAATAAAATGAATCCCACCGCAGAAACTACATTGGTAATAAGATGTTAATATTATGAACACATGCGTATCAACAGAAATAAAATAGGTAAAATGCATTGAAATAATTTCAAACAAACTCTTGTAAAAAGCTTCATTTTTAAGTCATTATTTTCATAACCATTTATTACTGACACCTTTGCTAACTACCTGGGTGCCTTGACATAGGTTATGATGAGACCTTTCTTTTAAGTTACGCTGTGCTTACAATTCATTTTTTGTTATTTTTCAAAGCTATGTTGATAGATTGCCTAATGGGTTCCAAAATAGAAAGAGCACAGCCCTGGGATTATCCCAAGCAATATGGCAGCCCAAAGTGAGCATTCAGCCTGTGGAATGACTTGGAGTGTGATTTGCTTTTCGACTATTTGGCTGGGACGTAGTTGAGATACCCCAGTGTTCTGACCCTGAGGCAATCCCACTCCGGGTGGCACAAATATGGTCCTACCGCCCGGAGAGACCAGGCAGGAGCTTGGCCTGACGCTCCGGTGGGAGCCATGTGTACAAACACAGCAGTAAAGTCGCCTGGTGCATCTGGTTCTCCCTCTCCCGCCTGGGCAGTCTGGGTGTGGTCTTCCTTAGGGGCCAGGCCCAGAGAGGGCAAATACGTGAAGGGGATACAAAGGAGTTCGCGAGGAACCTAGAGAAATTGCTTATCAGGAGGCAGTTCTAGCAGCAGTGGCAGAGGCACAAATGAAATGTCTTTTCTCCCCATTGTGGAGTTAAAAGAACCCATATGTGGTATGGGGAGCATACTGCCCTTATGGGTCAGAAACTCCAGGCTCGAGCTTCTGCTGAATGAGCATATCTTACCTTTCAAGAATTATTCCCTGGCAGCCTTTCCAGGCCATGTTGTGGAGAGTTTATTAAAAATCAGCAACTGGAATAAACTGTCCTCTGCAGTGTGATGGGAATGGGGGACTGAACATACTTGAGACTCTCAGGATGAGTTAGGTATGATCGAGGAGTCTACGTTCTCTCACAGTCTCTCGGTATTTCTGCTGTTTGTTTTAGAATCGACCTGCTGGCCGACCAGGTCACCAAAATTACATTGGGCCGCTTACACTTCAGTGAAACTACAGCAAATAACATGAGGAAGAAGGGAAAACCAAATCCTGACCAGAGGTACTGGCATCCGTGTGTATGCCCCACGGTGGCCGGGTACTCGATCTGACTGGCCAGTGCCCTCCAGAGGCCCCTCTGGTCCTCTTGGTGCTGCCAGCCTGCCACCCAGGCTGCCCTTGGCCACTTCCCCCTTCTTGAACTCTTCCTGTTTCTTAACACGTCTCATTTACCCTTACTGTCTTTCCATGCTCATCCCCCACAGTGCCTACTCTCCTGCCCAACCTCAAATCTGCGTGCCTTGACTCCCTCCACGATTCTCTAGAATGACCACATGCTTATGCCTCACTGCTGTCCAAGGGTTGAGGACCAACTGCCCTGCTGAAACCTGTGTGCTGGTCACTAGTGTAAAGCCCCGATTCCTGGAGTTCTGCTATAGCCTCTTTTTGATTAAAAAAGGAAAGGAACTCAGATCAATGATTTACACCTGTGGTTCTCATAGTGTGGCCCCAGACTGGCAGAGATGGTGTCACCAGGATGCTTGTTAGAAGTGTGATCTCTCACCAAAGATCTACAGAATCGAAAGCTCTGGAGCGGGGCCCAATAATTTGTATTTTAACAAATCCTCCAGGTGACTTTGATGCATACTCAAATTTGGAATCACTGGTTTTAGAACATACGTTTTGGAGTTGGAAAAAATTGAGTTTAAAATTTGAAGCCGCCGTTTACTAGCTGGGTGACCTTGAGCATGTGACTTAACCCTCTGAGACTCATTTTCCCATTCTCTAAAATGGGGACAATGTTCATATCCTACTCCAATGGGGTTGTTTTGGGGTTCTAAATGAAATACTATAGATAACCTGCTTAGCCCAGTGTATGACACATTTTGAGGACTCAGATGATAGCTAATAATTATAATGAAAATAACAATTATTACTATGACTGTTTTACTTTAGAGATAGGGGACAACTCCTATTCTCTAAGGATTAGAGAATCTGTAGAGTTGCAGAGGAAGTTGGCAAGGTTTTCTCATGTGGTTCTTAAAACTAAAGCTACTCTCATAGGGATAGTTTTGTTTTGGTTTCAAAAAAATGAGCTGATGTTAAAAATGCCTCATCAGTGTTACATATGAAGAAGCTATTAAAATAACCTTGATGAAAATTCATTGGGAGCAATTGGAGGGAAGGGTCCAGGTTTTTGACTAAGTCACGACATGGGGGTATGTAGCATACAGGGCCAAGAGCAGATGGGGTGGGAAGGGCCCGGTGTGGTTGGGCAAACCCTGCTGTGATAGGGTAGGTGGCTTGGGCAGCTCTCGGTAAGGGGACCTCTAAGATGGCTGCCTGTTGTGCATTTGTTTGTGAGCAGCGCTGTGCTGTGGGAATTGCGGAACAGCTCGCAAATACCTCAGACTGGGCAGAGGGTAGACCCAGACCAGTACCGAGTGAATCCACTGCTATTTCCTCTCACAGGAGGGACAGCTGCAAGCAGAGTAGAAAATCTTTAAATGTGCAAAGCTGCCGAGATAAATTCACCATTGATGAACTGTTGTGTGGCATTTGATCGCACAAATTATGTGTCTGTTTCCTTACGCGTTGGCCTTGATCTGCTGTTTTTGACTTAGGTACTTCATGTTGGTGGTTGGACTGTATGCTGCTAACCAAGACCAGTTCTATCTATTGTCTGCCCACATCTCTGAACGGATCATTGTAAGGGTAAGGTTCAGCTCTTTAATCTTTCCGGATCCCACCTGCTTTTCTCGGCTGAAGTGGAAGTTGCATTTTCATTGGCATGCTTGAAGTATGCAATTTCTCAACTGATGATAGTAATAGCAGATATTATTATTTTAGTTTTCACATAATGGTTCTCAACTAGGAGACCTTTTGTCCCCCAGAGGTCACTTGGCAATGTCTGCAAATATTTTTTGGTGGTCACAACGGGGGGGAGATGCTCCTGGCATCTCGTGGGTATAGGCCGGGGATGCTGCTCAATCCCTTACAATGCACAAGATAGCCCCCACGACGAAGAGCTACCCCTTCCAAAATGTCAGCAGTGCCGCAGCTGAGACACCCTGGTTTAAATGCTGTATTCCAGGCACTGAGCTGAATAATTTATATATGGCGTCATTTTACATTGGGCCACATTTACGTTACCTTCTTTACATGCAGAGGAGCTGAGGCTCAAGGAGGTGAGAAACTCATCATGATTGCACAGTTTGTGAAGGATGGAGCCCGGGTTACAACCTAGTTCTCTCTGATCCCAAAGCCCACAGGGTGGGGAGAGTAGTAAAGAAGGAATTTCATACCCAAAAATGATTGGTGACCCCAGGAACCATCTGGGCCGCTGCCTAGCACATAGTCATGGTTCAGCACATTTTGCTGAATGAATGATTGGTCACAGCTGTGGACAGGCATCTTGGCAGCCACAAAAGCGTAAAGCTGTTGGCAGCTGGAAATGCAGCTGTGTGAGGCCAGGCTGGCCACCGTTGAGAATACCAGGGGCATAAGGTAACAGGTCACCACGGGCCTGGCAGCCAGGGAGGAGCTAGCTGTCCTGTGACACAGGGAGGGCATGTGAAGTCCAACAGGAGAAATCGTCCAGTGTGGGCGTACGTGGCTGTGACTCTTAGGCCTGGGGACCAGATTGGCCTGTTTGGGGAAATGAGTCTTTCCTCTCTTGCCTCAAGCTGTTCTGAAACAAAGGGTCTTCTGTGTAATTCTTCCAATCAATTAAAAATAATAAGCTACTTATAAGTGGAAATCCTTAAACTGCATCTCAGACTTTTAATGGGGGGTGAAGTAATGATGGAAATGAGGTAAAACACTTGTGTTCAGATGTCCCAGAGTAAGGGCTGGACTATGTGCCTGCCGTTTTTGTGGAACCCGATCTAATCTGTGGCAAACAGGGTGCCACTGGAGCAAAAGCTGGTGGAGCCTTCTTCTTTGGTCATGGAGCAGGGGCAGTGGTTCCCCATCCTTCAGCGGGGGGTGGAAGGGTGGGGGGTGGTTCGGGTTCGGGGCCCAGGGCGTGATGTGATCTGGGATTGCTGTGCTGCACTAACAAGTGTGATTTAAAGTAAAGTCACTTATTGTTGCTGGTTTTTCATAGGGAGAATAAAGACAGATAATGCCATTCTTTTCAGAGTTAGCATAGATTAGATATTCTGAAAATGTTGCTTTGAGCTGGGAAACTCATGCTTGAGTCTGGCAGCCTGCTAGTCACCTGCACACCTTGAATAATTTACCTGGTGTCGGGTTTCTCCATTTCCTGCTGGCAGGTCTGTACTCCAGCAGAGTGGAGTACAATGGGGGGGGGGTGGGGGGGGTGAGAAGGGGGAGCACTCTACTGTCTGATGTTCTATTTCCAGAACTCTGTTAATTGGTGCTTGCTCGTATCCAAAACACAATTATCATTTAACTCATGATGGTAACTTTGAGAAGGTGTTTCTGCAATTCATATTTGTTATAAATACTAAAAAACATTAAATTATACTTAGTGAAGATTGGGTGCCATGTTATTCACTAAATTTTTATTTTTAAAAAGTGATTCCATTCCAGATTTGATTGCTTTCTTCCAGCCATAATTGTTGGTTAAAGAGAATGCCCTATTTTAGAAGTGTGCTGGGCAACACAAGGGTTATCCTAACAACAATGAGAAGAAGAATGGTGATAGGGAAAACCATTCTGCCCCTCCCCCAAACTGGAAATATCTTAGTGATACTATTTTATTCTGACCCCAAATGCAGAAGTGAAAATGCATGCACTTTTGAATCTGCTTAATTGTTTAACGTTGAAACCAACCAAGAGAAAAAAACTGAATTTCAGAAATGATGATATGTTTGGGGCACCTGGGTGGCTCCGTTGGTTGAACGTCTGACTCTTGATCTCAGCTCAGGTCTTGATCTCGGGGTCATGAGTTCAAGCCCCACATTGGGCTCCATGCTGGGTGTGAAGCCTACTTATAAAAGAAGAAAGGAAAAAGAAAAATGAAAAAAAAAAAAAAAGAACTGGTGATATGTTTGAATCAGTGAGTTTTCAAAATGTCCACAGAAAACATTTCCTGCCCCTAAGTTTCTAGAGAGCTCTATATAGGTATATGCCTTGGATATATATAGTTAGTTAGTTAGTTAGTTAGTTAGTTAGTTAGTTAGTTAGTTTGTTAGTTAGTTAGTTAGACAGAGCACAGACCAGCTTACATTCTCCAAAAAAGCCAGAGGTGCCCTCCTAGGTTATGGCCTGGGTCTGTTAGTTTGAGCGCCAGAGTAAAGAAAGAAAAAATTGACAACTGAAGATGTTACAAGAGCAGACTACGTTATATGGAGAACTGAAAACTGCACGGAGCAAATGCAGGTTCATTTCGAAGCCTAAGAATCATTCTTCCCAATAGCAGAGATTAACATAAAGGGCAAATGTATGAGGCTTGGACTAGATGAGTTTCAGGCCCCCAAGAGGGGTTCAAGAGACCACAACTGTTAGAATTCTCCTTGGAGAGAGAATGGTGGGCCAGACCCAGTAATTGTTCATTTGGATTGTCAATCAGAACAGCTTTAGAAATATCTTATGGTCCTGTAGTGTAAATTGACCAATTTCATGGAAATTAAGCTTTACTACAAAGACAGGTTTATTTCCCAGGTCTTTGTTTTTGGGAGCATTCTGCAGTGGAGTTCCTTCACATTCTCTTGTTAATGACTAGGTTTTCATTCAGCTCCACTTTCCTTCTAAAACATGTGATTAAACCTGGTTTGGAGTGCTGTGTTGTAAGCAGGAGGGATGATTACTTTTGTCTGCCCTTCAAAGGCGCACTGGGGTTTCCTAGTTTTGAAAACTAATCATTATTCCAGTTTCTTTTCCAGAAGAATATAAATGGGCACGTCCCCAAGAAGTCCCCCTTTACTGCCCTGCAAACTGCACTGCCCTAAGATGGAAAACTGACAAACAGGGGCAGGGAGAACAAAAGAAATAGTGCAGCTGCAGGGATGGAGAGGGATGGGCGTAGAGTAGGGCATCTTCATTGCTACCAGCTCTCACCCTTTTCCACAAAACCCCCTTCCCTCCCCTAACACACACACACACACACACACACACACACACACACACCTCTTCTGGAGTTCAGATGAATTTTTTATTTACCCAGAGGAATCAGTGTGTGGAGCAGTGTCCATTTCACCCTGTAGTTGGGATTCAACTTGCTGGTTAACTATGGAAGAGATAACTCGACCAGGCGTGTATGGTACAAAGAATCTCCTGGAGAGTAGAACAGAGATACCTGGGTCCCACCTCCGCAGTTGTTGGTTTTTTTGAAATGTTTATTTATTAATTTTGAGGTGGGGGGCGGAGAACTTGAGCGGGGGAGGGGCAGAGAGAGAGAGAGAGAGAATCCCAGTCAGGCTCCGCTCTGTCAGCACAGACCCCAACATAGGACTCGAACTCATGAACTGTGAGATCATGACCTGAACTGAAAGCAAAAGTTGGACACTTACCCGACTGAGCCACCCAGGCACCTCCACAGTTTTTGATTCAGTAAGTTGAATGTACATTTCTGACAAGTTTCCAGGAGATGCCGATGCTGCTGCCTACTGACCTCCAGACCACACGTTGACTAACACTGGTAGGGAGCGTTTCTGGGCCCATTTTCCATAGCCCTTTCAAAAGATACAAAAATTGATTTGTTATTAACTGCCTTCCTCAACTCAGGCTCTCCTATTATGCTCTTTGGCTGCTGCTTTAGAAGCCCAAACAATGGAAAGCAAAGAAATTCCAGCTTTCCATTCCAAATTTAGAACAAACCTCAAATTACTGTTAATTGCTATTTCCTATTCCAAGCACCTGCAGAGGGCGCCATTTACATTTTACTCAGTGAATGGTGCTCCCTGGCAGAATTTCATTAACTTTGCCGCTGTGTTGCTGAGGAGAGCAGATTGAATGATTACAGACATATTTCAGAGACATTGCGGGTTCGGCTCCAGACGGAACCTTTTAGAGATGGCGGAGGGTCCTGCCTCAAAGTTCATGGCTGCTGACTGATCAAGGGGGTGGTTGCTGAAGGTTAGGGTGGCCCTGGCACTTTCTTAAAATAAGACAACAGTGAAGTTTGCCACATCAGTTGACTCTTCCTCTTATGAATAGTTCCTTATAGCATGTGATGCTGTTTGACAGCATTTTACCCACTATAGAACTTCTTTCAAAATTGGAATCAGTCCTCTGAAACCCTGTCGTTTTATCAAATAAGCTTATGTAATATTCTAAATCCTTCGTTGTCATTTCAACAATCTTCACAGCATCTTCACCTGGAGTAGATTCCACCTCAAGAGACAACTTTCTTTTCTCATGCATAAGAAGCAACTCTCATCAATGAAAGTTTTAGCATGAGATTTCAGCAATTCATCATATCTTCAGGCTGGATTTTTCATTCTGGCTCTCTTGCTCTTTCTACCACCTCCGCTAAAGCTGTGAGCCCCTCAAAGTCATCCATGAGGGTTGGAATCAACTTCTTCCAAACTCCTTTAATATGAATATTTCCACCTCTTCCAATGAATCAGGAACGTTCATAATGGCATCTGGAATGGTGACTCCTAGGGGCACCTTGCTGGCTCAGTCAGGAGAGCATGCGATTCTTGATCTTAGGGTTGTGACTTCCAGTCTCACATTAGACATGGAGTCTACTTAAAACAAAAATAAAAAGAAATATAGAATGGTGAATCTTTTACAGAAGGCTTTCAATTTACTTTGCCCAGATCCATCAGAGAAATCACTATCCATGCCAGCTGTAGCCTTCTGAAATATATTTCTTACATAATAAGACTTGAAAGTCAGAATTACTCCTTGACCCATGGGATGCAGAATGGATGTTGTGTTAGCAGGCATGAAAACAATGTTAATCTCATTGTATATCTCCATCAGAGCTCTTGGATGACCAGGTAAATTATCAATAAGCAGTCATACTTTCAAAGGAATCTTCTTTTCTGGGTGATCTCTACAGTGGGCTTAAAATATTCAGTAAACCATGTTGCAAACAGATATGCTGGCCTCTGGGTTTTGTTCCATTTGTAGAGCCCAGGCAGAGTAGATTTAGGGTAACTTTTAAAAATATATATGTTTTTAATGTTTATTTATTTTTGAGAGAGAAAGAGAGAGAGAGAGAGAGAGAGAGAGAACAAGGGGAGGGGTGGGGCAGGGAGAGAGAATGAAACAGAGAATCTGAAGCAGACTCTAGGCTCTGAGCTATCAGTGCAGAGCCTGATGCAGGGCTTGAACCCATGAACCGTGAGATCATGACCTGAGCCAAAGCTGGACACTTAACCGACTGAGCCACCTAGGCATCCCAACTTAGGGTAGCTTTTTAAGGGCCTGAAGCTTTTTGGAATGGTCAGTGAGCGCTGACTTCAATATAGAGTCAGCTTGTCCTTTGAAGTTTGGAAGCTAGGCATTGACTTCTCTGTAGCTACAAAAGTCCTAGATGGCATCTTCTTCCAATAGAAGACTGTTTCATCTACATTAAATATCTGTTGTTTAGTGAAGCCATCATCATTGATTGTTCAGATCTCCTGGAGAACTTGCTGCAGCTTCTATATCAGTACTTGCTGCTTCACCCTGCACTTTTATGTTATACATATGACTTTTCCCCTTAAACCCTAGCCAACCTCAGCTAGTCTCAGACTTTTCTTCTGCAGTCCCCTCACCTCTTTCAGCCTTCATGGAATTGAAAAGTTAGGGCCTCGCTCTGGATTAGGCTCTGGCTTAAGGAAACGTTGTGGTCGGTTTGATATTCTATCCAGACCTCTAAATCTTTCTCCATATCAGCAATACGGCTTTCACTTTCTTATCATTCGTGTGTTCACTGGAGTAGCACTTTTCATTTCCTTTGCATTCACAACTTGGTTATCTGGTACGAGAGGCCCAGCTTTCAGCCTATCTCAGCTTTCAGCATGCCTTTCTCACTAAGCTTAATCATTTCTAGCTTTTGATTTAAAGTGAGAAACATGCGTCTCTTCCTTTTACTTCAGTACTTAAATTCCATTGTAGGGTTATTAGTTGGCTTCATTTTAATATTCTTGGTCTCAAAGAATAGTGAGGCCCGAGGAGAAGGAGAGAGATGGGGAAATGGGTAGTTTGTGGAACAGTCAGAATAATACATATAACATTTATTGATTAAGTTATGCCGTCTTATGATTTGTGGCATGGTTTGTGGCTCTCCAAATTATAACAGTAATATTAAAGATCACTGATCACCGATCACCATAACAAATGTAATGGTGATAAAATTAAAAAGTTTGAAATATTGCGAGAATTACCAAATTGTGGCAGAGACATGAAATGAGCAGACACTGTGACATCCATAGTCTAGGGTGCAGACAGACTGGCTTCATGCAAGGTTGCTACAAACTTCAATTTGTAAAAAAAAAAAAAAAAAAAAAAAAAAAAAATGCATAATCTGTGAAGTGCAATAAAGCAAAACTTAATAAAAGGAGGTATGCCTGTATTGGTTGGACAGTAGTTGTTATGCACAGCAGTGTTTTAAGGATAATTTGAGATTATTCCTCCTCATTTCTGCAAAGTATTCCCATATATGTGATTTCAGTAAATTCCCACGACGCTGTGAGATAGGTAAAGAAGTCATTATTATCTTTATTCTTCAAAGAAAAAAGCCAGTACAGAAAGGTTAAGTGACTGCCCCAAGGTCACACAGCCAGTTTGTGTCATAACATAGATTAAAATGTTCAGGTTTTCCCTACATATATGGGGCTGTGGGATAAATAATAAAAGTATTTGGAGACTTTGATTCATTTCAGTGTTTGATATCAATGAACCACCAATGGACCATATGGGAACACAATTTCATAATTCCAGAAAGAACTAGTACGTTACAGTTTGTTTTGACACATTAAGATTGCGGATACCAGAGAAGGGGGAAGAAAGTTCGCAGATTTTATGACATCTCCCATTAATGACGAGGAGGACTCCTCCATAGGTCTATTTATTTGGCAAATTGCAGATATGCGGCCCTTTCCCAAATGATCTGAACATATTTTAGGGATCTGAGTTTTCATCTGATGAAAGCCAAGTGAGATTGTTATAATTGTTCCAAAAAATTGAATCTACCTTATCTGCTATTCCAACATGATATCAAGTTTATGATAACAATTATTCCAAAGCTCATTAAGAAAAAAAAAATCCATCACTGTCTATTTTGTTTTCTTGTAGTGGCTCCTTATGTTCAAGGTAGAGCAAAATACATCAACATTTATATGGTACACCGTTGGTTTTAGTTGACTGCTTGCTATAGAAGGATTTGGGTCAAAGCCAATTTGCCATTCACAACCCAGGAGGATCTAGGGACCTTGCAACAAAGCTCTTTGCTTAACTGACACAAAATGATGTTCAAAGTTTTTACTTCTTTTCTGCTTTCGCCTATCAAATGTCAATGGTTGACTCTTCCAAGTAGCTTGGGGTTCAGACAGGTGAGAATGAAAACCTTGGAGACTCCTACACGTGCTTCAACTGAACCCAAACTAAGAACTAAACTTTATGGGTTTTTAAAAAATTATTATTTTAAAATCAGTAGCACATGCTTGTGGCAAAAACATTGAAACAATACCAAGAGAGTATAAGTTGAGCAGTGAATCTCCTTCCCAGATCAGTTTCCCATCTCCCAGTTCCTGGCCTTGAAGAAACCACTGTTACTGGTGCCTCAAGTATTCTCCGGAGATGATCTGTGCATATTCAGGTCCTGAGTTTGCAATGTCCCCTGGGCTGCCCAGAAAGGCTGAAAGTCAAGACTTTGGTGTCAGCGTTGACTTCTTAGATGATCAGGGTCTATAGTGCTTGTCTGAATTTGTGACAGCCTGCCTCAAACACACAAAAGTTTCACATTTAGAAGAATAGGCCATCATGTTAAAAACATTAATTCTGTTGTGAGGATTTGGAGGGATTCAGAGATCCCTACTTAAAGATATTTGGAAATATGTTCAGCAGCCCCAGGAGGTGGGGAAGAGGGAAAGCAGTAGAGTGAAGAATCCCTCAGCAAAGGCTTTCATTTAAGAGCAGAATCTCCAGAACTTTGTCTAATCTCAATAGTTTCACTTGGATTCTCGTTGAAGACTGCTTTTGGCCAGGGCTACTTCTGATAGGAGAAGTCAGAATCATTATTTAATAATTAAAGGAAGTATAGGTCCAGCTCCAGAATTTACTAGCTTTGTGGCCTTGGGCACAGAGTCTTTTCGATTATCTGTAAAATGAGGGGAATGGTACACATCTCCTAGAATGGGGATGTGGACTAGACGCAACAAACGTAGCTGTTGTTATCCTTTTTCAATGTCATCTGTGTTTGGGGAATCATTGAGGTGTATAAGTATATTTGTCCTGTCATTTGCTTGTCAATTGTGTATGAAATCATAAATATTAAAGTGTTTTGAAAGTATAAAAGGGCTAACTAAATGCAAAGTATTTTTATTTATCTGGGCTTTAATAAACTCGTAGTATCTTCTGATGTAAGGTTCTGGTTTTAAATCCTTATTAATATTATCATCCCTGAAAAGAAGGTCGTTTTGAGTTTTCTTCTTCCTTATCATCCACCCAGTATAACTTACACGTTCTCAACTCCACGTAGTTGCAGTAGAGACTGGGCGTCCCAAACCATGGCATGCTGAGCTCCTGCTCATGGGCAGCAGAGCAGTTAGGGGCTCTTCTGGTGCCACAGTTATTTGGATATGTCAGAATGTCCCATCTGATATATGATTCGCAGGTGAAAGACTTACATAACATTCTGTTTTCCCCTGCTCTGAGGAATCAAGCAATCATCTATTTGCTACTGTAACTTCAATGGTAACATAGTTCTGTATTTTTTTCCAGGCCTCTAACCCTGGGCAGTTTGAAAATGACAGTGATGCATTATGGCAGCGAGGACAAGTTCCAGAATCTGTTGTTTGTCATGGTCGAGTGGGAATCAATACAGATGCGCCGGATGAGGCCCTGGTCGTCTGTGGCAACATGAAAGTGATGGGGACAATTATGCATCCCTCTGACAGCAGGGCAAAGCACAATATCCAGGAGGTGAGCACAGGGCAGGCCTTGGGCGCCTCCGCTGACACCTGAGTCAGGTGTGCTGGGCACTCCTGGACTCTGACACACCTCGCACAGAGCGTCTCTATATGTCACCTGTTTATAGGGGATGAACACAATGCGTAACGGTTATGAATGTTGGAGCCGACAGGCATCTCTGCTGAAAGGGTAATGTAGCTCCTACCCAGGAGAATGGATTCACCTGCCAGGAGCAGTGGGCAGTGACAGCACAGCACTGGCTTCCCAAGCAGAAGTCTCTCAGCTATTTTCCATGGGCCGTTGCCTTTCCTTCCACACATTGTCAGCCATTGAAGCTTGCCTTTTCCTTTCTGTCTCCAAATGTCCATTTCCCTGTTCATCTGAGCACTGTCTCAGTCCAGTCCCTGCCTGTATTTCTACTAGACCCCCAGCCTCTTCCTCCCAGAGTCCCTGGGACCAGCCCTGCCAGCCATGGTCTTCCCCATTCATTGTCCTTCTCTGAGGAGCAGTTGGAGAAGCTCCTCTTCCCACCCCTAGCCTCCACCAAGGTCAATCCCCGTCGCCTGAGGCTCTAGACCAAGACCTCCTCCCTCTGTGGAAAGACAGTTACCTAGTGGAAGGCAGAAATCAGGCTCATGAATCAGGTGGTGCTTCTCCACTTTAGGCTCGCCCTGGGCGGAACAACCCCGCCCCAACCCAGTGCTTTTATCTGTAAGATGGAAACGGTGCCTCTCTGCTTGACCCCGCCAAGTCCTTTATTTGTTTTTACACATTGAGATAAGAAGAAGTGAATCACCATGGCAAGTTACAGCTGCTATGAAGACCTAAGAGATTAGGATTAAGATGCTAATCCCTTAGCCTGGCCACTCCAGGTTCTAGCTCTTCCATCCTTTAAGTCTGTTTCCCATTCACTGCTTCTATCACTTCTCCACCTTTGCACTCACACTGCTGCTCCTGTAAGCGTTTTTGAGGCTGTGGCGGAATTGTGTTTTTAACCTCCTTCCCTTATTCTTTTTTAGTGAATAGGAGACACAATCTGTAAATCATTGGCCATTCTTCCAGACCGCATTCCTTTCCCAGTGCAAATCTGCACTGGTGTTTCCAAACCGGCCAAGGAATGTCCTCCTTTGCTGAGTGCATTCCAAAGAATGGTTGTAATTGCAGACTTTTATACTGATTGCAAAGCTGTGGTTCATGTTCGAAGAGCTGTGACCTGCTAGCCGGATGGGAACTCTTAGGGCTAGAAAGTTCTCACGTATATTTCCCGATTCCAGTCCTAGATACTGTGCTTTTTTGACTTCTAGAGAGAGATAAACTGTCTGAGTTTCAGATCACACCAACTCAAACTTATTTTTGCAATTGTCTATACAATTCCCTACAGGTCTTATCTAAATGCAAATGGCAGATAACAAGCTGGGAAAGTCCTCCACAGCTCCTCTCGTCACTATTAGGCTTTCACAGTACACTTACCAGATGTCTTCGGGCGCTGCCCCTTGTCCGAAGAAAACATATTGTCTTAAAATAACAAGCTTCCCTAGAACTTCTCAAATCCCTTCCATGACACCTTCTTGTGTAAATAAAATGTCACCCCAATCCAGGCTCCAAATGTGGAATTTCTGTCTCCCCTGCCTGCTCACGGCAGCGTGATGGTGGAAGGAGGTTTAGTCCTGATTCGGGCAAGCGCTGGCCCAGGAACCTTGGCCCAGAGATGTCCTGTGCTTCTGTTTATTCTCCTGTGAGCAGGGAAGGCTCATGTTCAATTCACTTGTGTTAAGGGCTTCTTCTAAGCTCATATACGTGAAGCATTCTTTAGCGGGACAAATAGATATTATTACTTACTTGTATAAAATGCAAATTACATGTAATTCATTTATTAACTTATTTCATATTAATATATTTGTTTTTAATAGGTCTATCCACATGTATGAAATATAGATCTCTAGAAATCTTATCGTAGAGGCTGCTTTTAGGCAACAGACTTGAGCAATGGAATGTAGAAAGGGCTCACAGAGACCATGATGCTGAACACAGACAGACCGACCCATCAGGTGACCCACCTCAAAATATCCATAGGCCTTAAGTAACCAATGGGCTACTTACAACCAGGCATGGTTACCAGGAAAGGGAAAATTCCATATGTCCCCATGCCTCCTTGCCTTCCCCATCCAACTACAACCCCCATCCACCTACCTCACTGCAGACAGCCTCTCCCTCACTGCCTGCCCCTCCTCCTGTGGTATATTCACTAAACTTCTATCTCCTTTGTTCTGCGTTGGGTGAATTTTTTCATAGCCCGTGCTGCCAGCCTCCACCCAATCAAGGGGCCCCACATTTGGGGGCCCCCATCCAATGGGGAGAGACGCACTTACCAGTCCTGTTCACCATTACAGACAAAAGAGGCGATGATAATGCTGATGATGGGGCTGACAGATGTGTGAACTTTGTCTTCACCTCCTCCTGACTCAGTTTGCCCAACTTTTAAGAATAGCCATTCCTCCAAATGCTCTGGGAAGTGGGCCCTTGGTTGATCTGATTACAAGCATAGGACTTGAGGCAATTTCTCATTGTTAAAGGATGCATGATAACCAGAGCTGGCTTCCAGATGAGCTGTTGCAAAACATAGTGTCCAAACACATTGCCCAGTACTGTGATGATTGGGGGAGGGGGAAATAAATATAAGTTGCTTCCTTGCCCCGGCTCTGTGCATCTTCACTCAGGGCGATGGAGGTTGTTTTGTAGGTATTAAGCACATGAGCACTCTGCATAGAGAGTCCTGGTGGAGATCCCTGTGCTCATCTGGACACGTCTACAAGACACGGAGAAGATAAAGCAGATGTGACCGAAGCCCGTGCCCTGGACCCACTGGGAAAATGAGGTCGGCCTTAATGAGGAGCAGCCTAACATATCCCAACATTGTGTTTACTGATGTGACTACAGACTGCAGAAGGAAATGCAGCTCTTTCAATGGAAACAGCAAAATTAGGGTGGAGATGATATGCTGGAAAACAGAAGAGCGTGAAGATCATCAAGGCCAATGCAAAAAAAGTGAGGAAGCTGAAAGTTGAACGCATCAATGCAATTTTATGATGAAGGCTGAAAACAAGGTTACAAGAGATTCCAAAATAAAAACCAGGAACGAAATCAGTTAAGATGAAAGTCTCCAAGGGCCAGGAGCCAGATGCAGAAGTTCCTCAACTTGGGGTGAGCCAGTGTTACTCAAGCTGCTCCTGATGCGAGACTAATAGTCTAGGCTGTGGCCAGATGGTGGATAACAGGATCTCCCTCCCTGGACAAACTGTGGAGTCCCACAGACAAGAATGACTTTTCTGTGGTGTAGTTCTGGGGTTAATGATAGAGAAGCCTTACAGACGTCACCCGCCACTGCAAACTGAGTGAGTCCCTTTGATCTGGGCAGCACAGGGGCTGGTCTGCATCGTCTCCCTCGCTGAGGAGTGCACCTCTGAGCCCACCGAGCTGGGAGTGGTGAAGAGATGGGCACAGCCCTAGGCAAGAATGCCATGGACTCCTACTGTTCTTACCCAAAGTCCAGCAGTTTTTCAAGAATAAATGCTTCTCAGATTGTAAAAAGAAAGAAAGAAAGAAAGAAAGAAAGAAAGAAAGAAAGAAAGAAAGAAAAATGATAGAGAAACCTTGGGCTTGAGGCAGCATGACCACGATGGCCATGTACATTCAGGGTCAAAACTTTCTGAAACTGCTGTGGGCAAGGTCACCTCAGACACCTGAATTCAGCTTCTAGCTTCTTACTCAACCCACGTGGATGAGCAAGGTGTGGTGTTAAGTGTTGGCCAGTGTTTGGCTCCTGGAGGAGGATTCTGAGAAGGCACAGCCCTTGCCTCGAGGGCTTTCCCTCGGTCAAGTGTACACAGAGGGAGTGTGCAGCATGGGCAGTTTATATTTAACTTTGGAAAGTACAGCCCCACATTAGAAACCAGAAGAGCATTGTCTTATAGAAACGTTGTTGCAGAAGGGGTTTAGATCCCCAAACCAACCCTGAAAATTTTCTTCAGCCAAAAATCTCTCTGAAGCACAATGGTAATAATACCATCAAACCCACAATATGCTTCGTCCAGCAATATGCCTTCGGGGGAAAATGCATTAAAGGATCCAGCTTAGTCACCAGGGGTCATGTTCCCTCTGGGTAGCCTGGACAGCCTCAGTGAGGACACAGCCTCCTCTGCTTCCTGTTGGCAGCAAAGGTCACCCATGAGGGCTCGTGCAGGAACCACGGGGATGATGAAAAGTAGGCAAAGCAGCCACAGGATTCCCAAGGGTGCAGGGAATGGGGAACTGGGTGGGGCCTGGCTAGTGCAAGGCCATGCCATGCTGGCTTCTGATTGACAGGGATTGTTCTGCTGTTTCACTACCTTCATTCTTTCATGGCTTTTTCTTTCATTGAAGGTTTGGGGTGTCTATAACATGTGAGCCACTCTGCTGGGCACTCCAGAGGTCCTGAGATCAACTAGATGTGAGACTTGCCCTCAAAAATAGAACTTTAAAAAAAAAAAATCTAAACTCTGAGTAAGAAATATTCATTGCATCTCCAATGCCTAGGATAGCACCTGGCACACAGTAGCTGTTCATTAAATATTTGCTGAATATAGGAGCTCACAGTGATAGCTGTGTGCACAGGGCAATGTGAGATTGTGACTGCCCCTCCCTAGCATGGCCTGCAAGGCCCTCCCTGCTCTGGCCTTAATCTTTACAGTCTAGTAATGCCAAACTCCACCCTGGTTGGGCAGACATTCAGGGAACTTACTCCCTTGGCACTTTACTCATGGTGTTCTTTCGGTCTAGCATTGGGTCTTGGCCTCACCCTTTCTGTCCCTTCTTTCTACCCTGCATCTTTCCCTGACTAACTCCTTTCTTAAATTTATTCGTATGAGGTTTATTTATTAAGTTATTAATTTATTTAAGAAATGTTAGTTGAGTGTCAACTACATGCAAGGAATTGTACTAGAAACTGGTGATTTGGTGGTGAGCAGAAAACCATGGCCATAGATTTGTCCTCATCCTCAGGGGGTATATATCCTATAGGGAAGACAGATAATGAAGGTGACACAACTTTGGTGATAACCGTGATAAGCACTATGAAGAAAAACAACAGCTCCCATTGGCACACAAGGCAAAGGGACCCTTCCTGGTGTTGGAAATCAAGAAATGCTTCCCTGGTGAAGGGATGTTTAAGTTGGGGGAGAAGGTAGGAGTGGGAAGGAAGAGCTTTCAAGGCTGGGAAATGCCCTGAGCCAAAGGCCTGAAGCGAAAGGAGCAGAACTTATTTGAAGATCGAAATAAGCCAAGATCTCAGTGGGGTTTTGCCATCTCTAGGAAGTCTTTCTTTATGCTCCCCTAGGAATATTTTGGGGTCCTCCTTGGAGCTGCCAAATTCTCGATCCATAGTTCCATTTTCATCCTGCATTTCTCACATTTTCATTTATGATGGGTCTGCCTGTCTAGTCCACAGACATTTAGAAAAAAAATTTTTAATGTTTATTTTCGAGAGAGAGAGAGGCAGAGTGGTGTGAGGTGGGGGGTGGGGGGGATGGTGCAGAGAGAGGAGGAGACACAGAATCCAAAGCAGGCTCCAGGCTCTGAGCTGTCAGCACAGAGCCTGATACGAGGCTCAAACCTACAAACTGTGAGATCATGACCTGAGCTGAACTCAGTGGCTTAACCGACTGAGCCACCCAGGTGCCCCACAAACATTTTTTAAAAATTTCATTTAATAGGTCTAAATTTTAGGAAACTTGGAATGTGTAATCCCAGAGAAACAGTATGCTACAAAGTCAAGACAATTAGAAAACTTATTTATTCATTTTCATTTTGTTTTAAAGTTTTTCTTAATTTTTATTTTGCTTATTTATATTTTATTTGAATATAATTAACACACAACATTACATTAGTTTCAGGTGTACAGCACAGTGATTCAACAATTCTGTGTGTTATGCTATTATCATCACAAGTATAGTTGCCATAAATGGCTATTACAACCCCAGTGACTATATTCCCTGTGCTGTACCTTTTATTCCCATGACTTTTTCATTCCATAACTAGAAGCCTGTATCTTTTTTTAAAATTTTTCTTTTAGCATTTATTCATTTTTGAGAGATAGAGTTTGAGTGGGGGGGGAGGGTCAGAGAGACAGAATGAGCCACAGAATTCAAAGCAGGCTCCAGGCTCTGAGCTGTCAGCACAGAGCCTGACCCGGGGCTCGAACTCACAGACCGTGAGATCATGACCTGAGCCAAAGTCGGATGCTTAACCCACTGAGCCACCCAGGCGCCCCTGGAAGCTTGTATCTTCCACTTTCCTTCACCCATTTTGCCTATCCCCACCGTCCCTGTGGCAACCATCAGTTTGTTCTCTATACCTGCTTTTTGCTTGTTTATTCATTTGTTTTGTTTTTAATTGTGTTTGTATTTAATTCCACAAGTAAGTAAAACCATATGGTATTTGTCTTTGTCTGACTTATTTCACTTAGTATAATACCCTTGAAGTCCATCCATGTTGTCTCAAATAGCAAGACCTCACAATGTTTTAATGGCTGAGTAATAGTCCATTGTATGAATATACTACATTTTCTTTACCCATTCATCTAAGATTGGACAGTTGGGTTGCTTCCATATCTTGGCTATTGTGAATAATGCTACAGCAAACACAGGGTGCATATATCCTTTTGAATGAATGTTTTCACTTTCTTTGGGTTCTCCTCAGTGGAATTACTGGATCATATGGTATTTCTACTGTTAACTTTTTGAGGAACTTCCATACTGTTTTCCACAATGGCTGTACCGTTTTAATTCCCACCAACAGTGCACAATGACTGTACCAATTCACATTCCCAAAAACACTGTACCAATTTACATTCCCACCAATAATACATTTTTCTCCACATTTTGGCCAACACTTGCTATTTCTTGTCTTTTTGATTCTAGCCATTCTGGCAGGTATAAAGTGATATCTTACTGTGGTTTTGCTTTGCATTTCCGTGATGATTAGTGACACTGAGCATCTTTTCCTGTGTCTGTTGCCTCTCTGGATGTCTTCTTTGGAAAAATGTGTATTCAGGTTGACTGCCCATTTTTAATCAGATTATTTGTTTTTTTTGTATAACTTCTTTATATATTTTGGATATTAATCCCTTATCAAATATATCATTTGCAAATATCTTCTCCCATTTAGTAGGTTGCCTTTTTGTTTTGTTGATGGTTTCCTTCACTGTGCAAACGCTTTTTATTTTGATGTAATCCCAATAGTTTATTTTTGCTCTTGTTTCCCTTGCCTTAGGAGACATAAAATGTTGCTGTGGCTGATGTCAGGGAAATTACCTGTGTTCTCTTCTACGAGTTTTATGGTTTCAGGTTGCACAATTAGTTGACCACAAACTTTTAAAAAGCAATCACTTTTTAAAGTCCCAGCACTTAGTGTAGTGCATGGTATGTTGAAGGTGACTGTTAAATGTTAGTTGAATAATACAGTGAATAAATGAATTGAACCAGGCTTTTGATGACAGCAAGTATCAAAATAACAGTGAGCTCAAAATTATACTTCCCAAGAAGTACCTGAAATAGAGTTTGCACAGTTAGCCAGGTAAGTGTCAAGCCACAATTTTTCACAATCAGCCAAACTAGTGAAGGACAGGGAACTTTTAATGATATCGGAGGAGCTTTCCAACTCACCCAACAGAGTGGGTCAAGGGAGGAGTTGAAGGCCATTTCAGGGTGTTCATAAAACAAGAACAACAAAGCAATTTTGGTTACTCTAATACATGGATGAATGTCAAGGCAGTATAATTTTAATTGCCAAGAGACCACTGGTTTTGTAATCATTATATCCTAAAAGAAAATTATAGCCTAAGAGAAAATCCTAAAAGAAAAAGGGTGGGGTGCCTGGGTGGCTCAGTCGGTTAAGCCTCTGACTTCGGCTCATGTCATGATCTCGCTGTTTGTGAGTTTGAGCCCTGGGTCAGGCTCGGTGCTGATAGCTTGGGGACTGGAGCCTGCTTCAGATTCTGTGTCTCCCTCTCTCTGTTCCTCCCCCACTCACACTCTGTCTCTCTCTCAAAAATAAATGAAGATTTAAAAAAAATTTAAAAAAAAGAAAAGAAAAGAAAAAGAGCTACCAGCATTTTACTTATAGAATAAGGTCATTATAAAAATTGATTCTACTATTACCATGAATACATTAAAAAAAAACTCAAAAGGAAATCCTTTGAATGAAACATGTTTAGCTTTAGGAAAAACTCACTCTATTGTGTATTACTATCATTTTGCTGGGACCCAGTGACATTATTTTGAGGAACTGGCAGTGGAAGTTGGGAATACCTTCAATAACCTGTAAAAGAAGTGAGCTCAGAGAAGCACACCATCACTGACCAGAGTGGTTTCGGGGAGAAGCCGTCTGTAGGAGAGGAAAGTCTGGATCTTGGAAGGTCCAGCAGGTGAACAATACAGCCTTGCAACCTGCCACTTGAGGAAATTTTCTCCAGTGAAATGTCCAAAAGCAAATCAATGATATAGTAGTTATATCCATTCCTCAAAGGTTGTTACTTGAACTAAGCATTTTCAGTTTGTAAATACAAGGTTGGCCTATATTTATTTGGTGTTTATACTGTATGTCCATTTGGAAATGATCCCTTGCAATCCTGAGTGGCAATTTTTTCTCTCTAACGTGATCAGTCTCCATTCTCAGAAGGAGAGTTCACCCCTCAAAGGAGAGAAAAAATGCAAGAGTAGTGAATGGGGGAGCTTTCACCCTGTAATTTAGACATAAAAACTCTGTCTCAGTTTGTCAGTGGATGGAAGTCATTGATATGGACCTTGAAGCTTTAGTTTCTCTGAGGAGAAAAACATAAACTTTCCTTAAAATAGTTCGGACAAGAGGAAAGAACCCTGCTGTCAACATTCCTAATTTCTCTGGGTCTCTTTGGGCATTGATTTGAATGGGAAATATCTAAATGGGTGAAATCCGCTCTTCTTTAATTAAATTAGGTTGACACAAATGAGCAGCTGAGACGAATAGCCCAAATGAGGATTGTTGAATACGACTACAAACCAGAGTTTGCATCTTCAATGGGAATAAACACTGCCCATCAAACAGGTATGCACACAAATTCCCTTTTTAATTTTGTGTTGTCAACTCTTAAAAGTTCAATTCCCTCTTTATGTGGAGATTGTGTGCTATGGCATTGATTTCCTCTGTGAAATCCGTAATCACTAGAACAGGAAAGGTGAGAGAAATTTCTGTGTCATCTTGACTCAACACCCCCATCCTTACTCCTACACTCCAAGGTACTGGCAGAATATTTTGAATACATTGTTTCTTTTCACTGGAATCATCTTGCTCAGAGCTGGGGGGCAGATCACAGCTCCAGCTGTAAAAGGCAGACCCGGGAGAGGGAGAGGTGTGGAATAGGTCAGTCTAGGTCAGAGAAGGGGCAGAGTGGTGTTTGTACTCCGATCCAGGAATCCTAGAGAAAGAGGGACCATTTAGGTGGCAAATCCTCCTGTAAGAAAAGAAAGGAAATCAAGCTAACGCCCCACCCTTACTTCTATATACAGGGATTTGAAGGTATTTACTCCCTCCTTCCAAAATCCGGCCCAGAGTCTCAAGGAAAAGTCAAGAAAATGACACCCCTGCTTTTAATCCTATGGTGGTTATGGGCTCAAAATTCCTTCTTTGCTTCAAATGTATCCTAGATCAAAGCGAAAGCTGTGAGGGGATAAGCATGTATTTGCAAAGATGTCCTGGAGGGGGCTGTCAGCCTTCCATTTTGATGTAGGCTAGGGAGGATGTTCTCCAGAAAGGTCTTTTCCTCACTAAACCTGTTGGGAGCGTTTGTGTCTAGGAATGATCGCCCAGGAGGTACGAGAGATCCTGCCCAGAGCTGTAAAAGAGGTCGGTAATGTCACCTGTGAAAATGGGGAGACGCTGGAGAACTTCCTCATGGTCGATAAGGTAACCACTGAGTAGATCTGCCATTGGAGCTATGACCCCATGGTGAACCCCTTTCTGTGGTACCACATGCACTGAAACTTCCAACCAGGAAACGAGACAGTAAAAAGAAAGCCTCACTCAGCTATGGAGTAATTGGTATCAGTTATGCTAAGCTGTTCAGAGGTACCAAAAAGAAGCTCCGTAAGGCAAAAAAGAAAAAGGAATATGTAACAGTGACAGTAGAGTGGAGCAGGTCTTAACTGTCGGAGAAAAACTGGCCTGGGGAAAGTCCACTTAACAGGAGCACAACTAAAATGTGACCCAATGTCATGTGAAATAGTGACAGCAAGATTTGATCAGCCTTGTCTTAGAAAATGGAACTCAAACTTGAGGAAGTGTAATTTATCTCATCTAATATACTTTACGTTGTCATTAGGATCAAATAATTAAATTCTTAGCCTGATTAAAGGCTGAATGGAGTGTTGATTTTTCTTTTCAAGCATAGTTTTTCAACAAAGTTGTATGTTCCATTTTCATAACACATAAAGTGGGTCAGTCTTAAAAAGATATTCATGAGCCTCATCGTTTTTTCCCAAGGGCCCATCTGAATTCTTTGATATTCAAATCATTCTCTTTTGAAGGAATGTCCCCATCTTGTAGATGAGCTCCCCTTCTCTTGGTAAGGGGTCTAAGGCTGTCATTCCTTTGCTTGCCATTGCTCTGTGTGTGTGTGTGTGTGTGTGTGTGTGTGTGTATGTATGTGGCTTGAGTGGTTCTCCAAGCTCAGGTTTATGAATTCTGTGAAATCCTGCATTTTTTGCAAGGTTGGCAAATTCACCCTGCTGCTGACATGCTGTACATTGCACTGTTATATTTGATGCTGGAGGGAAAACTGATTGACATGGGGATGTTATAGTTGTAGGGAGAGATGTCTGAGTTGAGACTAATTTGTAATCTGTCAGTTCACGGGGGCAGTGCTTCTCGAACTTCAAAGTGTACGTGAATCAGTGAAGGAACTTAAAAAATACGGACTCTGATTCAGCAATAATGGGGTGAGACCCAAGATCCTACATCTCTAAACAGCCTCTAGGTGATGCCAATTTTTCCACCCTCTGTGGTCAGCAAGCCACACTTGGAGTAGCAAGGTGGATAGATGGTGCCTTTCCATGCTGGGTCCTTCCTCGGTCTTCTCCCTACAAGTGCTTGGACAACAAATACTTAGATAATGGGCTTGGATGGCCTGCTCTGCCCCAAGACTGCAAGGACAGAGGGGCAGAGGTCGAGTTACTTACTCCTGCTTCCCAGACCCATCTCGAATAGAAGCAGCTCTTGGGTCATGCCCTCAGACCTGGGCTACCCTTCAGAGGTTTATCATGAGAAATCTATTTTTAATAATAAAGTACTGAAGTTTCCCAATTATTTACTTAAAATATAAGATAAGGGTGGGGTACCTGGGTGGCTCAGTCGGTTATGTGTTCAACTTTGGCTCAGGTCATGGTCTCGCGGTTCATAGCCCTGCGTTGGGCTCTGTGCTGACAGCTTGAAGCCTGGAGCCTGCTTCGCATTCTGTCTCTCTCTCTCTCTCTTTGTCCCTCCCCTGCTTGCACTCTGTCTCTTTCTCTCTCAAAAATAAACAGTAATATATATATATATATATATATATATATATCATATATCATATATCATACCTATATGATAAGGGATATTCTGAGGGATTCATGTAATAAGGTCATCCTCACTGTCTTGCATTTCTAGAAGCTTCCTGGGTGAGATAAAGTTTGTAGGCACAGCCATCAAGCTCAGGGTGCAGCCTTGGGAATGTGTCATTAGGCTACCAAGGTAGGGCTCTTGGGGTTACTCATTTGGTAGCAGCCATATCTCTTTTGGCTGTGGTCCTTTGATGGAACACCCAGGGAAGAGATTTCTGTGTTTTCTGTGTAGGTAACATCCGTCCAGGGCCTTATGATTGTCACTCTTCAGGAAAATCGTTAGTTCTCCCCTGGCCCCGTGTCTTCCCATTCCCAGTTGAGTTGAATGAGGATAGTCAGGATTATTAGCAACAGCAGTTCCAAGGGCTACCCACTCCCTCAGTCCCCCACAGAGGCTACAACCCAAATTCATTCCTAAGAAGGCAAGCCTAGAGCCCTGGGAAAGTAAGGGTTGGTATTCCTATTGCAGGCAGCCAGGCTCATTTGTCATTTGAGAAGCAATCCATGCCAAGGCAGCATTCAGTTTATAAGTAAATCAAACTGACAGGAGTCCAGAATGGACAGGTTGTGATTCTCTGAGTAATAGGATCTTGTAGTGATTCAGTCTATGAGGACATCACCAAGACCACCCTCGTTTACAGAATCTGTAACACTAAGAGCAGGTGAACACCTCCATGCTCTGAAACCTGGCCTTCCACCTTGGTTCACTTCTGAGGATAGATTTCAATTGCTGGTTTAATCCTCAACACTGTGAAATATCCCTCCACTACATTATAAATACTTCACAGAATATCTCCTTTATTCTTTCTTATTAAGAACATGGGTAATGTGACTCCTATTGCCCCATGCTGTTTGTTAATTGTACAATGGACAAGATATACAGGGAGCCTCTTGGTTTCCTGGCCTCCTACCCATTTGTGTGGGTGCCATGTTGGCCTTGGTTGCCATATCCAGGACTGCTTGTTTTAAGGAACTTCTCTAGGATTTCCTGGGCTTTGTGTACCATAGTAATAGGTCAGGTTCAGTTACAGTTTCTCCCTCTACACTCTATTTCTCTTCCACTGAATGTCCCATTTTTATTTTTTTATTTTAATTTAGTTATTCTTAAATGTTTATTTTGAGAACAAGCATGAGTGGGGGAAGGCCAGAGGCAGAGGGAGAGAGAAAATCCCAAGCAGGCTCTGGGCTGACAGTGCAGAGCCTGACATGGGTCTCGGTCCCACAAACCATGAGATCATGACCTGAGCCAAAATCAAGAGTTGAACGCTTAATCGACTGGTCCACTTAGGCGCCCCTGAATGTCCCTTTTTAATAAAGAAATTTTTGTTGAAGCTGAAGTGCAAACTAGAAATGCACATGAAAATGTTGAAATGTTGCTCTCCGTGACTGCGCTATATTTTCCATATGCACGTTTTGCAACGTTATGCCCAAGTAAGAAACAGAAATGGCTAGATCTTTACAGACTGCCCATGTAACCAACCAGAGCTGGAGATTAGTGCTGTCGGTCAAAGTTGGTATAAGTCACCTTTGTCTCTCAGGACAGATGACTGTGCATGATGAACTTCTCTTACCTGGGATAATTTGCTTCTTCTTACAAAATCCTCATGGTTCGTGTACCCCAGTGAAAGCTCAGTGATGGGAGGGGGCTGGTCCTGAGAGCCAGGAGCCATGGCAGGTGACCACCGCAGTCTAACCCTGCATTAGACCGTGAGGGCTTTGCTGTTTGGCTTACTCATCTGTCTCTTCGCTTGGCAACTTTATTGATTTCTGTGATTATTTAGGACCAGATGGCTACATTTCTTGAGCAGTATTATTAGGTGTGTTTGGTGTAAGAAAAATGTGCTCAATAAATGTAAGAGTGGCCTGAAGTGAATTTACAACTAAGCTTCTATAAAGATGAGGTTCACTCTGCGAATAACTAGGCCTTGAGTAATGTGTGTGTGTGTGTGTGTGTGTGTGTGTGTGCGCGTGTGTGTGTGTGTGTGTGTGTGTGTGTATGTTACAATAGCATGATATAAGCCACCCTACTATGCCTTAATATGTAGTTACTTTTCATTGGTTCTCTTTTCCTTCAACTGTAATGTGGCAGGAACTGTCTGTTTGAGTCATGCAAAGCTCAGTAAGACAGGGTTCCTATCTTCAAGCAGCTAAGCGGGGTGTCTAAGCGGGGTGATGAGATAGGACATAAGAATAGAACTCTGAATGACAGTGTGACAAGTACTGTGGGATGCTCAGTGCTCCTGTCTGTGGACACTAGGCAGGGGTTCACAGATGAGAAGGAAGCGGGGGACTGAGAGACAAGTGACAGAAGACAGTGGTGGACCTTGGGGTCCAAAGGTGTGACTGAGGGTGGAGCATCACAGATAGCCTTTCAAAGTTTCCTTTTTCTCATGCACAGTATTTGATTAGACACCAAGTGCTGCTGTTCTAACTTTGGTGACATATCTTGTCTATTATTTCCCTCTTTATTCTCTTTATGTTTCTCACTTTTCTCCCTAAAACAAAAACAAAACTAAGCACCTCTAATCATACGATCTCCCTTTCCCACTTTGGCTCTTCACTGGTTTATTGCTAACCCTCCACAATCTGGATGGAATCTTCTATTTCTAACTCATTTCCTAACACTCACACCCACTCCCCCCAACCCCAAAACACCTTCATAATACCATGTCTCTGCACACATGGGCACATCTGGTTTGCCTATCCCCTCCCCTACAACTTTTATTTTCTGTTCTCATGCTCACCAAACTTTGTTGCTGCCTCAGAGCTGTTCTGTTGAGTGTTCTCTGCCCTTAAGACCCTTCCTTTAGATGATCTCATCATTTAGATCTCACTGCCAAGACCTTCCCTGACCACCTCATCTAAAATAGTCTCCACATCACTTGGTTTCACTGTTTTGTAAGATTCAGGACCACTGAGAGGATACGTGGTGCCTTTGCTGTAATTAGAAAAAGGTGCCTCCTCTGGGCCAGTGCAGACCCCATCCAGCCCCTCAGCTGGGCTTCTGTGAAGGGGGCACATTGCAAACTTCTTCACGACAGCCTGGAGACTTCTGTCCCTAGCTGGAATTATCTTATTTGCCTATTTATTCTTTGCCAGTCTCCCTGGTTAATTGTGTGACTCCAAAAATATTCTATATTTTTCAAAGCTATATCTCCTATACTTTATTTGTGGATTCAAGCCCAGGGCTTAGAGTACTGTAGGAATTCAACAAATACTGGTTGAATGACCTAATGAATTCTGTGATGCCTTGATTGATCCTGTCTCTACATTGGTTTAGGCTTCTGAATATAACATCTTCTAGAATGTTTATCATACTGTGTTGTCATTCTGTTTCTATTCCATATCTATTCCACTAGACTGTGAGCTTCTTGGGGTCAGAGAATGTGCCTTGTCAATCTTGTGCTGTTTAGTACGTATTTGGTATATTGTGGGTTCTCGTAAGAATTTGTTTATGTTAATGGCTGAGTTTCTGAATCTCAAATAAAGAAGAGAAGTAGTTCTATTAATATAAGGAAATCTGATGGGAGAAGTGGTTTTCTAGTGGAAAAAATGAGTTCAATTTTGAGTTTGAGATGTCATCCGAACATTTGGATGAAAATGCCCAGTGGCGAGTAGGAGTGTGGAGACTGAGAGCACAGTAGGGCTTGAGGAGAAGCTGCAGACATGGGTGAAGATGTTAATAAGGGAAAGGTTATGGATGCTGGTCACAGATCAGAAGCCTGTGGCCAAGTCTGGCTTACACTCTTCTTTTCCTCATGGTGTGTTAAAATTTTTCAAATTTATTGCATATCTGTAAAAATTAGGAGATCTTAGGGGCACCTGACTGGCTCAGGCAGTTAAGCATCTGACTCTTGACTTTGGCTCAGGTCGTGATCTCACAGTTTGTGAGTCCCGTGTCCTGCTTAGGATCCTCTCTCTCTCCTTCTGCCCCTCCCCTGCTCGCTCTATAAATAAATAAATAAATAAATAAATAAATAAATAAATAAATAAATAACTTTTAAAAATTAGGAGATCTTCACGCAAATTTTGGATTTCTGGCTCCCTTGAAATACCAGATCTGGTGACATGATGCTTAGGAGAAGCTTCCCTACAAGGGCTTCCTGGGACATCCCACCCCTACTTCCTGCTACTTGCCTGGTCTATAGGCTTTCAGTTCTTACGGAATAAGAAGCAAGTAGACTAAAAGCAGCAGATTTCTTCTAGCTGAGGCCCAGAGAGGAAGGAAGAGACCTGGGAAGGCTGAGAGGGTTGGGCTAATGCAGGAGACTAAAGGGCAAGCACAGTGTCAGAAAGCCAAGTGAGCAGAGAGGATGGATGAGGACATGGGGAGGAAAGAGACGGGATGGGAAGATAATGAACGTTAACAAAATATTGTTGATTTTGATGACTGAAAAATCACCGATTGTATATGGCAAGGTGGTTAAGAGCATGGATTTCAGCATCAGGTAAGACTTTGTCCAAAACCTGGCTCAGCAAGTTTGGGGGATTATAAAGTCACTTTCATTACTATACAGACCAAATTACTTTATTCTTTATAGTTCTCAGTAAATACAACTTTAGTATAGCAACTTAAAATTCTACCTTAATCACTTTTTCCCCCATGGAAGCAATTGCTTTTTTTTTTTTAAACGATTTTTTTAAATATAAGTTTTCTTAAGACCACAACTTTTGGGGTGCCTGTGCGGCTCAGTCTGTCAAGCAGCCAACTCTTGATTTTGACTCAGATCATGATTTCACAGTTTGGGAGTTCAAACCCCGCATCAGGCTCTGCTCTAACAAGGGGGAGCTTGCTTGGGACTTTTTCTCTCTCTCCTTCTCTCTCTACCCCTCCCTAGCTCAAGTTCACACTGTCTCTCAAAATAAAGAAAGAAACTTAAAAAAAAAAAAAGACCACAACTTTTAGGTCTGTAATGTAGGATTAACCTAATAAATGGTTAATTGTTGATAATTTTTTTCCAGATGCCACTCAGAGATGGCTACCACATTAGCTGTCTTTGAAATGATTGATGTTTTTTTGACAGAATGACACATGCTATGTTTTTATTCAGAATAACTGAGTTGTAAAAAAATTCATATTAGTTTGAGTTCATATGGCTGGCCCAGAATCCAAACGTAGGCATTTATTTATTTATTTATTTTAAAATCATTAACGTTTGAAGAGAGTTGATGCGCAACGTCACATTAGTTTTAGGTGTGCAACACAGGGATTCAACAAGTTTATGTACATCATGCTACGCTCACCACAAGTGCAGCTGCCGTCTGTCATCACACAACACTATTACCCTACCGCTGTATACTGACTGTATTCCCTGTTCTGTGCCTTCTATTCCCCTGACTTCTTCATTCCGTAACTGGAAGCCTGTATCTCCTGCTCCCCTTCCCCCAAAATGGGGGCTTTTAAATGTCCTAGTCAGCAGCTGGTTTAAAAATCTAATCTTTTCTCATCAAGGGAGGTAGCAGAACTCATTTACTGGCAGTGGCGATAAGTTTCCTGTCGGAGGTAAACGTTCTCTGTTGCACTCACATGATTGATTTGACTCCAAGACTGATGATTGCCTTACAGCTAGTATGTTATTAAAAGCAACCCTGGATATTTTAACAACTGATGATTTGTTTGTAGGCCATCTTCTTTCCTAAGAGCTCCTCACACTGGAAGCAGGGAGAAAAATCCTCTTGTTTCTGGTAGTAAACATTCAAAAAAAATTTTTTTTAAATGTTGACTCATATTTGAGAGACAGAAAGAAACAGAGCGCAAGCGGGGGTAGAGCAGAGAGAGAGGGAGGCACAGAATCTTGAAGCAGGCTCCAGGCTCTAAGCTGTCAGAACAGAGCCCCATGTGGGGCTCGAACTCATGAACAGGGAAATCATGACCTGGGCCAAAGTTTGACGCTTAACTGACTGAGCCACCCAGGCTCCCCTCTGGTAGTAACAGTTTAAAGAGAAACATGACATTTATTGTTTTCTTGGGAAATTGGTTTTGTAGGAAAATTTCTTTTTGTAGTTATGTCTTCTTTTAAAAAGTTACTGCTCATTTTTTTCATGTGTCAAAAGTTCAGAAGTAACAGAAGTAAAACCAATGGATCACCAAAATAGTGATTAGTAAAAGTTTATTGTGCACACACAAAAAAGATGGTTTGCAAACTGGGAGCACTGAAGCCAAAACATGGAATAAGGATCCAGGGTGTATTATTATGAAACAGCTTATATAGAGAGAAGGCAGTGACTGTTTATTTTTCACTCTGATTGGTTATAATATTAGAATTTTCTTAAATCATAGGAAATTAGTCAACCTTGGGAAACAGTTCATGTTTTGCTGCTGATTTCCAGGGGCACAAGCAAGAGATGACCTATGTCAAGTTGGTTGTGCAAAATAAGTTAAATTAAGCTTTGTTAAATGAGTAAACTAATTTTGTCTGCTCAGGGAATTTTCAAGTCTAGTCTCCGTTTGTTTTTTCTTATTTTATTTATTTTTTTAAATTTGCTAATAATTATCTTTTTTTTAATATGAAATTTATTGTCAAATTGGTTTCCATACAACACCCAGTGCTCATCCCAACAGGTGCCCTCCTCAATACCCATCACCCAAATCAGGAGCTATAGATGCTGGCGAGGATGTGGAGAAACGGGAACCCTCTTGCACTGTTGGTGGGAATGCAAACTGGTGCAGCCGCTCTGGAAAACGGTGTGGAGGTTCCTCAAAAATTTAAAAATCGATCTCCCCTATGACCCAGCAATAACACTGCTAGGAATTTACCCGAGGGATACAGGAGTGTTTTTTATTTTAAAACATGTATTTAAACAAGATGGTTGGATAGATGGAGATATGTGAGAAAGTATGCTAATTGTGGAATTTAAGTGGTAGGATATATGGGCATTTACCAAACACTTTTGAAAACTGTTCTGTGTGCTTGAAAATTTTTGTAATGAAATGTTAGGAAAAGAAGATGTTATTCCAGACACCTAAGACTGCAATTTAAATATTGTGGCAGCAGGTGGTGGCAATACTTTGAAAATCAGATAGGCCTGTTTAGTCAAGCCACTGATTTAATACCTGGAATTTTATGCTTTACTAAAGTATAACTCAGCAGCCTGCTTTTCTGGTTTAGGGATTCTTTTTTTTTTTTTTTTTTTTTTTTTTTAGTGTTTATTTTTGGAGAAAGAGAGAGATGGAGCAAGAGCCGGGGAAAGGGCAGAGTGAGAGAGGGAGATACAGATTCTGAAGCAAGCTCCAGGCTCTGAGCTGTCAGCACAGAGCCCGATGCGGGGCTCAAACCCATGAACCATGAGATCATGACCTGAGCCAAAGTCGCACACTTAACTGACTGAGGCACCCAGGTCCCCTGGGATTCTGTTTTTTAAATCCGTATCAAGGCCTGGTGAGCTATCTACAAAATAAACTCTTGGACAGAGATGTAAAGCTGAATTTATTCAAAGGCCAAATAATTGCCTGGCACATCCATTGGCTAAAGGTTTTTCTCCCATTGGTAGTCATTTTCACGATGCTCAATTACAGGCTACTTTATTCCCATCATTTTATTATAAAACATTAGTTCATGCAACATCAGATGCCACCAGGAGAAATTTTCAAGTCTGTGACTGTCTCTGGGAAAGAAATAAGAAGAGCCTGTTTCAACTTCTCAAAGCTTGCTTTGTGATCAGACTTCATTCCCCTTATTTAGTGTTCAATAGAGGACAAGTTGCAGCCCCCCAGAGAGAAAAGGAATGAGCTCTGCTGCCTGGCTGCTCCTGTTGTAGGCTCCTTTGTCATCAGAGATGCCGGGGACCCGGGAGCCTGCAAACTGTGTTCTGCAAGGGTTACCTGGGGAGTGAGGAGGCACTGAAGGACTTTTATCCATTTCCTGAGCCAAACCCTCCCAAAGAGGAAAGGACCCAACCCAAGTGGAAACCAGTTTGCTGGATACTGTCCAACCAGTCGCCCATTGAGCTGAGGGTGTTACACACTAGTATTTCTTTGTTTAATTCACCCACATTTCCATGGACATTTCCTAACATGGAAATGGAATTTGGACCTCAGTCTTTTTCCTTTTCTGAGAGCAACCTCAGACAAAAGAATAAACTTGAAGTTTGGCCACTCTTTATTTCACTAGAGAATGGTGCTATGACCTCTCAATGCCACATGACACGAACAGTCCTGGTAAGAATATTCGTTCATTTAATCATCAAATCCATACTGAGTTTCTGCCTGTATTGGAACATCGACTATGGACAAGATGCGGCCCTATCTCTAGGTGTTTACAATATAGGTATTTTTCTCTGGTTGCCGAGAAAAATAGAAAAGAATGTTAGGTATAGTAGTGCCATTGAAGATGGATAAAAGTGGGTGGATTCAGGAGATTTGGGACATTGAACTGACAGCACTGCATGGTGGGATCGCCTGTGGGTAAGCGGACGGAGGAGGAGTCAGAGATGATGGCTGGGAATCTGTCTGGATTCCCAGTGGTCTGGGACCACTGCTTGGACATAGTGACCAGTTATAATTATAGTATAAAGCTTTCTACAATGTAAACATAGTGAATGGTCATAGGACATTTACTGTGATTTAGAACCATAGAACAATATTCTTGTCTTCGTGATTGCTGCCTTATTTTTATTAAAATAAACTTAGAAGTAAGCAAAAATTTGTAACAGAATTAGAAAATTTTAAAGAGCTTTTGTCGGGAGATTTTTTGTTTTTGTTTTTGCTTTCCGATTTATTTGTTAACATTTTTAATGAAAAACTTCAAACATACACAAACTGAGATTAATAGTGAAACCCACGTATATACTTAGCAAATTCGACAGTTTTCAATTTGTGTCCGATCTCATTTTATTTAAACCCCCCCACCAACTATCCTACCTTACCAACTGAATTTTTTTTGGCTTTGTTGAGGTATAATACAAGTTTAAGGCATACAACATGATGATTTGATACACATACTTATTGAAGAGTGATTCTACAATAAGGTTAGTTAACACATTCATCACCCACACAATCATTTTTTGTGTGCATGTGGTAAGAACATTTAAGATCTACTCTCTTAGCAGCTTTCATGTATATAATACAAGATTGTTAACTATAGTCATCATGATGTACATTAGATTCCCAGAACTTACTCATTTTAAACTGAGTTTGTACCTTTTGACAAACATCTCCTCATTTCCCCCATCTCTCAGCCTCTGGAAATTACCATTTCTACTCTCTGTTTCTCTGAGTTTGGCTTTTTTTAGCTTCCACACATAAGTGATATCATACAGTATTTGTCTTTCTGTCTCTCACTTATTTCACTTAGTATAATGCCCTCAAGGTCCATCCGTGTTGTCACAATGGCAGGATTTCCTTCTTTGTTATAGCTAAATAATATTCCATTTGTGTGTGTGTGTGTGTTTGTGTGTGTGTGTGTATCACATTTTCTTTATTCATTTGTCAATCAATGGACACTTAGATTGTTTCTGTATCTTAGCTATTGTGAATAGTGCTGCAATGAGCATAGGGTGCAAATATCTCTTAGAGACAGTAATTTCATATCCTTCAGACATATACCCAGAAATTTTTTGAGGTACCTTCATACTGAGTTCCATACTGCCTGTACCAACTGACCTTTCTAACAAAAGTGCACAATGGTTCCCTTTTCCCCACACCCTCACTAACACTTGTTATCTCTTGCCTTTTTCAAAATAGTCATCTTCACAGGTATGTGGTGATATTTCACTGTTGTTTTGATATGCATTTCCCTGATAATTAGTGATATTCAACATCCTTTAATGTACCTTTTAGTCATTTGTATGTCTTCTTCGGAAAAATGTTTATTCATGTCTTTTGCCCATTTTTAATCAGATTATTTTTTTTGTTTTTAGTTTTTTATTTTTGCTGTTGATTTGTGTGAGTTCCTTATGTACTTTGAGTATTAACCCCTTATCAAATATATGATTTGTGAATATTTTCTTCCATTCTGTAGATTGCCTTTAAATTTTGTTGATTGTTTCTTTTGCTGTACAGAAGCTCTTTCATTTGATTTAGCCCCACTTGTTTATTTTGCTTTTGTTGCTTGTGCTTTTGGTGTCATCCAAAACATGGTTCCCAAGACCAATGTCCAGAAACTTTTTCCCTATGTTTTCTTCTAGGATTTTTATGGTCTTGGGTCTACATTTAAGTCTTTAATTTATTTAGAGTTACTTTTGTAGAATAGGGGTTCAATTTCATACTTTTCTTGTGAATATCCAATTTTCCCCACACTGTTGAAGAAACTATCCTTTCCTCACTGAGTCCTCTTGGCTCCCATGTCAAATTTTAGTTGGCCATATAGGTGTAGGTTTATTTCTGGGTTCTCGATTCTATTCCATTGGTCTATATGTCTATTCTTATGCTAGTACTATTTTCATTACTGTAACTTAATAATATAATTTGAAATCAGAAAGTGTGATTTGTTCTTTCTCAGTGTTGCTTTGGATATTTGGGATCTTTTGTGGTCCCATATAAATTTTAGGACTTTTTTTCCTGTTTCTATGAAGGATGCCATTGGAATTTTGATAGGGATTGCACTGGATCTGTAGATGGCTTTGAGTAGTATGCACATTTTAACAGTATTAATTCTGCTGATCCAAGAACATACGATATCTTTCCATTTTTTCATGTCTTCGGTTTCTTTCACCAACGTTGTATAATTTTCAGTGTACAGGTCTTTCACCTCCTGGTTACATTTATTCCTAAGTATTTTATTGTTTTTAATGCCCTCGTAAATGGGGTTCTTTATTTCTTTCTCAAATAGTTCATTGTTAATGTATAGAAATGCAACTAATTTGTGTATGTTGATTTTGTATCCTGCAACTCTACTAAATTTATTAATTCTAATAGTTTTTTGAAGGAATATTTAGGGCTTTCTGTATATAAGATCATATCATCTGCAACAGATACAGTTTACTTATTTCCAATTTGGATAACTTTTATTTCTTTTTGTTGTCTAATTACTTTGTGTAGGACTTCCGGTATTATGTTGTGTAAAAATGGGGAGAGTGAACTCCCTTGATTTGTTCTTGATCTTAGAGGAAAAGCTATCAGCTTTTCATCGAGTGTAATATTAGATATAGACTTATCATATAGGGCTTTTATTATGTTGAGGTATAGCCCATCTATACTTTGTCTAGAGTTTTTTTCAAAAAGATGCTGAGGGGTCCCTGGGTGGCTTAGTCCTGAGACCTTTGTCTCAGGTCACGATCTCATGGTTCGTGAATTCAAGCCCCACATTGGGCTCTCTGCTCTAAGTGCAGAGCCCACTTTGGATCTTCTGTCTCCCTCTCTGTCTCTGCCCCTCCTCTGCTCTCTCTCTCTCTCATCTCTCTCTCAAAAATAAATAAACATTTAAAAAAAAGATGCTGAATTTTGTCAAATGCACTTTCCACATCTATTGAGATGTTATGATTTTATTAATGTGGTGTATCACATTGATTGATTTGCATATGTTGAACCACTTTTGTATCCCAGGAATAAATCTCACTTGGTCATGATGTGTGATCTTTTTAATGATTATTGAATTTGATTTGCTGATACTTCATTGAGAATTTTTTATCCATGTTTATCAGGGATAATTGCTTATAATTGACTTTTTTTTGTAATGTCTTTATCTCACTTTGGTATCAGGTTAATTCTAACCTTTTAAAATGAATTTGGAAGTGTTCTCTCCTCTTCAGTTTTTTGGGAGAGGGTGAGAAGGATTTCTATTGATTCTTCTTCAAGTGTTTGGTAGAATTCACCAGTGAAGCCGTCTGGTCCTGGACTTTAGTTAGTTGGGATGTTTGTTTGTTTGTTTGTTTGTTTTGAAGCTTACTTATTTATCTGAGAGAGAGAGAGAGAGAGAGAGGGAATGAGAGACAGAGCAAGTGGGGGGGGTAGAGAGAGAGAGGATCCGAAGCAGGCTCTGCACTGCCAGTGCTGAGTCCAATGTGGGGCTTGAACTCATGAACCGTGAGATCATCACCTGAGCTGAAGTCAGACACTTAACCAACTGAGCCATTCAGGCACCCTGATATATTTTTGATTATCGATTTAATCTCCTTTCTCTTAATTGGCCTGTCAGATTTTCTATTTCTTCATGATTCAGTCTTGGTAGGTTGTATGTTTCTAGGAACATCCACTTACCCAATTTGTTGGAGTACAATTGTTCATAGTAGTTTCTTATGATCCTTACTGTTTTTGGGGTATCAGTTGCAATGTCACCTCTCCTTTCTAATTTTATTTATTTGAGTCTTCTCTCTCATTCTTTGTTTTCTTAATCTAGGTAAAGGTTTGTCAATTTTGTTTATCTTTTCAAAAAAAAAATTAACTCAATTTTGTTTATCTTTTCTGTAGTGTTTCTGGTCTCTTTTTCATTTATTTTTGCTCTGATCTTTGTTATTTCTTTCTTTTTACTAACTTTCATCTGAGTTTGTTCTTTATATAGTTCCTTGAGGTATAAAATTAGGTTGTTTATTTGAAATCTTTCTTTTTTCTTCTTTTTTTTTTTTTTAAATTTTTTTTTTTAATGTTTATTTATTTTGGGGACAGAGAGAGACACAGCATGAATGGGGGAGGGGCAGAGAGAGAGGGAGACACAGAATCGGAAGCAGGCTCCAGGCTCTGAGCCATCAGCCCAGAGCCTGACGCGGGGCTCGAACTCACGGACCGCGAGATCGTGACCTGGCTGAAGTCGGACGCTTAACCGACTGCGCCACCCAGGCGCCCCTCTTTTTTCTTCTTAATGTAGGTGTTTATTGCTATAAACTTCCCTCTTAGGACTATTTTGCTATATCCCATAAGTTTTATTATGCTGCATTTCCATTTTTATTTGCTTCAAGATATTTTTTATTTCCCTTTTGATTTCCTCATTAACTCATTAGTTTTCCAAGTATGTATTGTTTAATTTTCACCTACTTGTGGATTTTCAAGTTTTCCTCCTGTTATGAATGTCTAGTTTCATACCATTGTGGTCAGAAAAGATACTTGGTACAATTTTAATCTTCTAAAATTTGTAACGCAGTTTTGTGACCTAAAATATAATCTAGATTTGAGAATATTCTGAATGCATTTGAGAAGACTGTATTCTGCTTTGTTGGGTGGAATTTCTGTATATGTCGGTTAGGTCTATTTGGTCTACAGTATAGTTCAAGCCCAGTGTTTCCTTTTTGATTTCCTGTCTGGATGAGCTATCCATTGTTGAAAGTAGACCACTGAAGTCCCCTACTATTATTGTATTGCTTCTATTTCTTCCTTCAGGTCTGTTAGTATTTGCTTAATATTAGGTGCTCTGATGTTGGATCTCTCTCTCTCTCTCTCTTTCTGGATATAGATATACCAATATCTAATCTATATATAGAGAGAGAGATAGAGAAATATATATATATATATATAAATATATATATATATGTATGTGTGTGTGTGTGTATATACACACACATAGAATATAGACACATATAGATACATATTCTCTTGAATGAATTGGCCCCTTTAGCATTATATGACCTCCTTTGTCTCTTGTTACAATTTTTGACATAAATTCTATTTTATCTGATGTAACTATAGCTACCCCTGCTCTCTTTTGGTTTCCATTTGCATGGAGTATCTTTCTTCCATTCCTTAAGGCTACATGTGTCCTTAAAGCTGGTGTGAATCTCTCTTGTAAGGAGCAGCATATAGTTGGGTCTTTTTAAAATTCATTTGCTCTCTCTATGCCTTTTGACTGGAGAATTTAATCCATTTATTTTTAAAGTAATTTTTGATAGGGAAGGACTTATTAATGCCATCTTAATCATTGTTTTTTGGCTGTTCCCTTGTTCCTTTCTTCCTCTTTGACTGTGTTCCTCTGTGAACTGATTTTCTGTGGTGGTATGCTTTGACTCTCTTCTTTTTATCTTTTGTAAGTTTTAGCTTTATAGTTACATGAGGCTTATTTATATAACATATGTTATAGATATAACAGCTTATTTTAGGCTGATAACAACTGAATTTTGATCACATACAAAAACTCTACCCTTTTACTCACATCTCCATATTTTATGTTTTTGATGTCATAATGTACCTCTTTTTTATGTATGCACCATTAACCAATTATTGTAGCTGTAGTTACTTTTAGTACTTTTGTCCTTAACTTTTTTTTTTTAATTTTTTTTTTCAACGTTTATTTATTTTTGGGACAGAGAGAGACAGAGCATGAACGGGGGAGGGGCAGAGAGAGAGGGAGACACAGAATCGGAAACAGGCTCCAGGCTCTGAGCCATCAGCCCAGAGCCTGACGCGGGGCTCGAACTCACGGACCGCGAGATCGTGACCTGGCTGAAGTCGGACGCTTAACCAACTGTGCCACCCAGGCACCCCTATCCTTAACTTTTATACTAGAGTTAAGTGAGTTACACATCTCATACTACAGTATTGGAGTATTTTGAAATTGACTATATATTTACCTTTACTGTTGTGTTTTATACCAGTGTGCATGCCTTTAAACTTCATGAACTAAGCTTTAAGTTTGTAATGTTGAGCTTTTGAGTCCTTTCTGAGTGGTTGCTTTACAGTGTTTGAAACCTTTAAAGCTTCATTTTGCATCATGAGAATCTCAAAGACACATAGCCCTGAGTTTGATCCCCCAACTACAAAACAATCTTTCTCTCTTGGCTTTGACCTCATCATTTTACCATAGTGGATCAGCTTCTATGAGCCCCAAAGAATTCTTTGGCATTCTGAACTTGTAAACAGAGAGGGGGAAAGGAGGGGAGGTCATAGGATCAGTATATGGGTTGATGAGAGCTTTCCAGTGTTTTTGTTATGGCTGAGAGACAGACACACATGTTTCTATGACAACTACAGTATGTGGGTTGGAGAAGAGATGGTTTGCACACTCTGGCTTTGGTTAGTTTCCCTTTCTTGCTCTTTCTGATGTGTCAGTGACCTTCCCTGAACAGATAGAATTAAGTGTTATTGTTTTAAATTTTGTTTGGGAGTTAGGCTAAATTTAAATTGTACATGGTAGATCATGAGATGTTAAAGCAGAAATTAACACTTCAAGAATTATCTTCTCAGTATGAAGAAACTGAAGCTCAGAGAAGTTGTTTTGTTTTATATGGGGTCTCACATCTAGTAAGTGGCAGAACTCAGAGAAAAGCCCAGGTCTTCATTCCTTTCTCCTTCACCTAAGTAATTTGATACATTTTACCAGGAAGAACAAGAATCATTTCTTATGAGGATTTAGTGATGTACACACAAATCAACATTCAGAAGCCTGTTCTTTCTTTTTATGAGTTTTAAATATAGTATAATGGCCATACAAAATAAATCTTCAGATTCCAAACTTGACAGTGTCCTTCTGCTCCATTTTCTCTCTTGGATTCCAAGGACATATTTCCATTTTATTGCAAATTGAACACAAGCAGTTTGACTACACAGCCAGCAGTTTAGCAAGATCATTTCAAGTTGCAAACCTCTCCAGTTTTGTCTTGAATGAACTTGAGGTTGGGTGTGTATATAACTATTTTCAGTGGTATACTTTAACTGTCTTCGAATAGGCTCAGACAGTTCCCTGGTGGTCTCAAACTGCAAATTTATGCCCTCTGTACTATCTTCCTTTCCAGGACCAGATCTTTATGGAAAATGTGGGCGCAGTGAAGCAGCTCTGCAAACTAACAAACAACCTTGAAGAAAGAATAGAAGAGTTAGAAATATGGAACAGAAAGCTGGCCAGGCTAAAGCGGCTCAGTAGTTTGAAGTCTTCAGCCAGTGAGGCAAGCTCCCTCAGGTATATCCAGGGGCACCACAGGAGAAAGGAGACAATAGGGCCTTTCCATAACCAGATCAAACTAGATGGTCTTTCTGATCAAGCAGCAACCACTACTTTCTGCTAATGAAGTCCCTATTCTGTTTTTAGAATGTTTTGGGACACAATTGCCTTATGTGATAATGTTCTTATTTTTTCTGTTGCTACTTTGAAAATGAAACAAACCGTGAAGTGTCTGTTTAAGAGCAAGGTGTTTTAGGAAATGTTGCATTTTACAAAGGATGACTTCTCCTTTAAGGAATAGAAGTGGCCATTTCTAAATTTAGAAAATTGTCTTTGGTTCTCAGGGAAAAACTTCTAATTTTTTTTTTTCATTTAAGGAGGTAAATGCACATTTCCTGGGGTCTAATTATGAGAAAAAGAGAAATACAACATTTAACGCATTCATTTACGCTTACTAAGGTTCTTTTTCTCAAAAGGAACTCTCAATTGCCTTGACTTTTCCTTTGTAAAATTACCACTGTATTACAGAAAAAATCATACTGCTGTGTTAGTGGCAGCCTGGGCTTTTGTCGTGTAACTCCTGGAGAGGCATTTGAACGGTAATTAACATTCTCTCTCTCTTTTTAAAGCAAATTTAGCAGAGCTGTTAGTGCATCTTCTCCAAGAAAGGCCATTCCCAAAAAAACCAACAAGGTAAATAGACTTATTTGTAATGCACAGTGATAATGTTTTGTACATATATATAAAAAAAGAGTGTTTAGAGAAATTGATCAAAAATGCTTCCCTTCATTTATCTGTTGATAGACTCCCTTGTTTGCATCTTCATGCACTTTAGGTATTTAATTACTACCCCTTTAATAGTTTTTTCAAAAAGATGTTTAGAGAAATAAGTACAGAACATGTTCATTTCAGAAATACTATTCTGCCGGTTTTTTTTTTTTAATATATTGCCTCTATCAAGTGAAATTCATCAGCTTCCACATGCATATGGCCTTAGGCTGCAAGATCTGTGTGGATGCCTTAACTCAACCTCATTCCTTATCTATGGCTTCAGAAGATCCCAGGGGGACTTCCATTAATCCCCTAAATCCCTTTTTTCCCTTTTGATAGTTAGTACTCTATGTGTGAATGGGGAAATAGGTATTCACTTTCTTGCAAAGGTTAAAGTGTGATGGTTTTATTAATGAATAAAGAGAACTTTCATCAAATAGGGTAACATTTACCTTAAAAAGTGAAGGCTAATCATTTATTGATTTAAAGTACACCCTCTTCAATGAAGAGGAGTGTCAGTAAGGGAGAAGCTGCACTATTCCCTTCCTAGTACAATTCATAAATGCCATGAAACCCAGCTTGTTCCCTCTGACCCACCAGTGTTCCCGAAGGTGGCCCTTCCCCGGGAAGATATTCATGACCTTAATCTATATCTTATTAAGGACTGATCTGGTGTTTGGGCCATTGCCCCCATTTACTCTCTATTCTTCATGTTATAATGCATTGACCTATTTTTTTTTTAAGTTTATTTTCTTATTTTAAGAGAGAGAGAGAGTAGGGGAGGGGCAGAGAGAGAAAGAGAGGGAGAGAATCCTAAGCAGGCTCTTCACCGTCGGAACAGAGCCAGACAGGGGGCTTGAACTCACAAACTGTGAGATCATAACCTGAGCTGAAACCAAGAGTTGGATGCTTAACTGACTGAGCCACCCAGGTGCCCCTGCATTGACCTATTTTAGAAGAATTCAGAAAGAGTTTAATATTCTACTAAAAACTGCTAAAAATGTTATGTTGCTGACAAGCTACTTGGTGTACAAATAAACATAAATACATGGGTAAATATATATGTAGAAGTGTCCTTGGGCAAGTTACTGAATTGCACTGAGAAATAAATATAATAATAGGCTCTATCTTGCAAAGATTGTTGATAGGATTAAAGAAGGTGAAGCCCTTAGCCACAGTGCCCAGCACATGGCAGTTTGCTCAATAAACACAAACTATTAAACATGTTGTGTGGGAAGGGTACTGTTTGTACTGACCAGTTTGCAATGGGATGGAGGAAATGCTACCTACATCCATGGTGGCACTGATTGGTGCAATTCGGTTATGTGCAACCTCTGTAGCTCTCACTCTGCACTTGGGGAATTTCTTTTATTTTGCAGTTATGTCAGAATAATAACTAGAATGTGTGATTCATGAGAACAGGCCCCATGTCTGCCTTCCCCAGGGACTGGCACATAGTAGGTACTCAAGCAGTATTTGTTAAATGAATGCATGAATGGAAAACCAGGTCTGATCATCTTCCCTGAAGGCTCATAATCTAAATTAAAAACATTGGGGCACCTGGCTGGCTCAGTCAGAAGAGCATGCGACTCTTGATCTCAGAATCGTGAGTTCCAGTCCCACACTGGGTGTACAGATTACTTAAATAAAAAACTTAAAAACATTTTTTGTTAAATTAAACACATTAAGTAGTTTGGTCTCTTGGGTATGTGGGTGGGGAAGGGGATTGGCTTGTGGACACAGAGTAGAGGATTTATGTGGGTATTGAAGAGCACCCATTCAACTCAGAGACCTCTTGCAGTCACTGTTGTAAGTGGGAGGCAGACAAAAGTGAGTAAGACATGGCCTCTTCTCTGAAGGAATTTCTAGGTGGCCAGGGAATATTGGAGAACAATACAAGAACAGTTGTATCTGGATGTGGTAAATATTGTAAAGGCTCAGAGTGCTGCAGAGCATTATGGGGCCAGCCCTTCTAGGAGGAGTAAGCTCTGGCTAGATATAGGAGACGTTCCAGAGAGGCTGGCAGAAGCAAAATCTGGGGGCCAGCACTGGCTTCATTAAAGGATTAGGTGAGAGTCGGCTGGGGGGAGAGTAGGAGGTAAGGCTGAAAATATAGGTAAGGCTCAAATTTCCTGGACCACCTGTTATAGAATTCCCTTGGTAGGCCATGAAAACCTTTTGAATAATAACAATAACATCTAAGTTGTATAGTGTGCTTTTGTTTTACAGACAGGAGAAGGGAGGCAACATAGCATTGTGGTTAGGAGCACAGATTCTGGAGCCAAATATTTTTTGGTTTAAATCCTGGCTGTATGACTTACTAGCTGTGTGATCTTGGGTAAGGAACTTAGCCTTCCTATGCTTCATTTTTTCCCTTCTCTATAAGATGGGGATGATAACAGTACCTGCTCTGAGGGTTGTTGAGGATTATCTGAGCATTAAATAAATTAGTATATATAAAGCACTCACAAGACAACATGGCACATAATAAATACTATGCAAGTGTTCACTCTTATTAGAACTTGAGTGTTCTCATACTTTGGCATATTATGAGTCTTCCAGGGAGCTTGATAAAGTACAAATAATGGGGATGTTTTCCTTCCCTTGTGTTGTCTTTGCATGAGGTCTTGGCTATTTCTCTGAGGTTGACTTTCCCTTCCATGACATCAACGCCTAGGTATCCTCTGTTCCCTGGAGCCCCTATGATCCTTGGGTCATTGAAACACATGCGTGTGGGTGGAATGTGCTACTCTTAGGACGGGTGGCTGTGTTAATGAGCAAAGTGCTGGTTGTGAGCAGTTGGTGGACCTTAGCAGATGGTAAGAGGCCTGGCTGGGCCTTGCCTTGCCTTGCCTTCCACATAGCTGCCGATGGTGGCACTTGTTCTGGAGGAAGATTGAGGTCTCCTGAGTAGCTCTCCTCCAATCTAGTGTTCCTCTTCCTTCCTTCTCTTTCTCTACCTCCAAGAGGTAGATGGGTGACCCCCACTGTGTATTGATGGTTGTAGTGAGATGGGAAGGTCTTCAGTCCTTTGAGCAGAATTTTCCAGGACCTTTAGGTTTTTAATAAATTCTGTAATAATTCTCATGCAGACCTAAATTTGAGAACCATTGCACTGTTAGTTGGACCCACCCAATAACTCTGAAATGTTGGCAGGTATTATTTTATCATTCCTATTTTCTTGATGAAGGAAATGAGAATCAATGACATTTAGATGACTTGTTCAGGACCCAACTCCAAGCCCGACTCCATGTCTTAGGTCATTTCCCTACACTAGGTCAAAGGATTTGGAGCAAAAGCACGGAGATTTAAAATAATTCAACAGCCATGGGGAGTAGATTGGAGGGGAAACTCTTATCCTGAGCCTAATGCTGTTTAATTACAATCAATTCAACAAATTTCATTGAGTTCCTTCTCTGTACAGCACATTTTTAGGACATCCTCTGAACAGTTCCAGTGAGATGTAAGAATGGTAGAAACTATTCACTTCTTAGTATTCAGAGTGGCTTCCAGCTGCCCTTATGGGTGACTCAGTTACGAGAGTCCTAAGAGTTTGTATATTTGTTAAAAACTTGTATAATTAATCCCACCCCCAACCCTAATATAACATTGAAGAACATTTTATTGATTCAGATAACCAACCCAAGAAATTTAAATACAGACCAGTTTCAAACTATTTCTTAAGTACCGCCATCCTTCAATTCTTTTCCAACCAAAAGTATGATTCTACCCTCTACCCTCCAGAAGGAAGCAAACGTAATATTCTCTATTGCATTCATAGAAAAACTCCTATTTAAGGAGCACCGTATTAAAATGGGCAGAAAACCTCTGCTATCTTTTCAGCCAGATTCAACAGCAATTACACAGCTCTCTATTCTATAGTTCTTGGCCCATTCCTTATATGCAAGGTTTTATGCCAAAATGCATCAGTCTTAGAGGTTTGTCTCCTTTACTTCCTAGAAACTATAACTTACTTATTTTTAGAGCCCCCATAATGCGATACACAATAGTGCTTAATGAATATGTAAGATGAATATGAATATGAATTTATAAGAATAAATAAGACACAGGCCCAGAACTGTCCTTAAAAATAGGTAGCAAAGGGGTGCCTCAGTTGCTCAGTCAGTTAAGCATCCAAGTCTTGATTTCAGCTCAGGTCATGATCTCACCATGCATTGTGAGATCAAGCCCTGTGTTGGGCTCCACCCTAGTCATAGAGTCTGCTTAAGAATTTCTCTCTCTCTCTATCTGCTCCTCCTCCACTTGTGCACATGCACAAAAGAAGAAAAAAGAAAAAGAAAGAGGTAGCAGAATGGTTTTTCCATGGTTTGTCATGGTGCCTGAACTTCTTCCATTGGAATTGATTCCATCGTCTCTTGAAGACTTTATTTTCAAAAGTGTTCTAGTGAAAGAGATGAACATCTGGGTTCTGACACTATCTTGTCTGATAGGTCCTCTTCTCTCATAAAACTTGAAGAATAAGCACTAAATGAACGGCATAGACACTTGTCCTGGATTCAGGGTGCTAGGGAAAAGAGAGCTTACTGTAGCCTAGAGTGTCAAGGAAAGGGAGAGGCCTGAGGCAGGCTTTGAAAGAACTTCATTTTCAGGAGGCAGAGAGGAGGGAAGTATAGGTTGAAGAGAGCACACTGGCCAACCCACGGAAGCAGCAAAGATCCCTGCTGGGAGTGAGTCTTCAGGGATCCTTCTCCCAGTTAGCATTGATGGTTTATCACTGCTCCTTACTGAATCTTCTTTTACAGGTTTATTTTTCGGGAAAAAAACAATTGTGTCCTAATTGGATTTTCCAGACCTTGGTTATAACTCTCATTGCTGTGATGGCCTTTTGGTAAGAAAAACGTCAGTGTTATGCTATGTCAAGCTCTTTTATCCTTCCCATCTTCCTTTTCTCATATATGAACTGGGGACTGACCTATTTACTTTGAAGACAAGGGGCTCTTTAACTGAACATTGACCTTTGATTTAACTTAGAGATAAGGGAGCCCTTTTTATTTTTATTTTTAAAAATTTTTTAAATATGAAATTTATTGTCCAAATTGGTTTCCATACAACACCCAGTGCTCATCCCAACAAGGGATGCCCTTCTTAAACTCATATTCTGAAGAAAAAAGCATAGGCTTTCTGTACTTAAATGTGAGAGGAAGGGTTTTTTTTTTTTTGCAATTAACTGATACTTTTTAGCAACTCACTGTGCCTTTCCTGTGTGTGTGTGTGTGTGTGTGTGTGTGTGTGTGTGTGTCTTTTTCAGTCTCGCAAATAACTCTCAAATTCTTCGTTCTCTTTCCTGTCTACTTGGGGTAATGTTGTGAGAGGGCAATCAGGTACAATGTATTCTCCCCTAGACACTCATATTTATTAGGGTTCTTCTAGATTCTTCAGTGAAGACTTCACACCAAAGGGACTATGAGATAACCCCGAGAGGTACGATATTTTGAAATTGCAGCCAAATTTACTAGGCAGTTAAAGCAGGCAGACACAGTAAGGAAAAGCATTTGCTGTGCAAGCAGTGGGTGATTTGACTGCAATCCATCCTCTCTCTGCAAGGAAGTCGGGGGCATCCCTCAGTGGCATGCAGGGCGTCTTCCTCAGGGCCCTGGTCTGTAGGCTCTGCTGATGCAGTGATGGCCCCTCAGCCTTTGGGCCTTGGTCACCTTGCCTGTGTCCTCTGGGCCTTCTTGTTCTTAGGCTATTTGCATGGCCAAAGGGGTATTTATCTATCTCTCAAAAAATGCTTGGTGAGTGTGGGAAAGGACTCTCTTTGGGTCTTGCCTCAAGGGAGACAGTCGTTTTCAGAAGCAAAGTGAGGGAAGGTGCCAAGGTGTATCTAGTTCCTTGATCTATAGCTTCCTAGCTATAGAAGGTGATGTGAGTCTCTCTGTATCCTTCTCTCCCCTCAGTGTCTTGTTGCTTGCTACAGCCCACTGCACGAAGCATCCCCAAGTGTCTGACACCAGGAGACAGAATTCCCATTCGAAGCCGTTGTCCTTTTCTCACGGTCCTAAGTGAGCCTTCTTCTGCTGGGATTCCCAACGCAGGAGAGTGTGAGAGTCTACTTTAGCAGACATATTTAGCATTCTCTAGAGATACAGATTCCCATGAAAACCCAATGGGAGGGTTGTAGGAAGTCTAATTCTGATGTAAAGAGACTGCTTTTCAAATGTGGTTATCAGAATTATCTTATGAATTCCAATACTGTTGACTGCTAAGATCAAAATCGGGAGGTTATTAGGCTTTTATCTTGTTTCTGGCCCGTGGTGGCAAGAAGGGTCAAAACCAGAATTTGCCCCCAAAGAAAGGAGCAGATATGTCCATTTCATCCTTTGATCCTAGAAGTTCTCTGGGCCATGCATTGAAGTAGATGCCAGAAACAAATTAGAAAGAGTATTTAAGGATTAGTCCTAGGGAGATAGAGAGTGGGGGATACGGGAGAGCAAATAAAGCAGACAGTTGCCAGGGTGATACAACAGCTTCTGTCTGATGGCATCTTTGGGACTCAGCACCACTTTTCCCAGTCAGGGTTGTGCCTGCTGGGCAGTTGTGCCAGCTACTGCTAAGAACACTCTGGAAATTTTTTCTTTATGAGTAGAATCCCAACGTGTGGCACATTTCTTCGTGTGTATTTAATAATGGTAAACCACCACCTTTGATGGGGGAAAATATAACAAGGAGCCAATGTAGGGAACCAGGTGTGAAGTCAAGCGGGCAGGATGTCAAGTGAGGTCACCCTGTGTTAGACCCCGCACACAGTGGAATTGTAATGTCATGGCAGACTTTCTGGTGTGGCTCATGCGAGAGGGCTACAGAACCCCCCAAAGAAGACAATGCTAAGTGAGCTTGGATGCATGAGCATGGTTAAGAATAGCTTCCCAAAGCTCAGAACCTTTAAGAAAAGCTTCTATTTGAATATATAAGTTCTGATCATTGGAGGAAAAGGACATAGTCATTATTTTGAAGTCACACAGTGTGGAAATGAAGGTTGTATTGCATTTATTTTCCTTCCTCTCCCCAATTTGGTGTATTGTGCTCTGAAAAGACAGGCAGCCGGAAGATGTCAGAGCAGCAGCCAAAGGGTTTGGCATCTACAGCTGATTAAATCTGCGCCTCCTCTCATCTTCCAGTGCCACAGTGTGGACGCCCTCCACCAGTGGGATGCGGACTCTGCTCTGCCTTTTTCCTGCAAGGAGCAGAGGGCTGCCTCTAGTGATTTACAGCTTCCTCTTATAATCTTCCACTGGTGACAGACGCTGCTGAGGCAGCTTGCCAGGGCCAAGGGGCCGCTCACTGGAAAAATCCATTGGTGCAGAGTACCCCAGGAGCCTCTTTGCTCTAGGAAGACGAGGGTTTTCTCTCACCAGGGCAGAGAAGCATAACTGTGCTGTTTCCATGGTGCTTCTGTCAGCCATGGCTGCCCCTCCCCCCCTCCCATCTGTGTGGCCTGTGAGAACGTTGGCCAGCTGGTTGTGTGAGATATATATGAACTCAAATCTGTCACATAATGCTTTCTTCTTCTTCTTTTTTTTTTTTTTTTAACAGTGCCTTGACGATAGTCTCCCTTTACATCCTTAGCTTAAAAGATCAAGACCGACATGCCCCAAATCTCTCTCTGAGGTGAGAGTTCTGGTCTTGTTTTCCTTTGGGGAGAAGTAGTCTTGAAGGCCTCCTTCATTAATCATTTTGTTTTCTTCCTCCAGCAACATCACAAGCTCTCAGGAGCCAGCCCTGCCACCCACAGCCTCCCCCTCAGGTAAGATTTTCACATTCCTCGCTCTCAAACCCAGCCCGTGTTTCATGTGAATTGTCAACAAAAGAACCAGCCTTTCAGGTTAACCTTGTTGCTTCCCTCGGCTCTGCCCAACGCTTTGCAGCAGCACCTAATACATCTCTGGCAACCACACAGTCCTCCTTCCGAGTACCAGAAATCACTTTCTGTGAGATTCTGCCTTGTCAGGAGACTTACTGCTGCCCCATCTGGGGAAAGAGAAGAGTCCTCTCAAGTCTTGTGCAAAGGCGTTCCAAGGAGGAATACCATCAGAGGCCGTGGGCAGGTAAAGGATGTTCAAAGAGAAGCAACCAGGGCTCTGAACCTGAGGTGTTTTGTTTTTTTTTTTTCTTCTTTGCAAATATTTACTTGCATGATCTGTTAATGGTTCCAGACAATCGTTTTCTATTGAGGTGGCAAGATCTTTAAAAACACAAATACACAAACTTGCAGTCATCTGTAATATTAAGTCCCCCACCCAGGGATGAAATTTTGGTTGATTCAAGTGAAAAAGTCTCATCTGTCCATTGCTAGCAAAGATAGTAGTAGTAGAACATGTAAAGTAATCATGTGTGGATTGGGTAGATTTTCTGGCTCACTTAGAACTTATAAAATGATGTCGTAGCTGGGCTTTCTGCCCAAACCAAGTAGGGAAAAATGTAAAGGGCTTTGGAGATCCAGTGAGTTCAGGGTAAGCTGCCAGTCAGTGAAAATCACAACCACTTTCAGAATATCTTCTTCTACCTTCTAGGGACACACACACACACACACACACACACACACACACACACAGAATGTTTTTGAGTAACAGAATTTTCATGTTAAAAACATTATGGAAACTTGAGTAAGGGCTAAAAGTGTAATTATCTCTATGAAACCATATGTAGTACATCCAAATGTATACTAATTCATTATTATTTTGGAAATCTTCTGCATACACACAACAAGTATATAAAATAATAATGCTGATAATGCTGATAATAGCAATACGTACATATTAGTAGGGATTATATATCAGGATGTTGTAGCAACAACTTCCAAATTACAGTGACTTAATGTGGCAAAAATGTATTGCTGATTCTCTTTCTATGTCAAATATGGGTCAAAAGAGGGTTCTTGCTCATCATGTCATTTGGAACTTAACTAATGGAGACTCCATCTCAATACATATTTCTACCACCTCTGTAACAGTAGGTAAGAGAAAAGGCAAATTGTGCACTGGCTCTTAAAGTTCCAACCTAGGTATAACACATGTCACTTCTGCTTACGCTTTATTGGCCAAACCAAGTGACATTGGTCATGTCTAGTTTAAAAACGATTGATAAAGTGCAGACCTAACATACGCTTAGAAGAAGATGAACCAGAATATTTTTGAGCAGTCCAAATGACTGACATGTAAAATATGGTCAGTGGTTGAGGTTTTGGGGCAGCAATGTAATTTCTTTTTCCTTTTGACATTATTTTATATCGTAGAGTTGAATAAATAACTTGTACAAATCATTGTCACCATCACCACCGCCATTATCATTATCATGTAATGAGGTAGTAATGTATACAAAAGCACTGCCATAAGTAATCTACATGAGTAAACCATTCAAGTCCTCACCAACCTAAAAGACAGGCACTGTTATTATCCCCATTCTTTCCAACACGAAGGTGAGACATAGAGAGTTTTTCCCTGCACCCATAGAAGGCAATGCTTGCACTATTTTTCCCATGAAAGCAACTTTTGATTGAACTTGGCAAGAGATGCAAGACTACAGGGCAAAGATGCATCACTACTTTCACAAAGATGTGAAAGGAATTCGTTTGAGTCAGCATATTCTCCATAGTTTCAAACATGGAAAAATCCAGTATGGTTACAAAACTCCCCCAAAGCCTTCATCTCTTGTGAAAGCACATGGAAACTTGTGGCTGGTAAACTCTTTTCTTACCTCGGGGTCCACCTTGGATATGCCTGGTGTCCTTTTCTGAGAGCAGTCCTCAGAAGAGACTACCTCACCCACGAGAGACGTGTAACAACGGATCCTGTACAGGAAGAGGTCATGGACAGATCCAATCTTCATTTGCAAAAAGGTTCTTGACCCTTAAGCAAACTCATTCCTGTGGCAACCAGCTCTTCACATGGAGGGAAGAGAAGCCTTATCAAACCAGATGAGGGTTTATTGCTCTCTTCTCTGGAACAGTGGATATCTGCAGGTCTTATATTTCCATGAGTATGGGAGACACTGAAGAGACTCCTAAAAAAAGAAGGTCTGCCCCACAGTCTCTGGCTGTGTTCTACTAGACACAATTATCAGCGTTGTCTGGCTAAAAGTGAAATTGAGGGGCACCTGGGTGGCTCAGTCAGTTGAGTATCCGACTTCAGCTCAGGTCATGATCTCATGGTTTGTAGGCTTGAGCCCCACATCACGCTCACTACTGTCAGTCCCCCGTCTCTGCCCCTCCCCTACTTGCATGCTCATGTGTGCATGCTCTCTCTCTCTCAAAAATAAATAGACATTAAAAAAAGAGATGCGTCTTTCAAATAAATAAATAAAAATGAAATTTAAGTCCTGCCTTACCAGGCTCCCTGATACACTGGGAAAGTTGTTCCCTCTTCTCTCTTTCAGCTGGGGAAAGATGGAAAGGATTTTCTTCACTTCACTTCACAGTTCTCTTCACTATCCTGTTGAGGAAAGCCGCACACTTTGGGGGATTTCGAGTCGTAGAATGTCAGAGGGCAGTACACCAGTGGCACCCTAACTTTTTGACCCATAGAATCCACTATTAATTCATTATTATTTTAGGATCATTTGACTGAGAAAACACCTAGAGGGAGAATGTTACTGTAAACTCAGTTAAGCTTGTAATCAAATGATTTTTGTTAGTCCAAAGCATAAGAGACTCTTAAAAACTGAGAACAAACTGAGGGTGGATGGGGGTGGGAGGGAGGGGAGGGTGGGTGATGGGTATTGAGGAGGGCACCTTTTGGGATGAGCACTGGGTGTTGTATGGAAACCAATTTGACAATAAATTTCATATATTGAAAATAAATAAATAAATAAATAAATAAATAAATAAATATTTAAAAAAAACAATTTTTTTGTTAGTCCAACAGCAATACTTGAAAAATAGTACACATCTGTGGGAGAGTTGTTACTTTTCAAGTCCACAGACCCCACTGACCACTTTATGCCATCACCTGGCGTTCCAGAGTCCCCAGGTCAGGAAAACCTCTGATTTATACCAGCTTACCCATTTTACAGCTGATGAAATGGAGGCCCAGGACCTTGCTTAAGGATCTGCAGTAAGCTACGGGCAAAGTTGGAATTGGAATTTGAGTCCTCTGTCTCCTTGTCCTGGGTTCCTTCCCATCTACCATTTTGCGTCCATTTATTTGGGCACAGTGTGTACATGTACTCGGGATCAGCTTTAGAGGACTCAGAAAGTATTCATTCTATGGTTCTGGAAAGCCCCTTCGGCATCTGCCTCCCACAGGTTAGCCTATAGCCATTGAGATGTCCCTGTTGTGGGATACTTCTGGGGGTGTAAAGAAAGCCTCTTCTCTTCTGCTGCTGGTCCATCCTCCCTCTTTGTCCTGACCACTGTATAACACCGGGGTTCCTAAATCTGAAAGTGGAGAAAGCCAGGCAAATTCTTTCAACCAGATGTTTCTGAGGCATTGAAGACTAATTAAAAATTAAGGAATCAGGGCACCTGGGTGGCTCAGTTGATTAAGCATCCAACTGCAGCTCAGGTCATGATCTCACGGTTTGTGGGTTCGAGCCCCACATTGGGCTCTGTGCTGATAGCTCAGAGCCTGGAGCCTGCTTTGGATTCTGTGTCTCCCTCTCTCTCTCTGCCCCTCCGCTACTTGTGCTCTGTCTCTCAAAAATAAATAAAGATAAAATTTTTTTTTAAATAATAAAAAAATAATACAAATTAAGGAATAAAAATAATAACATTCAAGGGTTAAGGGGAAAACAAAAAAACAACAATTTGGAATAACTCTGTAAGATGAATTGTAATATCTAGCAGTTTACCATCACATTTTTATGATATGCTGAGCACAAGCTATTGTTCTTCTTTTGGGCCTAAATTGATTGTGTAAAATGTCGTCAGAAAGTTTATCCCCTCTTCCCACTTACTATAAAAGGTTTGGGAAAGACTAATCAGGATGTGGAGAGTGGGTATTTTGGAACATTGAGCTTCTAATCTGAGGCACCAACTGAGTGTGAGGGATTAGATTTTAATCTATGGAACCGATAAAGATTTAAATAGAGTTAGATATTACAAAGTAATGAGCTTGTGAGGAAAAAAAATCTGTGGATTCCACAGAGTTTTGGTGAAGATTTAAAAAATCTCATGAAGCTAAAAGGCATGGGAATTCCTGCTTATTTTGTTTTGGAGTTCAGTACTCTGAGAAAAGCAAATGGTTGCAATAAAATGGTTCCCTGTGTTAAAGGACTCAGTCATCAATTGGTTGGGCTCATTGACTTCTTCTTGGCATGAGTCTGGTTCAATCAGGAAAGAAAAAGGTATGCTGCTTTGGAACTTAGCCATAGAGCACAATTTTATAAGTAATGCTATATACACATTCTACCACAAGAGGATATGCTTTGGTTGGACGCCATCTTAAATCTCTCCTCTCCACAAGTTTCTAATTTAGTTTATTGGGAGATCTTTCCCACTGATTGTGAAATATATCTCCAACTTTACAGGGAAAACCACTAGGAGTGTATATTAAGTTTATAGTGAATATTACTGGAAGGCATTTGTAAAATGAGAGTCACCCCTATATGACTACAGGAGAATTTATGGTTTTCCAATAACCAGCCTTTCAGAATTCAATAGTCTTGCCTCAAAGAGGTGAGAACTTAGAGGTGTTTTATAGGAGATTTAAAATTTATTTCCAATCCTGCCATTTTCATAATTCTAATCTGCAAGATTATCTCTCCTCAACCTTACCTTTTAATTACTGTTTTAAAAAATACGGTTATCCCATAAGATACTACATCCTATCTTAGGATTCTATGTCTAGGAACCTGAAAACATGCTTCTGTGGAAGTGAGGCAACTCTGTAGTTCTGTTGTCAAAATTTATAATGAGCCCTTTTCTGCAAATTCAGCGGGAAAGTAAAAAAAAAAAAAAAGGTAAAGAATAATAACATACAGGATGGAGAAGTTCTGGTTTCCTCTTCTTTTTAAAGAACATTTTTTTTAACATTTATTTATTTTTTGAGAGACAGAGAAAGACAGAACAGGAGCAGGGGAGGGGCAGAGAGAGACAGAGGGAGACACAGAATCTGAAACAGGCTCCAGGCTCTGAGCTGTCAGCACAGAGCCCAATGTGAGGCTTGAACTCACAAACCATGAGATCATGACCTGAGCCGAAGTTGGACACTTAACCGACTGAGCCACCCAGGCACCCCCGGTTTCCCCTTCTTTTCATGCCTCATTTGCTTTATAAATTCACAGCCTTCTGTGGAAGCAGTCATAAGCAAAACTCATAGCAGGGGATGTGTACTGACAATTATTATTGAAATAGCTGGAATCCAAGAAATCTAGAGGCCTTTTAGGCAGCACATATATTTATATCTAAAGGGAAATATATATTCAATTTTCTAGGAAATCCTCATGTATCATGATCCATTTCTTCTTAATGAAAAGGATCATATTAGGCAAGATCCTGAGGAAACCTGCCTCTCTTTCAAGTTCTATCTCACTCCCGTTTGCCAATGGGGCAAAGGAGCCCAGGTTCCCATATCCATTCCCAGCATCGTCTGTACCCATCTGCTGGCAATTTCCCCTTTGAGTGTGTACGAGGAAACATTTTTCTACAGGGTACATGATTGGCTCTTCTTCTTTCCCTGCCTCTCTTCCTTCCATCCTCCCACAAATATTTGTTGAGCATCTGCGGAGAGCCCAGCATTGCCTTGCCTGGGGCTATGGCAGTGCACAGGGTGTGTGTGATGTTCCAGAAGCTCACGGTTGGTTTTGCTGACAGGCAAACAAGCCTGTGTGCCTAGTGTAAGAAGTACTAACCAGGGCAGATTTACTTAGGAGTGATGGCCCCCAAGTAACGTGCACTCTTGCGTTTGCTTTCTATCCTGAAATTCCATACAGAAAGTTGAATAGATCTTGTCTCTCTTTTCTTCCTGAGAGTAGCACACATTGTATTAACTTATGTCTCTTCCTAATTGAGGTTACTGTCTGTGTTTTTCCCAAAACGGTGTAGAGAGATATAAACATAGTATTTAATGCAAATGAAGGAATACAATAAAGAGTACACATACTTGAGAAAAATCAGCAAAATTAAAAAATGCAAAAACTTTAAAATTCTTTTTAAAAGCTTGTTTAGCAACCCACTAAATAACTGCTTTCACTATTCACTTTAAGGATATCTGGGGTTTTTTTCCCCAAAGCTTTAACAACAATCATCTGAATAGTTACCTTTCCAAAATTGCTTTTAAAATGACTTTTCAGCTATGACGGGGTCAAAACCACTCCCCCACTTCCTTCCTCACAAGCGAGCTCTGGCCCTGCACCAGTGATCTGACTCTTCTCTTCAGCTGCAGCACAGTCCTGACCTTGAGTTTTAAGTGTTCTTTTTTTCCTGTGTGGATCACATTATGGTAGGAGTTACAGAGGAATCAAAGAATTTTAATAGAGGTTCCCTATTCTGGAGTTGTCAAGAAAGGGCAAAAATACATACGAGTTAAATAATAAAACAGAGATGACAGGCTTTGAATGTGGAGACAGATCTATCACTAATTAATCACCATATAGATGGTTCAGTAGTAATGCTGTGACACTGGAAAGGAGGGGACTGTGGGCCGCAGTGATCTGATCTGCTAGGGCCGCCATAACAAAATACCACAGACTGGACAACTTAAACCACAAAATTTATTTGCTCACAATTCTGGAGGCCAGAAGTGCAAAATCAGGGTGTTAGGAGGTCTGGTTTCTTCTGAAGCCTCCCTCCTAGACTCACAGATGACCACCTTTGTGCTGTGTCCTTGCAAAGTCTTTGGTCTCTGCACACCCCTAGTGTCTCTGTCTCTTCCTATGGGGAGGGATGCCAGTCAGATTAGAGTAGGGCCAGAATAGCAGCTTCGTTTTAACTTCACGGCCTCTTTAAAGGCCCTATTTCCAAAGACAGTCATATTCTCAGGGGTGAGGGCTTCACTGTAAGAATTTGGGGAACCCACATCAACCCAAAACAGATGGCTTCTTGGAAGAAGGTGAGAATATGCTAGATAGGATGGGTTGAAAGGTGGGAGAGAGAAAGTGAGGGGAAACATTCAACTGACAGAGACAAAGAGGGGCTCCTACTAGGTTTCTTCTCATCCTGACCAAGCATTAAAGATTGACAGAGTATTTTCTTCTTCAGAAGACAGAAGCATGTCATTCCTGGCAAGAGATGCACTAACCAGCCCTGACTGGGGGACTGACTGTGAGTTTACATTTACGTGACTATTCTTTGACTTTGTGGAGCCAGGTAGAGTAACAACAAGCCGTAAAAGCATCACTGGAGTGAGGAACAGGGATGAAGGCTGCACCCTGCCAGAACACTCATAGGGATCATGTTTTTAGAATCAACGCCCACCTAACCATTAAGGAGACATTAGAGTTGGTCTCTCACTACTGGACATGTTGAGGTTTATCTCCATGGATTTGAATAATTTATTTGAACTCTCTGCCTTTTTTTTCTATTCTAACTGAATTTTTAGCTTGTTTTCTGTTTTCTGAGTTTTTAAAAGCCATCTTTATTGGCCAGATGGCATTTCATATTGTACTCTCCATTTTCAATAAATGTCAATTTAGTAGGACTTCCAGGGTCCAGAAATTCTTTTGCATGCGATGAGGCTGCCTATTGGAACCTGGATTTTTATTAGTTTTCTTAACATTTACTATAACAACAACAACAACAGAAGCCTTCTCCCTGCCCTTCTCCTTCTTTTTCCATTTGAATGCAAATGGAACCCATTTATCTAGGAAACTCTTATTTCACATTCAGTAATTTGGAGACTTTGCTGGAGCACAATACTCTTGTCCTCTGCAGAAGAGTTTACTTTCTTTTCTCTATTTCTTCTCAATTCAGGGATTGACACAACCATTAGTTCTATTCAGATTATGGAAATCCAGCAAGTAATAGATCATCGGTATTGCAATGGAGACCACCAGTGCGGGTGGGTAAGCCTCCCCATGATACCTCGATTGTTTCTGGAATTTACTCAGGGCTCTGGGTTTCTGAGACTGGAATGAAAGCTAGAACGACATGGTAAAATCGATGTGTGCTTACATTGCTCCTTAAGTGAAAACACATTTGTTACACGGTGGACGAGGGAATCATAAAATGGTTGGTATTAGCAAATATCAATAAACCAAGGCTCCCACGATTCCAGTCTCCCACTTTAATGGGTAAAGCCAAGGCAAAAAGCTTAGAGGGCAGGTCTGTGGCTGACTCTCTGAGGACACATACCATAGGCCCAGAGCTGCGGGTTAATTTTATAGACAAGAAAGACATTGTTACTGATGGCTCCAAGTAATGAGTGAGCTGACATTTACACATTTTAATAACAAGGAATACCATTGTTTTAATTGCTAAATAATATAGCTTATTTTAGCTTTTTCAGTTAGGAGGAAAAAAATCCAGATACTGAAAAAGTTATCAGCAACATCCATGTCTGTCGTGTGCCGTAAGGTAATGACGCATTTAGGAGCATAGAGTACAAGTAGCTTCAGAAAGCACAATATGCAAGTTGAAGGCATTGAGAGTGGGCAGATAATTTTCTTTCTTTGATAAATATGTACTGGGTGACTGCTAGGTTAAAGGCAAGGCCCTGTATTTGGAACTGGTGTCACAAATCCTTTGCATTCTCAGCCTTACTGCTTTTTTCAACCTAATGTAATGTAGGCTTCAGGCTTCAGGCTTGATTATACTGAGCTTTAAAAATAAGTTGTCTGGTGCGTTATGATTTGTTCATGGCTTTGACATTCGTTATGTCATCGAATTCTCACAAAGTCCCTATGAGGTTGGTCTAGTTGATCCCCATTCTGCCATTAAGGAACCTGAGCTTCAGTGAGCTTAAACAATTCAGAGACAGACATTAATTACTGTGTTAGGGTGACATAATGAAGAAGAGTAGGATGATTCGGGTTCAAATACCAGAACTTTGACAAGGTAAGTTCATTCCCCCTGAGTGTCCATTTCTCATCTGTGAGATGCTACTGCATGCAGATGCTGGGGGGCATGTGGTAGGAAGTAAATTCCATTTATCTAAGCTTCCTCTGGTAGAACAAGGCTCTCCTGATCTCACTTCAGATCAGTTTTAAAAACTGCTTCCTCGTTTTTAACAACCTACTTTAGTGTTATTAAAGAGAATCTAAAATGACCCTGGCTCTTTTTCCAACTTATCCGGTTTTGTTTCTCCATATAATTCAAGGTATGGCCCGGACATAAGAATTTGTGTTAGATATAATATGCTTTTCTGCTGGGGTTTTCATTCCAGTATGAGTCCCAGGAAGTCCCGCTTTCTCCCAAGTATCTCTCTTAAAGGGGATGTGTGTGTGTATGTGGGGGGGGGGTCTGGGGGGTTGGGGGCGTGTCTCTGTATAAGTCCTTCTGTGGTGCAGTTTTCTCCCTTATGAAATGGTGATTCAGACTATAATAACACTAGTTGATTCAAGTTCTGAACGTGCGTGGTATTTCCTGCTAATGTTGCCTAAAAGGGAGCGATTCAGGATAGAAAAGCTGGTATTCATTATTTCCAGTCCTCCTTTCCAGAGGGATTGTTAGTTTGCCTTTGCCTCATTTGTCTTCCGAAATCTGTGTCTCCTTAACAGGGACTGGAGTCATTTCCGGTGTGCTCAGTTTTATGCATTTGGCCTGGGATTTGGCTTCCCGTCATTTTGTCTGTGTGTTCTAACAAACCATAAATCTCTGTGGTATATTTTATATATTAAGACCTAAAAGAGATCACTTTGAAATTTGACAGGTACATCTCTGGAAAACATAGAACTCTCCTGTGCTAAATTTGATTTTCTGTGTTTGTTATAGAGCATTTCACAGTTCACATAGTATTTAATGAGTAACAAAAGCCTTTTGAAGCCTTTCCTGTGTATTTTGATTTGTGGTTTTATTTTTTTCCATAATTAGCTCTGGAAACTACAATTACAATATTCCTGTTAATAAGCACACACCTGCCAATGTCAAATTCTCTCTGGAAATCAAGTAAGTGCATAACTGTAGAAAACAATTCCACTTCTATCATTATCTGAATAGAAAGTCTGAACTTACTTCACAGTTGATCAGTAAGTTAGAAGGTGGGAAGTTATCAGTCCATGCCGGCGGATGGTAGTTGGGTTGAGAGGTGGGCCAGCTCTAGGGAGTTTTCAAAATGAAGGCTGGGATCTTCCAGGCTCCTCCAGTGAATGGAAAGACCCTAAGGATTCACACTCAGCACCTGTAAAATGGGAGCAGTCTTGGGTTTGATGCTCTCAAGTTGCAGACTCCCCCCGACTGTGTCCCTTTGAATTAGGGTAGGAGCAAGAGTAATAGCACAGTCCCTGGGTTGGGGGGCTGGGCAGTTGGGCAACTCCCTGGTAGCAATGCTGAGGCCGACACCACCCCCTCTCCCCAGGGGAGTTCAAGGAGTCAGAGTTTGGAGTTGGGCAGACCAGGGTTCAGATTTTGTCTCTGCCACTTACTAATTCTGTAACCTTGGAGAAACTACTTATCCTCTCTGAGTTGTTTTTGTCTGTAAAACAAGTTTGAAATAAGACCGGAACAAGTAGAGCTGCTGTGGGAACCGCTGTTAAGAATAGTGAAATTAATAACTACCATTTGCTGAGCACAGAGCCTATGCCACACACTCTACACTTTAATGATGGGTCATATAATCCTCACAATAACCCTCTGAGTTCGGTATTTCTCTTCTAGTTTGTATTTTTCAGATGGGAACACTTAGGTCTAGGGAGGTCAAACACACTTGTCCTGAAACTCGCAGACAGTAAATGGTAGAGTTGGGTTTCAAACTCAGCCCATCCTTTAAACCATCACTTTCCTGCCTTCCCAGTGAGATGAGAGATTAAAAACGTTGCCCTTTCCTGGCACATATGAAACACTTAATAAATGATAGCTCTTTTTTTATATAAAAATTCTAAGTTATTTTATTTTGTTTGAGAGAGAGACAGTGTGAGTGGAGGAGGGGCAGAGAGAGAGGGAGAGAGAGAGAATCCCAGGCAGGCTCTGTGGTGGCATCACAGATGTGGGGCTCAGACTCACAAAAGCGTGAGATCATGACCTCTGCCAAAAGTGAGAGCCGGACACTTAACCAACTTGAGCCACCCAGGCGCCTCAATTGTAGCTTTTATTATCAGTACCTTTCCTTCAAAATCACAAAGCTCTAATTTAATCTATTCGTACCAAATATTTAAAATAACTATGGTACTTCTAAGACTTTCGACCCACTTCATTCAAATTATGCAATGAGCTGCTCATCAGGAAGATAGATGGTTTTTATTTTGTGTCTCTTGATTATAGTCTCTCCTTTTCTCCCCCCTCTCCACATTTCCTCTCTTCTCCCCTTTGTTTTCTGCCTCTCTTTTCCTTTTCTCTGTCCTCCACGCTCCCTCTCTGCTTTCCCAGCTCTGTTACTCCTCCTCCATCTGTCCCTTCTTCTGTTTCACTTGGGCTTCATACTTCTTCCCTCATCAACTTTGCTTCTACAATGAGTTCATGACACTCAACCCAACGGCTTGCCTTGGAAAGGTTTGTTTCAAGCAGCAAGTGTTTCGTGACTCAGAGCCCGTCACATTTCATGCAGAGCAAGAGCTAAATGTACTGTTTTCTAGCACTCCCTGAGTAGCCTGGAATAGCATTTCCTTCTTCATTCCTAGCTTCAATGGCAGGAAGTAAGCCGACACGGTATGTCCCCTGAAGTGGCAGAAAACCATCTTGAGCCACTAAATCAGGCTTTTTAGGTGAAGAGCCATTTGTCCAATATGTGTGATTTAAAAATAACACACATACTCAACTGAGATTGTAGGTTGTCCCACTTGTGCAATAAGATCATTTCCAAGGACAGATGGATCTCAGCCTCTTGATGATAATTAATGGGCTAACCTCCAGAGAAGAGTCATTCTTTCTGGCAGGACTTCTACTCTGATAGCTTTTAAGGGAGGTAAATTCTAATGGGGCTCACCCCCACATCCCTTCCTGTGTTTGTGCACCTTGCTGCTTCAAACAGTATCTCCTCAGATCAGGGGTGTGTAGAATCTGAAATCCTGGAAACTTCAGGTAGATGCAAATTCAGTTGCCAGAGAAAAGAGAATGGATATCTTCAAAAAGTATTTTCTAATGTGTGGGGATAAGAACTTCTGATGCTAGGGTGATTTAAGTCATGAGATTAGATCTTAGGGACTCTATCATATGCTACCCCAGTAGTTGTTTTGGTCAATTCAGGCTGCTATAACAGAAATACCATAGACTGAGTGCCTTAACAAACATTTATTTTCCACCCTTCTGGAGGTTGGGAAGTCCCATATCAAGGCACTGGCAGATTTGGCATTTGGTGAGGGTCTGCTTCCTGTTTCATAGAAGGCCATCTCCTCACTGTGTCCATATAGCAAAGGAACAAGAGAGCTCTCTGAGGTTCTTTCGATAAGATCAGTAATCCCACCCATGAAGGCTCCATGCTCAAGACCTAATCACTTCCCATAGACTCTACTGCCTAACACATCACATTGGAAATTGGGATTTCAGCATATGGATTTGGGGGAGGGGAACACAAACATTAAGTCCATGACAGTAATCATCTGAGACTGAGTTTCTTTCTGTAATAATGAGATGGGAACGGGCATACTGGCATTGATGAGCTTTGTGTAATAAAATGCGTGCAAGAAACTTTGAATAGATTTCCAAGTTCCCATTCGCACCTCTTTTTATCAAGGTATCGCCTAGTGGAGCTGGTAACTGCTTTCCATTTGCCCTTTCTCTCCTTTGTCTCTTGAAGCACAACAGAACCATTGATAGTCTTCCAATGCAATTTCACCCTTGGAAATATATGTTTCCATAGTAAAAGGGAAGCCAAAGGGATACAAAGCCACCAAGAGGTCTCCCAGGAGATGACACAGGTAATGTTTTCCAGCCCCTGGGCATTCCCTCCCTGTTCCAGAAGAAGTGTGTCTAGAATTGCGGCACAGCCTCTGTTCCCCACCAGGAGAGGGATGCCGCGAGCCAAATGCCGCTGTTTCTCCTTGCTGGCTGACCCTGGTCACAGGGCTTTGCTCAGCATCCTCCATGTGTCCTTCAGAAACTGCAGACTGTTTTAGCGACTCCTGTCAAAAGCTATTGTCATGGATACCTTTCCTAGAGTAGTCAAGGAAATGCTTTCTCAGACTATAGTCTTTCCAACTGAGTGTAAAATGTGGTTATGAAATGGATCTCCCTTTCATTCATTATTTAGGGCTATCAGCACATTTGGAGCCTCCCTGTAGCCCCATTCTTTGATAGCACATACCACTTCCGTGTAGCTGCACCGGTAAGCTTTCTTTCTTTTTTTTCCCCCTTTTTCTTTTTCTTTTCCGGTGAGAAAGAAACAGACCATTAAATCAATCCATCGATCAATTCAATTCAGTCAGTCAATTACTTTAACTCATTTTTACATTAGTCATTCTCCTTTTTTCTTCTGTTCTGACAGGATTTAGCTGACTGTTCAACGGATCCTTATTTTGCTGGGATATTCTTTACAGATTACTTCTTTTACTTCTATCGGCACTGTGTCTGATGTATTCGAATTTGGTTGAGGACTTCGCCAAGGAAAAATACTCAAAAATACGGCGAACAGAAACATAACTTCTTGCAATCTCTTTCTTCTCTTTGTAAAACATTCACATTTATTGCCATAGGGCTTTTTCAAGCTTTGGCTTCTGACAGTTTTGAGACGTTAATGAGGAGAATAAAGTGTTTGCCGCAACTTGAGATAGTGTGGTTTTTGATTTTCCCGTGACTATGAAGAAAACTCTTCCTGGAGTGAACAGCACTGTTGGGCTTGAAAATACTGCTTCTGGTATTAAGGAATCTGTGAGGCCAAAGACGCAGGTCAGAGTCTACTTTGTGTTATGTATTTCTTACTGTAGCTTTCGAGAAAAATAAAAAGGCCCGTTTCTGCCAACGTGGGCCCACTAAACACAGACTCTTAACAGTGTGTGATATGGTGTGTGTTAGGGGGACGGATGGGTAGTGTCTCACAGATGAGCTCACATTTAGGCAAACCATTGCTATGTGTTTATGGAAGAGAGGGAGAAGAAGGGAAGGAAGGTGGAAGGGAGGGAGGGAGAGAGAGAGAAAAACGACATATACTAGAGTGCAGAATGTTGCTTGTTAATGATTTGGATAAGAGAAATAGTCGCAATTCTACCCTCTAATGCCTAATGCCTGATGGACACTAAGTTTTGTGTGCTCTCTTATGAAGCACTAACTTGTGACAAGTTTTTTAAGATAACCCAGATAATCTAGGCCCAGGTTATTTTCCAGTTTTCATTGGTTTTGTTTTCTTCTCCCTCTACATATTACGGCATTATGACCCATCTCTATTGTTTTCAGCTAAATTAGCTCTTGGATACTTCTGCCTGGCTTATGAGTACATTCATATGCCTTTCCCAATTTAGAATGGCCAGAAAGCCTCTTAGCTGGAGTCTATCAACCATGTTTTTTATTTTCTGTATTCAAACATTTTGACATTTGGGGGTCTTACTGACCTTAAGGGGACTCTACCTCCTAAGGTTAGCCAATTCCTAGAAATAGTAAACAACTTGTCCGTGAGTGCTTTTCAAATACAAGCCAAACAGTCCAGAGTCCACACTGCAACCCACCTCCTTTATTGGGCTCTCACACTCCACCTGCCCTAACCACACCAGGGCTAGGTACCAGACAGCTAGGCACAGCCCCAGAGCCTGCTGAAGTTATTCACATGAGCCAGTCCCCAGACTGTCCATCCTGCCTCGCTTCTTCCTTCCCATACAAACCAAAACAAAGGCTCTTGCCCACAGTTCGCCCCCACTTCCTCTGCCTCCTGACTGACCCTGGTGCTTCCCAGTGTGGCCCCCAACATGTGGCATGTCCCCTTCTCTTGGGAACTATCACAAACTATCTTCTCAATGGCAATCATCTCCTGATCTGTTGGCCTTCCTGTACGTCAAATTCTCTATTAATACACTGTATTTTAGGACATGGATATTTGAGCCACTGTAGCTCTGGTTCTGGGTGACAAGGCTGCTGAGTGGCTGGACTTCTCTTATCTTACTATTGGCCTGGGAGTCAATTAGGAGATGAGAGTTGTTTTTTTGTTTTTTGTTTTTTTTTACCTTGACAGTGATAATCAGTAGTAATAATACATCCTCCTCTTCCTTGTTTTCAAATATTACTACACCTGTGCCATATGAATGGAATTGTGAAACCCCATCTATTAAGAAGAGATATGGTCCTTGCTCTCACAGAAGGCATTTTGAAATAAACTCAGTGACACAGAAGTAGTTTAGCCCAGTAGGACCTGAGACTTCAGATCCAAACAGTCCTTGCCTTGAATTCAAATCCTGACTTTTCTCTGTGTACCCTTAGACAGGATACTTAACGTCTCTAAGTCTTGATTTCCTTCTTTATAGAAGAGGACAATGAGTATCTAGATAGGATTAAATGAGATAAAATATGTAAAGCACAGATAGGCTGTGAATAAATATAAGCTATTATTGTTTCAACTGCACAGAACAGAATCATTACAATGATTACAGTGGGATTATAAGGAGATTGAGTCACAAAACACTCACACATACATCAAGGCATGTTTGTCGACTATAAAAACCAAGCTACAGACAGAGCATATGCATGTGTGTTACATAATGTTTATGTTTTTTTCTATATTTGGAAAATTGTTTTACCTTTTACTAACAGCATAGCCCTTGTAGAAAATTAAATAGAGTAGTTAATTCTTGGGAGGAGTATTTCAGGAGCCCTGCAATTTCTTGGATTCAAATTCAGACTTGGTTGTCCTGGGTTGTATACTATCAGCCTGTCCCGGTATGACCTGCGTCTAGAGACTGTATTTTCCATTCCATTTTTAAATCATGTCCCAGGTTCGTGGTGTGGGAGAGACTTCATTAATTTGACCCTTCCACTGGAAGGAATGTTTGTGAGAAGCAGGGTTACAGAGTTCTTTCCAGCACATAGACCCCATGTTCTCATTCATGCATTTATGTTTGGGATAACATGGAGTTTCAGATATCTAAGGTAGTCACTGATATTGCCTATAAGAGGATTTCTCTCAAATAAACACTGTTTTCAAGTTAAATTCTATTACAAAACTGAAAGTCTTTCCCCCCAACAAAACAAAACAAAACAAAAAACAAAACAGAAAAAGCATGCTACAGGAGACTGTGTTGAAAATCTTCAGAAAGAAAGGATTTAACATAATGAAGAGACCTGTGGCAATCTGTGGCATCCTAGGATTAGTTAAGCCTACTAAACTTTGCTGGAAGATTCTCTTTGTATTTTCAGCACTTTCCCAGTTGTGAGATATCCACCGTGGACCATGCTGCTTCAGGCCAAAAAGATTTTTCCTTGTGCCAGAGAACTGTCTGACTCTCTACTGGAATATCCCCAAATTTAAGTAGTGTCTATAAATCTTCCTCCCCAAAGCTCATAACCCCAGTCCAACCATGAGCAAAACATCAGACAAACCAAACAGAGTGCTATTCTACAAAATACCTGACCAATACTCCTTAAAATCATCAAGGTTATCAAAAACAAGGGAAGTCTGGGAAACCATCAAAGCCAAGAGGGGCTTAAAAGAAACATGACAGCTGAATGCACCGTGGAGTCCTGGATGGGACGCTGGAACTAAAAAGGAGCAACAGATGAAAACTAAGGACTTTTGAATAAAGTATGGACTCTAGTTAATAATAATGTATCCATGTTGGTTCATTTGTTGTGACAGACATTAACAATAGAGGGAACTAGGTATGGAGTTTATAGGAACTCTGTGTCCTAGCTTCACTATTTTTCTATAAATCTAAATCTGCTCTAAAATAAAAAATATATATATTTCTAAAAAGTCAGAAAATAAGTCCATAAGAGCTGGGCTTAAGTATCACCTACTGCCACCAGGTGCCATTTGTGCTAACATAGGATAAGTTCAATCCTGAAAAACAGGTACCATTTTTAACCTCAGGTCATTTTTATCTTAGTTACTGTATTTCATACCCAGTATATATTTTCATGTAACTAATTATTTGCCAATTATTTGTCAGATTCTGTATATCAGCATCCTAGAAAATACCATATAAGATATAAACACTATAAAATATAAAATAGTCACATAACATAAACAAGTAGAATTATAAGAATTTTGAGTTCTAATAAACTCAAACAAGATTTTGAAAGCTCTGTCAGATTGTTTTTTAGACAACCAAACCATAAAAATTCCCTTAAAACAATTTGCTTGCATGAGTTCAACCCTCCAGCACTTAAAAAAAAAAAAAAAAAGTAGAGCTCTTAACCTACCTCTTTTCCCATTTCCCATATTTTTACTTCTTTTGCCTAAGCAATTTTTGGATTTCAATTTTAGTGGCAGATTCCCAGCAAAACATCATTAAAGACCTCCAACAGAAGAGCAATTCTGTTGGCAGTTTACAAACCTCATCTCTCTGGATCTTGTGATATGGGGAGTGAAGGGACTTCTAGTTCCCCATTCTATAGATAAGGAAACTGAGACACAAAGAGGGTAAGCAAGGACAAGAGTTGACACAGGTTTTGTGGTGCTAAATTTCATCCCTTTCCACTATATGACATGTCTTAATTCAAGGTGGCTGCTTTCCAGAACTTAAGACCGGGTGGCTTATTTCTCACAGTGCTGGGGTCTGGAAGTCCCGCAGGCTCAGTGTCTGCTGGGGCTTCTGTCTTGGAGGTGCAGAAAATTGTCTCCTTGCTGTGTCCTCATATGGTCTTTGCTCTGTGCAGGCAGGTGGAGAGAAAGAGGGAAGAATCAAGCTCTTTGGTGTCTCTATCTCTCTCTCTCTTTTTTTTAATGTTTTGTTTTTTTTTTTTTAATTTTTGAGAGAGAGGGCGACAGAGTGAGAGTGGGGAGGGGCAGGAAGAGAGGGAGACCCAGAATCTGAAGCAGGCCCCAGGCTCTCAGCTGTGGGCACAGACGCAGGGGCTCCAACTAACGGACCGTGAGATCATGACCTGAGCCGAAGTCAGTCACTTAATGGACTGAGCCACCCAGGCGCCCCCCGTCTCTTTCCATAAGGGCACTAATCCCATCATGAAAACTGTCTCCTCATGACCTCATCTAAACCTAATTACCTCTCAAAGGTCCCATCTCCAAATACCTGGAGTCTAGGGTTTCAACATATGAATTCCAAAGGGAGACAATTCAGTCCTTGGAAGTACATCCCCTACCCTTAGGAATTTTATTCCTTTTTCTTCACAACCCACCCAAAAGGCATTAACGTGTTAATGGCGCTGCTAAGTGATGTTTACACTGACCAGCTCTCCGTGAACCGACAGGATTTATTAGAGGATTTAGTCATCACACAGAATGGAGGGAGGGCAGAGGGACAGAAATGAGTGGAATCCCCGTCACCAGCCACGAAGTCACAACTATTTCTATTGCACCAGGGCTTAACAGCTCACTTAAGAATGCTCCACACCAACCTCATTCCGGGGAACGCTTCAGGAAAATCTTCACTTGGCAAAGCTAAAAGTGTTGTTTTTTTGGCTTTCATTTCTTCAAAGACATGTGTCATTGATTTTTGTGTCTGATTCTAAAGAGCCAGATGAGCTCTTAAGAAGCATCCAAGGATTTAGAATCTGGTGCATTTTTCACGTGTGTTTGTTCAAAGCTTGGGGCAGCACAGCCGCAGAGACCTCCCATTTACCAACAGTGTTCTGCGTAGACTCCATCTTCCCTTGGCTGGATTCTGTGAATGGGAAAGTCTCTGCCACATAATTGGTGGAAAGGATGGGTGCCGAAAATCACAGTCTCAATCCTTCAATTTCTTATGGCTCCACACAAATACGTGTGAGATCACATTTTAGAAAGACTCTTGACAACACGTCTTCGCCAAAGTTGGGTCCTCAAGCCATTGTTGGCTGCACCAGCCAGACCTCCTGCTTAAATGCGGAGTAACTGGAAAAAGGACTAGAGTGAGAGCTGGGAAGCTTGGTTTTGGTCCCGGCTCAACCGTTGGCCTTTGGTGTCATCTTGGGTACTTTACTTTCTGGGTTGCAAACTCGGACCCGTGATCATCCTGTCTGCATGACAGTTACTGTGAACACTGAAAGCGATATATACATGAGGCTTCTTGTAAAGTGGAAGGTGCTGGGTGAACGCTACGGGAATACAATTAAGAACGGTCCTTGGGAAGACATTATTTTGAACAAATAAATGAGAAGTCGGAAATTCTCGCTTCTTGTAATGAGTTTCAGTTCATGACACTTAGGGTAAGTGACTTACCTGTCCATTCACCATCTTCTTCACGTGGAAAACATGTCGCCTAGCACTCAGTAGATGTTCAGTTAACATGTATTAAGTGAAAGGTGGGTAAATAAAAAATTTCCTTGCATTTGCCAGGAGTATGGCAAGATGGCAACAGTAAACCAGATTTGAACTGTTCTCTCTCTTCCGCTGTGATTTTTTAAAATTGGTATTATTTGGAATAATAGGATGTTATTACCCTCTTCTCCAAACACATTTAAAATGTCTCTACATGGCTTCTGATAGAAACAAGCAAATCCATGGCCTGTTGTCTTTTAGAGGGTTTCAAACCCTGATAGTCAGCTACAGCCTATTATTCATCGTTTGTATTTATACTGCTGATTTTTTTTCCATACAGCACAACTGCATGAAAATCTAAATCAATTGCAGATTAATTATAAAGCACTCAGTGAATGTTTCATATTATATCCAAACATGGAGCATGACAGTAATTAGGCTGCTGCAGTTTTCCCCTGAAGTGAGTTGTAAGACCTCGGGCCTGTCATCCTGTACAAGTCCCGAAAAAACATTCCCTTTTAGTGTGGATATTCTTGGCTCTTTTTTTTTTTTTTTTAATTTTTTTTTTCAACGTTTATTTATTTTTTTGGGACAGAGAGAGACAGAGCATGAACGGGGGAGGAGCAGAGAGAGAGGGAGACACAGAATCTGAAACAGGCTCCAGGCTCCGAGCCATCAGCCCAGAGCCTGACGCGGGGCTCGAACTCACGGACCGCGAGATCGTGACCTGGCTGAAGTCGGACGCTTAACCGACTGCGCCACCCAGGCGCCCCATATTCTTGGCTCTTAAGAGCAGTCTCTGGAATTATCTGTAGTACAGAAGCTACTCAAAATTATGCTAAGAAGCAAAAGTCTTCATGACTTCACGAAGGGCGCCTTTGCCTCTGAGAAGACACTCCACGATAGATGATCTTTCCCGCATTCAGCCCCCAGTGCAGTTAACAGCTTGCTCATTTTCACTCTTTTGCTGAAACCTGTGGGGAGGACTTTCCGTGAGCCAGACTCTAGGGAACGAAAGGAGCAGCACATCACGGGTGACCTCTCTGAGGCATCCCCCACCCGGTGGAGGAGCCAGACAGCCACACGGCCACCACACCACACGAAAAGCCCTGTGGCTGTGGCATTGATGTTGTGCTGTGAGCAGACAGGGATGGGCTGATAAGGCTGGCTCTCAGGTAAATGAGAAAGAGGATGGAAGGGAAGGAAGGGGGAAGGCTTCAAGCAGGAAGAGAAGTCTGAGCTGTTCTGGTTCCAAAAGAATGACAAATGTTTTTTGGTTTTGTGTCTGGTTTCTTTTTTAAACGGAGAAATTAAAAGAAGGTAGAGGTTGCCTATGAATCAATTCTTTATAAGAAAGAAGCTGATTTTTAAGTGCGCCGGGAACTGCAAAGAGAATAATTACCACCCCCACCCACCTGAGCCAGCCCTTCTGCGAGCTTTGCTCACAGGAGAGGCACTCCTGTTTCTAAAAGACACCCGTTCTTTCCTTCGGCTCCGGCAGCCAGCCATCTGTCCCAGGAGATTCGAGGGAACCGTGGGAAAAGCAAAACACGCTGGGTGGGGCATGGGATGACTCAGGGAACTGGCAATGAGACTGTGGGTGGGGAGGCTGAGCCTCAGGACAGTGACTGACTCATCCACAGGTACCCGGCTCTCTGTGGTAGGGGCATGATAAGTACTCGTGCAGTGGGCGAGGGCTGGCTCCCTAGGGGCCATCTGCCTCCCAGTCTTTTGGTCACTCTGCCCATGTTAAAGGAAAGAGGTTTTCCTTCCTAAAGAAAGTTTACTTCTCATTTTTCCACCTCAGGTGTTCATGGACTATCTCTTAAAAGTTCTCCAGGTATGACTTGCCCCTTCTTTTGGCAACACTACCCCCCCTACCCCCGCCCTGATTTTCTTTTGGCCAACTCTGTTCCCCCAGGTCTCCATCTCTGTGAATCAGGTGAGGCCGATACCACTCCCTCACTCCAGGGAAAAACGTGTGACCCAGGCCTGAGTGAAGAAAAGATGGCATTTCCTTGGCAACAGTGGTTGGTTTAGGGGTGACTGTATGACCCAGTTCAGGCTGATCAGAACCATCCCTGGGAGTTTGACCGGAACTGTAAGCAAAGAGGGAGTTTTCTGTGGGACTTATTAAGCAGGTAGGAGTAAGCCTGGAGCTGCTGGGGGCCATCTTACCATCATGGCGGACTGCCTGCCTGAGTACGAAGCTCACCCAAAGGGAAGTGGAGCTGAGGTATGAGGAAGGCACATTTCTGACTGGCCGAGCCTGGCTCAGCTGTCCCCCTGGGCTTTAGTGAGCTGTGGCCAGGTGAGAGGGTCATGCAGTTAGCAGCGCTGCCTCTCAGGCGGGGTGTGGTGGTGGATAGATTCCGCACGTACGGAATGTGGAAGGGAAGGGAATCATAAGCATCGTGGGTATAGCCCCTTTGTCCCCTATGGTCCCTATATTTCTGAGACACAGAAATGATTATTATTTCCATTTCACATGAGACTTAGGGTAAGTCAGAGACCATGCAACTGGTAGGTGACAGATGTGGAATCTTCAACGCAAGAACTTTCCATTTATGATCCAAATTGTTTCCTCAGCGCAGTTCTGTCTACTGCGGAATTACATAGTCTCCCTTTCTCGAGCCTCACAATTGCATCTAGTTTTCATGTTCAAGGATTTAATAGTACTAACTCAATGGTTTAAAGAAACAGTTGGTGGTGATCCAGAAAGAGAAGATCAAGCAAGAGAATCTGAACCGTGGGTCTTGAGCGATACGCTGCTGTCCATTAACGAAGCAGCCAGCGAGGGTGAGGATTCTGTTAGCAAATGTTCACGGAACGGCAGTTGGATAAAGGTGGGCCCTGTGCCTGGGACACCTGTGGGGTCAGCGGCAGCTGCAGGGGTTTCGGCAGCAGCTGAGGTGGCTGCGAATTTGATTCTTAATTTATAAGTTTGAGTAGCAAATGCCGCTAACCCAATAGTGGTATCTTGTTATAAAGGGCCCCATCTGGGGGGCCCCTGGGTGGCTCAGTCAGTTAAGCATCTGACTCTTGATTTTGACTCAGGTCATGATCTTACAATTTGTGGGATCGAGCCCTGTGTGGGACTCTGCACTGAGCTTGGAGCCTGCTCGAGATTCTCTCTCTCCCTCTCTCTCTGCCCCTCCCCTGTGCATGCTCTCTCTCTCAAAAAATGAATACACTTAAAAAATAAAGTGGCCCACTGGGCCTTCTGTAAGCACGGGTGGCTGAATCTCAGATTTATAGCTTATGCTTCCACAAACTTAGACTCTTCTGTTCTATCCTTTGTTTTCTATATCCCACCAGTCTTGGGGCAGGCGGTGGGGGAGGAGGAGGGAAGGAAGCGTTCACTAATACAATCACAAAATTGTGTTTCTTCGTCCCTGCGGTGACCTGCTGTGCAGGACTCCCCCCCCCACCCCACCACCCCCCTTCTCCAGTTCTCAGTGTCCCTGAGGGTATGTCATTCATATACAGCAGTGGTCCTTAGTTGTGATGTGACAGTTGCCATTCTCCTTTTCTCTTTTGTGGCTCTTTGAGGCGATATCTCTGGTCACTGCCACTGCCCGATTTAGCGACTCACCCACTGATACTGACCAAAGATGCCACAAGGAGCTGCTGAAGGTACTGCTGTTACTGTCCATCAGTGTCGGTGCCTTGGCAGAGGGGTTGAGGGCTTTGTCTGCCAACACCGCCACCAGAGGTGCCGGGTCTGCTGATGCCAGTGCTTGTCCTCCGTGGACCCTGGGCTAAGGCAGCTCTGTTTTGGCAGCCTCCTCTTCTGACGAGTCGGCCTTGATTGAACTCATGCCAGTTGGATCAGGGGATGATCTGAAAGTTGGATTTTATTACATTAAGTGTTTATTTATTTATTTATTTTTATTTCTAATGGTTTAAAAAAATTTTTTTTAATGTTTATTTGTTTTTGAGACAGAGAGAGACAAAGCATGAATGGGGGAGGGTCAGAGAGAGGGAGACACAGAATCTGAAACAGGCTCCAGGCTCTGAGCCGTCAGCACAGAGCCCGACGCGGGGCTCGAACTCACGGACCGTAAGATCATGACCGGAGCCGAAGTTGGCCACTTAACCGACTGAGCCACCCAGGCACCCCTCTAATGTTTTTAATGTTTATTTACTTCTGAGAGAGAGAGAGAGCACGTGCATGAGTGTGGGAGGGGCAGAGTGAGACAGAGAGAGACAGAGTGAGAACAGGGGAGGGGCAGAGAGGGAGACACAGAATCTGAAGCAGGCTCCAGGCTCTGGGCTGTCAGCACAGAGCCCGATGTGGGGCTCGAACTCACAAGCCATGAGATCATGACTTGAGCCGAAGTCAAACGCTCAACCGACTGAGCCACCCAGCTGCCCTAAGGACTTTATTATATTAGAAACACCTCCCAGGAGGCTGCATTTTGTCCTAGAACCTAAAACTTGTGGACCTCTATCCTTGCTTCCCTTGGTCTGTCATTTTTTTTTAAGTTTATTTTTTATTTATTTTGACAAAGATACAGAGAGCAAGGGGAGAGGGGCAGCTAGAGAAGGAGACAGAATCCCAACCAGGCTTCACGCTGCCAGCACAGAGCCCGACCCAGGGCTTGAACTCACAAACCCTATGAGATCATGACCTTTGGTCTGTCATTTAAAAGACCCTGGGGCCTCACCCCATAGCCAGACATGCTTGAAACCTAAGTGAATATAGATTTTAGACCAAAATGTAAACAAATACATGCAAATGTAGGGACACCTTCTGACAGACTTTCCACGGTTATCAAATAGTGCTTTATATAATTTTACCCCTGAGGCAGAGTGAAACCAACTCATATCGAACCTTTTTAGAAATGCAAATGTATCACACACAGCTTTACCTTAGCTCCTGTGCTCTTGGATGCAGAAGGATCTTGAGGACAAAGTCCTCCCAGGCAACTCTCCATGCCTTATGCAAACCAACTGGTGCTTGCGGCTAATCTCTCAAGGAGACGGTGCTCCCGACCCTTGCAGCTTGCTGGTTTCTGTTTCCTTTGTGGCAAGAGCAAAACCAAACCAACAAAACATGGAGAATAGCACTGCTCCTGAGAAGCACATAAACCCAACTGGAATATTCTCCGGGGGAGACATTTTCTCTTCCCTGACCCAAAGTTCTCTGACCTTTGAAGTTTTAGAAAAATGCACAATTATTGAAGTCTGCGCACTAATACTTCTTTAATGTGTTTTAATTTTTTTATTCAAGTCTTAGAGACTTTCTGGAACAGACTGTTTTTTTAAACAAACCAAATTTAGGACATCTATTTAAATCTCTTTTGAAATGCAAAGAATTTTTTTTTTTTTGATAAATAGTGATTTACAAATGGCACCATTCCATTTCCATTATGACACTTTGACAGGTTATTAAAATTATGTGTTCACATGGTTATTTTTCGACCGGGGACTGGAAGATGGAGAAGATGATAACAGTGGTGAAAAGAAGGAATAATATGTGTGTGTGTGTGTGTGTGTGTGTGTGTCTATGCCAGAATAAGGTAGTGAAATGTTTTCCTCAACCCACTTAAGATTCCTGGCTGGGTCTCAAAATTAAACTGACAAAGACAGATTATCAGGGGAGAAGCACGCAAATTTGTTTAGTGCAAATTTTACATGACACAGGAGCCTTCATAAGGAAATAAAGACCTAAAGAAACAGATAAGCCTGAGTATTTTTATGCTATATTTGCTGAAAAGTGGACAGTCGTGTAGAAACACGATAGGCCAAAAAGTATGAGGTAAGTGTAGTAAACTGGGGGAAATTTAGTGAGGCCCGTTCAGATTTTTGTTGGTGGTGTCGCTTTGTCTTCAGAGATAAAAACACTCCTTTCCTCCGGATACAGGGAGAAGATCTCTTAATTGGGGATTTTATAATCTGTTTCTGAAGAGAAGAGCTATACGAAGGGGCCCATTTTGCTGTTTCTCCAACTCCTTCAGCTTAAAGTATTCAATAGGGGGTTCCGGTTCAAGATGGCAACCCACAATTGGTTGGGAACTCAAAACCTGGGGCTTCTCCCTAAGGATCAAAGGGTTCATACCCTACATTTGGCACCCCAACTTTTAAAATCAGCATCTGAGAGACAAGACCCCAAAATATCTGGCATTGAAGACCAACAGGGTGCCTATCCACCAGACCTGCAGGGCTATGGCAAACCGAGTCTCTTAAAGGGATCGTGTGTTGACTCACCCGATCCTGGGCCAGTGCAGAAGCAGCCCTCTGAAAAGTGCCCAAACATTATGCGAAACTCATTTCTTAATTTTAAAGTGTTGGTCTAAGGTGGCAGGAGCCTGCAAGAATACCCTCCAGGGAAAGAAGTTGTTGGATGCCATTTTGGTGTTTTCCCTCGGCCTTGCTAAAGCCAACAGGCACCATCTTTTTTTTTTTTTTTTTTTTTTTTTTTTCCTTTCCCTTGGGTGTGGGCTCTATACTCCAGCTGGCAGGGGCCATCTTCCATGCGCTCCCTCTTCCTTGTTGAAGCTGGCAATCACTATCTCTCTCTTAAACTTCCCTCCTTCCTCCTCCTCTTTTTTTCTTTCTTTTTCTTATTTCAAACTTATTTTCCGTGAGTCCTATCTTTGAACTTCCTCTCTGTCTCACTCCAGCCAGTAGTTGCCATCTTTATGCTCTCTGCCTGTCACTCTCAAGGGCCAGTATCTCACAGAGGGAAAAAGGGGAGCGTCTGGTGCCTTGGTTTTTACATCTGGTGACCTGGGTTTCGTCGCTGCCACCTAGGAGATGCCACGTGATTGCCTAGATCTGGAAGCCGTGCAGGGGTTGGGGGGTGTGTGATCCTGGGTCCCATAAGATGTAACAATGGGGGAGACAGTTCTTGGCAGGCCACTACTCCTAGGGCACTCCGCAGACAGCAGACTGAAACACACCTCAGTCTTCCTGAGAATGAGGCATATTTGCTTTTCCAGGAACTTTGGACTGAGGGGCAGGCTTCTGGTTTGGCACACAGAAAGGTCTCAGAGGGGCTCTTGGTGAACAGAATCTTTGCATTCTCCCTCCGCCTTGCCCTGGCTCCCCTCTATCTTACAGAAAAGAGTTTATACCCTTCCCTGGTGCCCTGGTTTTTGTGGCTGCTGCCTAAGAGATGCCCCTTGATGGCCTGGCTCTGGTGGCGGTGGGGGGGGATGTGTTCCTGGGTCCGACAGGCCTATAACAATGGGAGAGACCGTTCTTGGCAGGCCACCACCCCCAGGGCACTATCCAGACAGCAGATTGAAACACAACCCCAGCCTTTCTGTGAAAGAGACCTACTTGCTAGTCCTGGAGCTTCAGTTTTAGGGGGAGGCTTCAGGTTTGGCACACATTTGGAGGCTACAGAAGTGCTCTCAGGGAGTGTAGCCAGAGGGACGCCATTTTTGCACTCTCCCTCTACAGCCACTGATAGCTCAGAAATGAGCTTGTATGCTTGTCTGGAGTCTCAGTTTTTGTGACTGCTGGCAAGGGGACACTGGACACCACCAGATCACCTGGCTCTGAGGGCCAGCTAGGCTTATGTTTGTGGAATGTATATATTTGCCTTCTTCAGAAGCCTGGGGGTCCAACTTCCAATCAGCCTGAATCTAGGTGCTGATTGAGATTCTCCCCTTGGGACACTGACGGGTCCTGGCACATCCTCAACTACTGGGAGCTATTAAAAATAAAATAGGCTGCTTGGACAATCACAGAAGTTTGAGAGACAGCTAATAGCTAGGAAGATAGGTCAGGGTCGGATGACAAGGCTTATCTCCTACTCGAGGCCACTCTTTCAAGACCATGAGAGGTGGCTGTTTCCTCTACTGCATAGAAACGGTGGTTGCCAGAGGCTGGGGGTTGAGGGTGGGCAAAATGGGTGAAGGGAGTCAAAAGGCACAAACTTTTATTTGAAATAAGTAAGTCACGGGGATGCACGGTGACTGTAGTCAATAATACTGTGTTGTATATTTGGAAGTTGTTAAGAGAGTAGATCTTAAAAGTTCTCATCACAAGAAAAAAAAATCCTGTAACTGTATGTGGTGACAGATGTTAACTAGGTTTATTGTGGGGATCATATCTCAATATATACAAATATTGGGTCATTATGTTGTGTGCCCGATACTAATATACTGTCATATGTTAACTATACCTCAGTAAAAAAAAAGGAAAAAAAATATTCAAGATGCCATATTTGAGGGTAGTGTATCCTAAACCCCATTACTGGCCAAACATCAAGGGGTCCTTATATTCTATCTATCTGACACCCCCATGTCTGCACAGGCTCACAATTGTATTTAGGATCTTTTCACAGGAAGCTGATAAGAGTATTCAACCCAGTCTACCAGGTGTTGATGAAGCACCTTTTATGTGTCTCTCATACACAACAGGGGTCTAACAAAACACAAATGCTTTCGAAAGCACCCTCCCACTCTGAGTTGCTTCCCTTAGCTGTTGCTCCCAAGGACCCTGAACAGGAAAGATTAAAACCCACTTCAACTCCACTTCGGCTGCAACTTACATTCAGTCTCGTATTTAACCAACTTTCCCAAGGCCGAGACGATTTTGTATACGTGGATTTGCATTTTATTGGCTCCGTCACCTCAAAAATCGCCCAGGATTATATAAGGCAGTGTCTCTCTCTCTCTCTCTCTCTCTCTCTCTCTCTCAAGTGGGCCTATCCTGAGCAAAGGGAAATGCTCGCCAGGAGTAACCTGCTCGGTCATACCTGCTGAATTCAGTGGGATCCGGGAAGAGCATATGGGAACCTTTAAGAAGGCCCCGTCCTTTAAAGTTGGCCATGTTGTATTTCACTGGCAGTATATGAAAGGAAAACAGAGCTCGAATAACTGGCTGCATTTGTTTAGTGCCCCAGAGCAGGACTTCTCAAACTTTAATGTGCATATGACGAAGGGATCCTCTTGAAATTCTTGTTCTGATTCAGTAGGTCTGGGGTGGGGCCTGAGAACTTGCCTGTCTACTAAGTCCTGCACGATGTTGATGCTGCTGGTCTGGGGACCCACTCTGAGTGGCAAATCTTTAATTTGCCAAGGGTTTTCCTATGTCATCCCATTCAATCCTTAGGACAGGCCTGTAAGGTACAGGACACATCCCCATTTTACAGAAGTGGAAGCAGCTTCAGTGAGGAAAACAGGATTGCTAGGGTATGCAATCAGTAGGACCTATACGCAGTCATCTAAATCCCAAAGTCCAGTGCTTCCTCCCCCCGTGACTGTGACCCTCCACCCATGACGTCCCCCGGGTCACTATGCATCAAGGCTTTTGATTTCAGAGAGCTGGTTCTGCAGCATCCAGCCGTGTGTTCCTAGTCCTTGAATTGTTAAATCTGCTCCTGGGGCACCTGGGTGGTTCAGTCCGTTACGTGTCTGACTCGGTTCAGGTCACGATCTCACCGTTTGTGGGTTTGAGGGCCTCTGCCCCGACAGTGCGGAGCCTGCTTGGGAGTCTCTCTCTCTCTCTCTCTCTCTCTCTCTGCCCCTCCCTGACTCATGTTTTCTCCCTCTCTCTCTCTCTAAAGAAACTGAAAAAAAAAAAAAAGCTGTTCCTTGCTTGTTAGCATGTTTTGGTTGGTGACTCTGTCATCCTGCATACTATCCCTCCCTACTTCATACTTTATCCACGGGTAGGTCTAAAATTCCTGGTTTCTCATATCTGAATCATAAATATAGGCTTTTCAGTGATGTTTGGAGGCTCAAGTATCGATGGATACATAGAGGACTGATCTATGGTAAGTAAAACAGGCAGTATATGGAGAATTGCAATGAGAGATTCGACATCTTCCTATTGATAATAACAACAGAATAAGAATAATAGTATATGCTAGAAGTTGACAAAAGCATAACGGGTAAACAGAGGGGCTTGGGAGTTGGTTTAAAAGTTTATTTATTATTTTGGGGGAGAGAGAGAGAGAGAGTGCGAGCGAGTAGGGGAGGGCCAGAGAGAGAGGGTGAGAGAGAGATTCCAAAGCAGGCTCCTCACTGTCAGCTCAGAGCCCGATGCGGAGCTCAAACTCATGAAGTGTGAGATCGTGGCCTGAGCTGAAATCAAGAGTCAGACACGTAACTGACTGAACCACTCAGGTGTCCTGGGAGTTTGAGTAACTTTGGCTCAGTCATTTAACTTCTCTGCGCTTTGATTTCCTTGTAGCTTAAAAGAAGATAATACGGTTTTTGTGACAATTAAAATATTTAATTCACAACTATGCCCAGCACATACTAAGTACTCAATAAATATTAATGAGCATCATTATTACCAGTCATACCAACCTCCTTAATTTTAAGATAGAGCCACAGAGGCCCGAAAAGCTCAAGCTATTTCAACATTCATTAGGAAACAATCATGAGGCTTTTGCTATGCAGCAGACATTTACTGGTTGATGGCTAGACTTCTGTTATAAAATGGGAAGTCGGAGAACTGCTAACCGAACACAGACCCGCCGATTTCTGTTCTATTTTGGAGAGGGTGAGCAAATGATCACCACACTCACTGCCACTCTGGCTTTTTAACGGGGTTTTGATATTCCACACGGTTCCTTGGGTGGCAAGCATCACCAAATGAGTAACCTGGGGTCAGTTTCTTCCTCCATTTGTCTTCTTGGCATGGAGGGCCCTGCAGTGTGGACGGAAAGGCATGAAGCCCGGAGCTGAGCCACGGGGGCCGCAGAACCGGCTGACGGGGTGCCTGGCGTGTAGGTCAAGAGTGCTCTCACAGCCTCGTGGGTGGGGTTGCTCTTCTCACGCACACGTTTCCAACCCCACCCAGAGACTGTTGGGTTTAGAATCAGCATCGCTTACCTGGCTGAAGTTAGTGCTGTGGGCATCTCTGTCCCCAAGGACGGTAAGGAATCTAGTTACCCTGGGCTGCGGGGCAGGGGCATCGGTTTGCAGCTGACCTGCTGGCCGCATTATACAGTTCTCTATTGCAAAGCCTTTGTGTCCAGAGAATTCTCTGGCTCTGAACTTCGCTACTTTTGTTTGGAGCAATCTCGCCCCAGTCTTCAAGTTTCAGGCAAGGCACCTGGCGTATAACTAAGGGATAAGCAGAAGAAATAAAAATCTTTTATTACTTGAGTGAAGCCAGGTATGTGCAAATAAACAATGAAAAAGTGCAAATGACCTCAAGAGAGGAATTGTATAAACTCCCAAGGGACTAGTCCCCATCTTTACAAACCAAGGGTTGCTTAACATTTCACTACTTTGTTTCCCTCTTCGTGCCGAATGCAAATTTATGCTCATTGGCAGCAATCTAGGGGGCACATTCCCTTAAAAATTAAGCCTCTTATTTCAAATATTTGTCTCACTGCAAATCATTTCAATGTTATCAAATAATTCTTCCTTCAACAACAGCTCCTGTATGTGAAGCCTGTGCATGCAGAAAACCCAGACATGTTGAAAATAGACCTTCATAGACAATATAGCCCAGGGGAGTTCACTGCCCCAGTTACAGTGTTTTTGGATTACACAGGATAAAGGGCTCCAAATTGAGGAATGTGCAAGATGGGAAAAACTGCGATCTTTTGTCTTTATACAGGGAAGGAGGAATTAGTGATACTGACCTCCCAATGCACTGAGTTATGGAATTGGACAAAATTCAAATTTTTTTAAGTTTATATTTGAGAGAGAGGAGAGCGTGTGAGCCAGTGGGAGAAGGGCAGAGAGAGAGAGGGAGGGAGAGAGGGAATCCTAGGCTGATAGCACAGAGCCCAATGCAGGGCTCGAACTCACGAACCATGAGACCATGACCTGAGCCGAAGTCAGATGCTTAAGTGACTGAGCCACCTAGGCGCCCTCAAAATTCAATGTTTCTAAATGTGGTTTTCTCAGAGCAACATGTGCAAGTGACTTCAGAAGTTGAATGGGACTGGTAAGCTCATCGCTGAGGCCATGGTTCTCTCCTACACACCCATTTCACTGTCCAGTGGCAACTATTTTCTGCTCTAAGCTCTTTGTTCTTGAACGAGGCCCATGCTTCTAAAGAATATGCTTATGCTGCTGTTGTCCATCAATTTTAGACATTACAGTAGATGAAGATTTAGCTCAACTGCCTTCCATTTCATCCTGCAAGATGTTTATACCAAAATTCTGTAAGTTTATGTTCTGTTTTCATTATTCTGAATGCAACGTCATCATTGCCGAGCTTAGAAGAATGATTGCACTTTCTCTAAGTTTTATTGTTGTTGTTTCCTACAGCAGTGGGGACATTTTCCACCAGGTACACATTTCCCTTACTTCGTCAGGCCAGTGACCAGAATTTGCCAGACTTGTGGTCGACAGATGTCTCCACTAACAGCACACCTTCAGGCAGCGTATTTATCTGGATTGATTCCCTCCGGCTCCTGCCTAACCTCGTTGAACAGCAGAACACGAGACCCCACCATGACCTAAGCTTCGTAAGTAAGACTTAGAGATGGCAAGGAGAGAGAACGGCATAAGTAAAGGCGAGAGGCAACCATGAGGATGGCATCATCTAGAAAGGATTTTCTGAGATCTTTAGATGCTGTCTGCTATAAAATCTTACTACAACATGGATGTCGATACCAAGTCAGGGGATAGATAGCTTTAGAATCGTTGTGAGGGTTTTCCATTCTCTTCATAAATATGACATGTACATCTGGACAGCATAAAAGTCTATTTCATTCGGAAATGTATTAATTGGCTCATGAAACCTGGAAATCACTCACCCCGTGTTTTGCCAGCAAGCCCCTTATGGCTGTGTCTTCCTCCTTCTCCTTTCCTTGCCACTGTTGAGAAAAGACAAGCATCTGCCTGCGGTTGCATTCCAGCCTCTGAACAGATCCCCCAGAGTACCAAGCATAAAGGGATCGAAGCCTGTGCAACCACACACAGGCATGCACGCAATTACACACATCCCCAGAAGTAACAAGCACACACAGACTCACACACACACACACACACACACACACACACTGATCTTCACTGGATTTCCATTTAATCCTCCCTGATTCTTTTAAAGCCTTTTTTCCCCAGGAAAAGAGAAAGAGACTAAGAAACAGACTCTGAATTATAGAGAACAAACTGATGGTTATCAGAGGAGAGGTGGGTGGGGAGATGGGTGAAATGGGTGATGGGGATTAAAGTGTATTCATGATGGAAAAAAATAGGAAAGGTAATAATGAATGGACGAACTGGCAGGGAAGGGATGATGGAAAGCTCGAAAAGCATTCCTGTTGCACTCTCGCTTTGAAATCCAAGATATAGAAAAACATATTTATAATAACCAGTGCAAGGTTACTGCAGATGGTAAGCCAAGGGCATGAAAGCGAAATGCTGGTTAGTAATTTTAATAAAAACTGAGAATTTCTCTGTTTCAGTTTCCCTGTTAATGTCCCTGCTAGGGATGGGACTAACTGAAAAGATTTATAAAGTGGTCAGTCTTCTCATGACCAGTGGAGACTCCTAAACTTTCTTCCAGGCTTGTCACTGGTATTTAGTCCAATACAACATGAATTGAGACTTTCTTTCTGAAACTTTCGTTTTATTTTATCTTTTTTCATTTATTTCTTTATTTTTGAGAGAGGGAGAAGAGAGAGAGAGAAAGAGAGGAGGAGGAGGAAGGGCAGAGAGAGAGAGGGAGAGAGAATCCCATGCAGGCTCCTCACTGTCAGTACAGAAGGGCTTAGATGCAGGGCTGATCCCATGAACTGTAAGATCATGACCTGAGCTAAAATCAAGAGTCGACCCTTAACCCACTGAGCCACTCAGGATCTTCTGAAACTTTCATTTTAAAAGCCATGAATTCCAAGCAGGGAAAGCAAAGCTTCAATCTGAAGCACAGGCCTTGCTCTTAACTCCCCTTCCTCTGACTCCACATTTGCCAAGAACATGGCTGACTATAATCTGGTTTTCCATATAGAGTTTCCTATAGGGAGCAAATATTTGATCAACTGACATAAACATCCCAGTCTGCCTGGACGCTTTGGTTCTCGTTGTGAATGAACTGGCCTTTGGGTTTTTTTGTTTTGTTTTTTAACGTTTATTTATTTTTGAGAGAGAGCACACGCGTATGCCTAGGGGAGTAACAGAGAGAGGGACACACAGAATCCAAAGCTGGCTCCAGGCTCTGAGCTGTCAGCACAGAGCCCAATGTGGGGCTCAAACTCACAAACCCGAGCCGAAGTCAGATGTTTAACCAAGTGAGCCACCCAAGCGTCCCTGGCCTTTGGCTTATATGCCACTTGCTTGAGAGGTGGGTTTACATGAGGCTGACAACCAAAGAGCTGCTATGTTATGGTGCTCTAATAAAATCAAATTAATTAACCTGCACATACATTTGAGGGGATCCATTCACTCCCTTTCTGCCTACAGGCCTACTCCTGCCATTTGCAGAGCCCAGGACAAAAGTACAAATGGAGGACTCAAGCTTATGTCTTATTCCCCTTTTCTTCCCATCGATGGCTTTATCCTTCACATTAGGGGCCATGTGAGCATCCATGAGGACACCCCAGTCACCAAGTCAAAGGTCTGCCCCGGTCCCTGCCTGCCCAATCGCCACTCTTTGGTCATCTCAAGGGCCCAGGGGTGTGCGTAGAGTAATGGCTACCTTTGGGAGGACAGACCCAAGACAGAAGCCCAAGCAAGATCTGCTGCTTGCTACAGGCCATTTGATGAGGATGGTCTACGTGTGGCAGGTTGACTTCAGAGAGGACCTGTCTCCTTGACTTTAGGGTCTCCTCACTATGTGGAAAGGGTTTTGCAAAAGGAAGGGCCTGGGGAACCTAGTTGCCCAGTTCTAAGGATGATACTGCCTACGTGGCCATCCTTTCCCCACTCTGAGGACATTCGGGAGTGAATGTATTACCTTGTTGGATGATCTATCTCAGCTCACTGAACCTGCAATACTTCCTACTAGAATGTAATTTGCCAAGTTGTGGCCGAAGGGGAATCTGACTCAGGCCTGTGGACCATAAGCAAAGCCATATCTTGTTTGAAATTGCTCTCTAAAGACCTGGAAGAAACTTTGGGGTTTCCTATGAATATTTATAGAGGTTCCTCAGGCAATTGGACTGAATTCTGAACTATGTAGAAATGCAGTCAGGGGTCAAAGTCTCATCTGTCTTAATTACAGGGTCAAGGACAGAGAAGACTTAACTGCTAATGGAAGCCCTTAATCTGACTGAACCTGAACCGTTTGGCCCAGAGAAATTAGCACACAGTGATAGCTAATGTTATTCAAATAGTTTTAAAATAATCTAATCTTCCAGAGCTCTGTGCCTGGCTGATGGGAAAGAGAAGGTGAAAGGAACGACATGGAACTTTCTTGCTTATAAATATGCTTTGGGGCAGAGTGGTTGCAGGAGCGATCTCATTTTGTTCCAAGAGATTTCACTGCTGTTTCAAAAACACTCCATTCGGTCTGGCTAATAGAACCAAGCCACAGAGCTGCGCTAAGAGAGGGGCAGAAAAGGATTTTAATCTGCGTAGCCAGCTGGTCTGTCCTCTAGATTATACAGAGGGAGGAGGAAGAGAAGAGAAAAATGTAAAACACAATGTGACACACAGAGCAGTGTGATGTGATTACCCGAGAGAAGATGCCTTAAAGGTAAATGGATGGGAAATCAATATTTATAAAGTTCTGGGTGGGGGGAGGAGTTGGCCCTTTCTGCTAATATCGAAACGGCTGAAGAGCTGTGGTCAGGAGGACTGGCCTGTTTGGCTGCTCACTCAATTTTATATCTGGTCAATCATCCATTCATTCAGCAAGTATCTAAGTATCGGCCACATGCAAGGCACTGTTTAGCAAGAGATCATTTCTAAGGATCCTTATCTTTCACCTCCTTTCTTCTACTCTCCATCCTCAACCTCATCCTGAGGGAGGTAGTGTCACACAATAATCAGCCACTCAGGCCATGTAACCATTATTTTGCATCCTGGAGCCTTGGATTCCGCATCTGGAAAACAGGGATAGTAATAGTGCTTAGCTCGCATTGGTGGCTTGGCACACACTGAGCTCCCAGTAAGTGTTAAATACGAATAACTTTGTGAAAAGGATAATAATAAGTGGCTTCAGAGGCTGTTGAGGCTCACTGGGAACCACCTTTAGGAAGAAGCGGAGTTTGCCAGAAATGAATCGAGAATGTAATGTCCAATGTTTTGCATTTCTTTTTTTTTTTAATTTTTTTTTAACGTTTATTTATTTTTGAGACAGAGAGAGACAGAGCATGAACGGGGGAGGGGCAGAGAGAGAGGGAGACACAGAATCGGAAACAGGCTCCAGGCTCTGAGCGGTCAGCACAGAGCCCGATGCGGGGCTCGAACTCACGGACCGCGAGATCGTGACCTGAGCCGAAGTCGGACACTTAACCGACTGAGCTACCCAGGCGCCCCTGTTTTGCATTTCTTGAGCCTGAAGAAAACACCAGCATTAGTTGGGCGTGTGGTGTGCTAGGATATAAGCAAGGCTTTTGAATCTGTGATATTTGTTGGGGCCAGAAAATAAAACAGTTTTTCATTTACCCTCTTAAGTTGAGGGGCAGAGGCCCTGAAAAATAGAGCGATAAGAGGCAGATTGGCAGGAGAAAAAGGTTTATTTCATATGACTATGGCAAGTCTGACAGGAATGAAGTGAAAAGTCCAAAGAGGCCGGAAGGCTTATGTACTATTTTAACGAAGAGTGATAAATGCGGAGACGGGATGCGACAAATGAAAAAGAATCTGAGCTTGTGGGAAGTTAAATATATGTGGGAAACTAAGGGAAGATAAGTGTTGTTCATTTGAGGCAGGTTTAAAATGCAGATTCCTCTCAGTGCCATCTCTAGGCTAAGAGTCTTGAGTTGTCTCCGATGATTGTCATTCTGCCCTTCCTGGTATTAGAGCGAGGAGCAGGGGGGAGGCCAGCGCAAAGGGAAATTCACGCTGTACTTTGAGGCAAGGCAGGGCGAAGGTAGAAAGCTTTGTTCTGCGTCTATTGTTTCTCAATTCCTTTAGTTCAAAATAACCCTTCTGCCAAAATGGCGTATTTTGGGTGGCATATTATTATCCACATCGTAGTATTTAATAACTCTCACACGATACTCCATAAATTGGGTACTCTGGTGATGTCCATTTTATATTTGGGTAAACTGAGGTTTGGAGAAGTACAGTACTTGCCACGTTTACAGAGACGGTAAGTGGTCGAACTGGGAATCAGTTCTGGAAATCCGGGTTTCATGAGTCTTGAATCAGCCCCCTCAGCCATCAACCTTCCTGGAACTCTGTGGACACAGCAGTGGCAGAGATCCTGAAACAGCCAGGATGACAAATAAATTCCAATTCTAACCATTAGATGAGGGAGAAAACTGCTCAGGATGGGCACTGGACTCTGGTTATTGTTAAAAGGAATTCATCATAGAGTGTCAGATGACAGACTTCTATTACAGGAAGAAGGGAAGCAAGTGCTGAAATTCTGAAGGAAGCCTTCAAGTCACTTGTCACTGTGGTTCCATAGTGACCAGTCATTTCTTCCTCCTTGGTTTGCATTGGCACTTGGTAGAGTCCTTGGGCATTTAAGTGGCCCCTTGTTTGTGGAATGAGAACATTTTGGTAGATTGGTGCTCCTCTCTGTAAATGTGACAGAAACTGCTCTGCTGCTGGAGAAAAAAACAATTAGGGCCGTCAAGACTCTTTAGGGTGGACTAATCGGCTTTTGTTAGGTAATCATTGTGTGCAAAATGAGCACGGAGAAACTAGTTGTAGAATCTGGCCATACAAAACAGGTTGTTTTGTTTTATTTTGTTTGGTTTTAACTCAACAAACCTGAATTCACGAAGCCTAACTTCAACCCCTGAAACTCAAATCTCAAACAATTGGCTCTTTTGCTTTAACTGCAAATTTATCCCAAGTGTTGATTACTTGGTCTGCCTTCCTACTCGAAGACCTCCACAATTCAGCCACATGTCCTTTGGTTTCCCACTGAATGGCTGTCAATATGCTTCCTCTTGGGGGATAGGAATTCTGAAGTCATTCTCCATTGGTGAGGCATTTGTAGACTGATTCCTGGTCATACAGATTCAGTCCCCATGTACCCACACAGTCGTATAGGCTAAAGTAGCACGATGCTAGAGCAAGTATGAGGGGAGATTCCGACGCCTAAATACAGACATGCCAACATACAGGCAACTGATGTATTATCTCCACACAAAAACGTCTCTGCTCAGGATCAAACGTAAGCTCCTTCACACAGAAGAAAGTCCGGGCCAGTAGTTACAAATACAGTCCTGGAGACAGAGCTTAGAGAAACCAGGTCCTGAAGGTGCCGCAGGAAATCCAAACACTCCATCCCGAAATACGTCACTTTGGTAAAGGGATCATTTTGAGTTGGAGGAAAATGAGAATCAACAGATGCAGAAAGAAGCCTTCTTGGAACCCCCATCATCTGACTAAAAGCAGAAACTTCTGAGAAATGAGGACTGTCCTCTCCTGGGGAAGTTTTATGGCAATGAGGTAGATGGGAAGTTGGCACCAAGATGAACCAGCACGAACAAATCTTCCTCTGTTAATTTTCCCAATAGATTTACCTTCCCACCGTTGGCTGCCCTCGAAGCCTAAAACCCTTTCCTTTCTCTTATCACTTCTGTACACATTTATTCTTCTTTGTTAAGATGCTATATAAGCCCCAAGTTCTAACCACCACTTTGAGTTACTTGTCACGGAGTTTCTCCTATGTACATGCATGCTGCACGTGTTAATTGGTTTTTGTTTTTGTTTTTTTTTTTCTTGTTAATCTGCTTTTTGTCAGTCTAATTTGTAGGGCTCCAGCCAGAGAACATAGGAGGTAGGAAAGTAACAGAAAAATTTTCTTTTCCTCCCCTACAATGCCAACAGGAGCCCTGATCAAGCTGAGCTGAAAGCCAGAACTATGACTAGATTTTTCAGACACGTACGTCAGAACACTTTTGTTCTGCCTAAACCATCTTAGGTGGGTTTTTCCATCACTCACATTCTATTTCCTGGCTATCAGAATTTTCTCCAATATCAAAGCCTGTTCAAATGCACCTCTCTGTGAAGCCTTCCTTATTCTCTGAAGTTTCCTTATTCCCTTTGGTCAGAGTGGTATCTGTCTGCCTCTCTCCCTCCTTCTGTTCCCCTGTAGGACTCAATCGGTGCTTCTCTAAATGTCCTTACCAAAGACACATTAAGTGCTTCGGGACTCTGGAGCTGGATTGCTTACATTGCAATTTTGGTTCAAACACCTACTGGCTATGTCGTATAATAGAATGTAACTTCAAGCCAAGATCTCTGTCTTGAGCCCTTTTCCTATTGTGCCACACATCTTGCTGTCCCATCCCCTGTGAGCAGGGCCCGTATTGTAGACCTATCTTAGAATTCCTGTGTTGTCGTCTGCCCTCCCTCTCATCAGAAGAATGATATTCCCTTGGCCTACTTACTATGCTCAGACTCCAGGTCTTTGCCTGGTCCTGCAAATATGTTGGAATCCCAGACTTCCTAAATCTTCTCCATTCTAATGATGCCTGGTCAGGATTACGACATAAACCAACCATCTCAGTGACTGACCCCTTCTTCTGGATTCTGGAAATGTCTGGTGCTTAAAGACAGATAAGTTTGATCTAGCAGTCTATCTTGACTATAAATAATTCATTCCACAGAATTAGAAAGTAAATTCAATTCCCTGACTACTATAAAATGTATTTTAAATCTGTATAGTCGGTCTTGCTTTTTTGTTTGTCTGACAGGCAGTCTGAAGGGTTAACTGTTGACAAAAGCCCTTCATTCAAATGAATAGACTCTGAAGAGTTTGTGGAAAGAATATTAAATCCAGATGTTCTACTAAGATGTTGTCCTTGAGCTAATGGGAAAATAAAAACAATATAATTTAACAGAATCAAAATGTACGTAAACAGAGAACAGAAAGGATTAAAGGCTTTTTAGACAATAGCCTGAGTTATGGTCCCATTTCTTCCACTTAATAATATATGACCATGGGCAAATCACATAATTTCTCAGTGTTCCCTTCTGCATAATGGGATTAATAATAAGCTATTCTATCCCTATTATTCTGGGCTGGGATGATAATCTAACTGGCTGACATACAGTTGCTTTGCTACACACAGAAAGTATTGTTGTTATTATTCCTATTTCCCAGCGACCCAGGGTGTAAAATCTAATTTCTGAGTGGGACTTTTACACAATATTTGGTAACTATTAAAGTACAGCATCCTCAAGAAATTCAAGCTTAATTCTTTGTGGAATGGCCATATTTGTTTTGTGCACAAAGAAAGTCATGTCTTAATTTAAGGAGTCTATTCCTGCTACTTTCGTGTTTAGATTGACCACTCTAATTAGATTAGGTGACAATAATATGATATAACTACATAATTATAGTTCTTACGACAGATGGATAAAAAATAGAGCAGAAAAGCAAGTGGGAGAATTGAATCCAGGTTTAGATGTTGGGTTAAAGGTTCTTAAGGTTTGTTGTTGTTTGTTGGGCTTGAGCTTACCCTGTCCTAATCAACTTTGGGTTTCTCTGCTTTAACATCATATAGCTTATTTTCAGACTCCTCATCATTGGTGTGAACTTAGATTCTTAGGTGTCATGGAATTTGTTTCCTTAAAAGTATCCCTTAGCAAGATTAATATCACTGAGGTCTGCCCCTAGATTGTCACTATGTTGACATTTGCACTGATGTTGCCAAAGCAATCTGTGTAAAACTGACAGTTCCTTAGCAGTAATCAAGGGAGTGACACCAAACTTTACTAATAATCATTGATTGTATTCTTATCCACCATTAACTTCTAATCTTGACTTCCTGAATACCTCCACGTAGGAAAAGCCTCACACAGGATGGCCACATAGTGTCTGGGATGCTGGACCACTGGGGCACTGAGCGCATAGATGTCAGGGAAGTCAAGAACATCTGGACTTTGGTTTGGGCAACACAGGAACTCAGGATGAACTGGGACAAACGAGAGATTAGAGGACCTTCTCCTGGTTCTGGGCTCCAACCCAGATTCTGGACAGATTCAAGCTCTAATAATGTCTAAAATGAAATTCTGCCCCAGACAGGTGGGATGGGAGCTTCGAGAAAAAAAAATGAAGTTGATTTAAAGGAAATGAGAAAATGCCAATGGTATAATTCTGGCACATTTGAGTTTGTGGGTGGAGATGAATATCTGCTACTACGATAATGTGTGCTGCATTTATATTCTCCCTGTTTAGGGGACAGCTTATTTTATGGAAGATGCGTCATTGTGTGGCACTGCTTTTGTCCTAAAGCCAAGCTGAAGTTTATTATGCTCTGCTGAGACACTAATGTCTTGCAGAGTGTTTTTAAGGCAACTGATGACACACCGGAAAGAGCAGGATCAGAATTTGGAAAACCTTTGGCACATTCTTTGGAGAATGGACAAATATAAGAAGAAAGGAGTCTAATAAGGGAAGAAACAATTCACTAAAAGAAGAAAAATAAATGGGGGTAGAGAAAGTTGAGTTTGAATACGACATTACCCACTTAGTCACTGGATCAGAGGACAAACACAAATCAATAATTCCAGTCATCTCCTGGAATAATTCTTTTTTTTTTTCTAAATAACACTCCTCCTCTCATTTTAAATCCACCCAGATCAGAATTTTCCTTTTGCTCCCAGAACCCACCCCATCCTAGCGAACCCACTTCATTTATTTCTTCATTTGGAAAATATGTTTTGAATACTTCCAGAGGTGCCAGTCATCACATGCATAAAGAAAATACCACACAGTCTTCACCATAGCCACAAAAAACAATCCCATTTAAGTTTATTTCTTTCTCTTCTAGGCACAAAACTAGATGCAAACAGGCTAAGAGAAGATTAAATAAGTAAGTTGCCTTGATTATACAGCTAGTAAAGTTGCAGGGTGGGATTTAACTTTAGGGTAGGCTAAGTTCAAATGTAGATGACAGGCTCAAAAACAGACCATTCGCTGACCATTCCCTGTATTTAAATATTTAAATCCCATGCCTATCTGAATTTCAGAAAGGACTTCACTACCAGGAAAAGGCCTGGCAACCCTCCCTGCAGTTAAGTAGAGTCAGGTGATGGTGTAAGCCAGTAGAATGTGGGTGGAAGTGATATACGTCACTTCCGGGCCTGACCCCTAAAAACCTCTCTCACAATCCCCCAATGGGCTCTATTTTTCCTTGTCTGCCAGCCAAATGCTAATAAGCTAGTAGAAGATTTGGAGGACGGAGGGGATGAGGAGATCACAGGATGGAAGAACCTGAGACCTTAAATGACTGTGGGGAGTAAATCAGCCCTGACTAACTCCCACTGGACCAGACATGAGTGCGAAAAAACCTACCCTTATTATTTTAAGCCACTGTGAGAGTTGAGGCTTGTTTCAGGAGTTAGACTACCATGAATAATGCATGCGTCCTTACATAAAGTGCATAGTCCAGTAGCGAAGACGGAAATATAAAAATATCACACCCCACAATAAATAATTACATCCCTCAGATATATAATGGTGTTTGCGAACTCTCTTTGGTAACAGATTCATAGAATTGCAGCCCTAAAAGGAAGTGTGACAGATCTTCCCACATGTGATGCTGGAAAAAGGAGTAAAACACACAAATGTTCCAGGGGCCAGGCCTCACACGTGCAAGCGTGAGAATATTTGAAAAGCAGTCAAATGTGAGACAATAGGGCGTCACGGGAAATGGGTTTCAACTAGAAAATGGCACGACCATACCAAAAAGCAATCATATTGACTCCCAAAGACCTTACTGGCTAAATAATAAATGTCTACTGGTTAATTTGCCTATGGAAGCCACAGTTATCATGTGGGAGATTTCACTTAGGTGTCTGTAGATGGCCTATGCAAGCTCTGATTGCCAAGAAGTTCTTGCGTATATACTATTTTCTTATCCATTGTCCCCAATATCCATATTGTCTTATCCATTGTCCCCAACATCCATGATATTAGGAATATCATCTGAAAGAAAAACTTCCAGTCCAAGATGCCACAGTTTCTTGATCTTCATGCTTTATTCCTTTGAGACCTAAAAGTTCTGATTTCCGAGAGTCCAAATTATTAATATATAATACATAACTCTTGACAAGATCAGTTACCTAATTTGTGAGGCCCTTTGCAAAATGAAAACGTGTGGCCCCCCATCCAAAACGCAGGAAAGAAATGCGATTAAAAAACACTAAAATATTAAACCTTCTCTTTTGTGGTTTCTCTCTTGATATGTCATGGTGTTTTATTTAATGTGTGTGAGAAGTCAGTGAGATGACTCATTTTCAGAAATACCAAATAAAACCTGTGCTGTCTAGTTAACAATAGGTTTACAACCTGTTGGAAATACGTACGAACACCCCAGCCCCCAACAGTGGAGTCCCAAACACTTAGACACTTCACTTCCTCGTTCTTTTTCCCCCTTCTCCATTTCGTGGGCTTATTTTTTGCGGGCTTTGCAACGAGCACGCACCAAAGAACTGGAGTCTCTGTGTCACCTCAAGTAATGTACATTTGTTCCAATCAGACTACTTTGTGCCTTACGTAGGCATAGGCGACTTCCGGGTACGGCTGTAACCTCTGAGGAACCACGGGAGGGGCTTGCACGCTAAGAGATAAATTGCCTGCTGTAACTGCCCTGAGTGTGCCTGTCCATCAGACACCCACTCTTGCAAGGACGTTGATGAAAGCCTCGCTTCACTGTGCTCTGCGAGTCTATGCGTCCCTTCTTCGATTGGGTCAGTGGGCTTATTTCTCACAGTGTATATTTAATGTTGTTAATTTAATTTAAACTAATCTGATTTAATTTTGTCATTTAATGGCATGCTCCCTTGGGTACTGGATGCGCCTGGGGAAATGCTGATCTCTGCGGGAACCTGGGGCCCCATTCCATGACTCACTATGTAGCGCTGCGTCTGATGTGCTGGGCCCTGGCTGGGGACAGGCAGGTCCTCCAAAGGCACTGCAGCCTCCACACCAGGATGCACTTGGTTCCTGGATCAGGTGTGGTGAGAGGCTTGCCATGGTGGAGTCACCCACTGAATGCATTTGTGGAGCTGCCCGTCCAGGGTGGGGCGGCTGCTGCCATGCCCATCCAGTAGATGCTGCAGGACACAGGCACCCAGCGGCAGCCTTTTGGCATCCATGCCTCGGCCAGAGTCACCGTCTGCCTACCCCGACCACCTACCTTACTTGTCACCCAGAGCACTACAGGTGGGGAGTGTGCAGCCAAGAACCCAGAGAGGCGGCCGGTGTGGAGGTGGTGGGAAGAGGGACCACATCTGAGCCGAGCCTCAAAGTGCCCCGCCCATGCTCCACTGTTCCATCAGACTTCATCCACAAAACACAGATTCAAAGATACAGTCACTAAGAATTTCAAGATGGTGACTACAGAATAGTAACACCAAGCAAGTGTGGAGCCCTTCCGAGTGGGGGGCCCTGTGCCACTGCCCTGCTGGAAGACCCATAAAACCAACTCTGATCATGGACCGTCTACCGCCTGCTGAGCACAGGGATGCAGCTATTACCAAAAGAGAGCAAATTTCTACCCTGATGGCGTTTACATTCTAATCAAGTCCTTATGGAAATGCAGATGAGCATGGGAGGAGTCACGCTTCAATGAACAGTTTAATTACAGGGAAGGTCAGCAAATGGTCAACATTTGAGACTTCCTTAAAGATGTGAACTTTGCACCGCCCTGGGTTTGGACCCTGCTCTTCCACTCTTACTAGTGTGTGACGGTGGGCCATTCACTCAACATTCGCTAAAGCTATTTCCTCATCTGTAAAATGGGAATGATAATAGTACCTATTTCTATAGGCAGAGAGCCTAGAGGGGAACATGCTCATGTTCATTCTTAGTATTTTGTAGTAGTGGTGTTGATGGTAGCTTTAGGTTAAGGGAGCAGAAATAAAGCACATGAAATTGGAGACAGCAGGAAAAAGGAGAGTAGTCAGATGGAGGAGGCGTTTATCTCATTGCAGCTAACTGACCCAACGTTGGGTTATTTTTCCTTATTTAAAGCTAGCTGAATTAAATTGTCTTCTTTTTTTCTTCACAGGATCGACTGAATGATTTGGCACTGTGTGAAAAAAATGTAACGGTACAGCTTCCTTTTATTTTTTGTTAAAGGAAACTTGGGTTTCTAAGTGAAGTGAAGCAGTTTCTGGTTTCTAGAGGCAAGGAGATGATCGTGTGTAATGGGCCTCTCACTATACCATGAGTCATGAAATTTGGCATTTATGGTTATTTCCACCACTGGCCTGCTAAGTGCATTCTCTTCAATCTCTGGAGAATCGTAGTGGTACTGCTTGTCACATTTCCTTCTGAAGTATTTTGAGGATCAGGTCAAATTCTTAAAATACTAGCAATTTAATGAAAGGTATTTGCTTAAAGAGGAGGCAAATCAATGCAGACACTCTGTTTCCTAATTTTAAAAAAAGAATCCAGGAATTGTCCGAAATACAGTTGGATTTCTACACATCTTGATTGTGACCTTCCAGAAAAGCATTCATAAGTCTGGAATTTCCCAGGATTCTTTGCCTGGAATTAGTGTTAAATTACCAGAAAATCGATATGACACGTAGTATCCATTTATGTAGATAGTAATTCAATACACCCGCCCCCCCCCCACACACCTCTCATTGTAGTGCTCCAATTCAGGAGAAAAGGGTGTATCCTAACCAGAGATGGAAAGGATTCATTTCACAAGTTGTTCTATATAATCATCCCTAGTTGGAAACATACGTTTATTCATGATAAAACAAAATTTCTATAGTTTTTATACTCATCCTGAAAAACAGATCCTGTATTTTTTTCAGCTTTAAAAATTTTTATCTTAGATTTATTTTCATTATTCATCATGCAATTCCCTCAAGCCCCGCCTAGTACACCATTAATATGAACTGCACCCGATCTAACTCATCTCCATTTTTTCTCTCCATCTTCCTTTCTCCCACTCCATGTGTGTGTGTGTGTGTGTGTGTGTGTGTGTGTGATTTCAGCAATTTTCCTTTCACATTTCCACAGTCAGAAGTCCTTTCTATGCCTGGCTGAAAGCCCAAGATATCTAGACCATCTTATAAAATAAATCCTTTCTATCTCTGGTTAGTGCACGCTCTGAAAATCCACGTGCAAGGAAGAGATCACAGGGTTAAAAACTCAAAGAGCTGGGGGAGGGGGAGAAAAAGAGAAGGGAGCCTGGGAAGAGTGGATAGAAAACATTTGGTTCTTCATCTGGACTGAGTTAATCACTGTACCTTCAACCAGAGCCTCAAGACATCCCAAGAGAATTCCTGGAGTCTCTCAGGAAACAGATTACTCCATCTGAGTGAAATATCCCTTGGAAAATAAATTACAGAGAGAGGGAGAAAGAGAGAGAGAGAAGGAAAAAGAATGCTTCAGGCTCCCATATGTCTATTTCAAATGATTTATCCTCTCTCTGGAATACTTGAGCCTCTTTATGCCTTGGGTGTATTTTGTTTAAAATAAAATCCAAGTGACTATATGGAATTCAGCGACCTAGATTCTGCCCAATTTTTGTATTCCTTTAGAAATTCCTTTAGAAATTAAATAGGTAGTAATTATCAGGCACCATAATGGAATTTTCCTACTTCTCAAGGGAAGATGAAGAAGTGACTCAGTATCTCCTCATTTAAATTACGTCCAGTTTTAAACAAAGCTTTGTTTAAAATCCCTTGAGGGGCGCCTGGGTGGAGCAGTGGGTTAAGCGTCCGACTTCAGCCAGGTCACGATCTCGCGGTCCGGGAGTTCGAGCCCCGCGTCAGGCTCTGGGCTGACGGCTCAGAGCCTGGAGCGTGTTTCCGATTCTGTGTCTCCCTCTCTCTCTGCCCCTCTCCCGTTCATGCTCTGTCTCTCTCTGTCCCAAAAATAAATAAACGTTGAAAAAAAAAATTTAAAATCCCTTGATATTTGTCATAAAGGTCCGGAGCCAGAAGTAAGCTCGCACATTTCGTTGTGTCTGTTTAGGACCAGTTACAATATTTATGGCCTGCCTTCCACATGTGACGGAAATGACTGTAAGTTTCTGTGTATGTGTGTGCATGTATACAGAGGAACACTTAGATGCCCTATACTATCACTAATGGTTCTGTCCATACTTGAAGGCCTTTATGAAGTTTCTCATTGCTAAGTACTCCTCAAGAGAGGAAAACGGGAGGCAGGGAGATGGGTGGGAAGAGAGGCTAACATGTCTTTGGAGGCCTGTTGTGTGTGAGACACTGCCCTTGGCATAAAGCGCAGAGGCTGATCCTGTGCTTGTCTGATCCTGCTTCCGCCCTTTATTGGATAATTGAATCTGGGTAAGTTATTTAACTCTCTGAGCCCCAGTTTCTTCATCTGTAAAATAAGAATATTTATGCGATGATATCTAACATTTAAAACGTTTTTTTTCATTTATCTGGGGAGAGAGAGAAGGAGAGAAAGAATCCTAAGCAGGCTCCGAACTGTCATCATAGAGCCTGATGCAGGGCTCAAATTCACAAACTGTGAGATCATGCCCTGAGCCAAAATCAAGAGTAGGACGCTTAACCGACTGAGCCACCCCGGTGCCCCTAATATTTTTTGAGTGTGTTTTTTTTGTACCAGGTGCTACTCTAAGTGCTTATGTGCACACAGAACCCTACAAAGTAGGTACTAGGGATAGAAGAATAAATTTAAGTAAAGTGCTTCGCAAATAAGTGTTTAGCAATGGCTACTATTATTATAATAATGTATTTTATTATTATCTAGTGTCTTATAGATATAACAGATCTCAGTTAATTTTCTCAAAACCCCTATAAATTTTTTTTAACGTTTGTTAGAGTCAGAGCATGAGCAGGGGAGGGGCAGAGAGAGGGTGACACAGAATCTGAAGCAGGCTCCGGGCTCTGAGCTGTCAGCACAGAGCCCGACACGGGGCTCGAACTCATGACCTGAGCCAAAGTCAGATGCTTAACCAACTGAGCTTCTCAAAACCCCTATAAAGTTGATATCATCCATTTTTTTATTCATGAGGAAGCTAAAGGAAGTCAGGGAATTTGTAACGTTTACTTAGCTGCCAAGAGATAGAGCAGGAGATTCAAATTCAGGTCTCTGTGGTTTTAAACATGTTCTCTTTTTAATATATTACCAATTTTTTTTTTTTTCCGATCTGTGCTATAGAAACATTGTCTTCTGCTCTGTGGCTGCAGGATTTCCTCTCATCTGTGCCCCTGGACTTGGTTCCAACAGCTTCATTGAGAAGAGGGCTCAGCTTTCCAGGGCACCTGTGCTTGAGGTGGCATGTGAGAGTATTTGCACAGATGTGTTTAGGTGTTGCTGACATTATGCCCCCATCCCTGACGCCTTACCTGGGAGAGCTCCTGGAACCTCCATCAGCATCACCACCACCATCACGTTGCCCTAACTCACCCTCGCTCAGCTTCCGAGGCTTAGTTTGGGCGTCATGTCCTTAAGGAGGCCTGCCCTACCCGCGGACCCTCTTTTTGTCTAGTCACTTATTCAGCAAATATTTGAGAGGGCCAGCTGTATGGCAGGCATCCTTCTAGAAGCTGGAGTACAATATTGAAACTCCCTGCCCTTGGGAGGCTTTCATTCTTGTTTAGGTTGGTTTCCCGCAGCATCCTGAAATTCTCGTTCATAACCTCGCGTGCTTGTGGTGATATATTTGGAAGAATTTAAATCAAAGCTATTCTTCCCCATTAATTTCTTCTTTTTAAAAAAAAAACTTTTTAAAATATTTACTTATTTATTTTGAGAGAGAGAGAGAGAGAGAGAGAGAGAGAGAATGTGAGCGGGGGAGAAGCAGAGAGAGAGGGAGAGAGAGAATCCCAAGCAGGCTCCATGCTGAGCGTGGAACCTCACGCTGGGCTTGATCCGGTGACTGTGAGTTCAAGACCTGAGCCCATATCAAGAGTTGGGTGCTTAATTGACTGAGCCACCCAGGTGCCCCTCCCCATTAATTTCTACATACAAAAAAAGGCACAGACCACATGAGATTTTCTCCATTAGAATGGAACTTTGCACACAGTAGGCACTCAAGGAATATTTGCTGAATGACTGACTCACAGTGGACACATTAATTCATCTTTTTTTCCAGGAAACCCTAGCAATGGGCGTTCTCAGTACCAACTCCCAGGAGCTTCTCAGGTGCTCTGAGCTCAGACATCCAGCCTAGGAGTGAGACACAAAAAGCCCGTAGTCTCAAAGAGAGCTCCCTATTGTGACCCATTTTTTGTTGGTGATCCCTCCCCTGGGGACGTGGAGACAAAGGAGTCTTCACACTGTGCTAATGCCAGTATAGATTGGTACAGCCATTCTGGTAAGCAATCTTGCAGAATTTAGTCAAATTAAGTACACACGCATCCAGTGTTCCAACAGTACAGTTCCTGGGTGTATATCCCAGAGATGTTCTCCCACAGGTCTGAGAAGACATATGCATTAACATTAACTGCAATATTATTTGTGGGCACCTGCCCATCACTGGAGTGCAAATGGGTAAGGTGTTGTGGAGACGCACAATTGGTCCATCATGCAGCAGCCAGGAACAACGAATCCCAGATACAGACAGCAGTATGGAATCTGGCAACATATAGCCACACTAATGTTGAGTGGAAAAGGCAGAAAACAGAATGCGATGCTCAACATAACCATTGATGTAAGTTGAAAATCCATGAACACAAAACGTTACATGTTTTGCAAAACACTTGCAATTAAAATATCCACACTAAACACATTAAAATGATTGCCTGTGGTGAAAGGAGCACGGGGGTGGGGATGGAGGGATAAATGGAAATTTAGTTATGTAATAATGTAGCTTATTACATAAATTAATATTTTTATTTTAAATTTGTTTAATGTTTATTTCTGAGACAGAGAGAGAGAGAGAGAGAGAGAGAGAATGAGTGGGGGAGGGGCAGAGAGAGGGAGAAACAATCTGAAGCAGGCTCCAGGCTCTGAGCTGTCAGCACAGAGCCCAACGTGGGGCTCAAACTCACAAACCGTGAGATCATGACCTGAGCCGAAATCGGTCGCTCAACCGAATGAGCCACCCAGGCGCCCCTACATAAATTAATTTGTAAGTAAAATAAGGGAGAGGGCTTTCAGAGACTATTGATGTCACTGAATAGAAGATTCGAAAGCAAGCAAACAAAAAATGCTTGTCAGCCTCTCTGCCCTGTCTGGGGCACCGCTTGCCGGGCTTGTCTGTCTGTTGTGTCCATTCCTGATGTCACCTGTAAGTCATATGGCTTGCAGAGATACTTTGAAGTGTTTTAGATTTGTTTCTTCTTCATTGATGGTCACCCTTGCTCAGTCTTTGCTATGGCGGCTGCTTGACGACTCTGAGTTCCCAGCGGATGCTTCTGTCCAGCTCTCAGAGGAATTTGGCAAAACAAGCCATCACTGCAGCCGGCTCATCTGGTTCAGCTCCAGGAAGTCGCTGTGAATGATCTCTCTCTCTTGCTGCGGATGCTGAGGTCTAGCCTGCTCATTCAAATGTGGCATCCTGGCAGGGCCCGGTCTCTTTGTCATGTAGAAATGTTGACGTGACTCCTGCTTTTAGTCTAGATCTTGATGTCACATCGGTGGGGCTTTGGTTCTTGGGATGTATCTGGAGTTTCCTCAACAAAGACAGGTGTCTAATGTTCCTTTGTCCACTCCCAGCACTGCGGTTGATGTTGAAATTGACATTGTTGTCTTGCCACAGCTCCCGAATCACTATTTCCAGAACCCTCTCTGGTTACATACGTGTGCCTCTCCCTAGTAGAATCTGAGGACCCAGTTTTCCTCCACTTACTAGTATATGAACATCTCTTTTTCCACGTTTACAAACATTAGAGCCATATCATTCTAGTGCATGGCTTCATACTTTTCATTGTATTGATGTCATAATTATGTAACCAAATTCCTACTGATAAATGTTCAGGTCATTTTAATTTATCAGTACTATAAACTCTCTGGTAATTAACATCCTGTTGTTTATTTAATTAATTTTTTTAAAGGTTTATTTATTTTTGAGAGACAGCATGCAAGGGGGGGGGGGGCAGAAAGAGAGGTGGACAGAGGATCCAAAGCCGGCTCTGTGCTGACAGCAGCTAGCGGGTTGTGGACCTTGAACTTACAAACTGCAAGATCATGACCTGAGCCGAAGTCAAACGCTCAACCAACTGAGCCACCCAGGTGCCCCGTTTGTTTATTTTAACACGTTTATCCAGTTATTTCCTTAGGGCTAATTTCTAGGGGTGGGACTTCTAAGTCAGAGCCTTAAAAAAAATTTTTTTTTAATGTTCATTTATTTTTGAGGGAGAGACAGAGAGACAGAACGTGAGCAGGGGAGGGGCAGAGAGGGGGAGACACAGAATCTGAAGCAGGCTCCAGGCTCTGAGCTGTCAGCCCAAGCCTGACATGGGGCTTGAACTTGTGAACCACAAGATCATGACCTGAGCCCAAGTCAAAGGCTTAACTGACTGAGCCACCCAGAGGCCCCAAAGGTAGAGACTTTTAAACAGGCTTTTCTACATGTTGCCAATTTTTTCTCCAGGAAGGTTCCACCAATTTAAACTCCCATCCAAAGTGCATGCATGTGCCTCCCTCCCCAAAACCTCACCAGGACTTGGCATCATCAGTATCAGTCTTCTTGATCATTCCCATTCTGACATCTGGTTCTTCTTTTGAAGCCTGGGCTCCATCACCAGTAGCTTGACCTTTTTCAAGGTCAAGCAGGCATGGATGGCACTTCATTATTTAAAGAGCTAGCTTCCCAAGGGGACACATCAACTTTCTTCATAAGCCAGTATCTGTTCATCCTGGATTTCAAGGTTGAACTAAATTTCCCTTTAAACGTGTGCCTGGATTTCTGAGTTTTACTGGCAAGGATAGATTGGGCCTGTTTCAAAGCTGAGTAAAATTAATGGCCAAGTGAAGGATTGTCTGTGGCCAGGGCTGACCTAAACTGGAAAATCATTGTCAGGACACTGCTCAACTGCACCTAGGTCACCATCCCTCTGATTTATCTTAGAACTTGAGGTAAACAACATATTTCTGTTCTTGAAAAATCTGTCTCTTGTTCAATCATGCTATTTGTTTTAAGGGGTTTAAATTTTTTGGGTGAATAATGAAACGTCTCACTTAGAGCTAACAATATTAACACGCTTCATCAGATTTTTTTACTGAAGTAGTGAGATAATTACAGAAATTATGACATTTAATTTCCTAGAAATAATTTAACCTTATAATTTGTGTGTTTTTTTCATTTCAGAATATTACTTCCATAAATACACACACACACACACACACACTAAATAATTTTTTTCCCTCCAGGACTCACTGTCCTCTCAAGAGTTAATTTTCTGTGCCTTATTTAAAATATGGTCAAAACAGAGCTCCTGGCTTTGTCCTGCCAGCTCCTGAGTTGGAGAAGACATTTGTCAGCTTGCACTTGCTCTTGTGTCAGTCGAGGGTGAAGTCCAGCCCAGGGCTCCACGTGGGTCCTCATGTGACCCAGGTGCCTCTTTTTAGGCTGATTTTTGGAAAGAAGTTACAAGTGTTACTCAACCTATGTGCACATTTTATGGAGTTCTTTCTAAAAGATAAAGTTATAAATGTGACTTTGCCCGTCCTAAGGCAAGTTTACCGGATGACTTCTAGGACCCGTGAATGCGGAGAAGGGTGGTTCCAGAAAGATGGGCTGGCTGCAAGCGATGGCTGAAGGAGGATAGATGTATGAGCTGGGGGTGAATGATCAGGGTTATTTCCTGCACACAAGACCCAGGATTTCAAATTGGGGCAGCAGAGGCTGAGAGCACAGACTTTAAATGAGGTAAAAATGAGTCCAAATCCTTAGCCAGCTCTGCCATGTTCCCACTGTGTGACCTTGACCATGCTATTTTTCTTCTCTCAGCCTTAATAATGTTATTTATTTTTGGACTGCTTTAAGGATTAAGTGAGCAAATGCATATAAAGCTCTTAGGCTGGCACTCGGTGCAAAAACTTGTCAATAATGAGAATTGTCACCACTATTCATTGAGACATGGGGGGTCATCTCTCTCCCAAGACAGTGTTAGGCAAACTACAAGCCCACAGGCCAAATCCTGCCCGCTGTCTGATTTTGTACAGCCTGTGAGCTTGGGATGGTTTTTACATTTAGAAATGGCTGAACAAAGATCAAAAGAAGAATGATATTTTGTGACATGTGAAAATGATATGAAATTCAAATTTCAGTGTCCATAAATAAAATTCTGTCAGAATACAGCCACAGCAAATGTTTACGTATTATCTACAGTTATTTTTGTGCTACAAAGGCAGACTTGCACAGTAGCAATAGTGACCAGATGGCCAGTAAAGCTGAAAATACTGACTCTGGCCCTTTACAGAAAGTTTGCCAGCCCCTCCCTTGGGGAGTTGGGGAGCACGGAGCCTGTGAGGACTTTGGTCCTTGCTTAGGGTCAAGGAGGGTGCTGTTCTCTGTCCCTTTCCACACGTGTTGTCTCATTCTCGCTAATGGAACCATTTGCTCAGAGCTGTTCCCTGCAAAACCCAGAAGGATCGTCCTTGGCAATGGTGTGCTAGTAAATGCTCAAAACTGGCTTTACAGGAGAAAAAGGAGCCGTGATATGTACCATTGGCTGGTTTGGCTGGTTTGAATAATCACACCACGGTTGACTTCAAGCCACCAACATGTCATCAGCTGGCTTGTAAAATTCTTAAGACTTTAATCACCCGTTCTCATGAGCCATGCCAGCCAGCAATAGCACAGCCTTGCCCTTGACCTCCACTACTACGCTGCAGCCTGGAGCTCCAGGGGGCCATGTCTTTACTGCACAGGGGGACCCTGATTGGTGACTGAGTAACAAGGAGAGGGCTTGACTTAGGTTTCGGTGAGGGGCTTATCCCAGAACACATGTTATTTAGAAATACTGACCATCTATGAGAGATTTGGTACGGAGGAAAGCTGACCCACATATGAGGAAAGTACTGTGAGCAAAGTTGGTGAGTAATACAGTAAGAGATTTGGTACATTTGGTTGGATCAGAAGGTCCCAGGGATGCTACAAACCCTACAGATTCATCTAACTTTCTTTCCTCCCTGATGCTGGCTTTTTTCTGAGCATGACTGAAGGAGTGAGCCACAAGGATATCTCCAGAGACAGCTTCCAGCTGAGGGAGAAGAACAGGTGCAAAGGTCCTGGGGTCATTGCCTCTTAATTCACTTCCTCCTTTGCTATTTCTGTGGGCCCTGACTCTTCAACTTGGTTTTTACTTTGGGGAAGTATTGGGTTGTTTACACATTGACTAGACTGGGAGCTCCTAGAGGCTAGAACTCTCTTACTTGTCTTTGTATCCCTAGTGTCTAGCACAATGCTAGTTATACAGTGAGTGTGCAATAAACAGGGCACATGATGCAGCACCTGATTAATCTAATTCCCTCTCTACACCTCCTCTCTATATTCTTTCCAGCAATTTGTTTAGGGGTTCTGAGAGAGAATCTTACCTCCATGAAGCAAGCACTTCCACAGTCCCACGGAATCCCTTTCCTCCTCTTTGGGCAGCCCATACCTTCCCCTTTCTGATATTCTTATGTGTCAGGACTGAATTTTCCTCTTCACACATCCCAGGCACAGATTTGGAAGTTAAGACAGAGAAGCATAGCAAGGGTTATTAAACAAGCGTTTGCCAACAGAGTGCACAGAGCTTTAGAAGAGGCTTGAGGCCCTGTGGCAATTTTCCGCTTTCAGACCAAGTCAGAGGATGGAGGGTGGAAAGAGACAGACAGCAGCTCCCCCCCCGCCCTGCCCCCACCATTTGACCAGTGGGTGAAACTAAAGAATAGCAACCGTGGCCAATGAAAGCTGTCTGGAGAGTTTTCACCTAGCCCTCATTCTCCTTCAACTGCCAATATGTCTCTCACCTATCTTTCTCTCTGCCCTCTGCCCAGCCACTCATCACTTTCTTGTGGTCACTGATTTGATACAGAGACAGGCAGTGTTGAACCCGCATGATGTGGAGTCAGTCCCAGGCTGTTCCCCACGTGATCGGGGCTGTGCAGGGCCAGCTACAGTGAGAACTTATTTGGGGCAGGAAATACATGAACTCATAAAGAGTTATTTTTGCATTACTTGTTTTTCTGATTATAACTATACTCCAAAACATATTTGGATTGAAGCTTTAAAAAGCTTGATGCATAAAAGCCCGCAGGGTGTTCTGAGCACAGGATAATTTTAGTTCAGACCACCGGTCATGCTAATAAGTGAGGGCACTTTTCCACTTTAGGCTCTCATTCCTGCTCCGTTTGAACAGAAAGCAAACTTCAGATTTGCCTGTGGTTTGTGCGCTAGCTTACTTTGCTCAGAATACTCTGGAAGGCTTTGCTGGGTGAGGGAGGTTAGCTCTTGGTCAAAACAGGCAGACTAAACCAAATCAAAGATTTATTCGTGGGAGCCAGTTTCCAACTCTTGGCTTCCTCAGGGACCCTTGAATAAGGATCCACACAGGACCAGGAAATGGTTTTCTTCTTCCTCACTTTTCCTGTTTGTGTGTGTGTGTGTGTGTGTGTGTGTGTGTGTGTTTAGTGTTGCTACTACAGAGGAAGGGATAAAGAATGACTATAGATTCACCCAAGTGTTACCTAAAATTCACCACGGTTCACTGTAAATACTATATTTCATCAATTCAAAGGTATACATTTTTTCACATTTTAATATTTCTAATATCAAAATAAGCCCCATGATCTATAATATACCATAGTTTAATTGGTAGTAGTTAGTAATTTTCTTAGTCATACACAGAATTAATGATGTGTGTGACAATCAATGGTATCTTAGATTCAATGACATATGGGATCTGACTTGGATACTTTATCTGTACCTGTAGCTGTAAAGGCAGAGCTCACCTGTCAAAGTCCTCAAAGGTCATAAAATCAAGGTATTGCACCATGAAAGCCCATTTCTGCCATCTCCAGTATTATTGGCTTAATGTTCTGCTGTGTCTCTCTATATTATGTAGTTCACAGTTACTGAGTTCTTAACTGCAGTCAGGCAATATTCTAAGCACATTAGGGATCTAGTCTCACACTTTCGTGAAGTAGGTGTTACTATCCTGTTTTAATCAGGGTCCAGGCAGGAGAGAGAAACCATGCTAGTTATTTAAACATAGAAAAGTGAGGGGGGGCGGCAGGGGGGTGCCTGGGCGGCTCAGTCAGTTAGGCATCCAACTTCAGCTCAGGTCATGATCTCACCATTCATGAGTTCAAGCCCTGCATCGGGCTCTGTGCTGACAGCTCGGAGCCTAGAGCCTGCTTCAGATTCTGTGTCTCCCTCTCTCTCTCTGCCCCTCCCCTGCTGGCACTCTGTCTCTGTGTCTCTCAAAAATAAATAAACATTAAAAAAAATAAAAAAATAAACATAGAAAATGGAACAGAAAGACTTGTTAACCAGGTATAAAGCTGATAACTGGTAACTAAAAGAGTAGGGAGAGAACTCTAAGGTATCCAGGAGGCAGTAGCTGTAGGAAGCAGGTACCACCCCTGCTGGGGGAGCAAAGGGAAGAGGCTGGAATCATTCAAACTTAGGAATGTGGAGGAGGCGAACTCAGACCCAAACCTTAGGCCCGTGCTGGCACGGGGGTACCTGAGGGGGGCCCAGGGAAGCTGGGAGAACTGCAAACTGTATAAAAGAATTGCTGTGGCTGTGGTGAAGAAGCCTGGGGGAAAATGAAGCTCTCAGGAACAGGAAGCAGGAACAAGCCCTTTCCTCCTTCTCAGCCAGCTGGCAGAGCCGAAATGTAGTCGTAGCCCCAGCATTGCAGAGCAGAGTACAGAGGGCTGGTTTGAAGAGGGAAAAGAGCTAAGTATCTGGAACCTGGCCTTACTTTTACATAGGAAGAAACTGAAACTCAGGAATATTACAAGTAGCGGGCATATTACTCCAAATCATGCAAATCTGAGGATACAAAGCCAGGATCTGAAACCAGATCCACCCGACTCCATACTCTATACACTTAATAACTAGCCAGACTTCTTTCCTATCTGTTGTCTTCTGTGTGTTTCTTTGTCTTTTTCATGTATTCAGACAACGGTTATTTCTTGAGTGTCTACTCTCTGTCAGGCACTGTGCTTGGCTCCAGGGAAACTAGCAGCAAATGAAACAGACACACTTGTCCTCAGGGAACTGACAATCTAGCTCTATTTCGGTGGGTAGTATTTTGTCTTCCTGTGGCTTGCTCTCTCCCTCTCTCTCTGACTCTGTCTTTTTGCCAGTGCTTCTAGTCTGCAAGGGTATATTCCTTTTTTTCCCATAATTTAATATCTGCTTTTCTCTGCCTTGCTGTCTCGATCTCTTTCTATGTTTTTTTAGTTTGTCCTGGTCCCTTTTTCAACTAATATTACCTGCTTTTTCCTTCCTCATATTTCTCTTCCTGTTAGTGGCCAAGATGTAGACCCAAGTGTAAATTCTGTTTGTGTTTTCTCTTTTGACAATTTTCATGGGCTTTGTTATTAAAAATTTTTAAGCTGGGGCGCCTGAATGGCTCAGTCGGTTAAGCATCCAGCTCTTGGTTTTGGCCCAGCTCACGATCTCACGGTTTGTGGGTTCCAGCCCCACGTCGGGCTCAGCGCAGCTGGTTCCCCAGCGGAACCTGCCTGGGACCCTCTCTCTCTTCCTGTCTGTCTCTGTCCCTATCCTGCTTTGTCTTTCTCTCTCTCATAAACTTTTTGAAAACATTTGAAGATTTTTTACGTGAATGAATGAAATAGTGTACAGTTCTTTATCTTACAACGCAAACAAATGTAATTCAGAGGCTTTTGCTTTTTGGACTTTCATTTTCATATGTGGCTAGCTATCCAAGGGAATCAGTCATTAAGAGAACAATGCAATAGATCAGAGGAAGCACAACATTTATAATACTTTTTACAGGCAGGACTTCCAAGCCACCAGTCATGCTAGCAAATTCCTTTATGTTTAAAGAGTGACCGTGGGTGTAGTGGTTAAGGGTGGGGAACCAGACTGCCTGGAGTCTGGACCGTAGGTCTTCCATTTCTTAGCTGGGTAGCATCAGGCAAGTTACTCATCTTTCTATTCCTTGGTTTTCCTCATCTGAAAAATGGGGGCAATGATATTAGCACCTACCTCAGTGGGTTTTGGGGAGAGTGAAATGAAATCATACATAAAGGCAGTCAGAAGAGTATCCTTTTTGTAATAGATGTAATTAGCTGTCATTATTATTTACAACACAAATTATATCATGGAAATAATGGCCCTTACTCCCGCAGTCCTCTTATTCTGTTTCTCAATATTCTAGAGTACTGTTCTCCAGCAGGTTTTGAGTTATAAGCTCTCCTTTCTGTGGTTCTTCTCACATAAGTATGAGGAAATACATGATATCAAAAAACTACCAAGTCCGTCAGTTCATTCTGGTTGTACGTGACAGAAAACCAACTCAACTCAGCTTAACCACAGAGGGTTACATAACCGGGAGTGGAACTGGCAGCCATGAGCAGTTTCAGGCCTTCCAGTAAGATCATCGGGAGGCTTGCCCCGTGTTAGTCTCTCGTTGTGGTTTCTATTGGCTTCATCCCCTCCTACTGCAGTCAAACTTTTGCCAGTGGGGCACTGATGTCCTCCGGCAGCCTATGCTTTTCATCTTCCCGGTTGCCCTGTGATGTCACACTCAAAAGCACTCCCCCCATGACATTCTATGAGTCTCTCAGGCTTAGGCCTCTCCCGGTAAGTCCCTGCTGCCCTGGATAACTCTCTACCCCTGGGAATCGGGGCAGCCTTGTTCTTTTCTGTGTGTCTGGAATACTAATCCCAGTGTCCTGGCCCAGATAACAAATGTCCCCATCACCATTTTTGTCAGGTGGGCCTGGGTATCATCATATATACAGGACTCTTGGTGGCTCAGTATTGCCAAGATTGGCCAGTGTATTAGACCCTTGCTGTGACCTGACCACACAGCACAGATACTGAGCCTGCCTAAGGATGGCTTGCACTTTGCAGATGGCCCTGTGTGGCAGCACTGGACAGGAACAAAGTGACCGATTTGTAGGCCCTGGGGCATTTTTTGCCAATGGGATTTTAGTGTCAGCAAACATCATATCCCATTCCTGCCCATGTCTTCCCTCTCTTCATATCTACCATTTTGTACTTTTTCAGAAACTCTTTCTTCTAGTAAAGCAGATGCTGGATTTCTGGTGAACATATTTTCCAAAGATGTATTCTAATCTCTGAACCTCTTTACTCACTGAGTTAAGCAATATAAAAAGTTGTATTGGGGCACCTCAGTAGATGAAGCGTCCAACTCTTGATTTCAGCTCAGGTCATGGTTTCACGGTTTGTGAGATCGAGCCCAGGGTCGGGCTCTGTGCCGGCAGTGCAGAGCCTGCTTGGGATTACTCTGCCCCTCCCCTGCTTGCTCTCGCACTCCCTCTCCCTCTCAAAATAAGTGAAAGCTTACCGAAGCAATACATTTACAAAATTACATGAAATGCCCCAATTTTCTAAAATCGTATGGAGACTTGCAACGTGCTTACACAGTTTCCATTGTTTATTTTGAAAAGTAGTTATTAAAGGGCAAGCGTTAGACTATATAAGTATCTAGTCACACAGCTCTTAGTTTTCAAAAGTACCCGAAGAACAGGCCACCACGGTGCTTCTAATCCTAAGGACTGCTCGGACGTGGGGGGCATGTGACGATCTCCCGTTCTCTATTCTCACGTCTTCGCTGACACAGTCTGATCCCAAGGCCTGAGCTACGGCCCAGCGGTTCCCTCAGCACAGTGCACAGAACTCTGGCAAAGGAGAGAGGCTGGATTCCTCAGAGTGGGGCCCAGCCCTGAGAAACTGGGCGGAACTCAAGGAGCTTGTCAAGCACCCCCCCTCCCCTATTTCCTGGGGCTCTGAGAGCGGTGGGGGCCTGGTGTGAACTAGCCAGCAGGAGTGCTGGGCTGGGGGCATCTCTGGAAGGCTGCAAGCCTTGGACACCAGAGGCAGGGAGTTCTGCAAAGGCCTCTGGCTGAAGGAATGGGAACTGGGTGGCCAGGACAGCTGCTTCTGAGCTCTGAAAAGTTACGCCTTGCCAAGGATCATGCTGTGCTGCCCTGGAAATGCGGGCGGAGGCTCCCATGAGGCCCTCTGGGAAGCTGTTTGGATGAACTGCTCTGCGGCCATGTGTTGATGCTTCTGTGTCCATTACTCCAGTGATGCCCTGGAGGGTTTTTTTTTTTTTTTTTTTTTTTTTCCTGTCAAGGCGGAGACTGACAAAGGCTGCTTGTCCCCAGGATGTTACCCCTTCAGGAAGTCCGGGAGGCTGGGAGCTAGTGGCGTAGGAGGAGGATGGAGGGGTAGAAGGCCCTGTTTTCTGACCTAACTCTGCCACGCAGGCTGGTGCAGTGTTTATGCAGCGAGTGTGTGTTGGGGGAGGGGAAGGAGAACGCCTGCCTGTCTTGTCCCCTCTCAGGAGGTGGCAAAGGTGCCTGAGGAAAGTCGTGTTTCCTTTCTGACCAAACTTGGTCTAGGGCCACGAAAGTAATTCATTTTGGGGATCATTTTGGAAAGGAGAAATACAGAATGTTCTCATTTATCTTCTTTAAAATTAAAAGCAGGGACCATATGAGTGTCCAGGAAAAACAACGATTAATAAAAAACACATAGAGCAGTTCCCCATCTATTAAACTTTGGACAGGGATGATATGTCAAAAAAAAAATTTTAAATGTTCTATTTAAATGTCAATGTTTAATTGTTCAATTAAATGTTTGATCTAAATGTTCTATGTTGGTTCAATTTAAATGTTCTATGCTTGTTAACATAAATGTTAAATGTTCTTTTAAAAACAATTAAAAGTTCTTTTAACTTTCACACGCAGATTTTTCTCTGCCTGCTGAATCTGAGCATGGGGAGTACCCTGGAGTACTTGAATCATCTTTTGGTGAATCGACATTGTCCTTATCGATATCAGTTACAGGAAATATCTCCAGACTCACACTTTTCCTAATTTTCTTTCCCTCATCTCTGTTGGTCTTTCACTTATTGCTGCCATGAATGTTCTCTCTTCTAGAAGCAGACTACATTCCCTCTTTTGTTTTTGTTTTTGTTTGTTTCAGTTTTTTTTCCCTACTGTAGGTAGGAAACTAGATGAGCTTATTAGAATTCTATCTAAAATTAAGGGTTAAGCAGGATGGATTGCTCAGACCCTGACTTTTAGATACGACAGAGATGCCTATAAACACACATGGATATGTTTGTTTTTTAAAAAATTTTTTTTAATGTTTATTTATTTTTGAGACAGAGAGAGACAGAGCATGAACGGGGGAGGGGCAGAGAGAGAAGGAGACACAGAATCGGAAGCAGGCTCCAGGCTCTGAGCCATCAGCCCAGAGCCCGATGCGGGGCTCGAACTCACAAACCGTGAGATGGTGACCTGAGCTGAAGTGAGACGCTTAACTGACTGAGCCACACAGGTGCCCCTGGGTTTGTTTTTTTTTTTAAGCTTATGTATTTATTTTGAAAGAGAGAGAGCACGCACACAAGTGGGGAGAGGGCAGAGGGAGAGAATCCCAAGCAGGCTCCGTGCTGCCAGAGGAGAGCTTGACACGGGACTCGAAGCTGTGAACTGTGAGATCGTGACCTGAGCTGAAACCAAGAGTTAGACGCTTAACTGAGCCACCCAGGTGTCCCTGGATATGCTCTTTTGAAAAAATGCAATTTAGATTCACTCATTACATGTTTATGGACCTCTTTCTGTGTGCCAAAAACTAGGTTAGACACTAGAGGTCAAAGGAAATATCTTTGACCCAGTATCTTTCCTTGAGATCCATTTAGTTCACGGGGGAGACAGAGATTGGTGACTGTCCCTGACAAAATAATCAGATGTCATAAGCAAGTGCCAAACTACTTGACTATCAAGGAGGGGCCTTGACAGCCAGATCTGAGCCTCTGGGGAGGGCCTCACGTAGGACTCCTCCTCAGATTGAGTCTCAAAAGATTATAGGGCCTAAAGGCCTTCCCTGTTTTCCCTCCCCTACTGCAGCAATTTAATTTAAAAATTTGTAATGGGGTTTTCTCCCTTTTGCCCCTAAATTAGCTGAAGGCTGTAGGTCTTAAATTAAAAGCAAGCTAATGCATTTTTAATATAACTTGGCAGTTGAGTTTAGACACAAATGCCACATTTAAAAACTAAGAGTATAATTGGCATTTAATGAGGCAGAATGAACTCATGGCCCTTATAGAGAATGGTTAATGATTAAGGGGTAGGGTGATCATACTGAAGAAACCCACCAAATCCTTAAAAATGACATTGTCAAATGTCAATTCCTTCTTCCTCCAGGCTGGTTGTTCCAATTCTTTCCCTGATTCAGTGATCCACTCAATATGCATGCAATTATGTTCAGTTAAAAACAAAACAAAATAAATTGAAATCAATGTAGTCATACCATGCTCTCGTTCTTAAATTGCCAAAAGATAACAATGGCATATTCATAGAAGAATTACAAGTCATCTGTGGGTATGTTAGAAGTAATCAGTACTACTAATAATGAAAGAGATGTTTCTCCTAAGAACAAGGGTATTTTCCTTAGCAATCATAAAGGCTATGATAAATTTGGGAAGTTCGATGTTGATTTAATACTATTATCTAAAACACACGCTGTGTTTAATTTTTTTTAAGTTTATTTTTTTATTTTGAGACAGAGATCATGAGCAGGGGGGCGAGGCAGAGAGTGAGGGAGAGAGAGAATCCCAACCAGGCCCTGCACTGTCAGCACAGAGCCCAATGTAGGGCTCAAACCCATGAACCATGAGATCATGACCTGAGCGGAAAACAAGAATCAGATGCTTACCCGACTGAGCCACCCAGGCGCCCCCTGTGTTTAGTTTTGCCAGTTATCCCAGTAACACTTTTAGAACATCCTTTCCCTTCTAACCCAGGATAATGCATTACATTTAGTTGTCATGAGTCTTTAGCCTCCCTTTATTTGGAATACCTCCTCAGTTTTTGTCTTTTGTGACATTGATATTTTTGAAGAGTATATTTCAATTGTTTTGAAGGATGTCTCTCAATTTGGTTTGTTTTCTTTTGATCAGATTCAAGTTCTTACTTTTGGCAGGAAAGGGTTTTATGTATTTTTCTGAAGATGAAAATCTGTGTCATTTCTCTTTGTCCAACACTGTGGGTTCTGGAGCCCCATGAGACTTGGTTTGAAATCCTGCCTCTGCCATTTCTTGCCTGTGTCATCCTGGGAAGGTTACTTACCTCAGCCCAACATCCATATTCCCCTGGTGAAAAGGATATAAAGGATACCTATGTCTAAAGGTTATGGTAAAGATTAAGAGATTTAATGAATTTAAAGACCTTGAAACATTGTTTAATCCCTAGAAAATGCTTAATAATTTTTATTTTAAATATTAAATGACCATGCAGTAGACTAATATTGCAAAAATTGAGCAGTTTTGAAAGAATTTTTTTGGCAATGGTAACGTTTGGAGGTAACGAAGTCACCTAATATGGGAGAGAGTCATGATACCACGAGCTAATCCTTTCCTGAGATCCTCCTGTATATCTCACTATTCAGATCCCTGGCACTCTTCCCAGTACACAATTTCAAGCTGATATGCACAGGGTCCTAGTGAAGATGTTGACAGATTCCAGATAGGCAGAGAGTGGCTGAATGAGGTGACCTTGTTATTCAAAAGGAATGGAGGTAATTGGGAATATTCTGACACAGTACTTGAATGTGTGCAACTTTGCTTTTAATTGATAATGCATGAGGCCTTGACAGAATTTTCTGAAATAAGAAGAATAAAAATAGACATAATAAGGAAAGGTATATAAGTAGTTATAAAAAACAGAAAAACTATTTTCAAAAAAAAATACATCATTCACCACCCATTTTAACTAAACATGCCTATGCCCTCTGTGCCAGAAATTCCACTTCTAAGAGATACAAGAAGTCAGAATTAAGCCAGATGTCTATCAGTGTATGAATGGGCAAGTAAACTGAAATTTATCCAACAAATAAATATCGTAACGTCATTAAAATGTTTACTAGAAAAGCTTTTGCAAAAAATATCCACAGTATGAATGCACTCATGTGAACTTTAACATAACCAACTCCATATATGTTTATTGGGCCACCTAAATGGAGCGAGAGAATTAAAAATATAAACAGAGGGAGACACAGTAACTTGAGAAGAATAGTGACCTCTGGAAAAAAAGTCAGGAGAACCAAATTAGGGAGAAGTTTAAAGGACTTACGACTCGATATGCAGTCTTTATTTCCCTATTTAAAAAAATAAAAAAGAAATGAAGTAAATAGGCCAGCGTGCTTAACAATCGCTGAATCCAGGTGGTCTGAATATATTTTCTATTTTGGCTCTTTACTGCTCAAAACCCTTCATAATAAAATAGAAAACTTGAGGGGGGGGAACCCTTTGTATTCAAATATAAGACTGTTCTCCTCCCAATATCAGGGTCTTGGAACGTGGCCATATAGTTCACTCAGCTGAGCTGTTACTGCAATGTGGGAAGCACTGCTATTTATATGCGTCTGGCTTTTGGGGTGGGTTTATTTGTGCCTGGATCATCTCTTCTCACTCATTGGATGTAACCCTTCAAAATCAGGAAGCAGAATTATTTTGCACACAGTGGACTGGCTCCTTCAGAGCACGTCCCCTTTTTGTTTCCAGAACTAGCGGTATCTTGCTCGCAGTCGGAGTTCCATGAAGATGTGTTGGATGAATGAGTTCGAGCCAACTTTCCCTGAGCTCGGCTACTGCAGGCTCATGCAGAACGCTGCCCTCATGGAGTTTACAAACTGGTACGGAGATAGACACAGGGACCTCAGTGGACTGGACAAAAGAATGACCTAGAACAGCCAGTGCAGAGCCCAGGTTGTTAATTTTGACCAGGATGGCAGGAGAAGGGGATACGGTGATTAAATTTCCCACATGTCGGTGTGGGTCGGTGTCTCTTTGCGGTGAGAGATTACTTGCCCTGGAGACTTGGTTAGAATATGAATCTCTCACCTGGAGAGAATAACAAATACATCAAGCCATCATCCTCCCATCGGCAGGTTGACTTTATCAGACTGGCCCCAATTCTTAGGTAGACCAAGAAAATTCAGACAGTAGTGCCAAGGACTGGCTTCTGAGGCACAGGTAAAGTCTGGATATTTGAACGGAAGCCGGGAAGAATAGTTAGGCGGCAGGTTTGGGGAGGTCCTGACCACTGCAAGGCAGTTTGAGGCCACCAAGTAGGAACCATGAGAGGGAGGAATAAGGTAGACGAGAGCAGGAAGGTGGGACAAAGCCCCAGGTGTGGGGCACAGTGTGGGGAAGACAAGCATTGGCTGGTTTGCCCATCAGAGCCTACATGACGTGATCCTGCACAAAGGCCTCGACAGTGTAGAGGGTAAACTCTTAGGAAGTGCCCACACCCTGCTTGGAAAAGACGCCGGTGGTAGCAGGGACAGTGCCGCCCCAGGAAGCTTCTTGGTTTCTGCATTACTCCCGGTGATGGAGACAGCTGTCCCCTAGTTGGCCTTGAGAACTCTCTGTGCTGTCCAGTGATTGGGCTCAGAATTTACAATCTAAACGTGCCTCCAGTTCACAGTTCTGTCTGACATGCCTTGCTTTACAGCTGTCTTGTCCACGTGGTGGGTAAAAACAGCTTCGCCAAGTATGAGCTGGAAGGAACTCATCGTCCCGCTCACCCTTCGTAGAACACCTCACACACACTTTGAGTCCTTCCTTCCCCTCTTTTAACTTCTTCTTGGAGAGTTGTGTCACCTTCTCAAGGAAGTCTTTGCCATGTTCCCTTCATTCTTCCTGGAGTCGGGTAGGAGGACCCCAGCAGGGGCTCCCACAACACCCCTGGTATTGCTATCCTTCCACTTACAACACTGTATAGTATTTATCTGTTTGTGTGTCTGCTTGTCCAGTCCCCTGAGAGCAGGAGGACCCTCCCTTAGTCAAGCTTCATCCATGCCGCATGTAGTACATGGTACAATGCTTCTAATATTAGTTCAGTGGAATCAAGCTGATAATAAGCTGGAGACTCCTGCCCTCTAATTGCTACAATCTGCCCACTGATTTTCCTTTCTCTCTTTGTTTCATTTTGTTGTGTTAGCTACATAAGCAATACTTGTAAGTGTTCTTGTAGAAATCCAAGAAAAAGTACATAGAGTAAAAGGCACAAGTCTACATGCATTTCCCCTACTCCATTCCCTACCCCCATTCTCCTCCCCAAAGGCTGCCACTGTTATCATCTGGGTTTGTGGTCCCTGCGGAGTTTTCTATGCATTACAAATGTATACATGCATGAAGAAATATGACATTTTATTCGTGAGGCTGCGTGTTTGCTTTTATCGCATAATGATGATGTAGGCGGTCCAGGTCCGTGTGTATGACCTACTGAATCCTTTTTTAACTGCTACAGAGCAATCCAAAGAGATTAGGTAAGGGGCTAGGATTGGTTTAAATAAGAAGAAACATATCAAAAGATATTAGCCATTCACAGAATTTGTGGGAGGGCGGGAGAAAGACAGCCTGAAGCCATGCATCCAGGAATGCCCAACCACACACGTGTGTGAGTGTTTTCAGGGTGGGGAGGACTTCTGTAGAGAAGATTCTATTACCACCACTTTCCAGTCTCCATGGTAACTCAGGGCCAGACTTCCAGAGCTCCTCCAATGCCACACTGAAAGATCCAGATGCCTCTACCCCATATTTGCTAGAAAATTGCTCCCCCAACCCCCAAGGAACCTCCTCCTCTGCCACCATAATGGTCACATTTTTAAAAATGTTTATTTATTTTGAGAGAGAGAGAGAGAGAGAGAGAGTGCGAGTGGGGAAGAAGGGCAGAGAGAAGGAGAGAATCCCAAGCAGGCTCCACACTCAGTGCAGAGACCGCCATGGGGCTCAATCTCAGCACTGTGAGGTCATGACCTGACCTGAAGACAAGAGTTGGTTGCTTAACTGACTGAGCACCCAGGCACCCCTTCATGGTCACATTTCTATCCTTAAGGAGACTGAGGAATAGAGTGATATTTAAGAGAAGATCACATCTTGGCTTGCCAAAACGAGTCAAGAAACTATAGTGGTTTGTGTTAGCAGTAAAGAGTTAACCACTAAATGGAAAAATAAGACCTCATGCACAATAGCAACAAAACCCATCAAATATGTAGGAACAAACTATGTAATTTAATTAGGATCCTGGCTTCTGGTGTCCAGGTCCCATATGGAAGCAGAGTGGGTTAGCCAATAACCATTCAGTTCATCTTCCTTTGCTATCATGCCAGGGAAGGCGACATAATTCCACTTTAGCACCTCTCATAGGTACTAAAACTTGTTGACAGAATCATAATTAAAATGACAGGTGTTCTCTGGAATTAATTAAATGCTCACTTTTATGGAGGATATACTATGACATAGAGCCTATTTCACTAACTACTCACGCTGAGTATCCCTCTACTAACCTCCACCCCATTTAATTTTTTTTAGACTTTTTTTTTGAGAGAGAGAGAGCAGGCATGCATGTGCATGTATACACGTGAGCAGGGGAGGGTCAGAGGGAGACAGAGAATCCCAAGTAGGTCCATGCCCAGCTTAGAGCCTGAGGAGGGAGTCAATCCCACAACTGTGAGATCACGACATGAGCCGAAATCAAGAGTTGGGTGCTCAACCAACGGAGCCTGCCAGGCGCCCCACCTCCACCCCATTTAAACACACACACGCGCACACACACACACACACACAGGCAGAGAGAGACTGGCATATGGCTCTTTCAGTATGACAGCATGAATAAAACCTCAATTTTAAGAAGCATTTAAATAATTTCCCATTATCATATCTATAGAGATCATGTATTTTTAAATTTTTAAAAATGTTTTATTTATTTTAGAGAGAGAGAGAGAGAATGAGCGCATGAGTGGGGGAGGGCAGAAAAAGAGGGGGACACAGAATCTGAAGCAGGCTCCAGACTCTGAGCTGTCGGCACAGAGCCCGATGCTGGGCTCCAACTCACTAACTGCGAGATCATGACCTGAGCCGAAGTCGGATGCTTAACCAACTGAGCCACCCAGATGCCCCTTAAAACCAACATTTAAAGGACAAGTGTTAATATATATTTATTTTGGTTTTCTTTTCTTTCTTTTTTAAATGTTTTATTTATTTTTGAGAGAGAGAGAGAGAGAGAGTGAGCGGGGAAGGGGCAGAAAGAGGGAGACAGAATTGGAAGCAGGCTTCCGGCTCCGAGCTGTCAGCACAGAGCCCACTGCAGGGCTCGAACTCACAAACCGTGAGACCATGACCTGAGCTGAAGTCGGACGCTTAACCGACTGAGCCACCCAGGCGCCCCTACAGTGATCATATTTTCTGAACCCTGACTCAAATGCATGCTTTCAGAAAAAAAATTTTGAGGATTTTTCTCTTGGTCTTCCTCCCCCATAGCCCGGAGTTCAGTAATTTGGTAACAATTATCTGTATTGAGAGTATTTCGCTGTGATATACATAACCTTTGAGTTATGTTCACTTGAAGAACATATGTTCCAAGTTAGATGTGGACCTAGGACAACTCCTTTGGAATCTCTTTCTTGGAGATTAAAAAAAGTATACATACCAAGCAAAAAGGAGAGTTGAGTGAGGTAATATAGAAGAACATGTTTTGGGGAACAGTGAACTAAGCTGTCTGCGTGCAAAATTTCTCTTTGGGCTGCGCTCCTGGAGGTCTGGAGAACAGTTTTGTTGTTATTGCATCTGGTGGTCTCTCCCACTGACCAGCCCAGAGCCTGGTGCAGAAGCAAAGCTGAATAACAGCACCCACAGTGGCAGTGACAGACGTTTGTGACGCTGGGCTAGGCGAATGCGCTATCTCACTTTAAGCCTCAAAAATTCTTTAGTGTAGATATTATAACCCGCACTTTATGGATTTTAAATGATTTATTTATTACATTAAAATTCTTTTTTTAAGTTTATTTATTTGTTTTGAGAGAGACAGAGACAATGTGAGTGGGGGAGAGGCAGAGAAAGAGAGAGAGAGAGAGAGAGATCCCAAGCAGACTCTGCACAATTAACTTGAAGCCCGATGTGGGGCTTGAACCCATGAAACCCATGAAACCGTGAGGTCATGACCTGAGCAAAAACCAAGAGTCAGATGCTTAATGGACTGAGCCACCCAGGCACCCCTATTAAATTAAAATTCTAAACACACAGGGAACCTCTCCCTACAAACTGCTGCAAAGAGAGTCTCTTTCTACTGATACCTGAAATTACACAATTAGAGATTGCTTTGGTTGACGTGAGGCTTTGTTGCCTCTTAAAATGCAAACACTTTGGGAGAGGGATAGACTGTGCCTCTTCAGGGCCAGCTGGCTTGTCAGATCTTCAGGGAGCCAGGCTTGGTAAGGACAGAGACAGTGAAAGACTAAAGAGCCTCTCACAGTGGGGAAGAGAGATTGCCTCTGAGGAATTTGGGGGGATTGATGGAGAAAGAAACAGAATTTTCTCAGAGCTCATCAGTCAAATAACCAAGCCCACTGGCAGAAACAAAATGGGAGAGTGGGAAGGGGGCCTGGAAAACAGGCTGGGCTGGGCAGAGGCCAGATGTTGAGATGCCCTGTGGAATAGAGATAAGAACCAAAGACACAAGGACAGAGGCACACGGAGAGCTAACAGTGCAAGCCTATAAACACACACTGCATGCATACAACCGCACATGCGTCTCTGAGACACAGGCCTGGCAGAGCAACCCATCCGTCTATAGCTCAGAGGCCTCATTCCCTCAACTTGGTAAGGACTTAGGCCTTTGTTTCCTGCTCACAGAAAAATATTTTCCTCTCCTCCCCTTTGTACTACCTTTCCATCATCTGTCCCTTAGCCAGCCGGAAAACAGGTTGGAGGTGGTAAGTCAAGTCTTATGTAGGAGTCGTATTTACACATGCACTAGGCCACCCGTAGGCCACTGATCTGCCTAATGAGGGAAGCACAGTTAAAACAAGTTCCCACATGAGTAAGAGACACACAGGCTTGCCTTGCTCAACCCATTACTCAAGAGGCCGGTTGCATGGGAGGAGTTCGTCTTTGACCCAAGCTTCCCAAGTGAAAGGCCTCCTTTTCCTGTTAAGCTTACACATTCAATCTGAAGGTGCCTCTGTCATATCTGAAACAAGGCAATGCTCATCATACACTTCAAACTGAGATGACTAGATCATGGGCATTAATTTAAAAAAATAAAATAAAATCTAGAACTTTCTCATGAAGCACACGATCTCACTGTTCCTTTTTATGATAGTAAAAAGCATTAATTTAACAAATTAAGTTGTTATTATATTTTTATTATATTATATATTATATTATTACAATTATATTATAAATTGCTATTTAAAAATATTAAAATGAGTTTGGTAAAAGAACTACAATATGCCATACTGTTAAAAATCTCATTTGGGCATTTTTCATTTTTTCTTATCCAGAGAGCCTCTCCAAGAAGCCAGCACAATACTTTGGCTGGCTTCACTGTCCACTTTAAAATTAGGAAAGTGGAGAGATTGTCCATTTGTTTGTTTACTATTTTTATCACAGTGTTTTTAACATTTCTTCTTTTTTCAAGCTCTACAATTATTTTATTATTTTTCTTTTTCCACCTACAGCTGTCCCAGGCCATTTTCACATCCTACCTAGTCCAGGTGTGTTTTTGGTTGTTAACTAGAATATATGTATTTAACTGACTTTTTTTTAAGTTTATTTATTTATTTTGAGAGAGAGAGAGAGAGAGAGAGCGAGCATGAGCAGGGGAAGGGCAGAGAGAGCGCACGAGAGAATCCCAAGCAGGCTCTGCACCGTCCGCATAAGCCCAGTGCAAGACTTGAACTCATGAACGGTGAGATCGTGACCTGAGCCTAAATCAAGAGTCGGAAGCTCAACTGACCCACCCAGATGCCCCCTAACTGACTTTTTAATACTTCTCCCAATCTTTTTGGAGAGATTCCGGGGTCTTGTGCATTTGCTCCATTCATAGTCTGGAGTTCTCATTCTCTGTCCCCTCCTTCCTTCTTGCAGCCCTGCTGGCCTCCTCCTCTAGAGCCTGGAGCTGAAGGGTTGATGAGAACATTACTGAACTGTGATTTTAGTGTTTGCTGTGCCAGTTGAATAATTTCACAATGCTCAAAAACAGAAGTTCAGTCCCGTATTTTGAAGCCATTACATCACTCTTGCAGGAGAAGCAAGCTGAATAAGTTAATTAACAACGGCTGTTGCTGAACCAAGTATGAGTACAAACATCCTCTCTGGAAGGCAGTTCAGGGCACCCAGGGAGGACTGGGAGAGGGAGTTGGGACCCCGGATGCCTATGGAGTGAGGACGGAGGGTGAGAGAGGGTGAGGACGGGTTTCCTATCTCAGAAAGATTTGCGGGAGTATTATAAAGCTAAATACCTATTTGTCTAATTAGCTGCTGAGGACATAGCTAGACTAGGTGGGTTGGTTGAAAATGGACTGGGGCAGCCTTGGTGGGAGAAGGTAAGAAAATAATATTTGAAGGTCTTAAAAGAAGGAGATATTACAAGTTCAATAAGAACAGTAAAGAAATAAAAGGTAGTTCTCCTTGCTATCCTAATTATCAAGTGGACAATGAAGTTAGCCAAAGCGTGAGGGGCTTCTCAAAGAAGCTCTTTGTATGAAAAAGTGAAAAAATGCCAAAACAGGATTTCTAAGGATGTAGTCTATTGTAATTGTCAACATTTAACAAATGCAAGACTACCTGCACAAAAGATTAAAGAGGAAATGGAATCTTGCAATGTAGTACCCAAAATGTCCAGGGTATAAGTGAAATCACTCATCATACAAAGAACCAGGAAAATCTCAACTTGAATTAGAAAAGACAAATCAACAAGTGTCAAAAAGGAGATGACCCAGACCTCAGAGTTATCAGACAGGATTTTAAAACAGCCATCATAAAAATATTTTAACAAGCAATCGTGAACCTACCTGAAACAAATAAAAAATACAAAATCTCAGAAAAGAAATATAATATAACAAAGAATAAAATGGAAACATTAGAACTAAAAACCACAGTAGCTGGGGTGTGTGTGTGTGTGTGTGTGTGTGTGTGTGTGTGTAAATAAAACCCAATATAGCAAGCCTATTTCCTTTATTGGGGATGTGGAGAATTCATGAATATACAAAATACTAAGAGATAATGGGGAAATAGCAGGATGTACCAAGACAATTTAAAGAACTACAAGGAAATGCTTCGGCTAATACAAAGCTTGGATAAAATAAATTAGTTCCTAGGGAAATACAAGTTACCAAAATTTTCTCTTAAAGGGAGATAGAACTAGACCAATAACCTCAGGAAAAAATGGCAATTGTTTCAGATCCAAGGAAAAGTTTCAGATGTCAAGAAAAAATGGACAATTAGCTTCAGAATGTTTTCCAGGTGAATTGTTTTTAATCTTCAAGGAACAGATGCCACTTTAATCTCTACATCATTTTCACTATGCAAGAATATAAGGAATGCTATAAATACTTCCAGACTTTTGGGGCACCTGGATGGCTCAGTCGGTAGAGCACATGACTCCTGATCTTGGAGTTCAAGCCCCACATTTGGAGTAAAGTTTACTTAAAAAAAAATACTTCCAAATTTTTTACTGTGATAAAAAATACATAACACAATTTACCATTTTTACGTGTATAATTTAATAGCATTAAGTGCACACATATTGTTGTGGAATCATCACCACCATCTATCTCCAAAACTTGTTCATCTTCCCAAACTGAAGCTGTACCCATTAACCAGTAACTTCTTATTACCCTCCCCACACACGCACACACGTAATCCTTGCCCCCGATCATCACCATTCTACTTTCTGTCTCAATGAATTTGGCCACTCTGGGTACTTCATATAAGTGGAGTCACACAATATTTGTCTTTGTATGTCTGGCTCACTCACTTAGCATAATGTCTCTGAGGTTCATCCTCACTCTAGCATATGCCAGAACTTCATTCCTTCTTAAGGCTGGATAATATTCCACTGTATAGTACTACCACATGTGGTTTATCCATTCATCCATCAATGGACATTTGGGTTGACTCCACCTTTTGACTATTGTGAATAATGCTGTTATGAACACTGATGTGCAAATATGCCTTTGAGTCCCTGCTTTCAATTCTTTTGAGTATACACCCTCCAAATTAGTTTTCAATATATTTTAAACCCACCTTCATGGAAAACATCTGTAGAATTCCTATTAAAGCTGGAACAACACAGGTGGCCACAGTTAAACGTATACATCATGATTGTTCTAGAAGTCCCAGACAATGCATGTGGACCAAAAAAGAAAAGAAGTGTAAATACTGAAAAAGAAGAGAAGGAAGTTGGCAATATTGTCCGTATGTGGTGTTTATTTGTATAACTGAAAAACCTTAACTTTATCCAGTTGGAATTATTACAGAAAAGAAAGTAGATTTTCAGTATGTGAATGATAATAGAATATATAATGAAGAAAAGTAGGCTGTGGATGGTACTGGGGGGAAAACTTGAAGTGTGTTTAAGATGGGGATGATTTACATGATAACAGGTAGAATTCTTGACTGAGTGATTGTATGACACCTATTTCAGGACTTCTGCCCGACTTGACCAGGTGGTAAATTATGGTTCCACAGCACTGCTTAGCTCCCAGTGCAAAGCCTATGGCACCAAAGTTGTTTACAGGTCTGTCTCCTCCAATGGTCTGAGAACTCCACGGATACGGATGGATGGAGTCATACTAGTATTTCAATTGCCTGAATCCAGGAGTTTCAAACTAATTGAAGGGCCAGATTTGCTTAACAAACGTGTTAAAGACCTGCCCACTTTTTTTTTTTAATTTTAATTTCTTTGGATAAAGTATGCATTCTGAATTTCACCATGAGGTTGACCACTCTCTATTACAGCCTGATTCAGTCTTTTATATTATCAGCCTTATCTCTATAGGAATTTTATTTCTCTACCACTGCATGAATCTGGTACATTCTTTTATATACTGTATATATGTTCAATAAATTTTTGTATGTATTAATTAATTAATCACTGTTTTCAAATGGAATGGCTCACAGACTAATTCTGCTATTCAAGTAGGTAAATTAGACTTGGAGTTCTGGAAGAAATTATTTCCAAATCAGATTTTTTTTTTGCATTACCAAAATTATGTAACTTTTTTAATAAAAAAATTTTTTTAATGTTTATTTATTTCTGAGAGACAGAGCATAAGCAGGGGAGGGGCAGAGAGAGAGAGGGAGACACAGAATCTGAATCAGGCTTCAGGCTCTGAGCTGTCAGCACAGAGCCTGACAGGGGGCTCAAACCCACAAACTGAGATCATGACCTGAGCTAAAGTCAAGTCGCTTAACCACCTGAGTCACCCAGGCACCCCAAGTAATTTTTGTTTTTTATGTGGTCTTTTCCAAGTTACATTTGTGGGGACCAAACACCAAAATAAATGGACTATGCCACACAGTCTTACTCCTATTCCTTCTGGGTTTTAGTAACTCTTTTTTTAAAATTACATTTATCATGTTACTTATATAAATAACTTCACCATGATTGAAGTCTCATACAAACAGTCACTAGCATATGTATCTGTTTATATAATTGCCCTTTGGTCAAAATCCAATTGATATAAAAAATCAATTGTAAGATTGCTAAACTCAAGAGGATATAGCAATTTGTCTTTTTTGGAAACTTTCCAAGCTCTTTTGGCCAAAGAAAATCACCCCCTCTGCTGAGTTCCTGAAGTAATTTGCACATATCTTTACACAATTTATATTATATTATACTGCTATAATTATTTCCTATATCAGCCTTCTCCACAATGACCTTTCTTATCTTCTAGTATCTAGCATAGTGCTTGACGCCTAATAAACATACAATATTTGTTCAATGAATGAATTAAGGAACTAAATGGATGAATGAAAAAAATCTTTTGGACACAAGGGAAACAAGCGACAGCATTTTTTCCATTTTCTGATTTGGTTATGTAGCATATCTGCAAGGGCAGAGATTATCTAAATATTTTTTATAAAAGAAAGTTTGTCAAACTGAAAAGGTGATGGAGTCATAAACGCTGTTAACAAACATGAGACTTAAAAAAGCTGGTAGATCTGAGTCCTGTTTGGATTAACAGCAGCAACTGAGTTATTATTTTAGAAATATGTTACTGCCACACAAGTGCGTTGAGGTGAATGTCTTCATTAAACAGAACCCTATGGGAATTCATCATAGTGAAAACAGCTTCAGATGTTCCCTATGTTATTAATGAAAAAGGTCACTGTTAGCCTTCACAGGACCCACCTCAATAAGGCTATGAGAACATACTGGCAAATATGAAGTTCTCTATCCTCAGCTGTTGCTGGGAACGATGAATGTATGGTGGTTTTACAAATGATGTGGGTGCTGGGTTTCAAATACAGTGGAAAAGGGAAAACCAAGCCATATCAAAATTGTTCTTGAATTCCTTAAACCATCCATGATTTGGGGTAGATAATCATCTATCATTATATATATGTATATGTGTACACACGTATACATATATATACATATATGTATACATGTATATGTGTGTGTGTATATACTATGCATACTAACATACATGCTGGGATTTTAGGAAATAATAACATTTCTTTTCCTTTACTGACTTCAGAGCCAATTAAGATACAAACCTAAGACGATGATCAAACATTACCTTACTATTGAACCGATATTTGAAAACCCAAGTGTATGGTTACAATGGACTTCCTGATACATTCTCCTTAATTAGACGATATACACACCCAATCACCAACAGGATGGACAAGTTATCCACCATGGAGATGAACTCGTAAATATGAGGCAAAGAAAGGATTAATGCAGCATGCTTCTTGTGGCCAGGCTGGGTGCAAATGAAGAGATACTAGAATGTGAGGAGCTGAGCATGCTCAGATCCTACTCATAAAATTCACCAGTCACATAATCTTCCTCCTAAGGGAAGGGATAAGTAAACACAGAGAAGAGAGGCCAAGAATATTACTCTAGCTGATATTCTCCACATGGGAAAATTAGGCCAGGAGAGAGTTGGTTAACTCTTTAATAGCACAGTATATAACTGCACAGATGGGTTCTTTTTAAATATTAAACAACCAAAGCATTTGATGTTTAGGCCACTTCAGGAAATTTATTAATATCTTAACTTGCTGATTGTACTCATTCACAGTCATCATTGTTACCTGCCAACAATTTAATCAGTTCTCTAACTCATCCTTAGTGAACGCTATCCTCTGGCATTCAATTAATACTTTAAAAATGTCTTACTCAGACATACAATACAACACAGGACTAATGGAACTGGAGTCTCCAGATTGAAAGGGCCAACTGAGTGGATGGAACTAGAGTGTATTATGCTAAGTAAAATAAGTCAGTCAGAGAAAGGTGATTTCACTCATCAGTGGAATTTAAAAAACACGACAGATGAACATAGAGGAAGGGAAGGAAAAATAAAATAAAAAGAGGGAGTGAGGCAAACCATAAAGAGACTCATAAATACAGAGAACAAATTGAGGGTTGCTGGAGGGGAGGTGGCGGGAGATGGGCTAACTGGGTGATGGGCATTAAGGAAGGTGTCTGTTGTGATGAGCATTGGGTGTTATATGTAAGTGATGAATCACTAAATTTTACTCCCGAAACCATTACTACATTATATGTTAACTAACTTGGATTTAAGTAATTAATTAAATAAAAATGGCCAACTGAATGCACGGTGCAAGGAATGATAAAAGCCACAATGTGATAAGCATCCTTATGAAGAGAGAAAGAAGACAGCACGGGGATGGCTTAAATTTTCTGATTGAAAATTCTTTCTTTCTTTTTTTAAGTTTATTTATTTATTTTGAAAGGATGAGTGAGCAGGGGAGGGGCAGAGAGAGAGAGGGAGAGAGGATCCCAAGCAGGCTCCATGCTGGCGGCACAGAGCCCGACGTGGGGTTCAAACTCACGAACAGTGAGATCATGACCTGAGCCAAAACCAACAGTCAGATGCTTAACCAACTGAGCCACCCATGTGCCCCTGAAAATTATTTCTAAGCTAGAATTCTATTTGTAATGTGGTATGAAGTTACAATAAGACGTTTGCAGACAGCAAAAGATTCAGTATGTATCTTCCATGCATCATTTTTCAAGAAGCTGGTCAGAGCATGTGCTCAAAAAAAGAGGATATAAACTAAAAAGTTAGAAAACATGGCATCCTGGACACAGCAATCCCAAATGGAAGAATAAAGAGCCCATGACATTAGCTGTGTGGCAGGCCTGGAGAGGAGGTAGTCTGGACTGGAGCAGAAGGAGGAATGTGGGGGTGAGAGGGGAATGGAATAGATATTTTCTGGCATGTTTGAACATTTTAAAAATTATGTATTCAAGTATGTAATCACGGACCAAACAAAGTAAACAAAAGAATTTATAAAAAGTTGTACCCAAACTAACATACTGCTTGACTCCAAAGCAAATAATATTTACACTGTCATAATAAGAAAACACTAACTATTGATTCAATTAATTAAAATTATGCGGTGTGGGGTGCCTGGATGGCTCAATCAGTTAAGCGTCCGACTTGAGCTCAGGTCATGATCTCTCGGTTCATGAGTTTAAGCCCTGCCTCGGGCTCTGTGTTGACAGCTCAGAGCCTCCAGCTTGCTTCGGATTCTGTGTGTCTCCCTCTCTCTCTGCCCCTCCCCTGCCCACACACACCCAGTCTTTCTCCCTCTCTCTCTCAAAAATAAATAAACATTTTAAAAAATGAAAAAATATATATACTGTGGGATGCCTGGGTGGCTTAGACGGTTAAGCGTCTGACTTTGGCTCAGGTCATGATCTCACTGTTCGTGAGTTCAAGCCCCCTGTCGGGCTCTGTGTTGACACCTCAGAGCCTGGAGCCTGCTTCGGATTCTGTCTTCATCTCTCTGCCCCTCCCCTGCTCACGCTCTCGCTTTCTCTCTCTCTCCCAAATAAAATAATAATAATAATAATAATAAATTTTTTTAAATTAAGAAAAAATTACACTGTGAATATAGGAGGAGGAGATTCTGGGGAGAAAAAGGAAGAGAGTTTAGTCTTCATCTCCCATGGTAGGATGTTAGTAGATAATGTCTAATACCAACAAATCCAAAATGACAATAAATTCATACTATTTAGAAATATCAAGGTAAATATCAAGTTAAGCAGCTGGAAGAGTTCATTGTGATTACTTTGAAAATAAAACAACTGGGGGCACCTGGGTGGCTCAGTCAGTTAAGTGGCCGACTTCGGCTCAGGTCATGATCTCGCACGATCCGTGAGTTTGAGTTCCGCATCGGGCTGTGGGCTGACAGCCCAGAGTCTGGAACCTGCTTCAGAGTCTGTGTCTCCCTCTCTCTCTGCCCCTCCCCTGCTCACTGTCTGTCTCTGAAAAATAAATAAACATTAAAAAAAAAAAGAAGAAAAAAGAAAAGAGCTGGAAAAAAATTAGAGTGAAAGACAGCACTGTACGGACCAAACGAAATACTTAACAGAATCATTTAACCTGAGGTCTACCATGTGAGACTCCAACCCCTTGAGACTTTCAGGTGCTGTTCCAGGTGGGGGAGCAGGGGTTGAGGAACACTGAGCAGACAGGGTTCCAGACCCTGCACCTACATCAACCAGAGCAATAACCTTTTTATCTAGTTTACCTTGTAGGCGACCATGTAAGTTTGTATTTGAAGAGAGTCTTGCACCACCTTAACATATCAGTGTTTGAAAATTATTGGTTCAGAAACGTGGCACTGGAGAACACTTCCAAAGCAAATATACAAACCAATAAACCACCCCAGCTTTTATTGCTGCTTTCTGGAGTGGAGGCTTAGATCGGCTGGGGATACTAGTGAGGAGAAAATACTGTCAGCTTCAGACAATGCCCCTGGCAGATAGAGGCAATAATAGTCACAGGATGTGACGCTCCGATGAAATAATATCCTGGCCCTCGGAGTTATCATCCACCAGGTTTGGAAGTCTGGCTTCAGCAACGTGGGAGAGCAATAGCCTTAGGTCCTGGAATGCACATGCAAAACATGCCAAAACTACACACGAAAAGAGAATCAGCATCCACACTATATAGAGGTCAAAAACTCATAAATAGGGGCGCCTGGGTGGCGCAGTCGGTTAAGCGTCCGACTTCAGCCAGGTCACGATCTCGCAGTCCGTGAGTTCGAGCCCCGCGTCAGGCTCTGGGCTGATGGCTCGGAGCCTGGAGCCTGTTTCCGATTCTGTGTCTCCCTCTCTCTCTGCCCCTCCCCCGTTCATGCTCTGTCTCTCTCTGTCCCAAAAATAAATAAACGTTGAAAAAAAAAATTAAAAAAAAACAAAAAACTCATAAATATAAGGGAAGCTATGGGGAGAAAGAACGATCTTTGAGATCCTAAATCCAAGGGCACTGGGAAATATTTATATTCATGGCATAAATAAACGTTTTTAATGTAGTCAAAAGTAGAAAAGGCCAATGTATACGATGCAGGTTAAACCAGGACTGAGTTAAAAGAGCATATTTCAAATTTAAGTTAGGAATTTGGAAATTTCCTGAGATAGTCCCAATTTCATGTAATTTACTCTTTTTAGCAAAGGTGGTTTATTAAAAGTACAATAACGTGACTTAATTTTTATACTTTCATAGGATTTTTATATAAGTAAATTCACAAATTTGGGGGAAAAATCCTTTTATCAGACTAAGAGTTGGAAGTCCCCCGATACTCATTTCCTTTAGGGGCCATAGCAGCTAGAACCCAAATAAACAGGAAGAAAACTTAATACCCTCTATACACAATAAAGCTAATTCTTTTAGCATTAATGCTTCCATGAGTGGTGAGGCTGGCGCTGGCTATTTGAGTTGGAGAGCAAAAACAAACAGCAAGTGAAACTGCCAAGGAGGGAAGGCGTTTGCAAGAGAAGGATTTATGTGAAGGTGGTCAAAATACAACTTCCAATTATATATAAATAAGTTCTGGGGAGGGCCTTCGGGGTGGCTCAGTCAGTTGAGCATCCAACTTCGACTCAGGTCGTGATCTCACGGTTAGTGAGTTCGAGCCCCGCATCCGGCTCTCTGCTGTCACCACAGAGTTTGCTTCAGATCCTCTGTCCCTCCCCTACTTGCGTGCACATGAGCACTCTCCCTCTCTCTCAAAAATAAAGAAACATTAAAAAAAAAAGTTCTGGGGATGTAATGTCCAGCATGCTGATTATAGTTAACAACACTGTATTGTATATTTCAAAGCTGTTAAGAGAGTACATCTTAAAAGTTCTTGTCATAAGAAAAAGATTACAACTGTGTGAGGTTATGGATGTTAACCAAATTTATTGTGGTAATCATTTTGCAATATATACATACAACAAATGTATGTATATACAACTAAAACTTCTATGATGTTCTATGCCAATTATATCTCAATAAAACTGGAAAAATTAAAACTAAAAGGGACAGTCATCATGCATTCAATATATGTTGTTACTATACACTTTTTGAAAAGATTTTCAAAATAGTTATAATTTTAAATTTTGCTCAGAATAAAACATTCAGTTTGTTCTTATGGGAACAACAAAAAAGAGGATTCATAAAATTCATGTGACAAAGAATAAACTCTATAGCTGGTTCTGTGGTTGTGGAAATGCAGAAAGTTGAAAGTCCTGCTTTTTTTTTTTTAATTTTTTTTCAACATTTATTTTTGAGACAGAGAGAGACAAAGCATGAATGGGGGAGGGTCAGAGAGAGGGAGACACAGAATCTGAAACAGGCTCCAGGCTCTGAGCTGTCAGCACAGAGCCCGACGCGGCGCTCGAACTCACGGACCGAGAGATCATGACCTGAGCCGAAGTCGGACACTTAACCGACTGAGCCACCCAGGCACCCCAAAAGTCCTGCTTCTAAAAAGTTCCCCTTTCCTGGGGCGCCTGAGTGGCTCAACTGGTTAAGCATCTGATTCTTGATTTCAGCTCAGGTCCTGATCGCACGGTTCCTGAGACTGAGCCCCACGACGGACTCCATGCGGAGCGTGGAGCCTGCTTTGGATTCTCTCTCTCCCTCTCTTTCTGCCTCTCCCCCCCTCTCAAAATATATAAATAAACATTTTTTTAAATAAAAAATAAAAAGCTCCCCTTTCAGATAAATTTTGTGATAATTTCATATTCTTCACATGAACTGTGCATCCACTCCAGAACTCTGAAACCTCCCAGATGCATCACAAATTAGGTCAATTCAGATTGTGTGTTGTGAGAACTTACTGATTTTTTTAAAGAGAGTATATAGAAATTGTGCTACTGTGATATTTTTTAAAACCTTAATCCTGAAAATACCACTTGGACTCCTAATGCGTAAGGAACATAATTTTTCAATATTAAAAACTATATTGATATAATTTATTAAATGGTTAAAGGAGAAATAACATGACTATCTAGTTAAATAAATTGACCAAATCTTATGTATATTCTATTAAAACCTTAATAATAGAATTCTGTATATATAATTGTTCTTAATATATTTAAAAAAGCTCTATCTCAAATCAACAGCTATTATGCTTCCTGGTGAACCTATAAGCATTCCTGTTATGTGCAGGGACAATTTACTATTATTTTGTTATAGTCTATAACTAAGAGAGATAATAGGAAAGATAAAAATACACCTAGAACCTACTATATCTCAAGTTCTCCATTAAGATCTTTTTCTGGGGCGCCTGGCTGGCTCAGTCGGTTGGGCGTCCGACTTCGGCTCAGGTCACGATCTCGCGGTCCATGAGTTCGAGACCCGCGTTGGGCTCTGGGCTGATGGATCAGAGCCTGGAGCCTGCTTCCGATTCTGTATCTCCCTCTCTCTCTGCCCCTCCCCCATTCATGCTCTGTCTCTCTCTGTCTCAAAAATGAATAAACATTAAAAAAAAAATTAAAAAAAATCTTTTTCTGGATTACTCATCTCATTGAATCTTCGCATTTTTATGAGATAAACACCAAGTCATTGATGAAAAAGGAAACTGAGAATAAGGAAATTTAACTTAGAGTTGTTAGTAGTCAGGATTCAACACCAGCTAGTCTGACTCCAAAGCCTGGTTCTTAATTATTGCACTACTAATTTAATCAACAAATGTATATTGAGTGTTTACCACAGGTCTGGCCTATGGGTACTAGAGATACAGTAGTATATAAAAGAGATCAAATTCCCTGCTCTTGTGGAGCTTACAATATAGAAATAAAAATTTCAAACACTGATTTTGGAAAGAAAGGCAAAATTATTATCAGTTCACGATATAAAGAAGACCTATACATTTCAAATGCATAATTATAAGAAGTAAGAACTTTCAGTCACTGAATAGTTTCAAGGAAATTTACAAGCCAATTTATTTCCTGTATTCAAGCAACAATACACTGGGAAAATAGAATACTAATTTCTATTTATTAACAGCAGAAAAAGGAGAAAATATTCATGTAACTTATTCATGTAGAATTTTCCAAGGACTTATATAAAGAAAATCTTAAAGGAATGAATTTCATCAAAGAAGATAAGTAAATGAATATTTCCCTCTAAACTTTCTGTTAATTTTTTCAAACTTTGGATTGAAATGTAGTTTAGTCCCAATGAAAATACTAATAGTAAACTTTTTGGGGTGCCTGGGTGGCTCAGTCGGTTAAGTGTCGAACTTTGGCTCAGGTCATGATCTCGCGGTTTGTGAGTTCGAGCCCCGCATCGGGCTATGCTGACAGCTCAGGGCCTGGAGCCTGCTTCAGATTCTGGGTCTCCCTCTCTCTCAGTCCCTCCCCCCTGCCTGTGTGTGTGTCTCTCTCTCAAGAAATAAATAAACATCAAAAAAAATTTTACAAAATACTAACAGTAAACTTTTTGTTACATGTCAAAATTATATAAAACCTCGTGTGAAAATGTACACAATGACAGAGGCATTCTGAAAAATGAGAGACACGATAGTATTACCTTTACTAGGTAGTAAATATTTCATAAAACTACTGTAACAAACCACGTTGGAACTGGTAAGTGAATAATAGATTATTAAACCATAATAGAAAATTAAGAAATAGGCTTACAAAAGAAAACTGAAAGTTTGATAAAGGTAACAATTCAAATGAGTACAAAAAAGATGGATTAATCAAAAATCTTGGGGGTAACTGGATAACTGTTACAGTCATGTACGGATACATAACAAACTACCCTAACACAAATGGATAACCATCACCATTTTGTTTTATCTTGTGATCTTGGGGGTCAGGAATTTGAGTAGGATTTGGCTGGGTGATTATTTTGCTGCACGTGGCAATGACTATGTCACTTAGTGGTATTCAGCCAGCAGCTGAGCCAGTCTTGCGTGTCCAAGAGAGCTTCACTCACACGTCGGACACTTCAGCAGAGAAAACTACAAGACTGGGCTCCTCTTGGCTGCTCTTTCTCAGGTAACCTCAGGACCTCTCCATACAACTTCTTTATCAAGCCCATGACAACCTAGGGCTTCGAGAAACCAACATAGAAATTAACACTGCCATCAAATCCTAAGTCTGGAACTGACAAGCATCATTTCTGCTGTACTCAACTGGCCAAGGCAATCACGAAGCCAGATCAAATTCAAGAGGAGGGGAAATAAAGTCCATGTCTCACTGGACTCACAAATTTGTGGATGTCTTTAATCTTCCACACTAGCTAGCTAAAATCAAAACCAAAACAACAAAGCTATAGACCACCCTCCCTCCTCACATCAAAATAAATACAGAGAAACCAAAGATTTAAATGGAAATGAATGAAGCAATCACTAAAAGAAAATGGATGAAATTGTAATATTAATTTATTGTAATTGAAATAGCAATCCATGGTGTTAAAGGAATCCAAAAAGTTTGCTAAATTTAACTTCTTTAAAATTTTTTTTTAATCTCTTCTCGGCCTTTTGGCTAAGATCAAGTGTAAAAAAAATATTTTTTTACACTTATTTATTTTTTGAGACAGAACACAAGTTGGGGAGGGGCAGAGAGAGAAGGAGACACAGAATCCAAAGCAGGCTCCAGGCTGTCAGCAAAGAGCCAGACACGGGGCTTGAACTCACAAAGTGTGAGGTCATGACCTGAGCTGAAGTCAAACGCTTAACCAACGGAGCCACCCAGGCGCCCCACTAAATTTGACTTCTTATAACATTCTTAAGCTTCTAGGTGGCAAAAAAAAGAAAAATGCCATCAGAAAATTCATAAGACAAAGGATGAACTTCTGTTTCTGTCTGTGATGGAGTAAGTGGTACCGAACTATCACTTCCCAAATAAACAACTGTCTTCAGACTCTGGACTATAGGCAGCCCAGAACTATATTCCCTGGGGGAAGCAAACAGATCAACTTGGCCCACTGGGCCCAACAACTGTCCTGACTTTCTGCCTGAGCACCTTTTCTGGGTACAGCTGCCAGATTTAGCAAATAAAAACAGAATGCCCAGTGAAATTTGAATTTCAGAGGAGGAAAAGAAATTTCCCGGAGTGATGCCTTTGCCTATGCGTGAAAGGGACTGGAGGCACTGGCCTTAGATAGATGCGTGGATAGTGCATCCGAGGAAGAGGCACAAAGGCAACATATATGTGTACAGATCCTGCCACAGGGTAAATGTGTAGCAGGGGTTGGAAGAAATTCGCGTGTGAGTACTTCAATGTTCTTAAGGAAGTAAGAAGGAAGGGGATCATCAGAGGGCGGGGATGGAGAAGGAGGTTTGTTAGGGATTTGAAGAGAGAGGAGAAAGTGGAAAAGAGTGGTGTAGGAAAGCTGGATGGTGGATGGAGCAGAGAAATACAGTGAGACTGCCAGGCAGCATTAGGCCATTTGATGTGTGTAATTACGAATTTAAAATGGAGCTAATAGCAGGGCAGAGTGCTTTCTTTCAACCACAAACTATGAAGAGTTAGTAGGTAGGGAGTTAGATTTCATCAGAGTTGTGTTTTTCCAAGTTAATGTGAGAGAGAGGCAAAGGAATTGAGGGTACGTGCACAGAAATGAGGATAGTGGTTGTTACAGACTTGAAGACAGGAAGGGATGGATGTGAAGGACAGGGAAGATGTGCCGGATCAATGGGCTAGACATCCTAAGGGGGGTGGGTGGCACCTTGGTGGCTCAGTCAGTTAAGCTTTTGACTTTGACTCAGATCATGATCTCACAGTTCGTGGGTTTGAGTCCTGCTTCAGATGAATCCTGCTTCTCTCTCTCTCTTCCTGTGTCTCTCTCTACCCTTGCTCACCTGTGCCCTCTCTCTCAAAAAAAACAAAAACAAAAACAAAAACAAAAACAAAAACAAAAAAAAGAAAAGAAAAAAGAAATCCTGATGAGGTGAGAGAATTGTTAAAGTTGAACTTTAAAGGGAGTGAACTGGAATGACAGGAAGTGGGGATGTTAAATTCAGATAATAACTAAGTGGCAATTATTGGTAATGATAAGATTTACGACCTGATTGTGGGAATGGCTGGCTGAGGTAGGGTAAAGGACAAAATCAATGGAGGAAAAAAACCTCAGAGGGATTGAGCAATCAGGCTACTGGAAGAAATATATCTGCTTATTATCAAACTACCAAGAATTTACACAGGAGAAGTGTGGGAGAGAACGACTCTGAGCTGCGAAATAAAGGCTTTTTATTTGATCGATTTCTTTTGATTGATAGGATGACAGTGTAAGTATCGGCCAAGATACTTGATGTGTTGGACGAAGACCCAGACAAACACATTCTGACGAGATGTTCTCCATTCCAGCTGGTCCTCAGAGGGCTTCAGGTTTATGCTGCACTGAGGAGTAAAGGTTAATTTATCTGGCGCTTCCCCCTGGAAGGCCTCCCAGGGTGAGGCTGGCTTCCTGCAGGGTGGGGCTGCTTGGCAAGCATCCTGAGAAAGTACTGAGGTGGAGGAGCATGATGGGAGGCCAAGGCTCCATACATCAGACACCTGGAACTGCAAGATTTGCACCTGAGCTCCTGTTCACACCAGGGAGGGTCTGGTCACACTGCAAACAGGAATGCTGAGAAGGCCTGACGGCAGAAGTCCAAGGCTTGGACCGCAGGCCCTCGTCATATCAGAGCTGATGCCTACCTTCCTGCGTGCAGTTTATTCGCCCAGAGTTTAGATGGCGGTCTCGCCAGATCACTGTGCACTGTCTCAGACAGCAATTGGCCAAGAAGGGACCTCACACCTCCTCCTCTTCCTGCTTCTGTAAGTTTCTCTGAATAAATGCTATTCTGGGTCTTGGGTGTATGATGTGGAGTCATTCTGCCTGTGTGTACTCTCTCGGCAGCCATTACCAAACTCCCCTCTTTTCTTCTTCCTAGCTTTGTATTTCAAAAACGAAAAGAAAGAAACAGATATATATTTCCCCTAACCATACATACAGTGCCATGCACTGTAATGACTTGTGTTGTGAGGGTTTGAGGAGCTGGACTGGGAAGTCCAACAGAAGAAGGAAACTCAAAGCAGGAAGGCATTGTCAGTATCACACATGGGTTGTTACGGCAGGGAGAGCAAGTGTAAATTTCCCCACGCATCGATCATACTCCAAAGTTACGGTGGATGTCAAGGCACTCTGTTCCGCTGATTCACTCCCGGAAGAATTTTTGCACAATACTCCACAGAACCACTTGGTTAGTTGTAGTTAGCACCAAACATCCTCACATATGCCTTCTGTGATAAGGAATGCGTTGATTATAATATTTGAAGAACATGGATCCTGGGCAGCAAACACTGGCTGGGGGGGGGGGGGCAGTGCAACACATCTGAAATGTTTATTTAAAACAACAACAACAACAACAGGAGCACCTGGCCCACTCAGTCAGTAGAGCATGCAACTCTTGGTCTCGGGGTTGTAAGTTCAAGCCCCATGTTGGGTATAGAGATTACTTAAAAATAAAATCTTTCAAAGAAACAACAGAAACAAATTTTTAGAAGATCTACTGGCTTCTCCAATAAATGCATAAATCAATAGGATCTAACGTCTTTTTTGCTTCTACTTCATTGTCACCAGTCACATGTTAGCAGACCTGGGTAAATTACTGATGATATTTAAAGCTGAATAGAATCCATACCTTGGTTTTATAATCCTCAATTCCACGGTGAAACTGAGCTATTATGAGATTACCAACAAAAAGGAGATACTATAGTGTGGCACAGTATTATGGATTTTAAAGTCAAACAGATGTGGATTTGTATCCAGTTACCATCACTTCGACCTTAAGTTAAGCCTTATGATATTCCTAAGCCTTAGTTTCCCTTCTACAAAAAAGAGAAAATAATACTTACAACCTTGAGGGTAATTGTGATGTATCATGAAAATTCAATATTGTTTGTGAAGTAACTAGTACAGATGCTAGAATAGCATTAGTGCCTAATTAATAACTATTATAATAAATAGATAAGTAACATACATGCAACTCACTCTAGGTCATGCGCAATTTTCTTATGCTAAGGGTAGACTACTCACTCTCGTTAGCCAAAAAGAAAAAATAAATTCAGGCAGCTGCTTCCATGTGGATTTCTGATCATGTGAATCACTGTTAAAAACCTTGGCTGCCCTGACCAAAACTGTAATGACTTTGCAAGCTGTTCCAGAAATGGGTCACAGGGTTTTTTGTTGTTGTTTTTTTTTTTTAGTGGGAAAATGGACAGGGCTTTAATCTGTGAATGCTGCAATTTGTTAGCCTTTCTATTTCTTATAAACTTATGACCTTCTAGAAGGAAGCAACTAGGTTGATTATAACCACAACTACACCCCTGTGGACGAGGAGGTGCCATTAAACTGTAAAGAGTGTGTCTCTAGCCAATTATCTTAGTTCCAAAATAAAGGACAGGGGTTATCACGATGTTTTACCCAAAGCCAAAAAAGTTCTAAAGCTGCAGAGAAGACATCACCACTGCCAGAAAGACTCTCCTGGGCCAGGAAAAAAAAAAAAAGAAAAAAAAAGGTAGAAATATCTTAGCTTCTCCCTTTTGCCTACCTTCCCATCTCCTACCAGTTCTTTCTGTTGGTCCTATTCAATAGAGCCACCTGACCAGATGGCCTGACCCAACCTGCAGCATTCAGGGCCCTGTACTGCATCCCAGGGCTAGGGGCAGGGGCGGGGGCAGGAATTAGGGGAGGACCAACAGGAAAACAACCAATAGGCGGCCTTCTTTCAGTTCCTTATAAAGGCCAAACTCTTTCCAATGTCAAGATATTTATATATTCTGTGGCCTCTGCCTATAATTCTTTCCCCACCACTATTCACCTCGCTGCCTCTGCTCATTCTTTAGGTCCAGCTTAAATATCATTTTCTCAAGGAGGTCTTTCCTGATTATCAGTCTAGAGTAGGTCTCCCCTATTACTCTTTTTTAAAAATCCCCTCTTCTTACTAACCTTTATAAATTATACACTCTCTGTGTAATTATCTGTTTAATAGCTACCTACCCAGGGGCAAGACAGAGCTGTTTCGCTTCCTGCTGCATGGCTAGACTGTAGCACAATGCCTAGCATATAGTCAGCACTCGGTAAAAAGTAGCCACAATTATTATTGCCTACTATTTTTAACAATAATCAATAATCAGATGGCAGTATCAGCCTTTTCTAGAGTGTGTGTTAATTTCTTTCTGAGGCCCCTTTCCATTTTTTTCCTTCCTAATATTTAGTTAATGCAAGTTGTGTGTTCCAGTTCCATGAATACTTTCTAAACATTGCGTACAAAACCAAATTTCTACATCATGAGTCTTCACAGGCCATTAGGAAAAGTTGATACATCCCTTGAACTGTCAAAACAAAAACTATGTTGGCAAACTTGGAATAAACAAATTCTTTCCATCACATGATCTGTAACTGAAAAGAGAAAAATGTGTATAGGAGAGCAATTCATCGTCTGCAAAGTCTGTTTATGTTTCACACATTCCTGGTTTGGACCTTTTGATTTTTGTTCTTTAAAACTATTGAATGCTACATTTTCCCTGACACCTGCTAGGAGATCTTCATTATTTTCCTTCTACAATCAATTAATTTTTTCCTCAGTAGCATTCAGCTCCCTTTTCTTTCTTAGCATTTTATTCTATGGGCTTCATGTGGAGTAGAGGAATGTCCCATCCTTGGTAGATAAAATAAATCTGGACTCGACATAAGGAAGGGCTGTTTCATCTTCAGAGACGTTGTCTCTAAGGTTCCCAGGCTTCTTGACTCCAGGCTTTCTGACCCCATCTGCCACACTCTCCCCATGTTATCATATGCAGAAACAAATGCCTGCAAGCTCAAGAAAGGAGGGGTTAGGAAGGTCAACAGGCTGGTGGGGGGAGCAGGAGCACTAAGGTGACCATCTTGGGGCAAGCAGCATGGATGGAGCTAAGGAGTCCACTTCCTGGTTCAAATTCACTGTCGCTCTAAGATTTAGCATCAAACATATATTGAATGCCTACTGTGCATTAGACACTATGTTAAAGTTAGTGACTGAAGTTCCTGTGCTCAAGGAACTCACTGTGAAGAACAGGGAGACAGGCAAGTAACAACAATTTGTAATTCATTGCCAAATGCTCTGAGAAAGGTAAACACAAAACACTGCAGGGGGGAAAAGGTCCTTAACCCAATCTTGGGCAAGTGAGAAGTGGGGATGCTACAGCAAAGGCTTCCTGGAGAAAGTGATGCTTGAGCTGAAAGATGAGTAGGAGTTGTCCCAACAAAAAGTAAAAGAATATTCTAGAAAAAGAGAAACAGTATGCGCTGAAGTCCACAGCAGTGTGTTATGGAAGAGTCGTAAGTAATTTAGGGCCAGGGCCAGGAGAGAGAAGGGAGAGGCAGATGAGGTGAAGAGATAAGCACAGGGCAGGGTGTTGACACGCTTCCCGTCAGGTGAGAACCTCTTCCTTATGATCAGGTACTTCTGAATTAACTCCAGTTAAGAGGACCTGATGACAGACAGTGGATTTGAAACTTGGTCCTGTCACTGGTTTGTGACCTTGGGCAAACTTACTTCCTCTCTTTAAGCCTCAGTTTGTTTCACCAATGGAATGGAGATAAAAATATCTGCTCTAAAGAGCTGATTATGATAAAATGATATGCATAGTATCCAGCACATTTCATGCTATCATGTTAAACCTCAACTATTGTAGAATAAACTGCTGTAATCGAGAATAACCATGCAAAGCCTTGAGTCACGGAGTTAAGGGAACATGAGGTAGACTCTGGGGTTGTCTCTAGTTACCAGAGAACCATTTGTCCTGCCTGGACTTGTTTGGATACTTTTGTTTAGTCTCTGGCTCTTTTATTTTAATGGCAACATATGTATTTCATAATTTGGTGCTATTTCACTACCTAATAAATGAGCTGTTTGGAAGTGAGTTATTATGTCCTCAGATTCATATTCATTTCATTTTCTTCATGCCACAGAAGTTTTGAGGTAAATGGCTGTACAACTCACCCATGGAAATGGGGAACAGAGAACTACATTGGAATAGAAACATGGCTAGCTGCAAACAAACTAAATATCCATCAGTAGGGGAGTGGCTAAATAAACTCGTATCTCTGTGTGGCAAAATACTGTGCAGCAGCTAAAAGGAAGGAGCTAGCTCTCTATGTACTAGCTAGAGCTCCAAGACCTACTGTTAAATGAAAAAGCAAGCTGCAAAAAGACATTTGCAGAATGCCATCATTTTTTGTAGAAAAATACACACACGGTCACATACACATATAAACAATATTATGTGCTTTCTATGGTTACATGCATAGTGTATAAATGCATAGAAAAGCTCACACTAAAATGATAAGAGTGGTTATATACGGTGACATGAGAAGGTCTATCAGGCTGGAGTGGGGTGGGGCTTGGGGAGGGATAATAGTCTAAGGAGACATGAGCCTTTTCAGAAACATTTAAACTTTTCTACAAGCAATGCTCTTATGATTTCTGTGATTCTAAATGTTTTCAAAACAGAAACAAAAAAAGAGCAAGGGCTTTGAGGGTGGATGAAAGTGACTCAAATCCTGGCTCGGCAATTTGTTAATTGTATGATCGGGGGAAGACTTGGCCCCTCTGTCTCAGTTTGTTAACAAAATGTCTTGCAGCTTTTTGTAAAGACTGACAGTAAAACTCCTGTACATTACCAATACTCGCATGTGTTAGTTTCCTTTCCCTTATCCTTAATCCAACTGCTTTTTCTTCCTTCCCTTCCCTCCACTTCCTTCCTTCCCTCCACTTCCTTCCTCCTTTCCTTCCTTCCTTCCTTCCTTCCTTCTCTCCTTCCTTCCTTCCTTCTTTCCTTCCTTCCTTCCTTCCTTCCTTCCTTCTTTCCTTCTTCCCTTCCTTCCTTCTTTCCTTCCTTCCTTCCTTCCTTCCTTCCTTCCTTCCTTCCTTCTTTCCTTCTTTCCTCACCCCCTTCCCTCCTTCTCTTCTTCCCTTTCCAGATTAAGCAATCAAATACAAAGTAATCAAGCCATTTCCTCAAGGTCACACAGTTGGTTGATGTGAGAGCAAGGGCTGTAACTCAGGTCTCCTATATCTTAATATATCAGCATTAACTCTGCTGGAGAGGTGAATAACTGTGATGTAGTTGTTTCTACTAATGGTTCCAATTTTCAGAATCCATGTGGCAAGTTGGTTTGAAGATTTGAAATGCAAAGCACCATATGCTGAGCTTGGGCAGCCGTTGGACCAACAAAACCAAAGAAGTCCAGACAAGGAGTGTTGGGTAGATCTGCAAGGTTATTTCTGCCATGTCTGTTCTTTTGGCCGTGCTAGCTATCAAGGAGGTCTAGCAGTAAATATCAAGGACGTAGCTACAAGGAGAACATGGTACCAGGCAAAGAGTCAGTTAACAGGAAAGGGGAAACGGGGCAAAAATGGACGTGACATTCTTTCTGGCTACCTAGAAAGTGAATGCTCTTCCTATGCTTGGGTAATTCTTCTAATTTGTAAGAAAGATATTGCCATTTAACTAACTATATTAGTTAAAAATGACAGATGCTTTCCCAGTTGCCCTTGCAGTTAGGGCACAGTCAGGTGGCTTAGGCTCTAGCAATCAGAAGACCTTCCTTTTCAGGGTCCATTTTCCTTAGGACTATAGGGATTAGTTCCAGCCTATGGAAATTTACCCACTAAGGGCTTTTTATCACTAAGAGCCCTGAATTTAAATTTTAACCAAAACTGATTTTAACTGAAACCAGGTGTAGTATTTTGCTGAGTCCAAAACAAAGGGAATTTTGTTTTCTGAAGCCATTGCGCAGAAACAAGACATTTTACCAGACTCTAGATCAGGGAGCATTCTATATAGTTCAGTGGTCTTAACCCAGGTGGTCCAACCCAGATGAAATCACACTCTCGTTGGTTGCACTTCCCACCCCAGAAAAGAGGGTAAACTTCTTGGGAAACTCCAGGAACTGATTGGACACTTCCTGGTAATTTTCTGGGAAGAGTATTTTCATATTCCTCTCCTCCACTGTTAGATATTTTTGTGCTTTGTAACCGCTGTGGTTCGAGGTGCCTGAAGACTCTTGCTTTTTGGGCTACGGCCTGAAAATTTATTTCAGCATCTACATGCTAGCTTTCTTCATCTTAGTCATCAGTAGGCATCCCAGCCACCTGTAGCATTCTAGAACTAAGTTGCCTCTTTCTATCCTGCAGAAAAAAGAGGCACATACGTCTGAGACACTTCTGAGAGAACCCCTCAGATCCCCCCAGCCACATCTGTCTCTTGTTTCAGTCGCAGCAGTTCTACGTGGGCTCTTGCCGACAGTGCCTCCACTCAGGCTGCAACCACTGGCCTCTCATCTCCCACCCCAGGGAGGCGTTAACGCCTAGACACAGAATGCCACAGGAGTCTGTTTGGGACTCTCACATGTGAATCACTGAAGTGCAAGGAGTTAATGCCCCATGAGGCAAGCATTTGACAGAAGGAGATGACTAGTAGATAATTTCTGATCCCTTTCTCCCTCCAGATCGACTTTTTGAAATGCAGTTTATGTACCTTCCTGGAGGACGAGCCTGTGGATTTGAACAATCAGTCTCACTTGGCAGCCGCCAACTTGATAATCTTGTCTCAGATTGGCTCCTCCTTTTCTGTTCCATGAGCCTTGGCCCTCACACCTGGAAATGCATTCCCTAATGGAGTAGACTTACCATAAGCTCCTTGCTTCAGGCTCTGCTTTCTGGGTAACCCAGACTAAGACAACACCACGGGATTCATAGACAAAGTTATACCAATTTCACGATTATTGCTGGCTTTCCTCATTTGGGAATCCTTTCTGGCCAGTCACTCAGTTCAATCCTGAATGTGTGACATTGCAAGTTACCTAATCTCTCTGAGCTGAATATTATTCAAGATAATATGGAGATAATAATATATAATGCTTATTTCATGCAGAGTTAGAGGAATTAAAAGAAAAAAAGATTGTAATCAATATACACAGTGCTTGGCATGTCATGAATGTTCAATGACTGTCAGTTGTTAATATTATAAAAATCAGTTTCATTTGCAACTGATAAAGGTCTAGTGGAGATGGAAAAAAGGAAGGGAGTTCACTTACAGATACTTTGGGGAGGTTGGAAACATAGGTTCACATGTCTGTGAGCACATGTGATAACACTATACAATAAATTCTCTACTCTCCGTTCCATTATCCCCACCATCCAAAAATGATTCAGATATGGACCTGTAACTCCTTCCAGAGTTAGACTTTTGCAGCCATGCTGAAAATGATCATTTTGAGCATTTAGCATTTTGAAAGGCTTAGTAAATTTAAACTGAATTAGAACCACAGTGGTCCCAGGTTTTATTTGACATTTTCATCAGTGGCTTCTCTCTCAAGGGGCCGGCACAGCCAAATGATGGTCCAGACTTCTCTCATTTGAAGCTCTGTCCATTCATCCTGAGCTGTGCCCGGGACTCCTGACAGTAGATGGCCTGCCTTTCACATCTTGCCATTCTTTGATCCCAGAATTTCAGTTGTGTTGCTTTTGGCTTTTACTTGCTGATGAACAGATTTATGTGGATTTAATTTTCTTTAGTCTCTGGCTGCCAAAGATTTTGGTGTTTGTAATTTTCAATGGGAGCTAGATCAACTAAAACCTGTTTTGTTCTGTTTTGTTTTGTTTTGTTTTGTTTTGTTTCTGGGTGTAGGCTTTCACAGTAGCGGGAAGTCAGAAGTGATTTGTAGGCTACTAAATCTTGGGCTTTGTTTAACATATAATTTTTATGGTCAGCAAGAGTGAATAAGGTCCTAATATTTCAGAACTTCATATAAGAAGTAAGCCAGAATGGAAAATTACACTGTCCACCAACCAAAGCTAGAGATTGCATAATGTATCTTCTCAGAAATCATAATCCTGACCCCTTCCTCCTATCTCATTTTTGTTCTCCAAGTCTGGAATTCTTGTTAAGTGAAGGTTTGGTGCTTATTTTTCTTTGGTAATGCAAAACATACAAGATGTCCCTCCCACCACACAAATGTGCAAAGCAGATGTGGCTTCCTTGAGTACCTCTTCACTGATGTTCTCTCTCTGATGATCCCTTAGCCTGCTAGATAATGAAAAATTAAAAACCCAGCTTTAGTCAAATTATGGAATCTTAGTCTGATCTAGTCATTTAAGATCTCTTTAGGGTTTTCACTCTCTGGTCTCTTAGCTCTGGTAGATGCTAAATGCTTCAGTGCTCCTTTCGCTCCACTCCAAGATGGCGTCTGGATGTGGAGAGTAATATAGGTGTGGTTTAGGTGGCAAGGTGGGGGGTCCTCAAATCTGTGCCGGTCTCAGAATCTCCCTGGTCTCACATGTTCAGTGGCTGGAAGGGATGTTTCCTCAAATGGCATTCACCAACAGGCTACTGGCGCTATGTGTCTGCAAATCTACTCAGCAGCCTCTTCATCCACTACCTTCTCAATACTCAGAGTCTGCCTCTTTGGGGCTAATAGGAACTTCAGAGTTGGGTAAGGGGAATTGGGAACTTTGTGTCAGACTCACAGGGGTAGGCATAAGGATCTCTGCCCAGATCCTCCTTCAATGAAAGATTTGCTGCCTTGGTGGCTGAGAGAGTGGTCAGCAGATGGTCTCTGGTTTACAGCTCCTTCAGGATCTGCTACAGCTACAGAAAGACATCTTGCCTGAGGCCATGCCCTTCCCAGAGTGACCCTCTTCTTATGACTGACATGGGAGTATAAAGGACTGGCCCATTCAGCAGATTGCAATACAATACTGACTGGCAACTCCCCACTCCAGAGTTCTCCTTTGGGTTGGCTAAGACTTTGTTGGGTCTCATCACAATCTCACCAGTTTCTCCCTCTAACCAATCCTGCTTTCTCCCTCCCTTTTTCATAGGTGTAATTCATAATAAACATCTTGCACCCCAAATTCTGTCTCAGCATCTACTCTCAGAGAAGCCAACTTACAACACTGATCTATACACCTATAGCAGCCTCCCCATATTATGTCCAGACCAGGGAAGCAAGCCATTAGCCTTGATGTTTCTGCCACTACCTTCATGCCATCCCTATACAACGTGGAAATAAACTTTGTGTGAGGAGACTTACCAGCATCCACTATTGGAATCTGTGTTTCCCATTACCAGTTTCTAGGGTGGAAGTCTCTGCTCTTCGCTGTAACCTTAGACTTCTACCGATCTCTTGCCTCTTTGGTGCCTCTGCTTATTTTCTTGCATATATTTGCCACCTCTGAGTTCTAGGGAACAAAAACTGGTGCTATGGCTCATTGCCCTGGTCTTTTCTTACCACCACCTCCATACCTTTGCTCGCATACCATGTGGATGTAGCAATTAACCCCAAATGGGGCTTCTCGGAGAGGTCAGCAGCCTCGCCATATTATGGTCAGACCAGGGAAGCAGGCCATTAGCCTTGATGTTTTTGGAGGCTTCCTACTATTCTGGGTGTTTCTGAAGGTGCTTCTTTCTACCTGCTTTCTTGAGGTGCTTTCTGGGGCTCACAATCTTAAGGAGAAAGGACTGTTACAAGGACTCTGCTAGCTGACTTCCTTAATCTATGCTTTTTCTAATCATCCCTGCTTCCTCTATGCTATGTCCTTATTCTCATCTAGACAGAAAGCCAATTGAGAGTGACTTCAAAGAAGAGTCTTCCTTCACCAAAGAAAGAAATTTATATTTTAGACATTCAGGCTCCATTCTCTATGTTAAAAAAGCTTAAAGACATTAAAAAATCGTTTCTTTCTTAGCAAAACTTGGCTCTCAAGTCTTGTTTCAATCTCACACAAATAAATAAGCAATGATCTTCTTATTCTAATAGGTATCTATCTTTTTCCTGAAGCATTTGAACCCTATTCTTTACAGGGTGAGAAGTTGCCAGTTAAGATTTATAAGACATGAAAATGTATCTGAATAATATTCAAGAGAATATACCTGTTGTATAGAAATAATAAATTTAATAGTCATTACCTATGCAGCAGTGATTATGCTTTGTGTATATTACTTCACTTAATTTTCATAATGACCCTGTGGGAAAAGTATTATCCAATTTTGAAAATGATGAATTGAGGCCCAAGGGGGCTAAACAACTTGCCTAAGGTCACATGATTAATAAAGGTTGGACTCAAATTCAGGTCTGACTCCAAACTCCTTGTTCTAACCACTGTAATTTCTCCATTAGAAAATTGTTGGCTGGAGTGTCTGCATGGCTCAGACTGCTGAGTGTCCAACTCTTGATTTCAGTTCAGGTCATGGTCTCACAATTGTGGGATTGAGCCCCACATGTGCTCTGTGCTGAGGCCGGAGCCTGCTTAAGATTCTCTCTCTCTACCTCTGCCCCTCTCCCCAGCTCGAGCACTCTTTCTCTCTGGAAAGGAAAGGAAAGGAAAGGAAAGGAAAGGAAAGGAAAGGAAAGGAAAGGAAGGGAAAGGGAAGGGAAGGGAAGGGAAGGAAAGGAAAGGAAAGGAAAGGAAAGGAAAGGGAAGGAAAGGAAAGGAAAGGAAAGAAAAGGAAAGAAAAGAGAAGGAAAGGAAAGGAAAGAAAAGGAAAAAAAAAGGGAAGGAAAGGAAAGGAAAGGAAACGAAAAGGAAGGAAAGGGAAGGAAAGGAAAGGAAAGGAAAGGAAAGGAAAGGAAAGGAAAGGGAAGGAAAGGAAAGGAAAGGAAAGGGGAGGGAAGGAAAGGGAAGGAAAGGGAAGGAAAGGAAAGGAAAGGAAAGGAAAGGAAAGGAAAAGAAAGAGTTGGCTACAAAACTCTTGGCTATAATTTTGATCACAGACAACTCTCATTTGGTGGTTTAACTTTTCTATTCAGCAAGAAACAACCAGGCATAGTGTTTGAGAACCAGGCTTTGAAGATGAGCTGTGTTCTCTGCTTCATCATCTACAAAACGGAGGTAATGCCACCCTTAACCCACAAAATCGTGTGAGGTTTAAATGAGTTAATATATGACAAGCTTTTGGTACAGTGCTTGGCACATAGGAGGCTTTAGTAACTGTGAGCTCCTGCTGTTAGGAAAGCCTCAGGACAGCACTGTCTTTATCATGAGGCTGAAGATTTCGAAATCAAATGCTAAAAAAATGAGTTTTTAATTTTTGACATTCATAAATATTTAAATTGGGTTTTGTTCTTTCTTTTTCCCTTTTATATCTTAGAAATTAACCTCCATTCAACTGTAGGAAGAAAAATCCTGCTGTGAATGTTTAGGGAGAATGGAATCACCCTGTCAGAAATATCACTGATTGCTTTGTTTGTTGTTTTGCTCTATTGTAGAAGACCCAATTGCTTTAATGACACATCTCCATGACTTATTTTTGTTGTCTCCTTATAATTACCATTGACATTAATATTTTGCCTTTGCAGAGAGGCAAGGAGGGAGTAGAGGAAAGCATGTAGCCTTTGCAGTCAAACATAGCCAAGCCTGAATCCAATATCTAATTGATCCTTGGAAAGTGACTTATTTACTTTGAGTTTCAGCTTTTGTCATTTGTGCCTACATCCCTGATACAATTGATATCAGATAAAATGATATAATATGCTCCAGATGCCTAATATTAACTAGCACATTACAAGGGTTAGTGAAAGTTATTTCACTTTCTTACCTCTGCCTTTCGTTTGTCCTTCCGCACTGCCTTTACTTTAGAAAGTTGGCTGTAAGTGCATGGGGGCTGGTGGGTGGGTGGGTGGGGCATTGGAATTCTTGGAGATCTACTTATTATATGGTAAATGGTATAGGTCAAGTTATACTCCCTTCCAGTTCACCTATTGATGTCCTGTACCCCAGAATGTGACCTTATTTGGAAATAGAATTGTTGCAAATATAATTAGTTAAGATGAATTCATACTGGAGTAGGGTGGATCCTAATTTAATATGATAAGTGCCCTCATGTAAAGGAAAAATCTGGACACAGACATACACACAGGGAGAGCACCATGTGGAGATTAATACAGAGATTGGGATAATGCTTCTATAGGCCAAGGAATGCCAAAGACTGTTAGCAAACAAGAAGCTAAGTGAGCAGTATAGAACAGGTTCTCTCTAACAGCCCTCAGAAAGTATTAACCCTAACAACATCTTGGTTTTCGATTTTTAGCCTCGAGAACTGACTGAGACAATAAATTTCTGTTATTGAAGCCACCCAGTTTGTCGTACTTTGTTACGGCAGCCCTAGCAACCTAATAACAATGTGGACTAGAACTTTCTCTGAAATGTTCAGTGTAGAGATGCTAAACGTTGTGCTTATTAAACATTTACTTATCTAAAAAATTAAATTCTTCAACCAAAATCGAGAGAAGTTGGCAGTTTATTCAGAGAAGAAGTTACTAAAAGTGAAGAATGACAGATAAATCTGTCTTGGGATTTCATAGAAAACTACTATAAAAAACTGAAGAGTTAACATTTTTAAATGACTTCTGACACAACTTTTACCAATTCTCTACTAAAATAATTAGAGGGACGCCTGGATGACTCAGTTGGTTAAGCATCTGACTCTTGATTTCGGCTCAGGTCATGATCTCATGATGGGTTGTGAGATCGAGCCCTGCATCAGACCCCCTGCTGAGCATGGAGCCTGCCTGGGATTCTCTCTTCCTCTCCCTCTGCCCCTCCCCTGCTTGCATGCATGTGCTTTCTCTCTCAAAATAAATAAGTAAACTTTATAAGATAATTAGAAATGATATGGGAAAAAATGTGACAATCACAATGATCCTGTAAAAATCTAAGACTGGCAATCAACCTTTTGCTAAAATCTAGTATACATATAAATCACCAGTGGATGGAACTGAATTGAAAATCCATTTTCAATGGTCGGTAAATATACAGTAAAACCTTGGATTGCAAGTAACTTGTTCTGTGAGTGTTCTGCAAGACGAGCAAACATTTCCCAAAAAATTTAACTTGATAAATGACCAGTGTCGTGTAATACAAGTAGCACGTGATGACAAATGTCACATGATCGCAACTGAGCCAACGGTTCCTGAAACTCGCTTCAATATACAAGTGCTTTGGATTACAAGCATGGTCCCTGAACGAATTATGCTCTTAAACCAGGGTTTTACTGTATTCCTCTCTGACACTGAGGACACTGTTGGCCTGAAGCAAAGTGAGAAGACCCTTCATTTCTCCCCCACACCCATCTCCAGGCTATGCTATTCAGGATCTTTACCCATAAGAAAAGTGCACAGCCAGAGGCTATGATTTTTTATATGTCCAGATTCTTAAAAATTTTTTTTGTTTATTTATTTTTGAGAGACAGAGAGAGATAGAGCACGAGCAGAGGAGGGGCAGAGAACGAGGGAGACACAGAATCTGATGCGGGTTCCCGGCTCTGAGCTGTCAGCACAGAGCCCAACGTGGGGCTCGAACTCACAAACTGCGAGAGATCATGACCTGAGCCGAAGTCGGACACTTAACCGACTGAACCACCCAGGCGCCCCTATATGTCCAGATTATTATTCACCATTCTCCTCTCCCAATTAGTGTCTAACTTTTCACATCCATTCAGAAAGTGAATTTCTTGAATGCAACAGTGCAAAAAAGAGGTAACAGGAATGGCTCATGAACTCAGGAAACACTATTTACCTTTACCAGTTTATTACAAAAGATACAATTCAGGAACAGCCATATGAAAGAGATGCATAGGGCAAGGTCTTGAGGTAGGGGTGTGGAGCTTCCAAACTCTCTCCAGGGTACCACCCTCCCAGCACCTCAAAGTGTTGACCAGCTCAAAAGCTCATCAAATCTCCTTGTTCAAGAGTTGTTATAGAGCTTAATCTCCAGCTCTGTCGACCTCCCCTGCCCTGAAGTCAGGAATGAAGCTGAAGTTTCAACCCTTTAATCTATTGGTCTTTCTGGTCTCTGGTCTCATCCTGAGGCTTTTAAGGGACACTGCCCTAAGTCACCTCACTAGCATAAACTCAGGTCTAACCTAAAGGGGCTTGCTATGAATAACAAAAGATATTCCCACCACTCAGGAAAGTCCAAGGGTTTTCAGAGCTCTGTGCCAGGAATTTGGGACAAAGATCAAATACATTTATTTTTATACCAGACCCTCCACAGAGGTTGTACCATTTTGCATCTAATATTGTATAAGAGTGCCCTTTTCTTCTTAGCCATGTGAAGCTTTTAAATTTTTGCCAATCTAATGGTTGGGTATAGTATTTCAGTTTTCTTTCAATTTGTTTTTCTCTTATTATAAATAAAATTAGATATCTCTTTATATATTTAAAAGCTATATACACCTACATACATACACATATAAATAGTTTATATCTCATGTCCATTTTTTTTCTATAGGAATTTTGGTGTTTTTCTGTTCAATCTTTATAAGTTTTGGATCTGTTAGGGAAATTAGTATTTTATCTGTGATATATGTTGCAAATATTTACTCTCAATTTGTTGTTTGCTCTTTGACTTTGCTTATGGTGTTGTGGGGTTTTTTATTTTGTTTTTGTTGGTTTTTTTGCCATGAAAAAAGGTTTAATTTTGATTTAATCAAACATATCAATTTTTAAAATTGCATCTGACTTCTAAGTAATACTTAGATACTTTCCCTACACCGAGGGTATAAAAAAAGCATCCATGTTTTCTTCTAGCACTGTATAGATCAGTGTTTTCTTCCAGCATTGTATAGATCAGAGATCACCTAGATCTCTGATTTATTTAGAGTTTATTTTGTGTGCAGTATGATGAATTGATCAAATTTTGTCTTTAAAAGAATTTCCAGGGGCACATAGGTGGCTCAGTTAAGCGTCTGACTCTTGATTTTGGCTTGGGTCATGATCTCTTGGAGAGTGGAGCCTGCTTAAGATTCTCTTTCTTTCTCCCTCTGCCCCTCTCCCCAACTCAAGCATGCGCTCTCTCTCTCTCTCTCTCTCTCTCTCTAAAATGAAAGGGAAAAAATAATTTTCAAAGATGTGGAGAAATACACCTCCACCAAAGATGTGGAGAAAAAAGGAAATTACAAAATTATATGTTCAGAATGAACTCCACACACATACAAAGAAAACACATTAGAACAAAATACACCAAAATGTTACAAATAGTTACATCTTATTAGCAGATTATGGGATTTAAATTATTTCCTACTAAAATATGCTTTTCATATTTTCTATAATAAAGATGTCTTACTTTAAAACCAGAAAGAAAAGCAGTATGTGGTCTTTAATTAAAAAACAAAAAAAACAAACAAAACATTTGGTCCTGCTAGTTTTTTTGGTAGTCTGAAACAGAAATGTAAAAATACATATTGAGTTGATGCAAAGAAGAATAGGATCCATATATACTTCCCCTCTCTTCTTTGCACATGTCTCTGCCTTTCCTCGTGTTTTTTTCTATCCCATTTCCTCCCTCTATGTCTTACATAGCAGTAAAATAACATGCAGAAAATGAGCAAGCCTTTCACAGCGTATTATTTTATTTCTGCAAAAGCTACTTGGGGTTAATTCTTTAATAAAACACCTCGCAAGTTATGACAAGAATGCAAAGAGACCACAATGCTAATGGATAACGTAAAGCCTCTGGCATACAAATCACCCCTTCCCCCTGAGCTAACAGTCCTGAGACCGGCAACAGGGTAACCTATTGCAAAGCTCTCTGTGTTATCCTAGAGGGTGTAAAATTCCAGGGCTTTTTATTTTAGCAGTTGGATGGTCAGAGAATTCTTGCTTCCTTTATTTTATGGCACTAGTGATGTGCAGCTGAAAAATCAATGCCAGATGGCTCAGCAGGAGACAGGGCTGTGTGTTGTTCTCAGTCTCCCCAAGAGAAAAGCTCTGTGCTGGGGACACTCAGGATTGTCACCTCTAGTGGTTAACAATGACATTTGTTGAGTGTTCGTAGTGTGCTAAAGTCTGTTTTACATGCACTGTCTCATGAAATCATCATGGTAACCCTGCAAGGTAGTCCTTATTATTATGTCATATATATGTACCTATCATATAAATAACTGCAGATAAATAACTTACCCTGGAGGTGGCAGAATCAAAACTTGAACCCAAGCCTGTTAGGCTCCAAAGTCAAGACTTTAAAGGGTATTTTAATGCCATTGGGTGAAGTGTCAGTACCAAGAAACAATAGGTTAACACGTGTCAATTTATCAGTGAAACTTGTGGCACATCCAGATGGCACAAAGCCTCCTTTGAAGATATTTTCTAACAGCATTTCCCAATGCAGATTCCACAAGAAAATTAAACTCCACCAAAAAATGAGTTGAGTACTATCTGATCAATTTCTTCCAAGGATGATGGTACGTAACGCATAGTAACATTGTAGGTGCAAAGAAGAAAAGTTAATTCATTGCACAAAATGATGATTTGGTGGGCTTTGGAACATAGGTCTTATTTCTCTCTCTTCCCCATTCTCTCTTCCCTCCCCTATTTCCTGTGTGTGTGTGTGTGTGTGTGTGTGTGTGTGTGTTTCCCTCTCTTAAGAAAGGTTGAAAGGGATGGGGTTGCTTGGCTGGCTCAGTCAGAGGGGTATGCAACTCTTGATCATGGGGTCATGGGTTTGAGCCTCACTTAGGGTGTAGAGACTACTTAAATAAAAAAATAATTACATAAAAGAAAGGTTGCAAGTAACAGGCCTATACTGCAATTATCAGCTGAATCCTCCCTGGTTCCGTTAACAATGCCTGAAGAAGGTCTTTTACTCAGGACTTCATATTGATGATAAAAGGATAAATGCTGTATTGTATATTGTTTACTCCACTATCGATCTAAGCAATCATTTGTAACATGACACTACAAATAATACATGGGGTGCTTCTGGTATTTGCTCTGATCCTTCCTTGCTAAGGGATAGATGAATCTTGAGCTGGGAGGACCAAAGGGACACTCCCTGCCCTCCCTTGTCTAGATCTTTATTTGTCTTACTCTTCTTTGCTTGGTGACCCTCTTCGGAGTTTCCCATTCCCTACTGGACTAGGATTGATACACTCCTATTTATGTTAATGCAATTGCCTAATTCAAATTTTAATTACAAAATTTTTACCAATACTATTTTATACCTACAACCAGTGTTGTTTCTAATTTGAAATGATGACGTGACAGCACTTGGAATAGTTTCACTGGTGTGTGTTCTTTAAATAACAACCAGAACTTTTTTTCTCTTTCTCTTTTTCTTTCTCACTGTCCTTCAACCTTGCCTTTTTTTGTTTTTTGTCTTTTTTTCAAAAGAGGTTAACATTTAGGTTCAGTACTAGCTGAAAAAAATCTCTCCTTTTGATACTGATGTTCCCATAACATTGAGTCTCATGGTTCTGGGCTAAATGACAATTTGGTGGCTTCATAATGGCTTTCATTTAAGCAAAACCAGCATTGTTAGCTATCAATGATTGTTTGATGTTCCAGAAAATATCCTCATGTTAGATGTTCAATGCCAAAGTACATCTTTTTTCAAACAGAAATGAAATGTTTCAGTAATGTTTGCCTTTTTTGTGGGAAAGGGAAAAAGCACAACATTCTTGAAGTGTTTTCAGGGAAACTTGTAGATGTCTTGCAGACTGCAGCTTGGACTGAGTGATCTGAATACCAGCAACATTGGTGACAGCATGAGAAATGTCACAAGGCATCCTAAGTTTTCTTGTTTTTCACTCTTGGATAACTGATATAGCAGAATGGTGCCAGCATTCCCGAACTCTTTTTTTTTATAACGTTTTTAAAATTTTATTATTAAAGGACAGAGAGAGAGAGAGAGCATCAGCAGGGGAGGGGCAGAGAGAGGAGGAGACACAGAATCCGAAGCAGGCTCCAGGCTCTCAGCACAGAACGGAACTCACAAACCGCGAGATCATGACCTGAGCTGAAGTCGGTCGCTTAACCGACTGAGCCACCCAGGTGCCCCTCCGAACTCTTTTTTTGATTCACCCTCTCTTAAATCTCCAGTCATAGGGGGATGGTGATTAATAAGGGTAAGGGTGTAGAGTCAAAGGACTCAAGCACAGCTCCACTATTCATAGTAATACTACCATGGGGTGCTGAGTAGAGGAAGAAAGGGTCCATTGAGCAGAAAGATACTAATAATTCTAATTATCATCATCATTGACATTTACTGAGGGCTCAGTAAGTGCCAGATATTACACTAATAGCTTCTATGCGTTGTTTCATTTACTACTCACAACGACCCCATGAAGTAGATACTATTATAATTATTTTCATTTTATAGGTGAGAAAACTATAGTGAAGAGAGGTTAAATAACTTGTCCAAGGTCACATAGCCTAGGTGATGGAGCCTAGATTCAAACGCAGGCAGTTCGATTCACTGTACTACACTGTTCTGATCAAAAAATGCTAAATATTAACAAAATGCGATGTTACCTCTGTGATCCTTTCAAGCAGCCTAAAGCACTGGACGTTCAAGCAGAAATTCCTAACTTAAAGAATTGAACTCAGAAGCCTCTTAATGGTGCTAAATGTTGGGGCTAAGCAGCTACAGGAATATCATCTGTAATCACTTGCCACTATCCTTGAGAAGGTAAAGTTTGACAAAAATTGACAAAAAAAAGTTTCCACCAAGAGCATCAATAAGTTCATTATCTATGAGATTAAAATTGTGAACCACTTAAATCCCCATCAAGGACTGTAATACTTTTCCCTCCTCCTCAATTTCTTCCTTCTTAAGATGGCATTTGGTTGCAAAGAACCTTTAACATCCTAATGGCATTGAGTACACAGGTCTACGATCTATATGTGGCCCTCTGTGTTTTAAAACGTATCAGGACAGGGGCGCCTGGGTGGCTCAGTAGGTTAAGCGTCCGACTTCAGCTTAGGTCACGATCTCGCGGTCCATGAGTTCCAGCCCCGCGTTGGGCTCTGTGCTGACTGCTCAGAGCCTGGAGCCTGTTTCAGATTCTGTATCTCCCTCTCTCTCTGACCCTCCCCTGTTCATGCTCTGTCTCTCTCTGTCTCAAAAATAAATAAACGTTAAAAAAAAAATTTAAAATAAAATAAAATAAAATAAAATGTATCAGGATTTGTGGGATGCCTGGGTGGCTCAGTCAACTGAGCATCTGACTTCAGCTCAGGTCATGATCTCTAGGTTGGTGAGTTCGAGCCCCGCGTCGGGCTCTGTGCTGACAGCCCAGAGCCTGGAGCCTGTTTTGTATTCTGTGTCTCCTTTTCTCTCTGCCCTTCCCCCTCACATCCTGTCCCTCTCTTTCTCAAATATAAACACACATTGAAAAATAAATAAATAGATAAATAAATAAAATGTGCCTGGCCCTGGGATGATTAAGACAGGGGTATGATGGCTCAGCCCAGGGGTATGGGCTCTGGACTGGTTGATTCGCATTTGAAGATTATTCTCTCAAGTCAATGTTTGCTATCTTTAGGAGTTGTCTAACCCTGAGAGGGACAATCTCTACCCATTAAGGAGGCCCCAAGATACCACAGCATCATAAAATACAAAAAATAGAAAAATATTATTAATACACTCTAGTTGAAGTATCTCATCCGTCTCGTCTCAGACATTGTCCTTGGTCTTACTGATTCTATTCCTGAACTCTCTGTAACTCATGGTGCGTTGGCCTGATGCAAGCAAGGAAGCTGCTTCTGGGTAACTCAGCTTTTTCCCTGACCAGGCCTCTCTGTTCTCCTTTGTACCAATGATCCTTTCAGTTTTAACTGTACCTCCTGTGCAACCCTGAGATTATGCAGGTGGCCAGCAAAGGGCTTGAGAGCAATGGCAAAAGAGGGCAGCTTGTGCCTTTGTGGAATCACTAAATAGGCTACCTTTGCAGAATGCCTTAATGCCAGTAGCACTCAGCTGCTGAGTAAACTCAAAATGGAAGCATGGTGTGGTTAGGGAGAGAGAGATTGGGCCAGCACTATCAAATTTTCACTAGCAAATCTTTGACATGAAGATATCCAGAAGTTTGCCAGTGCCCTCTATGAGTGTTAAGAGAGAGAGGATGTTACCCGAGATAAAGAAACATAAAATGACTTGCTTTGCACATCTGATATGCAATGTATAAATTGATAATCCCAATATACAGAGCATATTTGGTAATAATAATATTGAGAATAGTAACAAAGTAGACAAACTTCTGGGTAGACTAATCAAGACAAAAAGTGACCAAAAAGCAACATTAGGGATGGCAAATGCAATCATTTTTAAAAATAATTAGGCAGGGCGCCTGGGTGGCGCAGTCGGTTAAGCGTCCGACTTCAGCCAGGTCACGATCTCGCGGTCTGTGAGTTCAAGCCCCGCGTCAGGCTCTGGGCTTATGGCTCGGAGCCTGGAGCCTGTTTCCGATTCTGTGTCTCCCTCTCTCTCTGCCCCTCCCCCGTTCATGCTCTGTCTCTCTCTGTCCCAAAAATAAATAAACGTTGAAAAAAAAAATTTAAAAATAATTAGGCAGTAGAAGTAATTGTATGCCAATGAATTTGAAAATTTCAACAAAATAGACAATTTTCTAGAAAAAAATTTCCAAATTCTTCTTTAAATATGTCATAACTGTCCCTATTTTAGGATTGTTTAACTTCTGTTTCTTCTGTTTGGAGTAATCTTTCCCCATTTTGCTGCATAGTGAGGTCCTCTCACTTCCTACAGGCCTTTCCTCAGATTCGTGCTTTTATGAACACTTTCTTGTAAATTCTATTTAAAGTCTTTTTAACTTCTATTTAAAGTTAGACTTTAAATGTGAAAGATTTCACATCCCCTTTCTCTTTTAATTCTTTTCTTTAATAGCAATCACTATCTAATATATATTTTACTTATCCATTTTGCTTGTTGACTGCTTTCTTAAATGCAATCTACAAAGGCAAGGAGTTTAAAAAAAAATTTTTTTTCACTACTGTACTTGTGTTGCCTAAGTGCCTGGCACATGGGAAGTACTTGATGAATATTTGTTAAATGAATAATATAATTAACTAAAAATCCCCAAATTGCCACATGGAATTGAATAAATAGATAGGTAGATGATAGATAATGACCAAATAAATTAAGACTGGGAAGGCAAGAATAATTTAACATTGGAAAAATCTTCAAATTAAATCATCACATTTACTGCATTGAGATTGATAGAGAAAGGATGCTTAGATGGCTTAGTCGGTTCAATGTCTGACTCTTGATTTCAGCTCAGGTCATGATCCCAGGGTTGTGGGATCAAGCCCCGTGTTGACTCCATGCTGAGCATGGAACCTGCTTGAGATTCTCTCTCTCTCTCTCTCTCTCTCTCTCTCCCCCTCTGCCCCTCTGCCCCTCTCCCCTGCTCATGTGTGCTCTCTCTCTAAAAAATTTTTAAAAAGAGAGAGAGATTGGCAGAGAAATGCCCTATACTCCTCTCAGTAAATCAGAAAAAGAAACCAAAAGTGTGCATAGAAGGCAACTTCTACCTAATCAAGTGAATCTATCAAAAGCGAATAACAGACATTAGTCTAAATGGTGAAACTTTAGAAGACTTCAAGTAGATCAAGAACTAAGGTGAGGATGCCCACAATCATCCTACTATTCAACATTGCACTGAAGTTCCCAACCAAAGGAATAATACAAAATAAAAGAGGTAGAAGAGTTGGAAAGAAAAAGGTCAAATTTTCACTTGTACAATACATGATTATTTTTGTAGAAAATTCAAAAGAACCCTCAGATAACTTCTAAAAATCAAGAGAATTCAGAAGAGCATCTAAATTTAAGATTGATAGGCAATAAAAAAAAATACCATGCTTATATACTAACAATAAAGATCAGAAAATATAATAAAAATTTTCTAATTAGGCAAGACATGTATGGAGAATATTATATAACTCTGTTAAGAACATAAAAAATACAATACAAAAACAAAAATGTAAATGGGATATGTATACCAGATGATGCTGATCTTTGGAAAGGGAAGATAATGGGCCTAACAGAGAAAATGTAGAGACTTTAATGCTCTATTTAAAAAAGAAAAAAACAACAGAAGGTAATAAAATTTGATATTTGTTCATTTTGGTGGTGAATATTTATCATAGATGTTTATTACATTTTCTACATTTTGGGTGCCCCCAATATAAATAAATGCGGAGAGGGATCTCACTAATCTGAAACAGGATTTTGTAAAAAAAAAAAAAAAAAATTAACAAAGATGCCTTCATTGGTTACTGAATCAATTACCATCTAGTGTACATAGCTATTTACAAACATTTTTAGAAATATTGTAATATCTTTAAATACCTGCTCTGGGACTAAAGACATGATCCACTTTCTGGGCTTTGAAAGCATTTGTGACCAGATGGTAATAAACTACTGCAATGATTCCTGGGCTTTATTCTAGTAGATTTGAAAAGTCTGTTCTCAAGTGGGATTTTTGCAGAATCTGCACCCTGGTTTTGAAGCTACAAGTAAAGTGTGAATATTAAATGGCCGAGCAGGACTTGGCACACTTGGACATGTAGGAAGATCTTCCAAAGCTTGCATTTTCTGCCTTCTGCTGACCTGTTTGGCAAGAGATCTCTACCCAAATATTAAAGGAAGCTTTTTACTGGAAGAGATTCAAAATTCTATGGCATAGTGAGGCAGTCTCGTGTGTTTTCAGAATCTTGAATTCTTTCTCCATTCTGAATTACGGGAAGTTCTAGTGAGTGGAGAGGTTTTATTTTATCTAATTGCTCCAGAGTTTACACACTGTTCAGAATATGCCTTATAAGTTCATTTATATGCTAATGACAACCAACCAAAGGGCAAATTTGATACACAAATTATTAAATCATTCTGCCTGCATATTCTCTCCTTTTGGACAATTAATTACTTTTTCCAAATACCAACCGATCAGACAACTATAATTACTTTGTGCTCTGCTAATAGAAGTCGGGTAGAGAGCTAGCAGTTAAAGAAATTCTTATCTGTAGCTGCAAAAAAGGCTGTTCCTTGGAATGTCTTGCAGACCTATGTTCCATTTATTATTTATCTTTGAGAGAGAGAGAGAGAGAGAGAGAGAGAGGGAGAGACTGAGCACAAGCAGGGGAGAGGCAGAGAGAAAGGGAGACACAGAATCCGAAGCAGGCTTCAGGTTCTGAGATGTCAGCACAGAACCCAACGTGGGGCTTGAACTCAGGAACTGTGAGGTCATGACCCGAGCTGAAGTCAGTCACTCAACTGACTGAGCCACCGAGGCACCCCAGATATATGTTCCATTTAAATAGTGAAAAAATCACTGTGTTTCTTCATCAGAGAGGTATAAACATTTTGACCTAAAATGCAAACATTTTGCTTTATTTTTAATTCACTGACCTACTTTGTAACAACTCTCAGCTGAAACTGCTTCTGTGCATGTAGAAGTCAAGAAAACTCAGATGTGGCAACAAAGAAAAAACATTCCAAACAGGCATCAAAGTGGGGAGGGGAATAAACTCAGAGTGTATGAGTTTACTAAAACCCTTTAGAAAGTAAGGGGTTTAGCCCTGAAACAGAGACACTGTTTGGCAAAGCTATGAGACAGACAAACTGATCTGAATTTGGTGTCTTTCTCCTTTCTTCTCTTCCCTTATAGTCCAGAACCCCATAGTAGGCAAGCATGCCCTTCACAGTGTGCCATAGCTGCCCAGGCAATGCCCAGGGCCTCCAAATGATCTTCCTACCTCCCTACATCAAAATCCTATTTCCACAGTACTGTGCTCTGGGCGATAGCTCTGGAATAAAGCAATTCCGTACTAAATTGCTAGCGATGAGGGACGACCCTATATGGGTCTGCCTGTAAGAGGGCTATTGTATCATAGCTGTCTGGAGGTCCCCAGCCTGCCCCTCCACCTCTCCTGGTAATCAAGGTCAATTCAGGGACCCGAAAGGCCTCAGGATTATGAAGCAAATTGAGGACCAAATTCAGAGCTAAGCACCAGCTTTATCAAAGCTTGTGTGATGGTTACCCTAACTAATACACCTAGGAATGAGAGTCCCAAATATTGAGAATCGGGTACATGTTGCCCTGGAGAGTGACAAAGGGCCAGCCAAGCCATGTATATCTAAAGCCACCAATTTCTTTGGGGTCTTTCATCATAAATGGTACCGAGTGGAAAGTGTGAGTGTAGTATTAGCCACTTTTCAGATCCAAAAGTTGCCTTCCCAGAACAAAACAAAAAGTACCCAAGAACAAGCCATGCTGACTTTGTCTTTCTGAGTATTTTAGAGGACATGGCAGTAAAAAGATCACAGATAAATTATAATATTGAAAAATACTTTTTGTGGCTCGGAGCCCTGAGAGCACTCTGAATGTCATAATAATTCTATAAAGTCTGTCAGACATTCACAGGGGATTATCCTGGGATTTCAGGGAGGGAGACACGGCATAGTTACTGACAGCCACAAGAAGTCACTCTTTTGCAAATAACATTAGACAAACAACTCCAACATTTGTGAGCATATAACAGTCAGAAAGTGTATGGAAAATATTTTTTAAAGTGGATATTGGAAGATGAGATGGTTCTTTTTAAAATTGAAAACATAGGGAGGAGACATTTCCTAGAATTTGGAATAGAGCCAGGGTACTTAAAGTCTAATTGTGTGTGTGTGTGTGTGTGTTTTGTTTGTTTGTTTGTTTGTTTGTTTTTAGCTTGAGTTAAAGACTTTAGAGTCTATCTTTGAGAACTAAATCTAAGGTAAATCCAGCAGGAAGATTATTTAGTGAATATACAGATGTTTGGAAAGAGGATTTTTTTTTTTTGTCCTTAGAAGTAATTATGTGCAGGAAAGAGGATTGATTTGCAAAAGGACATGGATTTGACCTTAGAATATTGTAGTTTCCTTCTGTAATGGGGGGGGGGAGATGGGGGGTTGGGAGGGATGGGGGAAGGGAAGATACAAATTAATGTACCGTGAAATGAATGGGAATTTTAAAGAGTTTAAGGATTTTCTTTTCCTCTATTAGAAAGTCATGGTCACCTAATTCCCACCATAAACTTTCATTCTGAGATATGAATAAATAAGCATCTAACAGAAATTACCATTAGGGAGCAATAGCCTATGTTTTCTATTGTTCCTTTTGAGAAAAGAGGGTACAGACTGAAAATACAAGAGATTTGGATGAGAGCTTTAAGTTATCTCAGGGAAATTTTCAATGATCTATATGTCTACCCCCATGAACTTCTTATCTTAATAGCATTTTTTTCCTTGTGAAGAAAACTAAGATCAACTAGCTTAAGAAAAAAAAGGAATTTATTGTCTCACATAACTGAGATACACAGTTGGTTTTATTTTTTTATTTATTTTTTAAATTTTTTTCTTAACGTTTATTTATTTGTGAGACACAGAGAGACAGAGCATGAACAGGGGAGGGGCAGAGAGAGAGGGAGACACAGAATCCGAAACAGGCTCCAGGCTCTGAGCTGTCAGCACAGAGCCCGACGCGGGGCTCGAACTCACGGACCGCGAGATCGTGACCTGGCTGAAGTCGGACGCCTAACCGACTGCGCCACCCAGGCGCCCCTACAGTTGGTTTTAGACATAACCAGATCAAGGGGCTTAAAAGCTCTCATTGGGACTTAATCTCTTCATCTATCTGTCTTTCCAAATCATGGCTCTGCTTTTTCTCTTTGTTGGTTTTGTTTCTCAGGCAGATTCTCCCTTTATGATGCCAAGATGGCTAAATTAAATCTCTATCAGCACAAGGATCCTAAAGGAAAAAAACAATTCTAGTTTTCAATAGACTATCCCTATAAAATCAGGATTGAATCTCCTTAAACCACTATGCAACCATTCAATTCAGTTCTCTATCCATTATGGAATTAACATAGTAAATAGAATACTTGAGTGGCTTTTTAACTGAAATACAAATAAAAAGGTGACTGCAAGTCCTTGATTTGAGGTGGCACACAGCTAGTTAATTGACCATTGATTCTTGGAATTCTGGCATTGTACTTAACAAGGCGACAATATTCAGAGTCTTACAAGGACAAACTTGAATAAGAATGTGTTGACTTTACTTTGAGGCCTTAGGTAAGTCTCCTCCAAGAAGGTTCTAGTTTAACTTGTAGCTGAGCCACAGAGAAGCATACACATCTTTGCTCAAAACCCTTTTCTGCCTCACATCTAAGATAAATGATATCTAGCAATCTGGAGAGGTACAGAAGTATAAGATTGAAAAATATATATTCTCTGTTCCAGACTAATGTGAGTGCCAGGAAAAACATGGAGAAACCCTCCTAAATATCTAATGTTTGCTTACTTTTTTGATGGAGTAAAAAAAATATGATTGAGAAGTTGGAAAATATTGTATATGTGATTATGGCTCCCCAAAGATATCCACATCCTAGTCCCCAGAAGCTGTCCATGGCAAAACAATTTTGCAGATGTGATTAAATTAAGCATCATGAAATGAGGATAGTATCCTGGATTATACAGTTAGGACCAATGTAATCACAAGTGGCCTTATAAGAGGGTCAAGTAAGAGAAGGAGATGTGACAGCAGAAATAGAGGCTGGAGTAATGCAGGGTCGTGAGCCAAGGAATGGGGATAGTCTCTAGAAATTGGAAAAGGCAAGAAAACAAGTTCTCCCCTACAGCTTCTAGTAGGAATGCAGCCTCACCAATCCACTTTAGACTTCTGATCTACTAAAATGTAAGATGATAAATGTGTGCTATTCTAAGGAACTAAGTTTGTGGTAATTTGCTAAAGCAGCAATAGGAAACTAATACATGACAGAGACAAATAATGCAAATGGAAAAAGAAAGGCAAACAGAAACCCTGGATAAGGGCGCCTAGCTGGTTCAGTCGGAAGAGCATGTGACTCTTGATCTCAGGGTCATGAGTTCTAGCCCCTTGAACTCTATACCTCCTCTACATTGGGCATAGAGATTACATAAATAAATAAACTTTAAAAATCTTTTTAAAGGTTTATTTATTTATTTTGAGGTAGAGAGAGAGGCAGAGAGAGATGGAGAATCCCAAGCAGAGCCTGACATAGGACTCGATCCCATGAACCATGAGATCATGACCTGAGCTGAAATCAAGAGTCAGACACCTTGGCACAAAAACAGACACAAAGACCAATGGAATAGAATAGAAACCCCAGAACTAGACCCACAAACGTATGGCCAACTAATCTTTGACAAAGCAGGAAAGAATATCCAATGGAAAAAAGACAGTCTCCTTAACAAATGGTGCTGGGAGAACTGGACAGCAACATGCAGAAGATTGAAACTAGACCACTTTCTCACACCATTCACAAAAATAAACTCAAAATGGATAAAGGACCTGAATGTGAGACAGGAAACCATCAAAACCCTAGAGGAGAAAGCAGGAAAAGACCTCTCTGACCTCAGCCATAGCAATTTCTTACTTGACGCATCCCCAAAGGCAAGGGAATTAAAAGCAAAAATGAACTACTGGGACCTTATGAAGATAAAAAGCTTCTGCACAGCAAAGGAAACAACCAACAAAACTAAAAGGCAACCAACGGAATGGGAAAAGATATTTGCAAATGACATATCGGACAAAGGGCTAGTATCCAAAATCTATAAAGAGCTCACCAAATTCCATACCCGAAAAACAAATAACCCAGTGAAGAAATGGGCAGAAAACATGAATAGACACTTCTCTAAAGAAGACATCCGGATGGCCAACAGGCACATGAAAAGATGCTCAATGTCGCTCCTCATCAGGGAAATACAAATCAAAACCACACTCAGATATCACCTCACGCCAGTCAGAGTGGCCAAAATGAACAAATCAGGAGACTATAGATGCTGGAGAAGATGTGGAGAAACGGGAACCCTCTTGCACTGTTGGTGGGAATGCAAATTGGTGCAGCCACTCTGGAAAACAGTGTGGAGGTTCCTCAGAAAATTAAAATAGACCTACCCTATGACCCAGGAATAGCACTGCTAGGAATTTACCCAAGGGATACAGGAGTACTGATGCATAGGGGCACTTGTACCCCAATGTTTATAGCAGCACTCTCAACAATAGCCAAATTATGGAAAGACCCTAAATGTCCATCAACTATTGAATGGATAAAGAAATTGTGGTTTATATACACAATGGAGTACTACATGGCAATGAGAAAGAACGAAATATGGCCCTTTGTAGCAACGTGGATGGAACTGGAGAGTGTTATGCTAAGTGAAATAAGCCATACAGAGAAAGACAGATACCATATGTTTTCACTCTTATGTAGATCCTGAGAAACTTAACAGAAACCCATGGGGGAGGGGAAGGGAAAAAAAAAAAGAGGTTAGAGTGGAAGAGAGCTAAAGCATAAGAGACTCTTAAAAACTGAGAACAAACTGAGGGTTGATGGGGGTGGAAGGGAGGGGAGGGTGGGTGATGGGTATTGAGGAGGGCACCTTTTGGGATGAGCACTGGGTGTTGTATGGAAACCAATTTGACAATAAACTTCATATATTGAAAAAAATAAATAAATAAAAATTAAAAAAAAAAAAGAGTCAGACACTTAACTAAGGCATCCCCCCGCCAATTTTTTTTAATTAAAGAAAAAAAGAAACCCCAGGATAAACAAAACAAAATAAAAACACATGAGAGACATGGTCTAACTATGAAACAAATGAAAATACAGCTACTGGTTAATAAAAGTGTAACAAAGAGTATACATTGTCCTTCAAAAATTCACTTTGAATTTATAATGAAGGAAATATAATCTTGGCACAATAAATTCGCCTGGCACTAAATAAAATTTATTATCATAATAATATAAAGATTATGTATAGCTTTTCAACCTTTAGAGTTAACTTATGGTAAAATACTGAAGGCTTCTTTTGTAAGACAAAATGCAAATTTCAACAACTTTGACAGTGAAAATTCGCAGTTTCATTGACAGAGTGTAGGTTATATAAAAAGAATGAAAAATGAAAAAAAATAGATTTGTTCATACCATCATCTTAACATTATGGGGAGCTAAAAGAGGTTGTTGAAAGTCAGTGCAACAAAAAAGTAGAGATTTATGAATATATATGACAGGTATAAAGATGTAGAAAGAAGAACAAAAAATAATATAATTATTAAACATATGAAGGAAAAGAGAAGAAAAAATTGGAATAATGTAAGTGAGGTAAACTCATTTTTATTATCAAGTTATAACTAGTTTTTAATCTATCAGTCTCCAGGAGTATGTATTTATCAACAAATACCTCTTAGTAAAGGTAATATCTAGAATTCAAGTCAGAAATAGTTAAAAGAGGTTAACTGTGATAACAGGGCAAAAAGTGAGATCAAAAGGAAGGAACTTCACTGGTCAATTTTATCATGCATCTAAGGGAGGAAAATGGTAATTGCACACAAACATAGGAAGTAAATAACAAAAGAATACTTCACCACTCTTTTTATGAGGCCACATTATCCTGATACCAAAATCAGAAAGACATTATAAGAAGAAAGAAGTATGAAAATTTGAAATTAAATATGAAATTAAATCTAGCAACATGTAAAAAAGTAAATATATCATGACAATGGGATTCATTCTAGGAAGGCAAGATTGGTTTAATATTCAAAAGTCAATCCATGTAATTTACCAAATTAAACTAGAAAAAGCATATGATCATCATAATAGATGCTTAATAAGAATTTGACAAAATTCAATAGCTATTGTGATTAAAAAATCATTAGTGATATCTATGGAAAACTTAAAGCTAATATCATACTTACTAATGAAAGACTGAACATTTTTAGACTGTAACTAAGAACGAAGTGAGGATGTTTACTCTTACCACCTATATTCAAAATAGCCAGTGCAAAATAGGGCAAGAAAAAGAAATAAACAGCCTGCAGATTGAAAATTAAAAAAATCTTTTTGACTTCATAAATATGATTGTTTATGTAGAAAATTTTTAAAATCTACAAAAAAGCTATTAAAATAAATGTGAGGTCAGCATGGTCATTGGATACTAGGTCAATATACAAAAACTCATCATACATATATGCAACAAGCAATTGAAAAATAAAATTAAAAATTAATATTTCAAATAGCATGAAAACATGAAATATTTTTAAGAATAAATTTAACAAAATATGTATAAGTCCTGTACACTGAAAAGCACAAAACACTAGTGAGAGATACTAAAGAAAAATCTAAATAGAGAGATAAAATGGACAGGAAACTTAATACTATTAAGATGTTAGTTCTTCCTAAATTGATACACAGGTTCCATACAATTTTATTCAAAATCTGTGGTCTTTGGTAGAAGTTTATATGTGAATTCTTAAATGTGTGTAGAAATGCAGAGTTTGGAAGAGCCAAAACATTTTTGAAAACAAAGACCAATGAGTGAGGACTTACACTACCATTTTATAACACTGTAATAATCAAGACACGTGATCTGGCATAAAGATAGACCTATAAATCAATGACATAATAGAAATTATAAGTGGACCCAAACATACAGTTATTTTTTAATAAAAGTGCCATTTTTGGAAAAGCCAGTTGCAAGAAAAATTGGAGCATGTAGCAGCATTAGGTGAGATATTAAAGACACCATGTGACCACAGAGAGCAGTAGAGGCAGAGAGAGAAGCTCCCTTGAGGCTTGATTGAATAGACCACTTTCCTGTTTTGATGAAGCCCAGCTGTGCTTGAAGTCCTTTATGTCCTCTTAGCAGACAGAAATAGGTTATTTTGTGTATGAAATCGTGTACACACATAGATCTATAATATTTTCTGTATGTATCCATTTGTGTATATATTAAGCTAATACATAAGATGTCTCCAACTCTAATCCAATACCACGGGTTCATTTTACCCTTCTCTTCTTGCTCGTTCTATAACTTCCCTCTCTACCAGTGAGAAACCTGGCTCTTACATCCAACATCCATTTACTTACTTGTTCAACCCTTTTGATTATTTTCAACTGGGTTGTTTATCTTATTATTGAATTGTGAGACTTCTTTATTATTTTGGATGTGTGTGTTTCATCAAGTGTATGTGTTGCAAATAGTTTCTCCCAGTTCATGGCTTGCCTTTTCGTTTTCTTTCAGAGATGAACAGTTTTTCATTTTGATGGAGTCCAATTTACTGATTTTTTTTCTTTTATTATTTGTGCTTCTTTTGTCCTAAGAAATCTGAGCTTCACCCAAGGTCTCAAAGATGATCTCCTAGATTTTCTTCTAGAAGTTTTATACGTGTAGCTCTTACATTTAGGTTGACAATCCATGTCAAGTTAATTTCTGTCAACTTAGTTCTCATAAAACAACTTTATTTCTGCATTCATATTTATTTTGTTATATGATATTCAAAATACATGATTACAGTGACATGTGCAACTATCATGGACAGCTGGGGAGAGCACAACTGAGTCCTGGTCAGGGTACTACTCAACGGAGAGAGGAGACATTCAGAGTACACTAGAGAGTAGAGTAGCCTCCCTAGTCTTGAGTCTTCAGCACCGTGGGCTTCAATGGGTAAGTTTTACAGAGGGAATGGACAGCTTGGGTTGATCCAGAATGGAAATTGGGTTAAAAAAAGCATCTACCAGATATAAACAAGTGAGCTGGTAGATCAGTTTTATGCATGCCAAACCAGTCCCGAATTATGCCTTTATTTCTGGATGTCACAATCTAAGAAAAATTGACAAACTAGAACGGTGCTTTATAAACTTTTTCAGAGTTCTATGATTCCATGGCAATTACCTCAATAATACTCAGGTGAAAGAAGTTAGGTTTTTTTTTTTCTTTTCTATTTTGCACAGATTTCTTTTTCTTTTCTAAAGTAGCCCTGTGGCTTAAAAGAAAGAGTGTAAGAGCTGGAAATCATGATTGAACAGGTACTCTCTTAGAGGAAATTAATCATCTATGAGTATGCTGGATAATATGTGTGGAAGATCATGTTTGTTGCCTAACCAATAGCCACTTTCTTCCTCTTCCTTTTCCTATGTACCCAATGTAACAGACACTAGTATAGCTATAAGGGTTTGCCAGCTGCAGAGACCCAGTGCTCGGTCCCCATCCTGCTTGATCTCATCTCAAGAAAATTTTATGGCCCTGAGTAATAGATGGTGGCAAGGTATGTGCTATCACAGGGAGATGCTGACTCACTTTAGTTACTTAAGGTTGATTCACGAATTGCCTCCCCAGGTTGATTCACATTCACATGTCTCCATGGAGATACTTTCTCCAGTGTCCTTAGAAGACAGTTTTCCATCCTTACTTGTTTCCTTCTCCTAAGTAGAATTTCTCTCTCTAAAAGTGAGCTTAGAATAGAGCTTTACTTACCTCCAAAATATTTTTAAGCTTGAGTGATGATGTGCTATTGAAGAAAAACCGTATTTGATCTGATTTAATTAAATCAACAGTCTCATTTTATGATTTAGATATGCATAATCTTAGAATACAATCATTTTGGTTTATTATTAATTTGGACTATGTTGAGAAAATCATTTTTGCTGTAAAAAGAACATGCCAAATTTATTCTCTGAATTGTGAACAGGTCAATTTAATTATCAGTCTCTTTAAATTTCCTTTGGAAACATTCTTTCAAATATCAAATCATAAAAACCAAGACTGGTGTTTTGACTAACCTAAAATGCAATGATTCGTAGGCACAAAATAAAGAACAATTGAAAATGCTGTTCCAGATAAATTTGAGGATACATAAAAATGTAACAAAAAATAAAATACTTACCTCAACTCCACCATTGGAAGGTGTGGCTGGAACAGGTGTCAGCAATAAAGCCAAATGAGAAACATGAAAGTCATTTACTCCCAATCATAATTTCACAAAGTCAAAACTGAGGCTCAGAAAGGCTGAGTGATTAACTTCTGATCATATTCCCTTTCATTTGCAGGAGTCTAAAGCCAGGTTTCTTTACTTCCAGTCCTGTGTTTTAATGGTTGTCATTTCCATTAAATTACCTATGGTAGGGCTGATCATGTCTGTTATGGATGTCAATGGCCAGTCTAACTGGTTAGTCATCATTATTCAGATGATCAAATGATTAGGAAGCTTGATCTTTTTGTTTCATTCACTTCTGATGAACAGACTTCAACCTTGTCATAACTTCCCTGGCTTTTCAGCTTGGTTATGTGAACAAAAGTCCATCAACCTTTCCAGTTTTCCATTTTAATCCTGGGGAAAAAAAATTAATAGAGCCAAATATAATATGTAGGGTTGTATAAATTAGTCAAAGAATGAGAAAATCTCACATTTGTAAAGCACTTTATAGATGATGAGATCCTCTATGAGATACTATTCCCACTTTGCAGGTAAGGAATATGAACTGTCCAGCTGAGTTGCAGAGCCAGACTAGAAATGAGTTATTCTATCTTCAAATCCAATATTCTTTTGATATTTTACCTTTTGCAAATCACCTAAGAAATTATTTACTTTCCATTATAATGGATATAATTGACTCATGCCCAGAAAGAAAATGAGTGAAGGCCAAATGTTTTTCTCATCTATTACTATTATAATACTTGGAAAATAGTAACATTTAACATTTATAGTGAATGTATTAATTGACAACAAATGTATTCTGAGCACTTACTATGTAGCGCAAGCTGTTAGTTATGAGGGGACAAACCTTTTGCTGGGAGCAATTTGTAAACTGTAAACACAAATGTCAAGTGTTATTATTTTAGGAGGAAGCTCACAAATTATTTAGAGCTTATAAACTGGTCTCTCTAGACAAAGGCCCAAGTTAAAGACTCAAAAATGCCTACTTAAAAGAAATCTTCCCAATCACCTGTTTTAAGAACTACCTTCTCAAGATAAGGAAACTCAGAAGGGAGAGGTTAACTGACTTGCCAAATATGACGTCACCAGTTCGTGTCAAAACAAGATAATTGTTTTAGAAAAGGTTAAAGTTTCAGGATACAATGAGAGGTCTTGAGACTTTTTTTTGGAACTTTAGCATTCAGGAACCTAACAAGGGTTTGACTTGTCTATAGCAAGTAAACGTAAAACACAAAGGAAACCCCTAGTTTCTTTTTCAATAGTAGGGCAATTCCCTGGTCCCTCCTCCTATCTTCCCCTTTGCAATTGCAGAAAGATGACAAACGGGTTTCATGAAGAATAGCTATCAGTATTGGAAGGCAACTGACGGGAGGGTCAGGCAAAATTTGAACATCTACATTTCAACAGCTTCATTGTTGTTGTTTTACAAAAGTGAAAAATACTGATGGTGCTGTTATATTTAGTCCCAAGTAAAGTTCAAGTTATCACTTTCAACTGTTATACTAGGATACTTTGAGCTGGGAATTTTTTAGAGATGTTATCTCCATAGCACATTAGCTAACAAAACACCTTCAGTTAAAGAGCATGACTTTATACAGAATTAATGGAATGTAGATAAAGGAGATGTGATCAGTAAGTGAATGCTTGGTTAGCAGTACACTTCACTCATATCAGAGTTTCCTCATAATTCAAAGCAATCTCAACTATCTGTCATTAACTTCCAGTGTAAGAAATGGAGAAATCCATTAATAAGTACTACTTGTGAAATGGGAATCTATATTCTTTTATTTTTGTCATTTTTTTTTTTATTTTAGAGAGATTGAGAGCAAGTGGGAGAGGGGGCATGGGGGACGAGGGGGAAGAGAGAGAGAGAGAGAGAGAGAGAGGAGAGAGAGAGAGAGGAGAGAGAGAGAAGAGAGAGAAGAGAGAGAGAGAGAGAGAGAGAGAGAGAGAGAGAAGGAACCTTAAGCAGGCTCCAGTGTGGAGCCCAACATGGGGCTGGATCCCACAACCCTGGGATCATGACCTGAGCCAAAATCAAGAGTCAGATGCTCAACCCACTGACCCACCCAGGTGCCCCTAGAATCTGTATTTTTTTAAGTCAGTGAAACATTGTAGGCATAGAACCTAGGCATATGTGATTGCTGTTAAGCATTTGGGTATTCATTCACTTTACTGAGTGGCAAATAACAAAGGAATGCAAACAGATGAGAAGTAGTGGCCCACTCAACCGCTCTGTTAAAAAAACCTGTTTCAAAATACCCTGCAAAATGTATACAGGAGAACAGAAGGATAATGAGACAAAGGAGGAAATCAGATGTCAACTCTACTTAGCCGCAGCACCAAATTGGCCTTTGCTTAGTCTACTCTGGGCATCCGGGTCCTGGCTACAAATGCTAATTGGATCCACCAAATCTGAGTATTTCACCTAGTTAAAATTTTTGAGGATTTGTTTGCAAACGCACTAAAAGAATGAAACTTCCTCTGCGGAGCTTTAACTAACAGGAATAAATATACACAGTGAATTACAAATTAAGTCGCAGGAATAAATATTCACAGCAAAATCCAAATAACAGTCCCAGTTCACTGGGCATCAATAAGACACAATAAAATTACTAATGAGGGTAGACTCTTTATCCTCTACGTTAAAGTATAATTTTCAAAAAAAAAAGTAAAGTCATGACTCTAAAGCAAATCTAAAATTAACACATGTAAAAGATTTTATTTAACTCATTGACTAATGAGAGAACCAGTGAGATGTTAGGACAAGTTCAAAATACATTTAAGAAGCTGGGGTGTTTATAGGAAATTTCACAAAGAAATATTAAGATAAGATTGTTGGTTTAGATATAAACTGATAATGACCAATGGGCCATAAATCTCTGGGGTTATCTGTTCTACCAGCCTGCACCACCATCTCATTATGACAGTTTTTAAGTTAACAGAGTGAATTTACTGAGTCTGGGCCTTTAATCAATAGTAAGTATTGCTATGAACTAAGTACATTCCCTACACAATCCTTGAATGGCCTTTGCCCCTGTATATATTGAAAGACATGCTGCTCATTGTGTGTGTGTGTGTGTGTGTGTGTGTGTGTGTGTGTGCATGTGCACATGTGTGCATGCATGCACATGCCTTATTTTCAAATTTTGGATAATTTTTTCTGGCATGTTCTTTCATTAGGTAGCTTCTTCAGGACCATAATCTAGGTAGGTCAAACCCACTTAGATTCAGGATGAATATTCTAATCAATCAAGAGTTTTTATTTTCTCTGCCTGCTTTATTTAATAGTCAGTCATTAAAAGTAGTGTAACTTTCGGGGCGCCTGGGTGGCGCAGTCGGTTAAGCGTCCGACTTCAGCCAGGTCACGATCTCGCGGTCCGGGAGTTCGAGCCCCGCGTCGGGCTCTGGGCTGATGGCTCAGAGCCTGGAGCCTGCTTCCGATTCTGTGTCTCCCTCTCTCTCTGCCCCTCCCCCGTTCATGCTCTGTCTCTCTCTGTCCCAAAAATAAATAAACGTTGAAAAAAAAAAATTTAAAATAAAAAAAAAAAAAAGTAGTGTAACTTTCAAGCCCAGCTACATAGATTTCATCAAATATATTTTCTATTTCTGTTTCTACTTAAGTTTGCATAAATCCATGGAATTAAAGAAATGTTGGACATGTGCCCATTATATGCGAATATTCTTTGTGAAAGCATCCTGAAAAACGTCTGAGAGTGCCTTTTGTAATTGTATTTGCGATAGCTCTGGAGATCTCACTGGCTTTGGGTAGCCAGGGAGAAAATTGTTTCTTTCAGGCTAAACTCTAACTTGGAAGACATTCTCTCTCTCATCTCATCTCAAAACCCATCTTCTCTGTAGTTGTTTCTCGTTTTTTCAGTTTATATGTTCCTTTCCCACTCTATTTCTTTGCCTTTCTCCAAGTACAAACTGATAAAATCTGACCACTCTTCTAGAATTTTTATGGTTACTTATTTTTAGCCTCCTACATGTAAATCATTTAAAAACAGAAGATAAAGAATACTACTAAATGCAACTGTAACTCAATCTGAAATCATTGTTTATTCTCCAAATAAAAGATTAGTAGAAACTTGAAAAACAGGGAGTTGTTGAGAGAATCATCCTTTTACTTAAATTGGTAATTTAATTTCTGGTTATTCCTTTATAATAGTTTTCCTAGGAGTGGAATTATAGCTTCAAAAGTGAAGAACTCTGGAGTCAGACTGGGGATTCTGTCCCCCTCTGCCTACTTCCCCTCCTCCTCTTACCAGCTGTGTGACCTTGGTAACTGAGGCCTTGGTTTGTTCCTCTGTAATATGAGCATAATATTTTAGAGTTGTTAAATAATATATTAAAAAATTTAGCTCAGGCCTGTAGCTCAACAAATGGTAGTAACCAAAGCCACAACCTCATCCCTTCCCCACTTCATCATGTATTCTATTTAATGTCATCTCTTCCCAGAGGCCTTTCTTGCCTATCACCTTTACCCTACAGATTCCTTACAGAGTTCACAGTCTGTTTCTTTTAAAGCATTTTCACAGTTTGTGGTCATTTATCTTTTTTGTCTAGTCCATGGGGATAGAAGCTCTGACAAGCAGGGGTAATATATATCTCATTCACCATTGTGTATCCAGAACCTACCCCAGTATCTGGCATATAGTAGACATTTACTAAACATATGGCAATCAATGAATCTGAGCCCCACATAGGACTTCATCACCCATCATAGAACAGGACTTTTCATAAAAAATGTGGAAACTCTCCTGGGGCGCCTGGCTGGCTCAGTTGATTAAAGGTCTGACTCTTGATTTCAGCTCATATCATGAGTTCGGGCCCCACATTGGGCTCTGTGCTGACAGCACGGAGCCTGCTTGTGATTCTTTCTGTCTCCCTCTCTCTCTCTGCCCCACCCCCATTTGTGTTCTCTCCCTCTCTCTCTCTTTCTCAAAATAAATAAATAATTTTTTTTTTAATGTGGAAACTCTCTTTTTCCCCTCAGCCACTGTCAGAGAATTGAGAAAAGGATTTCTGGATGCATAAATACATAAGTTTCTTTATGTCATGTGCCAAAGGTAAACTACAAGGACATACAATATTTCTAAATACTGTATAATTAGTGAATATTAAAATATACAAACTTATTCAACTCAACAACAAAAACAAACACAACAATCTGACTTTAAAATGGACAAAGTAAATAGACATTTTTTCAAAGACATCCAAATGGCCAACAGGTATATAAAAAGATGCTCAGCATCACTAATCATCAGGGAAGTGCAAATCAAAAGCATAATGAGGTATCATCTCATACCTATTAAAATGGCTATCATCAGGAAGATAAGAGTTAATAAGTGTTGGTGAGGATGTGGTGAAAAGGGAACATTTGTACACTGCTGATGGGAACACAAATTGGTTCAACCACTACAGTAAACAGTGTGGAATTTCCTCAAAAAATTAAAAATAGACCTACCTTTTGATCCAGCAATTCTATTTCTGGGTATATATTCAAAGTAAGTGTAGCGTATCAAAGGTATGTATACACTCCCATGTTTATTGCAACATTATTCATAATGGCCAATACATAAAAATAACCTAAGTGGCCATCTATGGATGAATATATATATATGTGTGAATATGTATATATGTGTCTATATGTGTGTATATACACACACATATATATATATTCATCCATAGATGGCCACTTTATATATATATATAAACAGAATATATATTATATATATACACATATAACATATATAATATATATATAATATATAACAGAATATTACCCAACCAAGAGAAAGAAGCACATCTTGATATTTGGAACAACATGGATGGACCTTGAGGACATTATACTAAGTGAGATAAATCAGACAGAAAAAGACAAATATTGCATGATATTACTTACATGTGGAATATAAAAAGGCAAACTCATAGAAGCAGAGACCAAAATGGTGTTACCAGGAAAGGTTGGCAGATAGGACACATGTTGTTTAAGGGTACACACTTGTAAAAAAGCCTCAGAGATTTAATGCACAGTAAAGTGAATATAGACACTAATACTATATTATAATCATCCAACTTGCTAAGAGACTTAGAAAATTAATTATTATTACCATTAAAAAGAAATAATTATGTAACATGGTAGAGTTGCTAATTATGGCTACAATGGCAATCTTATTACAATGTACTAATGTATCAAATTAACATGTTGAACCCCTTATGTTTACATGTTATATGTCAAATATATTTCAATTTTAAAAGATTTACAAATGTCCATACCTATCTAAATATAAATGAAATTATTTAAGTTACAAGCATTCTTAAACTTAAGATATTTATAAAGGTAGCTCATTCCTTAATCATATGCTATGCTTTTCTTCTCAAGGTAATGACAGATTAGATTCCCAGATGCATAAATTATAGACATCTATCACTCTCATTTGTCACCCAGCATTTAGATATCTTTCTCCGTGTTTTATTTAACACACCCCAAGCCTTTAGCAAACTCAAAAAAAAAAAAAGCATCAATATAGAAAACACATATGTGCTTATATGAAATGCATACTATAATAAATGTCCTGGGTGTGGTGCTGACAGAGCTTAGTTTTCCAAAACATACTTTGTTAAATGACATCCACAGAATTACTTCATAAGTCTACTAATCTGATAACACCTGCCCTCATTATCTATTCTTATTCAGTCTTCTGGGAATTCTAGCTCACGTTATCAGAATAAAACTAAATGGACATTCTGTTCTCATCATTTCTGTCCTATTGAGAAAGGTTCTTGTTATTTTTGCAACTTAATTGTTTTAAGTAGTCAAACTCAGGCTCAAGATCAGGCTTAAGGTCAAAACCAATGGGAAAGACAAAGTACCTTGAAAACGAAAGTGGCTTAAATAATGGCCATGAGTTCTGGATTGAAGAGAAGCACTGAATTCATGACAGGAAACTTTAGAATGAACTCTTCTAAAGTAAGTATATTTGAAAGCCAGGAAAGCAAGTCATAGGAATTCAAACAGATATAAATCTATATGCATCGATTTATCATTTTATTTTCTACGCTATTCATTCTATTAAACTACATGAAGGGACTGTGTTTTACACTGTAGTTTCATTTGGTTACTGTTTATTTTTAACATATTTTTCCATTTAAGCAATTAGAACAAAGAGTCAAATACAAAAAAAAAAAAGAACACACATTGTAATACGGAACCATTTCAGGCACAACTTCTGCCTTAAATGATTCCATATAAATTAAAATGGCACATAGGACAGACGGTGCAGAAGCAGTTTCACATGAGATTTTAAAATACAGTGATATGAATTGGTTGAATCTGATGTGATTCTGTTGGTAAAATAGCAGAAAGATAGAAAACCTTGAAAGGAAACATTAGTCACTGTATAATCTAGGCCTAAAGAAACTGAACCTAGAGAATTTCATCTAGCAGGTGGAAAAGCAATACCTTCCAAAGTCCATTTAAAATCAGTTTGTTTTTGGGCATCTGGATGCTCAGTCAGTTGAGTATCCTACTTCAGCTCAGGTCATGATCTCACAGTTTGTGAGTTCAAGCCCCATATCAGGGGCAGAGTAGAGCTGGCATCAGATCCTCTGTCCCCCTCTCACTGCTCCTTCCCTGCTTGTGCTCTCTCAAAAATAAATAAAGCATTTAAAACTTTTTGTTTAAATAAATAAAAAAATAAAATCATTTTGTTTCATCAGAATCAAATATATTATGAAACACATTGGTCTTGTTGTGATCAGAAAGCTCTAGGTCCAGAGAATTAAGAGACCTAGCTTCTAGCCATACTTGATGTTAGGAAATTGTAACCTCACCTCTCCAGGCCTCAGTTTTTTATCTGTAAATTGAAGGAATTAATTAGATCATACTCTACTTCCTATAGCTCTAGAGGCCAGCTTTCATGTTCTAGAAGTCAATATTCCCTAGGAACATCATAATGTTCAAACCATCCCACTCACCCTAATCAAGAAGGCCTTTAACAGATACTTTTCTTCTCATCAAACACTATTTGCAAAAAGGCCTCCTACTGGCTGAGAATTGAGAGCACAAAACACAGACTTTTGTCTTCCCAATTATGTCTAGGCATGCCTTTTCTTTGTCCTTGTTTGCTGCAGTATCATAGTGGCTTTGAGATTAGGTAGACCTGAGCTGAAGTCACTTAATTTCTCTGATATTTAGTTTCCTCATCAGTAAAATAAGCATATTAAAAGTATCTTTTTCTTAAAGCTTTATGAGGATTAAAAGAGAGGACAGCTTTAGGTGTGGTACCTGCCACGTGTGTTTAATTATTATTGGTTATATCTTCCTACTTTGACATGTCTTATGGACTGTGTGGTTGTGGGGGCTTTTGACTCGTACTTGAAGGTGAGCAGAGGGTGGTACAGTAGAGTGAGTTAAAGGGAGTGTGGCAGAGGAGGGGCAAAAGTAAAATGCAAGTGATTTTAAGCTTCAAAAAGAAAATCTGCAGGATAATTATTTTAATTTTTTTTAAGTTTATTTATTTTGAGAGAGAGAGAGAGAGAGGAAGAGTGTGAGCAGGGAAGAGGCAGAGAGAGAATCCCAAGCAGGCCCTGTGCTATCAGTGCAGAACCCGATGTGGGGCTTGATCCCACGTACTGTGAGATTATGACCTGAGCTGAAATCAAGAGTCAGATGCCTAACCGACTGAGCCACTCAGGTGCCCCAGGACAGTTGTTTATAAAGTCAATTTGTAAAGCAAAATTAAGAGCTGCTAAAGGTACTCTTGTCCTGTTTCTATGTCACAAATTGGTGACCAAATGCATGCTCAGAATTAGAAGAATTTCTGAACTAGATTCAGTATTTCCCAAATTTGGATTCTTTCATTAAAGACCATCTTCTTCTGCAAATGAAAAGATACATACCAAAATATTAGTAATGGATATCTCTGGGTGGTAAGAGGATAGCTAATATTTATTTACTCTTTATATATACTTCATTTATTTTTCAAGTTATTGTTTTCTAAAATAAAAGTATTATTTTAGAAACAAAATTTATCATTATAAAATATGCAATGACTGGAGAAAAAAGGATATGAATCTTTCATGGATCTGTTTCTCAAACTTCTTAGGTTCTCCAGCAGCTGTTTACTATTTGCATTTTTTCCCCTCTTAATAAAGTAATTATTTAATCCTTCTCTGGGTCTGTAGCATCAAAGTCACTGTCTCAAAGACTGTGAAATTCTAAGATGATTTCAACACGTAAAGCACTCCCACTGGGACACAGTACAAAGATTCAAGTTATGGTTGAAAGAGGAAAGCAGGCAGGAGAAACAAATTTTTTAAAAAAATGTTTACACACTTATTCTCTTACAAAAACACATACATACCTACAAACATACACATAAATACGTACATACTCATGCCAACACATACATACACACACTGCCCCATCTCACTTCCTGTTGCTTTTTATATTGGGTAAGGTTTGATTATTGCTAGTGATACCCAGCTGTGTTAGTTCGTTGGGCTCTTTACCCGTGTTTTCCTTTCTCTCAGATATAATTTCTCTTGCATTTAAATAGTCTTTCAAAATGAGGCCATTCTGACAGACCCTGATCTAGCATATGGTTGGCCAATATCCAATGAGTTCAGGATGCTTAGCCAGATAATTCAGATACCACACAGGTGGCCTCTACTTAAATGACCTTAAATGGACTCCAGGGCCTAGAGGCTGAAGGCATGCTAAGAGACCAAATTAGAAGTCATAGTTAATGGGAAAGTGCATTAGCTCCCAACCTATTCACCTAGGAATGGGCATATGTCCAGAACTATTAAAGACCTCTTTTTTTTTTTTAAAGTTTATTTATTTACTTTGGGAGAGAGAGAGAGAGAGAGAGAGAGAGAGAGAGAATGAGTGGGGGAGGGGCAGAGGAAGAGAGGGAATCCCAAGCAGGTCCTATGCTGTCAGTGCAGAGCCTGACGTGGAGCTCGAACTCACAAACTATGAGATCATGACCTGAGCTGAAATCAATAGTCAGACGCTTAACCAACTGAGTCGCCCAGCCTCCCCTAAGAATTATTGAAGACTTCCAAGGAGAACTAACCATATATATATATATATATATATATATATATATATATGTGTGTGTGTGTGTGTGTGTGTGTGTGTATGTGTGTGTGTGTGTGTATATATATATATATATATATATATTTATTTATTTATTTTTAGAATTAGAGGAGAAATTAGAAACCATGCAATCCGACCACTTCTTTTTCACACATGAAAAAGTAAAACCAGAGATGCTAAGTATTTCACAGAGAGCCATCATGTCTTGAGTCAGATGTGCGTCTTTGGTTGTAAGCAACAGAAGCCTCCCTGGCTAACTTAAGCAAGAAAGAATATGTTGGAAGACAATGAAGTTCTCAGAGAAGGGAAGCAAAAGCCTGAAGTGCCCCGATCAGAAAGGACAAAAACCAGGAAGCCAAAGTGGTCTCAGGAATAGGAACTGTTCAATTGTTTTGACAGAGAGCCTTCATAGAATAAGAGAAGCCAACCATTGTTTTCCCCAAATCCCTGAATTATTCCATTAAAGAGTCAAAGAACCAGAAAAAAAGAGTCAGATTGACTCTTGTGTTGTCTGCCCACTCCTCAGCAGGTACCTTGATTTATGGTCTCATCAAGTTTTCACTTCATAGGGGAGAGGTCATGCCACAAAAAGAAACTGGAATACTATTATACTATTACTCAAAAAGAAAGAATGGATGGAAAAACCTCCTATGCCCACTACACTGGCCATTGCTCATTTTACTACATCCAACTGTCTCATTTGGGTGGAGGAAGCCATGTGTCCATTAAACACCTTCCTTATACTGCTTACAGATTCATTCATTTCCAAAATGACCATTTATATATTCCTTTGACTTTGCTCTATGTCCCTTGTTGACAAGAATATATCTCTGAGGGAGGTAATACATTTATAAATTATCAGTTTTAACATAGCCTCCCTAAAGGAGAAAGGGAGAAGCAGTTGAGACCCTTGGGGACTCGAGAGGATGGGGAAAGGTTGTGTGAAAGGAGAGGTCAGGAATACCAAAGGAAAACACTGTCTTTTTCACATTTTTGTCTAATCTTGACCCAACTAATAAGGCTTATACAACTTTGCATTTTTGTTCTACAGCCTTTTAGCTAAAACTCCTAATTTGCAGAGTTTACTAAGCAGCTGAAGATTAGTTTCTTTCTACAGGGACCTTAGTCAGGTAAGCCAGTTTTACCTCAATTTATGACTGTGAAAAGGGCATAGAAAAATCAGAAGAAAAGAAAACTCTTACCAATGGTGTCCTTTCCCTCACATAGCTCTTTGAAACAGGAGAAATAAAAATTGATTAATATCTTTCAATTCACCAGGAATAAGGCTTGCTTTCCAAAATTTTTGCACAGTGCCAAAAATTTGTGGCAATACAAATGTTCAGGAGAGAAATTGTGCAGATTCAGAGTTTTTCATTGTTATATAATCCTAAAGTAATTAGAAACAGGCTCTTTACTTCCTTTTCATCTCTTTCAAAACCTGTATTCAACATATAGTTTCTGGAAGAAAGAAAGCACTAACATTGACTACCACACATGAACCCTTCTGTCACTCCTCTCCTAGAAAGACCTTTTCCAATAAAGCATTTGAAAAAGAATCAGTCTCAGGCTGTGCTTCATGAGAGAAACCAACCTAAGAATATAGGCAGACACAGAATAATGTGCATTAATATTTCTAATATACGTGTTTGATGAAAGTGATCAGGGTCTGAGGCAGAAACTGACATTCTATCCAGAAATTTTGTCCTTATTTTCAATATACTATGTACTTCCTCCACGATAACTTTTCAACATAAAGTGTAACTACAGAATTGTGTGGCTTCTTAAGTAGGAAAAAGAGACAATTAAGAAAATTAGCTGAATTGCTGGAGCACCTGGGTGGTTCAGTCAGTTAAGCATCCGACTCTGATTTTGGCTCAGATCATGATCTCACAGTTCTTGCCTTGAGGCCTTCATCTCTCTCTCCCTCTCTCCCTCTCTGCCCTCCCCCCACCCATGCTCTCTCTCTCTCTCTTTCTCTCAAAATAAATAAATAACCATCAAAAAAAAAAAAAGAAAATTAGCTGAATTACTAACAAAAATGCGTGGACTAACTCTGAAGCATGGTCTTGGGAGTTAGACTGAGCTGGGTTTGAATCCAACTTTAACATTTACTAGCCATGTGTTCACTGAAAAAAAGAATAATTCTGCTTTTTTTTTTTTTTGCTGGGATTTTGAGAATTAGATTTATTTTAAATAAAGTACTTAGACCCAAAACATATCGATGACCAGCGGCGGGCTAGAGCCTACCCCCAGCAGTTCACAATAGGGGGTTACGCTAATTTCCAACTCTACGCTCAGTAATATCCCACTGATTGCTTGTAATTGGCTACAGTGGGAGTATTACACCACAGAAATTGGCAAATGCTAGAAATCAAGACTCTCACTCACCCCGGAGCTGCTTGTTAAACATAAACCAGCATATCACTGCCTTAATCTATGATTCTAGTCTAGACAGTCCCTTGAGTTGTAGACTCACAATGCCTACTAAAGTTCTCCTGAATGCCCCACAAAAATTTAAAACTAGGGGCACCTGGCTGGCTCAGTCGGGAGAGCATGTGACTCTTGATCTCAGGTTGTGAGTTCGAGCCCCAATTTGGGCATAGAGATTTCTTAAACAAATAAAACCTAAAAAAAAAAAAAACAAAACAAAACAACAACTCAATACATCCACAATTTACCTCATCTCCTCTGCCACTCCCCTGTTCATTTCCATTGGTGGAATCGCCAAAAATGCCAAGTAAAAATCTGAGTTCTTCCTTTACATCTCCTTCACCTTCATCCCCACAACCTATCAACATAAAAAAAAAGAAAGAAAAAATACTTGCACTTTTGTGCTTCCTAACAATTTCTCCAACTCTACTCCTCCTCCTCAAGTTCAGACTCTTTCCTTCTTTGGCCTAGAAATTCTAGCAGCCTTCTGATTACTCCCCTTACAATTCACCCTTCATATCACCTCAGATCAAGATTTTTAAAAAGTCAGTCTGACTGCCACTCCTCTGCCTAACAGCCTCCTAGGTTCTATATTGTCTATAGGATAAAATCCGAGCTCCTTTTTTTTTTTTTTTTAAAGTGAGCTCTATGCCTAATGTGGGGCTTGAACTCATGACCATGCTCCACCAACTGAGCCAGTCAGGCACCCTTAAAATCCAAGCTCCTTGACTTTGTCATCAAAGTCACCTTGCTTTAGTTTTTATTTTCAACTTTATCACTTACCATTCCCTACTTTGGAGTTTACAATTCAGTCACTGACTACTCACAGTATTATTTCATGCTCTGGGGGTGAATTACCTTCAGTACATAATAATAACCACATGTATTGAGCAACTAAGGTAAACTGTGGGTAAATATTCTATTTTTTATTAAAAAAATCAAAAGCTGTAATATTTACTCAAATCTGAAATATGTTTTCAATATATCTAAAATATCTTCCATCATTTCAATAATGTCACTATCATAAATTGCAGTAGATTGCAAAACTGCTAACAAATCCTTCCCATCCTTATATATACATTATTTTGCAACGTGACTTTGAGCCACTTGCATTAAGAGGCGGAGTCTATATCTCTCTAGTCCCTGAAGTTAGGCTTGGCCGAGTCTCCTGCTTTAGCCAATGAGACATATACATAAGAAGCAAGCAGGGCCTTGAAAGTGCTTATGCATTAGGGCTTGCTGTCTTGCCGCTCTTAGGAACCCTGTGACAGCTACTGCATGAAAAGACCTAGATTGATGCTGGATAATGAGAGACACGTGGCCCCAGCTGACATCTAGCCCACCATCAGACATATAGTGAGAACATTCTACACCTTTTGGCCCCATCAGACTACCAACTGACCCTACCTATCAGCTAAGTTTGCCCAGGCCAGACATCCTAGCCAACCCACAAACCATGAGAAGTAGTAAATGTTATTTTCAGCCCCTAAATTTTGGGTGGTTTGCTATGGAGCAAAAGCTGATTCCCAAAAAATACTAGCCTTTCTCTGTAAGAGCCACCTCTGCGTTTTACCAAAGCCTAAAGCAGAATACAATAGGTCCTAAAAGTTATTAATGTAGACCAATTTTCAATAATAAATTATGAATTTGACTTATACGGAAAATAATGTATAGTTCACTGATAAAATAAAAAAAGGTGTTATACACATATGTAAAGAGTTTCAACAAACAAACTTGAGAGTGACAAATGCCATACTACTGGTCATCTATCAAATATTTAAGTGGTTATTCTGTGCCAGCCACTATGGTAGATTCCTTATACACAAAGATAAATATAATATATTAATTAATATAAAATATACTTATAAATTAATATATCAATTACCTCCATAATATAATGGAGCCTATAATCCACCTAGATGAAACAGACATCTAAACAGATAAATGATTTTTAAAATAATTATTAATTCTCTCTGACTATAAAAGCAATAATAGTATTATGGGGGCACCTGGGTGGCTTAGTCGGTTAAGCATCTGACTCTTGATCTCAGGTCAAGTCATGATCTCACAGTTCATGAGTTCAAGTCCTGAGTAGGGCTCTGCACTGACAGCATGGAGACTGTTTGGGATTCTCTCTCTCCATCTCTCTGTCCCTCCTCTGCTCTCTTTCTCTCTAAAATAAATAAATACTTAAAAGAAAAAAAGGAAAAGAACAAGTTTTTAAAAAGTAACAATAGTATTATGGAAAAACAAAAACTATCAGGTATTCTGTCATCTAAAGGACAACGTTAAATTAGTTTAATATTCTTTATAAGCATATATATTTTTTCACTCCTTTTTCATTGCATTTATATATTTTAAAAATAGGATTATTTATATATTATTTTATAATCTGCTTTTTAAAATTATAGTGTATTGTCAATATCTCCCCACAATATTAAATATTCTATAAAATCTTTTTCATGGATGCACTGTATCCTATTATATGGAAGTATCATATTATTTATTTAATCAAAATTTTATTGTTAGATGCTGATTTTTTTCCAGTTCTCCTTTCTTCTTGTTGTTGTTACAATGAACATGTGGGGTGGTGCCTGGGTGGCTCACTAGATTGAGCATCTGACTTTTGACTTCAGCTCAGGTTGTGATCTCACGGTTTGTGAGTTCAAGCCCTTGCATCAGGCTCTGCACTGACAGCAGGGAGCCTGATTGGGATTTTCTCTCCCTCTCTCTCTCTGCCCCTCCCCTGCACATGCCCACTCTCTCTCTGTGTCTCTCTCTCAAAATAAATAAATAAACTTTGAAAAACAAAACAAGTAATGAACGTGTGTGACTAAATCCATGGGCACATACATGATCATTTGTGAGAATTAAGTAATGTAATATATGTAAGTTGTCCAGTGTAGTAAGCACTTAGTAAATACAAAGAAAAATAGTAGTGAGAGGAGGAAAAAGTGAAGAGAAGCTGGCTAAACATAGAAGAAAGGGAGTTTGAATGCAAAGGTCTTGAAACACAATCACAGGATATCTTCAGAGAATGACAAGAAAAACATAAGACTTGAGCAGAGATATCTCTCGGGGGAGAATAGTGCAGAGGAAGTGGGTAAGTTAATACAAGGATATTACACTAAAAATTTAGATTTTATTCTATAGTTTTTTGGACAGCCTTTGCAACTTCTGTCTACAAAGGAATTATTTAATGGCAATATAGAAGAGTTGTTTTCTCAAGGATATATTCATAATGATATTTTATATTATATAATATATAATATATTATACTAAAATGGTTTACTTTAAAGGTTCTGCTGCTTCCTTAAGAGTGATTTTGTCATTCCTGGGGCTAACATATTTTCTGTGGCTACATCTGTCTGTTAATGGAAACAATGGAAAAATTGGATTTGAAATCTTTACATGAAACCCTTAAAAACCACATCTATTTCTCATATGGAATAGTAGCCAGGGTCATCTGGGATGGAATCAGTGGTAATTGCGAGTCCTTTGATTTATAGTTCAGGCTATAGAGTAACAAGGACAGAAGTGAGAAGTCACAGCTCAGTGGATAACCTATGAAAATTATATTTTTAGTCAGAGCTTTACCTTGGCAGTATTTTTGATCCATGGGGGTTAAATCCAAATGTACAAAGTAACTATTGTACAACAGATTGGAATGACTGGTTACACAGTCAGTCTAACTGCATCGTTTACAATCAGTCCTGAAAATAACCAGTATGAACACGTCGGCCATTCTTCAGTTTTTGTCTGCCCACTAACACAGCCATAGCATATGGGCAATTGTGCCATTCGAGGCTCTATAAGTTCACTGTTTCTATTATATCCAATAATAAACAGAAAATAATGTAATGCTAAATAAAAATACCATAGCCTAATCAGGGCACATTGCTGAAAATCACCTTAATGCTGTACTGAATGTTCACCATCGGAAAATTACAAGGTTCCCCAATTATGTTATTCACCATTATCAAAGTGCTATTTGATAATTGTTATAACATCAAAGACCAGAGGCAAAGATCAAAGAATAAGAACTACAGCTGTCAGCTCCTTCAATCCCATCACAATTTTCTCTAACTTTCCATCTCTCTTGCACATCATATTAAAATAATTGCAGTGATATATATCTCTGGCATCTAGAGATGGATTGAGGGAAGCTAAGGTTTTTGTGTGTGTGTGTGTGGACTTCTTTACTTGTGGAGAAGATTGTGTTACTTATAGGTCATATTAATCCTCCTTTATACAAAATTCTATAGGAAATACAAAGATAAAGAAAACGTAGTTATCCTGACTTAAAGAGATCTTGACCTCCACCCCTAGACCTTTCTGTCGGTCATTCACTCTAGTTTCTGCCATCACAGAGTATCCTGCCATATCTAATAGTCCAGCCCGTCTGACCAGGTTGCTCTTCTATAAAGGTTCCACATGTTTATGTATGGAATTTCTTCCTCACTACAATCCTCACTCTTCAGCACAGGTACTCATCCAGGAAACTCCCTGCTGCTGACCAAGAGCCAGCATAAATGTCTCCTTTTCTATGACAGCTTTATAGGAGATTTCTACTTTTGTACTTCCCACACACGTCTGCCTTAGTTTGGGCTACTTTAACAGAATACTGTAAGCTGGATGGCTTATCAATAATCGAAATTTATTTCTCGCAGTTCTGGAGGGTGCTAAGTCCAAGATTAAGGCACCAACAGATTTGGTGTCCGGTGAGAGCCCACTTTGGGATTCATAGATGGCAGTCTTCTCTCTGTGTCCTCACGTGGTAGAAAAGGTGGAGGGTTTTCTGGGGTCCCTTTATAAGGGCACTAATCACATTCACGAGGGCTCCTCACTCATGATCTAATCACATCCCAAAGGCCTGTCTCCTAACACCATCACATTGGGGGTTAGGATTTCAGCATATGATTTGGGGGTGGGACACAACCATTCAGTTCACAACACTGTCAAAACAGTTATAAAAAATATTTATCTCCCTTCCGTGGCTATGAACATTTATCCTTATAACCTGAATACCTGGTAAAATGTTAGGCGCCAGATGGGTACTTAATATTTTTTTGGAGGTGCCTCAGTGGCTCAGTCAGTTAAGCGTCCAACTCAATTTCAGCTCAGGTCATGATCTCACAGTTTGTGAGATCGAGCCAGGTGTCAGGCTCTGTGCTGACAGCTCAGAGCCTGCTTGGGATTCTCCCTTTCCGTCTCTTTCTCTCTCTCTCTCTTTGCCCCTCCCCTGCTCTCGAGCGCTCTTTCTCTCTCAAGATAAATAAATAAACTTTTTTTTTTAATGTTTATTCATTTTTGAGACAGAGACAGATCGTGAGTGGGGCGGGGGGCGGTGCAGAGAGAAAGAGGGAGACACAGAATCTGAAACAGGCTCTAGGCTCTGAGCTGTCAGCACAGAGCCCAACTCGGGACTTGAACCCACAAACTGTGAGATCATGACCTGAGCCGAAGTCAGATGCTTAACCCACTGAGCCACCCAGGCGCCCCAAGATAAATAAACAAACTTTAAATATTTTTGTTTATTTATGCTTTGCCTTCTTTTGAAGAGAATTAAATATGGCTTACAGTGATAGATGCAGTGCAACGGGAAAAAGAAAAAAAGTAAAGGGAAAAATGTCTGCTAAATTTAACAGATCAAAAATAATTTATAATATATACATATTATATATTAAAATAATTTATAACAGATATGAAAAAATAATTTATGTTTAGGAATTTGGGAGTGGCACATTATTCCAGTTTTAGAATCAATAAAAAATTATAATTCAAAAAAATTCCTTCCTGGAAAATTTAACCCTATATATTTCATGTGGAATATAAAAAGTCTATTTAAACTTTGGATCATTGGAAGAAAGAAAGGAAATTCTTTGATTGTCATAAAAGATTATTCTATGCTTGAGCCATCAGTCTCCATTTTTGCTATTCACATCTAAGCTTTGACATTTTAATTCAACAGCTACACCATTGAATTGTGTCTATTATCACCAAAAAATGATTCTCTACATTCACATAAGAAACCATTGGTCAATACAGGGGCAGCTCTGGCCAGAGTAGGAAAGTAGGCACAGTTTGTTCTCATGTTCCCTTCTCTTCCGTATCAGGGATTTTTCCAGGCTACCAATAAATAAGCACAAATAATTTTTAGAGACAACTTAAGAGAAAAGTAATTAAAAGCAAGTAACTAAGAAGGGAATGAAGAAAAATAGATAAATGTAATTATATAAGAAAAACAAGTAAGTCTCAGAGAGGGTACCACAATTAAATACAGTATTAAACATTAAGCTTCCTGATAGCCACGGCAAAAAACAAAAACAGGGGGAAAGGGTGAATAAGTAAACAAAGTACAAGATCATTAAAATAAGCACTTACAGAACTCTGAGAATTTACCTCCTGATCGTCATAATATTGGTGATATTTTCTTTAGAAGGAATAAAAACTTCCTTTGGCCATGTCTATCAGTCTAATTCTTCATTCAGTTTCACACACATATATTCTCTGACCTTTCTTATCTTTCTATATGCTGTTTCCTCTGAGTTTAATACCCTTCTCTCTTTAACTCTGCCTCGATTACTCCTTATTGATCCTATAGTGCCAATCACTGCAGGAAACCTTTCCCTACCCATCTCCCTCCCTGGTTGTTCACAGGGATGCTGAGGTCTCTCTATGTCTCTGTATCTGTCTCTGTGTCCCTGTGTCTGTCTGTCTGTCTCTCTCTCTCTCACACACACACACAAACACACACACCTCTGTTAAGTATCCCTTCTCATGTTATCATAGCACCTTGGGCATACTTCTGTCCTAACACTTACAGATCAGATGTTAGAGAAGTAGTTAAGAATGAACAGGAAAAAGTTGACTATTGCTTGTGGCATTTAGTCCTTGTAATGCTCCTCCCAGTGGCCCTTAGATTCTTTATTTCTACAGTGAAAAATAGATTGAATCCGTGGATCTTTAAAGATCTCTTCCAGCCCAATATTAAATGATGGCTTATTGCTTTATTTAAAGGGACCAAGTATATTAAAGTAGCAGTAAGGAAGCTAATAGAAATCATAACATCAAGACAAAAGCAGACACAAACAAAACAACAACCATGACCCATTGCATCTATGACCACAAGAGCCACAGACATCTGGCCTATGTAACAACAAGATTTTTCATGCTCTAAGATTAAATGAATTATTTAAAGTGCCTAACACAGTGCTTGTTAGTTCTTTATATCTTTCTTATTCTCTGCCGGATAGGATTAGCTGAGTTTAAGTGGAATAGGGATCTCATGAAAGGCATCGAGAAGCCTTACTAAATAGGAAAGACACCCAAAAAAGTAAGATTAAAAATTAAAAAAATGTATTATTTTACATTTGCACAGCACTCTATACCTTTAAAAGTACTCTGATATAAATCATGTGCTTTTGTTTTAACCATGAAATATGGGTATCTTTTTTCAATTCCTTTAATGTCGGTATTTCCTAAAGAATATTACATTGACTTATTGTCGAAAGAGTAGTATATAGATCATATAGCCTTGGGAATTAATTAACATATTGTGCTATGCAACTTTCAGGATGAAATTGAGTAATAGGAAACCAAAGGAAAGAGGAGTGTGCCATTATTTTCTACTTTGCTAAAAACATAAAAATAGTTGGACTGTTAATAAGCTTTAATTTAATCATTTAATTATAGAGTAAATATAGAGTAGAGCAATCACAAACACAATTTGATATTTATTTTCGTAGTAGCAAACTTTCTCATTTATTTATCTTCTTTTACCAAAATAAGCTTTCAGATAGAATATTTTACAGTATCTTTTCATCTTTGAAGTTGTTTTTTTTAATAAATACATATTTACAGCAGGCTTGAATTTTTATGTACACAAAAATGGCAGAAACAACTTGGCCCCATTGTCAAGTCTATTCCAGTTAATAAAAACAGGTGGCAAAAACAGGGGAAATACAGTCTTTCAAAATACAATTTTAAAAAACTAAAATAAGATACTGCATGTTGGTTTTAGATAACTTTTGGTAGTAAAACTAGAGGCATAGTTGTTTAGATTTAAACTGTTCTCTCCTCCATTGAGAGTTATTTAATGATACAATAATGATTAATTCACTCGCCATTTATAGTCTTGACAACACATAATTTTCTAGAAATTTCATTAAAGTACGTGCACATCAAATTAGAGGAAACAGCAAATTAATCGAAGTTTTTAGATGTAATTTATTTATTAGCAAAAGACACTCAATAGTGAGAAAATCTAATTATCTAAATCTAGCAGAGGTTAAATAGAACACAAATGTGTTTACTTTTAAAGTTGAACAATATAATCAATTTAAACTATAAAAATACAGTGTAATAAGCTTTAAAAAATCTTTCATGTTCTTTGTTTAGCCTCCAGATCCCCTAAATCACAGCAATAATTTTATCCACAGATAAAATAAAATTTTGCAAAATACGAACTTTATGTGCCTTCATCCTATGTTTTTAACTCAGAGCATAGGGAAGAGAGAATTCTGCCCCAGGTTGGGATGGGGGCACTGTGAGTCTTGAGAAAACACTTGAGTACCTCTGGGCTTACACTGACCCCTAGGCTGAGGAGGTCTTTACCCTATCAATCAGAATTTTTTTGCGGGGGGAGCCAAATTTTACGAGTAGGTAGGGACACCATGTGAAAGGTCAATGTTCATGTCCAGTATGTTTTCCTGTCTCTCTTCCATTTCTTGGTTTCATTATGGCCTGTGTGGTAAGAAAGCCAAGGCCTGGTCCTTTTACCCACATGTGAAGGAGGCTGGCCTTTTCTGTTCTTTCAGTTACAGTTGTGCAATACATTTTAAAATATTGCTTGAATCTAAGATTAAAATTTTATTTTTTCATTTTATTTCCTAAAATAGAGCAGTGACCTATCTTTGGCTTAAAAAAATAACATTGTACAAGGTGTAAACATTAAAATATGCTCAAATATTTTTGCTTTATCATTTACACAGAGCAAATCTCTATGTAGCAATTGAGCATTAAAAAGTCAGGGGGTGCCTGGGTGGCTCAGTCAGTTAAAAGTGTGACTTGGGCTCAGGTCATGATCTCATGGTTCGTGAGTTCGAGCCCTGCATCAGACAGCTCAGACCCTGGAGCCTGCTTCAGATTCTGTGTCTTCCTCTCTCTCTGCCCCTCCCTTGCTTGCACTCTGTCTCTCTCTCAAAAATAAATATTAAATGGGGCACATGGGTGGCTCAGTTGGTTAAGCATCTGACTTTGGCTCAGGTCATGATCTCGAGGTTCATGAGTTAGGGCCCTGTGTCAGGCTATGTGCTGTCAGCTCAGAGCCTGGAGCCTACTTCGGATTCTGTGTCTCCCTTTCTCTCTGTACTGCACCCCCCCCACCCCCCACCCATGCTCTGGCTGTCTCTGCCTCTATCTCTCAAAAATAAATAAACATTTAAAACTTTTTAAAAAATAAACATTAAAAAATTACAAAAAAATTATAACAATCATTATATCAGAAGACACCAAATTATCTACTATTGCCTTAAAAGTCTACTGTACAATGGAAAAAGTAGATCTATATTTTTTCCACGTTCATATTATCTCTTGTGCCATAAAAATTGCTCAATTCCAGGAAAAAAAGTAAAATCTCATTTCACTTGTAAACAAATATTTGTTGTATTTTGGGAGAATAAAAATATGCAGTTAGCTAAAAATAATGCTGTCATTACTTTAACTTCTTACTTTGATCACTACAATAAATAGAAAAGTGATTTTTTTTACTTGTTCCACTTCCCCTTTATGAATCCCTTGAAACCAGAAATTACATATTTTTCATTTTTAATCTCTAGTGTCAATCACAGTGTCAAAAATCATATATTAAGTATTTTCTGGATAGATGGATGGATGAATGGGACAGATGGAATGGATGGATAGGATAATGGAGTAGATACACAGATAAAACTGATGGATAGATGGGATGGATGGATAGATGGATGGAATGGGTGGATGGGATAGATGGAATGAATAGAAGGAATGAATGGATAGTTGAATAGTTCAGAAGTTTAGGAGTTAGGTATGTCAAGGTACAAGAATACTGCACTGTGTCAGTTAATTTAACACACGTTTACAGCTCACCTCTAGATGCCAAATATGTGACGGGTGGTCAGGCTCACAGTAATGTAAAGGACAAAGACGGACAATTATAAGTAATAATATAATAAGTACAGGAACAGAAGTAAGTAATAAGTCCTTAGAAGAAAAAGGGATTTACAAAAAGCATTGTGATTGACCTGGATCTGTTGAAGGTGATCTTTACCAGTATGACCCAAAACACTGCATGAGGAAAACACATATGCACTATATTAGCTCACTGGGGAGAGCCCATTAGATGAACAAAAGTGGTAGAGAAAAGGGAATTCCAGAAAGAAGAAAACAGAACATGCCAAGGTACAAGAGATATAAAACTTCATGGTATGGCCGAGAAGCTGCAAGTAATTTAGTATGGCCTAAATTTATAGCAAAATAACACACTGAGGGACACCTGGGTGGCTCAGCCAGTTGAGTGTCTGACTCGTGCTTTCAGCTCAGGTCACGATCTCATGGTTGTGGGATGGAGCCCCACCTCAGGCTCTGCGCTGTCAGATTCTCGGATTCTGTGCACTGTGCAGATTCTGCACTCGGATTCTCTCTCTCCCTGTCTCTCTGCCCCTCCCCATCTCTCTTTTGCACACGTGTGCACGTGCTCTCACTCTTTCTAAAAATAAATAAATAAACACGAAAAAATAACACACTGAGTCATTTATTTTGATGGTATAAATTCACCTCTTATGGCATAATACAATGTATTTTCAATTCATGCCTCATATAGCCTGAGTTATTATTTATCTTTTATTCCTCAACTCTGTATTTTCAAAGGAATATTCTCTGATGACCCATACCATTGAAAAAAAATAAAATAATCTGACTTCTTTAAAAAAATTTTTTTTAATGTTTATTTTATTTTTGAGACAGAGTGCAAGTGGGGGAGGGGCAGAGAGAGACGGAGACACAGAATCTGAAGCAGGCTCCAGGCTCCGAGCCATCAGCACAGAGCCCTACACGAGGCTCCAACTCACAAACCGTGAGATCGTGACCTGAGCTGAAGTCAGACGCTCAACCGATTGAGCCACTCAGGCGCCCCAAAATAACCTGACTTCTTAACGTGAACTCTAACTGATGTCAACAGTCATATCTTTTCCATAGTTAAGGGTAAAAAGCCTTACTAAAATACTTGAAACCATTAAGACTCTAATTCAAATACTAGAAGGAAATAATGGTATTAGAGAATCAATCTCAGAGTTCATTATTTTCCCAAGATTTTATACTTTAGTGGATCAACTCAAATTAAAATATTGAGCATAAACAGTAGAATATCAAATAATACCTAGGAAAATAAGAACTGTGGCAATAGAAACAATAGTATGCACTAATTGCCAATATGCTCCTTAAAGTGTATGAGGTAGATACTATTAGTAGCTTTTAACAAGGAGAAAACTAAACCTCAAAGAGGTTGAATAATTTCCACACACTCACACATCTAATAATTGCTAGAGTCAGGACCTAAATCCAGGTCTTGATGACAATGCTGTATTACTACTTAGATTCAGAAACTCTGGTCGTCATGTGTAACATCTATTTGAAAGGAGTGGAGTAACAAGAAATTGGTTTGGACTAGGGCAAGGAATAAACAAACATCACATTATTAGGAAAAATTCATATTTGGATTTTTCAAGAGCATAATATAGTACATTATAGAGTATATAGGTTATTAATACAACTCAAGAGCAAAGAGATTTTATACCAGCTATTCTACTTATTTTTTTTTAATTTTTTTTTTCAACGTTTATTTATTTTTGGGACAGAGAGAGACAGAGCATGAACGGGGGAGGGGCAGAGAGAGAGGGAGACACAGAATCGGAAACGGGCTCCAGGCTCTGAGCCATCAGCCCAGAGCCCGATGCGGGGCTCGAACTCACGGACCGCAAGATCGTGACCTGGCTGAAGTCGGACGCTTAACCGACTGCGCCACCCAGGCGCCCCTCTACTTATTTTTGATGTCCATAGAATTAATGATGAAACTCAAGCCCAGTTCCAGTGTAAAGAAAATGTTGCTCACTTGGGAAGAAATGTTCTTTTTTTTAAGTTTCTCATTTTTTAAAGTAACTAAATAGTGCTATGGTAGAAATTCTGCACTTAGAATAATCTACATTTTCGTCGTTGTTGTTTCTAGTATTTCCTTTAATAGTCATTCATATTTACTGAAGTTCTTTTTTTTTTTTTTAATTCTAGCCCTAAAGTTGAAAAAAAAAAAAAGTGTACTCCAGGGGACTGGTGTGTGGCATTAGTAGTGGAAATTAGATAGATCCCAAGAGGTAAGTAAATATAGTTAAAATAGTCAGGAACATAAAGCCTTATCTTTAATCTCCAGGAGTAAGAGGTGGGAAAAAAAAAAAAAAAAAAAGGCAGCCAAATTGTGTCTCCTACTGCTAATAAGAAAGTTGGAAAGGAGGAGAATGTTAAGGGATAAAAGTCCGCCTGTCAATGACTAGTTAGTAAGATACATACAAAGGCACCTGCAGAAATGGACTATCTTTCTTACACACTACCAAAAACATGTTCTTTAACTATTATAAATTAGGGGCACCTCGTTTACTTGGTTGGCAGAGCCAGGTACTCTTGATATCGGGATTGTGAGTTCGAGTCCCACCTTGGGCACAGTGATTGCTTAAAAAATAAATAAATAAAATATTACAAATTAAAGATCCTCTTCATAGTAGCAACAAGAAGTGTAAAATATTGAGGTGAAAATGCAATAAGAGATGTATAAAAACCATATAAAAAATAAAACTTTTACAAATATATTAACACCCAACTAAATTGGAGACCTACCATTTTTCTAAATAGGAAGACTCAAAAAAGCAAAGCAATTCTAATCCAAATCCCTTCAGAATTAAAAAAAAAAATCTTGATTACCTTATCATAAAAATTACACAGAAGAAAACATTTATAAACATGATTAGCTTTTGAAATGCCTGGCTGGCTCAGTTGGTAGAACATGGAACTGTTAATCTCAGGGTGGTGAGTTCAAGCCCCATGTTGGGTTTAGAGTTTACTTAAACAACAAACAAACAACATTATTAGCTTTTAAAACTAATAGCAATAGGAGGTGACTGGGTGGCTCAAAACATACTATACCACTAGAATAAAACAGGAAGATATTGATTAGTCTTAGACTAAACAAATAGACTGAGGAAAAGAAGAGTTGAGCAGGAAAATTCTGAAGCAAATTTCTACAATTTTACAGGGTTCCTCAGAGATTCCCCAACAGGATTAAGCTTCAATTGTCTGCAGTAGTAACTCATTTTTATTGGCTTTCTTCTCTTTCCCAGGTCATTTTTCTTCACTCCTTTACCTCCCTATTAAAATACCTGTTGTGATATGGTGATTTATGATAGGAACTATATATTTGGTATTCATTCCTATTCCTGGCACAAAGTCCTAAATCCTTGGACTTTCCTAAGTGATAAAAGAGATAAAGGTATCATCTGTTATTCATAACAAGCCCTTTTTAACCACACTTGAGTTTATGTTAATTAGGTGATTTTTGGAAAGTACCTAGGTGACCACAGGATGGGGGCTAGTTGCCAGAGGAACCAACCATATGATCAGAGGATTGGAAGATTTACCCTCATCTCTCAACCTCTGGGGAGGCGCTAGGGGCTGGAAATCGAATTAATCACCAATGGCATGTGACTGAATCAATCACACATATGTAATGAAGCCTCCAGGAAATCCCTAAAGGACCTGGTTCACAAAGCATCTTGGTTGGTAAACAACGGGAAATGCCAGGAGAGTGGTGTGCCTTGAAACGGCATGGAAGCCACACACCCTTTCCCCCATACTGTGCCCTATGCGTCTCTTCCATCTACCTGCTCCTGAGTTGTATCCTTTGTAATGAACTGGTAATCTAATAAGCATATTGCTTTCTTGAGTTCTGTGAGCCGTTCTAGCAGATTATCAAACCTGATGAGGGGGTTATGGGAACCTCTGATTTATACCCAGTCATCCATCCAGTAAGAAACCCAGGTGACAACCTAGACTTGTGATTGGCATCTGAAGTGGGGCAGCAATCTTGTGAGATGGAACCCGTAACTTGTGGGATCTGATGCTATCTCCAGGTAGTGTCAGAACTGAATTGAACTATAGGACACCCATCTGGTGCAGAGAACTGAAGAATTGCTTAGCATGGGAACCCCCCCCCCAACACACACACACACTTGGAGTACAAAAGTATTCAGTGAGCAGTGAGTAAGGAAAACAAGGAGTTTTCTCATTATACCTATACTCAAGTTATTTTCTGAGTTGGCTTTTGGAGGAACTCAAACAAAGATAAGAGATGCCTAAGTGTTTATTCCACATGCTATTATATAATGTTAATTTTTCACAGTGACAACATATTCATGCAGGACTCGTGTCATTCAAAAAGTATAAGAAAAATATATTAGCTTGGCCAAATCACACCTATGAATTTGGAATGTTGTTTTAGGGTTTTACATATTGTTTTACTAAGGGAAGACCTTGTGAATGGTAACCAATGTCTTTATACCCATCCAAACCTCTCAAAATTTAGAACTAGAGTCCTACAAATATTTCCAACTCATTTGGCTCTTCACCTTCCACATTTAGAGCCTAATGATGTAGAACCACAGAAAAAGAGTTCTGAAGTGGAATTTTATAGATTTATAAGTCTATAAAAATCTGCCAAGTAAAAATCTGCCATGCCTGGGGTACCAGGGTGGTTCAGGCGGTTAAGCATCTGATTTCAGCTCAGGTCATAATCTCGTGGTCTGTGAGTTAGAGCTCCATGTCAGGCTCTGTGCTGACAGCTCGGAGCCTGGAGCCTGCTTTGGATTCTGTGTCTCCCTCTCTCTCTGCCCCTCCCTACTCATGTTCTGTCTCTCTCTATCTCTCAAAAATAAATATTTAAAACAATTAAAAGAATCTGCTATCCCTCACAATAAAGCATTAATGGTATTTATTTGCCTTCTATCTTAAAATGTTTAAAATCTCATGTACTATAATACCATAACTAGAGGACATCTACAAACATTATCTTTTAAGAACACTTGAGGGTTAACCACTAAAAAGAATATGGGTAAGTGTGAAGAGCTGGATGTGTAATCCAGCAAATGACCAGAGCATAATCTCAACAACTGGCTGAGCTCAAGAAATACCATTTGTTTCTATTCTAAACTGAGAAATGTTTTTCAAGTAAGAAGCAGGAAGTTGAGTGCCTACTCTAAAAAGGAACACAAGCTTAGGAACAGAAAGAGGGTGGTCTAAAAGGGATATGGCACCATGCAGAAAGGCTGGAGTTAAAAGTGAAACTCGAGGTATTACACGGTCAATTACTTGAGACACTAGTATACTTCGTGTGCTTGGATAAAACACACAAACCCCAGTGGGTCAGCAAATGGATAGCTTTTAACCCAGTTGATGCCGATGGGAAAGTAGAAAAGGGAGATTGATTAAATGATACACAACATAACCACAGAATGGTGGAATTATGAGTAATGGAAGAATGGTCTTCAGTAAACACTCATGTCAGAAACTGACTACTCATCAAACTTCATAGATCCTTATAAAACTACCACAATAGAAAAAAAAAATAGAAGGTGCCTAAAAGGGGCTGCAGCAGGCATCGTTCTATAATTGAAGAATTGTTTAGCCTGGACCTGTCCAGTAGCAAAAAGCAATAAATGTAGCCATAACAATGGAAAACCATAAAGACATGTCATAACCAATGTCTTCATATCCTTCTAAATCTTAGTGGAGTGGAAGCAGTAATTAAGGCCAGAACTTCATAGTATGCTAGAACTATGTGTGATTCCTTCATCGGTATGAGCTCCATTATTCTCAATTATATCTTTAGAACATCCCAAATCAAAATTGCCCCTTTGATTAGTAGTGGTAGGCATCTGACACACCAGGAATCAACAGACAATTAGTAGCCAATATTCTAGTGCTCAGGATACTAGATACCTATATGTGGTAGTTAGCATAGTATATAAAAGGCCCCTAAACTGGGAAGTCAGAGCATGTGCTAAAAGAAAACAAAGGTTTGGAATAGTGAGGAAGGACTCTGAATCAGGCTTAGCTGTGTCATGTGTCTGTTAGTTCAGAATAATAAGGAAAGAATACTTTCTCTATCAAAAAAAAGTAGAAATAATCCTTCTGCTGATATGCCTACTTAAAATGATGTAATTTGAAACATGTGGGAAAGCCTAGTATAATGCATTCTGGCACCTTTCAAGAGACCTCTGGAAGGAGCATTGAGTCAGCAACTTCAGGTCAAAAGCCAGATGACATGAAGCCCAAAAGAAAGATCTTTGGAGCCTCGCTAGTTTCTTAATGATCTATTGCTGTATAACAAACTTAATAGCTCAAAATGACAACCATTTTATTTGCTCATAATTCTGTGGGTCAGAAATTTGAGGTGGGTTCAGTGGTTCTTCTGATGATCTCACCCATTCTGCTGATGGTCACTCATTGCATTCTGAGGCTATTAGGAATGCATGATCAAAGCTGGCCTTCCTCAAAAGTCTGGTGGTTGGTAATGCTTTGGACCACGGTCTCCATGTGGTTTCTTATCCTTCCGGAGACTGGCTTTGTTACACAGATGGCAGTATCCCAAGAGGACAAGAGCAGAATCTCTTGAAGCCTATACTTACACTTACAAGCCCTACCATGTTACTTCAACTTCATTCTATGGGTAAAGCAAGTCACAAGCCCAGCTCAGATTCAAGGGTGTGGAGAAAGGATTTTATGTCTTGATGAGAGAAGTAGCTAAGTCACTGCTGTGAAGAAACCCTTGTATACAGATGGGAGGAATCATTGCAGATGTCTTTATAAACAATTACTGCAACTAGAAAAATGCCTTTCTCCTTTAGGAGCTGGGACAGAAGCTGAAAAGGCCATGAAAGGCTTCCACACAAGAGGCCACCCAGTATATTTACAGTGGGATCTTAGAAGCAGACTGGACCACTGAGTGTCTAAATAGTAAAAGCATTAGGGGAAACAGTAAGACAAATTGAAGCTCTTTTTAGTCAACAAAATATTGGCAATCTTTAAATAATCTAGGACATCCATAGTTAACAATCAGATCACTTCCCAAATATTTACTTCATCTGAAACGTTTTTCTGCCAGATCTTCAGATGGCTGACCTATTCACATTATTTGAGAATCAGCTCAAATTAGCTTCTTCAGGCACCCACCCTAACTAAAGTTAACCTTCCACATTTCACCTTCACATCTTCTCCATGGCAATATCACTAACTGAAATTACTTTAATATTTGTTTACTTATATATGTGATCTGTTTCCCACAAGAATATAGGCTCCATGAGATTTGAGATTCTTTTAATTTGTTTAGCATAGTAATGTCAGCAACTGATGAGTGCTTGAAAAGGCAGTAAGAGGAAGAGAAGATTTTGGTAATGATTTCTCCACTTATATCCCAAGTTTGGCCCAAGTCTTAACCTCTGCTATAAAGCACAAAGTAGATAATACCATCTCACCATCCTTGGTCTTGTCGTGTACTAAGTTTTTCCTTACTTAGTAGCCTGCTTGGACTTCCCATTTGTGTTACAGATTCTAGTCTTTGGAATGCATCTAATTAACTTCAATTTCTTTCATTTGTAAACATGAGAAAATACTCACCTCGCTTATTATATAAATTAAATGAGGTTCCACTTGTAAAGTGTATAATACGGTACCTGGTATAGAATAAATGCTTCATAAATGGTAGTTAATGTTATTATTATCCACAGTTCAGTTGTGAATAGCGGCTGGAACACATCTCCAGCCCAATCAATATTCTAGTCATTTTTTGGTTTTATTTATTTTTTTAGTTTTTAAAAAATATTTACTTATTTTTGAGAGAGAGAGAGAGGGAGAGGGAGAGAGAGAGAGAGCGAGAGAGAATGAGTGGGGGAGGGGCAGAAGGGGAGGGGGACACAAAATCTGAAGCAAGCTCCGACTCTGAGCTGTCAACCCAGAGCCCAGCGCAGGGCTTGAACTCACAAGCTGTGAGATCATGACCTGAGCTGAAGCCGGACGCTTAACCAGTTTAGCCACCCAGGCGTTCCTGTACTTTGGTTTTAAAGTACCATTCCAGTCTTCTATTTCTGGATGATTCTCTAACTCCTCAGAAAGTCCTAGAAACAGTCTGATCATTGAGTTTACAATTTTACAATGTCCAAAAAGAAATACAACACTACTAGCATCCACAGAGTCAGAATAACTAAGAGTATCAGCTAAGACGTTCTTTTACATACGGTCACTGATGTTGTTGCCTGCCTAGTCTTTCCAGTTTCCTTCATCTTCTGCTAGTCTAACCATCTCTCTCCCCCTTCTCCACAAAACCTACGGGCTCCTTCACCGAGGCTTATGTTGCTCATCCAAGGAGGTGATCACTCCACTTTCTCTATTCCTTACAATGTCATATTACAGCAGTGAATTACTGCCATTAATAATGACTTTTTGAAGACTACCCATGCCCTGGACATTTTATTATCTTACTGTTATTAATGTTATTGTAATGATTTCCAGTCACATTTTGTAGTCACAGCATGAAATCCTTTTCATTAAGCTATACTTGCATTAATGTAACAGCTGAACCATTCTGAATCTGAAAAGCCTGCTGTGTTTATCCTAGGAGGGTGTTTTCCTTAGAAATAAGAATATTGGTTTGCTCAAATCACAGGCTCCTTCTCATCCTTGTGTTAAAATACTTCCTGTTTATTTTTCTTGAAATGTTAGGTACCATTCCACTGGTGAGGATACCATGTGATTATATTCTTGTCACCTTTCTCACCATTGATTGGTCCCTTCAAAACTCCTAAAGCATTATCTTGAATTCATTGGGCCATTTCACTACTTTCATGTCTAATAATGATTTTTCTTTACATTTCTCAACTATTCTCAAAGTCTCTTTTTCCTCTTTATTCATCCCTACAAAGGAGCAATTAATGAACAGTTAGGTTCCGTTATGGCACTTAGCTGACATAAACAGCTAGTGGTAGGTTTAATGACTTAAACCCAGTCTTCTTGATTCTCCCTATAGGGCACAACAAACCACCCTAAAGAAGAGAGATGTGACCTTGTTGGCTATTTCAGAGGAAAGCTCCACTAAACTAAGAAAAATGAGGTCTAGCTGTTAACAAAATAAATTTTTATCTTTTCTTCCCTTCATAAAAAGTCTGACGTAGGGATTTTTGGGTATATGTAATGATGATGTACCACAATGGTCAATGAGAGACCCCTACCAATGATACCACAGTTTTTAACATTGCAGAAATTATGTAACTTTGGTGCGTTAATGCAAAACGAGATCTGCTCTGAAACTTGGGACTTTTTTTTTTTTTTTTTTTTTTGCCCCTAGCAAAGTGTCATCCTCGGGACAGCTGACCTCCTAGAGAGAGGTCACTCTGCCAGTTTCAAGGACTTATCAATGGGCTGTGGGCAGTAAGGGAATTTAATTTTTCATTTCCCTTAGTTTCCCATATCACCATGGCAAGCACTTAAACCCCTTTCCTTGGTTCTTGGGTAGCCAGGAGTGTCTGAGGAATATCACACATATTTCACCTTGGGGTGGGGGTGTGTGTGCTGTTAGCCTATACTTTGCCCTATACAAAAGAGTTTTTAAAACTCAGGAGTATGGAACTATGTGACTATGTGACATGCCTCTCATTGGAATTCTTTTTGGTATAATACAGGTGTGAGGGGCAGCATCTAGGTCTCTTTTTAGTTCAGATATAGGATTATTTTGCCTACTGGCCATTTAGAATTTAATGATAAATTCTAAAGAAGAATAAAAAAATGAAATTGGCTACAGACTTATCTGAGGGATGCAAAAATATTTCTATAAAAGTCCCATTTGTTCAGTTGAGCATTTTGCTGGCTTTGCACAGACCAAGATTTATCTCAATCTGACTTTGACGGTAGGAGACACAGAGAGCTAAATGACTCTCCACTAAAGAGTGGGAGGAACTGAAGTTTTATTCCTCAGAGGAGAGGACAGAAAGGTAAGAAGAGTAAGAAAAGTACAGGAGGCTGACATCAACTTGAGTTGTTTTCTGTTGCTGCGATGTATGAATCTCTGCATATTACCACCTTCAGCAAAGTCATCTCTACATATACATGCCTCTGTGGATGTTTTTAGTGGCTACTGGGATGAAGACCAAAATCTACAACTGGGTTAACATGATATGAAACAGGTAACATGAGCAGAAAGGTGCATGATCTATAAACTAGACTAAGTAAATGGGAGTAAGAGCTCCAAGCCAGAAACGATTAGACATCACAAGACGTCAGGGAATACAGATACATCTTGAGGAAAATTTTGAACATCTACAATCCACAGGATGATGGCAGAAAGTCACTCTCATCAATGTCTTAGCTGGCCTTAGAGAACAAAGACAATATCTGGGTTAACACAAGGTTTGTTTGACAATTTCATTAAAGAAAAAATATTAAGTATTGCTTATAATCTGAATTATTCTTAAATGAGTTCCAAAAATAATAAGGTCCATACACATAAGAGAATGTCAATAAAGCATTAACCACCTTCTTTTATCTTTTTATCCTTGAAGCTAAATAGCTCTTGGAAGATATTTAAAGAAAGCATGTCCAAGAAAACTTCAAAATACTAAGGATTTAGGCATATTAGTGGATAATTTTATCAGTTATATCAGAAACTTCACCATGCCCTGGCAATCCTTTTACTTGTTCTTGGCAAGTTTATATTTCCACTCCTTACAGCTGTTTCCAAATCTTCACTGCTCCCTTCAAGCCCCTGTCTTGGTTCCCTACTATTTACACTTACTTTCTGCAGGTGATTTTGCTTCCTGATTAATAAACTTGAAGCTATCAGATATCTCCCTAAACTTTTTTCCCAGCCCTACACGTATACCTGTGTCTACAAAGATCTAATTTAATCTTAGAGGAGCCCACTCTCCTATTCCAGACCTTGCTGACTTTTCTCTTTCTACTACACACAAACTTCCTTTCTCTACTAACAACATGTTCTCCGACTATAATCAATTTTTTCATACTAAAAAACAAAGTCCTTTGACTCCTATTCCCTCAAACCCATCCACTATCTATTTTCCCTTCTCATGAAAACTTCTGGTGAGTACAGTCTTTATTTTCTCACAGCACTTACTCTCAATCCAACAAATTATCTTAGCAACTACTATGTGTCAGGCACGGTGCTGTGTGCAACAATTTCAGAATTTCTCTACCCTCCCATTCCACTGAAGCTGTACTAGCAGATTACCAAGACCTCCTTATTGCCAAATCCAAGGGGTATGTTTCTTGACCTCTCTAAAATATCTGATAATCTGATAATTGTTCATTCTTAACCTTCTCAAAATTCTTATAAACTGTGACAACTCATTCTCCTCTTTTACTTCTTTGACAGTTTCTTTTCTTGTACACTCTTAGTGGAAAAATCTACAGAAAGGGTAAAGTGAAAATCACTATAGGAGAAAATTATTCTGCCAAATTGTCTTCACGACATTATTCCCAGCACTTAGAAGAGTCTCCAACTGAACCACCCAGGCACCCCATATTATATTTTCAATACATGCAAACACTCTATGTCTTTTGATTGGAGAATTTAGTCCATTTACATTTTAAGTTATTACCAATAGGTATGCTTGTTGCTATTCTGTCAGTTGATTTTTCGCTGTTTTTGTAGTTCCTCTCTGTTCCTTTTTCCTCTTGCTCTCTTCCTTTGTAAATTGATGGTTTTCTTTAGGGGTATGCTCATATTCCTTTCTCTTTCTCTTTTGTGTATTTACTACAGGTTTTTGCTTTGTGCTTACCATGAGGTTACATATAACAACTTATAACAGTCTATTTTGAGTTGATAAAGCTCAACATTCTTACTCTCCACACACACATTTTAGGTTTTTGATGTCACATTCTACATCTTTTAATCTTCTGTATCCTTTAACTTATTAATTATTTTAATCATAGCTATTTTTATTACTTTTGTCTCATAACATCTATACTAGCTTTATAAATAATCCACTACCTTTACTATATATTTACTACATAGTACATACTATGTATGTATAGTGTATATATAATGTATGTATAAATGCATTTTTGACTTACAATATTTTCAATTTACAATGGGATGTAACCCTACTGTAAATTGAGGAAGATCTGTAATGTGTCTTAATGTGGGTCTCTTGGAGTTCACCTTTATTTAGAACGCTCTGGGCTTCCTGGACCTGGATATCTATTTCCTTCCCCAAGTCAGGGAAATTTTCAGCCATTATGTCTTTGAATGATACTCCTTCCCCTTCTCTCCCTCTCTTCTCCTTGTGGAAGTCCTATAATGCAACTGTTAGTCTGTTTAGTGTTGTTCCACAAGTCCCTTAAACTATCTTCATTTTTGCATTCTTTTTCTTTTTGCTGCTCTGATTGGGTGAGTTCCACTGCCTTGTCTTCAAGTTGACGAATCATTTCTTCTGCTTCATCTAGTCTGTTATTGAACCCTTGTAGTGTACTTTTTAGTTCAATTATTATATTCTTCAGCTCTGTGACTTCTATTTGGTACCTTATATTTTCCATCTCTTTGCTGAAGTTCTCATTAGGTTCATCCATTCTTCTCCCCAGTTTAATAAGTACCTTTATGACCATTACTTTGAACTCTTTATCGGGTAAGTTACTACAATTCTTCCAAAGACTTCAGAGGGCAAGCACAATTTTCATGCTTACCCTCTGTCATGATTCAGAGTGCCAGTCTTTTGGGTGGAGTTTTACATGCATCTGGTGCCTGGACTTTGCAACTGGTGCCCAGGAGATGCCCCTTTGATTGCCTGCCTTTGGTGGTCGGAGGGCTTTACACCCTTGGGTCACATAGGATTGTAGCAAAATAAGGATAGTCCTTGGCAGGCTACCACTCCTAGGGCACCACACAGATAGCAGACTGAGGCATACTCCCCAGTCTTTCTGTGAAGGAGGCCACTTTGCTTGTCCTGAAGCTTTGGACTGAGGAGCAGGCTTCAAGTTTGGCACACATTTAGTGGCTGACAGAGCTGCTCTCAAGGAACATAGGCTGTGGATGCCATCTTGGCATTTTTCCTCTGCCTTCCTTTATCTTGCCAGTATCTCTCAGAAACAAGTTTATATACTTGTCTGAAGCCCCGAGTTTTGTGACTGCCACCCAAAGGAGACTTCCAGATCATCTGGTTCTCACTAGAGAGCCAGATGGGGCTTACACTTGTGGTCCCTCAGGACTGTATATATTTGCATACTTTTATGCAAATAAAAGGTCCTTTCCTTGTTTTTTTTTGCTTTTATTTGAGTTTTGTTTTGTTTTTATTTTGAGTTACTCCTTGTAATCTCTATACCCAATGTGGGGCTCAAAAACTCACAACCCTGAGATCAAGAGTCACATGCTTTATTAACTAAGCCAGCCAGTTGCCTCAATTAAGTTACTCTTTGGAGAAAAAGAACCATAATATTTTCTGTGATTATATATTAATGATCACAATCTAGTCAGAACTATAGCATAGTAAAAAGGTCCAGCTGGAAAAATCTGTAGCATGAACTCAGTACATACTATCCCAGTCAACCCTAAGTTCAGGCCACTTCCAGGGTTATCATCAATTTGTGTGTTTGATCTTTTCTTTCCTTAAAAATTTTTTTAACGTTTTTTTCATTTTTTTGAGAGACAGAGAGACAGAGCATGAGTGGGGGAGGGGCAGAGAGAGGGAGACACAGAATCTGAAGCAAGCTCCAGACGCTGGACTGACAGCACAGAGCCCGCTGCAGGACTCGTACTCATGCACCATGAATGAGATCATGACCTGAGTGGAAGTCAGACGCTTAACTGACTGAACCACCCAGCTGCCCCTGATCTTTTCTTATAATTAGATTCAGGTTGTAAATCTTTTACAGAAATTCTAAAGAACTGGTATAGATGTGGAGAGTGGTATTTAAAATCAAAACCTAATGTAGATGTGCTCATTGCTACCAGCACTCATTGCTTTCAAAGACACACAGTGGAAAAGATTACTAGAATAAGTTCTGCTTCCAGTAATAACAGAGTAGCATATATTAGACTAACCATTTTTCAGAATATAAATTTAAAATTGGACAAAATATTTTAAAAATGTGTTTTTAAAATATTTTTCTTAAAAAATAGAAGCCTCTGGGGAACAATGAAAAGGAGACAAGAACTAAAGGATTGTTGACCCTTGAAATTAGGGAAATGTACTGTGTGGCCTTTTGCCTGAGGGAAATTCCCAATTTGTGGAACATGGGGTAGCTAGAAGTGAAGTAGAAAGCTGTAGTCTGAGTAGTACAGGGAATCCTAAGACAAATGTAGAGCTGACACAATGGCTAGAAGCAAAAGGAGAACACTGAGAATAAAAGAGTCTGCAAATCTGCATAAAAATTCCATCCAACTCTGGATGATCCCAGAACTAGACTCATGTAATGGGAAACTACTGGATACAGTAGAAAACAACAGATGAAAGGCTAAGAGAATTTAGCATATTTCAGTCACTGTCCACCTAAGGGAGACAGAGTTCTGAGTTTGTATCTAGTCAAGTTAACTACTGCTAAAAACACTAACATTTTTCAGAGGAAGATAACAAAATCCAGTATTCCTACAATATTAAGTGTCCCTATAATGTCCAGTATATAAAAAAAATTATTAACATGTAGAGAAACAGAAAAATATGGCCTATAGACATATTAAAAAATGATGAATAGAAACCAAGCCTGACTGGACTATATGTTGGAATTAGTATACAAGGATTTTGAAACAGCTATTAAAATTTAGTCTTAATGAATTAACTAAAGGACAGAGTAACTAGAGGGATGAAAATTATTTTTAGAAAAAGATCCAAATGGAAATTTCTGATCTAGAAAATATAATATAGGTAAGATGAAAAATTCACTAAGATTTACAACAAATTGGAAATCGCATAAGATAATTAAATGACATTTTAAAGTGATGAAATAAAATTTTAACTATTATTTCTATATCTAATTACAGTACCTTCCAAAAATGAAGACCCCCCCAAAAAAAAAGACAATTTCTTTTTTTTTTTTTTTTTAATTTTTTTTTTTCAACGTTTATTTATTTTTGGGACAGAGAGAGACAGAGCATGAGCGGGGGAGGGGCAGAGAGAGAGGGAGACACAGAATCGGAAACAGGCTCCAGGCTCTGAGCCATCAGCCCAGAGCCCGACGCGGGGCTCGAACTCACGGACCGCGAGATCGTGACCTGGCTGAAGTCGGACGCTTAACCGACTGCACCACCCAGGCGCCCCAAAAAAGACAATTTCAGATAAAACTGACAGAGGAAAGGGTAAGTGAAAGTGAAGGAGTCAATTAACTGAAATTTCAATAGAAAGTACCCAATCTAAATAACAGAAGGGGAAAAAAATGAAGAAAATAAGTAGACCCTTAGTAGAACTATGAGAAAATATTAAGTGATCTAACATACATATAATTGGAGTCGTAGAAGGGGAAGGAAGAGAGTAAATAGAGGGAAAAAAAAATGAAGATATAACAGGTGAAAATGTCCCAAGAAAGTATGAAGTACTTCATGCCATCATAAGAAAAATACAAAGAAAACCCCAACTAGGCACATCATAGCCAAATTGCTGAAAAACAGATTTAAAGAGAAAATCTTAAAGAAGCCAGTAATAAAAAGATGTGTAAAATATAGCAGAAAAATGAAATAAGTGATAGATAATTTTTCATAACAAACTATGGCAGGATAAAAAAAAAATCAATGTACAGAAATTTGTTGCATTCCTATACAGTAATAATGAAGCAGCATAAGGTGAAATTAAGAAAATGATTCCATTTACAATTATACCAAAAACAATAAAATATCCAGGAATAAACTTAACCAAAGAGGTTAAAGAACTGTACTCTGAAAACTATAAAACATTAATGAAAGAAATTCAAGATGATGCAAAGAAATGGAAAAACAATCCATGCTCATGAGTTGGAAGAACAATATTGTTAAAATGTCTATACTACCCAAAGCAATCTACAGATTTAATGCAATCCCTATCAAAATACCAACAGCATATTTCACAGAGCTATAACAAACAATCCTAACATTTGTAAAGAACCACAAAAGACTTTGAATAGCCAAAGGAGTCTTCAAAAAGAAAAACAAAACTGGAGGCATCACAATTCTAGATTTCCAGTTATGCAGAGCAGTAGTAATTAAAATAGTAAAGTACTGGCATAAAAACACACACATAGATTAATATAGTAGAATATAAAACTCCGAAATAAACCCACAGTTATGTGGCCAGTTAATCTTTGACAAAAGAGGATGTATATACAACAGGAAAAAGACAGTGTCTTCAACAAATGGTGTTGGGAATACTGGAAAGTGACATGCAAAAGAATAAAACTGGACCACTTTCTTTCACCATACACAAAAACAAACTCAAAATGGATTAAGGACCTAAATGTGAGACCTAAAACCATAAAAATCCTTGAAGAGAACATAGGCAGTAACGTCTTTAACATGGGCCATTAGCAACATTTTTCTAGATATGTCTCCTGAGGCAAGAGAAATAAACAACCTACTCAATAGGAAAAGATATTTGCAAATGACGTACACAATAAAGGGTTAGTATCCAAAATACTTAAAGAACTTATGGATTGCCTGGGTGGCTCAGTCCAACTTCGGTTCAGGTTGTGATCTTGTGGTTTGTGGGTTTGAGCCCCACATAGAGCTCGCTACTGTTAGCACAGAGCCTGCTTGGGATTCTCCATCTCCTTCTCTCTCTGCCCTTCCCCCACTCATGCGCACATGCACTCACTCTCTTTCTCAAAAATAAATAAACATTAAAAAAAAGAACTTATGCAACTTAACACCCAAAAAACCACAAAGAACTCCATCAATAATGGGCAGAAAACATGAACAGACATTTCTCTAAAGAAGATATCCAGATGACCCACTGATACATGAAACGATATTCAACATCACTATCATCAGGGAAATGCAAATCAAAACTACAATAATATATAACCTCACACCTGTCAGAATTGCTAAAATCAAAAACACAAGAAACAAGTGTTGAGGATGTGGAGAAAAAGGAACCCTCTTGCACTGTTGGGAACGCAAAGTGGTATAGCTACTGTGGAAGACAGTGTAGAGATTCCTCAAACACTAAAAATAGAACTACTCTACAATCCAGTAATTGCACTACTGGATATTTATCCCCCAAATACAAAAACACTAATTCAAAGGGATACATGCACCCCTATGTTTATTGCAGCATTATTTACAATAGCCAAACTGTAGAAAAAGAATGAAATCTTGCTATTTTGCAACAACATGGATAGAGAGCTAGAGAGTATAATGCTAAGTGAAGTAAGTCCGTCAGAGAAGAACAAATACCATATGATTTCACTCATATGTGGAATTTAAGAAACAAGAGAAACAAAAAGAGAGACAAATCAAGAAACAGACTCTCAATTATAGAGAATAAATTGATGGTTACCAGAGGGGAGGTGGGTGGAGGATGGGTAAAATAGGTGATGGGGATTAAAGAGTACACTTATGATTAAATAAATAAATAAATAGGTAAAATAAAACAAAATAAAATAAAACTATGGAAACCAGAAGTGTGTGGCGCTGTCTTGCAAGAAAACTCTGATGAATCAATTTTGAGAACTGGAGAGAGACGGTTCCAGCAGTCCTTACATTATGCCCCATCATTTATTGGATTAGGCAAAACTCTTTCCAGTTGCAGCTGCTATTTTCAAACTGATCCACTGCAATTTCCAGGATTACCTGTTGGCTATTTGGGTATTATGCTGTTCTTGGTTCTGTCACATGCCTTATTGCTTCCCCCAGGTTTCTTCCACTAAGGCTGTGGTAACACACAGGCCTGTAGATATTGGTGTTTGGAGGTTTGGGGGTTGTCTTATCAGCTAGTTCTGCTATAAATGCTTTCCAAATGGTTTTGCTATCTAGTTGTTTGCACTACTTTTGTGTAAGGATTTGAAAAAATTCTGCCACCTTCTTCCCTGAAATTTGAATCTTGAATACACTAAATGAGGTACTGAGAGTAGTTGAAATTCATTCATCTCCGTGGAGATGTCTTAACTAAAATGTTCCTGATAACAATTTTCCCTAGAGTTCTTATTAATTAATACTCCAGAGTTGTCTTGGCTCTCAATATCCTTCAGACAAATACATTTTTACTTAAGTTAGCCAATGTTAGTTTCTTTTGTTTGAAAACAAAGTACCCAAACGGCAATGAAAATGTAAAAGTCAATAGTGAAAAATTTTTTTTTTTCAGTGAGTTCTACACCCAGTGTGGGGCTTGAAGTCACTATCCCAAGCTCATGAGTCCATTCTCTACTCTACCCACTGAGCCCAACAGGCACTGGCTATAGTGAAACTTTTAATTTCAGCTCTGATATTTAAAGAACTTGGAAGTTGTGACTGTCATCTTTACAACAAGAAAAATCTGGACAAACTAAAAAAATCAGTGACTTTTCTTGTATCCATCTGAGAAATGGTGCCTTATTGCAAATCAGTACCCTAAAATCTAGAAAGGCAGGTATGAGAAAGGGCAATCAAGATCTGCCTACCTGGAGCAGAAACCACTGGAGACATAAACTTGTATGAACACTTGAATGGCAATTTTGACTAGTGGGAGAGTGAAAAACCCTTAGGGACTGCAGTCTTGAGGGGCTCCCACATTTTCATGGGCTCTCTGTCTGGGAACCCCACCAAGTGCTCATGGTGAGGACGCCACAAAAATTCCTTCTTGGTTTTGGAAAGGGGTGAGTGGGGAATGGGGAAAGTAACAATTGCAAACCACATCCAGAGTCTTCTTTATAAAAATGGCCTACTCTTTAGGGGAAAAGTTGTCACTAAAGCACAATTTTGCAAACTTATCCCAGGAAAAGAAAGGGGATTCTTCCTTATTCCAGACCCCTTTTGCCTTCCTGGCTTACACAAGGGAAAAAACAAACAAAAACCAGGGGACAAGCCTTTAAGGAAATAGACTGAGAACACTGTAGCCAGAGAGTAGGGAATATGGAGTAAAAGCTATTCAACTGAAGAAGGTATAGAAACATTTGTGAGGGTCATACAACCGCCAAGGCAAAGGCCCACTAAAAGACTAAGACTCAATTAGATGATTATAAAATGCTCTTCCTCCCACACACTCTGCCACCATACCAGTAATGCTCTAGTAAAATAATAATAATAATAATAATAATAATAATAATAATGGATTACAGCTGAAAGGTTGCAAAACAGACTGATAACTCCTCAGAGGAGAGACCAAAAAACAAGAGCACTAGAGAAATTTGAAGCTTCTGGCACCTACAGCTACAACAAACATTAAACAGCACATCCCCTAGCCAGAATAAAATACAATCTCTCTCTAAAGACAGATCTGCCTCAGTTGTAATTACCCAATACAACATACCTGGCTTTTAACATAAAATTACAAGGCATGCTAAAAGGCAAGAAAAAATGCAGTCCGAAAAGATAAAGCAACTATCAAAAACTAGACTCACATATGGGGTGCCTGTGTGGCTCAGTCAGTTAAGTGTCCAACTTTGACTCAGGTCATGATTTCACGGTTTGTGAGTTCGAGCCCCTTTTTCAGGCTTTGCGTGGACAGACTGGAGCCTGCTTTAGATTCTGTGTCTCCTTTCCTGTCTGTCCCTCACCTGCTCATGCTGTCTCTCTCTCAAAAACAAATAAATAAACATTAAAACATTTTTTTTAAAAATAGAACTAGACTCAGATATGTCACAGATGTTTGAATTATAAGGTAGGGAATTTAAAGTATATATTAAGACCTATAATGGAAAAAGTAGACAACATGCAAGAACAGATGGGTAATATGAGCAGAAAAACGGGAACTTTCAGAAAGAATCAAAAGAAATGACAAGAAATTTTTAAAAATACAGTAATAGAAATAAAAAAATGCCTTCAGTGGACTCCAGATGGCTGGGGAAATAATCAGTGAACTTGAAGAAAGGCCATAGAAACTTTCCAAACTGAAACACAAAGAATAAAAAGAATAAAAGAAACAGAATAGAACATCTAAGAACTGAAGACAATAGCAAAAGGTCTAACATATGTATAATTATAACACCAGAAAAAGAAAGAGGAAACAGAGCAAGAGAAATATTTAAAGCCATAATAACCAGTAATCTTCCTAAATTAATGACGGAGACTAAACAACAAATCTAGTAAGCTCAGAGAACAGTAAGCAGTAGTGATACAAAAATAAAATCAAAACCCCCCACACCTAGGCATTTCATATTTAAATTTCAGAATACCAAAGGCAAAGAGAAACTCTTGAAAGAAGCCAGAGGGGGGGAAAAAAACTTTACCTATGGAGGAATTTTAGCAAGCTTCTTATTAGAAACTATGCAAGCAGGAAGAGGGTGGAGTGGTGTATTGAAAGCAATGAAAGAAAAGAAAAATCAACCTAGGGATGCCTAAGTGGTTCAGTCAGTTAAGCATCCAACTTTGGCCCCGGTCATGCAATGGGCTCTGCACTGACAGTGTGGAGCCTGCTTGGGATTCTCTATCTCTCCCTCGCTCTCTGCATCCACCCCCTCTCCCGACTTGTTCTCTCTGTCTCTCTCTGTCTCTCTCAAAAATAAATAAACTTAAAAAAAATCAACCTAGAATTCTGTACCTAGTGAAATTATCCTTCAAAAGTGGAAGAGAAATAAAAATGTCAGTAGTATGAAATAAGGTAGATTAGAAATCTTAAAACCCTCCTGACACAGAACAGTTAAAAATGTTCTCTAAAATTAAAGAAAATTCATTTAAAATTATTGAATGTGTCTGCAAGAAAGTAATGGAAATCCACTGAAGACAGGATTGAGCAAGGAACTTAAGATCAGGAAGATATGTGAACTTTGAAGCCATCAAATTCTTAGCCAGCTACATGAGTCATGGTAGCTTAGAACTACTATGCAGAAGAATATGCAGGAATAGTCTTTAGTAGATCAGAGATCATACTGTATAAAGATGGAACCCTGCAAGGCTTATAATCTCAGGGCAAGAATGAAATTTAAAAAACAAAAACAAAAAAAACCCTGACCCCCACTGATAGTAAAATATATGATTGATCTCAGAATTGGCTTTGGGTAGAAGTTAAAAAAAAAAAAAAAAACTCAACCGAAGAATTAAAAAGCAGATTGGATACAGCTGATTAGAATAAATAATGGGACTATAGAACTGAAAAAAATATTCAGATTGCAGCCCAGAGAGACAAATAGGTGTAAAACCCTAATGAGAATTTTGTCCACATGAAGTATAGAGAAGGGTTAATTAAAATTCCTGAAAGAGGACATTCAAATAAGGAAAAGCATTCAAATTCAAATAAGGAAAAATAATAGCTAAGAATTTTCTAAAATTGATGAACAATATCAGTTGCCACTTTCAGGAAGCCACATAAATCCCAAACAGTGTAAAATAAAAAGAAACCCACACATAGACACATATTGTAAAGTTGCAGAACAACAAAGACAGGAAGAAGATCTTAAAAACAACTAGAAAGAAAGTATAGATTCCACACAAGGAAGTTAAACTGGCAGCTGATTTCTTAATAATGACAACAGGAGCCAGAGGATACTGAAATAATATATAATTGAAATGATCTTCTGATAATGAAAATGAAATACACTATCAAAAACACACCAAAAAACAAAAAACAAAAAAACCCTGAGAGGTTTTACCTCTAAAAGACACACATTGAGAGAACAACGAAAAAATGTCCTTCAAGATGAAAGTAAGTGATTTCAGTAGAATGTTTGGAGATGCACTTCTCAAGAAGTAAGGCTGAAACTTTGCTGAAACAGGACACTAGTGATCCTCAGGGCCATATCCAAGGAAAACTTTATTTCTTCCAAGTATGGTTTTAGATTTCTATATATTTGATTTTGCCAACAGGTTAAAAAGCATCTGTCATCAAAAACTTGGGATGCTTTCCAGGCAATATACATAAGAAACAAAACAAAACAACACGTTTCTTAAATGTTACTAGTTGGGGCAAATTTTATATTTCTGCAGTTCAAGAGACTCACTTTTGGCTAACAAGCACATTTCTGGAAAAGCTTGCTCTGTCTGAATCAGAAAGCAGAGAAAAGAAGCAGTCAGATCAGCAGGAAGAACAAATGTTGCAAATGGAAGAAAACACAGACAGATGGTTGAATCTGTGTTAGATCACACAGAACCATTGTGAAGGCAAGTAAGGACACTAATTGTTCAGAGCATGCATAGTGAAATGGGGGGAAATTACTCAATATGTGTATACAGATTTCCTAATACTCTATACAGAAGGACCACTGATATACATGTATGATGTTGTTCTGGAGGAAATGAAAAGATTTGGAATTTTTCCCCCAGAACCCATCTTAAGTTCATATTTCCAGAGAAATTGTCTTCATCGGATTATTTATCCTTATGGTTGTTTTACTTGATGGCTTTTCCCATTGGTCCAAAGCTGGGGCATATTAGAAAAATTTGAAAAGATTTGCTTACTAAACAGTCAGGGTATAAGTCCTCATTACTTCAGTTGGTCCCAGATGTTCTTCAATTATTGTCATCAAAAATGTGAGAATTTTGCCTACAAAAGACCGGATTGTGAAGAAGGCAATAGTTTCTCCCACTCATACCCTAAGTTAAAAATAACCTTTTCAGGGGCGCCTGGGTGGCGCAGTCGGTTAAGCGTCCGACTTCAGCCAGGTCACGATCTCGCGGTCCGTGAGTTCGAGCCCCGCGTCAGGCTCTGGGCTGATGGCTCAGAGCCTGGAGCCTGTTTCCGATTCTGTGTCTCCCTCTCTCTCTGCCCCTCCCCCGTTCATGCTCTGTCTCTCTCTGTCCCAAAAATAAATAAACGTTGAAAAAAAAAAAAATAACCTTTTCAGGGTGCCTGGGTGGCTCAGTCAGTTGAGTGTCCAACTCATGGTTTTGGCTCAGGTCACAATCTCACAGTTCATGGGAAGGAGCCCTTCATCAGGCTCTGGGCTGATGGCATGGAGCCTGCTTGGGATTCTTTCTCTCCCTCTCTCACTATCCCTCCCCTGTGCCTGCTCTCTCTCTCTCTCTAAATAAAGAAATGAGCTTTAAAAAATTTCTTGTTTCACCATCTTCCCTAGGAAGATTTGACCTCCAGAGCCAAAATTTCTGTTGTAGGATACCTTTATCATAGCTAGGTATTAAGACCCCAACATTATCTGACTAATTTATACTGTAGAGTTTCTAATTGGTATTTGTTCCACAGTTGCATTTTTAAAAGAATTCTTAATTAGAATAAGACACTAATTGGTACTGTCTAGCAGCATGGCTAATTTCTCAACATCTATATCAAGGTGGCATGTCAACTCATTAAGGAAAGGACATATTTTTGGAATAATTGGCTACCCATTTGGGGGTAAAATAAAATTAGATCCCTACCTCAGACCATAGACACACACAATAAAAGATTCAAGATTAATTATCATAAAGTTAAAAATGAAAGCTAAAACTTCAGAATAAAATACAGTAGAGGAATATTTTTTATTTTTTAAATTTTAATTGCTGTGTAGTTAACAAACAGTGTTATATGAGTTTCGGGTACAATTCAACAATTCCAATTCCATACATCGCCCAGTGCTCATCACGATAATTGTGCTCAGTAGGAGAATTTTTATTACTCTCCGTACAAAGCCTTTCTTAGTATGAAACAACACTGAGTAAATTTTTTTAAAAAATTAAAAATTTGACTATATAAAAAAATTTAAATGTCTATACAGTGAAAAATAGCATACACAAAGTTAAGATGGTAAATGAAGAACGGAAAAAAGTCTTTGCAACATATATAATAGGCAAATAAAGCCAGTGCAAGTAGTGTTTAAGAACACAGGCTCAGGAATGAGATTGTGTAGGTTCAAATACTAGCTTTGCTACATTCTAGTTTTCTGACCTTAAGCAAGTTACTTAACCCCTTGGGGCCTCAAATTTCTTCATCTATAAAATGGAGATAATAAAGTCTACTTTCTTGGGTTAGATGAGAGCTGTTATTATTGCCCACAATATGTGAAGGATTAGTTAAATTGATTTTAAAAGGGCAACCAATTCACTAAATGCTCAGTATCAATAAAAAAACCTATCTACCCTTTGCATTTTATTTTCAGCTACTCCCTGGCATAGTTTTAATATATCAAATTGTCCTAGTCTATATTATTTTTAAATTGGTTTTATACTTCTTTGCTCCATATATTATTGTCACTGTTACCTCAGTCTAAAATTTCTTCATCTAGTCTTTGCACATGAAAATATTACCCATATTTTAAATCCCAACACAAATCCTGCCGTCTGTATAGAGTTCCTGATTAGTCAGCCAAAATGATGCATTCTCTCTGAATTTCTAAGGATGCCTTATAATACTAGTTTCTGCATGTAATCAAACCTTGTTTTGTCCAGTATGAGATGTGTGCATGTTTATCTCCCACAGAAATTTGTAAATTTTCAGAGGCTAGCATCACATGTTCTATTTCTGTATTTTCATAATGCATAGTAAGTATTCACCGTATACATGTTTCATTTGGTTGTTTGTTTCTTCCCCCCTTAACATCCATCTCCTACAGGGCAATCAGTGAGAAGATATATGGAATCCTCACACCTATAATCTGTCTACCCATCCTCTACTCCCAACCCATTCCTTCTCCTCCCACATATACAAAGTAACAAACATTTTCCAAACAGCACATAGCTCCTTTCTTTATTTACACTTAGCTGAACTATATTTTTATTTTTAATTTTTATTTTTTTAACATGTATCTCTGAGAGACAGAGAGAGACATAGAGCATGAGGCAGGGAGGGGCAGAGAGAGAGGGAGACACAGAATCTGAAGCAGTTTCCAGGCTCTGAGCTATCGGCACAGAGCCTGATGTGGGGTTTGAACCCACGAACTGTGAGATCATGACCCGAGCTGAAGTTGGTCGCTTAACCGACTGAGCCATCCAGGTACCCATGAACTATGTGTTTAAAGGTTACAATGTGGAATATAGGTTGGAGGGGGGATGGATGGAAGAATTCAGGAAATAATTTCAGCCATTCAGATGAGAGATAATGGTGATTAGAACAGGATGGTAGCAGGGGAGGTCAAGAGAGGGGATCAGATTCTGGATACATGTTGAAGGTAGAAGCAGTAGATTTGCCTGCAGACTGGATCTAGTGTGATAAAAAGCAGAGTTCTGAGAATACCCAGTCCAGATCAGAGCAGGGTGATGGAAGGCTGAGGGGCATAGGATTCTAAATGGAATGGACACAATATCACATAGTTGGATATTTTGAAAATTGTATCAGTAGGCTTAACAGATATAGTGGAGCATGTACAAAAAATAAGAATAGATACAAACCAATAAACAAACCAGGCAATTATTAATCTCAGGAAAAACAATTAAGAATGTAAGAAAAGGCATATAAGCATAGGTTTATCTAGGCTTTGCAGGAAACATTTTTATGGTATTAATAGTGTAAACACAGACTGATTTAGAAAAAAAAAATAGATATACCTCTACTGGAAGGATGAGGGCAGGACAAAAAATACAAAGAACTAAATAAATCCTGATCGTCCATAACAGAAAGTCAATAGATAAAGTAGAAAACTGTCAAAGCAAGAAATAGCATTATAAGCATATTCAGACATGGAGGAAAATAGGGAAATCGCTAAAAATAGTTGAAAATGGTAGCCTATGGGGTAGAGATTCTCAAATTTTAACATGAATAAGAACCAGTTTACTGGGTCACATCCTCACAGATTCTGATTCAGTAGGTTGGGGTGGACTGCATGAATATGCATTTCCAGCAAGCTTCTAACAAGGCTGCTGGTCCCAGTCCAAAACTTTGAGAACTACAATAGGAAGTAGATGAAGGAATTAGAAAGAATTGGGTAAAGGACAACTGTTTTTCATTATAATTATTATAATTATTTTTGTACAATGATTCTCAAACTTGGCTGCTCTTTGCAATCACCTGTGGAGGCTTGAAAACTAGTGATGCCTGGATCCCATCCCCACAGGTTGTGATACAACTGATCTGGGTGCAGTCCGGTGTTGGTAGTTTTAACAACCCTCCAAATAATTTTAATATGTGTCTAAGATGGATGACTACTTTTTTAGTCTAATTTTAATTATGTGCATGAATTCATTTTTAATATAAGAGCAATTATCTGTATGGTGAGTATGGAAGAGGGAAGAATGTAAAACTTAGATGTGGGATTATGTCTGGTATAATCTGCTGCCATAAATCAGCTCTGTGTTCTTGGGAAAGTCACCTAATCTCTAGGGGCTTTAGTCTCCCGTATGTAAAATTAAGATGCTGGACTAGTTATTCTCAAATGTTCTCTCCAACTTCACATTTTTGGGAGTAATAGCTGTAATGTCCTATGATATAAAATCTGAAACTTTAAAAAGTATACAGCAACAAAAAGTTCTCCATATGATGTTTAGGGTGATTATTGTTAGTTATGGAACTGTATCATAACTATTTTCATTATTTCTTTTTAACTAATATTATTTTTCATATATACATATCACTTTTTCCCAGTTACCTATTTATTGTACTCAGTACAATAATCAATTCATCCTGGGAAACAAAGATGAAAACACTTGAGATGAATTTATATTTGATGGCAGAGCAGTATATTACTGTCATTTCTCCAAAACATCATTTGCTAAATTGGATTCACGAAAATAACAAAATAGCCCAGCTTTGGCCTATTGTGAGTTATTTTCCAAATAGTAGGGATGAGCAAGTCCTGATTCTTCTACTGCCCTGGCTGTATACCTTTTCCTACCAGAAGCACCTACTTCTAAGAAATCTGCTCCTGGGGTGACTGGCTGGCTTAGTGGGTGGAGCACTCAACTCTTAATCTTGGAATCATGAGTTTAAACCCAATGTTGGGAGTAGAGCTTACCTGAAAGAAAGAGGGGAGAGAGAGAGAGAGAGAGAGAGAGAGAGAGAGAGAGAGAGAGAGAGAGAAAAGGAAGGAAGGAAGGAAGGAAGGAAGGAAGGAAGGAAGAGAAAAGATAATTGCTAACTGCTCCTGGCTAATTTTAAGGGGGCAATGTGTCGTCATAAATTCAGGCAAAACACAGTAATTGATTAAAATGGTGGTTAAGCTCCCAAGTGACTCCTTACCCTGATTATTCTAGAGGTTTAGTATAGAATTGTGCTGTCAATTCTCAGTAATGAATACTAACAAAGGGAAATTTAGGGAATGAGGATTGATATAGATAATCCAATTTATTGGATTGACTTTACAATGCATTATATAGAGAGAACTTCCAATGTCTTCATAATTAGGTTTTCTTTAGAATAATTTAAAATAAGTTTTCATTTCTTGAGTCAATAGAGATAACTGTTACTATGTATATAGAGAAGGGAACCTAGTCTGAAACAAGAAGTCAGTTGCCCATATTACAGATGTATTATGAAGTGTAAGTTGTTTATAAAAGTAAGTACATTTATGTGCATATGTTTGCCTGACATTGACCTCCTGCCTTTTGAGAAACTTTTTTGCCCTGACAGAAGTCAGAAGCTATAGTAATGTAGTGCTGAAATAAAAGGTGAATTCTAAAATGAAATGAGGTCAGAGCCATGTGCCATGATTTTGCAGGTAGTTAAAAATGAACTGAGAAGTCACCATCTGGTGGGAGGCATCTTAGGGAAGCAGCCACCTTCTGTTGGACATAAATAGAATAAAAGCTTGTTGAGCTATTTATTCTTAGATGGTTGTGATCATGTTTTGCTCCTCCACTGAAATGTGCCCATCTTACAATCTCATGCTTGTAGGATGGATGCTCTTAGCTAACTCTGGGCTAGTTAATCAATTTGTTCTGAGAAATTGTAGGAGATAGTCCCCTACGTTAACCTTACCTCCCCAGGTAAAATATAAAGGTGTTATCAGATGTTAGATGTTTCTTGTCTCTCCTTCTAGAAACACTAATCGAGAAATTTCAGGTGAGACAGGAGAGTAGTTCAGCACCAACAAGAAGAAAAACTGGTGGGCTAATGGGACCTTGTACCTGCCCTGCAATCACAGCATTGATGTGTAAGGGCTAGAAAATACATACCTACTTCTGGAAAGCAGTTTATATACGAATGGAGATTTCAGCTCTGATTTCTTGCAGAAAAACTTTGAGTATTATTCAAAATCATTGGAAAGAGATTTATAAATAATATAAAAAAGCAACCCGAACAATAAACAATAATGCTAATTCATATTTGTATATTGTTTTACAAGTGTTTTCACAAAAATGATCTTATTCCTCATAATGACCCTGTGAAGTAGGTAAAGTCAATAAAAGCCCTATTTTACACATGAAGAAACTGAGATACAGAGAGATTAAATGGAGCGCCAGCATGGAATATAGCTTGTGCATGAAGGAGAGAAAGGTGCAAGGGTTTCCTTTGAAGTGACTATAATAACAACAGCCATTTATTGAACAGTTACTATATTCCAGGCATTATGTTAATTGTTTTAAGGAATTATAAAAATATTATTACTTCTTAAAGCACAAAGATGAGTATCTACTAACAAAAGGAAAATAAAAAATAGACTTGCTAAAAAACTTAATTCAGCAAAACAATTTAGGGCAAATGATGATGATGATGATGATAACTGCTAAACAGTTATCATTTGCTGAACAGCTAATATTTGCCAGACACTATTCTAAGTACTTAATCTACCCAACAAGGCAGATATTATTGATCTCATTTACACACGAAAAATATAAGGCACAGAGAGATTGACTTGCCTATGATCACACTGTTGGCTTAGTGATGGGATATTCCAGCATATGCCATGGCATACCAGAGATCTGGTTACCCTGAATTTTTCACCCTTTAAATGATTCTTTAACTATAATGAAAACTCACCTATCGTAGACCTAACAAGGTAACTGGTATTAAAACTTTTTTTTTGTTTGTTTCCCACTACTCTTTTTAAGCCTTTTATTGTGAGTTGTTTTTCTCCTATCCTTGGATTAAAGCTCAGGCAGTCCCCATATATACTTTCTGGCCACTTAAGTAAAGTCCTATAATCATGTTAGGTGACAAATACAGTCTGAGCACATTATTATAAATGACCAATAATAGATAGTAATCAAAATGCCAAAATCGTTTTAACATTAAAATCTTTCTACCTCTCCCAAAGAGGGCGTGCTGTTGCTTGAACATATGCAGTAGAGTGAGAGAAGTCCTCCTTTTTCCCCCTGCTCCTCTTTCTCTAGTGTATTATGGTTTCGGATTTTCTGATTTTGCTTCCAACAGAGTTGAAGTTGGGGTGGGGAAGGAGAAGATATGAAAAGAATAAGAAAGGTCATATATGACGATTACTGTTGTAAGGTGGCTTTGGGACTGGGGAATGGAAGATGTGTAACTTTGACCTTTTTCACGCAGTACTTTTATTGGCTTTTTGGAAATCTCTGACCCTGTGAAAGTCCTCTCAACTTTAGTTCCCTTGATCTGCGTGAATGGATTTTATTCTGGCAGTTAATTAATCTCTTTTAGCTCCTAGAATCCTAAAGCACATCTCCACTTCCCTTCTGACGCCCTTATGGTCCTTCCAAGTAGTACTGTTGAATAGAATCTAGGACAGATGCAATGTTGCCTGAGGCGATTGCCCTTAAGGCTGGCTTTAACATTCACCCCTCATCTCATTCCCCTTTTGCAGTGTGGCTTTTCCACTCCTCCCATGAAGAAATGGGGTCTATTTTCCTTCCGTTTGAAACTGGAATGGTCTGAATAAAATGAGGCAAAAGTGATGCTGTGTGACTTCCAGGCCTAGATTTTAAGAGATCTTACAGCTTCCATTTTTACACTTTTGAAATCTGAATCATCATGTAAATTAGCCCAGTTACTCTGCTAGAGAGAGAGAGAGGCTCTGCCAGACCCCAGGTAATCCAGTCATGTCAGCGGAGGCACCAGATATGGGAGTGAAGACATTTTCAGATTCTCCAGTAAACCAGAGCACAGATACTCCAGCCAACACGACAGAGACAAGCCCGCCATAAGCCATGCCCAAATTGCAGAATTGTAAGCAAATAAATTACTGCTTTTTGTTTCTAAGCTCCTATATTTTGGGCTGTTTTTTGCATTTGGTTTTGTTTTGGCAGTAATAAATGACACAAAGTTTATCTGACTTTTAGTAAGCACTTATCTATTCCTTAACCCAGCGTGCTCTGGGAGAGCAGACAGCACTCCTTCATTCTGCTGCTAAAGCTGTTGACTAACCCATCTTGCAATCTAATGAAGTTAAACATATACTTAACATATTGCCCCAGAAAACCCACTCCTAGACCAAGAGAAATGAAGACATGTTCACACAAAGGCCTGTATGCAAATTCTTAAAACTGCTTTATTTATAATTGCCAAAAATTGGGGAACCACCCCCAAATCATCAACTGGTGATTGGGATAAATTCATCCATACAACTACTGATAATTGCAACAACACAAACGAATCTCAAAAGCAATATAGTAATTGAAAGAAGGCAGACACAAAAAGCTATATACTATATGATTGTATTTATATGACACTCTCAAAAAGACAATATTAAAGGGACAAAAATCAAATCAATGTTTGTTAGTGGCTTGAGAGTATGAGGAACTTGGTTACAAAAGAGAACTTTTGGAGATAATGATGTGGTGTTATTTACATGACTGTATACATTTGTCAGAGCTCATAGGACTGTATTCCTAAAAAAGGTGCATTTTACTCTATGTATATCTCAATAAACCTGAACTAGCAAACAAAAAATAAATAAAATAAACCTACTTGTGCCCTTCAATCATGGGGTAGACATATCAAGCTACCCAAATGGTTGGTACCATTGAGGTCCCTTTCATTAGACTTAAGTGTCAGGTCCCCTACTCCAACCCCTTTGGATGGTAAAAGTTGACAATAACATCACAACATAGCTATCTCTCAGTTAATCATCCTCAAAAACTTTTCAAACTTTCAAAAATTCAAACTTCTTATACTTTTAACATGGGTGAATCATCTAACATATTCTTGACTATTTCCTTTGAAAAATCTGCATCTGGATTACCATACCTCTTTGGAGGTGGCCTCTATTGTGTCTTGGTATCTCCAATGAAACTTCTGATCTATTACTATTTCATGTGTATTTATATACATTATTATAAAGTGACACTATATCAAGAAAAAATTATTTTCATGTCACTGCTAGGAAATTGCTAGGAAATACTTATTTACCCACATATTTACCACTTGAAATGCTCGTCATTCTTTCCTAAAGACCCAAATTTCCATTTGTTATCCTTTTCCATCTACCTGAAGAACTTGCTTTTACACTTCTTGCAGTTCAGGTTTGTTGGCAATGAATTTTTTCGGTTTTCTCTTATGCGAAAATGTGCTTATTTTGTCTTCATTTTTGAAAGATATATTTTGCTGAGTATAGAATTCTGGATTTTGTTTTTTCTTTTAGCAGTTTGAAGACATTGTTCCGTTTTCTAACTTTGTTATTACTGATGAGGTTTAAATTGTTTGAATTCATTTGAACATTTGAATTGTTCCTCTGTACACAATGTGTCATTTTTCTCAAAATTTTCTATTCATCTTGGGTTTCACTATGATATGACTCGGTGTGACTTTTCTGTGGACTTATCTTGCTTGGGGCTTTCTGAGATTTTTGATGCTATAAATTTCTTATATCAAATTAAGAACATTTCAGCCATTATTTTTTCAAATATCTTGTTTTATTCATTTTATCTCTTCTCTTCTGGAATTCCAGTTACACAATGTTCGTTTAGACCTTTTGATATTGTTCCTCAGGCCCTTTGAAACTGTTAACTTTTTTTCAATCTTTTCTTTCTGTTCTTTAAGTTTTATAATTTCTATTGATTTGTTCATTAATTCTTTCTTCCATCATATTCATCCTGTTCTAATCCCATTCAGTGGATATTTTTAAGTATATATTGTGTTTTTCAGTTCTAGAATTTTTATTTTTTATAGTTTCTGTTTTCTTGCTGAGATTTCTTATCTTTTCATATGTTGTGAGCACATTTTCTTTATATCCTTAAGCATAGTTATAATAGCGGTTTTGAAATCTGTGTCTGATACTTTTAACATCTGTGTTTTCTTAGAGGTCAAGCTCTGATAATTGTCTTTTCCCTTTAAAATTGTTCATGTTTTCTCCGTTTCTTCATCAAGTAATTATGGGTTATATTTTAGACATTGTGAATGATGTGTTGTAGACTTTAGATTCTGTTATATTTCTCTGAAAAGTGTTCACTGTTTTAATAGACACTTAAAATAGTGGGACTCAAGCTGCCAACTTTCCTGAAATAGGTGGCAGTTTAAATCTCAGTACTGTTCTTTTAGTTTTAGTTGGTCTGTGTGAGTCTGCCCAACATAGGTATGATTCAAGGGTAAGCCAGAAATTTGTAATGAATATAATTTGGAACTCCTTCTTTCTAGAACTCTCCTTTCTTGGATTTCTCCCCTCATTTTCTAGTGGCTATACAGTTGCCCTAAACTCTGTCCTATGGTTCTTCAGTCAGTAAGACTATTGCAATTTTAGCTTCCCTTCTGGTGCACACTGGTTTATATCCTCAGTCCAAAAGCTAGAAAAATGAGAAACTCACCCAGTGTTGTTCCCTTCAATCAGTTATCAACTCTGCAACAGTACTTGCCTGCTTTGGGTCATTACCCAATTCCTTCAGAGAGCTGATGTTAATATTTGATCAGTTTATAGTTGTTATCCACAAGAGATTTGATTCAATAGGTACTACTCTGCCATACCACAACTGGAAAGAGTTATTAATATAGTGTGCTAAATATAAACTCAAATTTTAGAGCCCCCACCAAGATATCCATATATATAATCAAAAATGTACAAAAAATGTTTGAGGGAGGTATTATTTTCTTCATTTTGCAAGCTAAAAAGATAAAGCTCAAAGAAGCTAAAGAGACTTGCTTTATCAACCAGGGTCCAGGAAGGAAACAGAATTTAATTCAGTGGTTTTAAATAATAGACTACCTACAAAGAAATGGGCAAAGTTAGAAAAACCAAAAGGGATGCTGAAGCACCCAGAGGTTAGCAGCAAAGGGAAGTTTTTGCTATTCCTAACACTGAGGGAGCAATGGGAGGGGAAAATGTGACCAGAGTCTCAGGAAAGCTGACGTCATGGAGGAGGAACTGTCAGGCATGACTTGTAGTTATAGAAGACTACTGCCACCACCAATGATGCTTTGCTAAGGTATGGAAGAGGCAAGGAAGAAAACTTAATCTCTCTCCTCTTACTGTCTCCTCTCCTTCCAGTCCCTCCCAATGACTGAATTCAACAAGAAGCCAACTGGTAAGGGAGCACAGGAAATTGAGATCATAGGAGTCAGCTTCCAGGAGGGACATAGCAGAAAAGGATGGATGGATTTGGCAAACTATAAATAATGAGCACGTTGCCTAAGATTGGGTTGCCAGATATAGCAAATAAAAATACAGGATACCCTATTCAATTTGAATTTCAGATTTTTTTACAAAGTAATTTTTTAGTGTATGTCCCATGTAATACAGTATACTGACAATTAAAAACTTCATTGTTTACTTAAAATTCAAATGTAACGTGGTGTTCTGTCTTGTGGCAACTTAGTCTAGACCAGTAAATAAGAGAAACTTATTTTCAGTCCAAGCCGAAGATCCAACCCCAGAAGTCTTCTTTCTACTATCCCAGTTTTTAAAAATATTTTCTATGCCTACCTTGTACAAGTGTATCTCCTTCACCAGTGTGGAAGTTCCTTGGGGTGAAAGACAATGTCTTACTCATCTGCATATCTTATTATTTTTCATCTCTCCCAACCTCACTCCCAGAATTTTGCAAAGTTTTGTACATAATAGGTGCTTAAAACACTTTTGTTGACCATATTGAGCCCTTTATGAATATTTTGTTGAATCTGATTCTTCATTATCTATTTCTTTAAGAAAAATTTCTGCTAAAGCCACATATTGACTTAGATGAAAGTCTTATGTCAGGTCAATTGTAAGTATTCAGACTCCGTGTTCTGCCTTTTCATTTCATCCTTTCCTCTTGGAATTCCATAATGAGCACAGAACAAAACTACTATCCAGGCATCTTGCCACTCAGGTTCATGAGGTGTCTCTGAATCAAAGGTTTCTCTGATTGGGTCAACACAACCTAAAATGAAAAACAAAACAAAACAAACCTTTTAAAATGTGTTTTAATATTCATCAAAGCTTTGGGGGGAAATGACTCTGTACTATTATAAAAGACTGAAGACAGGGGCTCCTGGGTTGCTCAGTTGGTTGAGCGTCCGACTTTGGCTCAGGTCATGATATCACGGTTCGTGGGTTCGAGCTCCGCATCGGGCTCTGTGCTGACAGCTCAGACTGGAGCCTGTTTCAGATTCTGTGTCTCCCTCTCTCTCTGCCCCTCCCCCACTCATGCTCTGTCTTCCTCTGTCTCAAAAACAAATAAACATTAAAAAAATTGTTTTTAAAATTACATTTAAAAGACTGAAGACAACTTCCAAATCTCAATGAGGTAAGAATACTACACTTCTGAGAATAAAAACTTATTTTCTCACTGATTTTTTAAATTCTCGTTGTTTATTCTATAATTCTGGAGCAAGTTATCAATAGATCAGATTTTTCGGATGTTTTGCAAAATTCCAATATTTACTATTAATGAGCTTTTGCTCATTTTATACACACACACACACACACACACACACACACAAATTTGATGCACAATAATTTTTGAATGGGTAATGGTTGTCACTTACATTATTTTACCTCTTAACAAACAACAAAAATTCTCTCAGGGTGCCTGGCTGGCTCAGTCAGTAAAACATGTGACTCTTGATCTTGGGGTCTTGAGTTCAAACCCCACATCAAGCCTAGAGATTACTTTAAAAAATTTCTCTTTAATGGGATGAGTTTTGCAATAATATTGAAAATTAACAAACTTCATATGTGAAAAATATGAAGAGAACACTGTTGCCCTCAGGAATCCAAGACTTATGTACTTTAGGCATTCAATTTCTATCTGTATTGTGTGAATAAATATATATTCTTGATGGGACTAAAACTAACATTGTGTATAACTCAGGTCATCCTGTGCTGGTTCACTTGTTTCAGAAAAGTGATTTTGTAGTCTATGTTCTTTGAAATATGAACAGATTTAGGGTACCTGGGTGGCTCGGTTGGTTAAGCACCTGACTCTTGATTTTGGTTCAGGTTGTGATCTCACTCATGGTCATGAGATTGAGCCCTGCATCAATCTCAGCGTGGAGGTGCAGAGCCTGCTTGGGATTCTTTCTCTCTCTCTCTCTCTCTCTCTCCCTCTCTGCCACTCCCTGCTTGTGCTCTCTCTCTCAAAATAAATAAATGAACTTAAAGATTTTAAATAAAATATGAACAGATTTGTCTGAATGCTAATGCGTGATAATTGAAACTTCTCAGACCATAATAAAATTCGAATTCATGTCTCAGTGAAAGAAAACCTTGAGTTTAGGTCTATTATTCCATAGCTTTCCACATGACCTTCCCTATGACCTTTTCCAGTCATGCAAGCATCTAACATTGTTGCTTATATACTATGCACTAAGTGCTTTACATTCATCATTTAATTTACTCTTCAAGAGACCTTATAAGGTAAGTATTATATGATTATTACTATTCCATAGATGAGGACACTGAGGCATAGAGAGATTTTGTAACCTGCGTAAGATCAAATAGCTAGTAAATGTAAGAGGTGACAATCAAATCTAAGTCTATCAGACTACTAAGCAAATGTTCTTTTTTTTTTTTTTGTAAATGTTCTTATTCTTTACATTTCTGATATTTATTTATTTATTTAACATATATTTATTTTTGAGACAGAGAGAGACAGAGCATGAACGGGGGAGGGTCAGAGAGAGGGAGAAACAGAATCTGAAACAGGCTCCAGGCTCTGAGCTGTCAGCACAGAGCCCCAGCAGGGCTCGAACTCACGGACCACGAGATCATGACCTGAGCCGAAGTCGGCCGCTTAACCGACCAAGCCACCCAGGCGCCCCTGTTTTGTTTTGTTTTGTTTTGTTTTTTGAGAGAGAGAGAGCACACACGCGCATACGGGGGAGGGGCAGAGAGAGAATGAGACACAGAATCTGAAGCAGGCTCCAGGCTCTGAGCTGTCAGCACAGAGCCCAATGCGGGGCTCGAACTCACGGACCGCGAGATCATGACCCGAGCCCAAGTCGGCCGCTTAACCGACTGAGCCACCCAGGTGCCCCTATGTTTCTGATTTTTAAATTTCTTTGTTCTTATACCCCAGCAGTTAAAAAAAAAAAAAAATCACTGGTTCATTCTATTCATTCAATTCTACTAGATTAACATATTATGAACCTTGTTTACATTGTAAAGCATGAAAAGGTTAAATTTTTTTTTTTTAAACGTTTTTTATTTATTTTTGGGACAGAGCGAGACAGAGCATGAACGGGGGAGGGGCAGAGAGAGAGGGAGACACAGAATCGGAAACAGGCTCCAGGCTCTGGGCCATCAGCCCAGAGCCCGACGTGGGGCTCGAACCCACGGACGGTGAGATCGTGACCTGGCTGAAGTCGGACGCTTAACCGACTGCGCCACCCAGGCGCCCCAAAAGGTTAAATTTTTAAGAGAATAAGGAAACATAAATAGAAACAGAAGCACCAGTAGTTTATCATATACCCCATGGATCATCTTGTACATGCCCTGTGCGTTGAATGTTCATTCTCAAGACTGTTGTTCTAAATTAGATTCTTAAGAAAATGTTTGTTTTTTAATGAAAATATTGTTCACAGCTGTTGCCAAATTGAGATTTACTATGTTTGAATTCACAATTCCCTAGGCAAGGCCATTTCAACCTGATTTAGCAGGAACAGGGAGACGTAGTATGGACTGAGAATAGTGGCTGGAAGTGATGGCTACAGAGAGAACAGGAGAAGATAAAAGAGATGGAAGAACATTCCTAGGCTTTCAGATATTAACATAGTAGTCTGTGTTTATATGTAAAATCAGTCTAACTAACAATTTGAAAGGTAACAGTATATAATCCCTTTTATAATAAGAGCAAATAATAATTATGAATATAAACATTATTTATATAAAATATAAATAACACATATTGTATATGTACATATAATTATTTAAAAATAGGAATGTAACCACATTAACCAAAACAGCCATTACTTAAAATTGAAAATATGACTAGAAATAACACAGGTATATAAATGTTACCCTTAACATTGAACCAGCCAACATTGAATCTATAATTTACTGTGGATTAACCATATACTACAGAGAATGGATTAAGTAAAAGCACATATTTAAAGACAGAAAATCTAACAGAATTGTTTCACAAACATCTGCCTGGATTTCTTGGTCATTCATGTGATCTGGTTTTCATAAGATGACATAAATAAAACCTATGTCTGTGATGAATGAGGACCCATAAGAAAATTATTACATATATCTGAATGAATTTTTTAAATTCCTTTCCCTATTAACATTATTTTGCTATTCTTTGACTTTCAAGTATAGTTTCCTTAGTCTTTTAATTAATTTATTTTTTTAAATTTAAATCCAAGTTAGTTAACATACACTGTAAGAATAATTTCAGGAATAGAATTTAGTGATTCATCACTTACATATAACACCCAATGCTCATCCCAACAAGTGTCTTCCTTATTTTCTCTCACCCCTTTGGTTCTCCCCCCCCCCCCAACACCCCACCAGCAACCTCAGTTTGTTCTCTGTATTTAAGTGTCTGTTGTGGTTTGTCTCCCTCTGTTTTTATCTTATTTTTACCTCCCATCCCTTATGTTCATCTGTTTTGTATCTTAAATTCCACACATGAGTGAAACCATATGATATTTGTCTTTCTCTAACTTATTTCGCTTAGCATAATATCCTCTAGTTCCATCCACGTTGTTACAAATGGCAAGATTTCATTCTTTTCGATTGCAGAGTAATATTCCATTGTATATATATATATATACAACTTCTTCTTTATCCGTTCATCAGTCAATAAATATTTGGGCTCTTTCCATACTTAGGCTATTGCCAACAGTGCTGTTATAAACATTGGGGTGCATGTGCCCCTTTGAAATCAGCACTCCTGTATCCTTTGGATAAATACCTAGTAATGTCATTGCTGGGTTGTAGGGTAGGTTCTATTTTTAATTTTTTGAGGAACCTCCATACTGTTTTCCAGAGTGGCTGCACCAGTTTGCATTCCCACCAGCAGTGTAAAAGAGTTCCTCTTTCTCCACATCCTCATGAATATTTGTTGTTGCCTGAGTGAATGTTAATTTTAGCCATTCTGGCAGGTGCGAGGTGATATCTCATTGTGGTTTTGATTTGTATTTCCCTGATGTTGAACGATATTGAGCACCTTTTCATGTCTGTTGGCCATCTGGATGTCTTCTTTGAAAAAGTGTCTATTCATGTCTTCTGCCCATTTCTTCACTGGATTATTTGTTTTTGGTGTTGTGTTTGGGAAGTTCTTCATAGATTTTGGAAACTAACCCTTTATCTGATATGTCATTTGCAAATGTCTTCTCCCATTCTGTCAGTTGGCTTTTAGTTTTGCTGATTGTTTTCTTAGCTGTGCAGAAGCTTTTTATTTGACGAGGTCCCAATAGTTCATTTTTGTTTTTGTTTCCCTTGCCTCTGGAGACATGTCAAATAAGAAGTTGCTGCAGCTGAGGTCAAAGAGGTTTTTGCCTGTTTTCTCCTCTAGGATTTTGATGGCTTCCTGTCTTATGTTTAGGTCTTTCGTCTGTTTTGAGTTTATTTTTGTGTATGGTGTAAGAAAGTGGTCCAGGTTCATTCTTCTGCATTTCACTGTCCAGTTTTCCCAGCACCACTTGCTGAAGAGACTGTCTTTAATCCATTGGATATTCTTTCTTGCTTTGTCAAAGATTAGTTGGACATATGTTTGTGGGTCCATTTCTGGGTTCTCTATTCTGTTCCATTGATCAAGTGTCTGTTCTTGTGCCAATACCACACTGTCTTGATGATTACAGCTTTGTAATACAGTTTGAAGTCTGGAATTGTGAGGCCTCCAGCTTTGGTTTTCTCTTTCATGATTGCTTTGGCTATTTGGGGTCTTTTCTGGTTCCATACAAATTTTAGGATTGTTTGTTCTAGCTCTGTAAAGAATGCTGGTGTCATTTTGATACAGACTGCATTGAATATGTAGATCGCCTTGGGTAGTATCGACATTTTAACAGTATTTGTTCTTCCAATCCATAATCATGGAATGTTTTTCCATTTTTTGGTGTCTTCTTCAATTTCTTTCATAAGATTTCTATGATTTTCACTGTATAGATTTTTCACCTTTTGGTTAGGTTTATTCCTAAGTATTTTATGGTTTTTGATGCAATTGTAAATGGGATCAATTCCTTGATTTATCTTTCTGATGTTTCATTATTGGTATATATAAATGCAACTGATTTCTGTACATTGCAACTGCAACTTTGCTGAATTTGTGTATCAGTTCTGGCAGTTTTTTAGTGGAGTCTTTAATGTTTTCCACATAGAGTATCATGTCATCTGAAAGTTTAACTTTCCTCCTGCTGATTTGTATGCATTTTATTTCTTTGTGTTGTCTGATTGCTGAGGCTAGGACCTCCAACACTATGTTGAATAACAGTAGTGAGAGTGCACATCCTTGTCGTGTTCCTGACCTTATCTCTCAGTTTTTCCCTATTGAGGAAGATATTAGTGGTAGGTCTTTCATATTTGGCCTTTATGATTTTGAGGTATGGTCCGTCTGTCTCTACCTTCTTGAGGGTTTTTATCAAGAAAGGATGTTGTATTTTGTCAAATGCTTTTTCACATTTGAAAGGATAATGTGGTTCTTATCCTTTCTTTTATTAATGTGATGCATCACATTGATTGATTTGCAGATATTGAACTAGCCCTGCAGCCCAGGAATAAATCCCACTTGATCATGGTGAATAATTCTTTCAATGTATTGTTGGATCTGGTTTGCTAGTATTTTGTTGAACATTTTCGCATCCATGTTCATCAGGGAAATTGGTCTATAGTTCTCCTTTTTAGTGGGGTCTTTGGTTTTGGAATCAAGGTAATGCTGGACTCGTAGAGTGAATTTGGAAGTTTTCCTTCCATTTCTATTTTTTGGAACAGCTTCAAAAGACTAGGTGTTAACTGTTCTTTAAATGTTTGGTAGAATTCCCCTGGAAAGCCATCTGGCCCTGGACTTTTGCTTGTTGGGAGATTTTTGATTACTAATTCAATTTCTTTACTGGTAATGGGTCTGTTCAATTTTTCTATTTCTTCCTGTTTCAGTTTCGGTAGTTTATATGTTTCTGGGAATTTGTCCATTCCTTCCAGATTGCCCAATTTGTTGGCATATCATTGCTCATAATATTCTCTTATTATTGTTTGTATTTCTTTTTTAAAAAAATTTTTTAACGTTTATTTATCTTTGAAAGACAGAGAGAGACAGGGCATGAGCAGGGGACAAGCAGACAGAGAGAGGGAAACTCAGAATCTGAAGCAGGCTTCAGGTTCCAAGCTGTCAGCACAGAGCCTGATGCAGGGCTCAAACTCACAAACTGTGAAATCATGATCTGAGCTGAAGCTGGACACTTAACTGACTAAGCCACCCAGGTGCCCCTGTATTTCTGCAATGGTGGTTGTGATCTCTCCTCTTTCACTCACGATTTTATTTGGGTCCTTTCCTTTTTCTTTTTGATCAGTCTGGCTAGGGCTTTATCAATTCTGTTAATTCTTTCAAAGAACCAGCTCCTGGTTTCATTGACCTGTTCCACTGTTATTTTTTATTTTAGTATCATTGATTTCTGCTCTAATCTTTATTATTTCCCATTTCTGCTGTTTGTGGGTTTTATTTACTGTTCTTTTTCCAGATCTTTGAGATGAGGTTAGGTTCCCTGTTATGACTGCCTTTGCTACATCTCAGAGGTTTTGGGCTGTTGTGTTTTCATTTTCATTGGCTTCTGTGTACTTTTTAATTTCCTCTTTAATTTCTTGGTTAACCCATTTATTCTTTAGTAGGACTTTCTTTAATCTCCAAGTATTCATGGTCTTTCCACATTTTTTTCTTGTGGTTGATTTTGAGTTTCATAGTGTTGTGATCTGAAAATATGTAAGGTATGATCTCAATCTTTTTGTACTTGTTGAAGGCTGATTTGTGACCCAGTATGTGATCTAGTCTAGAGAATGCTGCATGTGCACTCGAGAAGAATGTGTGTTCTGCTGTGTTAGAATGAAATGTTCTGAATATATTTGTTAAGTCCATATGGTCCAGTGTGTTATTCAAAGCCATTGTTTCCTTGTTGAAATCCCCTACTATTATGTTATTAATATGAATGAGTTTCTTTATGTTTGTGATTAATTGACTTATATATTTGGGTCCTGTCATGTTGGGGGCATAAATATTTACAATTGTTATATCTTTTTGGTGGATAGACCCCTTAATTACGATATAATGCCCTTCTTCATCTCTTGTTACACTCTTTATTTTAAAATCTAGTTTGTCTGTTATAAGTATGGCTACTCCAGCTTTCTTTTGACAACCATCAGCATGATAGATGGTTCTCCATCCCCTTACTTTCAGTCTGCAGGTGTCTTTAGGTCTAAAATGAGTCTCTTGTAAGTAGCATATAGATAGGTTTTGTTTCCTTATCCATTCTGATACCCTATGTCTTTTGATTGGACCATTTAGTCCATTGACATTTAGAGTGAGTACTGAAAGATATGAATTTAGTGCCATTGTGTTGCCTGTTGAGTTGGTGTTTCTGGTGATGTTCTCTGGTCCTTTCTAGCCTTTGTTGCTTTTGGTCTTTTTTGTTTTGTCTTTTCTCCACTTAAAGGGTCTGCCTTAAAATTCTTCTTGCAGGACTAGTTTAGTGGTGATGAACGCCTTTAGTTTTTGTTTGTCTGGGAAACTCTTTATCTCTCCTTTTTTTAAAAAAAATTTTTTTTTAATGTTTATTTATTTTTGAGACAGAGACAGAGCATGAGTAGGGAAGGGACAGAGAGAGAGGGAGACACAGAATGTGAAGCAGGCTTCAGGCTCTGAGCTGTCAGCACAGAGCCCGATGTGGGGCTCGAACTCACGGACTGTGAGATCATGACCTGAGCCGAAGTCGGACGCCCAACCGACTGAGCCACCCAGGCGCCCCTATCTCTCCTATTTTTGAATGACAGACTTGCTGGATAAAGAATTCTCGGCTGCATATTTTTCTGATTTAGCAGGTTGAATATATCCTGTCACTCCTTTCTGTCCTGCCAAGATTCTGTGGATAGGTCTGCTGAGAACCTGATCTGTCTTCCCTTATAAGTTAAGGACTTTCCCCACCCCGCCCCCCCTTGCTGCTTTCATAATTCTTGTCTGTGTATTTGGTGAATTTGACTATGATATGGCTTGTTGATGGTTGGTTTTTGTTGAATCTAATGGGAATTCTTTGTGCTTCTTGGATTTTGATGTCTGTGTCCTTCCCCAGATTAAAATCTCACCTTCACTGCCTAACTTCCAATTTCTTACAACAAAGAATAAGCTAAGGAATATCTTTTCTTCCAATCTGATATTTCCTGTTTTTATTATATGCTTTCTTCTTCATAAATAAAACAAAACTTAAGCACCAGCTTTGAGGTCCCACGAGATGAAATTTACTATTTCTGCTCTAAATTTGGAGACTCTATTGCTATACAATGCCCTTTCTTTGGCATTCTTTGAATGAAACTAGCCTTTGGAAAAAGTAATTATTGCCATAGTTTTATTCTTTAACCAAACATTATCTCTTGTGCTAAAAAAGCAGCCATGCATTGACCATTTTCAGAACATCACAATAAACATTGTTTTGATCATGAAAATGGGCACTGAAAACCACCTTGATTTTATTAAGCTTCAACTTAATAGAACCCATTGCAAGGATTCCAGGCAAAACTGCGTACTGCAAAGCTATATTTGGACCAGGCATGTATAAGAGCGATATTGTCTATGCTTTTTCCAATGTTATAACTACATGACAGATTTTGTAATGCTTAAATGACTCCTGGGAAGGAAACTCTGTGCCAGGGAAGCTAACTGCTGTAATTCTTCAAATCAACGAAGTACAATCCATGAAATTACTGTTAATTAATATACACACAGAATATTTCACAATTTTTTTTAAAGTTTGTTTTCTGTTCCTTAATACTCCTTCACATTCATATAACATTAAATTTGCAACACAAACACCAAAGTATGTCATTTACAACATAAGAGTGAATGGGATATATAATTTATCTTATATATAATTTATCACAATAGGTATAATGCTGCATATACTTATTTACTCATTTTTATTTATATTCTATTTCTGCAAAGGATTATAGATGATTATGTAAAAATTTTAGTATGTACAAGATAAAGACTGAGAGCTAACAGTGGTAGACACTAAGAAAAGCTGTGTTTTGGGGCACCTGGGTGGTTCAGTTGGTTAAGTATTTGACTTTTGGTTTCAGCTCAGGTCATGACCTCATGGGTTGGTGAGTTTGACCCTGCATCAGGCTCTGCACTGTCTGCTTGGGATTCTCTCTCTCCCTCTCTCTCTGCCGCTGCCTCGCGTTCTCTTTCTCAAAATAAATAAATTAACTTAAAAAAAAAAAGCTGTGTTTTGTCATGGGTGATTGTATTTTGAAGTTCTACCACATTGCTTAAAACAAACAAACAAACAACCTCAGTGTACTGAAGAATAGACTGTTAATAGGTAATTTAATCAACAATCTATATTAGATAATATGTTAGGTAAACAATATATATTAGGGTATCTGATGAAAATGTGACTTAGCACAATTTAGTTGCAGGAGATGTTTTTCAGATTGACATATTATTAACTACTTAGAGGGCTAGTTTCACTATCAGCTGGAATGACAAATATTATTAGCGACTTAAAGGGTTAGTTTCGATATCAGCTGGAAATATTAATTACTACATATTTAATTATGTGAAACAGCATCATGGAACCAAGTGGAGACTCTACAGAAAATTTAGCTCCCTCCACCCCATGCATAATTTTCATCAGCCCCATTCTCTGCAAAGAAACATTCAATTTTAGTAAAAACATTTCTTATATAAACGTTAGTGCCTTCTTTCAATCAGCCCAAGCCCTTCCTATGTAGAAATTTTGGAGCCACCACTAGCAATCTGCAAAACCACAGGTTTAAATACGATGGCCTCAGTTCACATCTCTATTTGCTGCCAAATCTGTTTAAAGCACTTCAAAGTTAAAAAAAAAAAATTCTGGTAATTTAATTGGGAGTGGAGAATGCTTATTAAAATACTTGACATAGACAAATATAAAGTCTGAGTAAAGAAAGACATGAACTTAATATAGATCCAAAATGATCACTAAAATAGATCTAATACTGTGTTGTTGGTGTTTTTAAATAGCAGCCTGTGTCTACGGTTTGAGCTGTCTCAGGTTTTGAAATTGTTATGTGTGTAGACACTTTTCTTGCAATTTCCCTGGTTTCTGTACTTGGTCCACATTTCTTCTAATTCAACATGCTCTTTCTGAGTGATATTTAATATTGTCATCATTTTAACTACATCTATATACTGTGAACTACCAAATCTGAGTACTTAACAGAAATATCTAATTATCACATACTCGCATCCAACTATCTCATAAAATGTCCCCCTACATGTGACATAGATTTCCTAAACTAAACTCATTGTCTCTTTCCTGAACTTATGCCTCCTCTTACTCAATTGTTGGTACCCAATCCACCTGACCACCCGTGTTAGAAACTTTGAATTTCCTATCCCTCACTCTCCCTGCATTCAATCAATGATTAAACTGTGTCAATCTCTTAAACATTTTTTTAAATTCTTTTCTTCCTTCTACTCCTAAGTGCAGGTCCTCATTTTTGCTCTGTGCAAAAGTGGTCTCCTAACGGGCCTCTCTGCCATGAATTTTGCCCCTCCACAACTATCTCCTACACGCCTGCTGGAGAGTTCTGAAATGCTACTGGTGTGTTCTAAAATGCAAACCTGTCCATAGCACTGATTTATTTAAATACCTTAGTGGTTTTATTAAATACCTTAGTAATGCAAAGATTTATGCATTACTTTCCAAGTGTGCTTCTCAGAACTCTAGTCCCAAAAGATGATCTTTCATAAGTATTTCATAGTCAGAAAACTGTATAGTATGTCCCTGGAGAGTCACAACGCATATTAGTACACTTAAGTTTCCCACAGACTCTATGTTAAAGAAGCCTTTTGATCCAATGTTTTCCAAACTTTTTTCCCCACAAAATTCTCCTACTAGGAACAAAATATCCCATCAACTATCTTCTAGGAAAACTCCTTAACACGGCCTTGCATGATCTGGAGTCTGCTTGACTCTTCAGCCATCATTTTCCCCAACCTCCCACATCCTACTCTGTTCTCTGGTACTACTGAAGCATTGTTTCTAAGCCCTTGGACCTAGCTCAAGCTGTTTCTTCTTCCTTTCACCCTTCTTTAAGACTTGTTTCAAAAGTCACTGCCTGCAGAAAACCTTGTCTAACCCTTCCTGTGTGCTTCCATAGTCCTCCATGCTTCCCTCTTTGATTACACTTACCACATTGTTACACCGAATTTAACTATCTACTTATGAATCTCCCCTATTAGACTGCGAGCCTCTTGAATGTGGTGATTATGTTTTATTTGTCTTTGTATCCCTGGCATAAGCACAATTCTTAGCATTTAGTAAGACTGAAATGAAATAAATAATGCCTGGCCCATGTAGCAGGTACCCATTAATAAATCCCATGAATATTAGTTGAATCAGAAACAGGTTTCCCTCAACCATAAAGCACTTATTTGAAGGTCCTTGAACATAAAAACAATTCTTTCAATAATGGCTTTTATCTGATGCATCTAATAAATTCCTTATAATCACCACTATACCTTTACAGACATTGATGCCCCTTTTACTGCTCTTACAGCACATATAATATTGTTGTTTATAAATCTGAAGAGCTATGGCCTTTCATTGAGTTTCTTTATAAGTTAAGTCTCTCTTACACAGAACTGAGTAGGCAAAGGAAAGAAGATGAGGTTTAGGATTCCCTGGATTTGTTCATGACAGGATATAATGAGGTAACTTAATGCTGATACAGTGCCCTCTATCAAAATAGTGTGCTAGTCTAAGAAAATGATCACAAACAGCGTATGTGCCAGTTGAAGAAGAGCAAAGTACTCTCGATGGCTATGTTACATCTGAAATTTTTAAACAGCCAGAGTTTCACAATACAGAAAGGGAAAATCATCCCTTGGAAGATAATCTAAAGTCATTGCTTTAAAAAAAAATTTTTTTAAGGTTTATTTTTGAGAGAGAAAAAGAGAGAGAGAGAGAGAGAGAGAGAGAGAGAGAGAGAGAGAGAGACAATGCACACAAGCAGGGGAGGGGCAGAGAGAGAGGGAGACACAAAATCCGAAACAGGCTCCAGGCTGTCAGCGCAGAGCCTGATGTGGGGCTCAAACCCACCAACCGCAAGATCATGACCTGAGCCAAAGTCGGACATTTAACCGCCTGAGCCACCCAGGTGCCCCTAAAGTTGTTGCTTTTAAGCTCCCAGGAGTCCTGGCTGGTTAATAATGACTACTACTTCATTATAAGGTGTTATCATCCTCTTAAAACTGGAAGCTAGATGGATGTTTGCTAAAAACCATGCTTTTTTCCCTTATAATTCTGTTCCCTTATCATACATTGCTTATCATTTCTATTATACTTCTGCAGAATAATTAAAATGCTACTTACCTATGGCTCAGAGAGAATTTGTGTTTTGAGGTCCTTTAACATTTCTGGGTAAGTCAGCCTTTAATTTAAATAACTCTTGCAATCTTTAATGGATTCCTACTACCATGAGATAAGATAGTTCCCTCCTTATCTGCCGTTTTGCTTTCCAAGGTTTCAGTTACCTGCGGTTAACCACAGTCCAAAAGCAGATGAACCTCACATATCTGAACATCTCCTCATCGATATGTCAGAAGGTCAATAGTAGTCTAATGTTATATCACAATGGCTATGTCATTCACCTGTCTTCATCTCATCACATAGGCATTTTATCATCTCATATCATCACCAGAAGAAGAGTAAGTACATCATAAGATATTTTAATTACAGGCCATATTCACATAACATTTATTATAGTATATTTTTGTAACCGTTCTATTTTATTATTAGTCATTGTTGTTCATATCTTACTGTGCCTAATTTATAAATTAAATCATTATAGGTATGTATGTATAGGAAAATCATAGTATATATAGAGTTTGGTACTATCTGCAGCTTCTGGCATCCACTGGGGGTCCCAGAACACATTTCCTGTGCATAAGGGGGAACCACTGTCAAAGTATCTGCTGAAAAGGGGACCTCAGTTATTCTATCCAATTATACAGGGAGAGTCCATCTCTGGTCCAATGGCATATGATTTCTGGAAGAATCTTACTACATAGCAATCGCATGTGCCGAATTTCATCATGTCATTACTTATATAGTATGGAACAGAATGCTATATGCTCTGATTAAGATACTTAGAGAGAATTCTAACCCTACAAATTTCAAAAATATGGGAAGATGATAAAAATTGACCAGCATTGGCTCTGGTCCCTTAGACATAAGAATGCTCATAGGTTTACGAAGGGAGCCTCACCTTGATGACGTGGCCATGGGTTGTAGCTGTGGCCTGGCTGCTCTTTTCTAGGCTTAGAAATTAGCAAGGATTTATTTAGAAAAAAAAAATCTGTTTGTTTTTTCTAGATGAAGCAGCAGAGAGAAAAGTATAGTAGACAACAGAAGGCAGAAATGGCAATTTCCTTCTCTCTTTTTCAACTCTTCCTCTTTTGTCTTTAAATGGAATTCTGAGGATACTCCCAACACCTTCACATTGTACCCACAGTCCCTTTTATACGCAAATTATCCCTTTAGTTGGTTATTCTGGTACCATCTCCAATTCTACACCAAAAATATTTATATTTACAATACAATAACAGAAATCTTTTTATTTATAGGTCTCAAGATGGAAGATATATGTAATATAATGTAAAATGTATATTAGTGCATAGCTGCACCTTTTTGTTTGGGGTATTTTTCTTCTGTACATCATATTGTATTCTTACATCATTTTGTAAACTGGTATAATTCCCCTTTCTTTTTTAGTCATTATCATTTTCACTGACTTTCATATCCTTAGAATTTCTGCAACCCATTTCTGTTCCAAACTGTTAGATTTCTTCTGAAGTGAAGTCTTGCTGTATCTTCCCTGGCACATATGTCTAAACTTGTATTTCCTGTATTTTATTTCTCAGTCCTCATTCACATTGACAGTGCCTTCCAATTTAGGCCACCAATGGACTTCATTATCATGTTCTTTGCCTTCTTAGAGTCTAGATAAAGAATAAAATGTCCAGTGGAATAAACATGACCTTATTCTAACTCCTGTGGCACTCAGCCAGACATTTTGACAAAACAGACTCATTATTACTCTGTCCATGGCTAAAAAAGTATTGCCCAAATCAGGTGAAGCAAGATTTCAAATGATATTTGATATTAAAAAATGTCTCAGGGCCCAACTAAATAGCAACCTATATTCCCTTTTTTTGTTTAGTGATTTAGGAGGAAAAAAATTATTTAGTACAGTTGACATAATCCATTTTTTAGAAAAGGAAACGTGGCTTAAGATTCTAATTCACTTATTGTTTACACACTTTCTCCCAGTGTTTGATGTCTGACCTGTAGGATTGTGCTTTTGGCTTTCTGCCTTGCTTTGCTTGGTGTTTTTATGGGCTTTGAAGGTGTGGATCTACTACCAGGACTTGGGGCAACATGATATTGGGGAAAGCCATTACATTAGCAGCTAAAAGACCTGAGTTCTAATCCTGACTCTGCTAGTAACTACTTATAATCTCGGTTATGTCCATCCAATGTCAAGACTTGATTTTTTTTCATCTGTACAATGAAGAGGTTAGATTTCAATTTATTACATCTCTACATATCCTGAATCTCTGACTTTGTGTGTTATGCATATTTAAGAATTCCTTTCTTTGAACTGGTCCTATAAGAAGACTGAACATCAGCTGCCAATGCAACTTGCCTTATAAGCTTCTGAAAGATCCATTTAGCAAAAGCATCTGCAGAGCTCTGTCTTCTCTTTCATCTAGTTTTAAATTTCATCTTAAAGAGTTGTCAAAATGTGTGACAGCAAAGCAATAAGAGGTACAATCTTTGGAAGGCCCTAACTAGTATATATATTTTCCCTGAGTATGGTTCACTCGCTGTGTCCCTTTATTGGATATTAATTTCTTCAACTACTGAGGCAACTCCAATTTGGAGTTTGAAGGTGCAAAGGGCAAAATAATAAACATATTTTGCTTAGATAAAGAATTGTAGATTCTACAAAGGACTGTGATGTCTATCTCAATGAAAGAGCCAGCAGCAAGGAGCCATGGGAGTAAATGGTCACTGACATGTGCCACTTACAGGAGAATATGAGCTTAATAGCCCCTGAGTGCATACAAGCCTATTCAACAAATAAATTTTGGATGATTCTTGCATTCCTATTTGGTATTCTCTTTTTTTTTTTTCTTTTACTCTCCCTTCTACCACCTACCAATCCTACAAAGTGCCAACTACCTTCACCCTGCCACTGAACTTTCTAGAACACCCCCCTACAGAATTCTGTCTAGAATTGCCCTGCTCTGACAGCTATGTATCTCTCAGTTTTTCCCCAAACTGCCAAAATATTCCTCATCAGAATGTCCCGAGTCTGATAAATTAACCCATAGTTATGTCAATGGATGCTACTCTGCTAGGTAAAATAAGGTAAGTTTCATTGGAAGAAAGATAAAAGAACTTTAAACAAGAGGAGTTGCTTTATAGGAATTTCTAGGGCTCATGCAGCCAGTGAGGGAGATACTTTAAGACACTTATGGACCTGTAACAATCTTTAAATCACACCAGAAAAGCTAAGCCTACTAACAGAATAGGCTTTAATATATTGAATAATATATAAATCCATATACTTCTTGCCACAATTTCTCTTCTTACACTCTATATTTCAAACTTGTCAAACTAAAGACACAGGTTATCCTGAATTCAAGTTGATGTATTTAAGAAAATTATTTATTCTCAATATTATGACTAACTGGTTTCAAAGATCCTGTCCAATGTTTACATAACATCACCCATTTGGAATTTTTTCTCATTGCACTTGTCTTCTGATTATAAAAGGTCATATATTGTTGTAAAAAATGCAGAAAAGTATAAATAAGCAAAAGGCAGTAATCCACACAAAAAATCCACTAGCCAGAAAGAACCACTATTAGTATCTAGATATATTTCTTTTCAGTCTTTTTTTCCTAAAAACTAAACAATGTTATATATGTCCTAGCTAACCAACATCCAATATAAAAACAAATGCGCGGGGCGCCTGGGTGGCTCAGTCGGTTAAGCGTCCGACTTCAGCTCAGGTCACGATCTCGCGGTCCGCGAGTTCGAGCCCCGCGTCGGGCTCTCGGCTGATGGCTCAGAGCCTGGAGTCTGCTTCCGATTCTGTGTCTCCCACTCTCTCTGCCCCTCCCCCGTTCATGCTGTGTCTCTCTCTGTCTCAAAAATAAATAAATGTTAAAAAAAAATTTTTTTTTAAAACAAATGTGCTTATTCATCCTATGTATGTAAAATAGCTTATGTAATGCCTTTCTTAATTTTAGACATTTATTTTATTTCAATTTTTAGCTATAAGAAATAGTGAGAAAAACATGATTATAAAAAAAATTTGGTCCCAGGGTGCCCGGGTAGTTCAGTTGGTTAAGCATCTGACTCTTGATTTTGACTTAGGTTATGATCTCATGGTTTGTGGGATGGAGCCCCATGTTAGGTTTTGTACTTACAGGACAGAGCCAGCCTGCTTGGGATTCTGTCTCTCCCTCTCTCTCTGCTCCTCTCCTACTTGAACTCTTTCTTTCTCTCAAAATAAATAAATAAACATTAAAAAAAATTATTCGCTCTCTAATTATTGCCATAAAAATTCCTATAAGTACAATTACTGGTCATATATATATGTGTGTATATATATATATATATGTATGTGTGTGTGTGTGTGTATATACACATATATATACATATATATGTGTATATATATGTGTATACATATATATATGTGTATACATATACACACACACACACATATATATATATATATTTCAAGATTCTTGATAGTATAATGAAATTATACCAAAGAGTTAGAAATAGTAAATATGTGGGTAAGTGTAAAAAATAATCAGTACATATTTCTTTCTTTAGCTAAAAGACATATATATGACTGTTTAAAGCAAAAAAGTGTAACACTGTATTGATGAGTTTATAACAGATATACATGTTATATATACACAACAAAAATAGCACTAAGAACAAGGGGTAAATGGAATTATACTATTGCAAGTATTCTACATTTTATCTGGAGTAATTCAATACAGCTCCAAGTAGATTGGGATAAGTTAAAAATGCATTTTTAAAAACTCTACAGAAACTAAAAAAAATAATGAAAAGAAAGGTAGTTAGAAAGTCAGCAAATTAAAATGGTATACTAAAAAATATTCAATTAACACAAAAGAAGGAAATGAGGAAGAAAGAGAAAAACAAAAACATCAATGAGATAAATAAAAAATAGCAAAATGGTAGACCTGTGCATAAGTATAAATATATATTAAAACATATTAAATATGTTTATTATATACATTAAACACAAATTTTATTTTAAAACATATTTAATATGTAATAGGGGTGCCTGTCTGCCTCAGTTGGTAGGACATGTGACTCTTGATCTTGGGGTTATGAGTTTAGGCCCCATGTTGGGTGTAGAAATTATATAAAAATAAAATTTTAAAAAATAATAAGAACAGTGAAAAGCAAGTACTAACTATATGCTGTCTACACAAGATGCACTTTAAATACAGAAACAAATGGATTTAAAGAAAAAAAGATACCCCATAGAAACAGTAAACACAAGAAAGCAAGAGTTTTTCTATTAATATCAGACAAAAAAGACTTCAAGAAAAGGACTATTACTAGGGACAAAAAGGGATACTTCATAATGATAAAGGATCAATATATTAGGAAAATATGACAATTATGAATGTATATGTAGTGTGATGGATGGTAAATTTTCAATGAAAACTCCATTCTAGGGAAGGAGGAGCATGAATTTTGGGTAGACAGCTAGACTTCTCTGCCACTGGCCGATTACTTACCCTGTCTGTAAAGTAGGGTAACACTTTATAGGGTGGTGGTGAGAATGAAATGACTGCCCATAGTAAGCATTTAATCATGTGGGTTGATGTCGATGCTACTGTCGCTATCATCTTGTGGCAGACCGTACAGTATTCAAAACATTCACCAAGGAAAGGCTCAGGTAGAACAGTCCCTCTTTATAGGGAAAGGAATCCCTGAAGAAGGGCTGAAGCAAGTAGAATTCCTGTCCAAGTGACATTACAGGATCAGAGACATAAGAGTGGGATCCAACAGAGGAAAAAAAGGTACAGATGGTTGGGGTAGAGGGCTGGCTGGGCTAAAGAGAATTTGGATCTGGAAAGAGACTAGAGAGGGAACTTGTATAATGAAACGACTGTTTGCCTCGTGGTGTGAAATGATGCCTTCTCCTCCATTTGTCATGAAAACATCAGTAAAATCTACATTACTTGCCAAATTGGTTAGGATAAAATTCAGCAGAGTAATAGAAACTCCAAAGAGCAATGTCATAAGTAAGACAGATGTTTCTCTCTTGCATATAAGAAGACAAGAAATAGTGTAGGGTTGTACAGTATATCAAGATCCCTCCAGTTTTCTGTTGTTTTGCCATAGGTATCGCCCTTATCTTCTTGGTCTAACATGAATTTTGGAGCACCAGTCACCATAACTATATTCCAAGCAGCACTGTCAAAGGATAGGTACACACTCGTCTTTCAAGATTTTCCAGAAATACCACACAATACTTCCTCTTAAATTTCAATGGCCAAGAACTCATCCCAAAGCCACTCCTAGTAGAGCTGTAGGGTAGGAAGTGTAGTCTTTTTGTGGAACCAACAATATGCCCACCTAAAGTTCAGAGTACTCATCCTGAAGAAGGGGATTTAATCAATGCTTATAGATTGTATTTGTAGGTATGTTATTCGTATCTGTTTATGTGTGGAAAAAAGATGTGCATACTATGTGGGTCTACTGAATGCAAAGTACAAGGCTATCAACAGGAGCCAGTTTCACAAGAGTTAGGTCATTAAAAAAGTTGTTTCCCAGGGCGCCTGGGTGGCTCAGTCAGTTGAGCTTCCGACTTCTGCTTGGGTCATGATCTTGTGGTTTGTGAGTTTGAGCCCCGCGTCGGAATCTGTGCTGACAGCTCGGAGCCAGGAGCTGCTTGGGATTCTGTGTCTCCCTCTCTCTCTCTGCCCCTCCCCTGCTCACACTCTGTCTCTCTCTCTCAAAAATAAATAATAAGCATTAAAATTTTTTTTAAAAAGTTGTTTCCCTTTTTTCTTATTCAATTAAAAAAAATTTTTTTTTAATGTTTGATTTATTTTGGAGACAGAGACAGAGCATGAGCAGGGGAGGGGCAGAGAGAGAGAGGGAGACACAGAATCTGAAGCTGGCTCCAGGCTGTGAGCTGTCAGCGCAGAGCCTGACACGGGGCTCGAACTCACAAACCATGAGATCATGACCTGAGCCGAAGTCGGATGCTTAACTGACTGAGCCACCCAGGTGCCCCTCTTATTCAATTTTTATTACAGTTATTAGCTAGCACTTAAATATTGATTCCATGTAAGTTTGCATCTTACTCTTAGCTCTCCAATTAGATTTGGCTTTGCTGAAGTTTTGGTAGGCCTACAGGTCTAGTGTAGGGCAGGTGATGCATCAGAAACAAACTGCAAAAAGATATTACTGTACTGCAACGATACATTTTTTTATATGGTAGTGGATTAGACCCTTAAGTATGACCCCTCACCCAGCCTAATGTTATAAAGGTCTATAGCTCTCAAACTCTTTGATCTGATTCCTCCTGGGATGCCTCAGTTACTCAACTTGGGCATTTGTGAACTACAATAAAGGCAACAGGGAGCTGAATCCACTCATTTGTATCCTTATTTGGTGTATAGATCCCCAGCACTCCTTGTTTCATAGTTTAAAACAAAAGTAGCCTTGAACTGAGTCATCATGTCATCAGTCTTTGAACTTGAATTGGCTTTTATAAGCTGGTCCAGTGCCAACAGAAAACGATTATGCTACACAGATTTCCAGCAGTTTTCATGTACTCTTACCACATTTCTGTATCATTAGGCCAGCATGACCCATGTACATAGATCAGACCAAAAAGAAAAGCTGATGGTGCTTCAGCTCCGTTCAATGCCCCTATTTAAGGGTTATCACCCTGTGTCATCCATCGTTTTTACTCAACAAATATTCACTGAGCGTTGACTATGTAGTAGGCACTGTGCTTAGTGCTGCGAGTATAGCAAAAAACAAGTTCTTAAAGGTCTTATCGGAAATGCCTTTCCTGAAAGTCCCATCCAAAGTAGTTTCCCTCTACCACACTGTATTCTCTCTCTGGCTTTTTATTTGCTTTATTCATATCGTCTTTTAGCAATCTATTTATCACTTTTTCTTTTTAGTCTGAACTCCACAATGAGGGCTGGAAGATTCTATCTATTCTCACCATTGCATTCCCAGTGTCTAGTACAGTGTGATACGTAAACACTTAAATATTTGATTAATTAACATAATGGGCCGTCGATTCATATTTGTGGTTTTCTGATTAAAGCCCAGAATTTAAAATAAATAAATTCCTACAAAAAAAAAAAGCTTTGAGGAAAATCTCTCTAATAATTGAATCATTCAGTTGGTAAATCAAATCATTTCCCACAATGATTCTAATAACTAATATGTGCTTTATATAAAACAAGTTTTGATTGTTCTAATCTCCCAGCCTAATTCTTATTTGCCACTGTTAGACTCAATTTACCAGCAGGTGGCGCTCCAGAGTAAAGCGGAACAAACTACTTCGACCACCCTCTCCTACTCAAACCCTCCACTCAAAACTTTTCTTAATGCGTCCAGATTACTTGGTAAGTGGTTATCAATGAGAAAAGTCTTTCACATTTTTCTTTCTGACAAGTTCTTCACACTCTTACGTGGCATTTAGATAATTCTTGTTGCAGGAGAAACCCGACACAAACTCAGATGTGACATGCAAAAAATTCTAAGGAAAGAGTTAAAAGTAAAAACTTATGTGTTGCCTTCCAACAAAATTTAGAACGGAGGAGAGGTGAAATGTAAAAGCAAGATAAAAGGCAATGGGAAAGAAAACTGGTGTCATTTAGAGATCTTACAAATGAATTAAGCGATGGGCAGTCTAGGTTATTAAATTAAAAAGTTCTCCAAAAACAATGTCACTAAGTCTTCCTATTATATTGGATGGTCAGAATATTCAATATTGCATATTCATTATTAGCTGTTTTATGGAAGTGTGATTGTGAAGTTTTGTGTGTGTGTGTGTGTGTGTGTGTGTGGCAAAGTCATACATGACTTTATGAAGCACTCTAATATATACATTAGCTTATTTCTTTTTGATTTTTTATTAAAAATTTTTTTTTAATATTTATTAATTTTTTTTTGAGAGAGAGACAGAGAGAGAAAGATAGAGTGTGAGAGAGAGAGGGGCAGAGAGAAGGAGACACAGACTCCAAAGCAGGCTTCAGGCTTGGAGCTGTCAGTACAGAGCCCGATATGGGGCTCGAACCCACGAACGGGAGATCATGACCTGAGCTGAAGTTGGACGCTCAACCAACTGAGCCACCCAGGTGCCCCTAATATACATTAGCTTCTTTCATATTTGATCTTCACACTAATCCTGTCAGGCATGGAAAATTTTTTTACGCTCACATTAAAGCTGACTCAGAGAGATTAGGTGATATTAGTGAGGTAAGTAGCTAGTAAGTTGCAGAGCAGGGAATACAACACAAAATTTTCAACAATTTCAATGCTCATTTTTCTATATCATATTAACTTTTTTATGCATCTGAGATTTCTTCTATAGTAGTTTTTTTTATTAAAAAATTTTTTTTAATGTTTATTTATTTTTTGAGAAAGAGCATGAGTAGGGAGGGGCAGAGAGAGAGAGACACACAGAATCTGAAGCAGGCTCCAGGCTCTGAGCTGTCAGCACAGAGCCTGATGCGGGGCTCCAACTCATGAACCGCAAGATCATGACCTGAGCTGAAGTCGGACACTTAACCGACTGAGCTACGCAGGCACCCCACTTCTATAGTATTTTAATTGCAGTCACAGATTCGGCTTTTACATTTTAGGAAGAAATTTTTACAGGTACATAATTAGTATACTAGTTAAAAACCTGTGTGTTCCAAACTGAGGGTTGATGGGGGGGTGGGAGGGAGGGGAGGGTGGGTGATGGGTATTGAGGAGGGCACCTTTTGGGATGAGCACTGGGTGTTGTATGGAAACCAATTTGACAATAAATTTCATATATTAAAAAAAATAAAAAATAAATACAAAATAAATAAAAACCTGTGTGTTCCGACTGAAGGAAAAACCAAATCTATTACCCCTCCAAAATGTCTCTTAGCTCTGTTTAGAATTTCCATAATAGCCATTCTTCTAGGCTTAAGGTCAGTTATAATATGAATAATTATCTGGAAAAAAAGTAACTTTAACCATTTTCACCCAATATTTTAGCAAGAATTAGTTTATTACATCATCAACATTAATTACTTAGCAAACGCCTAGGAAAATAAGGCAGAAGACCTGGCAATTTTGATGGAAAAAATAGAATATGGTCATTAAAAGAGAAGAGTCTAGAAAGAAAGAAGACACCAAAGAGTATATATATTGAATGATTCCACTTTTGGAAACTTCAAGAATGGGCAAAATTAGTCCATGGTGAGAAATATCAGAGCAGTATTTACCTTTGGAAGATTATCTCTGGGAGGAAGCATAAGAGAACCTTCTGAGCTCAGAACGTTTGGTGATTTTTACACAAGTGTATAGCTTATCAGAATTCATAGAACTATATATTTAATGTGGGTATTTCTCTATATGTAAGTCATATCTTGCTTTAAAAAGTAGATTTTTTTAGGGGCGCCTGGGTGGCGCAGTCGGTTAAGCGTCCGACTTCAGCCAGGTCACGATCTCGCGGTCCGTGAGTTCGAGCCCCACGTCAGGCTCTGGGCTGATGGCTCAGAGCCTGGAGCCTGTTTCCGATTCTGTGTCTCCCTCTCTCTCTGGCCCTCCCCCGTTCATGCTCTGTCTCTCTCTGTCCCAAAAATAAATAAACGTTGGAAAAAAAAAAAAAACTTACATTTAAAAAAGAAGTAGATTTTTTTAAAAAGCGGGAGCTCTGAAGTCAGACAGATCCGACCACCCCAGGTCTGCCATTTATTGGTTTTAAGATTCTACATGTTACTTAACTTCTTCAAGCCACAGAATCCTCATCTGGAATATTAGGATAATAATAGTAGCTACCTTATGGGATTGTTCCTTGGATTAAGAGAGCTGGCATAGTGTTCAGTAAGTTTAGCAATTATGATTATCACTGTTATTACTACTATTATTAAAAAGGGGAGGATAAGTAGGAGACAAAAGAGAGAAGCTGCATTCTACATGTAAGACTAGATTAAGTGGAATATCACAAAAGGGGAACTTAGAAGCCTGTAGACAGTATTAAAGCATGTTGCCTGAAACCTAAGAAATAGTGCTAGTGGGGCGCCTGGGTGACAGTTAAGCGGTTAAGCATCGGTTAGGTGTCTGGCTTCGGCTCAGGTCATGATCTTGTGGTTCACAAGTTTGAGCCCCACGTCGGGCTCTGTGCTGACAGCTCGGAGTCTGGAGCCTGCTTTGGATTCTGTGTCTCCCTCTGTCTCTGCCCCTCCCCTCCTCGTGCTCAGTCTCTCTCTCAAAAATTAACAAAACCATTAAAAAAAATTTTTTTTTTTAAGAAATAGTGTTAGAATAATCCGGTAAATTTAGGTTCTTGAAGCCAGATTACCCGAGTTTGAATCTAGACTCTGCCACTAACTAGGTGTGTGACCCTGTCCAAGTTCCTTAGCCTCTATATGAAAAATAGGGATATTAATATCTACTTTATAAAGTTTTTGCAGAGGAAACATATTTGGAGAGAGGGAGAAAATAATAACTTTGTTTTAGAACTAGTAATTTATATACCTGTAGATAAAATATAAAATAACACCAGTAAGTATTTCCTCTTGGCTGGGTCCTTCTCATCATTTATGTCTCTGTTTAAAAATCATATACTGGGGCACTTGCGTGGCTCAGTTGGTTAAGCGTCTGAGGTCATTTTGCCTTTATTTTGCCTCAGGTCACAATCTCATGCTTTGTGAATTTGAGCTCTGCATCAGGCTCTGCACGGACAGTTCTGAGCCTATTCGGGATTCTGTCTCTCTCTCTCTCTCTCCCCCTCTCTCTGCCCCTCTCCCACCCATGCTCTCTCTCTCTCAAAAAAAAAATCGTATAGTAAGAGAAGTCTTCCTATTCTATCTAAAGTAGTTTTTCAGTTTCTTACAGTTGCCATAACAAATTAACACAAATTGGGTGCCTTAAAACAATAGAGACTTACTCTCACAGTTCTGGAGTCTAGAAATCTGAAATCAAGGGCCTTGCTCTCTTCCAAGCCTCTAGGGAAGAATCCTTCCTTGCTTCTCCTAGCTTTTAGTGGTTGCTGATAATTTTTGATGTACTTTGACTTATAGATCATCACTCAGATCTGTTTCCTTTATATAGTTTTCTCCCCTGTTTATCTATGTCTCCATTTTCTCTTTTCATAAAGACAGGAGTCATTTTATTATGGTTCACCCTGATCCAATATAATTTCATCTTAACTAATTATATCTGCAAAGACCCTATTTCCAATAAAATCACACTCTGAGGTTCTGGGTGGATGTGAACTTTTGAGGAACACATTTAATCTAATACAAGTAACATTTACTAATAAGACAAAAGTAAAGTAGTCCAATATGCCATAACCATTCTTTACTAAAAATACTTATTTTCTCTATAGCACAGATGGATTTTTTTCACTTCTTTATTATAGGGCTCTACCAACTAGAATCTAAGCTTCCCGAAGATAGTTATCAAGATAGAGCCTGGCAGTCAGTTGAGGGTCAAAACATTTGAAAGATAAATTAATTAGCTGATTTTGACTGGGAGAAATAAGGAAAGGTAATTCAGTATAAAATAAAAAGTACTTAGCTATTGCCCTAAGAACTTTCTTACCACTTTCAAGTCACATTTTTACTGTGATCAGTAGATAACCAAAATAAATCAGTTGAATACTGAAAAAGTAAGCTGATCAACCAAGTGTTCCAGCTGCAACATGGGGGGTTTAAATGACATTCTGAGTCCTGGGATTTATGGGCATTCCTTCAGAGGTCACAGCGACATTGGGAGAGAAAACTGGACAGGGAGCAACCTGCCTCTGCCTCCCTCTAGTAAGCACCCTTGTTTCAACCATTCTCATTTATGTAGCTTTGCTTGGGGAAAAGAAATAGCTTTTTTTTTTTTTTTTATTTAGTTTGAAAATCACTGATCTATATAGGGAAGCAAACAGCTCATCAGATGGTTTTTTTCCCCTTTCATCTTGTCTAAGTAGATATTCTTTTACATCAAAATAGTTTATTGCTATTTGGTGTTGCCTTCTTGATAATGAGAGCTGATGTACACCTTCACACTTACCTTGGAACGTTCAGTTGAGTTTTGAGAATAAAGCAATCATTTGGTTGGTTGATTTTTTTTTTAATTTTAACTTCTAAAAACCACTTTCAATCCACATCACAGATTTGTAAATTCAGCCCGATGTTTGAATCCCAACCACTTATGTAGTGTTCTGTAGCTAAAAGAACATGAGTTTAGGAGTCAGACTAAACTGGGCTTGGAATTATCTTAGTTATTTCCTATGTGTGATCCTAGGTAAGACATTTCTTTTAGTTTCTTATCTGCAAAATGGGGACAATGATACCTATTTCACAAGATTATGATGAAAATTATATAAACAAATCTGTAAAAGCATCTTGCGCACAGCAGGTGCCAAATAAATGTTAGTTTCTTTCCTTCAAATGGTATATTAAAACTTTAAGGACTTCTCATAGCACGTTTTCAAATTTCAACTTTCTTATGATGGAAAACTTTGTATTCTATTTATATTACTTAATAAAGTTAAAACTTTGCTTATATTTTTCTTTCCATATATGCCTAATTGAAAGTTATCTTAAATCAGTAAGTGGCTAAAGGTCTTTTCTAAGAACATAATTCAAAGAGATTAAATAATAGATGATTTATATCTCAAAGAACATACATTGCCTCTCTTGATTTACACATGACTTTTGGAAACTGGCATAAATCTCATGAGTGGGCATAATGCCTTCTAAACAGATGGACGTGAATGCTCCAGTGCCAGAAATCCAGCCTGGCCACAGTTCATGTAGAATGGTAAAATGGTGACAGTTCTTGTAATGGTCATCTGTTCCTAGTAATAACTAAGTCTATCAGAAATAGAAAACAAATTCTGAAATACAGACTGTTCATTCAACCTTGAGCACAGAATTTATAAATATTTCATATTCAAAATATTTTTTAATATTTTAAGCTCTATCAATGCACATCTGATGTAGATAATCTTCTTTCCATGGTTATAGCTGGAAAAATACCAACCACCTGGCTGGCTCAGTTTGGAAAGCATGTGACTACTGATCTTGAAGTTATGAATTTGAGCCCCATGTTGGGCATGGAGGTTACTTTAAAAAAAAAGGAAAAAAAAAAAACAACCTAAGTTGTTGGTTTATAAATAGTTCTGCTTTTCTAGTTTCTCTTTTACTGTTCAAATTTAGCAGAGTAATTCCTAAAATCAATAGGCAGAGATCCCTAAATTATACAGTAATTATATTTGCAAAAATGTAATAATGAGGATGTTCATTTTTTTAATGTTTATTTATTTTATTATTATTTTAATGTCTATTTATTTTTCAACGTTTATTTATTTTTGGGACAGAGAGAGACAGAGCATGAACGGGGGAGGGGCAGAGAGAGAGGGAGACACAGAATCGGAAACAGGCTCCAGGCTCTGAGCCATCAGCCCAGAGCCTGACGCGGGGCTCGAACTCACGGACCGCGAGATCGTGACCTGGCTGAAGTCGGACGCTTAACCGACTGCGCCACCCAGGCGCCCCTATTTATTTTTGAGAGAGAGAGAGAGAACGAGAGAGAGAGAGAGAGACAGTGCGTGAGCAGGGGAGAGGCAGAGAGGGAGACACAGAATCCAAAGCAGGCTCCAGGCTCTGAGCTGTCAGCACAGAGCCCCATTTGAGGCTTGAACCGTGAATCATGGGATCATGATCTAGCTGACATTGGATGCTTAACCAATTGAGCCACCCAGGCACCCAAATTTTTATTTATTTTAGAGAGAGAGAGAGTAGGGAAGGGACAGAGAGAGAGGGAGACAGAGGATCCAAAGTAGGCTCTGTGCTGTCAGCAGAGAACTTGAAGTGGGGCTCCAACCCATGAACCATGAGATCATGACCTGAGCCGAAGTTGGATGCTTAACTGACTGGGCCACTCAGGCTTCCTAAGGATGCTCATTTAAAAAAAAAATTTTTTTTAAATGTTTATTTATTTTTTGAGGGAGAGACAGAAAGACAGAGCATGAGTGGCAGAAGGGCAGAGAGAGAGGGAGATACAAAATCTGAAGCAGGCTCCAGGCTCTGAGCTGTTGGCACAGAGCCTGACGCGGGACTTGAACTCACGGACCACGAGATCATGACCTGAGCTAAGGTCAGACACTTAACCAACTGAGCCACCCAGGCGCCCCAAGGATGTTTATTTTAATGGTATTTATAATAGAGAAAAATTGGAAAATGCTTAAATGATCAACAGAAGACTGATTGGGGTACCTGGGTGGTTCAGTTGGTTAAGCGTCCAACTCTTGATTTCGGCTCAGGTCCTGATCTCATAGTCATGAGATTGAGCCCAGCATTGGGCTCTGTGCTGGGCATTGAGCCCGCCTGAGATTCTCTCTCTAGCTCTGCCCCTCCCCTGCTCACACTGTCTCTCTCTCTCTTTCTCAAGAAAAAAGAGGACTGATTAAATAAGCTGTTCTATCTATACAATGGCTATATTATGCTATATCCACACTACACTATGCAGCCACTAATATCATGTGGTAGGATGTATTTAACTGGAAAAGGATTATAATACTTTACCATGAAAAGGTATAAAACAAATGATTATACAAAGTAATATTTCAATCAATGATAAACTAAATGGATTTGAGAGCTCTTTATTCTACCTTACTCTATATTCAGAATCCACCCTGAACTCCCTATATTCCTTCTCTGCTTTCTCTTTCTCCCTAGTACTTAACCATATCTAACATACCAAAATTTTGCTTATGTATTAATGTCTATTGTCTGCCACACTCTGCCTGCCTCAGATAACTGAGGTATCTCCATTTGGCGCATAGTAGATTGATAGAGAGAGGGTAACATGAGAAGACATTTCATTCAGTGATCCAGTTTCTCAAGGCCAAGAGTAAGTTGTAAAATTCAAGAGAGCAATTTAAGAGGGTTGAAACGTAAGTTCTGTATTTATATAGCCATTCATTTTTTTTTTCACAAAGAACTGTCACAATAAGAATTTATCTGTTTATCAATTTCACCCACGAATCAGGTAGCCAACCTGAAAATCCAAACCAGAAGTTAAAAAAAAAAAAAAAGTTAGTTTGGCTTTCTTAACTGTTGTGAAGTTTTTAAGGAGAGAAAGGCTATTAAATCTGTTGTAATTAAGTAGAAAGGTTCTTGGTCAAATTCCACTTTGCACATTATGAAAATATGTAAACTAAATAAGCCTGATTAGGTGCATTGCGATTTACCTGCTGTACTTTCTAGGTTCTACAGTCATAAGCTTGTCTGACAAATGTGAAATATGAGTGGCTTTTTCCCCTGGTGATTTGTCTAGTGATTATTAATAATCAGGCCAATGAAGCAGTTATTTGGCATAACACTAGGGCTACTTTGCTAACGCATAGCTTTTTATTAATGAGGCCAAAAGAATGTTCTACTCAAACTAGGAAAATTCATAGCTGATGCCATTAACTTATAGAAAATAAGTCCTAGGACTGCTTATTAAAATTTCATCCTCTGTTGAAACTGAAAAATAACTTTTCTCTTCTTAGAAACTATGAATTTATATATGTTGTTCTAACACAAATTATGATTTAACTGATACCAATTTCTGATTTTTTAACATAGCTATCCACTTTAATTTGGACTGTGAGAAAATATGCTAATGACAACTTTTGCAGTCATATCATCAACTAACTTTCTAAATAAAACCTTAATAAGCATAAGTATCCTTAAAAATTCTTGCAGAAGAGGGGTGCCTTGATGGCTTGATGGTTGAGGACCTTCGATGAACCCTTGATGGTTGAGGGTCCAACTTTTGATTTTGGCTCAGGTCATGACCTCACGGTTTGTGGGATTGGGACCCTTGTTGGGCTCCATGCTGAGCATTGAGCCTGCTTGAGATTCTCTCTCTCCCTCTCTTCCCCTCCTCCACTCACACGCATGCTGTCTCTCAAAAAATAAATAAATACTCTCTCTCAAAATAAATATTAAAAATTTGTTTTAAATGTTTATTTATTAATAAACACAGAGTCTGACTGTGGGGCTTGAACTCAGAACCGTGAGATCATCACCTGAGCCGAAGTTGGAAGCTTAACAGACTGAGTCACCCAGACGACCCTCAAAATAAATATTAAAAAAAAAAAAAAAAAAAAAAAAGAATTCTTGCAGAAGACAAGATTAGAAGTTGTGTTTGTTGCACTAGACTTCTACGATTTTCATTATGTTTCTTGCATTTATGCAGAGGGCTAATTTCGTGAGCAGGCAACCTATGCAGGAATGTAGGCCTGTTTGTTTGGCTGTACTATCAGAGTAACTACCTGATATTCTATTAAAAGTAACGATTGTCTAACTTTGAGAAGATCATATATAGAGCAAATAACTTTCATTGGAAATGTGTGTAAGTAAAGGAAAGGCAGAGCAAAGAGAAATATGGCAGCAAAAAATTCTGGGAAACTGGAAATCAGCATGGACTGCTCAATCTCTCCACTACCTACAGTTCTAAACTTAAAAGTTCATATGAACTTTCAGCTCTGTGCAAGGCTTAATGAGTCAATTTTGTCCTTGGTCAGGAAAAATTTAAGGAGCACAGTGTCTATAGCTCACATTACTCTTCATAAGGTTAAACGGCTAATCCTTCATCAACTTCCTATAATATTTCTAGTTAAAGTAGTTGGATCCCTAGGCCTTAATAACTTGTGCAGTACCCACTTTCTGTAAGATTGGTTTGTCTTCTCCCATCCCCAATCTCCTGTGGAATTAGAGCGCTCCTGCAGGAAAGAAAGTGGGGCCACCTGGGTGGCTCAGTCGGTTAAACATCCGACTTTGGCTCAGGTCATGATCTCACAGTTCCTGAGTTTGAGCCCCGCATTGGGCTCCACGCTGGTGATGCGGAGCCTAGTTGGGATTCTCTCTCTCTCCCTCTCTCTGCTCCTTCCTCAGTCTCTCTCTCTCTCAAAAATAAATAAACTTTAAAAGAAAGAAGTACTTATCAGGGATGAGGACCTACAACGATTAAGGGGTAGGTGTCAAAGATTAACTTGTTATCCTAAGGACTTCTTAGATACAACGAATTTTGACATATGATCTAGTTTAGTATCAGTAGTTGAGGGCATGTGTAGTTGGGTAGAACCAAGGACTATGTTACCTTCATCATTCAAAGATTAAGTCTATCAGACAGCAGAGTTCTCATGGCTGCTTTTAAAATACAATGCTATTCATATTTTAATAGAATATTTCTACTGCTCTATTCAACATTTGTGCAGATTAAAGGGAAAAATGAGAATGCTGTCCTTCCATTTACTTATCTTTTGAATCTTCAGACTGTTGATATAAAAGCAAAAACAGGGCACCTGCCTGGCTCAGTTGATAGAGCATGTGACTCTTGATCTCAGGGTCATGAGTTTGAGTCCCATATTGGGCTTAGAGATTACTTAAAAAAAAAAAAAAAAAAAAAAAAAAAAAGCAAAAAAAAATAAGCAAAAATATTTTGGTGTCAATATAAAAACATTTTGGGGTTAAACTTAACAGTCTTCATGACCAACTTTTTATATCTAAAAGCTGGTAACTGCCAGTCTGGCAACACAATTTTTCAGGCAGAACTCCAACTGCCACAGAGAAAGGAGGAACGATGGAAAGCTTGACTCTTCTCCTTCCCTAGCTAAAGGAGGCATGCTATATAAACAGTTTTCAAACTCAAGAGTACAGTATAACTTTGTATACTATAGTATGTAACATATATATACATATACACATACACACACACACAACACTCACATTTCACCTCTGACACTTCTAGTTACCAAATGTGTGGGGTTTTTTTCCCCCCACACCAAGCAATTCTCCAATTCTCTGTGGATACTGGCTGGGTGTCCTACAAGTCAATTTAATTCTGACAATATCGATATGAAAACAGCATCAAATTCCATTGTTTAAGGTCTCAGTCCTACAAAAGTGCCCCCACTTCATATGTCAATCCCAAGTCCAGGTTGTTATCTATGCTTTGAACAACTCGCCACAAATTGGAGGTTCCCACAGTCCCTTCCTTGGGGACAGAACTCAGGAAAACAGTTTATTTAATGGATCACCAGTTTATTATAAAAGGATATACAACTCAGGAACAGCCAGATAGAAGAGATACATAGAGCAAGGTATGGGGAAAGGGGTGTGTACCACCCTCCCAGCACCACCATATGTTTACCAACCTGAAAGTCCTTTGAACCCATTTTGTGGAGGCTCCATTACCATAGACATGATTGATTAAATCATTGGCCATTGATAATTGAGTCACCCTCCAGCCCCTCTCCTCTTCCTGGAGGTTGGGGGTGGAGGGTGGGCCTGAAAGTCCTATTCCTCTAATGATGTTGTTGGTTCCCCTGGCAGCTTTCCAAAAGTCACCTCATTAACATAAACTCTGGTGTGGTTTACAGGGGATTGTTATGAACAACAAGACATCTTTATCTTTCTTATCACTTGGGAAATGCCAAGGGTTTTAGGAACTCTGTTAGGAATGGGGATAGAAACCAAATATATATTATTATAAATGACAATATCACAGGGTGCCTTCCTGGGTGGCTTGGTGGGTTAAGCATCCAACTTCAGTTTAGGTCATAATCTCACAGTTCCTGAGTTCGAGCCCTGCATTGGGCTGTTTGTTGTCAGAACAGAGCCTGCTTCAGATCCTCTGTCTCCCTCTCTCTCTGCCCCTCCCCCGTTCATGCTCTGTCTCTCTCTGTCCCAAAAATAAATAAACGTTGAAAAAAAAAATTAAAAAAGAAAAAAAAGTCATGTCTTCGGAACATAAAGATTAGATTTTACTTTACAAAATAACAGACATTACATGTAAATTGATGAAGGCTGATTTTATTAAACTTATAATAAAGTTAATGATATCTGGAAAGCAGATAAAATGAAGCAAAAGTAACATGAAAGAATCTAAATTATTTTATTAAAGGAACTCAGAACAGTCTATTTTTCTAACTGCTCATACTAACAAATCCTTATGTTTGTTAAACCTGCATTCAATTTATAGAATGAAGTAAGAAAGCTACCATGTTTTTCAATTTATCTTTTTTTGAACTTTATTTATTTATTTTGATAGAGAGCAGGGGAGGGACAGAGAGAGAGAGGGAGAAAGAGAATCCCAAGCTGGCTCTGTGGTGTCAGAGCAGAATCCGAGGCTTGATTCCACTGTGAGATTATGACCTGAGCAGAGGTCAAGAGTCGGATACTTAACTGATTGAGCCACCCAGGCACCTCTTCAATTTATCTTAAATTATTTTGGATTTCTAACATAACTTTGAATACCATTACCTATGAACAAGAAAGAAAGAATATATTTACTGTGTGACCTACACACGCCAGTATATAAAAATGTGTTTCTAATCATGTTATTTTTAGCACCTTTTAAAATGGCAGTGCTTCAAAAAAAACTAAGACAGTGCTTCATAATCTCATGTTAAAAATTCTATCTATCTATCTATCTATCTATCTATCTAGGCTATCATTTAAGTAAATAAAAGATAACAGATTCACACCATCAAGCAGTTATAGTAATGGTATATCCATTCTATTCTTTTATAAGCTACAATAATAATGAGTCTTGAAAAAAAGATAGTAACTTCTTTGATGGCAAAAGCATGTATGTGTGTTTGCAGGTATGTGTCAATGAGAGCTGTTTCCTCAGAGAGGCACTTGGCTAACTCCCTCATCTCTTCAGTTGTCTGCTCTGGTCTAACCACAGTGAGATTCACCCCGAATAGCCTATTTACTAATGAGACCGACCATTTTCTTCGTATTTATAATCTCCATTTCTCTGGCCTAATTTTTCTTATATAGCATAAATAACTTTAAAAAATGTTTTTAATGTTTATTTTTGATAGAGACAGAGACAGAGAGAGAGGGAGAGGGAGAGGGAGAGAGAGAGAGAGAGAGAGAGAGAGAGAGAGAGAATCCAAAGCATGTTCCAGGCTCTGAGCTGTCAGCACAGAGCCTGACATGGGACTCAAACTCACGGACCACGAGATCATGACCTGGGCTGAAGTTTGACACTCAACTGATTGAGCCACCCAGGCGCCCCGCATAAATCACTCTCTAACATAGTATATAATTTATCATGTTTATTACTCATTGTCTAGCTTTTCCTGCTAGACTGTAATCTCCACATAGTCAGATCTTCATCTGTTTTATTTACTGACATGTGGCAAGAGCCTAGAATAAGGCCTGGGACATAGCAATCACTTAATAAAGATCTGCTCAATTAAAACAGAATGAAATGAATGAAACCAGAAGCAACAAAAAATCAGTTTCTATGAAGATATAACTATCCATAGCAATATGCTACTTTTTGTAAAGACAAGTTAACTGTGTTTCTTGGATGGGGCTGTCGATTTTACATACATAGATATCTCTATCTCTCCCTCACTGCCGTCCCTCCCTATCAGTCTAGAGAGAGAGAGAGTCTATAAGGGATATTAAATTCATAGCTAACATAGCTGACACCAAAATCATGTGTCTTTCAACTGAACTTGATGAAACCTCATTTCCTGCAGATCACTTGCTCAAATGTTACCTCCTTAGGGAAGTCTTCACTGACTACCTTATCTAAAAGAGCACCCAATCCCGTAGTCACTCTCTAGCCCTTATCTTGCTTCATTTCCTTCATAATTCTTATCACTGCATAATATTATGATAAATATTTGTTTATTGTCTATCTCTTCCAGGAAAACAGGGAACTTATCTGCCTTCCTTACTGCACTATTTCCCTGTGTTTGGATCAGTGCCTGGCACATAGTAAATATTTGTCAGCATGAATGCACTGAGGATTTGCATGCCCTCATGTTGTTCTTCACATGAGAATGATTCAATTGTTTGTCCCCAGATCTGAAGTTGCTAAGCAATCAGTTGTATTGTATTATTCCCTCACTAATAAACAAACAAACAAAGAATAATTCTTCATGCTTCATATCATATTGAATTAGATGGTTAAAAGGTTTGAACAGGTCATGCTAGATATTATTCCTGAAACATCAATGAAATTCACTACTGACCTGGAAGATTACATCTTAAATCATATTTAAAAAAAATTTTTTTTTAACGTTTATTTATTTTTGAGACAGGGAGAGACAGAGCATGAACAGGGGAGGGTCAGAGAGAGGGAGACACAGAACCTGAAGCAGGCTCCAGGCTCTGAGCTGTCAGCACAGAGCCCGACGCGGGGCTAGAACTCATGGACTGTGAGATCATGACCTGAGCCAAAGTCGGCCGCTTAACTGACTGAGCCACCCAGGCACCCCTACATCTTAAATCATATTAAATAAAAGTTTTAGATCTACTCTTTGCTCTTTTCTGGGTGAAACTGTATTAATTTTATTGAATTGGAAGTAAAGACACTGATCTAAAATTTTGTGAAATTTCATTTGATTAAAAAACTTAAGGCCAATGTAAAAAGTAAAGAGGTACTTTAGACCTCTTGCTCTTTTCTTTTTTAAAGTTTTATTTATTTTGAGAGAGAGAGAGAAAGAGAAAAAGAGCATAAGCAGGGGAGGGACCAAGAAGGGAGGAGGATCCCAAGTAGGCTCAGCACTGTCCGTGCAAAGCCTGATGCAGGGCTTGATTTTGACACAGGGCTCGATCTCACTAACCATGAGATCAAGAGTCAGCCGTTCAACCCACTAAGCCACCCAGGCGCCCTGAGACCCCTTGGCTCTTTAATTCTACTTTTGGTTTAAAATCTGGCCTGGGTGACAATAGCAGGATTGAATGACACTGCGGCGTGTGGGTGACAATATCAGGATTGAATGACATAGCTGCTTGTCTTTGTAATGAGGGCAAATGTAAAATAAAAAGCAGGGCTTAAAAAAAAATACATTGTGTAAATGGTGTTGTTTACTTTGTTACCTGGACCCCTAGAATCTTCACCAAAACTGTCAGTTGTGGATACACCTCTAATGTACTTGTAAGGATGCTTTAAACTTCAGAAATTCAGAAAGTTCACAAAAGAGGTTGATGAAGAATTATACAAATCACAATTTTTATAAAACTTAAGGATAAATGTTTTAAAGTGTTTGTTTTCCTTAGCAAAATGTTTCAAACCCTTGAGAGAATAAACAAGAAATGTCTTTATTATTTTCAGTAACTATCCCCAACAACATCAGGTAGAATTTCCTCATTTCCAGAGGGGTGGCTCCTTTAATGATACATTACATATATATTCTGTGATTTTCAGACACTTTATTAGAACATAACAACCTAAGATTAAATAATCGGTCTTGTTAACTTGAAAGCTTCAATCTCTAGCTCAATTCAAAACTCTTCTGCCCTCCTTCTCCTGCCTACCACCCACCTTAGTACAGGTAAAGCTCTAGTGACTTGGAGGCAGTAGGGGAACATCCTGGCTCACAGATACCTGTTTTTCCTCCCTTCCCAGACTTAGTGCCTTCGTTCATGGCAGAAAGAAGGGACAAAGAAAAGGGCAAAGGCTTCCTTACATGAAAGACAAAAGGGCAAATGTTTCTCTACTTGACTGGGTAAGAATGCAATCTTCACTGACTAGATACTGATAACCTCTATGTGCCAGTGTCCAAAAACTGGGTTCCAATTACTGGGATCTCTTCCATTTTTCTTGCTGCAATCGTTCGCTCTTGCTGCAGTCAGTCCTTATTCTGACAAAATGGCTCAAGCCACTTAACCTTTCCTGACATTCACACCACCTACAGGAAACTTCATTATTCTTGCCACACTAAATGATGGGCACAGCTGTCTATTATTGTTCAAATCCTCTTTCTCTTCCTCCACCCTAGGAGATGAACAGATCTGGGGGGCTAAGCAAATGGCCAACAGAGAAAAGATGTGTTTCCCTATGTTTTATAAACCCAATCTTTAGAAGCAATTCTCTTCAAGCACTCTTCACCCCAACCACATATTGGGGAACAGCTTGTCCACAAACACTGCTTTCTCCAAAAGGCCTCCTTTCTCCCTCTCTCTCTCTCTCTCTCTCTTTTTGATTAAGAGTGCATAGGAGTGGTGGTGGTGATAGGGCTGGCTGTGACACTACTCAGTTAATGCTCTGGGTTTTTAATTTTAATTTTTTAAGTTTATTTATTTATTTTATAAGACAGAGAGGGAACGCACGCAGGGTGGGGAGGGGCAGAGAGAAAGGGGAGGGAGGGAGAAAGAATCCCAAGCAGGCTTCATGATCTCGGCACAGAGCCCAATCTCAGGGCTCAATCTCAGAAGTGGTGAGACCATGATCTCAGCTGAAATCAGGAGTCGGATGCTTAACAGACTAAGCCACCCAGGCACCCCTAAAGTTATTTTAACCTACGTTGTAGAATGCTGTTGTAAATGTGTGTGTAAAAAATATTTAGCTATCACTATAATATTGCCGTGATTACCACATTAATATGTGGTATTAAATATCAGCCAATACTTGTTTAATATATCGGTACACCTTAGTCTTGCGTGGATAAGAGAAATAGCTCTTATTTGATCCTCCTGTTCAAAATATCTGTGATATTCAATTCAACCCCATGCCAATTCCTTATAGTGATGACAAAGCCTCAGTCTTAGTCTACAGGAATCTAAAATTTATGCCATTCAAGTACAGGTTTTTTTTTCTTTTTTCTTTTTTAGAGAGAGAGCGCGAGCATGGGAGAGAGAGAGAGAAAGAGAGAATCTCAAGCAGGCTCCACACTCAATGTGGAGCCTGACACTAGAGCTCAATCCCATGACCCTGGGATCACGACCTAAGCTGAAACCAAGGGTTGGATGCTTAACTGGCTGAGCCACGCAGGTGCCCCAAATACAGTATTTTCTTTTTTTTTTTTAATTTTTTTAAACATTTATTTATTTTTGAGACAGAGAGAAACAGAGCATGAACGGGGGAGGGTCAGAGAGAGAGGGAGACACAGAATCGGAAACAGGCTCCAGGCTCTGAGCTGTCAGCACAGAGCCCGACGTGGGGCTCGAACTCATGGACTGTAAGATCATGACCTGAGCCGAAGTCAGACGCTTAACTGACTGAGCCACCCAGGCGCACCCCCCCCACCAAATACAGTATTTTCTTAAATGTAGTTAGATAGTTCATGGTTTTGTGAGGTATTAAATCTTAAATAAAAACAATGAAGGCACTTAGAGACATGTGTATATATATTAAAAATATACATATTAAAAATTCCAGTAACTGTTGCAATAATGAAACTTCTTTTACTTTGTTTAACTCAGCATTCCCTGTGCTTAATTTACAATGGAATCCTTTTTTTTTTTTTTTCCCCACAGAATACTTACCAGTATCTCGTGAAATTAGTCTGAGGAACCCAGTTGGTATCCTCCCTCCCTCTCTTCTTTTTGTAATTTTTGAGTCCACAAGGAACTACACAGATCTATGCAAGTTCTTTAAATTAAAGCAGTATAGTAAGTATGTCTGTTGTTGGTTCATTCAAAATAGAGGCTTTCTCCTCCCTCTGCTACTATAGTAAGAGGTTTTTAAGAAAGAAAGAAAGAAAGAAAGAAAGAAAGAAAGAAAGAAAGAAAGAAAGAAAGAAAGAAAATAGGAAGAGAGAAAAAAATTCCTTGGCTTTTAAAAATTCCCTGGAACAATTGCCTTTTGAGATGAGGCTACCAGAAAAGGTCTTCCCTCCTAATTAAAAGTCTTATGTGTTATGATTTCTTTTTATTCTACATTATCAAATGTCTCTCCTCAGTGGCAGCTGCTGAGCTTGTAAGTCAATGGCTGCTTTTCTGAGTTTTGCCACTTAACTGTTTCTATGCCCGCTTACGTGGGTTATGCTTATGAACAGTGATTTCCTAATTGTAGGCTGCTTCATTAAAAGGAAAAGAGAAGATCTGGAGATATTTCTCCAAGACCATCACCATCACCAGTCAAAGGTATAGCAGATGGAGCAACTTTTAAAATCCAGAAACTAATAGCAACTAATATTATTTATATTGATGACATACAAGTGTTTTAGAATATACGGTGTATACCTCTAGTCTAGGTGGTCTTTTATTTTCTTTTCTTAAATACCATTTCATTTTTTAAGTCATATCTCCACCCAACGCAGGGCTCGAACTCACAACCCCAAGATCAAGGGTTGCATGCTCTACCTATTGAGCCAGACAGGTGCCCCAGGCAGTCTTTTAAAAACACCTGAAATGATAAGTTCTAGCTACTTCATATAGAGTTGGACACCTTATTAAAAACAGAAAGTTACTTGAGAATTATTATAAATGTTTAGTAACTATCTTCTTGTAAACAATGTCTTTAAAAAGTCATAGGCCTTAAAAATCCTGTGAGTAATTGTAGAAGGGATGTCATCCCAGCAACTGAAAAAGATTAGCTAATGTTTATTTTATTTAAAAAAAGTATTCTTACAGTACAAAGTACAACATAATCACTACTTGATGCTATAAAAATGTAATAATTTAAGAATATGTTTCACTTTCCTGCCTTACCTGACTTTTTATTTCTCAACAGGAAACATGTAACAGCCAGTGAGCACACTTGTGTTTGCTGTCATTTTTAAATGGCTTTTATATTATCTATTATTTTCTTGTATTTTTCCCTCTCAGATGCTCCCTTAATAATTAGCTTCTCTATTCAAAATTCTTAGATTACATGTAGTATTTCACATAAAAATACTATCATTATAGCAACTAGTATTTTGTGATTGTTTGCTTTATTCTACATTATGCTAAGGTTTACAAAGATCATCTCATAAAATGTTAACAACCCTGAAAGACATGGTAATCTTTCTATGTACAATTTTAAGGTAACAAAACTGAGGCTTGGAGAGGTTAAGCATCTTGCCTAAGGGACCTCAGCTTGTGTGTATTTTAGTTGGATAAAATTTCAGGTCTGAGCTATTCTAAAACCCCAAGTTCTTAACCTTTGCTTCTCCAATCCCTGGTGATTCAGTAATATATTCTTGAACGTTTGTGATTTCTCCTCAAAAACCTTTAGTTTTGAGGTTTCATTTCAAAAATAACTTAAAAATGTAACTATACTTTGGATCACAGGGAAGACCATTATATAAATACACACTTTTCACCTGATTTGAATACCAGGTTTTTGTGTTTATAACTGAGTTAGTGCCAAGCTATAAAACTTAAATTGCCCTGGGCTACAGTAGAGAATAAAAACAAACAAATGAATGATGCATACATGACAGGCAAAGGTCAAATATTGTTCCTGCTTTGTTCTGGAACAAAGATTTTTTTAAAAAAAATTGTAACAGAGAAAACTAATGGGAAAATTGAATTATCATATAGTAATGTAGGCATTCCAAATTACAACAAACATGTGCTGTATTAATTTCCAATGACTTCCAGCTCAGCAAAACAATAGTCTTTGTTGCTTTAAAATTGATGTTATTAATTTCAAATATTTTAGTTTAATTTCTATTATTTCTGGTTTAATAGTTAAAAAGGAGCTATCAGTACAGGTTTACACCAAATTTTCTATGTGCACATAGCACATATTAGGGTAACTTTAAAATATCATATTGGGTACACACAATAATTCTTATAGGGTATTCCTATATTATTCAAGATTGAGGAACAGTACTACATAATTTGTATGGCTGGTGCATAATAGGAACTCAATAATTGTTAGTTGAGCCAGAATTTTAATGATCTATCTAGGTTCTCCATATTTATTCATTTGATTGATTCAGCCAAACTACCTTGGAGTTTCTTTCTCATAATAAATGCACTGAACCTACAGTAGGTTTTAGTGTTTATCTTAGACTTTTTCACTAGGGAACACTTAAGAGAATCTCATGGAATCTATGGACTCTTTCCCCCAAAAGCCCCCCCCCACACGCACACACACACACACACACACACACACACAGATATATATCACAATATTATAAACTACATACATTATTAAAAAAGAGAGAACTGGCTGTGAAGTTGGAAATAATTTATATAATTGAAGGCAACCTTTCTTAGAGCCTCCATTTCCTCATCTGTACAGTGTGAATACTACTTATCTCATGTTATGCAGCTGAATGAAATCATGTAATTATGGTGCTTGCAATTTAGTAGATGCCAAATTAAGTGGTAGCTATAATTATTATCAGGCCAATATTGATCTCATATTTTATCTCTGGTAGCTATAATTATTATCAGGCCAATATTGATCTCATATTTTATCTCTAATTACTGTTTGAGGTTTTCTTGTGCTGATTGGTTTGTTACAACTACTTTCTAGTTCCATGGATCTTATATTTTTCTCACCGGTTACCTTATTTGTTTTTTCTTTTTAGGTTACCTATTTTTACAGATGATAGTGATCCACAAAAGCACCGGCGAGTAATAACATCTATAATGTTCAGGTCAGAATACTAAGCAGATTTAACATTGCTGTGATCAATATGAAAGCTGATGAGCAATAAATAGTAATTCAATACAAAGATAAGGATATTTGAAGTGCAAAATATGGGTCACAAGTTTAAACTGGAGATCTGCTACAAACAAGAACATGGAGGAAATTATACTATTATATCAGATAGTCTGAGAATTACATGACAATGAAAGACGTGTGGCACAAAACTGAGTCAATCACATTTGAATAATGAATGATAAATGGATACCACATCAGAACAGAACATTGTATTCAGATGAGAAAGCATTTATTCTTTTATTGCCAAAACTGGTTATATTAAAAGCATCCTTTTATGTTTATATCTGGAAACCAATTCTATGAGGCTGTAGAAAATTTATGAAGAGTTCAGAAAGAATGCCATAAAAATAATGCAAAACTTTGGAAACATAATTATAAGAGAAATCATTACATAAGGATTTCTAAGGAACTGTTCAAATTCTTTTACTTATTTTCATTATTGTTTTGGCATTTTTTTCATCTTGGTATTTTTAAGCATCAATATAGCACGAAATGTATAGGTGAGGAGTTGAAGATAAAAATTTTTCTATGTGCTTGATATAGTGTCACTATAGACATTGTAATGAGATTCCACAAAATGCTGATGTTTAAGATTCACAAGTACTATAAAATGCTTTTATAAATAAATAGTAACTTCAATATGAGTAGAATATATTAAGAAGCAATCTTAAGAAGAATATGTACAAATGGTGCCTGGGTGGCTCAATCAGTTAAGTGTCAGACTCTTGATTTCAGCTCAAGTCATGATCTCATGACTTGTGAGTTTGAGCCCTGCATTGGGCTCCACGCTCACAGCATGGAATCTGCTTGGGATTCTCTGTCTCCCCCTCACTCTCTGCTCTGTCTCTCTCAAAAATAAACATTTTTTTTTTTTTAAAGAAAAAGAATATGTACAAAAAAAAACATATTCCCCCTCCTCAAATTATGGCCTTATTAGAGATGCTGGTCATTTATCATAAATGACAATGACTCATTTTAGAATGGTGAATGCTTGAAGTACAGTATGTCCTGGTTTTTTTTTTTTTATTTTTAGATCTTATACTCTTACAATTTTATGCAATTTTTACAAACATGCATAGAAGCTAAGCTAGTGATCCAGTAACAGATTTTATTAGTTCTACTGAACTTGTTACAGACTGGAAAGGTGAGCTAAAGGCTTTATTCTCTTCCTATTTTGAAAGATGTCAAAGTTGAACACTGCTATATTTAACCTGTTGCTGACTTTTCTTAAACTTTGCAACTTAAGGCATCCTGGTATATGTATTAATTAAATATTTGTCCCTCTTACTGAACAGACTTACCTATGATAACAATTTTGTTTGTTTAAATGAAACTGGTATCATGTGTACTCACAGAAAATATCCAATGCAGGTTTTGAGAAGTGAATTAACTATTCATGTTTAACCAGGTAATTGACAGTTTTTTTTGAAACAAAGTTTTTAAACTATTAAGTTACTTTTGATTTCAAAGATGACTGTTTCTGATGTATATAGAACGTGTGTAATTTTTTTGTGGCAGATTTTTGACTGTTTTCAAGCACTGTAATGTGTGATGGATGGTTAGAAACAATAATATATTAGTTTCTACTTACCCTTTTAGGACTGAACTATATCTACTTATTTAAAAAAAATTTTGGTGTGTTTTAAGTAATCTCTACATCCAACTCGGGGCATGAACTCGTCACCTGGAAATCAAGAGTCGCATGCTCATGGACTGAGTCAGCCAGGTGTCCTGAATTATATCTCTTTAAAAAATTTTACCCCTGAATTATGTTTGTCAGCATTCAGTACTGTGGTGGTCCAGATGTAGGTTTATAGATTCATTTTTAGTTTACTTCTTGTACTTTGCAGCATGCTCTACACATTTAGTCCTTAAGGGGTTTCTTTTACAAACTCTGAGGCATAACATTTATTAGCAATCAGATAGAAAACTGAGCAAATTTATGCCATAATTTTGTAGGGAAAAAATGTGCTAAGCTCTATATTTCATCCATGAACAATTTGCAGTGTGAGCACTTTCAAGGAATAAAAATAAAATCCAAAAACAAAAAAGCAATGTAAAACTTTTAGGTTAAACATAAAACAGCTCTGGGGCACCTGAGTTGCTTGGGTGGTTAAGCGTCCAACTCTCAGTTTCGGCTCAGGTCATGAACTCACGGTTTCCTGGGTTCGAGCCCCGCATTGGACTGTGTGCTAACAGTGCAGAGCCTGGTTGAGATTCTCTCCCTCTCCCTCTCTGTCTGCCCCTCTCCTACTCATGTGGTCTCTTTCTCAAAATAAGTAAACTTAAAAAAACAAACCAAAAAAAACCATAAAACATAAACAGCTCCTGAGAGTAAGAATTATTGAATAGGATGGGATCAGTTCAAGTAGGGGTGTTTATCTTCCAGGACCAAGGCTTTCTTAAGATCTACAGATTTCATAACCTTTACTGTTTCATTGTCTTTGTAATCTTCATTTTCTTTTATACTGAATGTATTTTCACTTTAAGTTCCTCAGTTACAAAACAGGTTAATATTCAGCATTTGAATGGCTATGACTAAGGCCATTAGTATTTAAAAAAAACACAGATAATTCTTTTTTCAATCTGTTGTGTACATAAATTGCTTTTATTCCTGCTATCATGTCAGTGTTTAATCCGTTTTTCTTTAAACAGAAATGTATTGGCTGATTTCTCAGGTTTTATTTAAAAAAATTAAAAAACATTTTTTTAATGTTTATTTTTATTTATTTTTTTTTTATAATTTTTTTTTCAACGTTTATTTATTTTTGGGACAGAGAGAGACAGAGCATGAACGGGGGAGGGGCAGAGAGAGAGGGAGACACAGAATCGGAAACAGGCTCCAGGCTCCGAGCCATCAGCCCAGAGCCTGACGCAGGGCTCGAACTCACGGACCGCGAGATCGTGACCTGGCTGAAGTCGGACGCTTAACCGACTGCGCCACCCAGGCGCCCCTAATGTTTATTTTTATTTTTGAGAGAGACAGAGTTGGGGGGTGGGAGGGAGAAATAGAATCTGAAACAGGCTCCAGGCTCTGAGCTGTCAGTATAGACCCCAATTAGGGCTCAAGCTCAGGAACTGCGAGACCACAAACCGAACCAGTCAGACGCTTAACCAACTGAGTCACCCAGGCACCCCTAAAAATTTTTTTTTAAATCTTTATTTTTGAGAGAGAGACAGAGTGCGAGCCAGGGAGGAACAGAAAGAGATGGAGACACAGAATCTGAAGCAGGCTCCAGGCTCTGAGCTGTCAAGTACAGAGCCTGACACGGGGCTCGAACTCACAAACTGTGAGTTCATGACCAGAGCTGAGATCAGACACCTAACCGACTAAGCCACCCAAGCATCCCATTTCTTGTGTTTTAGATTGATTTACTTCTATATTCATTGATTCTGGAAACTGTTGGGGGAGGGATTTTTACTTAAGTGGAAGATAATTTATAATTCATATGTGGGATAGAATTGGCATTAAGAAAATATCTTAACCATGCATTAAAACATTCAACAGTTAACGTAGTCGAGAAAGCAAAGTAAAAAAGTATTTTGTTGATTCTTTTAACTGATATGGGAAAAAACTTGTATTGTATGAAAGTGATCTGAATAGGTAAAAACATTAATTTTGAGAGGATTCATAATTTTTTTGATCCATAATTTAAAGTCATTATCTTTGCAAGATGAGAGCAGTGATGTTAGGTGATAAAAGTGGACATGATGAAAGATATACTACAAACGATTCTACTTATTTTGTTTTCCTTTTTGGTGCTGACTAAACTTCGGAAATGGGTTGATTAGCAGTGACTTCTTAAAAACCATCTATTGTCTCTTTTGCCCTGCATTTTAAAACACTCCAAAATCCTGCCTCCTTATTCTACATAATTTCCACTAGCCCCCTTCTGCTTATCTGAGTCTGGTTCTAGTTGCTGGCCCATGCTCATTTCTGCTTCTGAGCTGACCCAGATTGTGTTGTGTCCCCCCAAAATTTATGAGGTGCTAATCCCCTTACCTCAAAATGTTATTACATTTGGATATAGGAACTTTAAAAAGGTAATTAATGGTAAATGAGGTCATATGGGTATGTCCTAATCCAATATGACTGGTGTTCTTATAAAAAGGGGAAATTTGGAAACAAATTCACATACAGGGAGAAAACCACATAAACATGAAAAGGGCCATCTAGAAGCCAAGAACAAGGCTCTGGGAAGAAACCAACCGTCTCAGACTTCTAGCCTCCACAGCTGTGAGCAAAAATGCATTTGTTGTTTAAGTCGCCCAATCTGTGGTGCTTTGCCTGTGGCAGCCCCAGCATGTACAATCTGCCTTTGCTCATGTTATTCCCCTCACTGTGAAAATGTCCCTTCCTTTCATCCCCAGCTATCCAGTCATTCAACATGGAAATTAAACAGCTACTTGGTGAAATTATCCGACACAACAGTCCTCTTTTTTTCTGCCCTAACAGAGAATTTAGTCCGAACTACAGATTTTAGCAGATCCTAGCACAAAATATGGTAGCTGTAAGGATTTCAGGAGTTAATATAGGTAAAATGCTTACAACAATGCCCGGCATGTAGTGAATCTTAAGTGTTTGCTACATCTGTTGCTGCTATTACTATGTCTTCATTGGAAGATAAAATACACAATAATTGATAACTATTTGTGAGGCATAGGGAAGAAGGATAAAAGATATCAGGCTTGGCAACTGAGTATGTGATACTATTGTTCCAAATCATTCACTCGGTTTTATAAAGAGAGAAATAGCGTTTTTTATTACTATTATACAAAATTTTTATTCTATGAAAATTAAAAAATGAAATAGAAATGATATAAAAATAGCTGTAAATAAAAATACTTTTGCAAGGTTGAATTAACCCTTTGCACATATCCTGTTAGATCTCTGTGAGACTACAAATCTCTACAAAATTGGAATTACAGTTGACAACTCAGGTTTGGACTGCATGGGTCCACTTACACACAGATTTTTTTTTCGATAAATATAGTACAATACTGTAAATGTATTTTCCTTGTAATTTTCTTAATATTTTTTTTCCTCTAGCTTCCTTTGTTGTAAAAATACAGCATACAATGCATATAACATTCAAAATATGTTGACTGTTTATATTATTGGTAAGGCTTCTGGTCAATGGTACACTATTAGCAGTTTTTGACTATGTGAGGGAGGAAGTTAGGCATCCCAACCCCTGCATTATTCAAGGATCAACTGTACATTTTAAAACTTCCTCTTTACACTTAATATATCAGGTCAATAACATTTCTTCCACATCATTTTTAAAAATTTTTTTTTTTTTTTTTATTTATTTTTGGGACAGAGAGAGACAGAGCATGAACGGGGGAGGTGCAGAGAGAGAGGGAGACACAGAATCAGAAACAGGCTCCAGGCTCCGAGCCATCAGCCCAGAGCCTGACGCGGGGCTCGAACTCACGGACCGCGAGATCGTGACCTGGCTGAAGTCGGACGCTTAACCGACTGCGCCACCCAGGCGCCCCTCTTCCACATCATTTTTAATGGCCGAATACTGTTCTATGCGTGTAGCTTAATTTATTTAAGGAGTATCTTTAAAAAAATTTTTTTTAATGTTTATTTTTGAGAGAGAGACAGTGTGAGGTGGGGAGTGGCAGAGACAGAGGGAGACGCAGAACCTGAGGCAGGCTCCAGGCTCCGAGCTGTCAGCACAGAGCCCCACTTGGGGCTCGAATTGTGAATCGTGAGATCATGACCTGAGCCGCAGTCAGACGCTCAACTGTTGAGCCAGCCAGGCACCCCTATTTAAGGAATATCTTAACAAACAATGCAGGAATGAATACTCTTGCAATCAAATTGTTACACATATTCTTATTTCCTTATGATACATTTCTAGAAGAGGAACTTCAGGGTCAAATGCACATGCTCAAGGCTTCTGATACATACTGTCAAACTGCACTCTAGAAGTGTGTGCCACTTATATACTCGGAAGTTTAAGAAGCCCTATTTCTCTGAACCCTTGCCAGTACTAACAAGACATAATCACTTGTTAAAATAACACCTGAAAACCAAATTAATGTGTAACATGTGTTCTGTCACTCACTCCCAAGATGGACTATTAAACTTTTATATTACCATTCAAAGCTTAAGATTCTTACCTACATTTTAGATGAAGAATCTGAGATGCAGTAAGTTACATAATAAATCAGACCACTACATAATGGAAATTTCTACCCCATATACGATATTGAGTATTCTTTCTGATTTGCCAGTCAGCCTTATCAATTAAGTTGTTTTTCCTATAATAGCCTTGTCAATTTCCCCCCAAAAGGTATACATCTTCATTATCCAGGGATGGAAGCTAGTACATTCCATTAGTTTAGCACAATTTTTCCTAGCTGCTTCCCAGCTTGGATTTTATTTACTTACTAAAAAAAAAAAATTTTTTTTTAACATTTATTCACTTTTGAGAGAGTGAATGCAGAGCTGGGGAGGGGCAGAGGGAGAGGGAGACACAGAATAAGAAGCAGGCTCCAGGCTCGGAGTTGCCAGCACAGAGCCCAACACAGGGCTCCAATTCATGAACCGTTGAGTTCCTGACCTGAGCTGAAGTGGGATGCTCAACCGACTGAGCCACCCAGGTGCCCAGGAGTTTACATATTATGTGAAGGAAACCTTTCAAGACATTAAAAAAAAAAAAAAAAAAAAAAAAAAAAAAGCTAACCTAATCTTGGATAAGAATCTATTTCATTCATTCAATGGTTTATTTATTCAGTGTTTCATTCATTCAACAGTACTTACCTAATGTATACTATGTGTGGGGGATAAAGCAGTGATCAAAATAGATGTAGCCCCTGCCCCCATGGAACTTAAATTTTTAGTGGGGTAAAGGGAAACAGATAACAAACAATAAAGATAATGATAAATTATAAATGCTATTTAAAAATAAATGGGAAAAGGAGATACTTTAAACATGGTGGTGAAGGAAGGCCTGTCAGATATTCTTTCTTTTTTTTAAAGTTCTTATTTATTTGAGAGGGAGAGAGAATGAGAGCGTACAGGGGAGGGGCAGAAAGAGTCCTAAGCACTGATAGTGCAGAGCCTGATACAGGGCTCGAACTCAGGAACCATGACATCATTACCTGAGCCCAAAATCAAGAGTCGGATGCTTAACATACTGAGCCACCCGTGTGCCTTGATTTCTGAGTTACGACCTGAAGGATGAGAATGAGTTAGCTACATAGACACCGAGAAAGTACATCCCAGACAGAAAAAAATGATAGTGCAAAAAGTACAAAGGTCCTGAGATGGAGTATCAGTTAAAATTAAATTCAGTTGAGAAGAGACCCTAAATAGAGTTTTAAATAAAATAGAAATTTATTTTCTCCTATCCAAATCTAAATGTAGGGGCGCCTGGCTGGCTCAGTCGGTTGAGTATCTGAATCTTTGATTTCCATTCAGGTCATGATCCCAGGGTTGTGGGATCGAGCCCTGCGTCTTTGGAGCCTGCGTGGGATTCTCTCTTCCTCTGCCCCTCTCTTCCACTGGTGCTCACTTGCTCGAACTAAGAAAAAAAAAAAAAGGTGCTCTCTCTCGCTCTAAAAAAACCCCCCAAAACAAAAAACCCCCCAAAACAAAAAACCAAACCAAAACAAAACTGAACGTAAAGAGTGCAGGGCTGGTATGGTGCTCCACAAAGGTCTCAAGAACCCAAGCTCCCACCAGTTTAAGATTTCGCCTGCAGCCCACATTGGCGGCTAGACTTCCAGGCCGTCACATCCATATTCCAGGGTGCAGGATATCAAGAGGAAAAGAGACAGAGGACCGGATGTGTACACCAACTGTATTTTAAGGATGGTTCTGAAGGGACGCCACATGACCTTTTTGCTTATACGCCATTGGCCAGAACTACCACATGGCTACAGAGAGGCCGGAAAACAGTCTTCATTCTGGACAGCCATGTGTCCATGTCTGTTAGTATGAAAAAAAGGGAGAAATTTTAGGGGACAACTAACAGTCTCTGCTACAGACTGGAAAGAGCTTGGTACGTGACACAAACAGAGAGGAAGCAACGAGAAGGGTGAGGACGGGACGAAGTTGGATTACATGCACTCAGAGGCATATCCAGTCCTAGAACACATCATCTTACACGGAAAAGAATGCTGAAGAGGCAGGAAGGAACTGCTGGGGGCTGGGGAGGAAAGGACTGAAAGAGGGGTTGCTCCTCCTTGAATTTACCTGAAGTAAACAACAGGGAAGTAGAATGTTTAACGAAATGAATAATCAGGCAACACATTTTCTACTGGGAACGTCAGCACCATTCGGAGTTTAACTTAAACCACAGGACGTTTACTAGTATCTCAAAACACCTTGCATTCTGTAAACATAACAAAGTCACCTTTTATTTATAACATCCTTATCTTTCTTGCTATTTAAGACAGACACCCTCTGCCCTTCACTGTTAAGTTTTAAGTTGGATTACAGGTGTTTTTTTTTTGTAAAGAAAAGGTGATTTTTATAGAAGAAACAAACAAGGGAAGTAGAAATTTTATTTACTGCAAATGACTTGTACTTTACATTAATAAAGTCTATCACTCAAACACAAAAGAATAACAATTCACTTTATGAAACTACACGATTCCAAAATACACATGCAGAAGCTCTTTTTAAAGTCCAAAAAAGTCGAACAGTAACAAAAGGGAAAGAAAGCATTTATCGACACACAAAGGAATAGAGGTTATTTCGAAGAACACCAATTTAACTTTGAGTGACAGTTACTTTTCTGAAAAACAAAGACCTCACTCTCCTGAAGTTCCCATCAAAGCCACCGTAATTTCAAACGGTATTGCTCACAGCCCAGCCGGTCACTCAAGCTTACATGGGGACTGGGGGGAGCAGGAGCAACAGAAAGTGCTATAAATCTAACTCGGCTAGTGCAAGCTCATTCAATACAGCTTTAAAAACTTGCTCCCCAATATGCTCCCTCCCATCAAGTTAAAAAAAAAAAAAAGACAGAAAAAGGAAGGGTGATGAGTAGAAAATACCAACGGTTTCGGCGGAGGGGAACTCACTTCTCAGGAGGTGATGGTGACGTGCTGCTGGTCCCTGGAAGTGCGTGCACGAACACCGCAGTTTGCGGGGGCTGAGGGAGGAAAACAAGACAACGATCAGTTTTGCTTCAGGTGGTGGGAGTCGGGGGTGGGGTGGGTGTGGGGGCCGTTCCAGGCGGACGGACGTGGGAGGGGCGTGGTGTCCGACACGAACACAAACACAAACACGCTCCGCGTCCCCAGGCAGGGCGGGCTGACGCCACCTCACCATTCCCCGCCCCTGGACCCCGGGGCCCGCCTCGGACCCAGGGCCCGTGCCCAGTGCAGCGCGACCCGGTCTCAGGGGACCTGCAGCGGCCGCAGAGGCCCTGCTCGCTATAACGGCCGCGAAGAAGCGACGAGCCTCCCCGTGAGTCGGTGGAAGACATGCTGAAAGCCGCGGGGAAGAAGGTGAGGGAGTGAAGCGCCTCTCCCCACCCTTTCTCGAACGCGCGGGAAGCCGCCTACCCACCCCCAACCCTGTCCGGTCGGCAATCGCCGCTCCCACCTTCCGCCGCCGCTTTGAGTGAAGCCGGAACGACGGGGGTCACGGCGGGGGTCAGAGGGTAAAGGTCTTGCTCCCAGCAGCCTCCGCGGTGGATACGTCGCCATCTTGGATCCGCGGGACAAGAAAATTCATGCGGTGAGTTTTTGGCAAATTTTCGGAAGTCTGGCAGCGGGGTGCGCGGCGGGGGCGGCGGATTCGGGGCCCCCTCAAGGCCGGGGAATGCCTCGGGGCCGGTCCGGCCGCGTCCGGGGTCCGCGGGCAGCGTCCTGGCCCGCCGCTTCCCGTTGCTTTTGTCTCGGCTCCAATCGAGAGAGGGAGAGCGGAGCGGGCGGGGAGGGGGGGTGGCGGCGGTGGAGGAGGGAGGGGGTGTGTATGGGGAGGGTGGTGGACGGGACGTAAAGCGTCGCTGTACTTGGGTGGCTGCAGCGGCAGCCCTGGATCCTAGCTAGGCCCGGTTCCTTCGGCGGGCGCTGAGGCTTCCCTTAGACTCCGCTCCGCCGAGCTCCCGCCAGCGCGGAGGAGCCACCGCCGCCGCGCTGCTTCCTGGGGAAGAAGAGAAGGCGGCTGTGGTGGTGGCCAAGGAGCCCGGGTCCGCTTTAGATGGGGCTGCCGCGTTCCCAGCAGCTGTCGCGGTCTCTGGCTGTTCACATTTTCTGAGTACACCCACATCACCTGCAACTTGTGTGTGTGTGTGTGTGTGTGTATGTAATAGATGGGGGGGTGCGGGACATTGGACTGGCTAATGGGCCTCAGGAGCCCCCAGGCCTTGGGATACCAAAGGGTATGGTTGGTGGAAGGAAGAGTGCAACTGTGATGCTTCCTCTGCCACCGCACCGGGAGGGTGAACCTTCAGTGGTGTGATAGAGAGTGAGACGGGATAGTCCTGGGGCGGCGGAGGAACCTGAGACGCTTCTGTTTGTGAAGTTGCCAGTTCTAGATTTCTACTTCCGCCGGGGCCTCTCCACCTTGTGCTGTCTTGGGTCTAACTTAAAAGTTTCACGGAAGAAATGAGTGGGGTTGAAAGAGGCCCACCTAGTTTTTCGTTGAGGCTCTGCTGTCCATCTGGAAGAGAAAGCCTCAAACTCGTGTCTTCAGCGAATGCGAATTCTAGTTTTCGTTTATAAAAACACTTCCAAGGTTTTAGAATTTGCATTTATACCATAGCCTGTGGATATGGCATTACCACCACAAAAGTCTTACATACGGGTACCACCCTCTCGGAAGGAACCTAAACATCAACTTCCCTTGAATCCTAAGAGGAGGCCTTCACTTTTCAACATCCATAAGACCGAATGCAATTCATTCTGTTTCATTTTCATAGAACTCTTGGTCAGAGAATCTTAACTCCTTTCTTAATCTTCTGGACCGTTTATAATAATTAAGTACATTGATATCAACCCTTACATTCTTGGCGAAATAATAGAAAGTACTGAGTTAAAATCTGTTCACGAGGGAGGCCATACTTGAATTTAGAGTTAACAATTGAACACATTTCTTCCTGTTAGTCTTGGCATTGGGAATTTCTAAACCTCTAGAATCGTTAAGTGTTACTTTTGATTTGCCTTTAGGAATAACATAAGTGGGAATATAAAGTATGGGGGCGTTGAATAGAAATTTCAAACTATCTGTTTACATGGGTATAAGTTGAATTGTTTAGAAATAATTAGTATATTTGATAAGTTATTTCTCAAACGTCAGTGAACACATCTTTTGCAGTTTTGCAAGATAACTTTATCTCAGAGTTAACGGGTTGATTCAGAATCACAGAGGACTGAAATGGCTAAAACATCTAAAGATGTCTACATTCAGATATTTTAGTTGAAACACTACTTAATGGACCAAGATCATTAATAAGCTTTGTATGTTGAACTCCTCTTTAGTTTGTAATTCTTATATTAATTTTAAAGGAAAAATAACAATACATACGTAAAAAAGACAAAACTGTTCACTTTGACTTTGTAAAATTCTCATTTAATTTTAAAAAGGTATTTTTTTCATTTTTTCTCTAGGGGCTTGAATTGCAGTTACTTCTATGCATACTTTGTAATTTAGACAGGAATCGAGAAACTCACACTTTCTACATCCTGATTAATGTTGTATCAATAAAAATAAATTATTGTAAACAGAACCCTTTTATTCTAAGTATACTGCATAGAGATATCTGTAACCTAATCTGATGCTCTTGGGGAATGAGAATTGCCTGTATGCCTAAGCAAGCAACAGCCTTCAAATACAGCCTTTAAAAATTTTTCAGTTTCTGTAATACTTCCGTTTTAAAGTAAATTTGTGTGGTGGAAAAAAATAGGACAGAATGCAAGAGTGTATTTATATCTCCTTCGTTTGAGAAGTACTTGATCTTGAAGATAAAATAAAACTCAGAATGATACTCTTCCCCAAGAGAGCTAGTTACCTATGTTTTTACTTAATAATTTTGGGTGTTTAAATTACTTTTTTATTTTCTGGAGATGCTTTACACTTAGTTTTAACCTGAAATTTTTCTTTGTTCAAAAGTAAATAAGTACTTCAGATTTATGAGTAGATTTCATTACAAGTGCTTCTAACCTAGTTTTGGTTTTTATTCAATAGATAATGGTATTAAAGGTACTTGTATCTTGAAAGACTCTTAGAGAAGTTTTCACAACCTATGGGAAATTATAGTTTTGCTCTGTATAGTGACAAATTTGCTTCATAAAATTTCCTTATACTGTAGAAAAGTAGAGGCATACTTTACTTCTATATATGAAATATGAATAGACTTCAATAGACTAGTAAAAATAAGTTCGTTTGTTTTTTACTCCTTAAGAGCAGTGATAAATAGTATTTTTAAATTAACCTGAAATTTTTACCGGTACAAGGTTTGTTCTATTATTACATATTTAAAAACAAAACTTTCCCTGTGCTTGCTTGAATAGGCATTGAGGACAGCTTATGCAAATAGTGATACAGTCTTAGGAAAAGATACTACTAAATAAGATTTTGTTTGTTGCTTAGACCTCTGGTAGATTTTGTAACACAAAGAAGCAAAAGAAACCAAGGTACTAGGTAGGGCAGTTTTACAGAGTTAATGTGAGCTGCACTATAATTTTTGAATATAATTACATACAATATTGATATCAAGGAAGGGATCTAGTGCTATGATAGGAATCATTTTGGTTGATGATACAGGTGATGGTTCCTCCTTACTAAGGTTAATTTCTACCTGTGATGCTTAAACAGGAATTTCATTGTGACTTTCACTAGATATTTTGAATAAGCTTTAACATTGATGTCTGTTATAGAGAGTCTGCCTTTGAAAAGAAATAGAATGGACATTAGGGTTTTCACTTTTTAAAATTACAATTTTTACCTTGATTTTTTACCTTGATTTTACAAAGAGGAATTTCAATTTTTACCTGATTTTAACCTTTCCACATTCTAAATACTGTATATATTTTTTCTTCTTGCTTTAGTTTTTCTGTTTGGCATCCTCTTTTGAACTCTTAAAATTCCTGTCTATGACAGGTCATGCTCATATGGCTTGTTCATTTATTTACTTTGTCTATACTGTTAGGGATAACCTGGAAAAATAGTTCCTATTATGTTTTTCTAACAGCTTGTTCTCTGAGATGTAGATGCACATCTCTTGGCATATCACTTGGAGGTACACTCAATTATGAAGTAATAAAATGGCTTAAGTGGTTTTTTTTTTGATAATATAGCTTATTATAATATGGAAATATAAAATAAGTTATGTAGGAAAAAATTTCCCTTTTCTGGACATATTTGATGTATATGCTTACACTTGGGATCTATTTAGATGTAGGTAGATATTTTGGACAACTGTATTTGCTACTTACCCTGAAAGCTTTTGTTTTTGTTTTTTTGCTTTCATATATGTTTATGTGAGTGGGTAGGGGTACTTTTACTACCACGTCTCTGTTTGACAAACTTCTTATTCGTCAAAACTCTACTGTAGTGTCATTTTTTAAATGAAACTTTTCCTGAGCCCCCAAATCCTTTTGTTGTGCTGCTTTTAGTCTTTAAGCTTATATAATTAAAAGTGTCATGCTGCATTGTAACCTACTGTCCATCCCTACCATCTACCATAACCTCCAGTGGACCTTAAGCACCTTCCTACCTAAGAGGTAGGGTTATGTCTTTATGTTTGCATTTCTAGTACCTTCTGTAGTGCATAGTACTTAGTAGGTTGTCAGTAAAGGTTATCATTAAACTGAACTGGTGCCAGATTGTCATTTGACTCCATGCTTTCAGGGTACTGTTTCCCGGTCCATAGACCAGAAATACTGTATTGGAAAAGGGGATGGGAAGAAGAACATCCTGTATTATTTTGCTTCCTTGAATTTTTTTTCCTATAGTTTTGCATCCTAATTACCTATGGGAGGCTAGATAACTAGCTTCTTAGAGAAATGTATGTAGAGTAAGTGTAGGAAAGGGAAGGATAGTAATAAAGTGCCTCTGGTGACGTGTTTCCGTATTTTTTGCTGTATTTTGTATGGCTAAGGTCACTGGTTGAAAGATATTTTGAGTAGACAGTCCCAGACCTATGATGGTTAATTTTACAATTTTTTGATGTTATGATGATACAAAAGTGATACTCATTCAACAGAAACTGTACTTCAAATTTTGATATTTTTTTCTCTAGGCCAGCAATTTTCTGTACAATACTCTGTCGTGATACTGGGCAGAGGCAGCCACTCACAGCTCCCAGTTAGCCATGCTATCATAAGGGTGAATAAACAGTACACCTGAAACCATTCTGTCTCCATATAACCATTTTTTTTCACTTTTAGTACAATATTCAATAGATTGCATGAGATTTTCAGTACATTTAAAAGAGGCTTTGTGGTATTTTGTCCAAGTGTAGGCTAATATCGTGTTCTGAGCACATTTAACTTAGGCTAGACTAAGCTACAGCATTCAGTAGGTTATATATATTAAATACATTTTCAGCGTAACGATATTTTCAGCTTAGGATGGGTTTATCAGGATGTAACACCATCATTAGTTGAAGAGGATCTGTATTTTTATTTACACAGTAATATATACTTAACCATTGCTTAACCAGGAACTCCTATTGGATTTGGGCTTTTTGCAGTTAGATTCTGTCACCCTGCTCCACCCCCCCCCCCCCTTCCCCCAACCTTTTTTTACTCCTAATGCTTGTCCCAAAGCTTAGGAGTTCTTCAGTTCAAATACCATTCTCCTTATGAAAATTAGTTAAGATGACTTAATGTAGTCTAAAACCTTTAGTTTCTGAAACTAATTTTTCATGGTGACTAATTCCAATTGAAATTGGGAACTAACTGTGGTCTTTATTGATCTATCTTGTTTTCCAACATTTTGCAGCAGAAATGTTAATGTATTTGATTATTTATGCTGTCTATGCCACTCTGGGAGGTATTTGGTCATAAATGATACATGTACTGTTTTATCTTTTTAAAACCTGAAAAATTCCAATTCTGAGAAACAGCCTTAGAGGGTTTGAATAAGAGATTATACACTTGTTTTGTGTCCATTTTTTGAGATGTAAAAATCAAAGCAGAGTAAATGGTACTCTTGAATTACATTTAGTGGAGGTGCTAACATTTGACTTAAAATTTTAGAAATCTTTTTTTATGTTTCATTTGCTGTATATTTGCCACAGAGTTTTTAATGATTGAAAACTGAAGATACAGAGAGAGGGTATATATTTTTTAAAAGATAATTTGATCCAGTACTCAGGACAGCAGTCCTTTCTCTGCTTTTACTGAATTGAAATGTCTTTCCTTATATTGAAAGTAGATGAGAGTCCCACTTAGTAATTTTTTACTCTGCCAAGGAATGATAAAATAAGCAAGAGAAAATTATATGTCCTGGCAGTTTAGGTAACAATGAGTAGACTTGCTTTTTTCCAAACATATCAATATGCCATTTTTCCATTTATGTATTTGGATGTTGAAACATAACTCCATTTTGTATCCACATCCTGACAGAATGTAATGATTGATTATGTAATACAATGTGTTTGGGAGAGGAACATTTGGTTTTGTGTCATATTTGGCAGGAATGTGTTTTTGTGTTACTTTTTACATTGTAAATTATGTTTATCCTTCAAATTTTGTATTTAATTTTCTCTTTGTAAAAGTTTTTGTGAGATTGGTATCATAACAGTATTCAATAATTAATGCCATTCAAAGGACCTGATTCCTTTTGAGTTAATTTTATTGCTTAATATTTTAAAAAGTGGTTTACAGCTTGCAAAGCACTTTCATATACATTATTTCAAGTTTGTATATGCATACGTACATATATATTATATATATATATGTGTATACATACATATGTATGTATTTATAATCTCTGTACCCATTGTGGGGCTCAGATTCACAACCCCAAGATCAAGAGTTGTGTGCACTTCCAACTGAACCAGCCAGGCTACCCCGTTATCTCAATTTTACATGGTTGTCATTTTGATGTTTACTTTTTAAATAAGTTATATATATTGGTTAACCTTTTTTTTTTTTTTTTTTTTGAGAGAGTGAGTGGGTGATGTACAGAGGATGAGGGAGAGAGAATTTTTTTTCATATTTTTTTAATGTTTATTCATTTTTGAGAGAGACACAAAGTGCAAATAGTGGGGGGCAGGGCAGAGAGAGAGGGGGAGACACAGAATCTGAAGCAGGCTCCAGGCCCCGAGCGGTCAGCACAGAGCCTGATGCAGGGGTTGCACCCATGAATCATGAGATCATAACCTGAGCCGAAGTTGACTGCCCAAGCCCAACCGACTGGGTCTGAGCCACCCAGGCGCGCCCCCTGGGGAGAGAGAATCTTAAGCAGGCTCCACACCCAGATTGGAGCCTGAAGCTGGAAGCAGGGCTCCTCAATCCCACAACTGATCCCATGACCTGGAGAGCATTACCTGAGCCAAAATAGGGTCTAGAAGCCCAACTGACTGAGCCACCCAGGCGCCCCTTAAATAAACTTATATTTTAATATTAATATAAAGATAGAACAATCAAGCTGTTTTGATTAGTATTAAAATTAGTAATTGGGAATTATAAAGACCATTTTATTCTTAGACTGGACACAGCATCTAATATATTTCTCAATGTTACTCTAGCTTAATTTATCAAATTAAGTATGTATAAGTGGAAGGTTTATTTTTGTTTTTAATTGGTCATCTTGCAGATTTAGGGTAATATAGGAATTTGAAAGAGAAGTAGGAAATTTTTTGTTTTAAGCTTGACTTTGGCAAAATAAAACAGCTCACATTTTTAAGCATTATCATCATATTTATCAAGAAATGCCAAAGCTTTAAATAATACTGTGTTATAATAAGAGTAGGTAATTTTGTATCACACTGATGCCACATTTTATAAATTTATTTATTGCACATTTATTTTGCAAGGACATAATGTGCTGAGCAGATATGTCTTGAGCTTTGCCTTGATTTACTAGGGCAAAAAATAGTGCTTTGGGGTGTAGTTTTTTTTTTTTTTTTTCTTTTAATGTCTGTTTATTTTGAGAGAGAGAACACAAGCAAGGGAGGGGCAGGAGAGGGAGAGACAGAGAGAGAATCCCAGCCAGGCTCTGTGCTGTAGGCGCGGAGCTGGATGCAGGGCTCAAACCCACAAACCAGGAGGTTACGACGTGAGCTGAAATCAAGAGTCAGACTCTCAACCTACTGAGCCACCCAGGCACCCCAGGGGGAGTTTTTATAATTTTATTTGAGTGAGCATGTCTGTCCTTAAGAGTAGAAAAAAATTAGACCTATAACCTTTTTTCTAATTTGTGTCCACTTATGAGAAATGTGGATATATTCGTAGACCTTTCAACCCAAGCTTTGATGTCTATAGCAAAACCATTAAATCTGGCAGCAGAAACAGCCTCCAAAGTGTTTAAATTCGATGTAAGATGTACTTTTTCTTTTTAAGTTTGTTTATTTTGGGAGAGAGAATACGAGCCGGTGAGGGGCAGAGAGAGAGGGAAAGAGAGAATCCCAAGCAGGCTCCACACTGTCAGAACTCGATGAGGGACTCGGACTCAAGAACCGTGAGATCATGACCTGAGCTGAAATCAAGAGTCAGACGCTTAATGGGCTGAGCCACCCAAGGGCCCCATTTTTTTTTAAATTTTATTTATTTGTGCCGGGGGCGGGGGGGGGGGGTTGGGAGGGGCAAGCAGGAGAGGGGTAGAGAGAGGGAGACAACAGAATCTGAAGCAGGCTCCTGGCTCCAAGCTGTTAGCACAGAGCCTGACATTGAGCTCAAGCCCATGAACCATGAGATCATGACCTGAGCTAGAGTCAGATGCTTAACCAACTGAGCCACCCAGGAGCCCCTTCAAATGTACTTTTGTATTCTTTGTGTGTATATATCACGTATCCTAAATAGACATATATATATATATACATATATATATATATAAAACAATTGTAGTCCAGTGCTTCAGGGAATCTGACCTTTGCCTACTCTTTAAGTATTTCAGAGCATAGTTTGAAAACCACTGGACTTGATCTCTAAAGTCACTTCCAACCTAAAATTCAGCATTCTTAGAAAGTCAAGAATTTTTATCTCTTTGCAGATACGGAATTCATAGAATTTACTTGTTTTTGAGTAACATTTGGATAAAAATTATTTAAGTTTAAATTTCAGGTTCTAGGTGATTGAATGTTAGCATCATAGATATTTTGTAGATAAATTCTTTAATAATTTGAGTGTTTATTCTCTTCTAGACATTGCTGTAGCTCTGGGTATGTATGGTAGTGAACAAGACAAGTTTCTGCCTTAATGGAGCTAACATCTTAGAGGGGGAGACAGAAAATAAAAAGGTAAATAATTTCAGATAGTAGTAATTGTGATAAAGAGAATAAAGAGGTTAGATAAGGGTATAGCAATTGATTAGGGATGAAAGAAGGGGACCAATTTAAGTAGGGTGATGAAGGAAGGTCTTTTTGTCTGGAGGTAACATTTGAACAGTAGCTAAAAATAAGGGAAAGCCATTAAAAAATTTAAGTGATTGGTTTCCCAGGCAGAAAGAACAGAGGGCCCAAGATGGGGTCAAGTTTTGCTTGTTTCCTGATAACCAGAAATTTCATAAACAGTTACTTAGTGCCTTCAGCATAAATAGGGATAAAGCCTAAAAGGAAAAAGATGATTAAGATGGTCTTTGTTTTTCAACCATGAAAATGTTGTGGTGGACCCAAAACTTGTATTAAATTTTATAGCAAGCTATAGGGAAAGAGGGATTATTTTTTATTAAGAGGCCATGGTAATGTTTTCTGGATTAGGTGGAATTGGGAGTCTGTCTATATTAGTGGACAATTATAAAGGGGAAGAAATTTTAAACTGTATTAGCATAGAAAAATGCTTTAAGAGTTTTCAGTTTTGCAAGGTTGTACCTAGTATATTTTTCTTAGAAATTCATTAGTAATGGTTTTCATGTTTAATCAGATTTTCTTGTATGGTTCAGTACACTGCCATGCACTGTTATAAGTGCTACTGAGTAATTCAAGTTCATTTTTTATGGTGCATGTTGTGGATACAAGTTAGAATAGAGTAACATTATTTGAGGGAATTAATCAAAGAGGAGATAATTTGATTTGGGTTCTGAAGGGTGATTTGGGGTTCTCTAGGTGGGATAGGGTACACAGCATTGCGAATACAGAAAGCCTGGGAGAATATGAGGATTTGGAGAATGGCACAGTAACCTCAGGAGAAGTTGGATGAAGGAATGAACTTTTTACATGATGGGGAATAATTTACCATTTTTTTAAAACAATGCTCTTGATAATCAGATTTGTGCTTCAGGGGGGCATTGTAGGTTTCACAGTCAAATTATAATTAAAATTACGATTTGATGGTGTGAAATTTTTGAAGGAATATATTTTCTTCAGTAGAAAAATTGAGTATTTTGAATTCATACTGGCAGGATTTTTTATTAGGAACCATATGACTGAATGGAGTGCCTGGGTGGCTCAGTCTGTTGGGCATCTGATTCTTCATTTCTTCGGCTCAGGTCATGATCTCACAGCTGTGAGATTGAGCCCTGCCTGGGGCTCCACACTGGGCATGGAGCCTACCTAAGATTCTCTCCGTCTTTCCCTCTGCTCCTCTCCCCAGCTTGCACACACCCTCTCTAACCTAAACTAAAAAAAAAAAAAAACAAACAAAAAACAAAAAAAACAACACACCAGAAAAACAAAACAAAACTGTATGAAACTCTTTTAAGTTTCTACCAGAGAACTTTATATATATATAAGCCAATACATATAAGCCAAAAGTTAAAAGTTTTAGTGGATGAAATTTGTTATATGTGTTTTAGGGCAGACAAAGTTTAAGTGTTATTTGACATTATTTGCAGGCATGAGATTTAACATTACTTAGATAAATTAGAATAAACCAAAACTTCTGAATTAGCGATATAATTATTCATAGGAGCGGATACCTATACAGGTATCGCCTGCTTTTCAAAAGTTCACGTTATGCCTCTTTGCTTTTATGAGATACTTATGTTAGTACCTGTTTTCCCTAACAGAAAGATGAGGGTTTTTGCTCTATGAAAAAAGGTAGAAAATGAAAGTCGCATTTAGTGTTTGTTTTATAATGAGTCTCTCAGTGTGTACTGGAGCAGCAAGAGGAACCGCAAGAAGTATAGTTCCTTCTTGGGAACTACACTTAGCATCTCAGCATCAAGCCGCCGTAGTTTTGAACTGTGTCTGTGGGCATCTGTGCTTCATCTTAAATTTATTTTCTGCATTGGTTAGCAAGAGGTATCCTAAGGTTTCAGCAAAGCCTGAGAAAAGTTTTTTGGGAGTCTGTGGGAATGTTCAAAACATTTTCCATATTGGGGCACCTGGGTGGCTCGAGTTGGTTAAGCATCCGACTTCTGCTCACGTCATGATCTCACGGTTTGTGAGTTCAGGCCCCACATCAGGCTGTCAATGCAGAGCTCACTTTGCATCCTCTGTCCCCTTCTCTCTCTGCCTCTCCCCCTTTTGAGTGCATGCATGTGCTCTCGCTCACTCTCTCAAAAAGAAATAAACATTAAAAGAAATTTTTCCATATAAGCCAATGGTAATTGTTTCGTTTTACTAAAAGGTTTCATAGAAGTGCTTTACTTTTGAACAGTGGAGAAACCTGTGTTATGTTACTACAAGTGCTTATTTTACAATGCTTAGATGTGTGTTTGTGTAATTCAAAATATTACATGTGACAGTTATGCACTTATTTTAGATTGTTGGCATTATTTACTAATTCTGAAATGCAGGGGGGACAAAAGCCCAAATGTGTGTTTTCAAATAGAATTCCTTAAGAATGCAGTTTGAGCAAATTAATACTTTGATAGTATGCATCATATGTCATTTTTTCGTAGGGGAAGTTAATGGATTTCCATTGTGACTTGTAGCTGCCCAAGTTGCCTAATTGTCTGTTGAGTTCATTTTTGGCTGAATAAGATGGAACTGATTATAACTCCTATTAAATTGTGCTGGAATTTTACATGATCACTATTCTATCTCTTTTAATTAGTTCTGTAACTTATCCTCCCTAAACTTCAGTTTTCTCATTTGAAAAAATGTGGATAGGTAGATTAGATGTAAGGGATAAAGGCTCTTGTGGGTTTTTTTGTTTTTGCTTTTGTTTTTCGTAGGGGGTTGCTATGTAAAGATGAGATTCTGTGGCAAATGAGAATTAGCCACAGTTTTTTCAGAGTGCATTATGCTCTTTTCTGTATCAAATTTGTAAATGTAAACAAGGAAGATGCAGTTTTGTTCCTAAGAGTCTATGTATGTTTTTCCTGCCAGGAATTTTGCTTAGATGTGTTAAGTATTTTGTGTAGTATTTTGAGTAACATAAATACATCTTAACATTGCTCTATCTGAAGCTCTTGGCGTGGTATATGGCATATAATAGGTAGGCATTTGGTAATTCCTTTGATAAACGGGTAGATCTAATAGAACGTTAGTTTAGGGCTCAGACTTGTGTCTACCACTTACAACCTGAATTATGTCAAGTTACCTATAGCAAGTTACTTCTCTTTGCCTCAGTTTCTATATCTTTAAAATGAATCAAGTGTATTAGAATCACGTAGAACATCTGACAGATTTATAAAGGTATTGGTTTATATCTCTTTCCTTTTTTGCAGAGTACATATTCCAGAATCTTGGAGGAAATTCAGAGGGAATACTTAACATAGAAGTTACAATTTATTTTTTGAAAGTTGAGAAAGTCAGGTCATTTATTTACTTTTGAGTATGTGCTCACCTTTAACAGAGAGATAATACATTGTATTGGAAAGACTACCATACTTGGATTCAGAAAATGGTTCCAGTCTGGGTTCCATGAATTTATTAGCCATGTGCTTGGATAAATCAATTAATACTGAAGAGCCTTAGTTTTTTAGTCATTTATACTTTCTAATGTTCCTAATGAGAATTGAGATAAAGAGAACGTTTGGTTAATTGTAAAGTAATGTTAAAGTGTTATGGTGATGATTCCTGATTATTAATGGTTGTGATGCAACTAGTAGTTTTAAGTTGTGTGATTCATTCATTCATTTTATTTTACCATGTGGTGCTACTGCATTCATATGGTTTTCCCTTTATTTTTATGTGATTGAATATCTGGCTTATTGGATTTTGGGGAGGAGGGAGCATGGAGAGTGTTCATCATAGTAGGCAAGTTAATACTTGGATATTTTTGCATGTGGAAGTCCTGATTCTTTCTTTCTCTAATATATGGCAGGGAGTCTACCTCATGTTCATTTCCTCTTCATTAAGGATGAAAGATGGTGAATGTTCTTTGGGTTATTCCCATTGTTTGTAACTGTATTTGTGTCCTTTATTACTGTTAGTCAAACATTTTTATGATCATCGTGCCTATTTTCCTTGCAAATGAAATTCATTTGTAATTTACAGTTAGAGAATTGAGAATGTCAGTGCAATAGTTTGAAACTATTGTGTATTCTTTATGTAATGTATATGAATAACTTTTACTGTTTTTTTTTTAATCCTTAAATCTGTAAGATCTCTTGGGTACTGAGCCCTTTGAAGCATTAAATACCATATAAGGAAAGCAGCACTAAGTAGTTGCAGTAGCAGAGTAAGGAAAGTGAATCACAGAGTAATGAAATTTGGAAAATGATTGTTGTTCATTGAAGGGAAAGGCATTGCTTTTACTGTCACCCTTGTAAAATTGGAGTTAACTAAGAGTAGCTAGAAAATTCATTTTTCACAATAGTCTATATCCTAAAGTGTATAGTTAAATGGCTTTTATTTTTAATCATATATGCCAGCCTTGGCAAACAGTACATGCTGAAATTTCAAGATATGGCAAAGATACGTGTTTTTGATTCTACAAAATTAAACTTTCAGTTTTAACACTATTTCAGAAATAGTTATCTTTACTTCTGATTTATCAATTTGCTCAGAAAAAGAGCAGTTAAGGGGCACCTGGGTGGCGCAGTCGGTTAAGCGTCCGACTTCAGCCAGGTCACGATCTCGCGGTCCGTGAGTTCGAGCCCCGCGTCGGGCTCTGGGCTCATGGCTCAGAGCCTGGAGCCTGTTTCCGATTCTGTGTCTCCTTCTCTCTCTGCCCCTCCCCCGTTCATGCTCTGTCTCTCTCTGTCCCCCCCAAAAAATAAATAAACGTTGAAAAAAAATTTAAAAAAAAAAGAAAAAGAGCAGTTAAATTCTCTTGATTTCTAACATTATTCCAATTAACATATTAAGAAATTGAACTTTATTTAATTTTATTTTGAGAGAGAGAAGGTGCAGGTGAGCAAGGGGCAGAGAGAGAGAGGGAATCCCAGGAGGGACAAAGGGGAGGGGAGGGGAGAGAGAGATCACCCAAAGCGGGGCTCAAGCTCACCCTGTGTGGGAGTGGAACTCACAAACTGAGATCATGACCTGCGCTGAAGTCAGATGCTTGACGACTGAGCCACCCAGGCATCTTTGAGAAGTTGAACGGTTTTTAAAGAGAAGACTTTTGTAATAGAAATGACTTTCCTTAAATTTTTTAATGTTTAGTTTTGAGAGAGTGTGAGCAGGGAGAGGCAGAAAGAGATGGGGGGCAGAGGATCTGAAGTGGGCTCTGCTCTGGCAGGCTGACAGCAGCGAGCCCCTGCAGGGCTCGAACTCACAAACAGTGAGATCCTGTCTGAGCCGAAGTCAGATGCTCAACCGACTGAGCCATCCAGGTGCCCAAAATGATTTCCTTATAACTTACTTGTTTTATAAGTTTGGATTCTTGAATATAGATGTTCATTATTGCAGCATACCCAGGAAGTAATACTATTATTTTAAATTTTTATGTGAAGCAAATAGAATATGAGAGGTCATGTGCTAAGTAAGGCCTGTGGTAAAAACTAAAATAGCAATACTTACAGGAAAGTGGAAAATAAAGCTGAGAAAAAGAAGAAAACAAAAGTTAGTTGGTAATCTTGCACGCCAGAGAACTGTTAACCTGGGCAGAGTATGTGTATGTAATCACTTTGATTGATTACCAAAGTGATACAGGGTGATGTGGAAAATGTAGAAAATGCTGGAAAGTATGAAAGAAGAAGAATGTCTAGGGACAACCACTGTTCTTTTTTTGTAATAGAGAAATTGGGCTATACTTACTGATTTATAACTTGTGTCTTTAAAAACAAAAGCTGAAAAAGCATTTTTCAGCATCATTCAGTATTTATCCAAAACATGATTCCTGGGGTGCCTGAGTGGCTCAGTCGGTTAAGTGTCCAACTTTGGCTCAGGTCATGATCTCATGGTTTGTGGTTTCAAGCCCCACATCGGGCTCTTTGCTGACAGCTCAGAGCCTGGAGTCTGCTTCGGATTCTGTGTCTCCCTCTCTCTCTGCCCCTCCCCCATCATGCTCTCTGTGTCTCTCTCTCTCTCTCTCTCAAAAATGAATAAACAATTAAAAAAAATAAAAAAAAAAAACAACAACATGATTCCTTATGGCCAGAGCGTAACTGACTTAATTCCTTATTATTGAACATTTAATTTTATTTTGATTTTTCACTTTTATAAATAGCACTGTGGTGAACATTTTTTTACCTGAATTTTTGTACATTTTATTTCAGTTTTTAAAATGTTTACTTATTTTGAGAGAGAGAGAATCCCAAACAGGTTCCCTGTTAGTGCAGAGCCTGAGGAGCAGCTCAAACCCAGGAACTGTGAGGTCATGACCTGAGCCAAAATCAAGATTTGGACGCTTAACCAGTTGAGCCAGCCAGACACCCCTGTTTGCACATTTTAATATTTCTTTAGAAAATGTTTATAGAAGTACAATTATTATTTTTAAAGTATTAGAGGTAGCTCCAATACTTGAAATTTACTTTTTAAGCTTTATTATCCTCTCCTGTGAAGTAGGTGTAATATTGATACTTAACCTTATAGAATTGTTAGGAGTGAATGACAGTAGGACTTTCATAAGTAGACTCCCCTTCCTGTAGCATTTACCATATAGTCATTATTTTAACAATTTTGTCTTTCATTCTACCACTAGATCTTGAGTAAGGATTGAGTCAGCTTTGCTCTCTGATGTGTATTTGAAACCTTGCGTAGGGCCTGACAGATAAATTGTTGAATGTTTGAAAAGCTATTTTCCAAAGCTTTTAATATTTACTTTTTTTCTTAGAACAACCTTGTGTCAGTTTTCATTCTTACCAGCTATGTGTGAATTGTCTTCTTAATTTTTTTGTTAATGACACTGAGTGTGGTTGTGTAAAAAAATATTGTCCTAAAATTGGAAGGTATAAACTTAGAGTTTTAGAAATTTGTATTTTTTTTCCAAAGTGCTTTACATGTTTTCTGTTCATAACTTTCATTCTCAATACTAAGAATAAAAATAAGAGTAAAATAATAAAGGGTTATAATCCTGTTTTTGGTCCTCTCCCAAGCATCATTTTATATATCCTGGGAGAAAAGCAAATCATATTTAATACCACACAAATATGAAGAGAAGTTAACGTATTGAAGTTCTGTACCAAAATTGACCACAAAGTGGTTTAAACTGGATATACTAATAATGTAAAAGTTTAAGAGGAGTTTTGCCTAATTTAATATGCTGTATCAACAGTAAAAATGTGGCTAAGATGTTATGTTAAATGCAAAAAATAAGATTGTGTTTTTACCATTAAGCTTATTTTGTCCGGAGGGCTTCAATTTGATATCCATGGGTGAATTTGAAAAGAACAAGTGGTTTGGTAGTGGGGGTTAGGCAAAGTAACATTTAAGTACTGTATTAGATATTCTGTATGTTACTCATTCTATTTATTCATCTGGCATCTATTATGTACCAGGTGCTGTTCTAAGAGAATATAGAGTGGAAGCTCCTGGATGGCTTATTCAGTTAAGATCTCAGGGTCTGAGTTCAAGTTCCATGTTGGGCTCTGTGCTGGCAATGAAGCCTACTTAAAAAAAGAATGAGAGAAGGGTGCCTGGGTGGCTCAGTCTGTTAGCGTCTGCCTCTTGATTTTGGCTCCGGTCATGGTCTCATGGTTCATGGGATTGAGCTCCATGCTCTGTGTTGACAGTACGGAGACTGCTTGGGATTCTCTCTCCCTCTCTCTTTGCCCCTCCCCCGCTCACACACTCTTTCTCTCTCAAAATAAATAAACTGAAAACAAAAAAGATACAGGGTACAAAATAAGAGATAAAGCATGATGTGCCAGATGGTGGTAGGGGTGTGGAGAAAAAGAGACCAAGGGAGTATGAAGTTTGTATGGGATGCAGATTTAAATTGTCAGGTCACAGAAATCCTCCCCTAGAAGGTGACAACCCTGTGGTGAGGGAGCAGTTCTCTGCATATCCAAGAGAAAGAAGTTCCAGAAGGGACAACAACCAAGAGCAAATGCCCTGAGAAAGGATGTCTTATTTAAAAAAAAATTTTTTTTAATGTGTATTTGTATTTGAAAGCGAGAGAGACAGAGCATGAGTTGGGAAGGGGCAGAGAGAGAAGGAGACACAGAATCCTAAGCAAACTCCAGGCTCTGAGCTGTTAGCGCAGAGTCTGATGCAGGGCTCAAACCCACGAAATGTGAGATCATGACCTGAGCCACCCAGGCGTCCCTAGAAGGGATGTCTTATGACTGAAAAGTTGCAAGGAAGTCTGTGTGGCTGGAATACAGTGGGAAAGGGGGAGAATGGTAGGCAGGTGGGTCCAGAATAGATAGGGGGAGAGAGGCAAGTCAGGAAAGATTTTGTAAGCCATCAAAAGGACTTTGGCTTTTACTCTGAGTAAAATGATCCTCTGTATAATCTTCATAATTATTACATAGTTGATTGAATTCTACCCATTGTACCGTTGAATAAATAAAGGTTCTGTAGGGTAGCCTGTAGTTAACTTCTTCAAGGTTATATAGCTAATGAGTGGCAGAACTAAGATACGAACTTAGGTCTTTGACTTCAAAGTTTATGGCTATTTCCTTACACTATCATTCTTGCCCTAGCATACTTCTAGAGGCTTTCACTTTTTTTTTCCCCCCTTAAGCCAGGATTTATAGTGAAGCCAGGGTGAGTGTCCATGCATGTGTGTGTGACTCAGAAAACAGTTCCCTTACTGCAAAATATATTCAGATTCTTTGTATTATGTTGTAAACGATGACTTTAAACATGCTAGTTTTAAAATGCTCTGTATTGGGGCGCCTGGGTGGCGCAGTCGGTTAAGCGTCCGACTTCAGCCAGGTCACGATCTCGCGGTCCGTGGGTTCGAGCCCCGCGTCAGGCTCTGGGCTGATGGCTCAGAGCCTGGAGCCTGTTTCCGATTCTGTGTCTCCCTCTCTCTCTGCCCCTCCCCCGTTCATGCTCTGTCTCTCTCTGTCCCAAAAATAGATAAACGTTGAAAAAAAAAAAAAATAAAATAAAATGCTCTGTATTGATTTCATGGCCCACTGTTGGGAGTCCATAGTTTGAAAATCACCACACTGTTTTCTTAAAATGCCAGAAGTTCCAGATTTATCCAAGGCTCTGAATTATGCTGAGTGGCTGCTTTGATCCCTTAAGAAAAATCCTTATATCCATAGAAGTAGCTCTTGGGTTAGGAAGCAAGATGTACTGCAATTAGTATATTGTAAAAACATGTGTAACATTGGAAAATTCATGTATGATTTAAATTTTCTTGCTGAAAAACTACAACTTAGGAAACTTATGACTGAATTAATAAATCTTGTATTATGAAGACAGGGCAATTAAGACTAACAAGCTAATGCTGCTATTACTATTATTACTGATTTCTGTTGAATGTTTATTATACTAAGTATCTTTACTTGTTTACTTATTTATGCTTGAGATTTTTATTTATTTATTTTTAAAGTAATTTCTATACCCAACGTGGGGCTTGAAACTCACAACCCCAAGATCAGGAGTCTCATGCTCTACTGACTGAACCAGCCAGGTGCCCCAATACTTTTTTTTTTTAAAGCAATTTCATATGTTACTCAAATTTTTTAGGAAGTTTTTAAAAATACGTATATCTTCTATTAAGATTTTCTCTGAGCAAGGCCCATGATCATTTGATATCTACAGGAATAAGTACCATTTTTTAAGTGCCTTATTACTATTTTAATTTTTAAGTCAACTTTGTTAAGGAAACTTACATATTAAACAAGACATCCATTTACGTGTCCTTTGCAATGAGTTTTGACAAATTTATATACCTGAGTAAAAATCAATCACCACAATTCAAATAAAAACATTCGCATCACATCCAAAGTTCACTGTTCCAGGCAGTCCTCATTCATGGCCATAGGCAACCACCAGTCTGCTATCACTAGAGCTTAGAATTATTTTTTTAGAGGTTCAAACAAATGGAATTATACAGTGTGCATTTTTTTGTGTCTGACATCTTTCGCTCAGCATAACATTTTAAATTAATCAATATTGTTTCATGTGTCAATTATTCATTTCTTTTGGGTAGTATTTTGTTGTGCTATTGTAACAGGTGCCTAAAACATGTTTGTTGAATAAATGCATGTTTGGCACAGTAATATCCCTCCCTCCAGAATTTTGCTGCGTTTCTTTATAATGAGGATATTAAAATCTCTTCTAGACTGTGTGCATATGTTGCTAGACTTAACTTTGTGTGTACATATGTAAAGGGATGATTTAATAGTGAAAAATATTCAAGATTTAGAGCTAAATGACGCTGGCATGAGTCCTTGTTTTGTCACCCTATATGTTATGGGCAAGTTACTTAATTTTTATGAAGCTTAGTTTTCTCTTTTCTAAAATGAAAGCAATTATATTCACATGTAGTTGTTGAAGTATTAAAGAAGTATGTAAATATTGTGTGTAAAGCAAATATATTAGGCCTATAAAAATGGTAATGTAATTTAATAGTGATTTTTTTTGAGTGCTAGTGTCTGCTTTTTATCTACTGACAAAATCATGCCTACCTGTAGGGTTGCAGTTATTTATTTATTAATATTCATTAGTGGTTTGAAGAAACACATGTTTATGCCTATTAAAAATCTCATCTAGTAAAATTGATCACTTTTAGGTCTTGATTAGTTTACTTTTAGGTCACAAAATTGTAGGTTTCAGCTAATTAAAATTATAATTAAAGATAATTCATAAACTTTTTTTTACAGATTGAAAGGTTTAAGTGAAATATAAAGGTGAAAAGACAGCAGTAATTCTAATTCTTCATTATTGGTGGCTAATTATTTCAAAGAGTAGAATGATGGGGAGAAAGCAACCAGGAAACTAACATCTTTTTGAGTCAGGTTCTGTAGTAGTTGTTTTCCACATACCATTTATTCATTCAGCAAACTTTAATTTAATGCCTACTAGGTATTAGGACAAGCCTCATTGTGGGCTTTTAAAATTAATGCTTTTTTTTTTTAATCCCCTATTCAGGCTGTGCCTGGTATTTAAGTACTACATAAATGTTTGTATATTTGTTGAATGCATTAATACTTTTATTTGGCCTTGGAGTAGAAGAGAATTAATGTGGTTTTGAGGAGATTAAATCCGTAATGTGTGCTTGTGACCAGGAGATTTTTAACTTACCTAAATAACTAAAAGGTTATTAAAGTTTATATTTTGACCATAAACACTGATACGGCTTAAGTGACTTCTGATTATGCTTGTATCAAATTAGACTTGACTTTCAAATTAGACTTGAAAGAAAAAATTAAATGCTGGGGGAACAATAGTAGGCTTTATGCTTGTGTATGGTATATACAGAAAATTTAGAATAAGGATAATAAATTTTTAAGGGTATCTTTTGGCAGTTTATTTTTCACTAGAGAAACTTACTGTATGCCAGTGTGTTACTTTTTTTCTCAAATTTTACAGGTTAAGTCTAATTGATTTATTGTCTTATTGATAGCTGGTTAAACCAAACATGCTGTTGTAACCACACATTCAGTAAGAAAAGTTACTAGATGAAAACAGAAGAAAGAATGGCTTATTCTGAAAATATATAATATGGAAGAAAAGGAAGATAGAACTTAGTAGGACAAGTAGAAAGGGGTGATTAAATGACATTGTAAGTGATGATAAAGTGAGACAGGTAGTAAATTGTGCTTTTGAAGTTAAAAAAAATGAGTTGAATAAGATCCTTAAAAACTAGTATTTAGGGGCACCTGGGTGACTCAGTTGGTTGAGCATCTGACTCTTGGTTTCTGCTCAGGTCATGATTTTGCAGTTTTGCGGGTTTGAGCCCTATATCGGGCTCTGTGCTGACTGTATTGAGCCTCCTGGGGATATTTTCTCTCTTTCTCTCTCTCTCTCTCTCTCTCTCTCTCTCTCTCTCTCTCTCTCTCTCTCTCCCCCTCCCCCCCTCCCTCCCTCCCTCCCCCTTTCTCAGTCTCTCTCTCTCTCTCTCTCTCTGCCCCACCCCCCACTCACGCTGTCTCTGTCTCACAATAAATACACTTAAAAACTGATACTCAGTTTTTAGGCAGACTAGAAACGTTTTTCTAAGATTGATTGATTGATTGATATTTTAAAGAGAGAGAGGGAGCACTCATGCCTGTGTGAACAGGTGAGAGGGTCAGAGGGAGAGAGAATCTTATGCAAGTTCCACACTCACCCCTGACATGGGGTTTGATCCCACGACCCTGGGACCATGACCCAAGTCAAAACCAAGAATCATGTGAGCCACCCAGGTGCCCCGAGAAACATTTCATTTAGGCTTGTGGTTCTTAATCCTGAGCGCTTTACACCCCAAGGGGTCATTGAAGATAGGGGTGCATTTGTTATTTCAGTATTTCAAAGAAAGCAAATCCAATGAAACACTTTAATTTACTTTGAGACTGAATAGTCTAATTGTAATTACTGTTTTTGGATTTTCATAAAAAACATCAATTTTTGGTAATAGCAATCATCTGTAGAATCCCTTGTTGGTAGTTACATGTGTCTATAAAGGTAGAAAACCCATTTTATTTAATAAAAGCATAAATAGAAAAATATTTTTGAGCTCTTGTTGAACATGTAAACCTTTATATATATGAATATATAACTGAAATAACATCTCATCCTTCCACTGGCATATCAATTTTAATCTCAGAAACGTCATTCCCGATTACTTTTATCTGGTTCTATACGTTTTGCCATTCTTCACTGCAGTATCATATTACCATCTGGCTTAGCATTTTTCAGTATCACAGATCATTTGTGTTAATTATTTGTTAGGTAGGTGAAAATTCCATGAGAGCAGGTACTTTGCCTGCCTTATTTTTTTTTTGTAGTATCTTGTCTGTGTTTCTGCCTACCTAGAAGTGTTAACATTTGCACCAGCCAGGTATGATCTAGTTTTTCTGCTTCCTCTCCAGTACTTACTACTATGTTTTTTGTGAATGTTGCCAGTTCTAGTGAGTTTGATCTCATTGTGGTTTTAATTTGGGTTTCCCTAATGACTAATGGAAATGTTTCTCATTGTTAAAAAAATCCCATTGGGATTTTGATTGGCATTGTATTAATTGATCAATACAATAAATTTGAGGAGAGTTAACATCTTAATTATATTGGGTTTTCCAATCCTTAGACACAGTATGTCTCCCCATTTATCTTTGATTTGACTCATCAGTGTTTTTGTTTTAGTGTACAGATCCTGCACATATTTTGTTAGATTTATAAATAACATATCTCATATTTATACTTAATATCACATTTGGAGGAATTACTTGGAGCTATAATGGCTCTTACAAGCATATAGTAGTGGGATTTTTTTTTTTCATACATTGATCTTGTTTGTGACCTTGTAAAGTATAGTAGTGCTTTTTTGTAGATTGTTTTGCATATTTTACTCAGGTAATCCATTCCTCAAATAGGGAAGATTTCTTGTCTTTCCAATCTATGCCTTTTGTTTGTTTTCTTGCATCATTGCATTGCCTGGGTTATCCTTGCCTTATTAGCAAGGATATTATTAGCAAGAATTCAGTTGCCTTATTAGCAAGAATTCAGTTTTTCACCATTAAGTATAATGATGTAAGTTTGTCAAATTAAGGAAATTCTGTTCTGTTCCTGGTTCACAGAAAGTTTTCAGGACGAATGGATGTTCAATTTTGCAAAATAATTTTTCTGTCAGTTGATATGATCACTTGGTTCTTTTAGTCTATTAATATGGTAGATTTTATTGGTTGAAACTCTTTAATATTGTAATAGCTTTATTGTTAAAATTCACATACCATACTGTATAAACTCACCCATTTAAGATGTGAAATTCAGTGGTTCTTGGTATATTCACAGAGCTTCACAACCATTACCACAGTCAATTTGAGAAAATTTTTTATCACCCCAGAAAAAAATATTACACCCTTTAGCAGGCTGTCTTATTTCCTTCCAATCCCCACCCTCACCCAGCCTTAAGCAACCATGGATCTACTCTTTCTTTACTTTTGTTTGTCCTGAACATTTCATGTAAGTGGAATATGTGCTTTTTCATGAGTGGCTTCTTTCACTTGGCATAATGTTTTTAAAAATTGTACAAGTTGAAGCATTTATCTGTATTTTATTCCTATTACTGCTGAAGAATATTCCATCGTGTGGATATACATTTTATTTATATGCATTTATCAGTTGATGGACATCTGGGTTGTTTCTACTTTTTGGCTGTTTTGAATATGATGCTATGAACATTTCTGTACAACTTTTTGTGTGGCTGTATATTTTCATTTCCCTTGGTTACATACATTGTGTAATTGTGTGGTCATATGATAACACTAGGTTTATTTAACCTCTTGAATTGTTGACTGTTGTGGAGAGCAGCCCTACCATTTTACATCTTCACCAGCAGAATATGAGAATTTCAGTTTCTCCAGATCCTGGCCAACTGTTGTTCTTGTTTTGTTGTTTTTATTATAGCCATCATGTTGTGTATGATGTGGTATCTCATTGTGGTTTTCATTTACATTATCCTGGTGGTTAATTACCTTAACATTTAAAAAATATTTGTAATGTTTATTTGAGACCAGGTGAGAGAGTGAAAGCAGCAGAGGGGCAGATAGAGGGAGACACAGAATCTGAAGCGGGCTCCAGGTTCCTCACTGTCAGCCCAGAGCCTGATGCGGGACTCGAACTCACGAACTGTGAGATCATGACCTGAGCCGAAGTCGGACGCCTAACCGACTGAGCCACTCAGGCTCCCCCCTTAACATTTTTTTGAGTGTACATATTTGGTCACTTCTTTGGAGAAGTAACCTGATCAGATCCTTATCCTGTGTCTGTTTTTAGTTTGCCTTTTTATTAATGAGTTCTAAGATTTTTTAATATATTTTAGATGCCAATTCTTATTTATCATTTATTTTTAAATTTACATCCAAGTTAGCATATAATGCAGTAATGATCTCAGGAGTAGATTCCAGTGATCCATCCCCTAAGTATTACACCCAGTGCTTATCCCAACAAGTGTCTTCCTTAATGCCCCTTACCCATTTAGCCCATCCCCTCACCCACAACCCCTCTGGCAACCCTCAGTTTGTTCTCTGTATTTAAGAGTCCCTTTGAAACAGCACACCTGTATCCCTTGGATAAATACCTAGTAGTGCAATTGCTGGGTTGTAGTGTAGTTCTATTTTTAATTTTTTGAGGAACTTCATACTGTTTTACAGAGTGACTGCACCAGTTTGCTTTCTCACCAGCAGTGTAAAAGGGTTCCTCTTTCTCTGCATCCTCGCCAACATCTGTTGTTGCCTGAGTTGTTAATGTTAGCCATTCTGACAGGTGTGAGGTGGTATCTCATTGTGGTTTTGATTTGTATTTCCCTGATGATGAGTGATGTTGAGCATTTTTTTCATGTATCTGTTAGCCACCTGGATGTCTTCTTTGGAAAAGTTTCTATTCATATCTTTTGCCCATTTCTTCAGTGGATTATTTGTTTTTTGGCTGTTGAGTTTGATAAGGTCTTTATAGACTTTGGATACTAACCCTTTATCTGATATGTCATTTACAGATATCTCCTCCCATTCATTGGGTGCCTTTTAGTTTTGCTGATTGTTTCCTTTGCCATGCACAAGCTTTTTATTTTGATGAGGTCGCAATAGTTCATTTTTGCTTTTATTTCCCTTGCCCCTGGAGATGTGTTGAGTAAGAAGTTGCTGCGGCTGAGGTCAAAAAGGATTTTGCTTGCTTTCTCCTCGAGGATTTTGATGGCTTTCTGCCTCATATTTAGGTCTTTCATCCATTTTGAGTTCATTTTTGTGTATGTTGTAAGTAAGAAAGTGGTCCAGGTTCATTCTTCTGCGTGTCGCTGTCCAGTTTTCCCAGCACCACTTGCTGAAGAGACTGTCTATTCCATTGGGTATTCTTTCCTGCTTTGTCAAAGATTAGTTGGCCATACGTTTGAGGGTCCATTTCTGGGTTCTCTATTCTGTTCCATTGATCTGAGTGTCTGTTTTTGTGCCAGTATCATTACTGTCTTGATAGCTTTGTAATGCAGCTTGAAGTCCAGGATTGTGATGCTTTGGTTTTCTCTTTCATGATTGCTGTGGCTATTCGGGGTCTTTTTTGGTTCCATACAGATTTTAGGATTGTTTGTTCTAGTTCTATGAAGAATGCTTGTGCTATTTTGATAGGTATTACATTGAATGTGTAGATTGCTTTGGGGAGTATCGGCATTTTAACAATATTTGTTCTTCGTATCCAGGAGCATGGAATATTTTTCCATTTTTTTGGTGTCTTCAATTTCTTTCATAAATTTGCTGTAGTTTTCAGTGATTAGATTTTTCACCTCTTTGGTTAGATTTATTCTTAGGTATTTTATGGTTTTGGTGCAATTGTAAATGGGATCAATTCCTTGATTTCTCTTTCTGTTCCTTCATTATTGATGTGTAGGATGCAACCAATTTCTGTGCATTGATTTTATATCCTGCAACTTTGCTGAATTCATGGATCACTTCTGGCAGTTTTTTGGTGGAATCTTTTGGGGTTTCCAGACAGAGTATCATGTCATCTGCGAAGAGTAAAGTTTGACTTCTGCCTCACCGATTTGGATGCCTTTTATTTCTATGTGTTGTCCGATTGCTGAGGCTAAGACTTCCAATACTATGTTGAATAGCAGTGGAGAGAGTGGACATCCCTGTCTTGTTCCTGACCTAAGGGGGAAAGGTCTCAGTTTTTCCCCACTGAGGATGGTATTAGTGTTGGGTCTTTCATATATGGCTTTTATGATCTCGAGGTATGATCCTCCTGTCCCTGCTTTCTTGAGGGTTTTTATCAAGAAAGGATGCTATATTTTGTCAAATCCTTTCTCTGCATCTACTTGAGAGGATCATGTGTTTCTTGTCTTTTTATTGATGTGATGAATCACATTGTTTTGCGGATATTGAACCAGCCCTGCATTCCAGGTATAAATCCCACATGGTCGTGGTGAATATTTTAATGTATTGTTGGATCCGGTTGGCTAATGTCTTGTTGAGGATTTTTGTGTCCGTGTTCATCAGGGAAATTGGTCTGTAGTTCTCTTTTTTAGTGGGGTCTTTGGTTTTGGAATCAAGGTAATGCTGGCTTGATAGAAAGAATTTGAAAGTTTTCCTTCCATTTCTGTTTTTTGGGAACAGCTTCAAGAGAATAGGTGTTAACTCTTCCTTAAATGTTTGGTAGAATTACCCTGGAAAGTCATCTGGCCTTGGACTCTTGTTTGTTGGGAGATTTTTGATTACTAATTCGATTTCTTTACTGTTTATGGGTCTGTTCAAATTTTCTATTTCCTCCTGTTTCAGTTTTGGTAGTTTATACGTTTCTAGGAATTTGTCCATTCCTTCCAGATTGCCCATTTTCTTGGCGTATAATTGCTCATAATATTCTCTTATTATTTTTATTTCTGCTGTGTTGGTTGTGATGCGTCCTTGTTCATTCTTGATTTTATTTATTTGGGTCCTTTCCTTTTTCTTTTTGGTCATACTGGCTAGTGGTTTATCAATTCTTTAAATTCTTTCAAAGAACCAGCTACCGGTTTCATTGATCTGTTGTACTGTTTTTTTGGTTTCGATAGCTTTGATTTCTGCTCTCATCTTTATTATTTCTTGTCTTCTGCTGGTTTTGGGTTTTATTTGCTGTTCTTTTCTAGCTCTTTAAGGTGTAAGGTTAGGTTGTGTATCTGAGACCTTTCTTCCTTTAGGAAGGCCTGGATTGCTGTATACTTACTCTTATGACTGCCCTTGCTGTGTCCCAGAGGTCTTAATTTCATTTTTGATTGTTCATTGTTAGTATATAGAAGTGCAGTTTTTTTTTGCATATTTATTTTGTGCCCTGCAACCTTGCTAAACTGTTATTAAGCTAATATAAAATGTTATTAAAATCTAAGTTATTATTTAGTGTAAAATAGTTTTTTTAGTAGCCTTTTTAGGATTTTCTATGTACAAGATCATGACATCTGCAAGTAGAAATAGTTTTCTTCCTTTCTGACTGGATGCTTTTTATTTCATTTTCTTACCTAATTACTCTGGCTACAACCTTTAGTAAATACAGTGTTGAAGAGAAGTATCAAGAGTCGACAGCCTTACTGTAGTTTTTCTTACATACTAGTTTGAGGAAGTTTCTTTCTAGTTTCAGTTAGTTGAGTATTTTTATCATGAAAGGTTATTGGGGTTTTTTTCCAATGATTTTTCTACATCTATTGAGGTGATCATGTGTTTTTTATCTTCTAATAATATAGTGTATCACATCATCGCATCATTTGATGTATGATGTTGAACAAGTCTTAAATTCCTGGGATAAATCCTCCTTGGTCATTGTGTGTAATTCCTTTTATATATTGCTGGATTTGATTTCCTAGTATTCTGTCAGTGTATTTTTTCCATAAGAGATATTAGTACGTAGTTTTCATTTCTTGTGATGTTTTTGGTATTAACAGAATAAATAATAGTCCTATAGGATGAATTGGGAAGTCTTCTGATGTGCTTTTATTTTATGCTTTAGAGGATTTTGTGAAGAATTGTTGTTAATTTTTCTTTAAATGTTTGGTAGAATTTACAAAGCCATTTGGGCCTGGGGTTTTCTCTGTGGGAAGTTTTAAAATTACTAATTCAGTCTCTTCACTTCTTATAGGTCTATTCAGATTTCTTGAGACCATTTTGGTAGTTTGTGACTTTCTAGAACTATGTCCATTTCCTCTAGTTATTTAATTTGTTAGCACATAGTTCATGTTTACCTTTATAATCTTTTCTATATCTGGGAGTTTAGTATTGTGCCCTTTTCCATTCTTGAGTTTAGTACTTCTCTTTTTCTTGCTCGATTTAGCTGTTTGTCAGTTTTGTTTATCTTTTTAGAAAATCAACTTTGGTTCTTCCAGTTTTTCTCTTTTGTCTTTCTTTTCTCTATTTCACATATTTCTCAACCCATCTGTATTATTTTCTTTCTTCTGTTTGCTTTTGGTTTAGTTTATTCACTTGCTAAAAATTTGTTAAAGTAGAAGGTTAAGTTATTGATTTAACCTCTTTTTTTCAACTTTTTTTTTATTTTTTTTTTTTTATTTTTGGGACAGAGAGAGACAGAGCATGAACAGGGGAGGGGCAGAGAGAGAGGGAGACACAGAATCGGAAACAGGCTCCAGGCTCTGAGCCATCAGCGAACCCACGGACCGTGAGATCGTGACCTGGCTGAAGTCGGACGCCCAACCGACTGCGCCACCCAGGCGCCCCTGATTTAACCTCTTTTTAAATGTAGGTGTTTTTATATCAGAGCTATAAATTTCCCTTTATTGCTTTCAGGCCACTCTATAAATTTCGGTATCTCTTACTTTTGTTCTCATTCTTCCCAAAATATTTTCTAGTTTTCCTTGTGATTTTTTTTTTTTTTTTTTTTTTTCCCTCTATGCTCACTGTTTATTTAAAGTGTTGTTTAGGGTTGCTGGGTGGCTCTATTGGTTAAGTGTCTGACTCTTGATCTCAGCTCAGGTCTTGATCTCAGGGTTGTGAGTTTAAGCCCCTTGTTGGGCTCTGTACTGGGTGTGAAACCTAATTAAAAAAAATTAATTTCCACATGTAAATTTCCCAAATTTCATTTGTCGCAATTTTTTTTAAAATTTTTTTTAGTCTTTATTTATTTTGAGAGAGAGACAGAGTGTGAGCAGGGGAGGAGCTGAGAGAGAGGGAGACATAGAATCAGAAGCAGGCTCCAGGCCCTGAGCTGTCAGCACAGAGCCTGATGTGGGGCTTGAATTCAAGAACCATGAGATCATGACCTGAGCCGAAGTTGGACACTTAACCGACTGAGCCACCTAGGCGCCCCTCATTTTGTCATTATTTCTAATGCATTACATTTTGGGTGGGGAACATATTTTAGATGCATAATTTCAATCTTTGAGTAACTATTAAGATTTGTTTTATATCTGGTATATGGTTATCCTGGAGAATGGTCCATCAGTACTTGAGAAGAACATCTATTTTGCTGTTGCTCGGTATTCTATGTGTATTTGTTATATCTAGTTTTCAAGTCTGTTACTGGGTTGTTGACCTTGCTTCATTTCTTCATTACTGAAAGTAGGGTATTAAAGTCTCCCAGCTACTGTTGTTGAATTGACTACTTGTCTTTTGTTCTTTCAGTTTTTGCTTCATTTATTTGGGGGTCCTGTTAGGCTCATATGTTTATATTTTCTTGGTGATTGACCCATTTATGATAGGAAAATATTTCTCTTTATCTCTAAAATATTTTCAGGTCTATTTTATGTGATACAGTTTATTAAGTCTGTTATATGTGACATATTTTGTGAATTCTGGAGTAGTTACTCCAGAATTCGTATATGAAATAGCAACCATATGCTATTTCATGATAGATTTTTTTTTTAATGTCTATTGAATGACCCCATAGTGACAGCTGCTATTTACTGAGCTTAGTTTACTGTGAGCAATACATTATACTAAGCATTATATGAATACTATCTCATTTAGTTGTCTGAACAGTCATAGGAAGTTATTTATTTACTCTCCTAGTCTATAGATTCAGGAACTCGGGTCTGGAGAAGATGAATAATCTCCCCCAATTTCCCCAGCTAGTGGAAAAGCCAGCATTCAAACCTAGAAGGTTTGTCAGATTCTTTGGGGTCTTCTAAGGTTTCTAAGAGAGCTATGGACTATTGCTTTAGTTCAAAAGAGAGAAGAGTAGGTTGATAGATCACATTATTTTTCCACCTGCCCTCCATTCCACACCTTTTGACGTGTGAGTGTACAGTACCTACCATGAAAGATAGAGTTTATTTTTTGGCTCCCTTGGTGTTGAGTTTGGCCATGTGATTTGCTTTGACGAAAGGAATGCTAATGGATGGCAAGTGAGCATGGCTTTTATTTTTTCATTTAAAATAAGTCTTTAAACTAAAAACAGAAAACAAAAACAGTTCACCCACAGAGTGAGCATAGACTTTACTTAAATCCATTGGGATAGAGGTGGGCATGTTCTTTGTGCTCTCACTTTTTCCCACCAGAAGACCATTAGGAAACCGCTGATTTGAAGAGAATGAGACACAAATGGAATAGCTCTAATCCAGTCGGCAACTTGATGCCATTCTAGCTGAGGTCAGTCTAACAACTCACAAGTGCCAAAGCAAGAAACTAATACTTTTGTTATATCACTCACTGGGATTTAGAATTGTTTATCAGGCAGCATATTTTGTGCAATAGCTGATGAATACGGTTAAAGTAATTTCAGAGACATAAAATATAGTAATATTTTCTTTCAGTGAATACTAAAAAAGAGCCTCTGTCTTTTAGATACACAGGAGTAAGAGTTTATTGACAGTAACTATGTTTTCCCAGATTGGTTAATTGGGGAACTCTAGAAAATTTTTTTCTATAATTGCTTAATGAAGAGTCATCATTTTCTAGAGTCATTTCTTGCAGACTCAGATGTGGTAAGAGAATTAACTAGAGAAATCTTCTTAAATCCCTTAAAATCCTGCAGATTTTGTTGGCCTGTAACCATAGAAAAGGGGTTAAAAGTTTTTGAAGACAAAAATACTTTTATTTTTCGTATGTTACTCACTGCTCATCAGGTTAAGTGTACTCTTAATTTCCTCTATTTCACCTATTCCTCCACCAGTCTCCCCACTGGCAACCACCAGTTTGTTTTCTGTATTTAAGAGTCTGATTTTTTTTGGTCTCTTTTTTCTCTGTTCATTTGTTTCTTAAATTACACGAGTGAAATCCTATGGTGTTTGTCTTTCTGTGACTTATTTCACTTAGCATTGTACTGTCTAGATCCATCCATGTTGTTGCAAATGGTATGGTGTTCTTTTTTTATAGCTGAGTGGTATTCCATTGTGTATATATACACCACGTCTTTATACATTTATCTGTCACTGGACACTTGGGTTGCTTCCATATTTTGGCTGTTGTAAATAATGCTGCAATAAACATAGGGGTGTATATATCTTTTTGAAGTAATGTTTTTGTTTTCTTTGGGTACATACTGGAATTATTGGATCATACGGTAATTCTGTTTTTGAGGAAACTCCATACTGTATCCCACAGTAGCTGTACCAATTTACATTCCCACTGGCGGTGCAGGAGAGTTCCTTTTTCACATCCTCTCCAACACTTGTTACTGTGTTTTTTATTTTAACCACTCTAACAGGTGTGAGGTAATATTTCATTGTTATTTTGATTTGCATTTCTTTGACTAGTTGAAACCTGTATGATTATTCAGGTTCTCTGCCCATTTTTTAATCAGGTTATTTGTGTTATTTTGGTGTTGAGTTGTATAAATTTTTTAATGTATTTTGGATATTAATTTCTTATCAGATATATCGTTTGCAAGTATCTTCTCCCATTCAGTGGGTTGCTTTTTGGTTTTCTTGATGATTTCCTTTGCTGTGTGAAAACTTTAATTTGGCTTAGTCCCAGTAGTTTAATTCTGCTTTTATTTCTATTTTATATTCTTTGCATGAGAGATACCTAGAAGAAGAAATGTTTCTAACCACAAGGAAAGAGAGTAAGAACAGAGAAGAGCCACAAAAACAATTGTACAAGTAACAGAATGGCAATAAGTACATATGTAACAGTAATTACTTTGAATATCAAAGGACTAAATGTTCCAATCAAAAGACACTGGATGACTGAATGGATAAAAAAGTAGGACCCATCCATATGCTGCCTACAGGAGACTCTGTTTAGACCAAAAGACACATGCAGATTGAAAGTAAAGGGATGGTGGGGTGCCTGGGTGACTCAGTCGGTTAAACACGACTTTGGCTCAGGTCATGATCTCATGGTTCCTGGGTTCAAGCCCTGCATTGGACTCTGCACTTATGGGTGCAGAGCCTGCTTGGCATTCTCTTTCCCTCTCCACACGCTACCCACTTGCCACATGCTCTCTCTCTCGAAATAAATAAACTTTAAAAAAAAGTTTAAAAAAATGAAGTTAAGGGATGGAAAATCATTTATCATGCAAATGTAAGTGAAAAGAGAGCTGGGGTAGCAATACTCATATTGGACAAAATAGACTTTGAAGTAAAAACTATAATGAGATAAAGGCACTACCTAATGATAAAAGGAACAATCCAGCAATCCTCTTGGATGTAACAGTTGTAAATATCTTTGCACCCAATGTGGGAACACCTAAATTCATAAAGCAGCCATTAACAGACATAAAGGAAGAAATTGACAGTAATATAGTAATCGTAGGGAACTTTAATGTTTTAGTTACATCAATGGATCATCCAAACAAAGTCAACCAGAAAATAGTGGCTTTGAATGATCTCTTAGACCAGGTGTACTTAACAGATATATTCATTCAGTATATTCCATCCAAAACAGCAGAATATACGTTATTTTTAAATACACAGGGAACATTCTCTACAATAGATCACATGATAGGCCACAAAACAAGTCTCAGTGAGTTCAAAAAGGTTGAAATCGTAACATCTTTTCCAACCACAGTGGAACTAGAAATAACACCACCAAAAATCTGGAAAGAACACAATGCATGGAGGCCAAATAACATGTTACTAAAGAATGAATGGGTCAACCAAAAAATCATTGAGAAAATCAAAAAATCATGGAGACAAATGAAGATGAAAACAAAATGGTCCAGAATCTTTGAGACACAGCAGAAGCTGTGCTAGGAGGGAAGATTATAGTCATAGGCCTACCTCAAGAAACAAGAAAAAATAACCTAATCTTACACATAAAGGAGCTAAAAACCAAAATAAAACAGAACACAAAAAACAAAGCCCAAAGTCAGTAGAAGGAAGGAAGTCATAAAGATTGGAGCATAAGTAAATGAAATAGACATGAGGATGTCTATTCACACCACTTTTGTGCAACACAATACTGGAAATCCTAGCTACAACAATCAGACAAAAAAATTTAAAAAAAAGGAATAAAAAGCATCTAAATCAGTAAGAAAGAAATAAAACTTTAATTACCAGCAGGTGACTTGATACTGTAAATGGAAACCCTAAACATTGCACCAAAAAACACTTAGAACTGATAAATGATTTCAGTACAGTTGCAGGACCCAAAATTAATATACAGAAAGCTGTTGCAATTCTAAACACTAATAAAGTGTATAGTGTAATATACACTATGTATACAATATATCTCGAGAAAGAAGGATAAAGCTGGAGGTATCACAATCCCAGGTTTCAAGAGATATTACAAATGTGTAGTGATCAAAACAGTATGGTAGTAGCATGAAAGTAAACACATAGATCAGCCGAACAGAATAGAAAGTCCAGAAATAGACCCACACTTCCATGGTCAATTAATCTATGACAAAGGCAAAAATATGTAGTGTAGAAAAAGACTGTTTCTTCAGCAAATATGTTGGGGAAATTGGACAGCTATGTGCAAAAGAAAGAAAATAGACCACTTTCTTACACCATACACAAAAATAAACTCAAAATGTATTAAAGACCTATTTATTTATTTAAAAAAAATTTTTTTTAACGTTTATTTATTTTTGAGACAGGGAGAGACAGAGCACGAACGGGGGAGGGTCAGAGAGAGGGAGACAATCTGAAACAAGCTCCAGGCTCTGGGCTGTCAGCACAGAGCCCAACGTGGGGCTCAAACTCACGGACTGCGAGATCATGACCTGAGCCGAAGTCAGACGCTTAACCGACTGAGCCACCCAGGTGCCCCTTAAAGACCTATTTAAATGTGAGGTCTGAAACCCCAAAACTCCTAGAAGAAAACAGGCAGCGATTTCTTTGACGTCGGCTGTGGAAACATTTCATGGTATATCTTTTCTACCCCTATACTTTCAGTTTATTTGCACTTTTAAATGTAAAGCATGTCTCTTGTAGATAGTATGTAGGTTTTTTCTGATTTGTTGCAGTCTGACACTGCCTTTCGTTAGATTCTTTATATTTAATATTGTTATTGATGTAGTGTAACGTGTATCTGCTATTTTGTTTTGTTTTCATGTCTTTTGTATCTCTCCTTTCCTGCTTTCTTTTATGTCATGTGTTGGTTGTGTTTTCCACTTAGTGTAACCTTTAATTCCTTTTATAGTATTGTCACTATATTCTTTTGTTTTCTTAGTTGTTGCACTAGGGCTTACCATATACATCTTACCTTATCAGAATCTACCTTAGACTGACACTAATTTAAGTCTGGTGAAATGTAGACATCTTGTTCCTGTGTAGCTTACTTTTTTTCTTCTCTTTTTTCGTGCTGTTGTTATACATATTACAGATCTATATTTTACAAGCCCAACAATATATTGTTATTGTTTCATATGATTTCCTGTTATTTAAAGAAACAGAATAAAGGAGAGCAAGTATATTCCTAGAATAAGCTTTACTTATTCATATTTGAATATTTTTAAAATTTAATTGGATAATATTTTGGGATTTTTGCATCTATGATCGTGAAGAATATTGGTGTTTAAGGTTTTTCTTTGCTTGTATTATCTTTGATTTTGGTATCAGTTGTAATGTTAGCCTCGTAAAAATGACTTTGGAAGTAATCCCTCATATTCTGTTTTGGAAGATGTTGTCTTGAATTGGTATTCTTTAAATGTTCGATAGAATTCACTGGTTAAACTATCTGGGCCTGGAGGATTTTAACTGTGAATTCAGGTTTTTTCAGTGAATATAATTCTATTGTGTGTTGATTTTGGAGGTTAGAAGTCTGAAATTAAGAGGATCATGTTCCTTTTGCTGGCTCTAGAGAAGAATCCTTTGTTGCCTCTTCTAGCTTCTGGTGGCTGTCACCAGTCGTTGGTATTTTTTGGCTTATAACTCTGTCAATTTCTGCCTTGTCTTCACTTACGCATTTTCCTCTGTGTTTGTCTTTGTGTCTACCTCCCTTTTCTTCTGAAGATACCAGTCATCAGATTTGGGCCCATCCAAATCTAGTAGGACCTCTTTTTTTTTTTTTTTTTTTTCTTAATGTTTATTTTGAGAGAGAGAGAGGAAGAGAGACCAAGCAGGTTATGCGGGGCTTAGTCTCACAACTGTGAGATCATGACCTGAGCTGAAATCAAGAGTCAGATGCTTAACCTACTGAGCCACCCAGGCACCCCTAGTATGACCTCTTTTTAACATGATTGCATCCAGAAAGACCTTATGTCAAATATGGTTATATTTTAGGGGTACCAGGGGTTAGGTGTTGAATATATCTTAACTAGGTACACAGTTAACTCACTACATTTAAAAGTAGTATTTTAGTACTTTAATTAGAATGTGGAAATTTTGTCACCGTGTAGTTTCCTTTCCTTGCCCTTCTGTGTTGTATTACATCTGTGTGGTTCAAATACCCCTTCAGACAGTGATGTAAATTTTGTTTTCAATTATCTCTTATATTTTAAAGAATTTGAGGAGAAGAAGAGCATAGTATATCACTGGGATTAGCAGACTGTTACTGCAGGCCAAATCCAGCCTGCCACCTGCTTCTGTAAATTGTATTGGAATACTGCCATACCTGTTAATGTATTGTCTTTGGTTTTTCTTGCTCTACAGTGCAGAATTGATTAGTTACAAGAGAGACATTTGGCCTGCAAATCCTAAAATAGTTACTCTCTGGCTGACCCTTTTACAGAAAAAGTTTGCCAGCAACTCTTGGTCTATTTTATATACTCACATATTTGCCATTTTTGTTGTTCATGAAATTCTGGCGTTATTTCTCGCAGGTCTGATTATGATGAATTATCTTTGTTTTCTTTCATCTGAAAATGTATTTCACTTTCATATTTGAAGGAAACTTTGTTCCATTTAGAATTCTGGGTTGGCAGTTTTTGTAGCATTTAGCTAGAGTTGAGCAGTAGTGACTACCTTCTTTAGGCAGGTTTATAGACCCCTGTTTGCTATAGTTCCTGCTTTCTGTTTCTCTGACACTGATTCCAACTGTTAGTTGATATTTACTGTTGTGCTTTTGCTGTTGTAATTTTTACCATAGATCAGAAAGGAAGTAAAATTTTCACTCTACCCAGCTCTCTCTATAAAAGTGGCAAAACAGAATGAGAAGTTCCTGTCTCAGGAAAAGTGGGAGAGACAGTGTATTTTAATGTTTAGAATAGTCAGGTGTTCAGAATATTTCTATGCATTCAGTATGCAAAGGGGGTCTTACCTATTCATTTTCTGACTACTTTTTTTCAACATTCGAGTCAAGGCATGTCATGCTGTAGAATTATTTTTAAAATGCTTTAGTACTGGGACACCGGGGTGGCTCAGTCAGTTAAGCGTCCGACTTCAGTTCAGGTCATGATCTCACGGTTTGGTTCCTGAGTTCGAGCCTGCTGACAGCTCAGAGCCTGGAGGCTGCTTCAGATTCTGTATCTCCCTCTCTGCTCCTCCCCAGCTTGCTCTCCCTCTCCCTCTCCCTCTCCCTCTCCCTCTCCCTCTCCCTCTCCCTCTCCCTCTCCCTCTCCCTCTCCCTCTCCCTCTCCCTCTCCCTCAAAAATAAACATTAAAAAAAAATTAAATAAGTAAAATGCTTTAGTACCTCATACCATCATTTTCTTTTTCACACTAGCTTTTATTCCTATATAATTCGTTTCTTTCCTAAAACTTTTTGTCATGTATTTACAGAGTTGTCTTTACCTTGTCTTGCTTGCTTATAGCCCAGTCACATCAAAGTTGTTTTAACCTTAGTTTGTGGACCAGAAAACATAGATTCTGTTTTCTCTGGCTCTGTCACAAAATAGCTGTATGTGTGACCAGGAGAAGGCACTTAAGTTTTGCCAGGTCATAATTTCTTGATCTCTGAAATGAGTTCAATTAAATATGCTCATGAGGCTTTTTTCATTTCTTAAAGTTCTTTGGCGTTATTCTCTGCAATCTAATCCATATTCTGATATTCTAATCTAGGTGTTATTTTCCCATTTTGGGCCATGAACCCCTTTGCTCTCTGTGATACATGTGGACCCTTTCCCAGAGTAATAGCTTAATCATGCAAAATTAAATGTGTATGCTTATGAGGATACCAATTATGTATTAGAGTATGTCTTTTTAATATCAAAGAAATTCAGTAATGTGCTTATCAACAAATTCTAGCGGTATACAATAAATTTTACTAATGAGTATAAATGATAACCTGAGATTTGAAACAAAGTAATAGGAAAATATCTGTCGTTTCTGATGGTAACAAAGGTGTAACTAATACTGTTACAGCTTGTTGCTTATATTTTTAATAAAGGAAATACTGCCTTGCAGTTAGAGGTTAGTAAAATAAAGATGTAATTTTTTTTCTCATTCAAGTTTATGCACCCTCTATATTTCATCAGGGAACTCTGAGGATTTGTAGAACCCAGGTTAAGAATTCCTGCTATTAGCTACCAGGACATTTAAGTTATTTTTTACTGTGTTAGGTAAACACAAATTATGTTTAATACATATTAAGTATATTACTTAGTCAAGGAATATTACTACTAAGACGTGAATATTATTGCCATTTGTAACTTTGTGTTACTCATTGCTTTATTACTCCATGGAGAATAATTTGGAAACATGGTTTCTGACCCCAGGATATTTACAAGTGGAGTTTTATTACAGAAATAAATTCTCTAGTATTATGCGTATTTCTTATGGGTATTTCTCATTCAGTTCTTTTTTAGTGTTACTGTTTGTTTACTACCTGGCATATTATAGAACTCAGTAATTATTTTTGGAAGGAAGTTAGAATTCTGAGTATGATTATTATCAGTATCAAGGATCTTGACTGTTATAATGCTGAATAATTGTTTCAAAGTAGTAAATTTCTATTTGAAATAGTTTGGTTAGTATGTCTTAAAAGGGAATACAAATATCCCTTATAAATGGCAAACTGCTATAGTTATTCTTAACATAATACATGATAAAATGAACTTGGCTCTTAAGCACATAAAGCAAATAGAACATTTTGTCTGTATTGCCCGAAAAATTTGAGTTGCAGTATTTTGTCAGTATGCTCGATTACATTAGCAGTAAAACTGTGTATTGGGGTAAAGGTTCTGTATAGTTTCTGTGTTCTCTTACTACTGTGCTGGTTGATGGAGTTGACACTAAATAGACTCATATTCTTCTTTGACTCTAGATTTACTCTACTTTTAATTTCTCTCCTGGAAACATATGTCCCAAGATTTTATAGGGTTTCTTAGCTGTCCCCCTCCCCAGAGAGAATATCTGCTTGTTACATACCGTTCCTTTATATACAGAAATGTGTTTGTGTCCAATGTCTTTAACAAAACTCCACTTAACTGGTATGCTCTTTTATTTTATTACTATTTTTTAAAAATGTTTATTTAATTTGCGAGAGAGCACAAGTTGGGGAGAGGGTTAGGGAGAGAGGGAGAGAATATCCTAAGCAGGCTTCATGCTCCACGTGGAGCCTGACATGGGGCTCGATCCCACAACTGTAGGATCATGACCTAAGCCAAAATTAGGAGTTGGACGCTTAACTGCCTGAGCCACCCAGGCACCCCTGGCATATTCTTTTAAACCATTGCTTCTAATTCCTCTAGTCCAGAGTATTCTGAGCACTTACAGCAATTGATCTACTCTAGTTTATTCTTGTACCTTATCTCTTGTCGGGTTAGTTATATGCCTAAGAATCTGTTGATTTTATGCCCATGTTAATGTAATTTTTAGTTTAAATATGATCTAAACTGCTGAAACGTAAGTGTAGAAAGAATTGTTTTAATGAAAAGTAAGGTGGATGCTTCGGAAAGACTTTTTACTTTTTAGTGCTTTAAAAATTACTAAAGGATTAGGTTTAGGTAAGCCTAAAGGTTTAGGAAGCTTTTGGTTCAACTACCTAAACAGGAAAGAAAATTAACTTTTTCTCCTCTTTGGAGGAATGGCAGTTTTTGTATTGGTTAATGCAGCAGCTATGTGATTAACACCTGGGCCAATTTCTTTCCATCTTACTGTTCGCTATTAGAATGCCTTCTCCTTGAGTTAACTCTAATCATGTTTACAAACTACAATAAGTAGTTTTAGAGGTGGTATTCTGACATGACAACATCCAGGAGGAAAAGAAGGACACTCCCCCCCCCTTCTTAACATCCTACCCTTCTTGTCTCTGTGGCCAGAATTGGTTCATAATATCTTCCATAAATCATTTACTGAGACATGGGTAGCCTTGTTATATTGGCTTAGACTAATCAGCATTTTCCCCTAATACAAATGGGAAAGGTTGGATATTTAAACAAGTATGGCTGCCACAAGGGAGAAGGACTGTTAGGGAGTCAAGCAGGAGTGCTATAGTGAGACAATTACTAAGAAACTAGAAAATATTATAAAAGTTCAGAAAGATTCTGTTACTTAAGAACCTCTAAGATCTTGTTCAACTTTACACCAGATTAAAACTGGAAATCTTAAGACATGCGGTATAGACGTAGTTTATACAAAAAGATCATATGACAATCTAATTAGTAATCCTAAACTTAAAAGGCCTAGTCCTGCATCAGAATATTAAGGGGAATAAATATACATTATATTTGAAAAGTATGTAATTTTTTGGATGATATTTGTAGCAACTAAAAATTCATCTGTGGTTACTGGTCTTGTGATGCTTTTACTGTAGTTCTTTTAAGGAAAAATGTCTTCATAAAATTAAACTTACTAAAGGATTTAGTATATTTTTGTGGTTGATTCATTCGGTAAAGTATCTATTTTATAGATATATTTACTTATAGATATATTTACTATATTTTATAGATATATTTACTTATAAATATAGATATATCTATATTTACTTATAAATATAAAGTATTTATTTGGTAAAGTATCTATAAAAAAGTGACACTATTTTAGGTACTAAATAGTAAGCAGAATAGACAGGGTTCTTCTGTTTAAGGCGCTTACTTACATTCTAAAGTGTGGAGACAAAAAAATGAGAACAAAATTCAGATAGTGAATGCTCAGAGAAGGTCTCTCTGAAGAAAATTAAGCAGAGATATGAGTGTCAAGAAACTGGCGTGTGAAGATTTAGGGGGAAGATCACTGAAAAGGAGCAACAAAAGTTAAGGCCCTAAGATGAGAACTGACTTGGTGTGTTGAGAATCACAAAGAAAGTCTGTATGGCTAGAATTTAGGCAAATGGTAAGATATACCCTCACCTCTTTTTTTTTTACCTATCATTATGATCACTGTTTTCCCTGTACCCTTAATCTCCTTTCTTTTCTTATGCTTCATTGTACTCTCTAGCTTTGGTTAAATTAACCTCTACCAACCACTCTTCGTGCACTCTCTGCAGCTGCATGTGGCTGGAGAAGAGCACAGCGAGGGACACCCATGTCAAGTGGGCCCTTAGTGCTACTTGGTGGTTCTGCTCGGCAGTATTACCTCTGATCTCTTCATTCTCCCACTTTCTTAGAAGACTATTTCATACCTTTTTCTCCTTCCTCAAGTATGTGATACTTCTTTCTATATCCTCACGTTGAGTTGATGACCTTCCTTATTTTACTAAGAAAATGGAAAACAAAAGCCACCAGATGAGAAATTCCATGCTTAGTGAGAGGTTTACCACAGACCTGAATCTGTACCCATTTACTGTCTTCACTCTGATGATATTGATGATATGTTCTTTTGCCTATCTAAGGTCAGTATCTCTTACAGATTCCATCCGTACTATACCTGTCATTCTAGTCATTAGTCTAGTAGGACTACTCCCTCTATCTTGTGTTGTAAGTTTTCCTATGTTACAAAAGGCTTCTCTTGCCTCCACGTTTTCCTTCAGCTAGTTCCCTCTTCCCTCATCACTTTTATGGCATAACTCCTTGAAAAAGATATCTGTATTTTGTTTCCAGTTTTCCTATTCTTTCTGAACCTGATCCAGTCAGTGCTTTTATTTCCACCATTCCACCAGAATTATTCTTGTCGTGATTACCCAGTGACTTTCATGCAGTTAAATCCAAAGATTAATTTCCATCTTATTTTATTTTTATCAAGCAGAGTTTGAAACAATTCTCTATGCTCTTCCTTGAACCACTTTTCCCCTGTAAACTTCCAGCATATTTATACATACTCCTTGGTTTTCATCTCCCTCACTGCTGCTTCTCCATTTCCTTTGCTTGTTGCATCTCATCTGACTGCTGGATGTCAAAATGCAGTGATACCTAGACCAAATTGGCTGTTAGATGGTTCTTAGAGGAAATAATCGAGGGAGACCAATTAGGCAAGATACAATTGTGGCTTGAACTATAGTGGTGGTAATAGAGATGTAGACAGTGGATTTCTGAGGGCACCTGGGTAGCTCAGTTGATTAAGTGTCCCACTTTGGCTCAGGTCATGATCTCACTGTCTGTGAGTTTGAGCCCCGCGTCAGGCTCTGTGCTGACAGCTCAGAGCTTGGAGCCTGCTTCGGATTCTGTGTCTCCCGCTCTCTGTCCCTCCCCCCTTTTCTCTTCTCTCCTCTCCTCTCCTCTCCTCTCCTCTCCTCTCCTCTCCTCTCCTCTCCTCTCCTCTCCTCTTCTGTCTCTCAAAAATAAACAAATATTTTTAAAAATTAAAAAAAAAAAGAAGGATTTCTGGAGGAATTTTGAAGTCCCCTTCATAAAGAATTGTGTAAAGGTAAGCTACATTGGATGTATTCATTTCTGTGACTGAGACAGACACAAAGACCTTAGTTGACAAAAATAATCTGCCAGTCTTAAAACAATTTAGCTGTTTGTCTTTTGGTACAGGGCCTGTTTTTTCTCTGCTTAGGTTCTGAAGTTGTATCTGAAATGGTATTGCGGGTACTTCCTGATCAGAGTCTTCCTGAACTTTGAATCTCCAGTTGAGTAATGTCTGTTACTTCCGCCCCCCCCCCCATTGCTAATTTCTTTATTGTAGCAGAAGACTGAGACTTTTGAATGGAAGTATTATTTAACAGCTAGACTTCTTGGAATGGTTTCATGGAAAAAAATAATTTTTCATGAAAATATATATGAGAAGTAGTAAAGCATAGTAGCTAAGACTTGGATTCAAGTCAAGTGGACATGAGCTCAAATTTTGGCCTTGCTACTTCAAGTTAACTTACTCCTAGCTCTTGACCTTGTGTAATTTCCTTATTCTCAGTTGTTTTCTCATCTGGATGAAAGCGATAGTAATATTTACCTTATTGAATTATTTGGGGGATTGAAGGAAATTGCACAAGTAAGGTATTTAGTGCACAGTACCTAATACTTGGCAAATTTTAGATAATATTACATTTCTAGGGAGGAATGTTAAGATTGTGGACATATTTTTAAAACCTAAGTACAGAGGCACCTGTGTGGTTCAAGCCCCACATAGGGCTTGCTGTTAGGGCAGAGCCCACTTTCAGATCCTTTGTCCCTCTTTGCCCCTCCCCTGCTTACACTTTCCCCAAAACAAAACAAACAACAAAAGCGCAGGTTTTCCCTGCTGTCTGAAGTAGAGCATTCCTATGGAACCTTACCTAAGCCACAATGACATAAAGTGAAGAAACAATTACCTTTTCCTAAAAATAAAAATCCTCTTTGGATTTCTTTCAGTTAGGAAAACAGATACTAATGTAGGTGTTTTGTAAAAGTGAAGTGGTGTAATGCAAACTTTCAGATATGGGGGAAACCTGTACTGACTGTATAAGAGGAACTTTATTAAAAATTTCTTCTAACAAGGTTTATTGTAATGTTTGCATCTACTTTTTTGTATTACCCACTTCTGAACTTAATAATCCATGTATTTCAGCCAAAGAAATCTTGTGCTTGTAAAACATTTTAAGAATGTTTAAGACCTAGCATTAGTTTTCAGAGGTAGGAATAAGACCTGGCAAGGAAAGGGCACGTGGGCATGCAAAAGAAACGAATAATGCTCTTACATTACCTTCAGTTTATAGTGTTTGTTTTTGCTCAATACTTAGGCTGAAATGAAAACTTTTGATTTTCACTTTCCTGTACAGTCTTAGCCCCAAAAGTATTAACCTTGGCTGCACATTAGAATCATCTGGAGCACTTTAAAAAGCACCTGATGAGGGGGTTCCATGCCTACCCAGTTAATGAAAGTAGGGGCAAGGGAGGGGACATCAGTGTTTTTTTTTTTTTTTTTTTTTTTTTTTAATGTTTATTTATTTATTTATTTATTTTTTTTATGAAGTTTATTGACAAATTGGTTTCCATACAACACCCAGTGCTCATCCCAAAAGGTGCCCTCCTCACTACCCATCACCCACCCGCCCCTCCCTCCCACCCCCCATCAACCCTCAGTTTGTTCTCAGTTTTTAACAGTCTCTTATGCTTTGGCTCTCTCCCACTCTAACGTCTTCTTTTTTTTTTTCTCCCTTCCCCTCCCCCATGGGTTCCTGTTGAGTTTCTCAGGATCCACATAAGAGTGAAACCATATGGTATCTGTCTTTCTCTGTATGGCTTATTTCACTTAGCATCACACTCTCCAGTTCCATCCACGTTGCTACAAAAGGCCATATTTCATTTTTTCTCATTGCCACGTAGTATTCCATTGTGTATATAAACCACAATTTCTTTATCCATTCATCAGTTGATGGACATTTAGGCTCTTTCCATAATTTGGCTATTGTTGAGAGTGCTGCTATGAACATTGGGGTACAAGTGCCCCTATGCATCAGTACTCCTGTATCCCTTGGGTAGATTCCTAGCAGTGCTATTGCTGGGTCATAGGGTAGGTCTATTTTTAATTTTCTGAGGAACCTCCACACTGTTTTCCAGAGCGGCTGCACCAATTTGCATTCCCACCAACAGTGCAAGAGGGTTCCCGTTTCTCCACATCCTCTCCAGCATCTATAGTCTCCTGATTTGTTCATTTTGGCCACTCTGACTGGCGTGAGGTGATACCTGAGTGTGGTTTTGATTTGTATTTCCCTGATAAGGAGCGACGCTGAACATCTTTTCATGTGCCTGTTGGCCATCTGGATGTCTTCTTTAGAGAAGTGTCTATTCATGTTTTCTGCCCATTTCTTCACTGGGTTATTTGTTTTTCGGGTGTGGAGTTTGGTGAGCTCTTTATAGATTTTAGATACTAGCCCTTTGTCCGATATGTCATTTGCAAATATCTTTTCCCATTCCGTTGGTTGTCTTTTAGTTTTGTTGGTTGTTTCCTTTGCTGTGCAGAAGCTTTTTATCTTCATAAGGTCCCAGTAATTCACTTTTGCTTTTAATTCCCTTGCCTTTGGGGATGTGTCGAGTAAGAGATTGCTACGGCTGAGGTCAGAGAGGTCTTTTCCTGCTTTCTCCTCTAAGGTTCTGATGGTTTCCTGTCTCACATTTAGGTCCTTTATCCATTTTGAGTTTATTTTTGTAAATGGTGTGAGAAAGTGGTCTAGTTTCAACCTTCTGCATGTTGCTGTCCAGATCTCCCAGCACCATTTGTTAAAGAGGCTGTCTTTTTTCCATTGGATGTTCTTTCCTGCTTTGTCAAAGATGAGTTGGCCATATGTTTGTGGGTCTAGTTCTGGGGTTTCTATTCTATTCCATTGGTCTGTGTGTCTGTTTTTGTGCCAATACCATGCTGTCTTGATGATGACAGCTTTGTAGTAGAGGCTGAAGTCTGGGATTGTGATGCCTCCTGCTTTGGTCTTCTTCTTCAAAATTCCTTTGGCTATTCGGGGCCTTTTGTGGTTCCATATGAATTTTAGGATTGCTTGTTCTAGTTTCGAGAAGAATGCTGGTGCAATTTTGATTGGGATTGCATTGAATGTGTAGATAGCTTTGGGTAGTATTGACATTTTGACAATATTTATTTTTCCAATCCATGAGCAGGGAATGTCTTTCCATTTCTTTAAATCTTCTTCAATTACCTTCATAAGCTTTCTATAATTTTCAGCATACAGATCCTTTACATCTTTGGTTAGATTTATTCCTAGGTATTTTATGCTTTTTGGTGCAATTGTGAATGGGATCAGTTTCTTTATTTGTCTTTCTGTTGCTTCATTGTTAGTGTATAAGAATGCAACTGATTTCTGTACATTGATTTTGTATCCTGCAACTTTGCTGAATTCATGTATCAGTTCTAGCAGACTTTTGGTGGAGTCTATCGGATTTTCCATGTATAATATCATGTCATCTGCAAAAAGCGAAAGCTTGACTTCATCTTTGCCAATTTTGATGCCTTTGATTTCCTTTTGTTGTCTGATTGCTGATGCTAGAACTTCCAGCACTATGAATGAGTGGGTCAACCAGGCAATTAGAGAAGAAATCAAAAAATATATGGAAACAAACGAAAATGAAAATACAACAATCCAAACGCTTTGGGACGCAGCGAAGGCAGTCCTGAGAGGAAAATACATCGCAATCCAGGCCTATCTCAAGAAACAAGAAAAATCCCAAATACAAAATCTAACAGCACACCTAAAGGAAATAGAAGCAGAACAGCAAAGGCAGCCTAAACCCAGCAGAAGAAGAGAAATAATAAAGATCAGAGCAGAAATAAACAATATAGAATCTAAAAAAACTGTAGAGCAGATCAACGAAACCAAGAGTTGGTTTTTTGAAAAAATAAACAAAATTGACAAACCTCTAGCCAGGCTTCTCAAAAAGAAAAGGGAGATGACCCAAATAGATAAAATCATGAATGAAAATGGAATTATTACAACCAATCCCTCAGAGATACAAACAATTATCAGGGAATACTATGAAAAATTATATGCCAACAAATTGGACAACCTGGAAGAAATGGACAAATTCCTGAACACCCACACTCTTCCAAAACTCAATCAGGAGGAAATAGAAAGCTTGAACAGACCCATAACCAGCGAAGAAATTGAATCGGTTATCAAAAATCTCCCAACAAATAAGAGTCCAGGACCAGATGGCTTCCCAGGGGAGTTCTACCAGACGTTTAAAGCAGAGATAATACCTATCCTTCTCAAGCTATTCCAAGAAATAGAAAGGGAAGGAAAACTTCCAGACTCATTCTATGAAGCCAGTATTACTTTGATTCCTAAACCAGACAGAGACCCAGTAAAAAAAGAGAACTACAGGCCAATATCCCTGATGAATATGGATGCCAAAATTCTCAATAAGATACTAGCAAATCGAATTCAACAGCATATAAAAAGAATTATTCACCATGATCAAGTGGGATTCATTCCTGGGATGCAGGGCTGGTTCAACATTCGCAAATCAATCAACGTGATACATCACATTAACAAAAAAAAAGAGAAGAACCATATGATCCTGTCAATCGATGCAGAAAAGGCCTTTGATAAAATCCAGCACCCTTTCTTAATAAAAACCCTTGAGAAAGTCGGGATAGAAGGAACATACTTAAAGATCATAAAAGCCATTTATGAAAAGCCCACAGCTAACATCATCCTCAACGGGGAAAAACTGAGAGCTTTTTCCCTGAGATCAGGAACACGACAGGGATGCCCACTCTCACCGTTGTTATTTGACATCAGTGTTTTTTAAAAAAATCCCTAGATGATTCTGTTTGCATCCTGTGATAAAAAACTATAAATCCTTTAGCCTATCTCTGTCCTCTCTAAATATGCCCGCTTCTTTTTCTGATGGTGTCCTAGACAGTCTTGTATCAGGGCTCTGCCTAGTACCTCTGGCCATTCCCTTGTCCATCATACAAAAAATAGTGTAACATTTAACTCTTTCATATGAAGACAAAACTTTGAGGGGTTTGGAAAATGTTCATTTAGTTAGTGTTCACCCACGATAACCCACTCTTATGTTATCTTCTTTAAAGGGCAGCTGTAGGGGCGCCTGGGTGGCGCAGTCGGTTAAGCGTCCGACTTCAGCCAGGTCACGATCTCGCGGTCCGTGAGTTCGAGCCCCGCGTCGGGCTCTGGGCTGATGGCTCAGAGCCTGGAGCCTGTTTCCGATTCTGTGTCTCCCTCTCTCTCTGCCCCTCCCCCGTTCATGCTCTGTCTCTCTCTGTCCCAAAAATAAATAAACGTTGAAAAAAAAAAATAAAAAAAAAAATAAAGGGCAGCTGTAATTATTTTCTGCCTTTTTTTTTTTTTTACTTAAGCTGTACTTAATACTGTTATGAAAATTGGAAAAATAATTAATTTTGAGTTAAAAAAATATATATAATTGACTTGTTAGATTTATGTCAAAAGCAACTTTTTAATTACTTTTTGTAAGAAGCCACATAATTTCCCTTTATCACTTGATTATCATTTTTTCAGAGATAATTTTGGTAAGCCTAATCAGTTATGACAGTGGGTATGAACTAGTCAGTTTTTGTTATCACCTTATCACTAGTATCAACAGCTTGTATAAATTATTATGAGAAAAAAACATATTGCCTATAAAAATTTTTATATTTTTTCAGATTTCTGGTTCACGTGTGGTATTTTTTAATTGCTGATATGAAATAACAATATTTAATGACCTTACAGCCATTCTGCAAGGAGAGTAACAAGGGAGTTGTTACATATTTTAAGGAGTTTTAATTAGAGATTATAATTTTAGCAAGTTCTTTTGTTAAATTAATACAACTGTCCATTCCACAGTAGATTATGAGGCTAATATGACTTGGTCTTATTTAAAAAACATTCTTTTAAAATGTTTGTTTATTTTCGAGAGAGAGCAAGCAAGCTGGGGAGGGGCACAGAGGAGGAAGACACAGAATCCAAATGAGCTGTCAGCACAGAGCCTGACACAGGGCTTGAACTTGTGAATCCAAGATCTTGACCTAGCCGGAGTTGGGCGCTTAACTGACTGAGCCACCGAGGCTCCCTGATATGGTCTTGTTTTAGAGGGACTGCTTTGGCAATAGCTACTTCAGTCCTTGGAAGCCTTTGTGGATTTTTAGCTAAAGGTTCTAAAACATTTATTAATTTTAATACTTTCTTTAGCTCTTAATTAACATAAAATTAGTAAGTACTAAAAATTTGGCCTTTGACACATTTTGTTGATCAATTAATTCAAACAACACAGTTACTTAAATGAAGTTTATGTATCATAAATCTGGTTTATAAATTTACTTGATCCTAGTCATGAGCTAGATTGCATTGATCTTGTATGAAGAAATTGAATCATGTGGAGGCTAACAATTTGTATAGACATATGTAAGTTTTCAGGTAGCAGGAAGCTTAGAACGCCCTTGATTGTCCTGAGTTGGAATTTTAATTTCATTTAAGCCTAAAATAACAGATTTTAATTCCCAAGCCTGTGGTTCAGAAATTATTGAACTTCTGTCATTTAATAAATTCATTGGGGCTGTCTTTATTGTATTTCATTTTATTTGGGACTTTTAAGACTTGGTAGTAGGATATTTCTGTGTTGAGATGCTGGATGTTTTAGACAGTTGTACTGGTTTTCTACTCTTAGTAAGTTCTATGTATCTGGTACCCAGAATCCTCTTTGGCATATATGTGAGAGAACTACACAGGTATATTAGAAGTAGTGCATCAGGAAGGCTACCACTACAGAAAATAGAAGATACACCAAATTAAGTTACAAAATATGAAATGATGACAAACATAGAATATATTGATTTAAAGAGAATATGTCAATTTATTTTTATTTGTTTTCCTTTGTAAATATGGGCAGCTTTTCACTTTACATGGTAATTCTAGACCCATGAAGCATGGAATATTAAAACATTCAGAAACACTATTTTAATTAATGTGGCAATTTTCCCACATTCCATTTGTTATGAAACTGAAACTCCTCTGAGTTTTACTTACATCTGTTTCATCTGCTCACGTTTCTTGTATGTACAAGTCATCAACTCAGACATTTTGAAACATTTATCCATGTGATTGAACCAAAAATTGTTCAGAAAATAGGTTCGGGGGCGCCTGGGTGACTCAGTTGGCTAAGCATCTGACTTTGGTTCAGGTCACGATCTCAGTTTGTGGGTTTGAGCCCTGCGTTGGGCTCTGTGCTGACAGCTCAGAGCCTGGAGTCTGCTTCAGTCTGTCTCCCTCTCTCTTCCCCTTCCCCTCTCATGCTCTGTCTCTCTCTTTCTTTCTCTTAAATAAATAAATAAATAAATAGATAAATAAATAAATAATAAAGAAAATAAGTTCATAACGTTTTGTAACTACAATCTACCTATTTACAAGAAGTTGCTTGACATAGTTCTGGAATTTGAGTAACCTTGAGATTTTAAAGATAATGGCTAAGTGCACTTACTTCAGCTTTTATTAAGCTCCAGTGAAATTGGTCCTATCTGGTAGTCTGTTCTAATACTCAACCTGGAATGTAATGTCCTCCTTTTTCTTTCTTTCTTTCTTTCTTTCTTTCTTTCTTTCTTTCTTTCTTTCTTTCTTTCTTTCTTTCTCTTTCTTTCCTTACTTCCTTTTCTTTCTTTCTTTCTTTCTTTCTTTCTTTCTTTCTTTCTCTTTCTTTCTTTCTTTCTTTCTTTCTTTCTTTCTTTCTTTCTATTTATTTTATTTATTTATTATCAAATTGGTTTCCATACAACACCCAGTGCTCCTCCCAACAGGTGCCCTCCTTGTAATGTCCTCTTTAAAAAAAAAAAAAAGAGTAAAGCTTATCCAACTGGTTCAACTGTCTTAACTTGGCCAAATTCACATTGTAGCTCAGAAGTTGAGTTGGTAATGACTGCCAAATTACAGATGTTTTAGATACAATTCCCAAACTCCTTAGGAAGCTGAAGCCAGAGAGAAATTGATTAAGCTAGTACTAGAATTCAGATTTTCTGGTTCTTGGTCCATTCAGGATATATATTTTTATATGATGATGTCACATCCAAAATTTAATAGCACTCAGAATAAAGCTAATAACTATTTTCACTCTCCAATAAAGTATTTTCTAGAGATTTTTCTCTAGATTCCTGACATTTGAGTGTTACCAGTCTGTTAAAAAGAGATAAACTTATTTAGCTTAATTGCAAATTAAGAGATATTAGAGATAAACTTATTTAACTTAATTATAAATATTAAATAAAATTTTGAGCCTTTTAGAAATTAGCTTTGTTTACCTTGTTGAAAAAATCTTTTAAATACCCTTATATCAAGCTTATCTTTCAAAGTATAATTTTGACATACCTGTTAATCACTTGACATTTTATCAACTTTTAATTTATTTTCAATTGACATATGCCAGTGAAATGATCTATTCTGTAAAAATCTGAATGATTAATATTTAAAGTGTTTTATAATAAAGAACAAATTGATATCAATAGAAGATGGCTCTGACTCTAATCCAGTACTACATAGTTTCTCATAGGGAGAAACCTGGCTCCTGCCAACCATCATCTATTTTACTTATTGTTTATCTCCACTATACATACATAGCACTTTCAGAATTATTAACCCATAGCTCTGTGATGAATCATTTTGCCAACTAGAATACATTATTTATGTAGAGTTTTTCTCCCTTCTTACAGTTAGCATTTAAAACATCACTTTCCAAAGTTACTTAGGTCAGCACATTTCCCATACTCCTTTCAGTGTGGCTGGATCATACATTTAAAATACTATTAGTCTTTTTCCAGGTCTGTATTTCTAACCGCTTGGTTGATTTTTAAAATTTGCATACATTCCTGTTCACTCTCTGTGTTGTGAAGTTCTGTGGATTTTAACACATGCATAATAGCATCATGTATCCACCACTCCAGTGCTATATGGAATAGTTCCATCTCTCTAAAAGTTTCCATGTGTCCCCCTTTGTAGTCAGTCACTTATTCCACCCCTTTCCAGGCCCCTGGAAACCACTCATTTATTTTCTTTCCCTGTAGTTTTGTCTTTCCAGAATGCCATATGACTAGAAACATGTAATATATAGCCTTTTTGATCTATATTCTTTTCTTTGTGTTGCATGGAATAATAGCTTGATCTTTTTTTATTGTTGAGTGGAATCCTACTATATAGATGTACCATTTTGTTCATCCCTTCATCTGTTTGAAAGGACATCTTCATTGGTATAAACATTCGTGAACAGGTTTTCAAATGAACATGTTTTTAGTTTGCTTTGGTAAATACCCAGGGGCACAGTTGCTGGGTTGTATGGTTAAGTGTATGTTTAACTTTATGAGAAACTGAACTCTTCCAAAGTGGCTGTATTTATCTTCATTTTTGAAAGGTATTTTTGCTGGATTTGGAACTCTCAGTTGATGGGTTTTTTTCCTTCTGTAGTTTAAAAATGTTGAACCTGTTTTGCACTGTTTCTCAATAAGAAGTCGACTGTCATTCCTGGTTTTTTTCCCCCTCTGTTTCAATTTATATATACTTTCCCTCTTCCATCTCCTTTAAGATTCTGTTTTGCTGTTTTTCATCAACTTGATTTTAAAATCATCATGAGGTTTTTGTTGTTGTTATCTTTGGTGGTTGAGTTATTGACTCTGTGAGTATAGTTTTCATAAAATTTAGGAAAAATTTGACCATTTTCTTTCCTTCTCGCTCTTTCACTCTTTCTGGGACACTAACTACATTAAAGTTAGCTGTTTGATATTGCCCAGTAGTTCACTGTCTCGCTTGGTACGGTCTCACAGTTCTTTTTTTTCTCGTCTGTTTTCTCACCGTTTAATTTTTTATTTTTTTAATTGCCAGCTGTGTCTTCAATTCACTAAACTTTTCTTTGAAGTTTAGAAAAGACTGCTGTTAATCTTATCCAATGCATGTTTAATTACAGATGTTGAATTTTTATTTCTGGAAGATCAGTTTGAGTCTTTTATTTTGAGAGAGTGCATGTGTGCATGAGCCTGGGGGGGGGTGGAGGGAGAGAAAGGAAAGGAAAGGAAAGGAAAGGGAAGGAAAGGAGGAAAAAAGAAAGAAAAAGAAAGAAAGAAAGAAAGAAAGAAAGAAAGAAAGAAAGAAAGAAAGAAAGGAGGGAGGGAAGGAAGGAAGGAAAGGAAAGGAAAGGAAAGGAAGGAGAGGGAGGGAGGGAGGGAGGGAGGGAGGAAGGAAGGAAGGAAGGAAGGAAGGAAGGAAGGAAGGAAGGAAGGAAATGAATGAATCTCAGGTATGCTCCATGCCCAGCATGGAGCCCAGTGAGTGGCTGGATCCCACATGAGCTTAACAGACTGAGCCACCCAGGTGCCCCCAGTTTGAGCCTTTTAAAAAAGCTTTTTAACTTTCAACTAATTATAAACTTGTAAGAAGATGCAAAAATAGTACAGAGAAGTCCCATATACACATCACCTATCTTCCTCCAATGACGTCATCTGAACATAACTACAGCACATTATCGAAACCAGAAATTGGCACAAGCTCTCACTTTTTTTTGGTATGTCTTTATCATTCTGTGATGTTTTATCAAACAGGTAGAATCATATAACCACCACCACAAGCAAGATACAGAACTTTTCTGTCACCATAAATTCCTCTGTGTTGCCAACTTACGTCTTTTCCATGCCCTTGCATTTCTGTTACCATATTCATAGTTTTCTTTATCTTCTTGAATTTGGGGGATATGTTTACAATACCTGTTTTAACCTCCTTGTCTAATGATTGTATCACCTGGATCATTGCTGGATCCTTCTATGTTCTATTGTACTTTGTTTGGGGTGTATTTCCTGCATCTTTGCATGACTGGTAATTTTCAATTGGAAGCCAGATATTTAATTTTATATTATTTAATACTGGAGTGTGTTGTATTATTTTAAATATTGTTGGGTTTTGTTTTGGGTTTCAGTTATGGCAGAAATAGCTTCATCCTTTTGAGGCTTGCTTTTAACTTTGTTAGTGCTAGTCCATAACATCCTTAGTCTAAGGCTTCTTTGGTTTCATTGTTTAGGCATTCATTACCTTTTGAACTCTATTCAATACCGCGCTGTGTTAAAGCCATCCTACTGTAGTTGATGGGAACATAAGTTCTGGGGATTGGGTTGATTACTTTTCAGAGGCTTTTTCTCTAGAATAAGTAGTTTTTCACATGTGTGCACAGATAATTACTCAGCTAAACCCTGAGGGTGATCTGTCTTCAGATCTTTGAAGCTCTTTTTCTCTGCAGCTTCCTTCTTTTCATTTGCCCTACAAATTGTAGCTGGCTTGGTGTCTCCCCTAACTTCGGATTCTTTTCGTTTCCCTTAGCTCACTGAGACAATTAGGTTTTGATTGGGTTCCGCCTCCCCCTCCCATGTTTTAGCCTCATACCTCTACAGGCTGCAGTAGGGCTTACTTCATTTGTTCTTTTTTCTTGATGATCTCTGTCCTGAGATAAAATCATTGTTTTATATATTTTATCTAACTTTCTAGTTATTTAAGGTAGGAGAGTAAGTATAGTCTCTGTGTTCCCATCTTGGAAGGCATTCTGCCTTATAGAAAATTTCATGGTAGTTTTATAAATATTTGTCTTTTCTGACTTTTTGAATGTTTAGGACTTCGTAGGAAAACCAGTGTATAAACTTTTTATATATATAGGCAGCTAGAGTGCATGTTTTCTCATACTTTCTCCTTTTCACATACTCTGTCTTACATATATACTTACATCCTTTTTCATCTATTATGCATCTTTTCATTCCCAGTGAGTATCAACACAATCTATTAGTGAACATTTTTGCTTAATATAAGATAATGGTGACAAATGTTTGCTTTTTCGTGGTTACCCAGAAGAAAATAGAGTGCCTTCGTTCCTTTTTCCCTTTGTTTGTCAAAAGGAGATGATGATTCTTAGTTATTGATCAATATAGAATATTGATTCATACATTGCTTAGAGCAGATAGTGGCTGTTGACTGAAACCCTAAGACATGAAATATTTGAAGTTATCCCAAGAGGGAGAAACAAAAGAAATGAACAGAAACAAGTTTTCCCTTTGTGCTAAAATCCATAGTATTCCAAAGTTAATATTTGTCTTTTAACTGGTAAGTTTACAGATTAAATAATAACTTTTACCTTTAATTAAGGTTTATTTATGTAGCATATAAAGTTCTCATAATAGTTTTTTACATAGTTAGGTTATGTTAACGTACATTACATTACTTTGAAAATTGCCTTGCCTGATTTTAGATTGCTAACATCTTTTGATGAAACTAGTATAATGTGATGGTAATGTATGGGCTTTAATGTAAACATAGCTAATTTAATAAGGAAAAATAAAATTTGCCCTGTAAGAAAAAACTGAAATTTTACATTATTATCCATTGAATTCAGAGTTGCCATGAGTAGATTAATAGTTTTGGCAAGTGCTGTTTTAAATTATTATTTTTATAAAACACATTAGGTGCTCCTAGGTGGCTCAGTTGGTTGAGCATTCAGCTTCATCTCAGGTCATGATCTCACAGTTAGTGGGTTTGAGCCCTTCAGCTGGCTCTCTGCTGTCAGCACAGAGCCCGCTTCAGATCCTCTGTCTCCCCCTCTCTCTGCCCCTTCTCACTCATGCCTGCTCTCCCTCTCTCAAAAATAAATAAATATTAAAGAACACATTAAAACAGGATTAGGTTTTTTTTGGTGGGGGGGTAAAAATACATAATAAATAGTTTTGCTCCCATTTTGTAACAATCATGAACATTTAAATTGGAGCTGAATGTGTGTCACTTAACTATTCTTGTGCATCAGTTCACTTGATAATTTTATTTTATGATTAACCTAATTCCTTGCTAGATGATAAAGATTACATTTATGGCAGTAAATATACCTACAGTTTAAAAAATCTTTCTCATTTGTTATGTTTGAGAGACATACTTAATATCACTGGTACATATAAATTGGTAATGAGCAATTAACATTTTTGGCCTAGAGTCAGGCGTCTTAAAGTATTTCAGCCAAACATACAATGTAAGGTGGTCCACATTAAGTAAAAGTATAGCACCCACTAGCTTTGTATTTGTGATTAGACATAAAACCAAAGATGGAATGTAGGTTTTAATTATGTGAATTCTTTTATGTAATAATACTAATTTTTAGTGATTTATTTTCCTTGAAAATGTTTTCTGTCCTTATTAGATTGCTTTTTGGAGGTAATCCATAGGGGTGTGTTTGTGTGTGTTGATTGGTTTTAATAAAATTGATTCATGCTTACTATGAATTTAAATTAAAGGTTTTTATTAGCCTCTCCCAAAGCATATTTCGTGTGATGTTAAATAATTGTTCTAAATTTGAACTTTTAGTGGTTAGCAACTATTATATATTAATTCAGTAGGATATGTACCATTTCCCTAGGGTAAACATTTTACTGAAACAGGTGAGAGACATTTGTCTTGAAAAGATAATGTTTACAACTTCTTTGTAGATACCACTTTTGAGTTTTTGGTCTTTCAATTTTCAGTATACAGTTTACATTTTTGAGTTTACATCTCTAGGGACTCTCACCTCTGCTTCAGTGACTTTTTTTTTTTTTTTTTTTGGGTACCTGAGGTGCATAGTGCCTCATCATTTTGGATTTATTTATCTCTGTCCAAGTTAAGAAATAAGCTCTATTATTTCTCTGCTTTAATGTAAAAAATAAATAAATAGAGCATTATGAAATTAGAGTATTGAAGGACAAAGGCATCCAGAAAGTTGGCATATGTTGCTACTCTTCCTTGGAGTAAATTTTAAATAGAATATTGAGTTAAGTTTGCATCTATTAATCATCCTGAGAATATATGATCTATTCCAGTCTTACGGCATAGAAATAAACCTCATAAACTGAATGAATAACAGTTCTGATAAACAAGCCTTAGGAGGAGAATGATTTGAAATTACACAACTGAATCTGAATTAATTGGGTATTTCTGAGACTAATAGAGTATTTAAAAGAAAAAGATATATCAGTTGAGGGCTGAACTTTTTTTGTCCACTGTTTTATTGACCATAAGTGTCCTCTTTGTGTGTGAGGTCTGGTGTACAGTTTTATTTGGAGAGAGTATAAGAGTTTTTTATATTTAATAATTTTTTAAAGTATCTACCAGTCTAGCCCTCCCTAGATGGTTAAGAGAAAGATGCATTATGATATTAAAATAGTACTTTTTGTTTCTGTTTTATATGTATCATATTGGATATTTTTGCTGCTGTTCATATGTTTACATGTTAGTAATTTTGACGGCTTTTGGATAATTCCACTCTAGAGGGAGAACTGGTGGGCGGTCCTTCCTGTGACACGACCCTTGAGTGACAGTTCTATTTGATTGCCTCCAGTACTGTGAGGAAAGGACACGACTCTATGGTGAGGACTGATGGACATACATTATCTGAGAAAAGAAACTACCAGGTAAGATCAGTTTTTTTTCCCCCTTTTTGATCATATTGCTACATTGAACTGTTTAATATGTTATATTTAATTGAAACCAGCAAATTGGATATACTCCAATATGAAAACTTTGGCTTATAATTTAAAATGCATGTGTTGGCTTTGACAGCTGAAATAGTTGGGAACATTTAAATCATGCTTATGATAAATGTATATTTTGTTAGTGTCAATGTAATTCTTTATGTATATGTCAAATCTTAGATTATCTGGTACACAATTTATGACTCCATGGCTGGGTTCAGAGCTAGTATTCCGTAAAACAAAGTGCTGAGTGTGTGTGTGTGTGTGTGTGTGTGTGTGTGTGTGTGTGTGTGTATGTACACACACACACATTTACATATTATTATTCCTGGAGGAATAAACCTGAATTCTTAGGCTATATTCAGGGTTAATAGAGCATCACAGATGTGTAGACAAAATTGGTTAGAATATAAAAGAAATAGAAATGCAACATCCCAGGGTGTTCAGAGACCCAAATTCTATTGAATTTCTCATTAGCTTGCTATCCTTATAATGCTAGATTCTTGTTTTGTCATTTATTTTTTTTTAATTTTTTTTTTAACGTTTATTTATTATTGAGATACAGAGAGACACAGAGCTTGAGCAGAGGAGGGAGACATAGAATCCGAAGCTTGAGGGAGCAGGAGAGGGGGTGGGGAGACATAGAATCCGAAGCAGGCTCCAGGCTCTGAGCTGTCAGCACAGAGCCCGATGCGGGGCTCGAACTCAGAAACCGCGAGATCATGATCTGAGCCGAAGTCGGTCGCTTAACCAACTGAGCCACTCAGGCACCCCTTGTTTTGTCATTTATTAAGCTGGTTAATAGTATCCATTCCCTACATGTAGCATGTAAAGATGCTAAAAGGTGGTCGAAGTATAATATTCCTCTTTCTGAGGTTTTAAAGGAAGGTGAATTTTAAAGATAGTGGTATGAAATAGTGATTAAAAAATTTTTTTTGAATTTCATTTTTCAAAGAAACTCTCCTTTTTTAATAATAACATTACCAAATTATGCAGTAATTCAGAGTACAGAATAGTTCAAAGCTCAGGTAAGGATAAGCTGTAGGCTTTCTGCATGGGTACATACATGTTCAGCTTCCCTCACACCCTGCCACCTACCAGTTTTGTTCCCTCTAGGCTGTTGAAGGCAACTTAGTGTTATAGCAGCAGCTTTGACTCACTAACCATTTCTCTGCTAATCATTTATTTTAGCTCAGTTAATCTTTTCTTCCCTCAAATTGGAAAGGTAAATAGTGGAAAAAATTGTGAATGGGTCTTCATGGTGTTTATAGCAAAGATCCTTTGATTACAAGATTTAGATTTACTTGTTTTAGGTTCTCATTTGGGCACTGTGCCTAATAAAAATAGTGTCCAGTTGTTCTTCCTTTCACTTGCTGTCTGAAGTTTCTTGCCAGATCTTTATGATTTTAATAAGCCGTAGTTGTGGCTTTGCAGACACAGTTCTCCCTGTAACCTTTTCTATCTATTCAGGGTTCTTACAGACTTGACCAACATGGCTTTTGCTCATTTTCCTACTTGCTCTAGCTCCTCCGGCCTCACAACCACTTCCAAGTACCTTGACTCATAAGAGTTTAAGTGGTCACACTGCTTGGGCTGTTGCATCTTTTGATAGGTTCTGCTAAATTATTTTAAGAGCATTGTGATTCTAGGCTATGTGGCTTTTTGGTGCTCATAATCAGGTTGGTAAAGTGTAAGTATAGAACTTTTGTATGGTTATACAGTATGGTAATTTACTTCATGGAATCATTTTAATATAGAATTCCAAAATTTTCATTAAGAAAGGAACAAAATGACGTTGTATTGAAGAGATTTTCTAATTCCTGCTCACTCTACTCTAAAAATACTATATTGTTCCAGTTACATTATTTACCAATAATCCAGGTTCTTTAGCTTCTTTGAAAAAATTCTTGGTTAGAGTTTTTCTGTCTGAAAATATTTCTCCTTTTTCATTGTTACTTAGTAACACTTAATACATGTTGAAATATTGTTGGAAACAATTGTTTAAATCTCCATTGCATAATTATTTTATTTTTGAAGCCTCTCTTGGAAAGGACATATATAGAAATATAATTTCCCTTTCTGATGTGATGATGAATATATTAAAAGCACATGGGAAATTCAAAATAATATCAAATAAATCACTTGTATGGGTAGCACTAAAAGTTTATATATGCTGACACGAAATGATTTGGATTTTTTTAAAAATTCCGTTTTGAGGAATTTTGTTTTTTTCATGGATAAAATAGGATTTCTTTGTACCAGTGTTTGCACTCAGTTCATCTTTCGTCGGGTTTTGTTTTTGAAGGGCACTTGATGATTTATAGTGATATTTAGGCATCCTGATAATAGTAGGCTAATATTCCAGAGTTTAATAAGAAAGATCTCTAATTCTCATTTCCTTGTAGACCTGATAAAAAGCCTTAGGAATTTAGCTTAAGAAAATGTATTCCTTCACCTTTGTGCTAAAAACTAATGACTTTCAAATGGGTGTTGGTTGAAGTACTGATTTTTATACTGGTATTTACTTTGTTTCATTTCTTTCTATAAATTTAAACCCAGTTAAGTTTTTGGAGTTTGAATCAAGTAGTTGAATTTTATTTGCTTAGACTGCTATATTATTAGTTCATGTGAGAATTTAATTATTTAAATGGTTCATAGTTCATTCAGTTTTGAAAGGATTGCCAAGCTTTTTTCAGGAAAATATAATCCCCCAGTTTTGCCAGTATTTACTTATCTTCCTTTAATTTCTACTAATTTATTTCAATGATAAGTATGTACAAATCCAACCATGCTAATTACTAATTTAACTCATCACTGGCTTTCCATCTCGTATGTAATAAAACCAAACTCTTAAACTTTATACAGTATTTCCATATTCTGACCCCAATCTGCATTTATTTACCCTTCCACTGTCTCTCCTCTGACTTCCTAGTATGCAGTTTTTTCAGTTAGGAATACAAAACTGATTTTAATCTCCCTACCATACGCTTTTACACTTAAGCCTTTACTTGTTTCCTCTTCATGTAATGCCTCACCTTTGTTTCACATGGTTCAAGAATTAGGTATTATTAGTACTTCCAGAAGTACACTTACATGAGCTCAGTGTTCCTTTTCTTTGCTCTCATAACCTTTGTAGATACTTATAGTTTAGTGTTGACCAAATACATTGTAAGCTATCTATTTGTCCTTGTCTTCCTGTAGACCTGTGCTAATACTGTAGGCACTAACCACAAGTGGCTATTTAGATTTAAATGTATTTGAATTAAAATTTAAAAATTTTAGTTTTCCAGTTGTATTAGCCACATTTCAAATGCCTAACAGCTACTTTCCTTTAATGGCTACCATATCAGACGGTGCAGATGTAGAAATTTTAGGTCATTTCAGAATATTGTCTTGGACGGTACTACTGTATGAGCTAGAGCTATATTTGTTCATCTTGGAACTGCCAGTACCTACCATGGTTTTGGGTAAATAATAGTTGTTTAATGAATGTTTCAGTAACGTTAAATAAAACTAATTAAGTGAAAGAAAGAAATTGTAGAGTGTGCTGGGTAACATAACTACTGATATTTCCAAGATTTTTAGATGTTACTCTGAATGGAACTTTTTATAATATGAGGTCATTGATAATGTCATGTTGGTTAGTTCATTGTTACCTATAAACTGAATCAATGCATCCTAATCCGTATGTTCCTGAAGAATACCTCACAGTTGAAACTGCTGCATTAACTTTGTGGGATATAACATGCCACAGAATTATGGCAGTGATTGTATTGTCATTTCCTTCTCCCTCCCCCATCATTAAGTATTTTATTTCCTTTTTATATTTTAAATCACAGAAGTTACAGGTATGCGTTGCAAAAACTTTGAAGAATAATGGAAATATAAAATAGACTGAAAGTTTACCTTAACTGTTTAGTGTATATCTTTTCAGATCTTTTCAAATAACGATGTAAGTGCAAATGTAATTTGTTGTCTTTGTTTCTAACAAATTAGCATTTTTCTGCAGCTTGCATATTACACTTAATGGAGAAGTTTCCGTGTGCCACCCTTCCCTTGCCTCCTTCTCAGAAGTAATCACTAGTTTGAATTTTCTGTTTCATTCTTTTTATTTTTATAGTTTTGTAACGTGTGTTTCAGTGTATACAGGTGCATCTTTATGTATTGTGAGGTGACTTTGCCCATATATTTCATTACTTCAAATAGGAAAAAAGAACGTATTTCTAGCCCAACCAGAACAATTTCCCAGATATGGCCAAAACACTAAATACTTATCTGACTATTCACTCAAGTATTTCTGCATAATAGAAAGCATTTAAAATACAAGTTGCTTAATTATTTTAACACAAATACATCAGTAGATATGTTTCCTTTTGGTGTGCAAGACAGTTATACAGCACAATATACAAATTACATTTTTATTTTTTATACTGCAATAAAAATGTAATGTAAATAAGGAATGATGTACCCTGTTTCTTTTATTCTGAGTTACATTTTATTGAAAATTTGTATTTTTCTGCTGTCAGGATACATCTTACAACATGGTATCTTAGAATCATAGTTGTAACATAGTAGCTTGTAACCATTCATTGATACCTTCTAGTATGATTGAAAACAGCACCAACATCAAAGCATCTTAGAATCTGTAATATGTTAAAGTATGTTAAAAATGCATAATGAATATAAAGAACACTTAATAAAGTGAACAAGAATTTTCTTTCAAATGGGTACGTAGCAATTCAAGAGTCGTCAGAGTAGATCTGGTACCTAGAGCAGAAAGATGGAGGCTTTCATCAATGTTGCTGTTTGGCACTGCGTTAAGGTAAACAGGAGTTAGCTGAGGAAGGAATTGGTTCAGAAATCGATGTCTGAAACCAATGAGCTGGTTCAGTTTATTCTTCCTTTCTTTTGAAACTCTTGTAAACAAATGGCTGTACCCTATTGTTTGTGGCCAGAGATGAAGCAAGGGTATAGTATAGAAGACATTCAAAATGGATGACTATTAAATTCACTTGCAGTTACACAATGAGGTTAGTGCCTATAATTACACTTTTGAATGTGATGCTTCTGCTTATGTCATGATCACATTATCAACAACAGAAATCCTGTTGACTCCATGACTTGAATATTTTTTTAATAAATTTTGACATTTATTTTTTATTTTTATTTCCTCCTTATTTTTCTTCCCCCGGCCAAGAACATAAAGTTAAATGAATTCCCAAGGCACTCATCGTTGGCTCATAATTACAGGACGCTAACAATGTTAGCCTACTTTCATTGCATTATATCTTCTGATACTTCTTTTCCATCTTCTGAAATCATCAAATGAGGTGATTTTTCCCAGAAAGCAGGTTCATCAAGATACATGGTATAGGGTACCCTTAGTGTCTTGATAATGTTTTCACAGTGCCCCTAGGCCAAAAGAAGTAACTGAACAGCTCTGTTGAGTAATTAGGTCTAAGCCACTTAACAGTAGTTAGCATAGTATCTTGACAGATAACTGCTGTGTTTCCCCAACATTTAAAATATCTGGCAGTATCTGTATTCACTGTAGTGCTCCTGTTGGGAAATATATTCTCTTTTGGAAAAAAAAAAATCTTCATTTAAGTAATTTGCTTCATTCATAAATACTAGTATGTGTTCATCATTAAGTCATTCATCATTAGGAAAGTTAAAACATGAGTGCAGATAATTCTATGAATCAGAAAAAATACAGAAGTAAGCAAAATTAATTTTCAAAATATACTCTAAGGCCTTGCTTAGATTCTGGGATGAGAGCAGCTTAGTTTTTAAAATCTTTCTGAATTCCCACATAAAAATAGATCAACTGGCTAGCAAAACCCAAACCATGAAAACATTTATAACAAAACTTGGTGATGAGGTATCCCCATGAACCCTCCCAAATGTAAGCAGATGAGAAATAACCAAAAAACCTACGTGTATCTGTTTTAGTACTAAGAAGGTAGAGAAAAGTATTGGAGTATCTTGCCTGAGAATAGGAGCACCTCGGAGTGGTGAACAACCAGTTTGAAAGTGATTATCCAGTTTGAAACTGGGAGAGATGTTGCCCACCTGTATGTTAGATCTGTGTAAAGGACCTGTAGTGAGGCCTAACGTGAGCAGCCTTGCTCTGTCATCTCTCAAGATTGGCCTACCAGTGCTCCCTTCCAGGATTCTGCTGAGAAGTTTCTGGGAATAGAATCATGCTTGAGCAGGATAGAGACAACAGAGACAGAGGAAAGAGAACCTCTAGATAAAAATGAGAGAGGAGGACAGAGCCAGAAAATCTCAGAAAACAGCCAGATAAGCACGCACGCACACACACACACACACACACACACACACACACACACACACGTGTGTATATGTATATATATATGTATATACGTGTATATATATGTATATATTTAAGAGAGCTTGAACAGGGGAGAGGGGCAGTGGGGGAAGGGAGAGAGAGACAGAGAGCATCCTAAGCAGGCTCCACGCTGAGCACGGACCCCAGCGTGGGGCCCCATCCCATGACCCTGAGATCATGACCTGAGTCAAAATCAGGAGTCTGATGCTCAACCCAGTATTTTTAAACGTTACGTGAAAACAACCGAAGAGAGGGGCGCCTGGGTGGCTCGGTCAGTTGAGCGGCCGACTTCGGCTCAGGTCATGATCTTGCGGTCCGTGGGTTCAAGCTCCGCGTCGGGCTCTGTGCTGACAGCTTGAGCCTGAAGCCTGTTTCGGATTCTGTGTCTCCCTCTCTCTGACCCTCCCCCGTTCATGCTTTGTCTCTGTCTCAAAAATAAATAAAACGTTAAAAAAATTAAAAAAAAAAAAAAGAAAGAAAACAACCGAAGAGGGAGCTTGATGAAGTTAGAAGAGTATTTTGAACCAAGCCATGTTCTCAAAATTCAGGAAACTTAAATTCACAAAAGCCCTTTCAAGAATATTTTTAGGAGTGTTTTTAATAATTTTGAGTACCTCGACAGTGTTCATACTGATACGACATTTGACGTCAAAGTTTTTTTAAAGAATTTATGGAGGCTGTGTAAGACATTTCCATATTGAAATCAAGTAAGTGAAGATATTTTCCCATATCTTTAAAAAATTTTTTAATGTTTTTTTTTTTTTTTAATTTTTGAGAGAGAGAGAGAGACAGACAGACAGACCCTGAGCAGGGGAGGGACAGAGAGAGAGGGAGACACATAATCCGAAGCAGGCTCCAGACTCTAGGCTCTGAACTGTCAGCGGGGCCTGAACTCACTAATGGTGAGATCATAACCTGAGCCGAAGTTGACACTCACCAGATGGGCTGAGCGACCCTGGTGCCCCTACACTCAATTTTTTGTAGATTGATTATTGTATCCATTAATGTTGCTAAACTTTTTATTCTTATAATTTATCCGCAGTTCCTAAGGAGTTTTCATGTGGATAAGCATATCATCTGGAAATTGCAGTTTTGATACTTTTATTATTTATAACTTGATTTCTGAACTCACTAATATTTCTGATACATTGTTGAAGTGTTAATAGAAATCTTTTGTCTTATTTCTTGTCTTAAAAGCTTTAAGTTGTCACCAGTATGATATTTTCTGCAGTATTTTTTTGTGCGTGGATATACTGTATCAGGATAAAGAGATTTTTTTCTGTAGCCCCTTTTTCATATTTAAGATTGTTGACTATGTCCCTTTTCTCTTTGTCAGCCTTGCTACAGATTTGTCATTTAAAATTTTTCAAACCTATGAGATTTTTCTAGTTTTCTAGCTGTTGCTAATTTCTCATGCAGTTTCACTGTAGCTAGAGAGTGTAGTTAGTATGATACCACTTACCTGTTTATGAACTTGGAACAAAATGTGTATTGATCGATTGGTGGGTGTATTGCTGTTTTTCCCATTAGATCATATCTGTTAATCTTGGTGTCTGTGTCTTCTTTACCCACATATTTGCCCATTATTATTCACATATTATCATTATTCATTCCTTTGTTTAGATCTGGATTCTATCATATTTTTTCTTTAATTATTATATACATTCTTGTGTTTAATGTGTGATAAATCCAGCAATTGGAAATTGCTACAGATCATTCTTTTTTTTTTTAATTTATTTTTAATGTTTATTTCTGAGAGAAAAAGAGTGTGTGCGCATGAGTGGGGGAGGGGCAGAGAGCAAGCAGGAGACACAGAATCTGAAGCAGGCTCCAGGCTCTAGGCTCTGAATTGTCAACACAGAGCCTGATGTGGGGCCTGAACTCATGAACTCATGAACTTGTGAGGTCATGACCTGAGCCGAAGTCGGTCGTCCAGCCAATTGAACCACCCAGGCGCCCATCTGGCAGATCATTCTTAATGTCTTTTGTTTCTGCTGGTTTTCACTTGTGGTACCTTGTTTCCTTGTGTGTGTGTTGTCACCATTTCATGTTTCTTAGCTGTGGGAATTTGTTGAGGACTAGGTGGAAGGACATCCCCCAAGGGGATTTGATTTGCATTTGCTTTTGCCGGTGCCTAAGAGTCTACCAGTCCAGGACCGGTTAAAAATAAAATGTTACCTTAGGTTGCAATCCATATAGGTAGTGTGAATTCAGGCTGGTTTATGGCTGTTGATTCTCAGAAGAGCTTTCCTTTACCTCTTTCTGCCTAGCATCAAAATCATGACATTCAAGTGCTTTCTTCACTAAGAGGTTATTACAATTATGGTATACCCTTTTAAGATACTTGCTTTTTGAGAAGGTCTTTTAACAGCTTTCCTACCTTGGGCAAATTCCTTTGGGGATATAAGCTTGTGTCTTCTCTGAACTCTAGCTTTTACTTTGTTTTGAGGTGCTGAATTTCCCTTTCTCCCTTAACAATTCATTTAAAAATAAAGATGTAATCTCTGTGTTAGTTTTCACTGATAATTTGTTCACACTGTATCTGCGTTTGTGAATAAGGTCTGGCATATGCTTAGTGAATATTTGTTGATTGGCTGAACCAATACTTCATGGAACATTTTTAAGTTGGTTTTGAGTGGAGCATTTTGGTTTTTGTGTATAGTATATCCTAGTACCAGAAACATGATCTTAATCATTTTCTAGGTCTCAAGTGAAATTTCACTTCTTACGGGAAGCATTTCTTGCTTCTGTTATATATTCTCATTGTTCATTGTAATTTGAGGGGGCTTATTATTTCTGCTTTTTATCGTCATCCATAATTGAAAACATCCCTTCCCATTCTCTTTTCTCTTTCCATCCTATCTTTTCCCTTTTTTCTCTTCTTACAACTTTTTTTTCTTCCCTTTCTTGCCTGCCTCCTTCAGTTCCCTTTCCTTTTCCCTCCTTACCTTTCTTTTTTTTTTTCTTTTTTTTTTAATGTTTATTTATTTTTGAGACAGAGAGAGACAGAGCATGAACGGGGGAGGGGCAGAGAGAGAGGGAGGCACAGAATCGGAAGCAGGCTCCAGGCTCTGAGCCATCAGCCCAGAGCCTGATGCGGGGCTCGAACTCACGGACCGTGAGCTCGTGACCTGAGCTGAAGTCGGACGCTTAGCCGACTGAGCCACCCAGGCGCCCCCCTCCTTACCTTTCTTTATATTGTCATTTTCCTTTCACTTGGAGAACTTTTAAAGTTTTTTTTTTATTATGTGTAACCTAGGCAAAATTATTTAAAGTAATTAAATTTTTATTTAAGGAATGACACATGTTGTGGTTCCCTACACAGCCTATCATCTTGATTCTTCCAAAGTTTATAATCTTGAAGATAGCTCTTTTAAAAAGAACTTTTGCTTAACCCACAATTGTCATGTCCGTTAGTCCACAGTTCTTTTAGTTGGGCTTTGATCGCTACTTGAATATGAATATACTCGTGACATACTACAAAAACTTCCAACCTATAATCTTTGGGACCCAATTTCATCAAGCAGTTTATTTTAGGGCCACATTTAGAGTCAGAGTAAATGGATATTTTTGGTTCTCAATTTCAGACATCCTGTACACATGCATAAGTTCAAATTGTATTTACTCCTAAACTATCACACCCTAGAATAGTACAGATCTTTATATCTTTCTAGATATAGATATAAAGATCTTACATGTTTCTAGATATACCAATTACTAAGATTTAAAAAAAAATTGGGGGACCTGGGTGGCTAAGTCGGTTAAGCGTACGACTTTGGCTTAGGTCCTGATTTCACAGTTTGTGGGTTCAAGCCCTGCATTGGGGTCTGTGCTTACAGCTCAGAGCCTGGAGCCTGCTTCGGATTCTGTGTCTGTCTGTCTGTCTGTCTGTCTCTCTCTCTCTCTGCCCCTTTCCCTCTCATGTTTTGTCTCTGTCTCTCAAAAATGAATAAACATTAAAGAAAACACTTTTTTAAAATTGACTGTTAGGTCTTTTATAGTATCTCTGTCAAGTACCTCTTTTCTACATATCTAACAAGTAGTTAGTTCTGTGCTTATAGCAAACCCCATTTTTACTCTTTGAATTATTTCTGACAATGTGAGTCTACAGGATAAAGAGCTATCAGGAAAGACCTTAACTAAAAAACATTTTTGTGGGGCGCCAGGGTGGCTCAGTCAGTTAAGCGTCCGACTTCGGCTCAGGTCATGATCTCACGGTCCATGAGTTCGAGCCCCCCGTTGGGCTCTGTGCTGACCGCTCAGAGCCTGGAGCCCGTTTCAGATTCTGTGTCTCCCTCTCTCTCTCTCACCCTCCCCCGTTCATGCTCTGTCTGTCTCTGCCTCAAAAATAAATAAACATTAAAAAAAAATTTTTTTTTTAAACATTTTTGTGATGCCTTTCTGATAGTGATGGATTCTTTCACATTTTTTATGTCTGTAATAGTCTTCATTTGATCTTCATTTTTGAAGGATTTTTTGCTGGGTATGGAATTAAAGATTGACAGGTTTTTTGTTTTGTTTTTAGTATTTTAAAGATTTTGCTCTAATGTCTTCTGGCTTAGATAATTTCTGACAAAAAAAATCTGTCATTTTGTTTTACTTATTTATTTATTTTGAGAGAGAGAGAGTGCATGTGCAAGTAGCAGAAGGGCAGAGAGGAGGGAGAGAGAGAATCCCAAGCAGGCTCCACACTGTCAGCACAGAGCCTGATGCAGGGCTTGAACCCACGAACTGTGAGATCAGGACCTGCACCGAAATCAAGAGTCAGATGCTTTTAACCAACTGAGCCACTCACCCCCTTGTGGGGGGGCCTTTACATAATCCTCTTTACATAATATAACTTTTTCTTTCTGGTTAGTATTAAATTTTTTTTTTTAATGTTTATTTATTTTGAGAGAGAGAGAATGGGAGAGAGAGAGAGAGGTTGCTGGGGAGGACAGCAAGAGAGGGAGAGAAAATCCCAAGCAGGCTCAATGCTGTCAGCCATCAAGAGTTGGATGCTTAACTAACTGAGCCACCCAGGTGCCCCAGTATTAATTTTTTTTTTTATCACCGGTTTTACAGATTTTGATTATGCTGTGTCTTGGTATAATTTTCTTCATGACTCATGTGTTTGAAATTTATTGAGCCCCTTGAACTTGTGTTTAGAGATTTTATGAAATTTGGAATTTTTTATCCATCATTTCTTTAAATGTTCTCTCGCTGTTTTACTTTGGCGACTCCAATTATACGTATAGTAGATCACTTGAAGTTGTCCCACAGCTTACTGATGTTTTAAATTTTTTTCTTTCCTCTGTGTGTTTTTTTTTAGTGTTTTATCTAATTTTGAGAGAGCACGAGTGGGGGAGGGGCAGAGAGAGGTGGACAGAGATCCGAAGCAGGCTTCACTGTGACAGCAGAGGGCCTGATGAGGGGCTTGAATTCGTGAACCGCGAGATCATGACCTGAGCTGAAGTTGGACATTCTACTGACTGAGCTACCCAGGTGCCCTGTTGCCTGGTAGTTTTTGTTTGGATGCCAGCCCTTGGAAATTTTACCTTTTTGGTGCTATATATTTGTATTTTTGCTAATATTCTTGAGCTTTCTTGATGACAGAATGTAGTTACTTAGAAGCTGTTTGGGCTCTTTGATACTTCCTTTTTTTTGTCTTTTAATTTTAAGGTGTTTTACACAGAAACCCAGTAGCCTTTAGTCTAGGTCTAATTTTTCCCAATTGTACTCTTCTGAGTATACTGTACAATGCCTTGTGAATTATATTTTAATACTCTGACTTGTGGGAACAGCCCTGTGTGAGCCCTGGAGGTTGTTACCACTCTTTTTCTAGCCTCTGGTACTTTGCTCCATGCATATGTTGATCAGTGCTTAGCTGAAGCTTCCAGAGACACCTTGTTTGGGTCTTTAGAACTCATTTTCTTTGCAGCTGTCTTCTGTCTGGTACTCTCTAGCCTTTTCACACCAGCTGCCTTGGCCCACCTAGACTCAGCTACACTTACTCAATTCGCGGTGGACATTTCTGAGTTCCACCAGGGCTCCCTCTCACTGCACTGGAGCCCAGAAACTCCTCCAGTCTATAAGCAAGGCTGTTTGTAAGCCTCACATTTACTCTTTTCTCTTCTTTCAGGGGTTGTCTTGAGCTGCCTTATGTTCTATGTCTAAAAACCATTGGTTAATATATTTTATCCTTTTTTAAAATTTGTTTCAGGTGAGGCAGGAGAAGACCATGTTCCTACTACTACATTTTGGTTAGAAGTACAGATTACAAGATTTCATTTTTTTTTTTTTACTTAAAAAAATTTTTTTTTTCAATATATGAAATTTATTGTCAAATTTGTTTCCATACAACACCCAGTGCTCATCCCAAAAGGTGCCCTCCTCAATACCCATCACCCACCCTCCCCTCCCTCCCACCCCCCATCAACCCTCAGTTTGTTCTCAGTTTTTAACAGTCTCTTATGCTTTGGCTCTCTCCCACTCTAACCTCTTTTTTTTTTTTCTTCCCCTCCCCCATGGGTTTCTGTTAAGTTTCTCAGGATCCACATAAAAGTGAAAACATATGGTATCTGTCTTTCTCTGTATGGCTTATTTCACTTAGCATCACACTCTCCAGTTCCATCCATGTTGCTACAAAGGGCCATATTTCGTTCTTTCTCATTGCCATGTAGTACTCCATTATGTATATAAACCACAATTTCTTTATCCGTTCATCAGTTGATGGACATTTAGGCTCTTTCCATAATTTGGCTATTGTTGAGAGTGCTGCTATAAACATTGGGGTACAAGTGCCCCTATGCATCAGTACTCCTGTATCCCTTGGTTAAATTCCTAGCACTGCTATTGCTGGGTCATAGGGTAGGTCTATTTTTAATTTTCTGAGGAACCTCCACACTGTTTTCCAGAGTGGCTGCACCAATTTGCATTCCCACCAACAGTGCAAGAGGGTTCCTGTTTCTCCACATCCTCTCCAGCATCTATAGTCTCCTGATTTGTTCATTTTGGCCACTCTGACTGGCATGAGGTGATATCTGAGTGTGGTTTTGATTTCTATTTCCCTGATAAGGAACGACGTTGAGCATCTTTTTCATGTGCCTATTGGCCATCCGGATGTCTTCTTTAGAGAAGTGTCTATTCATGTTTTCTGCCCATTTCTTCACTGGGTTATTTGTTTTTCGGGTGTGGAATTTGGTGAGCTCTTTATAGATTTTGGATACTAGCCCTTTGTCCAATATGTCATTTGCAAATATCTTTTCCCATTCCGTTGGTTCCCTTTTAGTTTTGTTGATTGTTTCCTTTGCTGTGCAGAAGCTTTTTATCTTCATAAGGTCCCAGTAATTCATTTTTGCTTTTAATTCCCTTGCCTTTGAAGATGTGTCGAGTAAGAGATTGCTACGGCTGAGGTCAGAGAGGTCTTTTCCTGCTTTCTCCTCTAGGGTTTTGATGGTTTCCTATCTCACATTCAGGTCCTTTATCCATTTTGAGTTTATGTTTGTGAATGGTGTGAGAAAGTGGTCTAGTTTCAATCTTCTGCATGTTGCTGTCCAGTTCTCCCAGCACCATTTGTTAAAGAGACGGTCTTTTTTCCATTGGATATTCTTTCCTGCTTTGTCAAAGATTAGTTGGCCATACGTTTGTGGGTCTAGTTCTGGGGTTTCTATTCTATTCCATTGGTCTATGTGTCTGTTTTTGTGCCAATACCATGCTGTCTTGATGACTACAGCTTTGTAGTAGAGGCTGAAGTCTGGGATTGTGATGCCTCCTACTTTGGTCTTCTTCTTCAAAATTACTTTGGCTATTCGGGGCCTTTTGTGGTTCCATATGAATTTTAGAATTGCTTGTTCTAGTTTTGAGAAGAATGCTGGTGCAATTTTGATTGGGATTGCATTGAATGTGTAGATAGCTTTGGGTAGTATTGTCATTTTGACAATATCTATTCTTCCAATCCATGAGCAGGGAATGTCTTTCCATTTCTTTATATCTTCTTCAATTACCTTCATAAGTTTTCTATAGTTTTCAGCATACAGATCTTTTACATCTTTGGTTAGATTTATTCCTAGGTATTTTATGCTTCTTGATGCAATTGTGAATGGGATCAGTTTCTTTATTTGTCTTTCTGTTGCTTCATTGTTAGTGTTTAAGAATGCAACTGATTTCTGTACATTGATTTTGTATCCTGCAACTTTGCTGAATTCATGTATCAGTTCTAGCAGACTTTGGTGGAGTCTATCGGATTTTCCATGTATAATATCATGTCATCTGCAAAAAGCGAAAGCTTAACTTCGTCTTTGCCAATTTTGATGCCTTTGATTTCCTTTTGTTGTCTGATTGCTGATGCTAGAACTTCCAACACTGTGTTAAACAACAGCGGTGAGAGTGGGCATCCCTGTCGTGTTCCTGATCTCAGGGAAGAAGCTCTCAGTTTTTCCCCATTGAGGATGATGTTAGCTGTGGGCTTTTCATAAATGGCTTTTATGATGTTTAAGTATGTTCCTTCTATCCCGACTTTCTCAAGGGTTTTTATTAAGAAAGGGTGCTGGATTTTGTCAAAGGCCTTTTCTGCATCGATTGACAGGATCATATGGTTCTTATCTTTTCTTTTATTAATGTGATGTATCACGTTGATTGATTTGCAAATGTTGAACCAGCCCTGCATCCCAGGAATGAATCCCACTTGATCATGGTGAATAATTCTTTGTATATGCTGTTGAATTCGATTTGCTAGTATCTTACTGAGAATTTTTGCATCCATATTCATCAGGGATATTGGCCTGTAGTTCTCTTTTTTTACTGGGTCTCTGTCTGGTTTAGGAATCAAAGTAATCCTGGCTTCATAGAATGAGTCTGGAAGTTTTCCTTCCCTTTCTATTTCTTGGAACAGCTTGAGAAGGATAGGTATTATCTCTGCTTTAAACATCTGGTAGAACTCCCCTGGGAAGCCATCTGGTCCTGGACTCTTATTTGTTGGGAGATTTTTGATAACCGATTCAATTTCTTCGCTGGTTATGGGTCTGTTCAAGCTTTCTCTTTCCTCCTGATTGAGTTTTGGAAGCGTGTGGGTGTTTAGGAATTTGTCCATTTCTTCCAGGTTGTCCAATTTGTTGGTATATAATTTTTCATAGTATTCCCTGATAATTGTTTGTATCTCTGAGGGATTGGTTGTAATAATTCCATTTTCATTCATGATTTTATCTATTTGGGTCATCTCCCTTTTCTTTTTGAGAAGCCTGGCTAGAGGTTTGTCAATTTTGTTTATTTTTTCAAAAAACCAACTCTTGGTTTCGTTGATCTGCTCTACAGTTTTTTTAGATTCTATATTGTTTATTTCTGCTCTGATCTTTATTATTTCTCTTCTTCTGCTGGGTTTAGGCTGCCTTTGCTGTTCTGCTTCTAGTTCCTTTAGGTGTGCTGTTAGATTTTGTATTTGGGATTTTTCTTGTTTCTTGAGATAGGCCTGGATTGCAATGTATTTTCCTCTCAGGACTGCCTTCGCTGCGTCCCAAAGCGTTTGGATTGTTGTATTTTCATTTTCGTTTGTTTCCATATATTTTTTGATTTCTTCTCTAATTGCCTGGTTGACCCACTCATTCGTTAGTAGGGTGTTCTTTAACCTCCATGCTTTTGGAGGTTTTCCAGACTTTTTCCTGTGGTTGATTTCAAGCTTCATAGCATTGTGGTATGAAAGTATGCATGATATAATTTCAATTCTTGTATACTTATGAAGGGCTGTTTTGTGACCCAGTATATGACCTATCTTGGAGAATGTTCCAGTGCACTCGAGAAGAAAGTATATTCTGTTGCTTTGGGATGCAGAGTTCTAAATATATCTGCCAAGTCCATCTGATCCAATGTATCATTCAGGGCCCTTGTTTCTTTATTGACCGTGTGTCTAGATGATCTATCCATTTCTGTAAGTGGAGTGTTAAAGTCCCCTGCAATTACCACATTCTTATCAATAAGGTTGCTTCTGTTTATGAGTAATTGTTTTATATATTTGGGGGCTCCGGTATTCGGCGCATAGACATTTATAATTGTTAGCTCTTCCTGATGGATAGACCCTGTAATTATTATATAATGCCCTTCTTCATCTCTTGTTACAGCCTTTAATTTAAAGTCTAGTTTGTCTGATATAAGTATGGCTACTCCAGCTTTCTTTTGGCTTCCAGTAGCATGATAAATAGTTCTCCATCCCCTCACTCTCAATCTAAAGGTGTCCTCAGATCTAAAATGAGTCTCTTGTAGACAGCAAATAGATGGGTCTTGTTTTTTTATCCATTCTGATACCCTATGTCTTTTGGTTGGCGCACTTAATCCATTTACATTCAGTGTTATTATAGAAAGATACGGGTTTAGAGTCATTGTGATGTCTGTAGGTTTCATGCTTGTAGCGATGTCTCTGGTACTTTGTCTCACAGGATCCCCCCTTAGGATCTCTTGTAGGGCTCGTTTAGTGGTGACAAATTCCTTCAGTTTTTGTTTGTTTGGGAAGACCTTTATCTCTCCTTCTATTCTAAATGACAGACTTGCTGGATAAAGGATTCTTGGTTGCATATTTTTCCTGTTCAACACATTGAAGATCTCGTGCCAATCCTTTCTGGCCTGCCAAGTTTCAAAGGAGAGATCAGTCACGAGTCTTATAGGTCTCCCTTTATATGTGAGGGCATGTTTATCCCTTGCTGCTTTCAGAATTTTCTATTTATCCTTGTATTTTTTTAACATTTATGTATTTTTGAGACAGAGAGAGACAGAGCATGAACGGGGGAGGGTCAGAGAGAGAGGGAGACACAGAATCTGAAAACAGGCTCCAGGCTCTGAGCTGTCAGCACAGAGCCCAACGCGGGGCTCAAAGTCATGGAGCGCGAAATCATGACCTGAGCTGAAGTCGGCCGCTTAACCGGCTGAGCCACCCAGGCGCCCCCAAGATTTCATTTTTAAAAATTATATTTTGGTTGAAAAGACAGATGAGAAGTCTTTTCTGACAAAGAGAACAAGCTTCTGTGTCAGTATTTAGTTAAGGATTGAATATTTTCTTTTGTGTAAGTACTGTGTAGTATATACACAGAAATACTAGACCTTTTCTCAGCACTTAAGGCCACTTGGAAAGACACATAAAACATGACATGTCAGTAAATATATTACAGCTCACATATGGAGTCATCATAGCTGTGATTCTCTTTAACCTAAAGCAAACAATTGCATGATTTCTCTTGAATTCCCTTACTGAAGATTTCCTAGAATCTGATAGACCCGTAAATACAGCAGCCATTTCTCTTCTCAGGTGAGGTAATAATTTCACTGGTATTTCTAGTAAAATATGTGTTCTGTGGTATTATCTCTTTATTGTTTAACCTGGCTCAGTAAATTAAAGACAAAATAGTACATACATATGCTAGTGAAAACTAGGAAGATATTTTTTCAAAGATAAAAGAAAAAAAAGATCTTTCTCATTTAGGGCCAGAGATGCCAAGAGAGACTGGGACATATGAAATTTTATACCTTTTCTAGTGGAATAAAGGCAATGTAATAAAGCTGAAAGAATGTGATTGTTAGAGGAACAATTTTGAGACATTGTTCTTCACTTTCTACCTGTATTACTTTCAACCAGTTAGGTAAAGTCTTTGACACTCTTGATATTTAAGAGTGAAATCTTTAAAAGTTGAATGGTTTCCTTATAGAAACATTTCAGTTAACAAACAGTATAGAAGAATGAAAATAACAAATCACCATTAGAGCATCACAATAGTAGATGCGAGCAATATCCATGGATGAATGGTATAATTAGTAGGCAGAAATTTAAGGATGAACAGATACTTGCATGCTCTCAAAGAATTTCTTTCAAAACATTCAGTGTTTAAAATGGGAAAATAGTAATTTACAGATGAGAAGACTGGTGGATGCACCAGCTTAATCAAGATCAGGGTTAATCACCTATAATAAAACATATTACCATCATATGCACTCATGTATATATCCATCATATAGGATGCACTTGAGAAGGACACATTATCTCTGCAGTGAGGTGGCTTTAAATATGTATAACCTCTATCTAGTCATGAGAAAACAAGACATACCCACAATGTAGAACACTCTATGATGTACTTAATTAACATTAATGTAACTAATGACATCAGTGTAGTGAAAGGCAAGGAAAAACTGAGGTAAAGTCCAAGGTTGAAGACTGAGGAAACCTAAATGTAATGTGGATCCTGGGATAGAAGAAAAGACATCAGTGGAAAAACTGGTGAAATCTGTATAAAGTTGTTTAGTTAATAGTTAATTTCTTAGTTTTGATACTGTGGTCAAATAAGATGTTGCCACTGGGGAGAGTGGGGCATATGGGAACTTGGTACTATTTTTGCAACTGATGTGTAAGTCTAAAATTATTTCCAAATAACAGGTTTTTAAAAAATGGTGACAGTGTTTGTGAACAGAGCTTGTTAACATGTAGTTGTTAGTCTTTTTGTTGATAGGTGGGGACCTCATTTTGATAGTGTGTGACATTCTTTTCTGTTGAGCAGTTTCGTTTTTCCACAGAAAATACAAGTTTGAAGGTGGGGTAGAGGGCTGTTCTTACATTTGATTGGTAGTGTTTTGTAAACAGGTTAAGGAAAGAAAGCTGAGGATTAAACTTACAGTTACAAAACGTAAGTCTTTACTTCATCCTTCAATTTTCAGGTCCATGTCTCACCTTTTACCTGCACTTTGGCTAAGTATCAAAATTTAGAGCCTATCCACTTGGGTTTTTTCGGGAGAACAAACCTTTGGTAGCTTATTGGAGTTGCAAGGCCTGGGTACTCTTCATGATAACTGCGATACGGAAATATCTTTGACCTGTCTAGATTCTATAGACTCCACCCTCCGTGCATCAATTTGAGGTAAAAGTAATCATCTTATGGAGGTATTGTTCTGATTAAGTGAGGAGGGAGACCCACACACACACACACACACACACACACACACACACACACAGTGCTTTGAACAGTATTTATCATTCGGTAAGCATTCAGTACTTATTAGTGCTTACTTTGTAACACGCCCACTGTAGTAGACTGTTCAGGCAATGCACTGTTTGGCTGACTCCAAGGAGTTATATTCCCACGGACTACAGTGCAACCCAGTGGCTCTAAGTAGTATAATTCTTCCAGTGCGATTCTGTGATACAAAAGAGACATGCCTTATCTCTTGATATTAAACTGTAAGTCTCAAATACTCTCAAAACAGCTTTTAAAAAAAGGTAATCTAACTTGAGAAAAAAAATGAGGAAATGGAAAAAAAGTGTTTTTAATCTCCCAGTCCTTATCTAGTACTTCTCATTGTATGGCACTCTAACCACTGAAGGTTTCTGGTAGTCTGTTAGATATTTTGGAGGTAGTTGTCAATTTCATTGTGAAAAGCCATAAAAACAATTTCATTCATGTTTCATAAATGTAAGTTTTAACAGTTTTTCAACATAATCCTGTTACTTTTAAAAGTAATTGTTGTGTTCATAAAATTTTTGCCCTGTGCTGTAAGCACTGCATTGGTCTGTTAGTGTCAAATAACACTCAGGTAATGGCATGCATGGAATAAGATGAGGACATCTTCATGTTCTTTGTATTCATGTGTAAGGCACAATTCCAGATCTTGAGGCAAATGAACAAAAATTTCTGTTCTAATGGAGCTGACATTTTAGAACATAGGAAGACATTAAACAAAATAAATAAAATACGTTATATATTATTTGTTGATAATGTTATGGAGAAAGAATAAGAAGGGAGATAGTGCTTAAGTTGGGGAAAAGGGTAGTGCAATTTTTTTTTTTTTTTTTACTTAGAGGTTTTTTTTTTCTTTTTTCAAAATTTTTTTTTAACGTTTATTTATTTTTGAGACTGAGAGAGATCGAGCATGAACGGGGGAGGGGTGGAGAGAGAGGGAGACACAGAATCGGAAGCAGGCTCCAGGCTCCGAGCCATCAGCCCAGAGCCCGACGCGGGGCTCGAACTCACGGACCGTGAGATTGTGACCTGAGTCGAAGTCGGACGCCCAACCGACTGAGCCACCCAGGCACCCCATTTTTTTTTTAATGTTTTTATTTATTTTTGAGAGAGAGAGAGAGAGCGAGAGAGCAAGCGAGTAGGGGAGGGGCAGAGAGAGAGAGGGAGGGAGACACAGAATCCGAAGCAGGCTCCAGTCCTAGCTGTCAGCACAGAGCCCGCCGCAGGTTCGAACTCACAAGCTATGAGATCATGACCTGAGCTGAAGTCAGACGCCCAACCGACTGAACCACCCAGGTGCCCTGGTAGTACAATTTTAAATAGACAGGGAAGTCCTCACTAGATGACTCAATACCTGAAGTTGGGGTGGGTAGGAAACCATATAGATACATATCTAGGGGAAAAGCATTGCTAGAGGATAGAAATGCAAAGGGCTGGAGACAGGAGTGGGGAGTAGTGTGACAGGAACACCACAAGAGAAGGGGAAATGATAATAGATTTAGAAGTAAGGGTGAGTTAACTAAGGCTTTGGAAACCATAGTAATGGTGCAGAAAGTCATTTTAAATGTCTTTCCACCTCCATTCCCTTTGATTTCTGATGTTCCTTTATTCTGAGCATCAAATGGATAAAGTATATAAGAGTAGAAATGTGATATCTAGCACATAGTAGATGCTTACTGCATGTTTATTGAATTAATTTATAGGGCAAGGTATTTTAGAAGTATTTTAAAGGTCTTATGTTCCCTTGCTGAAGGAATACTTTTTCATTTTTAACTGCTTCATATAACATCATTTTTCTGATACTTCTTTATATTTAGCTTACAATTTCAAATATTTGTCATCTTCAGTAATATTATTGAATAGGTGTTATCTTTAAATAACTTAAGCATCTATTTTTATTAGCCTTCGTATTCATAATAGAATCTAGCCTTTTTTGAATCAATAATTCACTTATTATAAAACAAAGATTCACATTTTTAATGTGAATAAATGAGTTTATTTATTGTGAATAAATCATATTTCTTTTAAGTCCTCTATTTAGATTGATTTAAGTCTTTAAGTTTTTCTCTTTGTCTAGTTTGTTTCAGGTTATTTTAATTGAAGGTTCCTTACTTGTTTTTATCAGAGGGGGGCATTTTTAAGAAATTTGAATTTGTTGAGACTTATTTTGTGGCCTAATATATGTGCTCTCTTCTGGAGAATGTTCCATGTACATTTGAAAAAAATGTGTATTCTGGTGTTTTAGGATGGAATGTTCTGAATCATTTCTTCCCAAGGAATATACTTCTACTGTCCTTTTGTTGATTCATACTTTGAATCAGTCTCAGAGATGATTCTGGGGTTGGGAATAATGAAGATGTGAACCAGGGAGTCATAATGTTGAAACTGGACATTCAGATATTTATAGCAGGATTTCCTAATTTTTCAAAGAGCAGAAGAATCCCATTGTTTATCATGTTCTGGTTGGACTCCTTTCTTATTGTTTGCTGGAGTTTGAACTTCAGGGCTATGGTGTCAACCCTGCTGTAGTATCTCAGGGGAGCTCCTAGTGTGGGGCTGGTGTCATGGTTCACCCTCCAACCTTTCCTTCTTCACTTCAGCTCTGAGCTTTCCAATGCCCAGAGTAGCAAATGTTGAAAGAAGTTGCACAGGTAAGTATGTGGTGAGCAAGTCTGGAGGGAAAATGGTACTGTCATCAGTATTTTGAGGGTGGAGATTGGGCCATTTCACCAGTGAATCATTTTTGTTAGTTTAAAAATTTGATGTTTTTATAAATTATTTTTCTCATAAATTATTAAAATAGTCTAATATCCTAAGAAATGAGTTTGCTTTTTGCTAGTTAGATGTGAAATAGAGAAAACCTTAGATTGAATAAACTGTTAATATGATAATATAGAGGAAGTTATTAGATTTTTTTTTTTAGAAACTTCATAATTTCCATAGTGTATAGTAGAACCAGAAAATTTATTTTCAGAAAAGAAGCTAAGTGGGGGAGGCATAAATTCATAGACTTAAATTTTTGCTACATGTAATTTGGTCTCAGAATAAGGCAAGTTTTAGTTTCCTTTCCCTAGCTTTAGACATGCTGTTCTTCTGATTGTCAAGATTTTAGGCAAGTAGCTGTATTTTTAATATCTGTAGGAATAGAAACTTCAAATATCTTATTCTCTGAAATTTAGACAGGAAGACTGGAACATTTCTACTATCTATAAGTTTGAGATTAACACAAATGAGTATAGGAGCATTGAAGGCATAGTATGCTACAAAAGTTCAGCAAAGATTTGTTGAATGAATAAGTTCACCATATTTTGTGTGTTTGTGTGTGTGAAATTCTAACACTTTTTCTGCCTGCATTGTACTGAAAATCATGATCTAACATTACAGATTTTTTCCTCTTAATGTATGATTATTAGAAATAATGTTATAGCAATGTAACCCTAGGTCTATACTACTCTGCTTATTAATACTTATATCCTTTTAGGCTCTTGCTTCTCAGAAAGCTTACAAAAATTGTTTCTTTTATTCCCCCAGATCAGTCCTGTATAAGTCTTATTCAAGTGATTTGTACATTCTTTTGCACATAAACAAGATATTCAAAATTATATCCAGGAAAAATAGACTTACTATGGCCTATGGTTACTAACAGTTCTTCAGAGAAAGTGTGTCAGGCTTACAGAGATTGAGACACCCAACTATTTGGTACTTCAGGTCCTCAAAATACAGAACCCCCAGCAATTTATCTCCCCTTTTCTTCCCTTAAATTCTAGAGTTGTTTGTTTTGGTTTTTTCTTAAATTTATTGGGAACCTTGTAGAAATACAGAGTCCCTTAGCAGAGCTGACCATACATCCAGTTGCTTCCTGATTTCCCTTCCTACCTTCTTTATTTGACTGATCCTCCCTCTTAAGGTTTAAGATTGGTTTAAGATAATCATTCTCATTCAAAAGTTTCCTTTATATTTAGAGGATTTGTTTTGTATCCTAAATGTAAAGATTTTTACTGTTGTATGCCCTTTCACTTGTACGTGATAAATTTACATCCTAATATTTGAGGATAAAATACTGCTTATTTTAATTTTAGGACCTATTGTTTCTTCTGTGGATTAGCACTTTTTGAGTTATTAAAGTTTTGTTTTACGATGATGCACTTTATGTTAGTGGTTCAGTTTTCAGTCTGTATAAGGCATATTGATAATAGGTGATTTTAAGATTTTGGAAAACCACAAAATCTGTTTTTTCAGTTTGATGCATGCACAACATATTCTCCCTAGATCAAAGTCAAACTGATAGAAGCATTTATAGACTTTTGGTAACACTCTTTAGAGAATTTGTAGGATTTGGGGGGTACATTGTAGGAGATGGTGTTACATGGGTTTTGGTAATATCTGAGTAAAGCAGCTTCAGACTCCAGATTTCATTAGATAGGTTTTGGTTTAAGAAGAGTGATGTGTTCTTTTCTCTCTCTTTGCATGCCCTCTCCATTGTTTTTTGGAGATGAGCTTACCCTGTTTTTTGGTTTTTTTTAATCGTGTTTTTTTCTTTCCTTTTTTGGATGAGACCTCTTACAAAATATTCCTGTAAACCCTGGAAGGACTCTGTGCCAGAATATTTACTTAGTCTCCAAAATAATGATTGTGGATACATTCATATAGGCCCCTGGTTTTTTGCTGTATCACATTTCCAGCCAGGGTCGTATGTACCCTGTGCATCTACCTGTGAACTGCCTTTTCAGTATTCGTTAAGGCTCTTACTGTTCATTTATTGGGCATTCTGCATTTGCTGAAACAAATGAATTGCTTTTATTTATTTCCATGTTCTTGGTTCAAGTTGATGAATTTAGAAATTCTACCTTTGAAATGTATCTTAGCCTTTACTTAGATCCATCCTAAGCAGATTCATAAACTATTCATTATATATTTGTCATATTGTAAATATCAAGCCACAGCATTCTAAAAAAGTTTTTTTTTAATTTTTTAATGTTTATTTATTTTTGAGAGAGACAGAGTGTGAGTGGGGGGTGAGGGGGCAGTGGGCAGAGAGAGACGAAGACACAGTATCCGAAGCAGGCTCCAGGCTCTAGGCTCTGTGCTGACAGCTCAGAGCCCAATGCAGGGCTCGAACTTGTGAACCGCGAGATCATGACCTAAGCTGATGTCGTTGCTTAACCGACTGAGCCACCCAGGCACCCCAAGCCACAGTTTTCTAAAACTAGTAGGAATTCATGAGTAATATGTTTCTTTATTTTTAATTTTTTTTTATTTTTTTATTTTTTTTATTTTTTTTTTTTTTAAATTTTTTTTTTTCAACGTTTATTTATTTTTGGGACAGAGAGAGACAGAGCATGAACGGGGGAGGGGCAGAGAGAGAAGGAGACACAGAATCGGAAACAGGCTCCAGGCTCTGAGCCATCAGCCCAGGGCCTGACGCGGGGCTCGAACTCACAGACCGCGAGATCGTGACCTGGCTGAAGTCGGACGCTTAACCGACTGCGCCACCCAGGCGCCCCTTTAATTTTTTTTTTAATGTTCACTTTTGAGAGAGAGAAAATGAGACACAGAATCTGAAGCAGGCTCCAGGTTCTGAGCTGTCAGCACAGAGCCAACATGAGGCTCGAATTCACGAACTGTGAGATCATGACCTGAGCTGAAGTCTGATGCTCAACTGAGCCATCCAGGTGTCCCGAATAATATGTTTCTTATATGAGAAGAAAAAGATATTTGTTCTTTTCCTAAAGATATTCAGATACTAATGTCTTTGTTTTTTGAGAAGATAGATTTTTTTTCCAGTGTATATCCTTTTCTCCTTTATTTAAGCCCATTTCTTTTTTTAGTGTCTTTCAGGAATGAAATAAAGATTATTTATAGTAGTTGTGAAGCAGGATTGGGAGCTCACAATCCTGTTACCAAAAAATATTCCTAAAACGAAAATTCCTTGGGTTATAAATATTTGTAGGTTTTCACCTGTAATATTTGATATAGGAATATTCTAATTTCATAAAATTTAAGCAGTCTCTCAGTGAGATTTGACTAATAAGCTTTTCTCTCAAATGGGTGATAGTAAAAATACCAAATTATTTTCAGATATTATGGCTTCTCATGATTGGTTTCAAATATTGATTGACTACATCTTGATAAAGTAGGTAAATATTAATGGAAATTGTGATTTTTATTAATTTCTGCTCACTTTGTAGACAACAGAGAATTTGTGTGTATATGTATGTGAAGTGTTTGATGCTAGTGAATACAGAATTGGGAGTAATGTAAAGAAGTAAAGAAGTAATGTAAAAAATGTAAAGAAGTCAAATTCTGTATTCAGCAATCAGTGAATTAGTAAAATCTCCATTAGGGAAACTATAAGAAAGGAACAGTCTGTCCCACTCTCTCCCCAACCCTCCCCACCACGGCACTGTATGACTTACATTTGGCGCTCATTATCCTTTATAATACAAGGTAGGAGCAAATTCTGTTGCTAGAAATAAAAAAAAAAAAAATTCATGGCTATGGAAAAGTCACCATACTTTAATGTTGTGAAATAGTTGATTTGTGATGAGATACATGGATCAGCATGTTAAGCAAAACTCCTGGCTACATTAGAGAGAGAATCCACAAGAAAAAGTTGCCCTTAAGGATTTATTTTTATTTTAACCCATTTTATACATGTTTTCTACACATTTAATGCTACAGTATCTATTTCAGTAGTTTATAGTGAAATTGAGAGATATAATCGTATTTCCTTGAAGGGTTCACTGATTTAGAAAGTACTTAAAAATATTGGTTCATTTGGAATATGGAAACTGATTACTTTTTAATTGGTGTAATAGTGTTCTTTTAAGCATAATTTTATTTTAAAATTAATTGAACTTTTCTCTAAAATAGGTGCAGTCAGTTTGGTAGTGACTGGCTTTTGTTTCATGTACCCCCAGTCAGTTCATCCTCATTTTTCTGCTAAAGAGATCTTTTTTTTTTTTTTTTTTTAATTTTTTTTTCAACGTTTATTTATTTTTGGGACAGAGAGAGACAGAGCATGAACGGGGGAGGGGCAGAGAGAGAGGGAGACACAGAATCGGAAACAGGCTCCAGGCTCTGAGCCATCAGCCCAGAGCCTGACGCGGGGCTCGAACTCACGGACCGCGAGATCGTGACCTGGCTGAAGTCGGACGCTTAACCGACTGCGCCACCCAGGCGCCCCTAAAGAGATCTTTTTGACATGCACAAATATTTAATTGTGGCATCCTCCACTTATATTGTTCTCTGCAAAATAAGCACCCTCCCCTTTTTGCCCCTTACTCCTTTTCCCATGATGAAGCTTACAGTTTGAGGAGAATACTCACATTAAACTATTAGTTGTATATGTGAATGTCATTGTACTATAGTGGTTAAAAGAAGAAACTCTAGGAGAATGCCTGGATTCATATCCCATCTCTGTCACTTATCAGAAATGGAACCTCAGGAACATCAGATATGTGACCTTGGGCATATTATCCAACTTCTCCACTTGTCACTTTTCTCATCTAAAAATGAGGACTACTCAAGTAAATACTTGATTACATAAGTAGATACATTTTATAGCATTTAGAATATATTGCCTGGCACATAGTAAGCAGTCAATAAAAGTTCTTTTTATTATTGTATGATTACAGTTATGGTAAAGTGTTTTCAATGACCGCATATCAGGAGTTAGATCTAACTTAGTGTGAAAGTTTCAGACGGGAGAAAAACGTTCTAAATAGAGGTATCAGCATATACAAAGATGCTGAGTAGGAAAACATCTTGTGTTTGAGTAAGTGAAGGTGTGGTAGCAGTTTAGTGGTGACCGGGACCTGTAGAGAGAGTTAATGTCAGGGAGGTTACATAAGACCTTACTGTTATTATTTTAGGAAGCTGTTGAGACATTTCAGTTAGTAGGGCTACAACAATTAAGTTTTTATTTTAAAAACCCACTTGGAAAAATAAATAAAAATTCACTTTGGCTGACGTGGGAGACTAGATTAGAGGAAATAAGTGGATTAATAAAGATCTGTTTGGAGGACATTAGAGATGCTTGTGCTAGGAAAGATATGGATAATTTTAATAAATATTTAAAAGTTAGTCTAATCATGGGGCGCCTGGGTGGCTCAGTCGGTTAAGTGTCTGACTTTGGCTCAGGTCGTGATCTCACAGCTCATGGGTTCAAGCCCCGCGTCAGGATCTGTGCTGACAGCTCAGAGCCTGGAGCCTGCTTCAGATTCTGTATCTCCCCCTCTCTCTGCACCCCCATTCCCTACTCACGCTCTGTCTGTCTCTCTCTCTCTGTCTCTCAAAAATAAACATTAAAAAAAATTAGAAAAAAATAAAGTTAGTCTAATCAGCTTGAGTTTTAATTGTTGAGGATCGTAGAAGTTACAGATGGTAGTTTTCAGAGGTGAACATGAGTGGGAACAACTGAATAACTCAAATTAGCCTGAGGTGTAAGTTTAGTTTGGGCTTTTGAGATCATTACTGCTGCAAAGTTACATTAAGATCATGATCTCAGGAATCTTGGTCTCTGTCCTCTAGGTAGGGGAAATTAATGAGAGATGAGAACAGGAGAGTGGCAGTCAACATACTGGTTATTAGTATGATACCATAATAAAGTGTTAGTCTAGAGAAGTCTAGCTTAGTTCATCACTTAGATTTTTATACCTGGTTTTCCTGTGTACGCTCTTGCCCTCTTTTTTTTTTTTTTAATTTTTTTTAATGTTTATTTTTGAGACCGAGAGAGACAGAGCATGAACGGGGGAGGGTCAGAGAAAGGGAGACACAGAATCCAAAACAGGCTCCAGGCTCTGAGCTGTCAGCACAGGGCCCGATGCGGGGCTCGAACTCACGGACCACGAGATCATGACCTGAGCCGAAGTCGGCCCCTTCACCGACTGAGCCACCCAGGTGCCCCACGCTCTTGCCCTCTTAACCTGGCATTGAAGTCCAGCCTACTTTTCGTTGCTACCTATCACTATCCTTCCAGACATCTTCTGTGTTGGCTATATTGAAAATTTTGTTTCCTGGGCTTTGTCTCACTTCTGAGCACTTGCACATGCTGTCTCCTATGCCAAAGTTTGCTTCTACCTCCCACCCCACACAGTTCAACTTTAAAAATTTTTTAATCAAGTCTTTGTTCCAACATTAGTTCTTCTATAATGAAATCTTTGTTTCCCTCAGACAGTTAGATATCCCCTTGTGTTCCCAAAGTACCTGTGCAGATTTTCATATTGTAATTGTTTATTTACAGGTATGTCTCCCATCTAGACTATGAGCTTGTTTAAGATTTGGAACTATTACTTATTCAGCTTTTGTGTTCATTTGCACAATTTTTGGTATAATTCGTATAGTATTCCCTCAGCGTGTTTGTTGAAATGTGAAAGCAGACCAGTCAGGAGGTTAAAATGAACTAGTCCAGAGCTTAAACCAAGATGCTGATAGGAAGAATGTGAAATCCACTCTGAAGGAAGGCTAGAATTTGGATGTACAGAACAAAGCAAGAGAAACTGACTTGGAAAATCAGTTTTAAGTATTACTGATTTAGTTGATTAATTGTACTCAGGGAGAAATGTCTAGGGTTATTTTAAAATTGGCTGCTAGAACCTTGAGTTAATCCTGAAGATAGATTTTGAAATCAACCTACATTTGTTTGCTGTCAAGAAAAGGACCGCTCTGCCATGAATGGGTTTCTGTCCCTGGGAATAGGATTTCATGCCTGGGCCAACATTTGCCACCATTATAGAAACAATAAATGATTTCAGAGTAAGTTCCTCTCCAGAGGCCTTGCTGAAGGAAATTTGTGTAAGATTAAATATCATCCTGCCTGGGATATGATCAGAGTCTATTTTTCACCCTTTCCAATGTTTTTTTCTTGTATATGCATATACACATACATACACACATTTATTTTCAAGTTTTCATTTATAAAGTGTCCTAGTTTTGTTTCCCTGACTTTTAAAAAAGCTACAGGCCTTTCTTCTTATTCCTTCTATCTTTAATTGTCATTCATCCCACCTGGGTCCACTTTGCTAGCCTTTAAAGTTACTGTTTTAGATTATCTCAAGTTTGGGGTTTTGTGAATTCCTTTTTTGTGATTATTCTGATTTTTACTGCATTTGACTTTGAAGTACCGTATTTAAATGTTGAGAGTGTCATACCTTAGGACTTCAGAGCTAGTCCAAAGTAAATTATGAAGTATACTGGGAAAATCTAGCCAACCTGGTGCTTCCATTTTGCCTGTCACTTTAATCCCCCTCTCTCTACTCCTACATTTTGAGACCAACTCTTTTGAGGGGTGGGGGCGGGTGGGTGGGGGGGTGTTAGGCTGATAGAAAGGATTAGTGGAAGCTATTCTGTATATACTTTCTGATTAGTTCTTGTGGAATCAAAGGAAAAGATAAAATAATTAAATGTTTTAGATGTGTGTTCAAAAAAGGCTTAATAAACTGCTTTTGCTGAATACATATGTCATATCATATTCTTTGTTGGTAAAATCTCACTTTTTACTTCTCCTTTGCTGTAACATCTGGTATGAAAGTCAGGAGAAAAGAAAGTAGATGTAAGTCTGCGATATGTTTACTTCAAAACTGACAAATTGTATATACCAAAGATTCTAACAAATGTCATATAATGTAAATTGTAGTATGATTTTATTTTACATTATGTTTTTATTTCCATTTGCGAAATCAACTCTAATATATATGGCATTACTAATAACTGCAATGGAGTGTTAACATATCCTCTTTGAAATTGATAAAAATTGGTTTCTGGATTACTTTGATTGATACTTACTCTCTTCCAGGAGATAATGTGAATACCTTACCCTTTGATATCATCCATTCATTCATCCATTAGTGTCAGGTTTCTCTCAAAATATATCCTTTATCTGACCATGCCTCTCCACTTCTGCCACTACGCCTGTAGTGGGAGCCACCATCCTCTCTCCCCACCTGCTTCCCTTCTTCACTTCTGTTTCCTCTTTTGTTTATGCCTTACAGAATAACTGTAATTAAAAAATATATATGCCAAATTATGTTACTCTTAAATTACTCCCAAGCCCTTTTGACTTCTGTCTCACATGGAATAAAATCCAAAGTCCCTCAGAGCCTGCAAGGCACAGCATGATTTGAGTCCACTGGTATCTTGGACTTTGGTTTCTGTGTTCTCTTCTGTGTTCCTACTGCTTGAGTCACACTACTAAGGATATTGCTGTTCCCTCTGTTGAATGCTCTTCCTACAGGTCTTTGCCTAGATGGTTCTCTTATTTCTATGCCTGATTGTAATCTTCCTAGTTTCATCTTTCCTGGCTATTCTAAAATAGTTTTCCTACCCTATTGCATCATTCTATGTGGTATAAAGGACAGGCCCTTAAAAATGAAATAAAACTAGCTTTTATGAGAAAGTTACTATGTTATTCTTTCCTCCTCCCTCCTTTTCCTTTCCTTTCCTTTCCTTTCCTTTCCTTTCCTTTCCTTTCCTTTCCTTTTCCTTTTCCTTTTCCTTTTCCTTTTCCTTTTCCTTTCCTTTCTTTTCCTTTTCCTTTTCCTTTTCCTTTTCCTTTTCCTTTTCCTTTTCCTTTTCCTTTTCCTTTTCCTTTCCTTTTCCTTTTCCTTTTCCTTTTCCTTTTCCTTTTCCTTTTCCTTTTCCTTTTCCTTTTCCTTTTCCTTTTCCTTTTCCTTTTCCTTTTCCTTTTCCTTTTCCTTTTCCTTCCTGTCCCTTCCCTTCCCTTCCTTTTCTTTCCCTTTCCCTGACCCTGACCCTGTCCCTTTTGCTTTTGCGTTTGCGTTTACGTTTGCTTTTGCTTTTCTCCTGCCCTGGATCAGATAATTTTTTGTTTCATCGTAGTACCCATTCCCAGACTGGTGCTGCATTTGGAGAGCAGACTATTAACACTCTTACCTTTCTTCTTTTGCTTAAGTCATGTAAGAATAATTAGTATTTTCACTGATGTGTAATTTCTGTGTTGAAGCACACAAAACAAAAATGAAATTCTACATATTCATGTTTTCTCCTCTCTTTCTCTAACTGACACACACACACACACACACACACACACACACACATTGAGTGTGGGAAAATCTTGTATTAATGAGTGCATTTCTGTTTTCCTTTGAGGCATTTCATATATTTAGTTTTGCTTTCAAACAGTAAAGCCTCTTAAACAATATTAGCATATTTTTTATTCTGTACAGCTAATTTCAGTTTTGGAATTTTAGGAGTTTGTAATTGGTTTTGATGATAAATGTTATACAAAACATGTCAAAATTAGACTTTGCTTTGTATCCATTGAGTTGATTTATGTGTGTGTAATTCGATGAGAGGTAACCCTGGTTGTGTCTGGTTATCTGGTTATTTTCTCCTGAAATTTTATTGTATTGTCTAGGTTTCATGCCATTTGCCCATGTGTATCCTTTCTTAGAGTTGGAATTCAGTAGTAATGGTCCTTTAAAGAGAATTAAATGTATTCTTCTTAACTTTTGCAAAACAAACTTTAAAAATTTCATCTGTGGAGTCATAATTTGCAGACTAAAGTGCTTTCTTCCACAATTACTTTTCTATTATAAAACTCCCCCCAAAAAACCACTTCTTCCTGTTAAAGACTACTTAGGGGTTTGGTGGATAGGCATGTGAGGTTCTAGTCCCTGAAATTACATTCAGAATTACAGAATAGCTTTTATGAGATCCACCAGGGAGTACATTACTAAAGAAGATTAAGTATGTTCTAACAAAATAATAAACCTTTAAAAATATCTTTCTGTATTTCACACCTACAGAGATGAATAGTCCCAAAACATATAGCAAAACAGTAAAGCTGTCATCAGAGTGTTGTTCATTTTTAACTAAATAGCTTTTTCTCAGACCTCAAAAGGAAGAATGGTTAAATAGTTGAGTTTCTTAAAAATTTAACAGGGAACCTCAGATATAAAGCAATTATTAAATAAATTTGGTTATTAAAGATTGCAGCATATCAGTTTACCCTTTGTCTGCTGATAAACAGTAGTAACTACAGTATTTCAGTTTGAAATGAGAAGTAAAAGAAATTGTTTATTTCTTATTTATAATTGAAGAAAATACCCTTATTTGTAATGAGTATACAAGACAGATGTCAAATTTGATGTCTTTCCCCAAAATTTTTGCAAAAAGATGTAGTCACCATGTATTCAAGTCTTCACAAATGTCTTCCATCATGACATTTCAGTTTACTTTGGACTACAAAGTACCACTGGGGAAAGACACATTGACCTTAAATAACCTAGTTAGTTGATAGCTGTGGAAACTCCATAGAGGTCATCCTAAGGAAACAAAATTAGCATGGGGGCGTCTGCCTGGCTCAGTCAGTAGAGCATGGGAATTGATGCTTGATCTCAGAATTGTGATTTTGAGCCCTATGTTGGGTGGAGAGATAACTTAAAAAATAAAGAATGGGGGCGCCGGGGTACTCAGTTGGTTGAGTGTCCACCTTCAGCTTAGGTCATGATCTCCTGGCTTATGAGTTCAAACCCCACGTCGGGCTCTGTGCTGACAGCTCAGAGCCTGGAACCTGCTTCAGATTCTGTGTCTCCCTCTCTCTCTGCCCCTCCCCTGCACACGTTCTGGCTCTCTGTCTCTCAAAAATGAATGAACATCAAAAATTTTTTTTAAATAATAATAGTAATAAAAAGAATGAATTGTGAAGACTATTGTCTAGTGCTGCCTTCAAAAAAAGAATTAACACAAGGGTGCCTGCCTTGCTCAGTCAGTAGAGCATGTGAGTCTTGATATCAGGTTCGTGAGTTTGAGCCCTATGTTGGGTATAGAGATTACAAAACTTAAAAAAAAAAAGAATTAGCACAGATTTAGTAATTATTTGTATTGGCATGGGCTCAAAATTACTAGCGTTGGAGGTGATCAAGATTTAAAAAGCAAAAGAGTAATAATATAATAATAATCAGATTATATAACAAAAATCATAAATTTACACCAGGATGATGACTGAAACAATTATCTTACTGTTACAAGAGTGGGTACTTGTGGCTTGAGATAAAGTTTCCAGTTTGCCATTACATACTGACTTAAATAGTGCTGTATCTCAGTAAATTTAGATTGTGAGTGAAGATGATATGCTCTGGAAAACAGATCATTTACACAGTGGATACAGTGATGACAGAGACAATAATATTGAAGATGGATGTGAAGATTTTTAATAACTAAGCCCAAAGTTGAATTTAAAAACAATCTTTGTATGGGAAAGTATATATTGGGTTGTAATTTTTCAAGAATAAGTGATGTTTATTTCTTTTAAAGTAAGTGGAATTATTGCATAAGAATGGCTTTATTAAATTTCTCCTCTTATTTTATGTGCCTGGAAGCAAAAATTTAATACTGTAATTTTATAGTCAGATTTCCGACTTTTTCACATGCCCTGTTAGCCCTTCCGTAGTCAATCTGTTTCTTTATCTTAGCATTGCTTCCTTCATTTTCTTTTTTCCTTATAGGAGTTTGGTAAAGCATGACATTTTCTAAAATATTACTCTTGATAAAAGCAGTATTTTTGTTTAGGTGACAAACAGCATGTTTGGTGCTTCAAGAAAGAAGTTTGTAGAGGGGGTCGACAGTGACTACCATGATGAAAACATGTACTACAGCCAGTCTTCTATGTTTCCACATCGGTCAGAAAAAGATGTAAGTTAATCAGTTATATTGTGTTTACTTAGCAGTGTATGTCTGTGTCCTTCTGGTTCCTGAAAAATAGTATATGAATTGCAAAATACCGTCTTTAATCGAGTGACTGTATTTTAGATCCAGTGCTACACCCTGGGGATACAATGGCCTATGGGAGCTTACATTCTAATGGGAGATATAATGTCCTATAATTCTTAAGTTGGGATATGGTAATACTGTGGTAGGAAGTACTCAAAATCCTCTGGTAAACATGGTATTCTAGATTATCAGTTTTTTTAACTTGTGAAGTAACTTGTTTTAATATTAAAATATACACATAGAGTAGAAAGCAGATTTGCACAGATTTAAAGATGTAATGGCAAGATTTAGTGAAACCTTACCTTTGCTCTTTAATCTTTAGGGTGTAACCCTAAGCTTCAGTTAGTAAGAGTATCTCCTCTGTTCATCCGTAGAGATGCTACTACAGAAAAATTTTGGAAGAACTGTATTCAAACATAGATGTTATGTTATAGAGGTGTGAATTAAGTGCTTTGGAAGGCTAGTAGTTCAGTAATCCCGTTTGGAATGAAAGGATTTCACAAAGCCAAGTCATAATTAGCAAATTGATAAAATATTTTTAAATCAATTAATTGTTGTTTTCAAATCTAGTAAGCCTCTTTAAATTATACACTATATACTACAGTAGTCAAACCAGTTGCATTTTTGTATTTGTACCCACCCACCTTTTTTCTCTTTTCAACCCTTTATAAACTTGGCTATTCCTAATTTCCCTATCTATATAACAATCTATTCTAGTTAATAACCTAATGGGATTGTTACTGATATTTAAAGCACTGATAAAATTCTAAGATCTGTAAGAAATGCTCTCATTTTTCATTAAAGTCGACCATTAGTAAATTAATTCCTGTGTCTTACAATCAGTTTTTACCCCCTCCTATTTTGATGCGACTCCCCTTTATTTTTGTTTGAAAATTGTGTCATTTTGGCAACAGTGTGTCAGTTGTGTTATTAGGACTCTTTTCAAAATATGTGGTGACTTCATAATTAGTGTGCAGTTTAACAGCTGATAGAATAGTGTCATCTCATTAATTTTCTGTTACCTTACTGCTCTTCTAACTGTTTGCTCTTGGATATAAATTATAATTGAGTTACGTTTTACTTAAGTTTCTATGTTTACGTCTTGGTCTTGTAGTTGAAGAATTTGGAATATCATCTGGCTAATGTTGGTTGCAAAAACTATAACACTAATCCACGTGTATATTACTATGATTGTATAGGGAAAGTTAAGTCTGATGAAAAAAAAATGGTAATAGAATATTACTTATTGAAGAACAGCACTCATTCTGATTAGGAAGATATGAAGCTTTCAAACAAATCTGGAATAAAATACGTACAGAGGATGACAGAGATGTATGTCTTCTAGAGAACAGAAATGCTATATATCCGAGGTTTTTAGTCACCATTATTAAATACACTCACATATGTTGGTTACCATTCCTGTTCAGTCGTTTGTCACAAAAACAACACAATGATTTGCTTTAGAAAACTTTTTTTTTTTAATTAAGAAGGTAATAAGACATAAGAAATTAGGCTCTAAAGCCTAACACTCATATGTGTTTGGATCTTGGCTTTGCCTGTTACCAAGGACTTCTCCAAGCCTCTGTTTTTTTCTCCTTTAAGCTGGGACAAATTTCTACTGTTGCTGGTACTTTTTTTAATAACAAAATAGTACCAGAGGTATTATACAGATTTTTAAAAACATGCATGAGAAGGGAGAAGAAAAATTACCCATAATTTTGCTGATCAGGAATAATTTTCTGCTAAAATTTTGATTTAATACATTAAATATTTTTACTTTAAAAATGTTATCATGTAAATCTCGAACATATTAACATTATTTTCCACTAGAAAGTTTGTACCAGTTTTTACTCTGAGCAACACTTTCCATGCCCTCAAAAATACCAGCTGTTAGTTACCTCTAAGTCTTTGCAGTATACAGAAGAAACTTACTGTCTTAAAATATATTAAGACATTGTTAAATTTACACACATAGGCATGCACACACTCAAACACACATGGTAACGTGTCTTTTCCATGTAGTTACTGGCCATTTGTATTTCTTCCTTTGTGGATTACCTATTTTTGTCCCATTTTCTATTTCTCTATTGAGATGGTAAGTCTTGTTTATTTGTTAGTGTTCTCCATAAATTAATAGACCCTTGTGCTCTATTACAAATACTTTACCAGTTTTTTTTGCTTACAGTTAAGGGAATGGTTTTTAAATGTAAAAATATCTATCATTCTTACTGAATTTGACTCCTCAGTGTTTTATTTTTTATGCTTTTATGTTTTTGAGATCATACTTAGACTTTTTCCAGCTATTTTCTTCTGGCATTTTTGTGCTTCATTATTCACATGTAACTTAGCTCCCTTAGAAATATATTTTAGTTTGAAGTGTGAATATTGGTGCCTGGATCTCCACCCGGCACTCCTCCCACCCTTTCAGGTTATCCAATATCCAGTTGTCCCAACACCATTTATAATTTAGATCACAGGTTAGAAAACTTTCCCATAAAGGACCAGATAGTAAATATTTTAGGGTTTATAGGCCAAGAGGCTAAATAAAGAATATTATGTAGGTATTTATATAACCATTTAAAAAGTAAAAAAAAATTTTTTTTAGTTCACACACCCTACAGATATAAGCTTTGTGCTGGATTTGGCCTGCAGGCAGGAATCTGCCCAGCCCTGAGTTAGACCATTCATTTAAGGCTAATTGAAATCCTCCCTGCATATGTATTAATGTCTGATTGGGCCTGTTTCTAAACTCTTGTTCTGTTTCTCATGCTGATTCTGTGGCAGAACTGCAACATAGTTGAATTGCTGTAGCTTTATAGACAATTTTCACATCTTAGTCAGGTAAGGTCTTTCACATCCTTCTTTATAAAATATTTTTGACTATTGCACATTTATACCTATGGTTACCTTCTTTTAGAAGTCTGGTGTCTGTCTTCTGTTGTTCTGATGCCATTTTTTAATAAGTAGGGTTTTATGGTTGCCATTTTTGTTACATTTTTCTCATTGGTTTTTACTGATAGAATAGTTTGTATTTATCTTATAACCAACTACCTTACAAAACTCTTACTAGTTTTTGTTGATTGGGAACAGGGGCTCTGCAAGTCCTACTGTATGATTTTATATCTCACTCACATGATTTACTAACCAGGTGTCCTTGGGCAAGTTAGTCTCTTTGTGTCTCAGTTTTTTCATCTATAAGATACAAATAACAGTATATGATTCATAGGTGGTTATAAGGATTGAATAAATAAACATATGCAAAACTTTCAGAAGACCAGATAGTAAATATTAAATAAATTTTGCTACTAATATGAACAATAATAATATTATTATTCCATTTGATTGTCTTGGGTTTTTTACATAGTTATGTATATCATCTGCAAATAACAATTATTTTACTGTAAAACTATTGAAGAGAAAGCTTTTAAACGTAACAAATAGATGAGATAATTTTGTAATTTTTTTCTGTCTGGGAACAGTGAGAAAATAATTTCAAATTCTTATTTATGATAAAGAAAAACCGACCAGTGATTGAGTGAATCTGTATGCCATTTATTTAAAAAAGTCCTGGGGCGGCTGGGTGGCTAAGTCGATCCAGTGCCGACTTCAGCTCAGGTCACAATCTCACGGTTTGTGTGTTCGAGCCTCGTGTAGGGCTCTGTGCTGATGGCTTGGAGCCTGGGGCCTGCTTCAGATTCTGTGTCTCCCTTTCTCTCTGCCCCTCCCCTGCTCATGCTCTGTCTCTCAGGAATAAATAAATGTTAAAATTTTTTTTAAAAAAAGTCCTAATGTACCCTATCCATATAGTATAAAATGTAAGTATCATATGCATGGTTGTAGAAGTATTTGAGAAGCTGTTCTTTATGTGGTTGTGTACTAATTAAATTGCTAAGTAGTTCTTCAGGACTACTTATTTTCCAAGGCCTTTTATTTCAAGAGATGCTTGTGTATGGATATGTCTTTGTATAGAATGCTGAATTTGCTATTTTGATGTATAAACACCATTTTATAAATATTACAGATAATGTTATTTAAGCGTTTTCACAAGATTAAATAAATTAGAGGTAGATATAGGCTTGATTTCTTTTTTATTATAATTATTTTCTTTTTTTAAAAATTATTTTCTATTTGGGAACATTATGGAAGATGAAAAACATTCATATAAGATGTCAATAGACAGCTCTTTGGGGATAATATAATCTAAACAGCTTAGAGTTATTGTTGTTTAAATATATTTGTATTTGAATTGCTAGTCTATTTTCTAGTCATGTGAGTCTGTGCACTCAATTGATAATTCTTAAGCATAATCATTTTAGAAACACAAACTCACGGGAACTCCTTTTCCCTTGCTTTAATATATGCTGTAAAGACACGAAATGTGACACCTGTTCCTTTTTAAAAAGCTCTTAAAACTGATAAGAGTAGGCCACTTTCTTATTTTGACAAACAGCAACCATTTTGAACTCATACCTAGCTTTTGTACTTGTGTTAGCCTACAGTAATTATGGCTGCTAGGATTTCTTTCAGACCAATTAATAACCAGTATTTCATTAAAACCTATTTATAAACTTGTATTATTATAAAATAAATTATTGTTGTCATCATCATTATTAGTATTAACTACATGTTGGAGTCCTGCTTGGCTGACTGTCCAGTTCATTAATTACACTCACATTCCTTTCTACCTGAAGACCTTGGTGTCCTTTTTTTTGTTTTGTTTTGTTTTGTTTTGTTTGTTTTTCGGATCTTCACATGGTTCTGTCTCACTCTTATCTCTCACTATATCTACTAAAATGCCTTCCCTGAGAAGAAGCCGTCTCTCTTTGACTAAGTAGCTTTGTGTATACTATCAGTACTACTCCCACTGTATCCTTCAAGATTCTTTCTTGCACTTTCATAATCATAGCATCTCTGTATCTGAAATACATCTTCATTAATTGTTTATTATCCTCTCTACTCCATTAGAATTTAGGTCTAGTTTACTGCTGTGTTCTTAGAACACATATATAATAATGCATATGAGTTAGTAGGCTGTCAGTGAGTTTTTGTTAAAGAAAGGGAGGGAAAGGAGTTGATATTGAAAAATAACAGTTAAGATTATTTGCAGATATTATTACCTAAAAAAACTCAAAAATCGCCTTTAAAACTTTAATTGAAAATGTGAATGTGTATAAATGTGTGAAATTTTTATGACAGTGATAACCTGATAGAGTTAAATGTAAATAATAAATAAATCAGACTGTACTCTAAAGAAACTGGAATTAAATATGAAACCATTTGAAGGGAATGCTCCAAAACCCTTTACATTCATGGGCAGTCACATAATCTTCAAACTCCATATTTTAAAGATAAAAGCTTATTATTAAGGGGGGGTTAAAATGATATAAGATATATCAAATTGTGATATATGTACAAAAAGAATCACAAAATGTTTCATCTCAATAATAATAAAAATTCATGGGGGGTGTCTGGATGGCTCAGTTTGTTAGGCATCTGACTTCAGCTCAGGTCATGATCTCACAGTTCATGGATTTGAGCCCTGCATCAGGCTCTGTGCTATCAGCCTGCTTCAGGCCTGCTTCAGACCCTATGTCTCCCTCTCTCTCTGCCCCTCCCCTGCTTGTGCTCTCTTTCTCTCTCTCAAAAATAAATAAACATTAAAAAATATTTTTTTAATGTTAAAAAAATTCATAGTTAGAAAATGATATTTTATTTCTACATACTAGTAAGGAAGCTTTGTTTTTCATGGAAGAATAGCCAGTCTCTGAGGGAGTATTGAAGTAATTGCTGTAGAACTACATAATTAATTCAAACCTCATAGAAAACTATTTAGAAATGGATATTAAAAAAACCTTTTAGAAATGTGAACATTTTTTGAATTAGTCATATGCCTTCCTATATATTTGGCTAAAATTCAGATAATAATAAGATGTTCATTGCCATACTTTGAATTTGAATATTAAATGTTCTGTAGGAATTTACATTGACTCTTGTAGCATGCATTATACTTTTTGTAAATGCTCTTTTTAATATTTTTTTTTATTTGAGAAAGAGCATGCAAGCAGGGGACAGGCAAAGGGAGTGAGAGAGAGAATCCAAAGTAGGCTCCACACTCAGCACAGAGCCCAATGTAGGGCTCGATCCCATGACCCTGGGATCATGAACTGAGCTGCAATCAAGAGTCGGACACTCAACCAACTGAGCCACCCGGGCGCCCCCAACAGTGCTTTGTAAAACTTAATGTTTTAGTCAAAATTATTTGAAATAACCAGTAAACCCATAACTTGTTTTTATCTGATTCATAAGGTACAAGGTCCTGTGACTTATTGGCTATTTTAAGTTTTTCTGATTATTCCCTCTCTTCTTCCTTCTTATTTTGGTCTTTTGTGTTATCTTCTTACAGTTTTTCTTTTTGTGTCTGTTTGCTAGATTTCGTTCTGACTTCAGTGGTTTCATTTTTTAAACTGTACTGTTTTTAATTTTAAAATGTTCTTCAGATTCTGTCATAGGTTGAGAACTTCTTTTCTGTTATGTTTTTTTCCTGTTTGTAGATATATAGTCAAAGTTATACTTCTTTGTTACTTTTGTGCTGGATTAATAGCAGCATGTTAGGAACTGTTCTGTCCATACCTTTACGTATATTATACAGTGAATTTTTTTTAAGGATATTTAAAAACTTGTTTCAATTTTTAATTGCTTTTGTGATCAGGGAATTTTTATTTAACCAAAATTTCTTGCATTTTGAAGACATTTGTTATTAGAAAATAAATTCTTGACAAAACTGATTTTAGTGTTTAATATGTTTTGTGAGTGAAGGTACATTTATTGAAGGGAATAATGGAGAGGTGGTCACTGTTGAGAAGCAGAGAATAATTAACACCTTTGTGTTGTTATGGATTGCTGGCAGGAGCCACATTTGTTTATTATTAAATTTTTAACTGTCTATCTATTTTCATATATATTTTTAAAACAAAAAATTTTTAGACTTTTTTTGGTCATGGATTTCAGAGTTGTATCTAGTAAATACAACTGTATCTTTTAAATACGGTGTCTAATTTATCGATTTTCTTAACATTGTATATAATAAAGGTTTAAACGGGCTTTTTGTTGGGTCACGGAAATAATTAAATCACATTACTATTTCTTCTAGCTGCTTCCTGGTTTTTGTTGTTGGTTGACTGCAGTGTGTTTTATAGACTGTTTAAAAAATGAGAAAGACTGATTGAAATGGTTTTGGACTGGGAACATGGTAACCTTGTTGGTTTCAGCATTCTACTGATTGTGTGACATTTAATTTTTTTCTACCATTTCCCCCATCTGTGAACATAAGTTCTTATTTTGCCTGGAATTTGTGATGATGAACTTCTTTCTTTAGCTTCTTAGACAAAAATTAATATAAATGTAGGGTACTTTTCAATAAGTTCCCCAAAGGCTGAATGACCCTCTGCCTGCTGTTAAAGGGAGTCCTGCATTGGGAGGAAAATTAGATTATTAGCAGCAGTTGCTACCATTTACTGAGCACTTACTATGTGCCATATCTTATCTCATTTAATCTTCACTTCAACTCTATGAGGTAGGTAGTGTTACTTCCATCTTACAGGAAAGAAACAAAGGCCCGGCTCTCCCATAGGTAAGTGGCAGAACCAGGATTCAAACCTAGATTTTTTTTTCTGACTCCAAAGCTGGGCTTATGTTGCATTCCCTACTGTAATGTGCCTATTGGTCTAAAGTTTCACATTTTTCTAAGAAATTTATATTATTAACTTTCAGCATTTAAAATATATGTAAGTTTTCTGTTGTCTGTTAATTGTAGTTCTTGCTGTGCCATGGTACATTTCTTACACATTTTCTTTGCCCTTATAAATAGCATTTCTATCCATTCACGTTCCTTTATTGTGTGTTAATACATTTTTAGCACTGACATATTTCATGAAGCATGGTCTTAGAGTTTAAAAATACATACCATTAGGGACTAGTTTTATAAGAAATCATACATTTGTATTTTTGACGTTTTGAGGCAGTCATTTTAATATGTTTGCATAGCTAATTAATGCTTATTTTACATGGATGTTTTGAAGGTTATAAACTCTTAAGTTTAATAAAACTACTTTCCTATTCCTGTAGAGTATCGTTAGTACTAACTTTCTTCATGTTCTCTCACACATAAAGAAAATGGTAATATTTATTATGTCACACTGGTAAATGGGTCACCCTACTGCTCTTGGTCTCCAGTACTTGACTCAGGGAGCCATGCCCCTCTCTACCTTCATGCTGTGCCTCCCTCCCTCAGCCTCCTGCTGTTGTGAGGGCTGATATCTTGGCACATCTGTAATTTCTGTGGGTATGTAAACTTTGTGAGAAAGTGGACAAAAATGTCTCTTTGGAGTTATGTATTTAGTAAACATAATTTTATATTTAGTAAACATAAATTTCTGGGAAAAGTAAAATTTTGAAGATGTCCTTCTAAAATGTTCACATTGTGGATCATTCTGAGACATGTATTCATATTTTCCAATCTCTTATAGTTGAAGCTTTTGGAAACTACTCTTTTACTTTTATTTGTACATTGATAACAGAAAATCATGATTTTAAGTATTTTATATAAGCCTTTTATCTTCTGTCACCAACTAAAGCTTATATGTTACACATTTTCTTTGATTTTTTTTTTTTTTTTTTGTAATTTGGAAATGAGCCTTTTAAGGTGCTTAAAATATTTCCAGTTAGTTGGCAATAGTAATGATGATTGTATCTAACAAAAGAACTTGATCAGGCATAAAATGCGTATTCTTTTAGCTTGATTGGTTAGATGGTGTACCCTCTGGATTTGAGAAGGAATATTTATAAGGTTTGAGGCTTTTTAAAAAAATTTTTTTCTGTATTTAAATACTATTTTCTGAGTAGTGTGTTACTCAGCCCTACCTCAGGAGAGTGATGTATATCATTAGTTTAAAACTATTGTATGAAAGTTTTTGTGAATTTTTGAATAATTTGAACACCTCAGAATTTTGACATGAAAATAGCATGAAATGTGCATTGTAAATTCTCTATGTAAGTATTGCTACTTCTGATTTCCCTAATGTAGTCGATATCAGCACAGTTCTTCACTGGATACCAGAGTGGCCTGATAGTTCCCTGTCTGGTGACTCTTTTACCCTCTTCCTTTTCTCTAAACCTCAACCATTTCAGCAGGACATCAAAGAAAGTTGCTTCTGCCCCAGAGTGCCTCTCTTTTATAGTCCCACTTCTGCTGTTCTGGCTTAGTAACTTATGTCTCCATACATTTTTGCTGTTGGAATTATTATCCTAGGGCACAGTTTGATCAAGTCACTTCCTTGTTTAATATTATTTTTTCTCTTTGTTGCCATAGGTGGTAGTCATCTGGCCCCAGCATATTCTTTTATTTTCCATTCTTCTGTGTATGCCCAAATGCGCATAGGCGAATAAGCCCCACCTCCCTTCACTAATTACATGTTATGAAATCACTGGTGTTTTTTATTTTGTTTGTATTCTAATCCTGTCACTAACTTTCATCATACTTTTGCTCACTGCGTATTCTCAGCCTGGAAGATCCTTCATCTGTACCCACATCAGATGTTACTGCTCTATAAAATATTCCTGTTACCTCACCCTCATTTAGAGTTATCTTCCTCTGGTGATACTTCAGAGCATTTACTGCATTGTACCTTAGAGTATAATTAGGTGTATAATTCATTCTCTTCTACTAGAGTGTAACTCTTAAGATGATATGGCCCAAGGCTTATATAGTTAAATTATTTTGGTGGTTGCTTAATATAAGAGAATACACAAACATACACTTAAGTGTACACATTTTTATTTCCTTATTTTATCTACTTTGTGTATAACACTGCCACATGCAGTGCCCAGTCTCTGTGAGGAAATAAAAAATGAATATATATAACATGTTCCATGAATATAACATGCCTTCAAAGAATTTATATTCTACTAGGAAAAAAAGACACTGATGCAATAAATTGAAAGACGTTGATAAGTGCCAAAGTCACATCACTCACTCACCGTATACATTATATATTATGTCTATATATAGTATATGTAGTATATGTATATGTATATGTAAGTATTTTGTATATGTAACTTACAAGTTACATATACTTACAAGTATATGTAAGTAATTTTGACTTGTCCTTTGGTATTGGGCCCTCTATCCACTTACTATATGATTGTATGCATGTTTGTTACATTTTTCTACCCATTTGATACACATCAACTATTTGCAAATATAAATGTTAGGAAATATTCTTACAAAATATAAAACTTTTCCTACTTAGGTAATTTTACTTTCAACTTTTAATAAACTGAATTTAGAATTTAGCTTAGTATATTATCTAAGAATCAAGTAATTTCACTGACACGTGTATAGAGGCTTTTTGAGATGCTGCCTTCATGGTTTTGTTAGCCTAGTTTTTTGTTTTTGTTTTAAGTGAAATAATGATGCTGCTGTAGTTTTATTTGGAGTAACTTGAAACAAAACTTGTAGTAATCAGAAATTAGTTTTATAGGTACATTTTGATTTCATCCAATTGTGATATTTTCTCTAGAAACATGGAATTCATTATGTAATACTTGTTTTGTGATGTTTTGAAGAATGAGAAATGTCTGTTGACTCTCCCATTATGATATATTGTACAGATTTGTAAAGTATAAATGCATTGCTCTGTGTACTTTCTTTACGCTCTAATATAATTAATTTGTTTCTAGATGCTGGCATCACCATCTACGTCAGGTCAGCTGTCTCAGTTTGGGGCAAGTTTATACGGGCAACAAAGTAAGAATTTTGTATTTATTCTGGGATACTTGATTTAACACAAAAATAACTACCAAGTAAAGAACAATCAGTGCTGCCCTTGTGGGTCAGTTCTAGGATTTAAAAGAAAAGATTTTTAATTTTCAGTTTTCCTTATTTCACTCACATAGCAAAACTTATTATTTCAGACCTAATTCAAAATTTGTTGTTATCTGGATATAGGATAGATTGAAATTTATTTTTACATCTTTTGTATCTGTACATTCCTTTGTTAGTACAGTGTTTTTTGAAGAAAAATTTGCTGAGCAAATAAATAATAGACATTCTCTGTGTTTTCAGTTAGAGGAAGTTAAAACATTTTTTGTTTGGTCAGTTGAGTGGATTGTTTTGTTTGTGTTTTTTGGCTTTTTTATTAATGAAAGACCATAACAATTTGTGAAATGTTCTCTTTGTTTGGCACGTATTTCTTCTTTCACTTTAGCTCAGTCTGGATATAGAACATATGTTTTTGACTCACAGTTCAATGCTTTTTCCAAATATAAGATTGAATTTCTTTTTAAGTACAGTAATGCTTTTATAGCGCTTAGCACAGTGCCTGGCGCATAGTAAGCGCTCAATAAATGTTAGCTATGATTATCACATAAAATTTTTATAAAACTAAGTAATAAAATCTTCCAATTTTTTTCAAATTAATTGTCCACACTGTTAAATATTAATAAGATTGTATTATCTCTAATTTTCTAAGATTTTATTATCTGATTAATGTCAGAGACTGATGTCTCATCTCTGTTAATAGAAGGGGAGTGTTAAAAGGGATATAAATTCCCACCAAAGATTACAGAAATAAAGTAACTGGAGGAGACAGTATGCTCACTGAGGATCTTAAGCAGCTTCAAATAAAAATCAGTTATTTGAGTTGGGACCCTTTCCCAGTATAATAAAAAGCAAAATTTTGATAGGTATCAGAATAGTTCGTCAGACCACTTTATTGTTCAAATTTATTTTGAAGGTTAGCAGAGGGAGGAACTTATTTTGTTAGACAAATATAGTTTCCATCTACTTTATTCTTCCTTCCTCTTTTGCTGTGGGGTGCAATTTTGTTAATGCAGAATTAGTAAATAAAATTATTAATTGCATATAGATATTAGCACTTTTCCTGTAGTCATGTAGAAAATATTTTTTAAAAAGCTTTACATTGCATAAAAGAGGTGTTGCTTATTGATCCACAAATGTTCATTCTAATTGTTGAGGGGATGTTACTAGCTAGTAATTTGTTTCATTTAGCCTGTGTTTTAGTATGAAACCTACTACTTTCACTGTTCTGGCAGTCTTTACCATGAAAATATCTAGTTATTTTAAAGCTACCCTTATCTCTATAGAGTAACTGGAAAGAACTTACTTTGTTTTCTTTTTAAAGCCCACAATTTATCACAGCAGAAAGTAGATATGGAATGGAGAAAAATGATACTTGAGAAGCTAAGGTTATTTATGAAGGAGAATGGCAATTATTTTACAGTATAATCAGCTATATGGACTTCTAAAATCTGCTGTAATTTTTTACCCTGCAAATGTGAAATTGTAATTGGGTTAGGATATGGAATGGGTTAATGTTTGAAATATAGTTTTTTATTGGTATCAGACACTTAATTAACTTCTTTATGTGTGTAAAATGGTTGTGTTAATTATTAAGAGTATACAAAGGTTAATGAATGAACAAAGTTGTTTTCATTAGATAAAGTATTTTGTACTTGGTCATTTAAAAAGAAATCACATATGACAGATATTTCCTGTTGGAATTTAGTATAGTAAATGGCTGTATTCCTCCTGTAGCATTGGCGAACCAGCATTTTCAATGCATGGCTCAGTCTTTTAACTAAGACATTGTAGGTATTAGTCTACAGAAAAATTGACCCTTAGGTCAACTGGAACTGAAATGTCTCAAGTCAGGGTACAGTTATTCCTTTCCAGGGTACAGATCTAGAAGGTACAACTAGTGAAAAAAAGACAGGGGCTAGATTCCCAGTCTCTGTTCATTAGGATAGACCCGAAAGGGCCAAATATGTCATTTAGCTGCTAAGTAGTCTGAACACACACCTTGTCAGAGAGAACACCAGCTACCCTGTGGGACTTGAGGCTCTGGGTTTCAGTAGTATAAATTAGTCAGAATGTTAATACTTGAGAAGCTAACCTCAATAAAGGATAGTGAGATAGAAGGAATAGTAGGTGGGATAGATTAGTGACATTCTTCTTATGGTAACTAATTCTAATTGTGCATTAGGCTTGATATAACTTGCCTCCAAAGTGTATTAAATACTACCATTCACTCTGTATTCAGATTGGCAAAGTTCAGCAGGAATTTGTACCATTAAAATGGAGGTCTACCATCTGTTTTGTGTTCTTTTTTTAATTTTTATTTCTTTAACATTTATTCATTTCTGACAGAGACAGAGCGTGAGTAGGGGAAGAGCAGAGAGGGAGGGAGATGCAGAATCTGAAGCAGGCTCCAGACTCTGGGCTGTCAGCAGAAAGCCCGATGTGGGGCTTGAACTCATGAGCCATGAGATCATGACCTGAGCTGAAGTCGGACATTTAACTGACTGAGCTACCCAGGCACCCCGTGTTTTGTGTTCTTGATGATTACAGAGGTTAGAGGTGGAGAAGGAAGAGTAGCCTCCAAAACTGACACTCACAGAGATTAAACAAGGGAGGACATTCCTCTTGGAATGGATACGGGCCTGGTGAAGCCTACATTTTGCCTGATTTGTGTGGAAGTAATTGTGTAGTACATAAGGGTACCTAGAAGATGCTGGACTAGGGGCTTGTATGATCACAGGTTCCGGTATAGTCTGACTGTATCCAAATATGTAACTTACTTTTCATCTATGAGTTCATGTGAATACTGTGCATTAAATGATAGCTATAGAAGCTATTGAATGGAATCTTGTGTTCAAGTTGCATAATGTTCTCTACTTGTCATCTTTGCATGTGTAAGATTTTGGGTATGCCTTATAGGTTTAAAGACCCCCTTGGGCTTCCCAAAGCTACCAACTAGTTTGGAATTAACAAGGAACCAGGAATTAATCTCTCCGCAATATTCAGTGCATTGAAATTAAATGGTAGTAAAATTGGAGTGACTTCTTCTTTCTTACCAAAAAGATTTAGAGCTTTGGAGAATTGGACAGAAGGGAAACTACTATTTACTGAGTGCTTCCTGTATGCCTATTATCTTATAGGCACATAGGTTAACTAGCTCTCAGGATGAATCCATGATAAATATTTGTATCTGAATTCTCTGAGGACCTGGGTCATTTGCTGGGGAAAGAAATAAATTTGTCTTTCTGGGATCTGGACTCCTGACTTGAGAGCAGTTGGCACATTCTCATGCTTTGAACAATGTCCTCCTGTTTTAAGAACACCTAGATGAAGGCTGTTTTGTTTTGTGGAGAACCAGAGCACAGGTGGGTGATTGAGAAGTGGTGCTGTTGACAGTGTATTTAGGCAGATGACACATTTCAGAAAATTATAGGACCATTTAACAGATACTTGAATTAATACTGAATGCTCTGGGAGTTCTTGTTCTCAAGCACATGTTATAGTTGGGGAGGTCAAGACATTTATATGTAAAATGTTACATAACAGCCTACAATGCTAATACATAGGTTAAAAAGTATTGTGTTGAATGGTATGGACAGATTTAGGGTTTAGAGAGAAAAAAGCACAGTAAGCTTCAAAAAGAAGATAGGAATTGAGTTTAATTGGAACTTACTGAGTGTCTACCATAAAATGAATGGCATAATGTTGCCTAGTGCAGATGTGTGGTAGAAGAGGTCATTCTGCTGTATATACACTGTATGTACAGTGTACCTACTGCTGTGATGTTACTGCCTTTATTTATTACATGTCTTTACTGCCTTTGTATCCTCTGTATTCTGTACATCTCAGGCACTCAGTAAATGTTTATAGAATGCATGTTGAGCAAGCTATAGTTAATCTGGTAGATAAGTACACAAGGTATTTTATTACAAAGCAGAGGAGGAAGGACTGAGTTTTCTGGCTATTTCAGAGGTGGGAGTAATCACTTGTCTTGGAGAATGATCAGGAAAGCATTTACAAATGAAGTCATGTTTAACATTGGCCTTAAACAGACTGTGGGGTAAGGTTGTTCTAGTGGTGGGAGCAACACCTACAGCATGGGGTAATTTGGGGGCAGTCTAGTTTATCAAGGCAAGGGAAACCTCTTAGGCTGTTACATTGGTTTCATTCAAGAAGTATGATCTTTATAGTTCTGTGGGATATATCTCAAGATCTTTACCATTTTTCAAGGTCAAGAACACAAGCATACAGTTTTCCTGCAGAAAACAACGATTTTGTGAAAACCATTACTTCATTAGACTGTAAGTTTATTTTCACCTTTAGGACCACCTGTTGACTTTTTTTTCTTTTTCTTTTTTTGCATAGGTGTGTTTCACATCCCACCTCACCCACCCCCAGAAAGTTAATACTTACTGCATATTTACTATGTGTATGGTGCTATTTTAAGTACTTTATAGGAATTAACTCATTTCATCTTCACAACTGTCCCAAGAGAGGTTAAGGGATTTGCCCAAGGTTTTACAGGCAGTAAGTACTAGAGCCACGATTCTATTACTTAGTAAGTGTAACTGTGTGAACATCAGTTGAGAACAGAAGTTTCTTTGAATCCTGGATGTTACATATTACTTACTGAATGTCATGACCCTAGATAGTGGGCTGTTAGCACATAATAGAAACAACAAATGTTAAATCCACAGATTTAAAGAGTTTTCTGACCAGGGCATGGTGGTAGTATTTAGTTGGCTACTTCTACCATGGGTGAAATATTATTCCAGGATGTAAGAGTATGGCAAATAATAAAGATCTTGTTTTCATGGAGCTTATATTTTAATCGGGAAAAAATAATTGTGCAGACAACTAGGAAATAACATGATTCTGGTAGTAAGCACTATAATAATTAAGTCAGGTTAAGGGATGAGTGGATGGAATTAGTATTTTACATGGAGCAGTCAAAGAAGTTATCTCTGAGGAGGTGATATTTGAATGGAAACTTGAATGTTGAAAAAGGGACATCTTTGGAAAGATCTGGGGGACCTTTGGAAAGATCAGGTACAGACGACAGCAAATGGATCCTCATCAGAATGTAAGAATGAACTTAATGAGTTAAAGGAAGAGTGAGAGGGCCAGCGTAATGAACAAAGAAAGTAGAAGATTAATGGGGTAGCAGGTGTCAGATCATGGAGTCTTGTAGAGATTTTATAAAGACTTTGGATTTATTCTAAGTTTAATGGAAGGATTTTAAGATACAGTTTCATTTTTAAAAGATCACTTTGCTCTGTAGCAAAGGGACTGAGTGGTGAGGGCCAAATGATAAGAAGAGAAAGACAGTGCTACTACTGCAGCATTCCAGGCAGGAAAATAGGCTTGGGCCAGGGATGGAGGTGTTAGGAAGCGGTCAGATTTGGGATATTTTGGAGATAGAGCTAATATGATTTGGTGATGTAGGATGTGAAAGAGACAGACCAAAGATTTCTAAAGTTTGAGACCCGCATTACTTTGTGAATGGGTGTCATGAATCTAGAGTGGGAACTTAGGTTGAGGAGGAGTAAGCCAAATGTTGTCAGGTACTCTCAGCTGGTTCCAATATAGCAGCAGCTTTTCATAGTTGAGAATGGCGAAGGCAGTTAACTCCATCCATGTTTCTTTCTTGTTCCATACATCCTTAGTACCCAGAAGCAAGCCCATTCCTCCTCCACGCTATATATCACTTGTCCTCATTTTCATACATCTTATTGTTTTCTCATACTGAATTGTTACAATGTTTTTACCCACCTGACTCATCATCACCACCATCAAATACCTGACTAGATCTCTTTCATTATTTTTTTTTTAATTTTTTTTTTTCAACGTTTATTTATTTTTGGGACAGAGAGAGACAGAGCATGAACGGGGGAGGGGCAGAGAGAGAGGGAGACACAGAATCGGAAACAGGCTCCAGGCTCTGAGCCGTCAGCCCAGAGCCTGACGCGGGGCTCGAACTCCCGGACCGCGAGATCGTGACCTGGCTGAAGTCGGACGCTTAACCGACTGCGCCACCCAGGCGCCCCTCTTTCATTATTTTAATTCATGTTCTGTCTCCTCCAGAAATATTTTCTGATTCCAAATCCATTTTACTTTCATATCTGAGTTAGTGGTCCCTCCCATATACATCAGGGCACACTGTGTATAGTGTAAACACCTGTTTTGTGGCATTAAAAAAAAAAATCTATACTTCAACAGAGTAAGAGAAGGGAAAGTATTCTAGGTTGGGAGATGGATATGAATAAAAGTTCAGGGACAGATTTGGAGAGAGGACCAGGGAAAAAAGGAAGATTGTTCAATGAAGCTGTGGGGGGGAAGCAAAGATTAGAAGAATCTTTTGGGTCATGACAGAGAATTTTAAAAGACTAAACTGTGATTGGATTTAATACTATAGGACAGTGATTCTCAACTCTGGCTGTACCCCTAAAAACACCTCGAGAATTTTTAAAATCCCACTGGCCATGAATTGCCTGGATTCAGACTAAGTGACAGTTTCTGGGTAGGGGACCCAGATTTTAAAGTTCCCCAGGTGATGTAAGTGTTAGCAACTACTATAAGAAGTGGAAAATAATTGGTTGAAAGTAAGAGTCAAGAAATTGAATTATTATATTCTTCATTATTTGTGATCTTGGGTAGGTAACTTAATTCCTAATGTTCTTTATCTGTAACTTTGTTGGATGATCTCTGTGGAGACTTTCCTATTTCTAAAATCCTTTGATTTTAATGAAGGAAAATGTATAACAAAATTATGTTGCAGGGAAGATTAATCAGCTAAGTGCAGGGCAGATTGGAGGTAAGTAGATATGAGGACAAATTGGAGGTTAGAAGGTGGTTATTCATTGTTAGTGTGGGCAGGACAGTGAGTTCCTAGGAGAAGCTAGTTGCTTTGGAAATGGAAAAGGGGGCACATTAAGCCCTCTTGCACCAATTCATAGATTTTCTACCCTTTCCTTAATAAAGATTTCAGGAGACTTCATTTAAGTGTGAGTGTTCAAGGGTTTGGTTGCTATGACTAGTTTTTTTTCTTGTAACTTGTATTATTAATATTTGTTTTTAGCAAAATATTGAATAAAGGATGGCATATGTTGCCATAAAGTACTTAACGGATGTGCTCTTAACCAGTTGTGCAGTGGAAATAATTCATAGAAACATTTCTTAGATCATATTCTCTTGGATTTCTGAAAAATGATCAATAAAAAATTGAATTCGTTCTCTGTTTAGCACCCTGCCAAATTAGAGGTAGGAATCTACTTGGAGTATGTTCATATATTTCTCCTAATACTATATTATTCTTTATTAGCAATTTGTCAAATTGAAAGAAAAATTTTATTCAGAACTATAAAGTTTTTAACTACTTTTTAACTTTTTGTTCATTCTTTTATACCTCATAATATTTTTTACCTGTTGTAGTTATTTTATGCCAAATTTTTTATGAGATCTTTTTTCCCCCACTTTTTCTTTTAGATTACACATCTTCTTCTTGGTATAGTATTTTGGAGAAGGTTTTTTTTTTTGTGATTGTTTCTAATTATATCATTAAAAGAGTAGTTTTCCCTCTTTGACCTTACCCAGTTGTAATTGACTCATGTTACTCAAATTTAATGATTTAGTATATTTTGTTTCCTAAAAATAAGTCTTTGTATGTTCTTATTCAGTGATACTCTCTCTGTTTTAAAAGAATTCAGTTTTTAATTGAATTTGAAATAGCTTGATTAGTAAGTTATTCAAAGCTTGATGATCCAGTTTGAAAATGATGCACTCCTCTTATTTTTCATAACTACCTCGTTCAAAAAAATGCAACTCAGACTGATTGAACTTACCTGTTTTATGAAATTCAAGAGTGTTAAAGGAAAAATAAAAGTAAACACTGATCTTTGAGTTTATGTCATACTGTCTTCCTCCATTCTCAGCACTATAAATTAACTCATGTGCCAGTAGCCAGTCGACTAAATAAATAACCATAGCCATTCTTGTTTCTGTCTCCAAAAGTTTTTTGCTAATGTTCAGATAATCTGTAGTCTCTAAGATATTTCTGAAGTTCTAAATTTTCATAATACAGCATAGAATATGTATATGAAGGATTGAAGTAAACAAATCTTAATGAGTCTTTAGTAAGGTATACTGATTATTAGAAAAGAGCCAAAGGATACTTGATTTTTTTAGAAAGTGTATGTTTATTTATAGTGCTGAAAGTATAAGTGAAAAAGAAAGGGAAAGTAAAATTAGAACTAAAACTTGACAGGTATAATGACAGGAAGAAAGAAGATGGAGGGAAAAGATGAAGGGATGGAGGTTTAGAAAAATTTTGAAGAGAGGTGAATATTTTGGGGGGGGTAAGGCAAAAGAAAAAAAAATAGAGGTGTCTCAAATTGGTAGACACTCACAAAGAGTGTTCACTTAGTGTTATATTGGGCTCGCATGGGGTTTCCATGAAGAACACTAGGAGTTAAGAAATCTAAATTCTAGTCTTGGTTCTTTGTGTCACCTTGGAAAAGTCAGTTAACTCATCTGAGCTCAAATTCCTCATCTGTAAAATGCGAACATTGGACTAGGTGATCTTTAAGGTCCCTTCTGGCTCTAAAATTGTGTAATATTTCTTGGTGGTCAGTAATTGTGTGAAACACATTCCTGTTGTTAATTCACAGGTATTGCTGATTTTAGGACAGCATATTTGGGGAGAAGGATGTAAACTCCCTAAGGGTAGGAGCCTTTTCTGTCTTGTTCACTGCTGTATCCCCAGCAGCTAGCACAGTAGTTGGCACATAGGAGGCACTCAATAAATGTTTGTTGAATGAGTGATATGAAAAGTATCACTTTGGTGGTTCCTTATGGGAGCATCTAGAGGGCCTAGAGGGAAACTAGAGTGGATGAAGAGAAGGAAAAGACTGATTTCTTCTGAAGAAATCTTATATGGCTGATTTTTAATCTCTTGTTTTTCCTTATTTTGTCCTGATTCAGAGAAAGTGTCTGCAGCTAGCGGTATATTAATGGTCACAAAACTTTTAGTGACCGTACATACATATGGTGAACTACACCAACATATAATCTAAGCCAGTTAGTTCCCTTCATGTCACCTAAAGAAAAACAGAACCAGCCTCTGTTCCTCATGGAACCTGTCTGAAAAGAGTACACATAGAATATACTGAGTTGGTTTATTGGCTTCATTCACTTGGGAAGCCAAGTTAGGTACAAGCCAAGTACTGAGGCCCCCAGATTCCAGTGAAATCTTTGTGATCCACTGGTATCCTTGGGATAGAAGATAGTATGTTGTTATGCCAAAGATAAATTTTGCAAAAGTTCTTGAGGTAAAACATTCAGAAAATATATTTACTCTAATTTTTTGGAGGTTATAGTTTCAAAATATTCAGGTCCTTGAAATTCTGGCTCCTGAAGTTAGACCAAAAAGGGAAGAAAAGAGTCACTTTAAATCCCTAGCACTAAAGCAATCTGTGTATTCATTAGCTCTCTCCATCTTACTACTTTTATTTAACTTCCAGTTCAGAGTAAGTTTAGTTGACTGACAGGCAATTTCACAGCTGACTAGAAATAGAAAGCACCAAAAAGTGTGGGTCAGGAAGATGGAAGCATTCATAGGCAGATGTGATAACTGGTGACAGCAGGACATCCTTAATCTGAATGGGGAAAGGGCAGAGAATCTAAACACCTAGAATATCAGATATCCCTGATAACTTCTGAATCATTAAGAAATTAATAATTCATATTTCACATTAACAGAAGTTAGGAAATCTGTCAGACGTTTCTGAAATAAGTTTATCCCAGTTAATTTTTTTCTGTTTTGTAGCTGAATGCTAAAACTTCAGTAGTCTGTAAAATGTACCTGTTGGAATACATGCATCCTTGCATCTGGCCCCAGAAGTACGAGATAATTATATACAGGGTCATTGTACTTTGGAAACTTTTAAATGTTTTAAATTGTCTCTTATATCAGCTTGAGTTTTTTTTTTTTTTAACAGTTGCTGACATTTTATGTTAGATTTGTAAAAATTGTAATGTTGAGATGTATGTATAAATAGTAGAGATTTCTTAAATGTGTTTTAAAAGGCTCATATAAAAATTAAAGCTACATCAGCAAGGTGGGGTTAAATGTCTGTGTTCCTCAGTTTTGATTTAAAACATAAAAACATAAAACTGCAAATTTCTTAAAGCCATATTTGTACAAAATGTTTTTATTGAGACGTAAGTCATCTAATTTGTTAAAACTTTTGGCAGACGTAGTCTATTGTAAAATAGAAATATGAAAGATACAAATATGAAGGTGATATCCATTCATAATATTAAATTTCAGACTAGAACCTTTTTGTTAAAATCAGATTCCATTTGGAGTGAATTGAATATATCCATTTAAAACTTGCATATTATATTACATGTTAGGTCATTTAAAAATGTTTTAAATTGCCAACTCCAGAAGATGGATAACAATTTCATTCCTGATGGCAATGAATTTCCTTCTTCTGAATTTTTTTAATAGGTGCACTAGGCCTTCCAATGAGGGGGATGAGCAACAATACCCCTCAGTTAAATCGCAGCTTATCACAAGGCACTCAGTTACCGAGCCACGTCACGCCAACAACAGGGGTACCAACAATGTCACTTCACACGCCTCCATCTCCAAGCAGGTATTTATTGATGGACCAGAATATTTCTCAAAATGTATCTTTGTAGAGTAAGCAACTTTCTAGTTTTTAATAAGATAACTAATTATTTGATTTTTCTGGTTCAGTGCCTTTCACTGAGGAAAAGAAAGTTAATACCCTATGCTCCTTTTATTTCATTGCAAATTGATAAGTATAGTGTAAGATGTTCTTATCCTGCATCTAGCATACTGGTTGTCAGCTGGGTGGGTATCAAGGGTTAATCACCACCTGGGGACCTTTATCAGAAGCCAGCTCTCTTCCTCAAAAGAGGATGTGTAATTTAAAATCATTCCTCAGATAATTCTGATTATTGCTCCCTCAACACACATTCATTGTTCTCGTGAGTAAAACAAAACAAGATTACATAGATGATGCATATTAGCATGAAGAAGATAGAATGGCATACATTTCGAATGAACTTATTTTAAATATATGTGTGAAATACATTTGTATTATTTTATATCATAGTCACAGCAATAATTTTCTCCTCTTAAATATCACCTTACATTAGTTCTGCCGTAATTTACCCAATTTCTTGTTGGTTTTACTTTTCTTTTCAAAGAGCTAGAATGACCAGACAAAATAAGTAATGAAAATTAGCAGTGTAATTGGAAAGTGTATTTGAGGTTCTGGGGTCAGGCTGATTGATTATTTACAGAGAATTTTAATGAGTGATTGTAGAGAGCTTATTTAGTATAATGGACTTCTTTTTCAGGGGTATTTTGCCTATGAATCCTAGGAATATGATGAACCACTCCCAGGTTGGTCAGGGCATTGGAATTCCTAGCAGGACAAATAGCATGAGCAGTTCAGGGTTAGGTAGCCCCAACAGAAGCTCGCCAAGCATAATATGTATGCCAAAGCAGCAGCCTTCTCGACAGCCTTTTACTGTGAACAGGTAAGATGTTTATTGATAATGTGTATAATTGTCTTTCTGGGTGTTTTCAGATTTGCCTTTTCGTATTCAACATTCTGTTTCTTGAGTCTTGGCTTCTGTCTCATAAGTATGTTTCATCGTATTTTTATGACCAAAGATTCTCTTTCTGTTACACATTACAACTTTAACCTCCCCAAACTAAAGGCATGTTCTTTTGAAAATCAGTTTGATTGTAGAAAGCACATTAAAGCTTTTTGTTGTTGTTAGAAAAGAATTGTTCTTAAGTTGCCACCAGGCAAATTTTTATTGATAGGTCCTTCCTCTGTTAAATGAGGCTGGCCACTTAATGTGGTAAGAGTTCGAGACTTATGAATAGTACCAGGGATATGTTTGACCATTACTGCCTTGCTTCACTTATGCTTTGGTTCAGTACCTTTTCAACTAAAACTCAGTTTGGTGGTTTGGAGACTTAGTAACCAGAGACTTTTTAAGACTACATCTACAATATTTGAAAATAGTGTCATGTCCTGGGGTTTAAAACAAGATGAGCTGTGTGCTTTATACACCTTTTTGTACTGTCCATTTGTATGTTTACTATGCAGATAATAATGACATTATGAAGACCAGTTGTCCATCTTAAGATTTTTAAGCTGTTCAGATAATTTATATGAGAGTGATGACTACAGTACAAGGCTTTGTATCTTGCAAAAATAGCATTTAAGTCTGCCATTTTTTTTAAAAAATGGGGAACTGTGGGAGGAAAAAGGATCTTGACCTATTTGCTATCATCTTACCCATTTAATTCACTTTATCTGTTACTTGTAAAATCTGGATTCAAATAGGTTAGTAACACATTTCCTGTTTGATCTTCATCCCATAAACTCCAGTTCTTTTATTTAGATTTATGAGTATTTCTCTTAATAATTTTACTGCTTTTACTTTTTTAAAAAAATTATTATCGTAAAGGGTTATCAAAATTCTTATCTCCTTGATAGCTTCCTAATCATACACTTCTTGGGCTTTATCACATCTTTTCTTACAGTATTGTTTGTTGAATGTATGTTTATATTTTTGCCTTTCCATATTTTTTCACATTTTAATTGTTTTTTAAAAATACATTGCTTATAAATTGTCAATGAAACATGGGTTTCTAAAACCCTGCTTACTAGTTTTGGTAAATTGTATTTGTTACAGAATGTTTTCATCCCTTAGTACTTATTCAATGTGTGAAGGTACCTAGGTCACCAACATTGCTCACTTGCTATGAAACAAGTATTTTTAATGGCTTTCCTTCTCTTCTCTAGAGTATTGTTTGATCAGCTCCAGATTTTGTGAAAACACTGTTTGGCCATAGTTAGTTTTACAGATTTAGGTGAAAAAACAAAAACAAAAAACCCTGTGATCTTCAAACACTTTAACCCTACTCATAACACTGATACACTCTTTTATCAGATTATTTGATGGTAAAGATGCCTACTTTCATTGTAGAATTTGCATTAACAGCTCTTTTTGACATTCTTAATTACTTCTGGCCTTGCCTTAAGTTCAGACTTGTTTTTGTTTTCTCATGTTTAGGCTTGTGCAAAAAAGGGAGGCGTTTGTAACTATTTACCACGTACCAATTGTGCACTGCTTTAGAATGGAGGGCACTATGGAGAGATTTGGTTTTTCTTTTAAGTAGCTGAAAGATAAACTATATTTAGATAAGAATGATGTGTTTTAGAGCACTAAATTCAGTTAAAGAAAAACATCGCTTAATTCAGGTAAACTAAACCTTTATTGAGTGCCTGTTGTGTATCCTCCTGAAGACTAAAGGCAGAGGATGCAAAGATGACTATGACACAGACCCTGTCTCTGAGGAGTTTATATTCTAGTTGGGAAAGACTGTGTTGTATGAAAGAAGATCTTTTATGGAAAGCAATAATGGCACACTTTACCAGTAGTGGAAGGAGAACAAGTATTCAGGAGCAGTAGTTTTACACTAAACTACATGTTTTTGAGATCAGTTACTTCTACCAGTGTATCCAGTAAGTTGGTTCTCCAAACACATCAAATAGTGCCCTTAATCTCTGTTTTCCTCCAGACTTATGTGTACATTCTTTGCTTTTTGTTTTTTAATTCATCTGTTTAAGACATTATGGTTCTCAGTTATTCATGGAGGGACTTCAGGAACATTTTCAAATAAAGGTTAAACTCAGAAAAATGAAAGTAGTGTTTGTTTTTAAACATATTGTTTTATATGAGGAGGTCAAAAGTATACACTTCTGTTTTTCTTCATCTGGAAGTTAGTGTTCTCTTACTGTATATCTAAAATTATTTTCTATGTACCCAGTATGTCTGGATTTGGAATGAACAGGAATCAGGCATTTGGAATGAATAACTCCTTATCAAGTAACATTTTTAATGGAACAGGTAAGCTTATTCTGGAGGTAGTACCCTATAAAAAATATGGTAGATCTTTGAAATATGAAGCAATTCAACATACTGGTCTTAAAATATTACTAGATTTTTGTGTTAAACTGGTAGAATTTAGTGAGAATTTGACAGGAATAGGGTTTAATTCAAGTGAATAGTTGAGAGATATTTAAATATATTTTTTCACTTGGTGTGGTAATAGCATAGTGTTATAACTTCAGAATTATTTCCTTAATACCTAGAGAAAGCCCCTGAACATTACCCTAGTCTGTATTTATGCTTCAGAATTTTTTTTGCTTCAAGAGCGTTTCCTATCCTCAGTCCTGTCACTACAGTCTAATTTAGGTTGAGTGTTACAGCATTCTGGTTATAGGGACCCAGATTGAAGAAACCTTTAAAATTTTATTGGAGCACTTAACAACTTTTTCTTAATAATTTTAATAATACTAATTTTGGCATTTAACCCTTGGATTTTTTATCCAGTTTTATATGTAAAGTTCAGAATTTAATTACAGAGAAATCTGATTTTGAATTCCTGCAGTCCATTGGTTTCTTTCTTTTATCAACTGCTTCAGAGAGAAGAGAACAGGAGGCTTAATTGCTCTTCTGCTTCAGATTTCACCCTCTTCCATCCTTGCCTCCAGACCCTTTCCAGAGAAAAGAAATAAAGGACGTTGTTACGGTCATAGGAGCAAAAATGAATTGATCACTCAGAGAGAAATATATGTGAAGGAAGTGGAAGGGAAAGAATGATCAGTGAAATGAAGCATATGTGGAAGCATCAGACAAGATTTAGTAATGAAATGTCATTTGTGACTATGAGCTTTTAATTTTATGTGGTATTATATGTGTAGCAGCGTAGATTGATCAAATTAGACTTTAAAATTCCAAATTGTAGCATTTAAAACTTATAGTTTTATGTTCAAGGTGTTAAAAATGATATGAAGTACCATATTCCCACTGTTTCTGAAATGTTCCAATTTTTTCATATTTTATTATCTCTGAAATCAGACTATGTATCATAGTTTAATTGGCAAGTTTTTTTTTTTTCCTAAATGGACCATAAAGTAACAGTGTGTCTGACAATGCCATCTTATATTCTGAATTACGCTTTTCCACACTTCCATAAATTTTAAAATTATTTTTAAAATTCAGTTTTAACTAAACTTTAACTATTTTTAGGAAAATTGTCTCCAAGTCTTTACCTAAAAATTCAAATTTGGGGGTTTATTAAGTATTTTTTAGGTTAAAATTCTCAGATAGCATGGCAATTTTAAATTCCATCTTAGAGGACCTGAAGATGTGTATTGAAAGTTAATACATATTCAAAGTTTTTGGTTAATTTATAACTATATAACTAACTATAATAGAATAATTCAAGAAAGATAACTTTTGTAGATTGAAACACTATAAATTTGTCCTGTTGGTCTTTTTATGTAGTAGTATCTTTTTTAAATTAAAAATTAATAAATTGCTGTTTGTTTAGAAACAGTAGATATGATTTTATCATTTACTCTTCATAATTTTAAATTATAACCTGAGTTGGATTGTTATGAGAGTGTGTTGTTTTTCTGTCAACAAAGTAATCTTGAGGTAATTAGTTTCTGAGATTTTTCTAATTATGAAACTTGGAGAAAAATTCAAAATTAACTGAAAGGCCACATAAATTAAAAATGCTATAAAACATGAAAACATCAGATGAAACAAAGTTTTTTAAAAAACCCTATAGTTCAGGCTAAAACTAAGGTAGAAAATTAAATTCTTCAAAAATTAAGCATATAAGATTGTAAGAATAATAGAATAATAAAAGTTCAGAAGAAATTAAGGGGATGATTAAAATTGGCAACATAGAGGGGCCCCTACCTGGCTCAGTTAGTAGAGCATGCAAGTCTTGATCTTGGGGTTATGAGTTTGAGCCCCATGTTGGGTGTAGAGATTACTTAAAAATAAAATCTTTAAAAAATAGGCAAAGTAGAAATATTAGGTTAAATTTCAGGCTGATCTTTTCCATTTAAAATGAACATAAATTAATTTTATTCATTTAGTATATTTATTGAGCGCCTACTGTGCAATAGGTAATATAATCTTCTGGGCTTTGCATCATATTCCCATGCTTCCCAAACTCTTGCCAGACATGGGAACCCTATTTATATTGTGTCTACCCCACCTGGCTATACTCCCCAACTGCAGAAACAGACACACACACACTTGCACACACATACGTGTGTATGGGACAAGTAGATCACAGGACAGAAGTCCTTAGAGTTTCTGCTCCCACTGCCTGTGTTTCAGATATGATTCTGGTCATTTGCAAGAGGCACTGTCATTATCACACCTGTGTGTAACTAAAGCTCCAAGCATCCAGATACTACCTCTGCTTTTGGATATAATGAAAAGAACAGTTACATCACAACGGTCTCTCTCTTGTTAGCTAACAAGAGAGCTATAACTTTAGAGTACCCTCCTTCACAGGGGAAATAATGTACCACATTAACTCCTTATTGTCTATCTTAAGTCTCTAGGATTTGGGGTTTTTATTATGCTAGCTACATATTGTTTGCTGAATTATTCATGAAATTCTTTTGCATGAAATAAGTCCACAAGTGTTTAATGTACACTTATACATACTTAGTACAGTGCTGTGTCTTTAGGAAGAAGGTACTGTCATTTCAAATTATACGATGGTTGGTGTTTAATAATCCCTTTAAAATGTTTGTACAGAATGCCTGGCTGGCTCAGTCAGTAGAGTATGTGGCTCTTGATCTCTGGGTTGTGAGTGCAAGCCCCATATTGGGCCGAGAGCTTATTTAAAATAAAATAAAATGTTTGTAGAACCAATAATGTTCTTTCTCATTATTTAGATGGAAGCGAAAATGTGACAGGATTGGACCTTTCAGATTTTCCAGCGTTAGCAGACCGAAACAGAAGAGAAGGAAGTGGTAACCCAACTCCATTAATAAACCCCTTGGCTGGAAGAGCTCCTTATGGTAATTAAGCTTTCTAATAATGGCTAATGGAAACTTTTCCATTGTGCACACACACACAGACATAACACATTTGTGCACATATGCATGTTCATGTCTGTACACACACACACACACACACACACACACAATATGTTTTCTAATCAGAGTAGCATAATTTCGTCAAAGCTGATATATGCAAAGTGCATTTTCCTTCCAGAATACCATGATAGCAAAGTTAGATGGGAAACAGTTTGTACAGAAACCCAAAAGGAAATGTTCATTGGTATTCAGAGGTTTTCTTCTGGCATTTCTGCCTTAAGTGTACCATAATGATTAAGGTGCCTTTTCTCTTCTTAATTCATCACACATTTTTGAAGAATACATTCCTACATTCCTGGTGATTAGTAATGACTGACCTTACATAGAATATTTTTCCTAAGCCAGTTTCTCAACCTCCACACTACTGACATTTGGGTCAGATAATTCTTTGTAAATGGGGGGTGGTGGGGGGCTGTTCTGTGCATTAGAGAATGTTATAGCAACATCCCTGGCCTCTGCCAACTTGATGCCAATAGTACCTCTCCCCACCATCGTTTTGACAACCATAGGTGTCTCTAGACATTGACACATGTCCCATGGGAGAAACAGTTGCCTTCTGTTGAAAACTGCTCATAGGGTCATGAATAGTTCATGTAGACTCTTGGTCACAATTAAAGCCCTTTCTCACTGTCTCTAATAATTAAGAGATTTGGCTAAATGAAAAGGAAGGGCATGAAATGTGTGCAATAACAACTTAGACGTGAAAATTATGTAACAACAATGTAGCCATATTCTCTTTACCCATTGCACATAGTTGTTTCCTTTTGGGAGAATCTGATAGAGATCAGTAGCAGAAACAATGAACTTAGAAGCATCAGTTCATAACTTTTTTAAGATAATGGTTTCTCCCATTTTCATCCAAGAAGGATTTCTGTGCCTTTCAGAATATGAATATAAATAACAGTGTGTGGAGAAGGGAGAGTATATATTGTTAGTATTCTAAAGTTTCCAAATTAGTCTTCCAAAAATAACAAAAAAAATGATCTGCCCTGGAAGTTGAGTACCTAGCTACTTGATTCTCAGTTCAGACTCTAATGTTTTTAACCTTTCCTCATAGGTCCATTTTTTCATCCCTTTAATCATTCCCGTTGCTCTCCTTGGACCAACTCTAGTTTCTCCATATCGTTCTTGAATTGTGGAGCCCCAAACTGGATATTGTTCTCCAATAAGGGCCTGACTAATGCCAAGTATAGTGGGAGGATTACTTCCCAGTTCTTGCATGTTTTACATCTATTACATGGAGTCCAAGAAAATCTGAAATAATATGGAGTTGTTTTATAATTGATTGCAATTTGCTCACTCTGTAAGTCACTTTCAAGTAGAATACTGACATGTTCTTTTAAAATTTATTTTGTTCATTTGTATTTGACAATTAACTGGTGTTTATAATAGCTAGTCAAATATTTAAGTCAAGCTTTAAACCAAAAATTTTGATAACTATTACCAATATCAAATTGTTTTTAAGCATCTATATATGACATTAGATTTAGAATTATAGGATTACCACTTACTTCCCTTGTATTATTTTGTATATTGAGTTATTAATCAGTATATAAAAATATAGTTCTTCATTATTATCCTAAATACTAATTTTTTGAAGTGTGCTTTCATAGTGTAATAAAAAATCCTTTTGGTATGTTAGTATGAGGAAACTTTAGTTTTTTTATAATTTGTAGTAAAATAGCATAAATATGAATTAGAATTTTCTGGATTATTTTCATTACATAGTGGGAATGGTAACAAAACCAGCAAATGAGCAATCCCAGGACTTCTCAATACACAATGAAGATTTTCCAGCATTACCTGGTTCCAGCTATAAAGATCCAACGTCAAGTAATGATGACAGTAAATCTGTAAGTAACTGAGAATTATGTGTGTGAGTAATGTAGTTTTTTCCCTTCAGACTTCTCTTGTATTAACAGTTTTATAGACTATATTAAGGACTTACTAAGTACTGTTACAAAATTGTTTATCTTGAATATCTGTAATAATCTAACTTCTGAAGAATGTGGAAAACCTTTATAACTTAGAAGATAGCCTATTTTTTTCCTATTTCGTATAGGTTTGCAAATTTCTGTTGAACTTCTCAGAGTTAATTTAGACTTTTATTGTAGTCCCTGTCAGCTGGATCCCATGAAGTTTGATATTATAGCCTTCTAAGGAGCTGTGTTTTTCTTGAGTAAGTTTTCTCCTTGAAGAATCTTTATACACATTTTTATTCCTGTGTTGATTCAGCCAACTCAGCTTCCTCTTTCTGACTTAACGAATGTGTTTTATTTCTTCCACATTTCACTGAAAATAGCTTTTTTTTTTTGTGTGTGATGGGAGTTTGTATGTATTGTTAAAATAGTTGATAAAGAAGATTACTGGGTAAGAATTAAATACGAATTTTAAAAGTTTATATATTCTAACTTATCCTGGAGGTTTTTATGGTGATATCATAGGCAATGTACTGTAATATTTCTCTTCTAAATTAAAGTGTTGAAGAGTGAAACTTGAAGTATATCCCAAAGCATATAGTTCTGAGATAAAGATTATTTTTCTGTGACTGAAGATCTGAGATATATAAGAATACCTTTCATATGTTTTTGTCCTTTAAATACCCAAATGTGTAAAATACAGGATTTATTTGTAAACCATGGGACAGTTGTGGAAACAAAAAGTTTCATGTAGAACTTGAAAAACAGGTAATAATATACTACCAATTTAAATATAATAAAGAATGAATAGAAAGGTAACTAATACGTGTACTCAATTTTTGCACTTAACAAATTTTAATGTCACATTTAATTTTTTCCATGTTAGAATTTGAATACATCTGGCAAGACAACTTCAAGTACAGATGGACCCAAATTCCCTGGAGATAAAAGTTCAACAACGCAAAATAATAACCAGCAGAAAAAAGGGATCCAGGTGTTACCTGATGGTGGGACTCTATAAAATATGTCAAAGATATTACAGAATTCGTTTCTTTACTTTTTCCTTAAAGATAAAATTACTATGTTCTTCTTATCCAGGTCGGGTTACTAACATTCCTCAAGGGATGGTGACGGACCAATTTGGAATGATTGGCCTGTTAACATTTATCAGGGCAGCAGAGACAGACCCAGGAATGGTACATCTTGCATTAGGAAGTGACTTAACAACATTAGGCCTCAATCTGAACTCTCCTGAGTAAGTTTTTTTCTTTTCTTCCACATTTGTGTATAATACTTCCTTGTGGATTTCCAGTTTTTAATTTCATGTGATCACAGTGTATTACCTGCAGCCACTCGTTGCTGTTCTCTCTTGACTGTTTGGGTCATTCCCTCTCATGTTAGCTCCTGGATCACTGTCATTTGACAGTATCATTCCCTTATAATTTGGCAGTTTCAAAATACACATATTTGATCCTTCCAGAATCCTGAGATCTTGGCTCCTTGAGTTTCTCACCTCCAAAAGTCTTAACCCTCCACCATATCTCAGCTACTTACAAAGTTATCCCTTTGACCTTGGCATTATCAGTAACTTCAGTTTCCCTGTAATTTTAAGTCTCTGCTCCCATGCCACTTCCGGTTTTCCGTCTTTCTCCCTCTAGCACTGACTCCAATAATCATTTGACTCCTTGGAATCTTCAGTCTATTGATTCTTCTACCTTTTACTGTTCTTCAACATCCTTCTCTTCGCCTGAGAAGATTTCACTTTCTTCTTACCCAGTTAAATTCTTTAGTCTTTCATAATGGCTTTTTACATACACGCTTGACTACTTTGCCCCTCTCTTACTTTGTCATGATTTCATGGCAAAAACTACAACCCTGGTTATACTTCAGTTATTCCATTCTTGATCTGTGCTATTGAACTGGTTAAAGAAAAGCACACAACTTCACTGCCTAGTCCTCACTTCTAGGAACCTCAAAAGCGGGCTCATAATTCTGCCACCCATAATTGTAAGTGGCGTGCCTGGTCCCTTCATTCTTTTGCTCTCCTATGCAACTATTCCACACTCGTTTCTCCTAACATCTAATTACCTTTTTCCCAGTCCTTACTCTCAGATGGAGACCTTGCTTTTTTTTTTCTTTCCTGAGTTTTTGTTTAAATTCCAGTTAGTTAACTTACAGTGTAATACTAGTTTCAGGTGTAGTAGTAAGACTGCTTTTTTAATTTCTACTTTCCTAAGAAAGCTGGAAGTAATCAGAAGAGAATGTCAGCATAGTCCTACCACCAGATCTAACTATCTGCTACCATCTGCACCCACCTCATTCTTGTCTTTCACCCTGCTGATCCATGCTTTCTACTTAAAGTCTCTCTTGAAAACTCAAGGACATAGCTCTAACAATTTTTGCACATTGTTGGATCATTTCCGTCAGCGTACAAGTAATGCTATTACTTCCTCTATGCTAATAAAGTACATTCTTTTTGTCTAATCTCTTCCATGAATTACTGCCTTTATTTCTTTATTCTTACTTTTTGAAGAGCAAAACTCTTTTAAAAAGCCATTTTTTATCTTCCATTTGTCTTCTCCCATTCTCTGTTAAACCCATTTCAGTTAGGATTTTGCTCCCTCACCCCTTCACTGAACCTGCTCTCATTGAGGTCATCAAATTCAGTGGTCTCTTGTAGAAACTTGACCTGTCAGCAACGTTTGACATAATGGATTCATTGCTTCATGCTTCTCATTGCTTTTAACTGCCAGCACCCTGGTTTGAATCACCATCCTTTCTTTCCTAGATTATACCATCAGACAGTCCCCAGGTGTCCCTGATGCTCTGTTGTGCCCCCCACAATCTCTTCTTTATGTAGCAGCCAGGACAATCCTTTCTGAATAAGTTAATCCTTTGCTCAGTGCCCGGTAAAGGTCTGTGGTTTCCTTATGATTAAAAACCTAAAATCTTTACAGGCCTACTCATCTCCACAGGCATGATCTGTCTCTCTCCTGCCACCACCTCAACAGCTTCTCCCTTTGTTCACTCTGTTCCAGTTTCATTGACCTTTGCTGGCTTGGCTGTACCTCAGACATGTCAGTCATATGCCCACCTTAGTTTTGCTAAGTTGCTTAATTTGCTCTAGCAGTTTCCTCAGACTAGAATAGTCTTCTGCCAGGTCATGAATATGGCTGACCCCCCTCACATCTTTCGAAGTTTTGTTCAAATCCTATCCTGTCTTCTAAATGGAACCTAAGCTGGCTACCTAATTTAATGCAACTGATACCCCTCCTTACCCCTCCACCAACACGGAATATTATTTATTATGCGCCTCCTCCTAATCCACCATCCTAACCAGAAAGTAAATTTTATGTTGTCAGTTATCTTTGTTTTGTTCGCTGATGTATCTCAAGCACCTGCAACAGTGTCAGGCATATTGTAATAGGCACTTAGTAAATATTTGGTGAATTTGAACTTTTGCTTTTAATAATTACTGATTTTTTCTGGCCATGTAAATGGGAAAGTAATTTTACTGGGGGCATGGTATTAATGAATTTAAAGCATTCTGAGTCGAAGTTATGTATATATGTGAATATATAACTTGTAACTTAATATAGACACTGAGTATATATACAGCTGTTTAACCGTGTTTCATTTTTCTGCTGTGTAAGTTGTAGTAAACACATGAAACGAAATTGGAAGTAAAGATACTCATTTTACTTTTGAAGTCATTTTTCTTGATTTCCTGAATAAAATTAGAAATCTTTGATTCTACTTTGGATTTCAGAGTGGTTTTTTTTTTTCCCTCTTATTCAGAAATCTTTACCCCAAATTTGCATCACCCTGGGCATCTTCACCTTGTCGACCTCAAGACATAGGTAGGAGAATCTATTTGTGTTCAGACCTTTTAAAAATATTTTTTAAACTGAGAATCAGTTAATAAGGCTTTTTTCATTTTATTATCCAGACTTCCATGTTCCATCTGAGTACTTAACGAACATTCACATTAGGGATAAGGTGAGTGTAGTTTATTATTCTCCTCAGTCAGCATGAATGTATCTATTTTCCAGGCACTGTTTTTCAGTTTAGACAGCATAAAGTCTTTTGAAATAATTAGCAGTGGTCTCAGGGGTATGCTTTCATGTTGCCAATTCAATTATAACAGTTTTATTTCTATTTTAATGTTCTGATGAGAATCCTGGGTTATATTTAAAGAATATGTTTTAAAAACAAAACAGTGGTAGGTCTGGTCAAATATTTCTCAGAGTTCTTAATAACAGGTTATAGCCATGGTTGATGAGAATCAACTATTTTGGAAAATTTGATGAATTTCTTTCTGATATTCTCATTTTATGCCCTTGTATCAATAAGAAATATATTTTTACAAATATTACAGTGTTTTCAGTGGAACAGTGTGTACATTTAAAAGCTATGGCATTGGCTTTAAAATTTTTTTTAATTACCTAAAATTCTAGCTATAAAATAACTATTAACAGATTGAAGTTTTAACTTTTTTTTTTAATCAAAAAAAGAAAATGGTAGATACTCTTGTTGAGGGGAAAGAACTAAAATGTTCATTTCTGTTAGAAATTGTATCCCTAGATTTTGGCGTTGAGGAAAGATACGATTTATTAAAACTTACGTGTTACACATATGTATATAAATATGTATTGCATTATATATTTATACATAAATATAAAATATTATATATATGTGTGTGTACACACACACACACACACACACACACACACACAGGTGTTCTGTGTCTGTACCATGCAATTGCATGGTCAAATGGATGTTGATTTTGTGGACAGGCAAGTAAAGAGATGTTTCTCAATATGTCTCAATACTTGAATAGATGGAAGACAAGAAGTATGGGATAGAGCTTATTTTTTCTGTTTGTGGATCGTGTGATTTTTCTGCTACATCTGTCATAGGGCTTTTTTGCTCCAATTACCTAAGGGTTCCAAAGCCTTTTCTTACGGCAATTTAAGAAATACTGATTTGAGAGAATTTGTCACATTAAAAACTGCTGCTTGAATGGGGATAATATGGAGAGAAAAATTATATTCTAAGAATGTATAACAGTTAAATAAACATTTAGATGCAGGATTAGGTGAAGAGAGAAAAGTTTTTTCATTTTGGTGAGAATAAAGGCTTTTCCTAACACAAGAGTTGGAGTCTATTAAACTCAGTGTTTTATTAGAGTTTGGTTGGCGGTTAATGTTTCTGCTTTATGGAGGGACATGTGAAGCAATCATCTTTTAGTCATCCATTTAAACAAAATAAAGAGCTATCACTTTATGATTTTTGTATTTACCATATGTGATTTGGTAAAAATACATAACCAATTTGTGAATCACTGTCAGATACAGACTGAGCTAACATTTCTTACAGGTTTCCTATGTATCAGGTCCTCTTTAAGGTGCATTCGTATACAGGCACTTTATCAATTTTTACTTACATTCTTAGTAACCTTGTAGGTCTCATTTCTCCATTTTATGTGGAAGTTCAGAGACCTTAAATAACTTGGACATGGGTCATATTAGTAAATAGTGGAACCAGGACTTGAATATAACTCCTGCATCTCTGAGCGTCATGTTCCACTATTGTTACTGTGTTGGGTATTAATAAACCCTCATGTAAAACAGCATTTGGTCTTGCTGAGAAGTTTTTATATAGGTTTTTATTTTATTTTTATATAAACAGATGTACCAGAAATAGTTGTTAAATGACTCTAGTTATTTAAATGATAAAACTCCCCCTTAGGGTTATAACTACCTATGAAATCACGTAATAACAGTTATCTACTACAGAGAAGAGGGTTTGTTTATCTTGTTATTTTTACTATCGTGATAGCAATGTTAGGGTTTTCAAACTTATTTTACACTTCAGAATAATTGATTTCTCTTTTCCAGCTGGCTGCAATAAAACTTGGCCGATACGGAGAAGACCTTCTCTTCTATCTCTATTACATGAATGGAGGAGACGTATTACAACTTTTAGCTGCAGTAGAGCTGTATGTTCAAAGTATTTTCAAACACTTTTGTATTATAGTGGATCTTGTTTATTCTGAAAACTTTTTTTTTTTTAATGATGGCTATAGTCTGTCTTTTGTTTTTAAAGCAGAAATATTTCCATCAAGAAATAATTTGTTTTTACACTTAGTAAAATAAAGTTAATTTAGGTTGAAAGTTTATATTGCTCTAGTTTCATAGTCATTGTATACATAAAAGGAATTATTTCAGATTTAAATAATCCTAAATTTGTAAGAAGACAGGATTGACTTCATTCATGAATTTGGTGAATCTGATTTTTATAAATATGTGAAGTATAAGATCTGGTCGCTTCCTAACTGTGGCTCATCTTCTTATGGAACCACATAAGACAATGAATTGAATGACAATTGAATTTCATTTGACAATGAATTTCATCATTTATCTGTTGAGTATTATATGGGCAAGGCACTGTGCATATTTCTTGTGTGTTCTGAAGTATTGATAAAGTCCACATTCATTATCAGAAGCTTGTTGGCCAACTTAAATAAATTAATGTTAAGTAGTTGGCCCATTGGATACATCTTTTTTCCTGAGCATTTCTGTTTTTGCCCGATGCTCTAAGAATAAAAATTTTGTGTCATTTCTCATATGTCCAATTGGTAACATTTTGTTACCAATGGACTATTATAATAATCATGTTTACTTGAGTGAATTGTTAGTTAAAATTCATGATGTTATGGGGCACCTGGCTGGCTCAGTCGATGGAGCAAGTGACTCTTGATCTCAGGGTCCTGAGTTCAAGCCCCACGTTGGGGATAGAGATTACAAAAAGAAAATCAGGATGTTGTGATTGAGAGACCTAATTTTTTACAGATTTAAATATTTTATAATACTCCTAATAACATTTCTATAAATGACCTTGGATCAGATACTTAAAATGTAAAATTCACTGTGTTGATAATAAATTGTTTTTTTATTTTTCTATTGAGAATTTGTTTTCTCCCATGTTTTCCCCTCATTTTTTGTAACATAGAAATTGTTACCTGTTACCTTTTAATTTATTCATAAGTAAATAAATTCATTTAGTCATTCATATATCCATTACTGGCAGTTCTGTCTCATATCTCTTTTATGTTGAAAAATTACCTCACTGTATTAGTAGGAAGGTATTTGTTTATATGGAGGTTTGTTCTACCAGAGATGTTTTTTGTGGCTCATTTACCTCCTTTGGATGTTACTTCCCCAGTTTACAAGTGATATAAATCCTCATTGATTCTTGCATGAATTCTAGTGGGTATCCTTTTGGCTTTTGAGAATTTAGGATCAATGAAATTTAAATAAAAAATAAAAGTAATACATTCATGAAGAGTTTTTTGAATGGATATTCTGTTTCCAACATAGTTACAAAATTATGTGAATTTGGATAGTTAAATAGACTGTATTTAGTTCCTTACAAAATAATACAGTAGTTGGGATTTTTGTTTGTTTTAATGGATGTCTCAAGTTCTGTTGAATGTTAAGAAGAACAAGAAAGGAGTGAAGTTCCTGGAACACAATGTATCTTTATTTGGTCTAAGTTTTTATCACATTGCTCATAGAGCTTTTAAGATCTCATTTTGTTTGCATGAAAAAATTTCTTTAGTTAAATAAAGATGTGTATGTTAATTAAAGAGTGTGTTTTCTGGACAAATTAAAATTATTTTCCTATATTTCACTAGGGTTGTATTTAATAACAAAGTCAGGATAAAGAAGCATCTATATTTATGTATTTTAGGTGAAACTATTTTCTGAGTAAAATTTTACAAAATGTAGAAAATGTTTGATGTGAGCCACAGGAAAGAATTAATTGTCTTTTTCTCTTAAAAATTGAAGTTTTAACCGTGATTGGAGATACCACAAAGAAGAACGAGTATGGATTACCAGGGCACCAGGCATGGAGCCAACAATGAAAACCAATACATATGAGAGGGGAACATATTACTTCTTTGACTGTCTTAACTGGAGGAAAGTAGCTAAGGTATATTTTTTTCCATGTGTAAATGTATAAATCTAGATTTTAAAAAGAAGTATCCTCTTTTATCTGTTTATATGTACCAAGACATCCATTCCAATAATGTGCCACATGCTTGCTAAATAAGTCTTTGTCATCTTCACCTTCTTGGCTTGATTTAAACTAGGCAAGTGTCTGGAAACAACTCCTTTCACCCATAGTTAGGAAAAGGATTGCTTTACAATTTTGTAATTTTTCACAAGCCGTGATAACATTTGAGATATTTTTGTGTCTACTCAGTTGTAAAATAAAGATAACCCTCTTGCATTCCCAGTCATGTATTCTTATATTATTATTACTTTGAGCAGGTAGGAGATTTTCCTAAAACTGGTATATAAACAGATAATAGGCTTTTTAAAACACTTACACTCATTGCAGGAAAGATGCTTGAATTTTTATTTACAAATGATATAAAGAAAGAAAATTGTAAGCATTAACCATGATTGTTCCTATGACTAGTGTGCTGAGTGTTGGAAGAGGGCTGTGGAAAAAGTTGGTTGTTTTGGTTTGCAACTTTTCCTCACAAAAACACCTTTCTGACTGTTCCATGTGCAAAATTTTCATCAGTGTCATAGCATATTTCACATGTATGGAGTGTCTCATGTATGTACTTAGTCTACCTAGTAGAGAATATAACTGACATTATCTGATTTCATAACTCCAGGATTTCTTGAATGCCTTTTCCACTGATGATTCATAGGATTAAAAACTCTTTAGTTTTGTTTTTTCTCAATAAATTTAAACAGAAGAAAAGTATTTCTTGACAGTTCATTGGAGGATTCTTTAGTTGTTGGTTTGGGCTTTTTTTTCTTTTGAGTCAGCCTCACTAAATTGATAAGAAGGTAAGACATTTTAAGAAGACAGTGTAAAATGCTTACCAGATATTTATCACAAGAGTTTTACTTCGCAAGATTTCATACAAATCTTGACAAAAGAAACAAGATGAGCCCAACTTAAAACACCAAACAAGACACACATATGAGAGGTTAAATCTTTTTTTATTATTATTAATTTTGGGTGTTTGTCAGTGGTGAGTGTTATTACTTCTCAGACCAAGTCCATATATCACCATACAATGTATTCAAGTTATTTTAACAGTTCTAATTGATATGCATATCTTGATTCAAAAGGAAGATCCGTGACCTAACCTTTTAAGTAGCAATAATGACCTTCATTACAAAATATAAGAGACATTGTATATGTTACTTGTTAAGAAGTACAGTATAGTAGAAAGCTAGATCCTTTGTATCATAGATTTGAATTTGACTCCTATTTCTGCTAGTTATGTTTTGACCATATACAAGTTTCTTTTCCATGCCTGATTCCTTATCTTTTAAATTGAAATCATATTTGCTTCTAGAGCGTCATGAAGATTAAATGAGATTACGCGCACACACACACACACACACTAAGGACAATGCTTGGCGTGTATTGGACATGAGATATATGGGACTACCTGTGGTAGTTTGTTACAGTTTTTATCATCATTGTTCTTACAGCTTATTACTATTCTTCCAAAGATGGAAAAATAGTAACTGTTGTTAGGTCAGGTAAGTGATTCTCAAACTTTAGCTTGCATCACAATTACTTGGCAGCCTTATTAGCAAGTTGCTGAGCCAATACCTCCATTGTTTCTGATTTAATAAGTCTGTAGATGGGACCTGAGGATTTGCATTTCTAACGAGTTCCCAGGTGATGCCCATGATTTTGCTGGTCTTTGTCTGAAGCTGTACTTTGAGAACTTCTCTGTCAGTTGATTCTACAGGAGAGAGAAATGTATCTTTAGAGGGGGGAAAGATTCCATTAGTAAATACCTGAAGTTTTCTCTATTCCATTTGAAGCTTTTTGTTCAGTACCATTGTAAGTTATTCCAGACAAATATACAAAAAGGAATGGATGTTTGCAGTAGATGGATATGTCATTTTACTTAAATTTTAGTTCAGTATATATGACAGATCAACTTATGTGTAAAAGTTCAGCTTGCAGAACTAAGCACTTTCCACAAAATTAGTCAGAAGCAACTTAAACATTAACAGGCCCCTTTTATTTTCCCATAAAACAATTAATTCCCCAGTCAGGTAAATGCCATTTTAAAGAAAGTGTGTGTGTGTGTGTGTGTGTGTGTGTGTGTGTGTGTGTGTGTGTGTGTGAGAGAGAGAGAGAGAGAGAGAGAGAGAGAGAGAGAGAGACGTGTGTAGTGTACCTATATAAAATAACAATTTTACCCAGCTTTATCTGACTTCTACAGTTGAGCTTTAGTCTTAACCTTTACCTTTAAAAATTTTAGCTCTGAAGTTGGAAAATAAAATTTGAGAAGTATCATTAAACTTCCTTTAAAAAATCTCTCTTGAGGTGATTGCTGGCCACTGGCATGGACACTTTTCAACAAAACTATTTCCATAGTGATGAAAGCAAGCAGAAATACTGGTTTCCACTAAGTATTAATACATAGCTCACTTCTTCTGTCATATTAAAATACAGAATCATGAACTTAAAACAGTTTTAAGTTGTATTCACAGAATAAACTTTTCACAATGGCTTTTGGTTTTTTGTTTTAAAGAAGCTTTCAATGTTTTCTCAGAAAATGTTTAGGAATTAAGACATTTAGTTCCATTTATGAGAGTTTATTAACCACAGAAAATCTCTTAAAATGCCATATCCCAAGTTAACCTCAAAGTCCCCACCTATAAACGTGGGTATGGTTTACTACTCACAGGTAAAGAACATGCATTATTAAACAACTTCAACTCATTGTTAAGAAACCTGCAGTATGAATTAGTATTATAAGTGATAGCTTGATGTTACATATTTTGAAAAGTATTGATAGGTCTTGTATGCAGTTCTTTCTCTTTTTGCAAATCATATTTCCAGGGAATTGAAGAATTGTAAGAATTGAAAGAATTGATGATTTAAATCAGAAGTATTTCTTACCCCTAAAAATTCTGTGACTCTGAGTTCTAGGATCCAACCCATTATTTATTTAAAGTATTTGTTGTATGTCAATAATGTTACATACAAATTTTTGATACTGTGTATATTCTCCCCTTTTAAGTAATCTTGACAGCAGGCTATGTGGTCTGTCCTATGTAATTTAACTAGAATTATTTAGTATCTCACTAATTTAAAAACAGTGGTCATTCAGATAGTATATATAATCTTAATGAGTAGAATTTTTTAAATAATTTCATCCACTGAATCTTTAGGTGATAGAGGCTGCTCCATTATTAACACCTTTCTCAAACTAAAGATTTAAAAATTGAAGGGGTGCCTCGGTGGCTCAGTCAGTTGGGCATCCAACTTTGGCTCAGGTCATGATCTCTTGTTTCATGAGTTCGAGCCCCACATTGGGCTCTGTGCTGACAGCTCAGAGCCTGGATCCTGCCTCGGATTCTGTGTCTCCCTCTCTCTGCCCCTCACCCACTTGTGCTCTGTCTCTCTCAAAAATGAATAAACATTAAAAAAAATTTTTTTTAATTGAAGGATTCTTTCAGCCTGACTTCACCTTGTGGGTCCAACACTGAATAGGATTCTAATGCTTAGAATTTATCATACCATAGCCTGATATAACATGTGATTTTTTTTTCATTAACTTCACTGGTACACATTAGTATTAGTATATCATCTTTATATTTTAATAGGAAATACATACTTTTCCTTCAAAGTAGTAAAGATTATTTCTAATATGTGTACTTAAGATAGTTGGCAACTTCCTAAATTTAAGTAGAGGATTTATCTTAGTTAAGACAAGCTAACATTTTTGAGAATTTGAGAAAACATTCCTGCAGTGTATGTTTCTCTATGTAATTCGATCAGTGATGACATTAATGCGTTTGTAATAATTTCATTTGATGGTCTGAATCCAGTGCATATATTTCCATTCTACTTTACAATAACCTTTTGAGAATATGTAGCCTGATTTTATTAATAGAAAAACTCAGATTTAACTAAGTTGTTTTAAAGTATCTAGATAAGTCTGTCTAGCTTTTTAAATCATTAAACTAATTTAAACATCTTCTTTTCGTTTAAGGCAAATACATAGTTCTAATAATACATAATCTTTTTTTTTTTTTTTTTAATTTTTTTTTTTTTCCACGTTTATTTATTTCTGGGACAGAGAGAGACAGAGCATGAACGGGGGAGGGGCAGAGAGAGAGGGAGACACAGAATCGGAAACAGGCTCCAGGCTCTGAGCCATCAGCCCAGAGCCCGACGCGGGGCTCGAACTCACGGACCGTGAGATCGTGACCTGGCTGAAGTCGGACGCTTAACCGACTGCGCCACCCAGGCGCCCCCATAATCTTTGAATATGTCAAAAATTAAGTGTTTTATTCCTAAAACAAATGAAAAAAAACTTGTGTTTTCGTATCAGCCATTCATTACACACCTGCCAGGGGCATCCTAGGCAGTAGGTGGTGGTGTGCACAACAGCCCTGTCCCTGCTGGTTAGACACCCACGTGGGTATGTGTTGTGTGTGTACATGGAGCAACAGTATGAAAGAGATGTTACCAACAATTAAAGTTGGGGAACAAAGAGACACCAGTATATATTGTAAGACTTCTGTATTTTCGGAAGAATAAAAATACATAGAAGACCAAAACAAAGATTAAAAAAAAAAAAAGGCAAAATTTGACCTGTTTAATTTCTGAATCTCTGCTATATGAGTTTTTAAATTCCATTAAAGTGTTTATGCTCCCTGAGTTTAAACTGACCTTTTAATACATAGGGTGGAAAATAGGTGCATTGGTGGAAGTTATAGTTTAAATTCTAATAATACTTTGTAGTTCACCAGTGTACAATGACAAGGACAGGATGACTGAACGAGGTTTAACTTCTATAACTTTATGATTTGTTACAGTTACAAATAGACTTTTTACCCTGCAACTACGTGTATTTTGGAACTAAATTGCCGATTTTAATTTCTAAAGAATGATACAAGAAGAAGACATTTTCTTCACTAATTTGGTATTCTTCTTAAGCCAGGCAGTAAATTTGTTTTTAAAACATCGGGAGAGGTAGAGAGGGCGGGAGGGAGAGGTGCTTACACATCAGGGGGTTGTGGTGATTGCAATGGTGGCTCTGAAGTTTGCTAGTTTTAATGATAAGCAGGCAGCCTGTGTGTCTTAGTTACTCTGTCAGTCCCTATTTATAGGTTTAATATAAACCTACGTATTTATTACAGGTCACCTATTATTTATAGGTGAACCATTTTAGTTTAAAGTCATTGCAGGGTCCCTTCTTTATAAACTTCTGTCAGTAGGCTGAATGTTTTCAACATTTCTGCACGGGGGGGTGTAATGAAGTAAATTTATTTGGATCTTAGGCTAAAACTATTAAAAATAATGTGTTAACACCAGAAAGTCATGGTCTGGATTCGAATCCTAGATCTGCCACTTCCTATGTGATTTGGTCAGGTTGCTTGTGAGCCTCATTTCTTCAGGGTGCAAAGTGAAGATAATGATATTTATAGAGTTATCAGAAAGATTACAGTAAACTTAGCTGTGTCTCTGGTTTGGGCACATACTGAGCTTTCAATTGTTAATTTAATATTCTTAAATTGTAAATACATGGTTTGGTATCTTAGAGTTTAATCATTATGGTCTAGGTTTTCATTTTAATTTAATAATGGAAACATCCATTTTAGAATCCATTTGAAACAAGATAGGTATGGTAAAATATGTTAACCCATAGTGCTAACTTTACTCGCTGGCTTTCTTTAATACATAAGGTATATTAAGGTTCATAATTTTTAAAATGGGATTGATTTAGTTTGTGCTAAAATTGAACTCAAATTATAGAGTTAGTACTTTTAGAACCTCTTGCTTTTTGGATTTGCAAAGGTATGTTTTGTTTTTTTTAATATACACAATTATTTTCTGCATCTCTCTTAATCTTAGGAAGTGTCATGGAATTACTTCATCATTCTTAAATTTTAAAATTCATGAAGTTAATGTATTTTGAAAGTTTAATTAAAATGAGCTATATAGTTTGTCTTGATATATGCCTACATCAAAATCGTGGTATAGTTTTCAATGGCGCCTACATCTTATCAGTGCTTTGGGTTTGAAATGGGAAGTCTGGAGATGTGCAAGTTACAAGTTCATTGTTTTCCCCAGATTTTAATGAGGTTAGAATAACTTTATGTTTGTTTGTTTTTTCCTAAAGTATAATAATTACAAATTGGAAAATCATTTCTTTTCTCAAGGAAAAACAAATTTTTCAGTTTTATACTTCATTGAAGGTTGGCTTTATTTTAAATATCTAGTAATTTTCAGTGCTTTTTATTGGCCACACAGTAATTGCTGCTCAAGCTTTTATTTTTCAACAAAAAAAATGCTTGGAGTTTCAGTGGTTATAAAATAGATGTTCATGAGTAGTCTTTCACACAGAAAGGCTGTATTTTTGTACTTATCAGATAGAAACTACAGCACATTACTTTTTCTTCAAGCTCTATTTTACTCAGTAGGAAAAAAGAGTTGGCACATCTGTGTCTGTGTTCATTCTCATACATGTAGGTATTTTATCTAGTAAAATATATTTTGACAAAAATCTGAGATCAGAGGGAGAGGAAATCATCTAAATTCTTGAATTTGGTTTTATAGGAGTTTCATCTGGAATACGACAAATTAGAAGAGCGGCCTCACCTGCCATCCACCTTCAACTACAACCCTGCTCAGCAAGCCTTCTAAACAAAGACTTCCCTTTTCTTGGGGTATGGCTGTCTCAGCACAATACTCGACATAACTGCAGAACTGATGTGGCTCAGGCACCCTGGTTTTAATTCCTTGAGGATCTGGCAATTGGCTTATGCAAAGGGTCACCATTTGAGGTCCTGCCTTACTAATTATGTGCTGCCCAACAACTAAATTTATACTTTGTTTTTCTCTAGTTCGAGCAGGGTCTGAATTTTTTTCATTTATTTTCTTTTTTGCCAGCAGACAGACTTGGGTCTGTAAAGACAAGCAAGTACACTGACAGAAGTTTACCATTTAGTTTCTAAAATGTAAAAAAAAAACCCACAAAAGACTCCACAAAATTAGACCACAAAATTTGCATTGTTCATTGTAGCACTATTGGTAATAAAATAACAAATGTTTGTGCATTTTTATGTGAAGATCCTTCTCGTATTTCATTTGGAAAGATGAGCAAGGTCTGCTTCCTTCATTTTACTTCCCCTTCTGTTTTTGAAAGGCAGTTTCGCCAAGCTTAACGCAAGAATATCTGACTGTTTAGAAGAAAGATATTGCCACAATCTCTGGATGGTTTCCAGGGTTGTGTTATTACTGAGCTTCATCTTTCCAGAATGAGCAAAACACTGTCCAGTCTTTGTTACGATTTTGTAATAAATGTGTACATTTTTTTTAAATTTTTGGACATCACATGAATAAAGGTATGTATGTACGAATGTGTATATATTATATATATGACATCTATTTTGGAAAATGTTTGCCCTGCTGTACCTCATTTTTAGGAGGTGTGCATGGATGCAATATATGAAAATGGGACATTCTGGAACTGCTGGTCAGGGGACTTTGTCGCCCTGTGCACTAAAGGGCCAGATTTTCAGCAGCCAAGGACATCCATACCCAAGTGAATGTGATGGGACTTAACGAAGTGAACTGAGACAATTCACTCTGGCTGTTTGAACAGCAGCGTTTCATAGGAAGAGAAAAAAAGATCAATCTTGTATTTTCTGACCACATAAAGGCTTCTTCTCTTTGTAATAAAGTAGAAAAGCTCTCCTCACTGCAGTGTTGACTTTGATTTGAAATTGTGAAATTATTTCTTCAACATGAAAAATAGACCCCCTGCCCCCAAAACCCTCAAGTTTTACAAATATCTAACTGAATGGCGTGACTAAACAATTTAAAATGTAGTCTTTTTTTTCAGCTTTTGACAAGTAATTTGATGGCACCATATACCATTTTACTTGTAGCTTAAAAATGCAGATGTATTTGTAGTTATTAACCAAGTTCAAAACAGAAACTATTTTTTAAAAGAGTTAACGGCTGCATTAGAGATAAAGTTTCCTTAACACTTGTGGGACCAGGCAAAATACTTTTGGGAGAAATTTAGGAGAAATGTCTTGATAGACCTTTGAGATTTACCTTTAAGAAGTAATATGCAAATTAAGGTAAGCCAAAAGGGAGTGAGGTAGACTTTACCTTCAGTTTGGATATTTCACATTTACAAATTGATGGATTCTTTTCCATCTAAAGACAAATACTGTTTTTAAAAATGTCTGAAGACTGCAGCTACAGACACTAGAGATAGTAAAAAAGGCAGTGAATTTTGATTCTCTAAATTTTCATTTTTAACCTATTTTTCTATGAAGAGTGAAAGTTTATTGTCATTTACCAAATCATGTTTGAAAATGAAACATTTATGACATTGCTGTGTTTGTGTATCAGGAATATAAAATGACTTAAGATTTACCTTTTTCTATGTATTTTGAGATATGGAGAAACTGACGTAAAAATACCAGGATTTTTTAATCTTTCAGATTTAAACCAAAGCATCTCCTCTGTAGGAAAGACGGCACTTACATCACTGTAGTTTTAACTGTTGTGCACAAAACCTTCTCAAATCATGTTTGACATAAACCGGAGTCAAATCCTAGAAATTGATTTCTTATTTCAAAAAGGCATTACATTTTTTCATAATAATTGACTTTGTAAAATGTAACTTTTCCTACATAACCATGAGAAACAGGTTAAAAACAAAGGGTGGGGGGGAGTGGAGGGTAGGGGATCTTTATTTCTGTGAGTATAAACATAACAGTGTAGCGTGTCCCTGTGATCATGATTGGGACTTTTGTGAATGCCTCAGAAAAGCAAGACAGCTCCTATCAAGTGGTTTGTTGTCTTGGCCGTATAGAAAGTTTTACATGCGCACTTTGCCAGTTTTCTAAGCTCTTTTTACCCTAAATCATCAAAATAAGAAAACTCTTGCATGTAAACCAACTTTTTATAACTTGTTAATATCTGAAATTACCGTGCTCTTGACTTCAAATCCAAGTTTTAAAAATCTATTTGAAATCTTTAAAGTACTATATTAAACTCTTTAACATAACACACTGTTACATTTCTTTGGTTTTATAACTTGTGGTTATACATGTACAGAAGTTGGCCTGAACTAATATTTCACATTTTCTTTCATAGGTTTAATTCTGTTAAATTTTCCCTATATAACTAGTGACATAGATGTGTACGTTGTTAAATCATTTTTGTAATTATACTATAATTGGCTCTGGGAGAAAAAAGCTATTTAGTTGCAAAAGAAAATTCTTTCACCTATTTAGTTTCATATATCTTATTCTATGCTTCTTGTGGTCCTACTATAATTTATATGATAAAACTCCATTTTCAGGGATTTTTTTCACTGCAGAAAGTTTTCCTTAGATATAAAAAATTTTAAGAACTGAAAGTATATTTGAATTCTTACAGTATAAGATTAAGCCAACCACTTACTTGTCTTTTCCGTTTTGCCACTGAACTTGGGACACCACAGGTGCTTGATAAATACATGTTGGTTGAATGGTATAAATTGATATTTCAGTTTGAAAATAAAATGTACAAATTAAAGCATTGGGCTTTGAAATAATTTACTATCTTTTTGCTGTAATTTCATTTTCAAAAGAATTCTTTTTAAAGCATTTTCAATTAACTTCCAAAACTTTCAAATTTTTCCCTCTCCACTCTTTCTAATTGACCCTTCCTCTCAATCCTTCATTCAGAAACAGATCTTGCATCCTGTTACACCTCGTGCTTGTAAAATATGTGGCATCTGAGCATGCCTGCAAAGACAGGCACATTTATTTAAGTTAGATTGGCTTACTAGCATCAATTTTGCAGAAAGTTGCTAAAAACCTAAATGTGCACATACATACATAAAAGGTATGTTCATATTTAATGTTCTCTTAACTAAGTTTGTGTAGTTAAAAAAGAAGACCTAGAAATACTGCCTAATTGGTTCCATTAAGACAGTCTGTGGATAAAAAGCCAGACTTCTCTCAATGCCTTTTTAAAAGCTAGGTCCTAATAGCATGTGAAAAGGCTGTTTCCTTGCCACTAGCATTGCCAGTGAATTGGATCACATTATGAATACATGACAGATCTAGGAGATGAAGCAAATAAACACAATGCAAGTCAAAATTGGGATCTAAATCTAACCCAGTAATTTTGTGTGTTAAATTGCGTAAAATAGGATACATTGAGTCAAGATAATTGCTTTTGCACTTTGGTTGCTAAAAAAAAGTAAAGGATGGTGGAATGCAACATATCTTAAAAGTGGTTCATATGTATGTAGATCAATGTAAATTGTAACTGGTTCCAAAAATACTGATGTAATTTTCAGCTACTTTAAGAATAGTGCTCATAGGGCGCCTGGGTGGCTCCATCCCTTAAGCATCCAGCTTCAACTCAGGTCATGATCTCGGAGTTCGAGTTTGAGCCCCATGTTGGGCTCTGGGCTGATAGCTCAGAGCGTGGAGCCTGCTTTGGATTCTGTGTCACCCTCTCTCTCTGCTTCTCTCTCCCTCCCTCCCTCCCTCCCTCCATCTCTCTCTCTCTCTCTCTCTCTCAAAAATAAAACATTAAAAATTTTTTTTAAAGTGTAGTGCTCAGAACAAGGTAGGAAGTCTGCTGTATTTTAAGAGCTGCTATCAGTGAGGAAGGCAGGAGAATAGAATGTGGCATGCCGTCTAGCCGCCAAGCAATATACTACATGTTTGACATGCATCATTGTATCTGGTCTTTAGCATAGCGTCATGAAGTACTTCATTTTACATTAAATTTAAAATGTACCAAAAAAAAAAAAAAACCCAAAAACCAAAACCATGAAGTAAGAATGTTTACATTAGAGAATAAACTCTAGAAACATGGTATCTGTCTTCAGGTTTCAAATTCAAGAGTTTAAAGATCCTGTGTGACTGAAGAACAGAACTCAGACTGATGAGAGAAAAAGATTTTGGTATAGTATTAGAAGTGAGGTAATTAAGATTTGGGAATGAGGTGCTTTGTAAGGCATTAGATTCAACCTCAGAACATAACCAAGAAGAGACTCTGGACAGTGTTGTGTGCATAAGGTAAGGAGTTGGACCGGATAACCATGAATGTTCCGTTTACTGAAAAAGTGTTGAAGTGGGATAATTACTGTATTTTAGCAAAACTAATTGCCAACCATTGTAAAGTACACCATTCTGCGTACTACTAAGGAAGAAAGAAGGAGCTCAATTAAACTATGATAAACCATGCATTACATAAATGGCATACCAATTTCAAGGATGTCATACATGGGAAGAATGTGCATCTTAGAATTGATGAGATGTGGACCTCGAAGAAGAGATAATTACTGGACAACTTAAGGGGAGACATGACAGCTGCTTCAAATGTAGGAGGGACCTAAGAGGGCAAGTCTCAACCCAGCAGGTGGAAGTTGGATGAGTCACATTTGGGTTCTGTATAACAAGGTGCTGGCCCACAATACTGTTACATGAAGGACTCCATCAACAAAAATGTCCAAACAAACTGGATGACTGTCAATTGCTATTGAGAGGACTGCCTTTTTGAGTAAAAATTTGGATTTGACAATTTCTAGGCCTCTTTCAGCTCTTTAGAAGATGCTGATACCATGTTTTGACCTGAATTTGAGGAATATGATGTATTCAAGGGCTGGAAAGTTAAATACTTAGTATTTAAGTGCTAAATACTTAAAGCATTGACCTAGTCCAAATGTGCTCTTTTGTGAGTCCTAGAGAAGGTTTACTTACATTACTGCTATATCTTTGGAAAGATTTAAATGATAATAAAAAGAATTACAGAGTGCAACTTTATTCAACTTTTTTTGTTTTTACTTTAGGAATAAGGCTATGTATGAAACAGTCGTAAAAGCACACAAATAGTAAATCATGCATGTGTATGTTCACCAGATTTACTTACATATTCTAGTGCTACATTAAAGGAGGGAAGAGACCATTTTTTTGATAAGTTTTGAGGTAAATATTTAGTCTGAAATTGTACATTGCATTAGTGTTCAATCTCATATTTTCTGCTACAGTAGTGATCACAAAAGTAGTAATCCTGTTTCTTATGTAAAGAGAAAACCGATCATTAAATTTGATGTGTAAAAAAAATCTCAGTTTGGATGGAGTTAGCTCCAGGAGCTCAGCAGAGGCAAAGTTATCCTCTAGGTAATTTTCAAACTTTATATGCACCTGAGGTGCATATTGTTCAAAATATTAGTTATAGGCCTCCTACTTCATTCATTCATTCATTCATTCATTCAGAGCAGGGGAGGGGCAGAGGGAGAGGATATCAAGCAGGCTCCACACTCATGGAGCCTACACATGACCTGAGCTGAAATCAAGAGTTGGACATTTAACTGACTGAGGAAACCACCCCGGTGCTCCTAGGTCTCCTGTTTAGATACTCTGACTCAGATATCTAGGGAGAGGCCAGAAATACATACTGTAGTAAATACAAGTCATTTCCGAAGCTAATGAACTAGAATTTACACTTCAGCTATACTTTGCCTATTGTGCAGGTACTAACTAGAATAAAATCTAAAATCTTAAAGTTTAGGTGAAATCCAACTAAGTTAATAACTGGGATAATGTATTCCTCTGTTGTGGGGCCATTCATTTTTTTCTGTATCATTCAAGTTCTAGTGCAGAAACCACATTATTACAGTAGTAATAGAGCAGAATACAAGGAAAACTAAGTCTGTTCCTGAGTATAAAACAGCAAGGATTGTTTTGTTTTGTTTTGTTTTGTTTTGTTTTGTTTTGTTTTAAAAACCGTTACTATTTCCTGGGGACATTTTTGCTAGATGTTGGGTTTCAGCTTCAGTTTGTATGCATAAAAACTGCTAAGGGCAACTATGCATTATCAGTTCTGTGTCCATCAACTGAAAGTTTTTTCTTTAGTCCAGTCATCCTGTTGTATATATACTATGACCTAACAAGAATTTAATGATGTATTTCTTTATCGTAAGAATTCAGTTTAAAAAGCTAATCATTTCCAGATGTTTGCCATACAGCTTTCCTCCAGTCACTTAAATGACTTCATGAAACTCATAAAATTCACAATGGTAAGTCTTATTCATTGTAATAAATTTCCTGTCTCTGTTGAAAACTCACACTGCATAGTCTCATAGTTTATGCTCACCATTTGACACATGCCAAAATAGTTTAGCTACTATTTATCTTTTTAAAAAGCATTTTATTTTTGGTAATCTTTCACCCAGTGTGGGGTTTAAACTCATGACCCCAAGATCAAGAGTCACATGCTGTACCAACTGAGCCAGCCAAGCACCTCTAAGACTACTTCTATATAGCAAAACTCATTTTCCATTCATGGTGTGATTTATCTTAGTTTTTATTTCCAAGGCCTGATAGGCCTCTACCACACTTACAAATGTGTTTTGACATTTTGTTAAGAGAAGGTGAAATAAAACTGGCCCTACTTACGCCAAAAAGTGGTAGGTAGTTCCTTCACACAATAGAGAAAAGTAGGTAAGAAAAACAATTTTTCACTGAATCAGCTAGTCTCTAATTTTCATAAGCATATCCTGAAAAGTAATAGTCTAGTAATTTGTATTTGCCTAAGTAACATTTTAACCACATAATTTATAAAACTTTGAACAGGTGTTTTTTTTTTTTTTTTTCCACCAAGCCAATCAATTCTCTAGTATATACCAAAGGTAATTGTTGTTGTAACACATGAGGTTCCTCTAAACATTTTGGAAGAAAGCTACCAAGTTTCAAGGGTGGTATGATGTCAACAAATGGCTGATTTTGCTTGATTCTTCTTAGGATCATCTCTATGGATACTCATTTATAATGAAAATACATTTTAAAGAGTAAACTGATTATTCTTCAAAAATATACAGCTCAATGAGAAGTTACATGTGGGAATGCCATGAATAATTTCATCTTTTGTATAAAAATAAAGATTTGGGGCAGCCAGAATGTTTGGAAGCTACCTTTAAATCTGTTACATACTGAACATCTATTTTAAGATGTAGTTTTAATTATCATATGTAGCAGTTGCATGAAAACTGGGCTGTCTTTTTTTTTTTAAGATTCTATTTTTAAGTAATCTCTACACCGAGTGTGGGGCTCGAACTCACAACCCCAAGGTCAAGAGTCACATGCTATACAGACTGAGCCAGCCAGGTACCCCAAAACTGGGCTATTTTAGAAGAAAATGTGAGCTATTAAATATTTCCCTCTTAAGAGTGTCAGACATGTTTTGATGTTTTATTTTAAATGTTTTAAGTAACTTACTGTCTTCAAATGGTTAATATTCTTTAAATATAAAACCAGTCGAATGAGAATATGCCTGTTTTTATTTACTAATTTATTTATTTTGAGAAAGCAGGGGAGGGGCAGAGAGGGAGAGAGAGAGAATCCCGAGCAGAGCGGGAGCTGTCCGTGCAGAGCCCGATGATGGGGCTGGATCCCATGAACCATGAGATCATGATCTGAGCCTAAATTGAGTCCATTGCTTAACCAACTGAGCCACCCAGGTGCCCCAAAATATACCTGTTTTTAAAATGCAGATCACATGTCACTCTTCTGCTCAAAAAAGTGTTATTTCCTGGGGTGCCTGGGTGGCTTAGACTGTTGAGCATCCCACTCTTGATTTCAGGTCAGGTCATGATCTCTAGGTGGTGAGATCAAGCACCCCCACTGGGCTCTGTGTTTAGTGTGGAGACTGCTTAACATTCCCTCTCTCCCTTTGCCCCTCCCCAGCTTTCATGCACTCTCTCTCTTAAAAAAAGTTATTTCCAGATTTCCTTTTTAAATGGAAAAAGGAATGGAAAAATTATATAAAATTTACATAATTGTATATAATTTTATATATATTTTGTATAATTTATATAATATTTTTCATTTTACTCTAAATGATTTAATATTTGAATATTAGTTGACTTGCACATCACTATTGGGAATCCAGATTCTGTCTAATTAAGATGAACCAAAATCATTTTCCCAGCTTCTCTCTGCATTTGCAATGATGTTGTTAATTAACGAACAACAAAATCTATCATCCTAGAAGTGTTTGTAGGTTGGATAGCATGGAAAAGAAAGATGTAGACTTTTGTTTTAGAGAATGTTAAAACTAGGTATCCTTTCCAACTTTGAATTTTTTTTTTCCTTTCTTTAGCATTTGAGGGTAAGGACACAGTCCTAGTCTTCTAAACCATTAACCAAAGGAAATACTGAAGAAACTGAAGATTAGCAAAGAAGAAAAGGCCTAGAAGGAAAGAGGATAGTTGTCTTCCCACATCTGAAGTGAGATCATTTGGGTTTTTTTGTGTTGGTTTTAAAGTAAACTCTATGCCCAATAGTAGGATCCTGATCCTGAGATCGGAAGTAGCATGCTCTACCAACTGAGCCAGCCAGGTGCCTCTGAATGAAATTTTCATGAAGCAGATTATCTTTATCTTACTTACATAATACCCGAGGGCAAACAAAAAACCTTTACGTGGATATTATGGCAAGGCAGATTTCAATTTGCAAGAAAGTGCTACTTCATATATATTTTTAAAGGTCCAAAGATCAAATGGGCAGCATTAGGAGTTCATGAATGTTTCATCACTGGAAATGTCCAAGCAAAGGCAAGAAACCTATTGGAAATATTAGATGATTTCCTGCAGTAAGAGGAGGGCAGGCTCTTCTACCCTAGAACTAGTGTTTTATTGACATCCAGTTGTTCCTTGTGTTTTACTTCTACTTTGAATCTAGCTTCAATTACTAACAAGCTTATCTGAAACCTAAATATTACACTTAATCTTCCTCTTCCACATAAAGCCGTACTACTTATATTTGCTAGGCATCTAAAAAAGAGCTATTTTCAACGCAAGTGATTCAGAGCGAGATTAAATTGGAGGAGCTGGTTAAATCACTAGATCCTCCATCCGCTACCCACGTCTCCCTTCATAGGTTTCACAGGAGGGATTTGATCAAGCCTAACTCTACTCAAATGTAAGTATGCACATTTTAAATCCATTGGTATTACCTACATTTTTTACTAAATACAGAAATTTCTTAGATGTTTCAGAGTATAGCAGAAAATGGGCCTTGTAATCTGGCACTGTCAGTATATGTGTAGCTTTACTGGATCCCTCGTTCCCTGTTCATCTCATGGGAAGATTAAATTAGGGCATTTGTTTATATTAGGTACTCAGTAGATGTAGGCCCATTTTTCCAAAGACAAATGCTGTCTCTGTTAGCCACTGTGCTAGGAGATGCTCTCCATGTTTTGGAATTATTAAAAGACCTTTTGACTTGACTATGTACTGTTAGATAGCAATAGCCAAGTTTCTGAAGAACAAGGCAAGAACAAAGTCAATTTGGAATCAAAATCAAAATCAAGAATCTTCTAGTCCAACCCTTTCACAAGAGGAGGAGGAAACAATCTAAGGACATGAATTATTTATGTCAAATTATTTACTATTAAATGTTGGGACCAAAACCGCTTAGCTTCTTGCTTTCTAGTTCCAAAGCTTCTTTCCTTTTTACTACATATGTGTATATATTATCTCCCATAGAAGTTCACTCCCGTTAACATGAAAGATAACAGATGATAAGAATTTAGGAAATCTAGCTACACTTCTGTGTTACGAATGTACTAATATGAAGTGATTGTGCTTTTTGCTTCCCTTTCTCAATGGCAAACATAAAGGCTATATGCAAACAAATCTGAACTTAAAAAATACTTTAATAATCATTCTCTGCTACTTCAAACAAAATACAGTCTTTGGGAGCATCCTTTCCTGCTTAATGTTGAATTAGGTGATACTTAAGATCCCTTCCTGTTTTAATATGATTATAAATATAGAAAACAGTAAGTAGTGTTCTCAAAAATTATATGTTCAATATAATAAGTAAAATTTATGGACAGGAAAAAACAATAATTAGAAAAATAGTGGCTTCCTAGGAAATTTTGAATTCAAAATTCTGAGACTAATATTTAACATTCACCATGAAGCATGGCAAGAAAGTTAGTTTCTTGATATCAGCAAGCTGGAAATGACTTACTTAGTTCAACTGTAAGTCATTTAAGTCAAGACTAAATAAAGCAGAAACAGTTTTCTACAACAAAATTGTCAATTGCATAAACTGAATGAAAAGATAAAATTTTCTATATAGTGTTCTTTGTTGGATCATTCATGCTTTCATTTGTTTATTACTTACCTAATTATTCTAGTTGCAAACATCTAAAACCCATCCAAAAGGTGAATTTTAATGAAAACAGGTGATGATACAATATTAATTTTCTGTTCTATGTACTTTAGTTATTTAAGAAATGTATAGTAGCAGTTTGTTGTTGAAAAACTTCACAATGTGCCAATTTTTAAAGCAGTGTATAAACATTTTCCCAACATGCTCTAAATTCCTCTCTACTCTAGGATACCAAAGCTCTCCTTATGATAATTCTTTTTGAAATCTTTTAATAAAGGTATGTATACATGTGGAATTGTATATTGCAGCTTTAACATTAGTCACAGGACTTCTTCTGTGAATACTGAAGAGAACAAATTATGAATAACAATGGTTTTAATGTTCTTGCTTAGATAGGTTTTATTTTTCTTTTGAAAAGAACATCAAGGCTTGACCATGATTCTCCTGAAAACATTGCTGCAGACAATGATGTACAGCAAATAAGTTGGTCTGGTTCTGTGTATCACATTTGTAGTCTTTTAATTGGTGGCAAACCAGGCAAAGGACTAGCTTTTATTAAAATCTATGCTGCCTCTGCCCTCCACAGAAACAAGATGCCAAGTCACTTCAGAGCTTAGCATCTTTTTCCCAAGGGTTGTTATCACTACTCTAACTTAGAGAGTTGATGGTGACTCATTTTCTGAAACTGAGGGCCTGCCTTACTGAATGTTAGAAATGAGATGCGGCAGCTCCAAGTCAACTGAATGAAACTAATAACAAACACAGTGTTCCATTAAGGATAAAACAGAAATTTATTTAATGTGGGAAGTCTTTTGATATGTTTGACTTTCAGTAAGAAAGACATGAAGATAATGAAAGGGTTCAGAAGAACAGCAAAGCTGACTTAAAAATAGGAAATAAGGGAGAAAAGTAAATGTTTAAAGAACAGAAGGCTAGATGGCAACAGTTTCTGCAAACATTTTAATTATAAGGAAGGAGAGTGACTTAATGCAGAACTTGGGAGGAAAATGGGTTTAAAAGCCCTTAAGAATTTAGGTTAAATTAAGGCAGAATTTTCTGATACATGAAAACCATCTTACTTCAGTTTTGGGGCAGAGGGTTCACTTACAGAACTCTTTGAGCTCTGGAATCATTGAAAAATTAATCATACTTACTAAATTATCTTTGGGCATCCCCATCCCTGTGTTTTAAGGCCACTAATAAGACCACTGATAAGAGTTAATTCTGCTTCAAGGTTAAGTTGCTCAGCATACCAAGGTAGGATAATTGGCTGTTGTTATCTCCTCACCGGTGCCTCAGATCTTAGACTGGCTTGAGCGTTCTTGAAAAGGAAGATGTTTATAACCTGCAGTAGGAAAAAGATTGAGGCCAAAGATCTGTGATCTCAGGTTAAGTTGCTTCAATGATTAAACTCATTTTCCCTTTTGGATAATGTAATCACCAACAATTGTCTTCATGCCAACAGAAAGGGCAGAAAATCACATACTTCTTAGGTAAGAAAGAAGGAAATCTATTCTCTCAAAACTTGAAAGGTATTAAGTACAAGGTGTCTTCCTGATTTGGAAATCTTCCAAACCCTGTATCGTCTTAATTTTTTCAGAAAAACACTCAGGGTCTTCCTGTAATTTAAGCTTGTTTTTCTCCTTGCTTGGAAATACTGTTACCTACCACATAAAGGAATGAGTACTTCAAAGTAACATATCAGAACTGCAGTTGAAAGATACTTAATACCAGTTAAGTAGCTAACATTTGAAATCCAAGAAAGAGAAGTCAAGAATTCCATGATTTGGTGTTTCCACATTCATCAGAAACATAACTGAATTTAATTAAGAGTATACCCATTTGGGACTTGCAAATCAAGAGAAAGATATGTTTACATGCTTTGCAAAGAAGTGAACATTTTGATTCTTCAAAATGTAGGTCGAGATAGTTCTCAAGTTTGATATGATAGAAGCGTGGCTTGGAAAAAGATAATCTTTAAAAAAAAAAAAAAAGGTCATGAAAAGAATAGAGGCCGAAAGTATGCACAGAAGAGGAGGGGGTAGAAGGAGCAACTGCAAGAATGAAGACAGCAGAATGCAGCTCTAGAAACGGTACCTGTCCCAAAGCGGGTCTGCACGCCGCTGTCGCCTCATACACCGCTCCTGGGTAGTTCATCTACAAATTCCGGGGTGGGCCAAGGGTGGCAAGGTTCCTAAGGAAGGAAACAACAGAAAGGATTCTGTTCTCGGGAGTCCGGGAGCGAGGGGACCGTCCTGATGGGGAAAGTGGTGTCTCCATCCAGGGCTGCAAGGCTGTTTCCTTCGGTCCCTACTCAGCCCCAGCCTCGGGGCAAATCGAGTTGGGGTTCACCTGGCTGCCGGAGACCTAAGTTTCCGCTAGGTCCAGCCAGGACCCCGGCAGCGAGTTTCCTTGGTCTCGCCAGTCGCAGGCTGTTGTCCCACGCGCGATGCCTCCACAGCAAACCCCTGAATCAGCCCGTTCCACTCCTATCCTGGCGCCCTCGGGGCGTGCTGGGGGCCGGGGCGGGGGGTGCGCGGGCCCGCGCCGAGGCGGTTGGGAGAGCTGGGACTCTTCGGCCGGACAGTTTCAGCGCTCGCTGGGCGTGGAAGGGGAGGGCGTCCCCCGCCCCGCCGACTGCGGGTCCGCGCGCCCGCCCCGGCCCGGGAACGTGTGGCCCGGTCTCCCCGGGGCACACCCAGCGCACGCCCCTCGCCCGGGGACCTCCTCCCCACCAGCCTGGCCGGGCTGCGCGTTTCCCCGGAGCGCCGGCCGCCTGGCCGCTGGCTCGCTCTCCCTGCTGGCTGACCAATCCCCGTTCGGAGTTCAAGATTCCCGCCGCTCCACTCGCACTACGCCCTCGCTCCCTGTTTTCCGTTTCTGTTTTTAACTTTCACTCGGGTGAAGCTCGATCGATCCTCAGCTTTCATCTCAGACGTCCCTCCAAGGGGGATTTAAAGAGGATCTCAAGCGCCCGCCACCGCCCCCCACCGCGGTGCTCGCCCGCCCCTCGCCCACGGGAGACGCCCCCGCGGCGGGCGGGGCGGGAAGGCCCCGGTCGGCGGCGGGTGGGGCCGGGCGGAGCCGCCTCCCGCTCGGGGGAGCCCCGGGGCTCGGCCCAGCCCAGCCGCGCCTGCCCTCGGGGCAGCTGCCCGGAGAGCCGGCGGGGCGGCGGCCAGCAGGCGATGGAGACGGGGAGACACCGGGCGAGAGGAGGCGGGGTGGGGGAGGCGGGGAGAGCGCGGGGGCGGAGGCTGGCAGGGGGCGCTGGAGGCAGGAGCCGCCCGTGCGCTCCTCGCGCCCGAGGGTGCAGGAGGCTCTGAAGCAGCGGTCGCACCGCGAGCCTCCGGGGCCCGGCTGGCGGCGGGGCTGGGGGGGGTGGGGCGGGGGGCGCTGCCGCCGCCGGGGGCGTCGCCGGCCTCGGCCCCTTTGTTCTCGCGCGCTCCCCCTCGCCGCCCACTCCCCTGCTGTCGCGCGGCGGCGGCGGCGGCGGCGGCTCCTCCCGCCCGAGGCAGTCGGGCTGGGCGCCGGGGGCGGGAGGGGGCGGGGGGAGCGCGCCAGCCGCCGGGAGTGGGGGGCGATGGCGAAGCTCCGGGTGGCTTACGAGTACACGGAAGCCGAGGACAAGAGCATCCGGCTCGGCTTGTTTCTCATCATCTCTGGCGTCGTGTCGCTCTTTATCTTCGGCTTCTGCTGGCTCAGTCCCGCGCTGCAGGATCTGCAAGCCACGGCGGCCAACTGCACGGTGCTGTCGGTGCAGCAGATCGGCGAGGTCTTTGAGTGCACCTTCACCTGTGGCGCCGACTGCAGGGGCACCTCGCAGTACCCCTGCGTCCAGGTCTACGTGAACAACTCCGAGTCCAACTCCAGGGCGCTGCTGCACAGCGACGAGCACCAGCTCCTGACCAACCCCAAGGTAAGGACGCCCCGCGAGGGATGCCTGGCTCCTGCGGAGGTCTTGAAGCTTGGGGGAGCCTCGGTGTCAGACGCCGCGCGGGGCGGGCTCGGAGTGTCTTTTTGCTCGCGTCCCTAGGAGGCGACGGGGCGTTGGACCCGCAGTGAGCACAGCCGGGAGTCCCGGGGCCCGGGGTTCGTGCGCGGCGACCGGTAATGCCCTGAGGCTTTCTTTACACATCTCTCTTGTCTCGTCTCAGATTTTGAGACCTTGGCCCAGCTCAGTCCGGCGCCTACAGGTCGGACTTTGGAGACGTGCAAGGAGCGGAAAGTTACTTTTCCTCCTGTTAAAGCCAGTGGGTAGCAGGGATCCACCTACTCGGGCGCTCGGTCAAGGTCTGAGCTCCCACGGGCCGCGTCAAGCACTGGCTTTGGGAGCTCGAGATCTTTGGGCCCCTTGGAAGATGTTAGAGGGTTCCTTGCCCTTTAACTCTAAACAGACGTTTTTAACTTGCGCTGCAAAGATGAGGGTCAACAGACGACGTGGAAATCACATGCGAAATTCCGAACAAGTCTGTTTCCGGGGTTTACAGAGAGCTCCTGGTTTTCACGAAACAGATTCTCAAAAGGGTCGGGAGGAAGCCTAGTGACTCTGTGTGTCTAGGGACGATCGGGAGCCATCTGGAGAACGGTAAAACTTACTGAAAATAGAAAACCCTTCGTGATATGTACCGAATATTCCTTCCCTGGCAACTTTCTCTCAAGCAATAAAGAAAAAACCTGGTTAGGACTCGAGGGATGGATAGCCGAGAGAGGGAGACTCAGAAAACTGTTCCCAGTGGAGAGAAAAAACTTATAAAAAGCAGTGTCCTCAGTCTGTGAACTAATTGAGCTTTGTAGTGCGCCTGGTTCTGCAAGAAGGATTTTCTTTCTTATCTTCTCTTGGTCTGTTTTTACCATGCTTGTCGCTTAACTATGGAGTGAAAGTGTGTTTCTTCTTTAACGTTACTGTCATTTTCCCTCTTGGTGAGGGCTCTGCTCGAAAATCCAGCAGAAAAACAAAAGGGAATGAGTCTTGTGTACACAGGAAAACTTTCTGTTAAATGTGACAAGATATATTAATCCGAAAGGGAAAAACAATTATATTAGCATTTTAAGAGTACTTAAAACAAACGTACCATTTCTCTGCAGTAAAACTCAGGGTCTTGTTTCCTTAAACAAACAGTAAATTCTTGAATTGGGGAAATTTAAAAAAAAAGGAATTCCTTTACAAAATGACTTCTCTTTAAAAAAGATGCTCCTGCTGACAAACGTGTATTCATTTACCTTAAAAATGAAGATAATATATAAGAAGTGAATATAAATAAACATAAAAGTACAGATTTAGATAAGGTATAATCAGTGTCCTGAAGAAGCACACTCTGGAAAACAAATATAAGTTAATCTGCTTAAAGCTCAGTAACTTCAAAAGAAACCTTAGGGTTTTAGAAACATCACTTTTTTTTTTCTTCAGGATTAAACCATTAATATAAAAGAAGGTGCCAAGCAGTAATAGTGATTTAGAAATTATATGGTAGTTCACCATTTAGGAGGCATTGCTATAATTGGTGAAACACTGCTAATTAGTTTAAGATAGTGGTTCAGGCACTAATAATAAAGTATATACACATTTACCAATAAATGGCTAATATCTGATCAAGACATTGAGAAGTTAGAATTTACTGCAAAAAGCCTGCTTGTAATTTCCAGGCAATTTTGAAGGATCTGGCAGAAAAAGTAAATTGGGATCATTAGGACATAGATTTTTAAATCAGTTGGAAGCAGTCATAATGCTTTATGTAATACTACAATTTTATCTCTCTCTCTCTCTCTTTGTTGCAAATAATCTATTTTCTTCCAGTGCCAGTTCAGATTCCAGCAACAATTGTTTTGAAGAAGTGTCTGAACAAAATGACGTTTTATAAAGTATTCAAGAAATGACAGAACTGGAGAAAGATATTTATGTCACACACACACACACACACACACACACACACACACACACACACACAAATGATGAGCAACAGCCCAGTGAATTTAGTCAAGGCTTCCTTAGCCAGACCAGTACACATCTTTGTCCAAATTATGATTACATTATGGCATTTATAGAACATAAGTTTGTTCTTTTGCAGTCACCTTTCTACTTTTGGACAATTAAAGTACAATTCTTGTAAGTGATTAGTGATGGAAAAATTCAACATAACTGATATTGTGCCAGAACCCGGTACCTAAGCAGAATGTGTCCACAGTACCCTTAGAAGTAGGCAGGCCCCTTTGCTCATTCCTGACGCCTCTTGGGTGCCTAGGTCTTTTCTTTGCCTTGCATCACCTAATTATCGAAGGCCTGGGTTCCCCACCCATTCCCTCTGTAGAATGTCTGGATTCCCTTCAGTGCCAAGTATCCTAATCACCTTCAACCTTCTCTTCTTCAGGACCCACTCCCCACAAGAAACCATTTTTAGGAAATCACTTCTTAGAAAGAAAAAGAACAAGGACTTTCCCCCACCCCTCCCTTGAGTTTGCTGCATTAATTATAGTAAAAGGCAGGGAAAGGGAAGGAATATTGCACATGTATAACTTCTTTAGCCATAGACTGCCAAAGAAGATAGTATGAACACATGTGACCTTTGACTAGTCCTGTCTAAGATATCTTTAAGTGTTCTTCAGCTTATTTATGGTTTGAATCATATCCATATTGTCAAGGGTAATCACTCTATCCAGTCATATAATATAGTATTCAAGTCTACTAGTTACACATAGGGCAATGACCTGCTCTGTGATTTAACCATAGTGAAATCTAAATGTGGGATATGCTCCCTCTGGGTGCTATTCCCATCACTGCATTGTTTCTGAGGGGCTAGCAGTTGTGTGTGCTAAGAGCTTTGGTTCTTAACCTTGGCTGCACATTAAAATCACTGGGGGAGGGGCTCCAGGGTAGCTCAGTCCCTTAAGCATTGGACTCTTGATTTAAGCTCAGGTCATGATCTCACAGTCTCGAGATCAAGCCCCACATTGGGTTCTGTGCTGGGCATGTAACCTGCTTAAGATTCTCTCTCTCTCCCTCTGCCCCAGCCCTGCCCGTGGGCTCGCTCTCTCTCTCTCTCTCTCTCTCTCTTTCTCAAAAAAAAAAAAAAAAATCACTAGGGAAACTTTACAAAGAAATTCTTATGCTTGGGTCCCACCCTTAGAGATTTGGACTTGGTCTTGGGAGAGTCTTGAGAGTTGGTGTTTTTTAAAAAGTTCTGCAAGTGACTCTAATGTGTAGACAGAGTCAAAAATTACTGATTAGAAAACATACTTATCTGTTGTGCAAGAAAAGTAAAATAAGAACCGAAAGGATCCATTGTGATTAATACTTGTGTTTTTAGGTTAAAAGATGTTACTGATCCTACTGAATATAGGGAACTGGCATAAAAGGACGGACTCAAGGAAATTCTGAAGGAAAAGAAGAGGATCATTTAACATTAGTGTCGAAATGGTCATTTAAAATTGGTTTAGCTTAAATGAACTTAATGCAGTTCCAGACATTTGCTCTCACATCAATATATACATCGGGTGGCAGAGAAAAGATGAATTTTTAAAACTATCTCTTGTTTGTGCAATAAGAGAGAGTGAGTGATTAGAAGCTGTGTGTTTTATTTTTGTTTTGAGGTTTGTTGTTGTTGTTGTTGTTCTCTGGTCTGAAAAACCTAGACACAAAGGGAAAAAGTCTATTCCTAAGAATAGTGCTGTGAAAGTGAGAGAAATTCACTGAAGAGAAGAAAAACTTTAGACTTTTGAGTGTATCCTCTGAAACTGAATGTCCCTAACTGTGTTCCTCGCAGCTTACGGTTCCCTTGGTATCCTTCACAACCACACTGGTATGTCCCAAAGCCCCGTCCCCTGCCCCCCAGTCACACATCCTGTGTAGACAGTGTGGTCTCCTGGGGTTGATTTCTGAACTGCATCCTAGAAATAAATGTTCAGTATGATACACTTTGTGCTCTAGGGAGGTCCATCACATCAAAACTAAGTAATCAAAGGCTAAACTGGATTATGACGATTTCTCTACAATCTTTATTTCTCTATGATAAGGATGGCTTGCTGTGGTTTTTTCCTCTGGTGATTATATTAAATAACTTGGCAAGTACGTAAAATCCAATTCCTCCAATACTTGCTTAGCCTCTGTGATCAAAGGATGGAGCAAGAAACAGGAGTACGTCTTAGCATCTTGTGATCAAAGGACTGGGCAGGAAATAAGGACATACAGGGGCGCCTAAGTGGCTCAGTTGGTTAAGCGTCCAACTCTTGATTTCACCTCACGTTGTAATCTTATGATTCGAGAGTTTGAGCCCCATATCAGGCTCTGTGCTTGGGATTCTCTTTGTCCTCTCTTACTGCCCTGCTCCAATGCTTGCACAGACACACTCACCTCTCTCTCTCAAAAATAAATAAATAAACTAAAAAAAAAAAAAAAGAAGAAGAAACAAGGACATACAAAGATAAGTTTATTCATTTAACAAATATTTGTTAAATGCCTCCTCTGTGCAATGCATGCTTCCAGGTTCTGAGACTAGAATAAGAGATCAAAATAAAGTCTGAAGTTTATGTTTTGGTAGATGCTGACAGACAAGAAATAGACTTGTAATGTCATGTAATGGTAAAGATGTAAAGAAAATTCAGGCAGCATAAGGGTACAGACTGGTGGAAGAAATGAAGGGCTGCCCTTTTGCACACAGTGGTTAAGTGACATTTGTACAGAGACCAAAGAGCATGAGGGGATGAATAGAGGCATAGAGGACAGAAAAGAGTCAATCATATAGCTGTCTTGAGAAACAGTGTTTCACAGGCTGAGGGCACAGTAAGTGCAGAGGCCCCGGGGCAAGTGGCTGCCAGGCTAATGTGAGGAACAGTAAGGATGACAATAAGGCCGGACTACAGTGAGCAAGACGTGAAACAGTGGGAGGTGAGGTTAGACCTTACAGAACACTGTAAGACCTTTGGAATCTGTTCTGTGTTTATGAAGGTAAGCTGTCTGACATTAAGCAGGACTGAGATATAATCAGACTTAAACTTCTAAAAAATGTAGATGATCCTTCTGGATGCTGGATTGAGAATAGAATTTGTGTGTGTACATGCATATGCACATGCTCACTTGTGCAAGGTGAGAGATGCAGGGGCAGGATTGAAAACAAGGAGTCTAGTAGGGCAGGCAAATGATGATGGTGACTTAGATCAGGGGTGAGCATTGGTGAAGTTCACTGATGGACTGGTCAAAGATGACTCAGCAGTTTGTGGTAAGCCCAACTGGGTGAAGGGAGGTGATTTTACTAGATGGGAAAACTAGAGAAGAGTAGTTTGGGAGGAGTGTGAATGGAAAACAAGGGTTTAGTCTTAGATATGTCTAACAGACATACAAGTGAGGATGAATCCATACGTTTCTGCCCTCAATGAGTTCATTCTCCGGCAGAGGAAATAACACAAATAACTATCAAAGGAAGTGTAATGTAAGTTCTACAGGAAAGTACAAACACTAGAGAGGAAAGATTAGGAGAAAAGCTTCATGGGAAACGAAACATTTGCTATGAAAATTTGAGAATGAATAGGATTTTCATCTTGGGAGAAAAAGTAGGGAGGAATGAAGAGAACATCAAGGAAGAGAAAATGCCAGAAGCAAAGCTGTGTGAGTGCAGGCTATGTTGGGGAATCATCAGATAGACCATGTGGTTGGAACACAGTTACAAAGAAGAGAGTCTTAGGGCTAAGGTGGGAGAGTAAACTGGGATCAGTAATGTGGAATTGGGTTTGGTGACATTGGGAAACCATGATAGGAAGAATAATGCTCCCCTCCCCCCACCAAGATGTCTACATCTTTTTTTTTTAATATATATTTTTTAATGTTTATTTATCTTTGAGGGAGACAGAGGGTGAGTGAGGAAGGAGCAGAGAGAGAGGGAGACACAGATATGAAGCAGGTTCCAGGCTCTGAGCTGTCAGCACAGAGCCCAATCTGGGTCTCAAACTCATGAACCCATGAGATCATGACCTGAGCCGAAGTCAAATGCTAAACCAACTGAGCCACCCAGGTGCCCCCAAGATGTCCACATCTTAATCCCCAGAATCTGTGAGTATCTTATGTTACCTGGCAAGGGGGAATTAAAGCTCCAGATGGAATTAAGGTAGTTTATCAGTTGACATTAAAATATGGAGATTATTCTGGTGGGCCTAGGGTAATCACAAGCCTCCTTTAATGTGAAAGAGGCAGTCAGAGTGATGCAATATGAGAAAGACTCAACCAGGCATTGCTAACTTTGAGTACAGAAGGGGAGCCAAGGAATGTAGGCAGCCTTCTTTTCCAAGGAAGCGGGGAAAGGCAAGAAAATAGATTATCCCTTAGAGAATCTAGAAGAGAATACAGGCCCAGTTTGGTGAGACCCATTTGAGAATTCTGACCACTAGAATTTTAAGATAATAAATTTGTGTTGTTTAAGCCATTAAGTTTGTGTTACAACAACAGAAATCTAACACAGAAGCCAAGGAAAGTTTTTGAGTAGGTGAGTAATCACGATTCAGTATTTTGGGGTGCTTGGGTGGCTCAGTTGGTTGAACATCTGACTCTTGATTTTGGCTCAGGTCATGATCTCAAGCCTTGCATCGGGCTCCATGCTGAGCACTGTGAATTTGCTAGAAATTCACATTCTCAAGTCTCATCTTAGGCCCACTGAATCATAAACTCCACCCCAGTTTCTGACTTAGTAGTTCTATGTTGAAGTTCAAGAATTTGTAAAGTAAAAGAATGTATAAATAGGTGGGGAAGATGAAATAATATAAAGCAAACAGTCCAAAAGAAGGCAAGGAGAAAGAGAAAAAGAAATGTAGACAAGTAGAACACCAACAAAAAAATAATAAGATAGATTTAAATGCCAATTTATAAGTAATTATATTAAATGTAAGTGGATTAACTTCCATTTAAAAGACAGAGATTGTAGACTGGAAAAAAAACAAACAAACCCAAATATATGCTGTTTTCAAGAGTCACACATAGAATATAAGGACACAGAAAGGTTGAAAGTTAAAAGATGGGAAAATATACATGCAAACATCAACCAAAACAGGAAAAGAAAAGCTGGAGTATCTGTATTATATGAAATATAGTAGACTTTGAGGCAAAAATTTGTTACTAGATAAAAAGGAGGGACACTTTGTAATTATAAAAAAATTAAATGTAATATAGCAATTCTATATTGGGATATACCTAAAAATACAGCCTCGGGGCGCCTGGGTGGCGCAGTCGGTTAAGCGTCCGACTTCAGCCAGGTCACTATCTTGCGGTCCGTGAGTTCGAGCCCCGCGTCAGGCTCTGGGCTGATGGCTCAGAGCCTGGAGCCTGTTTCCGATTCTGTGTCTCCCTCTCTCTCTGCCCCTCGCCCGTTCATGCTCTGTCTCTCTCTGTCCCAAAAATAAATAAACGTTAAAAAAAAAAAAAATTTTTAAAAAAATACAGCCTCAAAATACATTAAAAAAATAAAACACCTCAATGGAGAAATACACAAGTCTATCATGAGAGTGAGAGATTTTAACACACCTCTGTGACTAATAAACAATCAGACAAAAGTAATATTGACACATATATGATAGATTTAAATAACATGTTTAACGAGTGACAACTGACATATAGAATAGTATATTAAGTTGTAGCAAGGTGTACACTATTTTAAGTGCTCATGTAATATTTACAAAAATGTTATATTCAGGGTCATAAAATAAACCTTGACAAATTTTAAAAGTGAAATGGTAAAGAGTGTATCCTTAGAGAAATTAAATTAGCAATTATTAAATTTTACTGAAAAACATAGAAGATGTGGAAAATTCTTCAGGGAAAGAATGAGTCAATTAGCTGTACATGAAAGAGACAATCTGACACATACTTTACACTCATAAAATCCAGTTCCAAATGGAAGAAAAACTAAATATGAAAAGAAAACTATAAAACTTTCAGGAGGAAGCTTGGGAAAATATCTTTATGACAGAGGCTTAAATATTTTCTTAAATGAGACTAAACAAATAAGAGGAAAAGAGTGACACATTTGAGCACATTAAAATAACAATTTCTATATGACTAAAATTATTGTAAACTAAGCGGAAGTAAAGCTAAATATTAGTGCAAGATAATGGCAAAACAGTAATAAACAAAAATGAAAATGTCTACAAATCATTAAGACAATGGTGTATGATATAATGGGAAAATGAGCAAAAGATATGTACAAGCAATCCATAAAAGAAACTCAAAGATCAATGAATGTGAAAAGATGCTCAATTCCACTAATCTCAGGGAAATTCAGATGACAACAATAACAGGACACCATTTCACACCCATCATTTTGGAAAAACTTAATATGCTTCATATGACCAAATGTTGGTGAGGATTGAAGAAAATGGTAAGTTTTACCCATTGCTAGGAAATTGGTTCAACCACTTAGAGAAATAATCAAACATATTAAGTGTAACTGAAGCTGTGCATATCTGAAAACCCGACAATTTCACTTCAGGGTATTTACTCTAAAGAACTCTAACACATATCCAAGGAAATGTATATATGGGGTATTTCATTGCAGAATTGTGTGTAGTAGTGCAATGTAGAAACAACCTAATAGAATTAGGATATTGGATGGGATGCTTTAACAGGAACCTAATCACAGTGACCTAAACAAAGTAAGTACTAGTTTCTTTTCTTTTTCTTTTCTTTTCTTTTCTTTTCTTTTCTTTTCTTTTCTTTTCTTTTCTTTTCTTTTCTTTTTTTCTGTTGTAAATGTCTGAGCCTGTATATAATCCAAGGGGCTGTGCCAGACTTTGGATGTGGAAGGTCATCCAAAGACCCAGGTTCCTACTGTCTTGTTGCTCTACAATCTCTTAGGATGCTTTTACTAGCTTGATCATGTCTGTCTTTTAGGCAGTAGGAAAGGGGAAAAAGAGAAAATAGATGGAAAGCAGCTTTCTTTCTTTTTTTTAATGGCATGTAATTCACATAAAATGATATTTGCCCTTTCAACAGGTACAGTTTTTAGTATATTCACAAAACTGTGCAATCATTATCACTATCTTTTTTTAGAATATTTTCATCACTCCCATAAGGAATCCTGTACACATTAGTACTCATTCGCCTTTCTCCTAACTTGGTCATGGTATTTAATCCTTTTTTTATATGTTCCTAGATTTATTTGGTTTACTAGCATTTAGTTGAGGATTTTTGCATCTGTATTTATCAGGTATATTGGTCTGTAGTTTTCTTGTGATGTCTTTGTCTGACTTTGGTATCATGGTAATAGAATTAGTTGGGAAGTGTTCCCTCTTCTATTGTTTGAAAGAGTTTTTGATTATATACCATGATCAAGTGGGATTTATTCCAGGAATGAAGGTTGGTTCAACATGCTAAAATCAACTAATGTAATTTATACATCATATTAATAGACTAAAGGATGGAAATCACATGATTATTACAGTATACGCAGAAAAAACATTTAACAAAATCCTCTCATGATTAAAAAAAAAAAACTAGGAACAGCCGAGAACTTCCTCAACTTGATAAAGGGCTACTACGAATAGCTAATAAATGGTGAAAGACTGAAAGCTTTCCCCCTAAGATCAGAAATAAGACAAGGATGTCTGCTCTTGCCACCCCTGTTTGATGTTGGAAGTTCTATCTAGGACGGTTAGGTAAGGAAAAAATGTAAAAAGACAGCCAGATTGGAAAAGAAGACATAAAACTATTTACAAATCATGTGATCTTGTATAAAGAAACTCCTAAAGAATCCACCAGAAACAAAGCAAACAAAAAACCCATCTGTCAGACATAATAAATTCAGCAAGGTTACAGAATACAAGATCAATATACAAAAATCAATTGTATTTTTATACACTAACAATGAACAATCTAAAAATGAAATTAAGAACACAATTCTATTTACAATATTATTAAAATGATAAATTACTTAGGAATGTATTTCACAAAAGAGTATTTCTAACAAAAGAGCAAAAGACTTGTACCTTGAAAGCTATAAAACACTATCAAGAGAAATTAAAGAAGACCTAAATAAATGGAAAGATATCTTTTGTTTGTGGATTGGAAGACTTAATATTGTAAAGATGGCAACACTTCCCAAATTCATCTACAGATTGATTATAATCCCTATCAAAAATTCAACTGGATTTTTGTTTGCAGAAATTGACCAACTGATCCTAAAGTTAATATGGAAATTTAAGGGATTCAGGGTAGCCAAAATGATCTTAAAAAAAAAAGAGAGAGACTAATGGTGGAAGACTCATACTTTCCAATTTTAAAACTTACTAGAAATCTACAATAATCAAGACATATGGTATTGGCATAAGGATAGACATACCAATCTATGGAGTAGAATTGAAAGTCCAGAAGTAAATGAGTACATTTAAGAGTAATTGATTTTTGGAAATTGTGTCAAGAGCATTCAGCAAGGAAAGAACAGTCTTTTCAACCAATGGCACTGGAACAACTGTATGCGTGCAAAAGAATGAAGTTGGACTCCTACCTCACACCATTTATAAAAACTAACTTAAAATGGATCAGAAACCTAAATGTAAGAGCTAAAACTGTAAAGCTCTTAGAGGAAAATGTAAGTGTAAATCTTTATGACTTTGAATTAGGCATTTTTTTAAATATGACATGAATAACACAAGCAACCAAAGGAAAAATTGATAATTGGACTCAAACACAATTAAACACTTGAGTTTCAGAGGACAACATCAAAAAGGTAAAAAGAGGGGCGCCTGGGTGGCGCAGTCGGTTAAGCGTCCGACTTCAGCCAGGTCACGATCTCGCGGTCCGTGAGTTCGAGCCCTGCGTCAGGCTCTGGGCTGATGGCTCAGAGCCTGGAGCCTGTTTCCGATTCTGTGTCTCCCTCTCTCTCTGCCCCTCCCCCGTTCATGCTCTGTCTCTCTCTGTGCCAAAAATAAATAAACGTTGAAAAAAAAAAAATTAAAAAAAAAAAAAAAAGGTAAAAAGACAACCACAGAATGAGAGAAAATATTTGCCCATCACATATCTGATAAAGATTGAATATCCAGAATGTATCAAGAACTTCTATAACTCAACAAGAACAATTAAAAAGGCAGATAACTAGGGGTGCCTGGATGGTTCAGTTGGTTAAGCATCCAACTTCAGCTCAGGTCATGATCTCGCAGTTCGTGGGTTCGAGCCCCATGTCAGGCTCTGTGCTGACAGCTCAGAGCCTGGAGCCTGCTTTGGATTCTGTGTCTCCCTCTCTCTCCTCCTCCCCCACTCTTGCTGTATCTCTCTCTGTCTCTCAAACATAAATAAACGTTTAAAAATTTTTTTAAAAAAGAGGGAGGCAGATAACCCAATTGAAAGATAGGCAAGAGGTGTGAGTAGATATTTTTCTAAAGAAGTATACAGATGGCCAATAAGCACATAAAAATATGTTCAGATGTGTACAGGGTGTCTTCTTGGAGTGATGAAAGCATTCTAAAACTTTTGTGGCAGTGATTGCACACTTCTGTGACTCTACTAAAAACCACTGAATTATACATTTTATTCTTTTAAGTTTTTTTGAGTTATACATTTTAGATAGGTGAATTGACTGGTATGTGAATTATATTTCAATAAAGCTGTTACCAGAAAAGAATGTTAAAAGGAGATTTGCTTTGCAAATTTTGGCATTTCAAGTAACTCATAAAGGGACGTCTTCAATAAATGATGTTAAAGCTTCCCTATTATTTAGAAAAATATATATTTAAAAATACTAATTTTCCAAATAAATTTTCTAGAGAACCCTGGCTAACACACAAGGCAAGCATGAGCAGGCAGTTCAGTGAAGAATTACAATTTAGTTGTAATTAGTGTAATCTCACTAATCTTACAAAGAAACTCCCAACTCAAAAATTATTTGGAAAAATGTTTAATAAAAATAAAATATAAATTTAATTTAAATAACATTATAATTTTGATGGAACAAAATTTTGGTCTTTGAAAATAATATATAATAAATACATATTATTGTTATAATAAATATAGGTAATAGGTAATTATAATAAATATAGGTAAATATTTACATAATTTGGGGGGGCAGTACAGACCTTTCTAAACATGACACTAAGGGCAGAAATCATAAACTTCTGCAGGAATGCACTGATTTGTTTAATGACATAATAAAGAAAAGCTTTAAATAAACCAACATTACAATTTATTTTTTAAAATACATGTTTATTTATTTATTTTGAGAGAGAGAGAGAGTACTGGCAAGGAGAGGGGCAGAGAAAGAGGGAGAGAGAATCCTAAGCAGATTCCGTGCTCAGTGTGAAACCCAAAAAATCAACATAACAATCTAAAGAAAAATGACAAATTTGAGAGAATATTCACACTGGTCGAGAAATGATTCAAAACAACAAGTGAAGAGCTCTTAGCAATAAATGACCATCTCTTCAGTGGAACACGAGGTTTGATGGTTGATTTTATGTGCCAACTTCACTGGACTAATAGAATGCCCAGAGAGCTGGTAAAATATTATTTCTAGGTGCATCTGTGAGCGTGTTTCTGGAAGAGAATAGCATTTGAATCAGTAGTCTCCATAAGGAAGATTCATCCTCACCAATGCAGGTGGACATCATCTGATCTGTTGAGGGCTTAAACAGAACAAAAAAGCAGAGCAAGGGCAAATTTGCTCTCTGCTGGAGCTGGAACATGACATTGGTATTGCTGTGACCTGGGGCCTTTGGACTTCCACTGAATTACACCACCCACTTTCCTGGGTCTCCATCTTGTGGGCAGTAGATTGTGGCACTTCTCAGCTTCCCTTATCACATGAGCCAATGCCTCATAGTAAATCTCTTATTATATGTCAGCATATATTCTATTGGTCCTGTGTTTTTCTAGAGAGCCCTGACTAACACACAAGGCAAGCATGAGCAGGCAGTTCAGTGAAGAATTACAATTTAGTTGTAATTAGTGTAATCTCACTAATCTTACAAAGAAACTCCCAATTGCAAATGCTTCCAGTTCAATTGTATGAAAACAGGTAACGTTAATCCTATTTTAAACTCTGCCAAAGCACACAGAAACAAGGAAAACTTCTGAAATTTTTAAAATAATTTTAGGATTACATTGAAACAAACACCTACGGGAGTGCCTGGGTGACTCGGTTGAGCGACTGACTGCAGCTCAGGTCATGATCTCATGCTTCGTGAGTTCGAGCCTCTCGCATCAGGCTCTTCGCTGACAGCTGACAGTGTGGAGCCTGCTTGGGATTCTCTCTCTCCCTGTCTCTCTCTCTCTCTCTCTCTGCCCCTCCCCTGCTTGCGCTTTCTCTCTTTCTCAGAATAGATGAATAAACTTAAAAAAAAAAAAAACACCTATGATAACATACATGTACAGATGGAAATTATGGGACAGCTTTGCTTAAGAATATTTATGTAAAATCCTATGTGAGATAACAGTGGTAATGAGTTTGTCATTGATGTGGGTCTAATTGCATAAATTTTCACAGATTGCGCTCTTAAAAGTTACATATGGCTATATAGCAAACATACCACAAATTAGGTCAAAAGAGACAAAACAAGGAAGGAAATTGGCAATGTGTGATGAAGATTAATTTTCTTCCATGTAAAGACTCTTAGAAAATAACCAAAATGGGCAGAAGTCATGGATAGTCAGTTTGCAGAAAATAAATACAAATAGTTTTAAAAATATGGAAAAATCATTACCTCTATTTAAAAATGCAAATTCACACAAGAAGTCCCATATTTCACCTATCAGAATGTTTAATTGTACCAGATTATTTTTTATTTTTTTAAGGACATGGGAATAGGTACTCTCATAAACTGCTAGCAGAAATGCAGTTGGCACAATCGCTTTGCAACACTATGGTCATAAGTGTTCTTTGTTTTTGTTTTTGTTTTTTTAATTAAAAAAAATTTTTTTTTAATTAAAAAAAATTTTTTTTACATTTATTTTTGAGAGACAGAGTGAGTCAAAGTGAGAGTGAGGGAGAGGCAGAGAGAGAGGGAAACACAGGGTTGGAAGCAGGCTCCAGGCTCTGAACTGTCAGCACAGAGCCCGACGTGGGGCTCGAACCCACAGACTGTGAAATCATAACCTGAGCCGAAGTCGGGCGCTCAACCGACTGAACCACCCAGACGCCCCTGTTTTTTTTGTTTTTTTGTTTTTTTTAATTTTTAAATGTTTATTCCTGATAGAGAGAGCGAGGGAGGGGCAGGGTGGAAGGAGACACCAAATCCAAGGCTGGCTCCAGGCTCTGAGCTGTCAGTACAGAGCCCAAAGTGGGGCTCTAACTCAGGAACTGTGAGATCATGACTTGAAGTCAGACACTTAACCGACTGAGCCACCCAGGCGCCCCTGTAGTCATAAGTTTTGAATGTAGACACACTTTGATTTTTCCTGTTCTCATGTATGTGTAGATGCCTGTAAAAGGAAGTTTGTTGCTTTTTTTGGAATTGCAAAAGACTGGAAACACCTTTAATTAATAATTCTTGCATATCCATGTAGTAAAATTCAAAAAAGAATGAGATAGATCTCTATATGCAGATATGACAGCACCAAGATATATTGTTAAATGAAAGACAAAGGGCAAAACAGAGAAGAGTGTGCTCACATTTATGTTAAAATAAAATGTAGGAAACATCGGAAGAATGTACAACTGTTAAGCATGTTTGTCTGGGGGTCAGGATCAAAGTCAGAGAAAGACATTTCAGCTTGTACCCTTTCCCAGTATTTGCATTTTTACCTTGTGTATCTATTATGCTTTTTTTAAATTAAATCTTAATCAAAATAGCAGTATGACCTTGGAAATTACTTAACATGTCTGCCTCAGTTTTTTCATCTATAAAGTGAAGACTGTAATTTTACCTATCTCATCAAGTTATCAGAATTAAGTAAGTTAATATGTGTGAAACATCTAGAATAGTGCTTCACACATGGTAAGCCTTTGATGAATATTTGCTATTATTATTATGAACGTAGGTTTAAAAATCAAATTGTGCTATAACTTTATTAGTAGGGGGTATTTCTTTATTGAGATTCCTTTGTCTCGATCCCTTTTGCAATGCAGACACAACTAAATATTTTTAGTTTATTTTTTCTCTAATATTTATCTCCATGTTTCCCAATAGTAGGCTCTGATGTGTATATTTTAGATACTATTGACCCTATGATGGAATGTGAGGATTTAGTTTTCTTACACCATCCCATCCCACCCGAGTTTTCTGCCCTTCATTCTTTAAATACGGTTCAATCCTAATTTTTGGCTACATTAATATTGGGCATTAACATATTTTAACTATGTAAATTATTGCTCATTTCTATAACTGTTTATTTTCCTTGAGCTGATAATCTTCTTCTCATAATTTCTTACTTTCCTATGACCGTTTCTCTTAATTTTCCCAAAGAATTGTAAAGCCACTTTGTACACCGTTTTTCATATGGTTATTCATAATAGGTGACCATTTAGTTACACGTTTTTCTTTTTAAAGAAATTTCCTGGGATACCATTCTGGATTCCTTCAGCCTACTACTGCCCCAAATTGAACTGGTTACGCCTTAGGCCTGCTGTGTTTCTCCCATGTTGAGTACTCTGTTTCCTTGACCCAGTGTGGTCCTCTTTTCTTGGTTTATACTGTTGTTTTGGTGGATACGTCCTCAAGAAGCTTCCTGAGAAGGGATGCATGGGAAATACAACTTCTAGATTTCATGTTTTGATCAGAGTTCTGTTTCTGATGATTTAAACGCAGTCTCATTCCTTTAATCAAAACGCAGTTTGTGATTTATTTGGCAGTGTGCATAAATCAGTGTAGGTCTGTACCTTCAACTTCATTTCTTATGAGAGAAACAATCGGAAGTTCTCCTCAGAGTTATGCTGCCTGAGGCCAGATTTCTTCATCTACCCAAACTGGTCAAAGGCTTTAAATACCCACCAGCACACTGCAGAGTACTCCTGGGGGTACATATATCCCAGTAGTAGAAAAACAGGCCTCGTAAGCAACTGTTTATTAGGACAGGTTGGGAAAGGTAATAGTATAAGAAAGAGAGGGTGCATTGGGAGTGTGAGCCATTTCTTATGAAACTTGTTTCCCAGCACTACCTGCCTCAGCCCTGTAAACCCCACCGTTATGTTTCAGTGGGTCAAAAAGCCCAGTGTCCAGTGGATAGCATGGTAATGATGTTCTGTGTTCAGGCATTCAGATCCTACTGGCACTCAGCAGTAAGTCAGTGGTCTCTTAGAAGGAAATATTCTCCAAAGAAAGCATAGGGTTGCTTTATGTTATCAGGGCTCTTGGTGGGCTCCATGTACCCCCCAATCTGGCAGAGACCTCATAGACTGTTGGAGGCCCTGGGCCAAAGAGGTGAATTGACAGGGCTTTCTGTAGCCTGGAGCAGCTGGAGTGGGTTTTCCTGCCCTGGCTGCCACGGAAAGCTGGTGGTATTGGGGGTTACTCAGTAAAGGGGTCAGAGTAGCGATCTCTAAAGTGGATATATATGTGTCCACCAAAATATAAGGAAGTCCACCAAACATTGTGACTCTTATTTTTAAGGAGTGAAAGATGCAGCAGTTTGTCTTTTACTTTGGAAGGGGTATCCAGACATTCCCTAGACCACTAGCCTCCCGGAAGCATAGCTGAGGTGGCAGGTCCCGAACTTCCCAATCACTGGCACATCTGTTCTCTACCAAGGAATCTAGGGCACCATGTTCTCCCTGCTTCCAGGTCCAGTCATCAGCCTGGTATCATCAATGTATACTGTTCTGTTCTGTTCTACTGCAGAGCAGAGCATAAGAACCAAAGAAAGTTGAGGTAGTGCTGAGTAGGACAATCCTGAATAAGTCTGGAAAGTCTACACCATCTCGACCAGGTAAAAGTGTAGCGGTCTCTGGTGCTCTTTGTCCACAAAAATGGAGGAAATAGCATTTGCCAGATCAGTCACCAGAGGATAGGTTCCAGTGGTAAGTTTATTTGCTGCAGTAAATAGACTATATCTGAAATGGCAGCTGAAATTGGGGCCACCACTGATTCATTCAACAGTACAGCCATTCTCCAAGACTCATCTGCCTTCTTCAGGAGCCAAATAGGCAAGTTAAATAGGGACGTGGTAGGAATCCTCACTCCTGTGATCTCTGTGACTTCCTAGGGTGACAGTCTTGGCTTATCAGTTTACTATTTGGAGAAAGAACAGGTAGTTTCAGAGTTCTGTCTATGAGTAAGGGGGTCAAGGGAGGAATTTAGGACTAGAGTTAAGTATGTGTATTATATCTATACCTTTGGGATCTGTAGGAATAACCATAAGAGAGTTCATGGACTCACTGGGCCCATTGTGATACCTGGGCCAAAACTCCCTTTTCTCTCTTTTTTTTTTCTATCTGTCCATTTTTATTTTTTATTTTTTTTATCATATGAAATTTATTGTCAAATTAGTTTCCATACAACACCCAGTGCTCATCCTCCCTTTTCTCCTGATGCTATGAGCCCCCATTGGGAGCACAGTCAGACTAGGGCCCTCAGGCATTAAGGTTAGTGCAGAGCTAGTCCTATAACACTCTAAATGTCTGCCCCTTCTAGACAAGCCAAAAACCAAACATTGAACTAGAGAGGACGAACGATGGTTGCCAGGTGATTGTTCAATCACTATATTGTACACCTGTATGTTAACTACACTGGAATTAAAATCTTAAAAAATAAAATAAGTGTCTACCCTTTCCGCACTACACGGCTACTCTGGTAAATGTCTGCATGTTCTCTGGGGAAAGGTTAGATTTTCGGTAGGTGCTACTTCAGAGGGCCTTCCCAGCCTTCACTTCATTCAAGGAGCTTTTGGCCTGAGGATTGGATGAGGAGCCCTGTCTTGTGTCACAGTGACCCATTAGACTACATTTCACCAAACCTCAGGTGTTTTCAGGTATGTAGATCAAGGAGAACCTTAAAGGGTGTTCACCTTTTTAGTCCTAGGGGTCCTATGATCTGTTAGCCACTGTCAAAGATTCCTGTGGAGGGGCGCCTGGGTGGCGCAGTCGGTTAAGCATCCGACTTCAGCCAGGTCACGATCTCGCGGTCCGTGAGTTCGAGCCCCGCGTCGGGCTCTGGGCTGATGGCTCAGAGCCTGGAGCCTGTTTCTGATTCTGTGTCTCCCTCTCTCTCTGCCCCTCCCCCGTTCATGCTCTGTCTCTCTCTGTCCCAAAAATAAATAAACGTTGAAAAAAAAAATTAAAAAAAAAAGATTCCTGTGGATTAAATCATTTCTATTATGCTCACAAATTCTGTGGGTCAGAGATTTAGGACACAAAGGGGACAGCTTATCTATGCTTCATGACGTCTGAGGTCCCAGTGGAATACCCAAAGGCTGGACACTGGAATCATCTGAAGGTTCATTTACTCATATATCAGGTAGTTGATGCTGGCTATTGGGTGGGGGTCTCGGTTCCTCTCCACACAAGCCTTATAGTGTGATCTCTCTGCACAGGGCAGTTTTGGCTTCCTCACAGAATAGTGTCTGGATTCCAAGGGCAGACATTCCCAAGAGAGAGTTACGGGCAGAAGCTGTGTCACCTTTTCTGAGTTAGCCTTGGAAGTCACACAGGATCATAGACTCATCCATGTTCTAAAGAAGGAAAGATAAAGCTGTACACTGAGAAGAGTGTCAGTGTCACATTGACTTATGAAATGGCTTAGGAAATGGGATACATATTGGTGCAGCCATCTTTGGAAAACTCATTCTGCCACAAGTAGGAAACATCAAGTTGTTTTTTTTTTTTAATTTTTAAATTAACTTTATTTATTTATTTTAAGAGAGAGAGAGAGAGAACGCACACACAAGTGGGGAAGGGGCACGGAGGAGAGACAGAATCCCAAGCAGGCTCCACACTATCAGTGCAGAGCTGTATGTGGGACTCAAACTCAGAAACTGTGAGATCATGACCTGAGCCAAGATCAAGAGTCAGATGCTTAACCGACTGTGCCACCCAGGTGCCCCAGAAACATCAAGTTCTTATCAACACAATCAATCCTGGTTAAAGTGGACTTAGCATGGATAGGGTTTGTTGGTCTTTTTCAAACAAATGGTGGTTGTCATATTTCATTAAATATGTATACACACATTAAAATGTGTGCACTTTACAGTATACAATACAATACATAAATAATGCCATCAATGAGCATATCTGAATGCATGCATGAAATTTAAGAAAGTTTTATTTCATTTCAGTGTTCTGTATGGTCATGAGGATTGGTCATCTCAAAGATTTTAAGTTACAGTCATATGCCATTGAACACATTTTTACATGTACTGTCATGCTTGTTATACATAATAACTATTGAGCTTTTTCCGGGTTAAAACTTCTTGTTTTGGTTTGACTTTTTCTATTTAGACTTAGCCTCTATTTTTAGTAGACACGGTATTTTTATTTTCTAACTCTAAAGATGAATGAACTATTTTCTCTTGAAAGTGGAATGTTATTTGAAACTTTTCTCGGTTTTAATAGTACCACCAACCTTAACAGTCTGCTTGAATCTGAAAGTTAAATGAATATTACTGAATTACAGAATGCAGATAGTATCAACACATGACAATAAATTTGTGGGTGGGTGGGAATACTCTGCAGGAGGTAGCAAGCAGTTTCTCATTGAAGCATTTAAGGAGAGAGAAGCAATTTTTAGTGAGTAGTAGTTCAGATAATTGGGCATTTCTCAACGCCATCCCCCATGCCCTCTATCCTCCAAGCACATTAGATGACTCAGTCTTTCTGGAACATTTATACACAAAGTCATTGCACATTCCATTTTTTCTTCTCAGAATATCACCTTCCCCACCCATTCTCTGAGAAGCAAACTCCTGTTCAACCTAAAAAACACAAATCAAAATCATCTCTTTTGCGAAGCCTCTATCATACCCCCAAAGCCAAGATCTCCACTTCCTCTTTTGTAATCACAAAGCACTTTGTGAATAAGCTACTGCTCATGCTACTACTACAAGGCACGCTCCTGGGAAGGAAGGGAAGAGACAAATAAAGGGTGAGTAATATCTCCTCTTTGCACACTGTCCTGTACTCAGCAATCAAGAATGGCTTGTTGCTTAAATTATCAATCCTAAAAATGTGTCATTCCAAGGGTGAAGGAGAGCTGTTAATAATACAGATTCCTGGTCTGACTGAATCAGACTCTCGGGAGGTTGGCCCTTTTTGATGAACAATCCAGGTGGTCTTTGGAACAGTCTTTGACAAACACGCTGTAGGCTGGGCACCATGTTCTCTCTGAAGAACTTACTGTAGCTTCTCCTATTCTTAGCCTTGCTTTTTGTTTTCTAAGCCATTTGTTTGATCTTCAAGTTCTTCCACAAGATTATTTTCATTTAGCTTTCAGGTATGGATACAGATTCTGGAGCCACCTGCCCTAGAATTTAATTTTTTTTTTTTTTAGCTGACATGTAATTTTGTATGTGTTTGTTAAGTTAACGTGCATTCATAAGGTGTGTGCGTATACACAATTAATGAAGTCGAGGCATATAAAACATTATGGGGTTTATAAATGGCTCAGTTACACTTTTTATTCCACAGTGTTTTCCTGATTATACATTTATATTGTCCAAAACTGTCATTCAAGTTACACATCATAGCTGACACATATATCTTACAGGATTTCAGAAAATGGGGAATTATAGGATAAAATATAGTTAGACCCATGTTCCAGTAGATAATGTTTCAAGAATTCATTTTCTTTTTTTTTTTTAATTAAAAAAAATTTTTTTAAAGGAATCTCTCCAACGTGGGGCTCAAACTCACGACCCCAAGATCAGAAAAGTTGCATACTCTCGGGGCACCTGAGTGGCTTAGTCGGTTAAGCATCTGACTTTTGCTTAGGTCATGATCTTGTGGTTTGTGAACTCAAGCCCTGCATCCTATGTGCTTGAGCCCTGCTTCGGATGAGCCCCACTTCTCTCTCTCTCTCTCTCTCTCTCTCTCTCTCTCTCTCTGTCTCTGCCCCTTGCTCACTTTTGCCCTCTCTCTCAAAAAAAAAAGGGAGGGGGGCACCTGGGTGGCTCAGTCGATTAAGGGGCCGACTTCAGCTCAGCTCATGATCTTCGCGGTCCGTGAGTTTGAGCCCCGCGTCGGGCTCTGTGCTGACAGCTCAGAGCCTGGAGCCTGTTTCAGATTCTGTGTCTCCCTCTCTCTGACCCTTCCCTGTTCATGCTCTGTCTCTCCCTGTCTCAAAAATAAATAAAAAACGTTAAAAAAATGTAAAAAAAAAAAAAAAAAAGGAAAATGTTGCAGGCTCTACTGACTGAGCCAGCCAGGAGCCCCAAGAATTCATTTTCTAATCAAGTTTACTTCAGAAATTATTTAATCAGCTAAATCCATTCTAGTATTATGTCTTTCAATACTACCCTCCCTAACCAACTGAAGTCAGTAAAGAAACTGGAAGAAAAAAACAGTTTCTCCATTTATGTTTCTTAGATAATGTCTAACATAGACTCGCTCCCCGATGTTTAAATGGATCACATGTATTGTGCAATGGTTTTTTAAATGATTCAGTAAAGGAAGAAAGTGAATTCTGCCTACTCTGCCCACATGATTGAAATGCAATCCTGAAGACACAAAAGAACACACTCAAGAGGGTACTATTAAAATATAAATCCATTGTGATAGGCTGCAAAGAATGCTCTTATAAATCTTGATAAACCCTAAAATAAGATAATGGAAAAATAAGTCATAATAAGTACATAATCAAATATTCCACATCAAATGATGATTGTATCTTCCCTTAATAAACTCACTGAAGTCTTAGCCCACTCGATTCTGTCAACTTGGTGCATAAATGCAAAAGTCAAAAAATTTTTTTCTACCAGGTAGGCATCAAACAAATATATTTTATCACATTCTTCTTTTTGTCTTCACTTTTTAAAGAAAATGATTTCATGCAAGTTTAGGCAGCAAATGACACAGATAATAGTGAAGGTTATTTGGGTGATAATATTAGAAATTGGGAAATGCTGCCTTTGCAAATGAGAAACAAAAAAGGTCAGAATTGAATGAAGAAGTTTCTCCCAGGGAACGCTCATTGTCCTCTATGACCAAAGACATTGTGTCTGTAAATTCACCTAAGTGAAATTACATCCATGGCACCAAAAACCACCCCTGGAGCCAAATGGAGAGAGGAGGGAACAAGCAAAGACTTACAATGCACTTCTCTGAGAAGGTACCGGGAAAACAAAGCTTTGCCCCAGTCTGCCTTGACCCATCAGTCTTCGGGAGGGCTACACCAATTCCATTCCCAGAGAATCATTACACTGGTTCTCTGAGAGAGGGAGGCAAAAGTCAAGGCACCTTCCTTCCCCCCAAAGCAGGGAGCTCCAAAGAGAGAAAAGTGGGAAGCCCTAGAGATAGAGACACGGCACAGCGTGGGGCAGTGGTTAAGGACACTCTGCAATCTGAATCCCAACTTTCCCATTTGCCATTGTGACTGAGGGAAAGTTTTCTTAAACCTCTGCCCTCATTTTCTTCTGTAAAACATAGGTGATTATAATATTTGCTCACTTGGATTAAAGTAGATTTGCCATGATGAGATGCTTCACATATAATCAATAAATGTTAGTCATGATGATGAAAGTGATGTTGCTGATGATATGGTGGTCTACATTATCATTTTTGCCCCTCCCCCAATGGTGAGCTATTCATGGTGGAGCTGTTATAGTGCCTGGAAACCCATCAGGTCTGAACAGTCCAGAGAGGAAAGGAGTCTCTGACTGAATTTCCAATTTTTTCCCCCCTGGAACACTGCTTTGGATTGGTATTTATTACTTATTTTAAAATTCTTAATCTATGTTGATCCACCTGAATTGAGAAGGGATCTAGGGAGAATCTGAGTTAGGCTTCACAGAAATTTTAAAAGACAAATTAATGGGAGAATCAAAGTACAAGAAAATGAACAATAATGAGTTTTAAGAACTTAAGGTTTGTGTCACTTTTTTGATATTGTTGTTTTTGAATGATTGTTTGTTTTGACAGAGAGAGAGAGAGAAGCAGCATGAGTGGGGGAGGGGCAGAGAGAGAGAGGAGAGAGAGAATCTCAAACAGGCTCCTTGCTAATAGCTGTTGCAGGGCTCGATCCTGCATGAGATCCAACCATGAGATCATGACCTGAGCTGAAATCAAGAGTCCTGAGTCAGGCTCGCTGTTGAGCATGGAGCCTGCTTAAGATTCTCACTCTCTCCCTCTGCTCTCCTACCCCTCTCACAGTCTCTGTCTATATAAAATAAGTAAAAATTTTCCTTTTAAGGCGATGTGAGCTTTAGAAATTACTAGAGTATTATAAACTCATATTTTAATAGTTTGGGGTTTTTTTAATGTTTGTTTACTTTGAGAGAGAGAGAGAGAGAGAGAGGAGAGAGAGAAAGCACATGCAGGGGAAGGGCAGAGAAAGAAGGAGAGAATCCTAAGCAGTCTCCATGCTGTCAGCACAGAGACCAACATGGGGCTCAAACTCATGAACCATGAGATCATGACCTAAGCTGAAACCAAGAATCAATTGCTTAACCAACTGAGTCACTTAGGCACCCCTAAGCTCATTATTTCATCTATGATACTCCTGGAAAGAATGTGATGCATGAAAAAAAAAAAAATACTTGAATTTTGATTACAGGCATTTTTCCCAATGTAAAAAAAAAAAAAAAAAAAAAAGACTTTGCTTCTAAAAATCCACCAACACTATCTCAAAGTATCCTAAAGGCAGGATGCCTGGGTGGCCCAGTAGGTTAAGCGTCTGACTCTTGATTTCAGCTCAGGTCATGATCTCACAGTTTGTGGGATTGAGCCCCAAGATGGGCTCCTCACTGATAGCCTGGAGCCTGCCTGGAACTCTCTGCCCCTTCCCCGCACATGCGTGCTCTCTCTCTCTCAAAAATAAATAAACTTAAAAAAGAAAAGTATCCTAAAGGCAAGGAATATTTCTTTTTTCCCATATGAAACCACAACATACCTAATACACACTCTACTCACTCACTGAAAGTTTTTATCTGACCTTTCCAGAAACATGTGGATGTGACTTCTGGTCAAATCATAGAATTGTCATTTGGTGGAGGTATTTCTTTTAAACCCATCCCGCCCCCACCCCCGAAAAAAAAAAATAGCAAGGCTTCAAACTGAGTTAATTTGCAAAATTTAAAAATCTGCCTTAATTACATTTGGTGCTTGTTGTTATTCCCTAAAATGTTTAGTGAACCCCTTGTGTTGAGCCTAGCCATTGCAAAAAACACTCCAGTGGATTTTTGTTTCACACTTCTTCCCTTCAAAGAGCACAATCAGGTGCCACCTACTCTCACTTGATACACTCACTGACCATGGTATAGAAAAAAAAATGTTGTAATAGAAGTAAAGGAAATGTCCAGCACATTGTAGGAAGTAATAAAAACATGGCAGAGGCTGCTTATGAACACTAAGCTAAGTACAGGTCTCCAAGAAAGGACCTACCACAACTGTCCATTTTGCTGGCTGGAATGGTTGGCTCAGTCAGGCTTCCCAGCCACTTCCCCAGTGCTCAGGATCTCTTCTGGGAAAAATACTGCAACAGTGTAGTCCTGTCTTCTGCTGGGTCCTATCTTGATGTACTTCCAAGAAGAGAATCATAGAAAGAAATATAGAGCTAGACATTATTTTGGAGATTTTACAGATGAGAAAAAATGAAGTCCAGAAAACAGAAGTAATTTATTCCAGTCCAAACACCCAAGAGATAGTAGGACTGGAGCCCTATCTACTGGCCTCCATGGCTTCTAAGCCTAACAGCTGCTTTGGCAGAACTCAAAATTCAGGATTTCACAGAAAGCTTTAGCTTTATATGTCACATTGTTATTTACTTACTTATTTTTAAATTTACATCCGAGTTAGCACATAGTGCAACAATGATTTCAGGAGTAGATTCCTTGATTCCCCTTACCCATTTAGCCCATCCCCCCTCCCACAAGCCCTCCAGTAACCCTCAGTTTGTTCTCCATATTTATGAGTCTCTTCTGTTTTGTCCCCCTCCCTGTTTTTATATTATTTTTGCTTCTCTTCCCTTGTGTTCATCTGTGTTTTAAAGTCCTCATATGAGTGAAGTCATATATTTGTTTTTCTCTGATTTTCTAATTTCACTTAGCATAATACCCTCTAGTTCCATCCACATAGTTGCAAATGGCCAGATTTCATTGTTTTTGATTGCTGAGTAATACCCCATTGTATGTATATACCACATCTTTATCCATTCATCCGTCGATGGACATTTGGGCTCTTTCCATACTTTGGCTATAGTTGATAGTACTGCTATAAACATTGGGGTACGTGTGCCCCTTCGAAACAGCATACCTGTATCCCTTGGATAAATACCTAGTAGTGCAATTGCTGGGTTGTAGGGTAGTTCTATTTTTAATTTTTTTTTTTAATGTTTATTCATTTGTGAGAGACAGAGAGAGACAGAGTGAGTGGGCAGGGGCAGAGAAAGAGGGAGACACAGAATCTGAAGCAGGCTCCAGGCTCTGAGCTGTCAGCACAGAGCCCGACACGGGGCTCAAACCCATGAATCATGAGATCATGACCTGAGCTGAAGTTGGACACTAACTGACTGAGCCACCCAGGTGCCCCTCTATTTTTAATTTTTTGAGGAACCTCCATACTGTTTTCCAACGTGGCTGCACCAGTTTGCATTCCTACCAACAATGCAAAAGAGATCCTCTTTCTCCACATCCTCACCAACATCTGTTGTTGCCTGAGTTAATGTTAGCCATTCTCACAGGTGCGAGGTGGTATCTCAGTGTGGTTTTGATTTGTATTTCCCTGATGATGGGTGATGTTGAGCATTTTTTCATGTGTCGGTTGGCCATCTGGATATCTTCTTTGGAAAAGTGTCTATTCATGTCTTCTGCCCATTTCTTCACTGGATTATTTGTTTTTTGGGTGTTGAGTTTGATAAGTTCTTTGTAGATTTTGGATACTAACCCTTTATCTGATACGTCGTTTGCAAATATCTTCTCTCATTCTGTCGGTTGCCTTTTAGTTTTGCTGATTGTTTCCTCTGCTGTGCAGAAGCTTTTTACTTTGATGAGGTCCCAGTAGTTCATTTTTGCTTTTGTTTCCCTTGCCTCCAGAGATGGGTTGAGTAAGAAGTTGCTATGGCCAAGTTCAAAGAGCTTTTTGCCTGCTTTCTTCTCAAGGATTTTGATGGCTTCCTGTCTTACATTTAAGTCTTTCATCCATTTTGAGTTTATTTTTGTGTATGGTATAAAAAAGGTGGTCCAGGTTCATTCTTCTGCATGTCATTGTCCAGTTTTCCCAGCACCATGTGCTGAAGAGACTGTCTTTATTCCACTGGATATTCTTTCCTGCTTTGTCAAAGATTAGTTGGCCATATGTTTGTGGGTCCATTTCTGGGTTCTCTATTCTGCTCCATTGATCTGAGTGTCTGTTCTTGTGCCAGTACCCTACTGTCTTGATGATTACAGCTTTGTAATACCGCTTGAAATCCGTACACTGTTATTAAGAGAACACTAACTGTATGTAGAGAAGGTAAATATCCAGTTATCCAATCATTAAAATAAGATTTGCATAACATGTTGTGGATTTGTTACATATAACAGAAAGTAACCAAATTTACTAAAATTTGAAAATATTTCTGTATTAATTTAAAGAAATTTAACTACTATGAAAATGGCTTCATCATCTTGAATAAAAAAAAACTTATATAAGTGTGTTATTATTAATTCTACCAGCATTTTTGAGATTTCACTATTACCACGCACGGCCCTAAGTGTGAAGATGCAGGGGAAAAAAAAAAGAGCCCTCTTCCAACTTGCCAGCAAATTGAGGAAGCTGATAGAAAACAAACCAGTGGGATCCGGTGATTACAGCTGTGGCTGCATGGGGTATGATGCCTGTGGCAGGACAAATGAGGGGGACTTAACTGTCACGTAAGGAAGAGAAGGTTCCTCCAGACAGATGCCCCAGAGCTGCATCTTGAAAGAAGGGGACTAAAAGGAAAAGGGCATTAAAAGAAGAGAGAAGAGCATGTACCAGCCAGTAGGTCCAGTAGGTGTGACAGCACATGGAAGATCTGGGGACTGTGTGCTTCTAAATGGCTACATCCCACAGGAGGGGGAGGGCAGATCCTGAAGAGGGTTGTACATCATACTGAAAAGTTTTTATTTTAACCAGAAAATAGTGGGAAGGTGTTGACAAGTTATATGCTGTAAAATAATGCGAATCAAATTCTACTATAAAGTCACTGGTTTTGTTTTGTTTTGTTTTTCTTCTTCTCAACATCTGAAACTTTGATAGAACATCTGGGAGTTGAATGTGACAAAATCACCAGCATCCAGCTGTAGAGCGGACAGAAATCTCAGTTTCCTCATCTGTAAAATAAGAGATCATTTTAGGGTTGTTGTAAGAAGCACATGGTTAAAGCCCGCTAAGTATTTATTACAGTGGCTGGCATATTGTAAACACTCGATAAGGGTAAATTTGCACTGTGATCATCATTATTATAAAAATCTGAATTGGAGGGGCATCTAGCTTGCTCAGTCAGTGGAGAGTCTAATTCTTGATTTCAGGGTCGTGAGTTTTTGTCCCATGCTGGGTGTGGAGATGACTTAAAAAAACAAAAACGAAAACAAAAACTTAAAAAAAACCTGAATCAGAGAAAATGGATTCGAATGCTAATGGTTAATTTTAACATCTAGAGTTAAGAATAATTTTCCAAATCTGCTGATTCTGAATTGCTTAGAGTAATTGGGTCCCTTCAGAGAGAACTACTTTGTTAGAGGCAGCGCTAGGAAAAGGCATTGGTTAGCAAAATGCATTGATTATGTACTTGGGGGAGGAACTTTTCTGCTGATTTTATTGTCCAAGAGAATGTAAGAAAAGAAAACTTGAGTTTCAGCAGTTGAGAGCAGCATCTGAGGAGAGCCAAGTGCTTGATTTGGGAGTTAAAAGTGGAAGAGGAAAATATCAAGGTCCATAGATAGCAACTTGGGATAAAAATTAACTTTTTCTTTTTTTTTTTTTTTGCTTGGCAGGCCCACAGAAAAAAGAGAGTATATTATGCTTTTAATTTGCTATTATATTGTATCTAATTGTTTATAATCTATTCTCATACTGTAATTACTGAAGATTATTTTTTGCCACATTTTTGTTATTGGAATATTTTCTGTAATTGTTCCAAATTGAAAATTTGATATATGGTTTAACAATTTCACTTTGGTTGTATTAAAAATTAGGTAGATCAGAATTAGATTTACCATGTGCATAATACCATCTCTCTATTTAAAAAAAGGACTACCTCTCAACATTTTGTAGACTAATAGTTTTATTTTCTGTGTTCTGTTTTGTTAGTGCTCCTATATTCCTCCCTGTAAGAGAGAAAATCAGAAGAACTTGGAAAGTGTCATGAATTGGCAACAGTACTGGAAAGATGAGATTGGTTCCCAGCCATTTACTTGCTATTTTAATCAATTTCAAAGGTAAGCCAGTATTTACATGTGCATATTAAAATGGTTTGTAGCCTTTGTAGTTTATTACAAAATAAATCGTGGATTGTGCTCACTTGACAAAATATCTGGCCTGGAGATAGTCTCAACTCTTTCTAGCATGGAGTTAGGGAAGCCCCTCACTCTACAGGTGGGGAGGTAAGTGAAGAATCTGCAGGACAAAGAGAGAGAACTTGTGTCATGGCGCTACCCTCTGGATACCCTCAGAATGTGCTTTCAGATTGGAACACTAGATACTAGTGGTATTTCCCGAGAATTACAGATTAATGCACATCAACTGAACCACATGTGGATTTGTGAGCATTTGGGGGCGCATCAAATCTTACCTTTCCTTTTCCTTTCTATTCTGATGAAGTATCACGAAAATGAGTTCACACCATGAAAACTTACTTGACTTAGAGACAACTCACATTATGCCATATGACCACAGATCGCTGGACTAGAACACTATGGTACCCACCCCGATTAATCATACTAATTTATTCATTAAACATTGAATGTTCACAACTCCTTGCAGTGCTCTCCTCTTAGATGTTCCGCAGTTACATTAAGCTTTCTTTTCCTCCCAGAGCCCCTCTTAGTGAAGGGCACTCCCATCGACTTGTTTACTTAGTCCTGAGAACGGTGAGTAATTCCTAATTTGCATTTCTCTTTTACACACTATAACTTTTATTTGCCGTCATGCACAGTGACTCTTGTCTGCCTTCCCTCTGCCACTGTTTTACTTTAGGTCCACATGATTTCTCAGCTCCAACAACACAAAAGTCTTTTAACCAGTCCTTCCACCTCCCACCTGCCCCCACTCCAAGACCATTCCTCATGCTGCTGCCAAGGCAATTTTTCTAAAACGTGAATTTAATCCGGTTACTCCTCATGGTTTTCAAAGTAAAGTCCGAACATCTTGGCATGGCACATGCATCAGGTACCTATGGTTGCATAACAAACCACCCAAAATCTAGTGGCTCCCTACCACAATGACTCATTATTACTTACAATTCTGTGGGCTGGCTGGGAGGTTCACGTGCAGTCAGATGATGGCTGGAACAGCTGCGTGGGCCAAGATGGCCTCGCAGGCCCAGCACTTGGTACCGGTGTGGCTGAAGTGCCTCACTTCTCTTCCACTGGCTTCTCATCCTTCAGTAGGTTAGGTCGCCTTCCTTACAGTATGGTAGCTTCAGGGCAGCATTTCAAGAGAGCCAGGCCCCGGCTCTGGAACTTACAGGGCATCACTTCTGACACATTCTATTGGTCAAAGCAAGTATGAGGCCAGCCAGATTCATGAGGTGTGAAAATCAACTCTGCTTCTTGAAAGAAGCTGCAAAGATTTTGTGGCCATATTTAATCCACCACAGCATAGGCTCCTCAAGTTCTTGCCCCAGAGTACCATCTTTCCAGCCTCATCTTTCTGCCACTCTGAACTATGTGCAGTTCCCAGAATATCTTATGTGTTTATATCCATGTCTCTTTGTTTGTTTCTCCTGCTTCCCGACTGCCTTGATGAAGACCCCTTTTCTGAGCTGTTTTCCGTGATCTCCAGGTTTGGTTTGGTTGTATATACTTAGGATGCCATCTACTGCATGCAGACAGAAAACGGACTCAAAGTATCATAAACAATTGGGAAATTTATTATTGCATACATTAAGAAATGCACAGGTAGATCAACATTAGGGTTGTTTGATGCAGTAACCTAACAGTGGCCTCAAGAACCCAGGTCCTTTCTGGATCTCAGATCCACTTATGTTTACGATATGCAAGCATAGCAGTGTCCAAAGGCCAAAAGAAGACTATCTCTTTTGGTATGTTTTTCTTGGAATTAGGAAAGCTTTTCTCAATTTCCCATAGCCGACCTCCCCTTAGGTATCCTTGTTTAGAATGAGTTCTCTTGCCTACTCATAAACCAGTCACAAGAAAGAACAATCAGAATGTACCATTGAGTTGGGGACCGGGCAATATCTCCCAAGCTGGATGGAGAAAGGGTGCATGCCTGAGCAGACAGGAATGAAGAAGAAGGGACGATGTGTTGTGGAGCAGCCAAAAGTGCCAGTTACAAGGTGTGTTTTCCATGTTCTGTTTACACAGCTCTATCCTGGGGTTTGCAACCCTCATTTCACACAACTATGTCAGAGGAGCTTAGAAAAAAAAAAAGGCACCACAAACCAATGAAATTAGAATATCTGGTGGTTGAACCTAGGCATTAGCATTTTAAAAAAATTGACTCTAGGGATTCTAATATACCACTAGATTGAGAGCCACTGCATTATCCTTTCACTTATCACTCTCTACTGGAATCGTCTATATACCCGTCTTCCCCATGAGACTGTATACTGGTTAATGGTGTAGCACATCCGCTTTGGCTTTATATCCCCGGGACTTAGCGCAATGCCTGGCTCTCAGTTAATAAAAGTTTGGTGAATTAATGAATGAATGAATGCAATGTGCCAGATTAATAAGGAGGAATTTTGGGGGGAGAAACTGGTTCTTATGCAAATAGAAATTTGATTTCATCAGCTAGAAATGAAAGCGGGGACGACCTTGAAGATGGGATGGCTACACCAAAGAAACCAAGGCTTGACAATATAGATACATAAGGCGTGTAGGTTATATAATAAGTAGTGGTGAGCAGTTCTAACAAATGGGGTTTAAGTCCCGTGTCAGGCTCTGCACTGAGAGTGCTTGGGATCCTCTCTCTTCCTCCCCTGCTCACCCTCCCTCAAAAGAAATAAAAACTCAAAAAAATAAGGAGTGGTGAATTTGTAAGGTGGACAGGTAGCTTGAAGTTAGATTTCTAAAGGGTCATAAATGCCATACTAAGGAGGTCGTCTGTTATATGGGCAATGACAATTTGTGACTTTTTTTTTCTTTTTTTAATCAGAGATTGACTTGAGTGGATATCTGATTTAGAAAGTAACCTGATTTAGAAAGTAATATGATTTAGAAAGTTGAAAGAAAGAAAGAAAGAAAGAAAGAAAGAAAGAAAGAAAGAAAAGAAAAGAAAGAAAGAGAAAGAAACCGGTTTGAGTGTTGAATGTGTATCGGAGGAGAATGATAGAGAGTTAAAGGCAGAGTGCTCTAGCTCAGAGACAGGCAGGGGGTTGGGGAAGTAAAGAGAATAGTGAATGAAAAAAAATAACCTTTATGAGTGGCTACTGCATGCCAGCCATTGTGAATAGCATTGCGTTTACCTCACCAAATTTCTTATAATAGTTCTAAGTACTAGCTCCATTTAACATATGAGGGAACTAAGACTTTAAGAAGTTAAATAACTTGTCCGATGTACACAGCTATTAAGTGAAAAAAAACCCAAAAAACTGGAATCCAGTTCGTCTGATTTCCAAAGCTCCTCCTATTATCTTTCTGCTGGTCCTCATGAAGATTCTGGAGGGCCCAGATAAGGGCAGCGGACGTGGAAACAGCTCACAGAAGGGTACATCAGGAAGATGTGTGATAGTTACAAGCAATAGAACTTAATGTAAGTGCTGAGGAACAGGAAGGTGTCACATTTGCCTGGGTGTGAGAAAGGACAGTCCAGCTTTGTGCTGAATTTGAGGGACTCATATATCCAGAAGGTGCTTGAAAGAGTTAGAAATGCAGACTTTTAGTTCAGGAGTAGGAGGTCAGAGCCAGTGTTAGGTTTGGGAGTCACTGGCACAAAAGCTATTAGTGGAAGCCAAGAGAGAGAATGCACATAATAGGGACACATAGAGAAGAGGAAGGTTGACAGTCTTGAGATCATCTACACTGAAGCTGTAGGGAGAAGGAAGGTGGAGGCAATGGCCAGATGGTGAGAGGAGAGTCAAAAGAGCACAGTGTCTTGGAAGAGGTAATCAAAAAGGACTACTGAGTGGGGCACCTGGGTGGCTCGGTCGGTTAGGCAGTTGACTTTGGCCCAGGTCATGATCTCACAGTTCGTGAGTTTGAGCCTCATGTTGGGCTCTGTGCTGACAGCTTGGAGCCTGCTTCAGATTCTTGTCTCCCTTTCTCTCTCTGCCCCTCCCCCACTTTGATGCGCAGTCTCTCTCTCTCTCTCTCTCTCTCTCTCTCTCTCTTCCTCTCTCCCTCTCTCAAAAATAAACATTTCCAAAAAAAAAAAAAGGACTACTGAGAACTCACTGTTTTTGGCAATCACAAGTCTGTTGGGGGGGCACCTGGCTGGCTCAGTCAGTTAAGCGTTGAGTTTGGCTCAGGTCATGATCTCGCGGTTCGTGGGTTCGAGCCCCGCATCGGGCTCTGTGCTGACAGCTCAGAGCCTGGAGCCTGTCTCAGATTCTGTGTCTCCCTCTCTCTATCTGCCCCTCCCCTGCTCACACTCTGTCTCAAAAATAAATAAACATTAAAAAAAAAATTTTTTTATGTCTGTTGGCAATCTTTGTGAAAATAGTTTAGGTGCCGTTTCAGAGCACCAGGTTAGACATCATTTTATATTGGCCTGAGGGAAGAATGTGAAGGCATTAATAAGTGCACAGTCCTCTTTCCAGAAGTTTGCCATGTCTGTACAAAGAGTTTGGGGAGGAAGTGATTCAAGGGAAGCAGGAATGGATTCAGAGAAATGAGACTGCTGTAGACTAAAACTGAGAAAGAGACGCTGTCCTGTTGAACATAGTAATGAGGCAAAAAAGTAGAACACACCCTGAAGAAAATGAGACAGGATGAAATAGAAAAGATTAAGGGAGTAGTGGTATTTTTTTCTGCGAGGTTGAGGCCCTGTAACAGAGAATAGGCACCAGCAGTCAAGATGGTTTGATTCTGAACCCACTACTGAATGAATCAAGTGATCCTTTAAGCTTCCTGCCCTGGGTGAGGAAGTAGTCTCAGAGGTCAGGAGCTTGTGCCTGAAGTTGGAGGTGGGCAGGGGTGGCCCCTCCCATGGCTGTCTTGAGCAGCTGGTGGTTGTCTTAACAAACTTCCCTTCTCAGGCATTTCTAAATTTTTTTTTTAAAGTTTATTTATTTTGAGAGACAGAGAGAGAGCAGGGGAGGGGTAGAGAGAGAGGGAGAGAGAGAGAATCCCAAGCAGGCTCTGCACTATCAGCATGGAGCCCGATGTGGCTTGAACCCATGAAGCAGGGAGATCACGACCCAAGCCGAAACCAAGAGTTGGGTCCTTAACCGACTGAGCCACCCAGGTGCCCCTCCTCTCAGGCATCTCTAAAGGCTGCCTCCCCCAAACACAGTTGCCTCCTGTGGGCATGAATTCTGAATATCTTCAAGTCCCCACCAGGAAGGACTATCTTCCAGAATGTTGAGAACTACCCGAGGGACCCAGCCTTACATCCTATGCTAACTGTTAACTTGAGCAACAGGAAATGTGAGCCCTTCATACCTCCTCTGGAACGGTACCCATTCCCTATCCTCGCCTCCCTGTCCCATTCCCAAGCTGTCAGGGTGTAGATAGAAGTGGGGGCAGTCTATCACAACCCAGAAGCACTCGAGACATGATTTTAAACGACTCTGGGAAATCAGAAGTTGGGAGTTTGGCTCTTGCACCACGACATATGCAAGAGGAAACGAGCGATGGTTGGAGGTGTGAAAATGGCAGCTCCCCGGTGCCGTCTACTCTCAGTACACTTTTTACTACTGCTCAACATGAAATAAAAATAGATTTACTGTAGAGACTCCCAGATGCTGTCGATAAGATGAACTTTATATTTAAAGTAACCTTTAGATTTCGCTCAAATGCAGGAAATTAGGGAGAATAGTTATCAAGAAGTTTCCATTTTCAAGAAAAGGATGGTACAGTATTTTAAAAATCGAAGACAAAGATGATTGGAGTCTCAGCTTTCACTGTTTGTCTTAATTAGGAGAGTTCCACTCGGGAGTAGAATCTGCAGTGGCCAGAGCAGCCACCAGGAACCCTGCCTGTAATGGGAGGCCAGGCCCAGGCTCACCTCTCTTCTTCCCCCCAGGAAGGAGGCCATAGAGGCACTTGGGGGATGGCACTGGCTGCTTCCATTCATGGTCTTCCCATATAATCTTTCAGCCCATTGCTTCCCTCCGTCTTGGGGCTCATGATCTCATTCCAATGTGTGGATTTTCTTTTTACACCATTTTTACATAGATAAGGTCACATTTACCCTGCTTATACCTTTTTTTTGGACTCTCAGTCTTTCCCTGGTTTATCCTTTCTCAGGGGAACCCAACTCACACCCTCTTACTGCGTATGCTTTGAAATCCTCATTCCATTGACTGGAAACTTCTCTGCAGTTCCAGTCTTGCCATAGAATTCTCTTACTTCATCTTTGCTTGATTGGCTTCACGTTGAAGAGAGCCTCTCCTTGGAAAACTGTTACTCTTTCCTCAATTTCCTCTGGGTCAAAGGGCCAGGAGGAGTGATCGATCTTTATTTTTTGAACTTTTCCTTTTAGGGGGAGCAGAATGGTTTCTTTTTCTTGCCAGTTTACTTTTTGATATTTTATTTTACCCTCCTAAGCGGATAGTATTTACAGAGTGCACAGAGGAGGCACACACACACACACACACACACACACACACACGCACACACATCAAACCCGTCCAGCCACACCACCTCAAAGTCTTGAATTCATTCTCTTGGTTCAGGCCCTCACTCTTTCTCATCCGGATTGCTGAAGTGATCCTCAACTATCCTTTCAGCTCTTGGCCTTTCTCACATCCTCACCCACACTTCACAAAGTTTTGTTTTGCTTTATTTAAACCTCTGTTGGCTCTTGTCATAATTCTCGATTATATTTGTCTGCCTTCTTATTGTCATAGGATAAAGATTGTGCCCTCCCCATTACAGCTTCAACTTCTGCTATTTAATTATATGCCAGTTGTGGGGAAACAAAAACAGAACAGCAAGGGGAAGAAAAGCCAGCCACGAGCCATACCTTCATGGAGCTTAGAGTCTGTGGCCACAGCATCAGACAGGTAATGACAAAGTAGGGTAGATGCTCCAAAGGAAAAGTGAAGGTGCTACTGTGAGATATTGTCACAAGGTGGGGAGTTTCCGAGGCCTGTATGAGTAAACCATAGCTAGGTGGAGACCAGCGGATGTTCAAGAGTTAGCTAGGTAAAAGTGGGGGGAACACTATTTCAGAATGAGACACCACCATTTGTAAAGGTTCTGAGGCAAGAAAGAGGTTGGTGAGTTTTAGGAACTGAAAGCCATCATGGCAGGGAGGCTGTGAGTGAGAGGGAGCGTGGTGAGTGTTGACACTGGAGAGAGAGTAGACAGAGTTTAGGTTTCTCTTAAATGCAGTGAGTAGCCAGTGATGGGTTTGGAGGGAAGTGGTGATGTGATCTGATTTAAATGTTTCCACTTCTATTCAGCTGCTCCATTTACCTCAGAGAATTGTTTCCCATGCACGCTAATGCCTCTGCCCCAGTCCCTTCCCTCTTCCCTCACCTGGGGACACCTTCATCATTTTTTCCATTTCTAGGATTCAGCAGAGCGCAGCTATGTGGAAGGAACCCTGGACTTAGCCACTTCCTAGTGTGTGTGGTCTTGACTATGTTACTTTAACCTATCTGTGCCTCACTTCCCTTTGTAGAAGGAGGAAATAATAAAGTTACTGTGAGGTTATTAATGAAAGGCCATGGGCCTTTCCTGTAAGAGCATTTGCTATTATTATTTTCACTGCTATAAATAAGATTTTCCTCAAATGTCACTGTGTAACCTTCTCTTACCTTTTCGAGTCTAATTAATTACTTCCTCTTCTGTGCTTCCACACCACTATGGTGGCTTTTATCGCACTGTTATGGACTTAGTTGAATATGTGCCTTTCTCCCTCTATAGATTACTAATCCCTTAAGGACAGCCATGATGTGGCATCAGGCATCTGGGTTTACATTTCTCCTCTACCAGTTATTAACTTTGTGACCTTGGGTAAATTGTACAACTTTTTGATCTTGGTTTCCTTATCTATAAAGTGGGGACAACATTATCCATCTGAAGGATTTTGGGGGGTCAAGGTCATGTCTGCACAACAGTGAGTACTTAGTAAATGTATGTGTTTCTTTTTCCTTGCCCTGCAAATTTCTAACTACCAGGGTAGAAGCAACTATTCAGTGAGTTGTCTGGTTATTCACTGCATTCAGCTGTGAGGCATGGAATGAATAAACAATAAGGATTTTATTAATGAGTAAAGCAATATAGAACACACACACAAAACAACTCACAAGAAGAGATTTTATTGTTAAATAAAATAAATATCTCGTACTTCTGATACTGGACAGATAGATCCTAATTTTTAAGAGATCATTGAAAATATGTTCATCCTATAGTATATATGTTTAAATTAAGTTTACCCTTAGCATTTTAGAGGAAGATGGACATTATGGCCTGACCTGAAATTGAGGAGAGTGCTCTTTAGAACACAGTTTGAAAGCCATTAATATAGAAGATTAAAAGCAACCAATTAGACTAGGACTGCTTACTTACTTAGGGCTTAGTGTTCTTATCTATAAAATTTGATAGACTGATAGATTAAATGATCTCTAAGATTCCCTTAAGCTCTTGAATTTTATTGTTTTGTGATTCTCTGATTTTGAGGGCTTGTACAATTACAACAGTTTAAGATGCTAGATAAAATCCAAATGGTGAAAGAGAAAGAAAATTAGCAAAGGACTAAGTGGTTAACTGTCTGGAGCCATTTAATGGGGGAGGAGACCGTCTTCCTACCTCCACAATAATTGAGTTTCATAATTATGACACTGAGTCATTGAAAAAGGTTAAATTTGGTTCAGTGTACTCTCCTTAAAAGGTAAGGAAATGTGTAATGCATTTTTGGAAATATTTTTACCAATAATATTTTAGCACTGTTGTTAGTTTTTATTCAACTTAAAAGGTTAAACTTCAGTTATTTGGAAAACTCACTTATGTGGGTATTTACTTTCTCTCCCCTAGACATAAACAATATCATTTTAGAGGCAACAAAGATCTTCTTGCTACAAAATAGCTCATCATTCTTATATCATGATTTTACCCTTTTCAGTGTCCTAGATTTCATCCATCAAATTACCACCACTTCAGTCATTTACTCTTTCATGTATTCAACAGGCATTTATTAATCACCTGCTATGTACCAGGCAGAGGTGGTCAAAGATAAGATAATAATACTTTATAGGAACTCACTGACTAGTAGGAAAGACATTTATGTAAATAAGTCATTGGAATACAGTGTAGTAAGTTCTATAATAATGGGGAGATATCTATCTCTATATCTCTATCTCTATCTCTGTCTATATCATCTATCTTATGAAAAGTTTGGGTTGAATTTTAAAGAATGAGTAAAACTTTTTGAGATGAATGAAGGCCAGGGAAAGCAATTTCAGGGAAAATGATAGCATGTTCAAAAGCATTAAGATTTACAGTATCACGGGCAACTGGAAGAATATGTAAGGAGCTTCATATGCTTGGAAAGTACATTTAGGGGGAAAGTATAGATGAACCTGAAGAGGTTGAATCATATATGCTAAGGGTTTGAGACTTGATGTGTGGTGGAAGAGTGACAATCACATTTGTGTTTTAGAAAGACCCATTTGGTGGCTGTGTGGAAGATGGTTTTGTACCAGCCTGGACAAGGGGTGAAAAGAGCTTGGGCAAAGGTGAAATTAATGGAGGAAAGAAGGGAGGGAATGGACACGAGACTTTAAGGAAGTGGAATCCACCAACTTATAGATGCGCATGATGCATGGTAGGGCTGCAGGTTAAGAGGAGGGAATTGGATGACTCTGGCTTTCTGTCCTGGGTGACTGTTGGAGGCAACATCAACTGGGGGTTTCTGGGAAAGCTTCTTCTTTCCTGATATAAGTACTACTGCCTCCTTTTTCCACTCCCTTTGTTCTGGCAGAAAAGTGGAGAGACGTGGCTTGATGCCAGGAGTGCAGAAACCATTGGGCAGCTTTGAGGTGATAAGCATGAGGAAGGACGTCCATGTGTTGAGGAGAGTAGAGCAAAAAGATAGAAAGAGTCAGCCTTCCAGCACCATCATTGAGCAGCTGCCCCTTCCCTGGCCTGCTGACCTCTGGATTTCTTGTTGCGTGAGACAGACACCACTTACATGCATGTATACATGCCTCTACGTATATTTATAACCAATATGGTAAAAAACAATTGGTCAATTGTAAGTGAGTCTTGCAATGTCTTTGCATTTGTTTTTGACTTCTGAGGCCCTAAAACCAGATTTCTTTTAATATATTTATATGACGAATTTGTTTCATTGGCTTCTAAGTTTTCCTTTGGTTTTTTATAGGACAAATTACTAAAAGAAAAAGCCTCGTCTTTACTGGCAGATCTCTTGGGATACAGATGGGGGGAAAATGTGTATATAAAGATAGGAACTGATAATTTGAGCAAATTCCATAGGGAAATTTTATTGAGTTGTGGATGAATTACTAAATACTAGACTTGATATTTGGTAAAAATGCAATTTTTAATAGAGCTTTTTACTTTGGGTTACTATTTACTCTGAAAAGTATTTCTTATAATGTACCATTAAAGAAGAGACTGGTTCTGTAGTAAAATTTTAGAAGAACATATTGGCTTTCTCTTTAGACATTGAATCCAGTGATATAGCTTGAGTCTTAAAGAACAAAACAGTGAATCTGGAATCTTACCCAAATTGAATCTTTTCCATATACATTTGTGTCTAGTTACATATTAAGGGAGATTACATCAGAATTGAAAACTCTCTCTAGTCTCAAAATTTGTACTTTTTTAAAAAAAAGCAGTGATTGCTGTGGCTTCTCCAAGTATGCCACGGGATACGCATAGAATTCATCGCAGAATTTTTTCAAAGTCTGACATCCCAAAGGCTGTCCATGACTTATAAACCTGAGGGTCTGTTTTATGATGGTCATTCAAAGTGTTTTTATACTTGCAGATTAATCTTCTAACAGCTTTTGTCATGTGGCAATAAAGCAAAGAATTTGATGTTATTAAATCACTCTTCATTTAAGACTGTGGATGCAGCCATCAAACAAAGCTCCGGGGGAATCTAGGAGGAAAACTACAAGAACCGTAGGACAAGTAGGTCACAGAGCGCAGTGCCGTCAGAGGGTGGAATGCAGGGCAGGGCTGTGCGTCAGGAGACTTCAGTTCTAACCATAGCTCTCTTCGTGACCGTGTGTGTGACCTTGGGCTACTTACTGACAAAGCTTGTGCCTCAGTTTTGTCTAAGATAAGATGGGGCCAGAACTAGCTTCTAGCACAGGTAGAGGGTATCCAAACCTAGGTGACAATCTAGTCATTCACTCCAACTCAAAGTGAATCCCTGCCACAACATTTTTTTGAAAAGATTTTCCAGGGGCTCCTGGGTGGCTCAGTCGGTTAAGTGTCCGACTTCGGCTCAGGTCATGATCTCACGGTTCGTGAGTTCAAGCCCCGCGTCGGGCTCTGTGCTGACAGCTCAGAGCCTGGAGCCTGTTTCGGATTCTGTGTCTCCCTCTCTCTCTGACCCTCCCCCCTTCATGCTCTGTCTCTCTCTGTCTCAAAAATAAATAAACATTAAAAAAAAAATTAAAAAAAAAAAAGATTTTCCATTTTCTACTTGAACATGGTGACCATGGACATCACCTCTCCCTAAAGAAGCCCATTCTAATTCCAAACATTTTTATATTTTTTAAGTTTATATATTTATTTTTCATGAGAGAGAGGGAGAGAGAGAGAGAGAGAGTGGGGGGAGAGGGCGAGAGAATCCCAAGCAGGGTCCACTGTCAGCATTCAATGTGGGGCTTCAACTCACAAACCGTGAGATCATGACCTGAGCCAAAATCAAGAGTCGGATGCTTTACCAACTGAGCCACCCAGGAACCCCTGCAAACAATTTTAATTGTCAACAACTCATTTGGGAAATATCTACCATAGGCACCTTCATAGCGACAGAAAACAGATTAGAGGTTGTCAGGGACTGGGGGAAGGGGGAAATGGGAGTTTCTGACTAATGGCTATAGAATTTCCTTTTGGAAGGATGAAAAAGTTTTGGAAATCGTTAATGGTGACAGTTGCACAACATCATGAATGTAATTAATGCTACTAAATTATATATTTAAAATGGCAAATTTTATATCATACATATTTTACCACATTACCAAGATGAAAAAAATTTCATCTTGGGTAGTGCTACGGTCTCAGTTGGAACATAGAGCATATTATCCGAGTTTTACAGCAGAAGAAACAGTCTTTAAGGTCACATGGCCAGGGAGGAGCAGGCTAAGATCTGAACCGAGACCCTGACCCTCAGACAGTAGATGCTCTCCGGTCTACACTGCCATCACTGTTGTCATTGTTTACGATGCTCTTCTTACTGTGTTTGAAGCTGGCTTATACAGGGGAGGCTAGAACATTTTTGCTACGATTGTTAAATCTAGAGACTAAAGTCAGTTAATGGGGCCTGACATAGCATTGTTTTGGCAGCCACAACACATTGTTGATTCATGCAGAGCTTATAATTAATCAAACTTACTCCTCCCACATCTGTTTTATATATGCTATTCTTTTTTTTTTTTTTTTTTAATGTTGAATGTTTATTTATTTTTGAGAGATAGAGCATGAGCGGAGGAGGGGCAGAAAGAGAGGGAGAGACAGAATCCGAAGCAGGCTCCAGGCTCTGAGCTGTCAGTACAGAGCCCATCACGGGGCTTGAACTCACAAACGATGAGATCATGACCTGAGTTGAAGTCGGACGCTCAACTGACTGAGCCACCTAGGCGCCCCTATACATGCTGTTCTTAAAACAGGTTCCCCCTGCCCCCGCCATTTCTAAACTTGTGAGAATGGTGTTGTGGATTTAAATGCAAGAATTTAAAATCTATCCCTGTTTAAATATATATTGTTGCTTTTTCTGATTGTTCCACCCTCTTGTGGTTATTTTGAATCTTGATTCTGGCACATACCATATTTATTATTTCTTTCATCATAAAATGTTATCGTAATTGTAAATCAAAATGACTTCGAGTCCCTTATCCAAGTTATTGGTAAAAATACCAGAAAGGACTGGGTAACAGACAGACACCTGACTGTTTAGCTGCTAGTCTTCCCCTGGCCTTACTCAGTAGTGACCAACACCTTCATAGAGTGTTTACTCTGTTCCAGAAACTGTTTAAATGCTTTATACACTGAATCTCGTTGAGTCCATACAACACCCCTAAAAGACATTACTGCCATAATTCTCACTTTAAACATGAGGGAATGAAGCACAGAGTTGTTAATCAACTTGCCCAAGTCACATGGCTGGCAAGAGGCAGAAGCAAGATTCAGACCTATGCACTGTACTTCCAGAGTCCATATTCTTAAACACTCTGCTGTACTGCTGCCGATATCAGCCCAGGATTCCAGTCCATATGAGATAGGAAAATATAAGGGACTCGATCAATTCTGATCAATGAAACTACTATAAGATTCTCTGAATGTACCGTTAGTGGCAAAATAATACGCAATGCCAAAGGATTTGGGCCTTTGTATACACTGTCTTCTCCCAAGAAACTTAGATTCTAAACTCCTGTTCTTTCATGTCTTCTCAAAAGATAGGTCTTTTTATTTCCCAGGCACGCTTAAGTACTCCCCTTTTATTACCTGTGCCCTATGTACAAATGTTCATTACATTTTGAAGTGCGTTTCAACGATAAGCAAACGACAAACGTTTACAGAGCACCTAGCATGTGTGCCTGGCGTTGTGCTGGGTAATGGGACTACAGACATTAGCAGACAGTGTTCCTGCCGTCCAGCCTATAGCCAGCCAGCGAGAGCCACCGCATAAGCATAGCCTTGGTGCCTGCCACATTGTAGGTGTTCTGCAAGTGTTGTGGAATGGCTAACTGGAAGAGAATGAGAACCAGGAAGATCTTGTAAGATACTCAAATGTGCATCTTTAAACTGCTCTTGTGCTTTAGATTAAGAGAGGACTTTTTTTTTAATGTTTATTTTATTTTATTTTATTTTATTTTATTTTATTTTGAGAGGGATAGAGTACATCAGGGGAGGAGCAGAGAAAGAGGAAGAGAGAGAATCCCAAGCAGGCTCTGTGCTATCAGCGCAGAGGCTGACCCAGCGCTTGAACTCAAGAACCGTAAGATCATGACCTGAGCCAAAATCAAGAGTCAAACGTTCAACCAACTGAGCCACCCAGGCACACCAAGAGAGGACTCATTTCGACCATCATGGCTGTTTACTTAATGAAATTGTAGGGTCTCTGGCCTTTATCTTGGTGTTTTGGTCAGCTTAGGCTAAATTATGCTGTGGTAACAACATGAAAGTCTGTGTAGCTCATAACAACGAGCTACCTGTCTGTCTTGGGTTATTAGCAGCTTTGCTCCATGCTTCAGGACCTTGAAGGCCTAAAGGATTGGCCCCTATCTGGGACATTAATATTAGTCTCATGGGAGAGGAAAAGAAAACAAATTTCCATAGGAATACCCATGCCTATAATTTTTAGTGATTTTCAAACTCTTTATCATGTTTAGTCCAACAATCTGATGGCCATTTACATGTATTTTCTTGAGTTTTGAATATTGCATGTTACCACAGTAAAGTCAAGTTACTGGCACATCCAAGAGAAACTTTGACATTGACTGACAGGGTCTTTTTAATTAGTCAAATTTAAAAAATTCTGTTGTACTGTAAGTCATCATTGTGTTACACATATTTCTCCATACAACTTCTGTTTTGTAAATAGTGATTTATCAATTAGGAAAAGAACTTTGCAATTAATTTGACTACTTTTACTGTGTAGAAGTATTTCAGTATATGTTCAATGTACTTTTACCAAGAGAAATAACTGCTTAACAAATTATAACGAAAAAGAATATAGAGCTATTTTTCATGTACTCTTTACTATACATTTTAGGAGTTAGGATGAATGATTCATTGCTAACATATTTCTATCTTCCTACATGCCGCAACAAAGTATATATATGCTAATTTTCTAATTAAAAACCAATAATTTGGTGCATAATACATTTTAATAAAGTGGGTTCTTAACAATTAGGAAACTTATAGAATGATGATATTGTAATAGGAGGTAGCCCTGTTTCCTTTGAGCTTTTCCCTTGAGCTTTCCTTTGAGCTTTATATAAATAAAGAAGAAACGCAATTCACTTTTCCGCCACCCAGGATACATTTTTCAGATCTTCTCTTCGGAGCTGCCAAAATAATGGAGCCATGCTGCTAGGAGAGGTGTATGAAAGAAAATAGATTGTGGTAACTGGCTAATTTTCTTCATTGAAGATCTAATTATAAGGAATTGGTCTTCACCAAATCAGACATTAATGATGATATCCTAGGACTATGTTGTGGGATGGGATACAAGATCTTTTTCAGAGATTTGGGGAATACAGAAGGTCTCTTCACCTGCCTGGGCTGTTTGGTATTGACTTCACTAGGCGCTGGCTGCCTTTGCTAGTGTGCTCAATGTGGGACAGCGCTATGTGTGGGAGCAGCAGGGAAAAGCATCTAAGTGGGGGTGGGGCAGGTGAATTGAAGGAGGAACCACCAGTGACAGTAGTTAGGTGCACAGGAGCTGATTGGACAGGCTAGAGATAGATATTTAAATAACTAAGCAGGAAGAAAAGAAAGTTTAAAATGACAAAGAATAGTGAACATGGTCACTTTCTCTTAGAAATGTTCTGAAAATAGTTGTCACGATCTGTAAGAATACAAGCAGATACATATGACTGTTGATGCAAATAACTCTATGGTGTTTACAATTTCAAACAAGTATATGTAGACTTTGAAAGAATTCCTATGAAGTCTAAGATCTCCTTTCCCCCCCTCCCCCTCCCCCAGATTTGCTTAACTAAAACTCTATGGCTTTGGATTTTCATTCCCTTCTTATTTTCTTTTAAAGTTTCTTTATTTATTTTGAAAGAGAGAGGGGGAGGAGCAGAGAGAGAGGGAGAGAGAGAATCCCAAGCAGGTTCTGCACTGTGAGTGCAGAGCCTGATGCGGGGCTCAAACCCAAAAACTGTAAGATCATGACCTGAGCCAAAGTCGGACTCTCAACCAACCAAGCCACCCAGGCGCCCCATTCCCTTCTTGTTACACTAACATTTATGGAGTTTTCACTTTGAGCTTAGCACAGTGTGCTGCTCTTCTAGGTGTGGGGAACCACTGGGTAAAAAATCCAGGCTTTGTGGAGTTGGGCAGACCCACTGAGACCACGATTCTTTGTGGGGGTATTTGCATTTGAGTCATGAGTGGGTGAGGGGGCCCTTATTGTTCCGACCCTACTGATATTTTACTAGTTAAGGAGGGCCTGCCATCTTGATTCTACGTCAAAATCACGGGGAACAAGTTTCTCAACCTCCTTTTTTAAATGCCACATTTCAACTGCGCACAATGTGCCCAGTATTGTTCAGATGGTAAGAAGACACGTTGACATTTGGGGGGATTCCTTACCCGCCTTATTTCCTTGAGAACCAAATTCTGAAGCTCTTGCCAACTTTACAAACACCCAATGGAATCCCTGCTCATATGCATATTTTGGGTGCATCAGTATGTTTGTCATTTCTCCCTGGAAACGGTTTCTCACGCCCACGTTGCAAGTGTGTGATCTGTGATTATATCCTCTGCTAGTTTGCAGTGTCCTCTTTGCCTGGAGCAAGGGCTGAGAACATGATTTAGCTTAGAGAGATGATAGAAAATGTGGCTGTTAAAGTGATCTTTCAGACAAGTCTTTTTATATGTGTGCAGTTACTATGCTGGGTGCAACCCATGACTTCCTTCTCCTGAAACAGTGGAGTAGGTTTGAACATCAGGATCTTAGGATCATGGTTATTGAATGGATATAGAAGGCACTGGCTCAACTTTTTGAGCCCTTGGGTATCATCTTATGTAATTTCAAAGGGGAGCCTCTACCCTGTTTGAAGATTTTGAGAAAAAAACACATAATTACTTTGCTCGGTGACTAGCCTTTCATTGTGTGCAGGCTTTTCTATAATTAGAGCTTCTCTCTTCTACTTTGGTTTTGGCTTCACAAAGTGAATAAGAGGCCCTGTTGTTTTGTCTTGAACAGTGAGGAGAATGTTGGGATGTCATGATTTAATTAGTGCTGTTGTTTCCAGTCTCTTTCAGCCCTAGCTTGTTGAGGAAGTCCCTTCTGTATCACCATATTCTCAGACGTGCTAGATTGCAGTGTGTTTCCTTGATGTTTAAGAATTAGTTCCTCTAAATAAGGAATTGAAAAACAGAAGGGCATTTTGAGCATTAACGTCCTAAATCAAACATTTTCCATTTTCTGAGGATGTTTCTCCAGGAATAGGTATTGCTGAGATGGAAAATGGGCTCTGAAAGACTTCCTTTGGGAACATAATGGCCCACCCTTAAGCTTCCCCAATTCTTGCTAAAATCTGATTTGATAATACATTTTCAATCTTCAAATATGAGAAAAAATAATTGTATGGGATAATGTGAGTTTTTAAATAGTAAAATGGATTAAAGAAATTATAAAACTTTTTATAAAATAGAAATAAAAAGATCAGAAATCAACAGTATTAAAATGACATGAAGATCTGGCTAAACTATATACTTATTACTTCTCTTTCCACATGTGGAAATTCTACCTCACTTTTTAAATTCAGAATTTAAAAAAAAAAGATCTGAAGGATAGCTAATGGAGAGAAAGTTTGGGAAGGTCAAACTTACGACGGAGCATATGATTGTGGTTAAAATTAATACGGAGAACCATTAGTGACATATTGTTTCATGAAAGATCTGAGTAAAAAAGAATCAAGAATCTTTGAACACTTGGTAAGGAATAAAATTTTAAAGGGAATTGCAAAGATGTACTACTAAGACAAAAAGTAAATCCTGTAGTAAACAGGGTGTCCATTCCTTAGGGAGGATTCCAGTGATGTATTGTATTAAAAGTTTCAAAGTTCCATGACTGATTCGATTAGGGGCAGCAGGTGGTAAAGGAAGTAGTGGAGCTCTAAGCAGGCAAAGGCACAACGGAAGGAAAATGTTGCGGATGAAAAAAAGAAAAGTGTTAATATCTCTGGGCAGGTGTGTTTTATAGTGAATGCCTTTATCATAATAAAAGGACAGATGTTGGGAAAAGATCAAAAAGGAAAACACTCTTTAGCCTTGATTTGTATCTTTAATTGAAGTAGAGTTGACACACAATATTATATTACTTTCAGGGCACAACATAGTGTTCCCACAATTCTATACGTTATGAAATGCTCAGCACAGTAAGTGTCCTTACCATTCGTTGCCATACAAAGTTATTACGACATTATTGACTGTATTTCTTGTGCTGTGCTTTCTCATCCTTGTGACTTATTTATTGCATAACTGGGAGTTTGGACCTCTTAGTATTTTTTTTTATAACTCAGGTGGGGATAATAGAAAGGAGTTTATCATCTAGTGCTTTTTTGGGGGGATGCTTCTGTTGATGATTTAATTGTGAATGACTAATTAGGGCCAGGGGTAGAAGACTTGTGTTAGTAAAGAACTATTTATAATATAAGATAGCAGGTTATGGTAGTGTGGTTGTCTAAATACTAGCTCCCGAAGATGTCCACATCCTAATCCCCATGGATTTGTGTCAACATCCCTTATTACCTTACAACACTATATATGGTAAAAAAGCCTGCAGATGTGATTAAGTAAAGAGTCTTGTTATGGAAAGTTACACCCTAAATGTACCTCAAGGTCTTTATAAGAGGAAGAGAGGAGGGGTAGTGGATGTGATGATGGTAGCAAGAGTGATTCCAAGAAGGGGCCATGAACCAAGGAATATAGGAAACTTCTAGAAACTGGAAAAGGCAAGGAAATAGATCCTCTTCTAGAGCATCCAGAAAGAACAGTCCTGCCAATACCTTCAGATTTCAGACTTCTGACCTCCAGAAAAGTAAGAGAAGAAATTTGCATTGGTTTAAGCCACTAAATTTGTTACATCAGGAGTGAAAATATACAGGCAGTAATTTATAGAGAGGTCTAACAGGTAGTAATTTATAGAGAGGTCTCAGCGTAGCTGACTTTTACAATGAATGTCTGTGAGCTTTCCTTCAACTCTTAAGCTTTGAAAATGCCACAAATTTTCAAAATCTCTGGTTCCGTGTTGTTACATTCTGTGGGTAGACAAATTCATCTCTCCCAGGTTAGGAAACTTGGATATGGGCTTTATTTAAGGCTATAATGAAAAAACTCATTTCTCTCCCCACTGTGTGTCTTTACTCCTCATACAGAACGCTTCACTTCTTTTTTTTTTACCATGAAATTTATTGTCAAATTGGTTTCCATACAACACCCAGTGCTCATCCCAAAAGGTGCCCTCCTCAATACCCATCACCCACCCTCCCCTCCCTCCCACCCCCCATCAACCCTCAGTTTGTTCTCAGTTTTTAAGAGTCTCTTATACTTTGGCTGTCTCCCTCTCTAACCTCTTTTTTTTTTTCTTCCCCTCCCCCATAAACTTCTGTTAAGTTTCTCAGGATCCACATAAGACTGAAAACATATGGTATCTGTCTTTCTCTGTATGACTTATTTCACTTAGCATCACACTCTCCAGTTCCATCACGTTGCTACAAAGGGCCATATTTCATTCTTTCTCATTGCCACGTAGTACTCCATTGTGTATATAAACCACAATTTCTTTATCCATTCATCAGTTGATGGACATTTAGGCTCTTTCCATAATTCGGCTATTGTTGAGAGTGCTGCTATGAACATTGGGGTACAAGTGCCCCTATGCATCAGTACTCCTGTATCCCTTGGGTCAATTCCTAGCAGAGAACACTTCACTTCTAACACTTCTCATCACCAAATGTGTAGGATTTTTTTTTCCCCCATACCAAGTGATTCTCCATAATAACCAGCCGGGTGTTCTACAATGTAAATCAGTTCTGACCCTATCTACGGGAAGATAGTAATCAGATCCCACAGGTAAAGGGTTCAGTCCCACAAGACTGCCCCCTGACTTCAAACTCCAGTTGTAAGTATTGGGTCCCTAGGTTACCCACAACTTTTGTCCAACGTGGCTACAGATTAGGGGTTCCCATGACTTCCTCCTCAGTTTGGATTAATTTTCTAGAGTGGCTCACAGAATTCGGGAAACACGCACATTTTACTAGTTTGTTGAAAGACATGACAAAGGATACCTATGAACAGCCAGATAAAGAGATAGAGTGAGGGCTGGGAGGGCTCCCAGTGTAGGAGCTTATGTCTTTGTGGAGATGGTGTGCGTCACCCTTCTGGTGTGCATGTGTTCACCAGACGGAGCTCACTGAACCCTGTACTGTTGGGATACTTATGGAGGCTTTATCATGAAGCCATGATCAATTATGAACTCTGTTTCCAGCACCTCTCTAGAGAGATGGTAGATAGAGGGAGGGCAGTGGGGCTGAAAGTTACAAGCTTCTAACCATGGCTTGGTCTTTGTGGAGACCAGCCCAGCCGCCATCCAGCAGCCCTTCAGGTGCCCTCCTAGAGTCTCCTCATTAGAACAAAAGATGTTCCTAATTCTCTTATCACTTAGGAATTTTGTAGGGTTTTAGGAGCTGAGTTCAGGAACCAGCGGCCAAGACCAATTCAGATGTGTCTTACTATCTCACAGAGGCTGTCTATATTGTACATGGTTTTATAGAAAAATGCTTTCCACAGAAATACCCTCATTTTCTCTCCTGAGAAGGGTTGTATTTCCCATTTTACAAATGAGGTAGCTGAGGTGTAGAGAGATGAGTGATGGGCCCTAAGTCAGTGGAGACTCAGAACTCCTACCTGCTGTGTTAGGAAAATCCAAATCTAGTGTTCTCTCTGGGGACCCGCAGCTCCCCCATTAGACCTGTGTGTCTCTGTCTGGAGACCTCATTGTGTTGAGGAAGCAGTGATGATGTGATGAAAATTTCATAGAGCCCTATTCTTTCCACTTTAATGAGAAAAGAAAAGGTGGGAAATCAGTCCTGTTTTGGAAGTAGAAACACTCTTGCCTGTGGTTCCCCTGTAGCCAGTAGAGGAAGTCCCTTAGACGTGTCATCTCTTACCATCTCCCGGCTGTCCTGGGTTTCAGCTGTCCTGGTTTGGGTCATAATGTACTTTAATAATAACAAATTTGTTATTAAAATAAAATGTTTTGTTTTGACTAATAATATTTTAAAGATGAAATAGAATAGAAAAGTATTTGTCCATGGAGAAGAGAAGAAAAATGAGAGCTGATTAGTTGTGGGTTCTCTCTGTGAACACTGTGTCATTTGTCCTAAGAAGGGAGCCTGTCTGTTTTTGTTCTGATTCTTCCTTTAAACCCAGCTCTAATTACCTTTTTCATTGTCTGCAGCATTTCTCCCTGACTTCCTCTTGTTCCGATTTTGTCTTCCTGACTGTGTGCCTGTAGCTTCGTGTCACTGTTGTTTATTCACCCTTGGTTCTGCGCCCTCCCTTCCATCTCTCTTTAATTTTTTTAATGTTTAGGGCCAGAGAGAGGGAGAGAGAGAATCCCAAGCAGGCTCCACGCTGTCAGCACAGAGCCTGACACGGGGCTCGAACCCATGAACTGTGAGATTGTGATCTGAGCTGAAATCAAGTGTCAGACACTCAACCGACTGAGCCACCCAGGCGCCCCTGGAGTGTTTTTGGCTTACAGAAATGTTTACGTTTCTCTTGTTGGATCATCTGTCTTTTCTTAATGGCTTTTGCATTTTATGTCTTACTTAGAAAGTAGGGTAATCAGAAATTTGCCAAATTTAGCAAATTAAAAGATAAGACACCAGTTAAATTTTAATTTCTGATTAACAGTGAATAATTTCTTAGTATAAGTAAGTAATAGAATACTTGGAACATACTAATACAAAAAAAAAATCGAAACCCATTTTTTTTTTCTCATTCCAAAGTTATTTTCTATAACTCAGGTGTTTTTCTAGAGCATTCGTGGTTTGTTTTGTACAACTAAGTTTTTGATATGTCTGGATTTTCTTTTTTTTTTTTTCTTTCTCTTGTTTTTTGGAAAGAAGAAGATGGGGAGCAAATGTTTTTTTTCTTCAAATGACCAGTATTGTCCCAACACAATGTATTGAATAATCCATCTTTTTCACACTGATTTAAAATGGTATTGTATTTTCACTTTAAAATTGAAACCACAGGGACACCTGGGTGGTTCAGTCAGTGAAGCGTCAGACTTTGGCTCAGGTGGTAATCTCGTGGTTTGTGAGTTGGAGCCCCGTGTCGTACTCTGTGCTGACAGCTCGGAGCCTGGAGCCTGCTTTGGGTTCTGTGTCTCCCTCTCTCTCTGCCCCTCCCTGCTCATGCTCTGTATCTCTCTCTTTCAAAAATAAATTAAAAAAAAATTTTTTTTAAATAAATAAAATTGAAACTACAAAGTACATACACAAGGTGAGAACTATTATAAGAATTATCTTTGTCTCAAATAGAAGAATGTAAGAATGTAGGTTTCTTCTTTTCTCCAGTATATCTGCTTGAACTCTAAATTTAAGCAGTTTGGCCAAAGAATACCTATGGCCCTATGTGAAATAAATAATTTACCTGGTAACTCAGAGACGCCACAGACCAAGCTGCCATGAAGAACAGTAATACATTTCTTAAGAAAAGCTCACAGGAATTGCTGGACCAAAACCGTCATCTGGTTTACAAAATCCTTCACTTCTCTGATGAAATCAGCCAACTGAAAGTCATGCTCTCCATCCAGCATTCCCGGTCACTGACGCAGGTGACTCTTCCTAAGCAGCTTGCGGGGGCAGGTGGGAGAGGAAGGGGATTTAATATAAATTTAATGCCATTTCTTGCCTCATCTCCGAGAATATCTAGATAATTTAAAAATTCTCTTTCCATTTTTTTTTTTCCTGATAGAAGAACAACAAATGTTGTATAATTAAAACCTTCTTGGGGCGCCTGGGTGGCGCAGTCGGTTAAGCGTCCGACTTCAGCCAGGTCACGATCTTGCGGTCCGTGAGTTCGAGCCCCGCATCAGGCTCTGGGCTGATGGCTCAGAGCCTGGAGCCTGTTTCTGATTCTGTGTCTCCCTCTCTCTCTGCCCCTCCCCCGTTCATGCTCTATCTCTCTCTGTCCCAAAAATAAATAAACGTTGAAAAAAAAAAAACCTTCTTATACCAACCTGCTCTGCCTCAGAATAAGATGGATCATTGGTTTGCTTTTTTTTTTTTTTTTTTTTTTTTTTAAGACAACAAGTCATAAGCATCTTCTTGGTTTGCAGGCCTTGCCAGTAACCCCTCTTTCTTTCTGAGCACTCTGGAGACGTCTTCTCAGGCAGGCAATATCCCTAATAGGCTCCTTACCTCAGGGTTCTTCGAATTAGGTTGGGAAAACAGACAGATATAAAAAGTAATTACCACACAGTGTGAATAAAACTTTAAAAGAAGTGTGTTCCTCTGGGAGCTGAGGGCTTCAATGGTTTCGCCGGTCCTCTGCTTTATAAGACCTAAGACCTTGTACTTGTAAGGACAGCCATCTTAACCATCGGAAAACAGTTGCTAAACCCAATCTCCAATTGGGTAATTTAATGATGTTAAATGATGGCTTGAGAGAAAAATTTAGGGGTAACTTCTACTTGTGGTTCTAATCAAGAGATTAGTGTTGTTGAATTTTTTTCCTGATGCACGTATTAGAATTGAAAGGAATCATTTGCTGGTTAGACCTATTCGGTTTCTTCCTTTAAGCCGCCTGTTATAGGACCAGAAAGCAGACTACAAAGGTATAGGAGGCCCAGGGGAATGAAGACATCTATACCAAAAGAAATTATAATTTGATTAAAGGAATTTCCTGTGACTTCAACCAGACAATCGTAGACTGTAGAAGATATTTGCAAATGATACATTACTGCCAACATTTTAAAATCATCTTCTGAGTTGTGAACCCCAAATCTGTAATGATAATCATTATTATTACCACCCCTTACTGAATATTAAATACTCACTATTAGGCAGTCATCTGCTTAAACACTTGGCAGACATTGTCTCATTTACTCTTCAGGACGATCCTGGAAGGTAGATATTAATATCCCCACTTTATAGATGACACAATTAAGACAGGGAGGGATTAAGTATTTCTTTCCTTTTCTTTCTTTCTTTCCTTCCTTCCTTCCTTCCTTCCTTCCTTCCTTCCTTCCTTCCTTCTTTCCTTCCTTAAGTATTTTCCTAAAATCATGTTAGCAAGTTGTAAAGCCCATATTTAAACCCAGGTTTAACTAAAGATCATGTTCTGAAATACTCCCCTACACTTGCAAGGCTACTTAGGACTTACCATCAGGGTGGACTTAAGGCACAATCTTTCCTATTTAAAATTAATTCAACCCTTCATTGCTCCAAAATAACACACCTGCCAGTTTGCTGTATATCTGGCCAAAGGCAAATGTAAAATTTTCTCTCTAGAAACTGCAGTTCTGGGGCTTGATTTAATTTCCTCCATGAAGAATAGTCAGGCATGAGGAACAACTCTTATACAATTAAATATTACAGCTGTAAGTTCACCTAATTGGAGAAGATAGTTAAGAAAATGTAAGTATTTATAACATTTTTACATCTATAAACAGCCTTTCATCCATTGATAAGAACCATCTGCAGACCAAAGCTGTGATGGTGATATAATACTTCTCAAACTTTTAAAAGCCCTTATCACAATATCATTGCTGAAATCAAGTTGGCAAAAATGCACTCATGATAGAACAAATCATCGTAAAGAATAGTGCAAAGGATCTCCGTGTTCCGGTCTCCGTATTCCCACTGTAATTTATACCATAACTTGATACAGCTTTCAGATTAGCTGTTCAAGTGCCTTCCTGTGGTCATTTCAGAAGACAAGCATACTTTTCTGTTGCCAAGGTTTTATAATTGCTTCAAACAGCAACTAAACATATTGGCTAATTACTCTCAATAAGGACAGCTTTATGCCAAAACCAAATTCAGTGTTTTTATCATTTAATCTTCAATGTCTTTTGGTAGAAAAAAATCTTTTGAGGTCTTTTAAAAATCAGCAATCAATAGGTCAAGTCAGTATTTTCATGGGATGCATTTTAATTCAGTCTCCTTCTAGAAAGCTCATAGCATAGAGTATTGCTAAAATTGAAAACATTTATTGATACCCACATCAAGGTTTTCCAGCTTAGAAATCAGTGGTCAGCAGTTCCTGCCTGAAAACCTTCTATGACATAGTCTCCTCTTGTGGCATCTCAATTAAATATCTGTTGATACAGGCACATGAAAAGATGCTCAACGTCACTCCTCATCATCATTTTGATTTGAAATACAAATCAAAACCACACTCAGATATCACCTCACACCAGTCAGAGTGGCCAAAATGAACAAATCAGGAGACTATAGATGCTGGCGAGGATGTGGAGAAACGGGAACCCTCTTGCACTGTTGGTGGGAATGCAAACTGGTGCAGCCACTCTGGAAAACAGTGTGGAGGTTCCTCAAAAAATTAAAAATAGACCTACCCTATGACCCAGCAATAGCACTGCTAGGAATTTACCCAAGGGATACAGGAGTGTTGATGCATAGGGGCACTTGTACCCCAATGTTTATAGCAGCACTCTCAACAATAGCCAAATTATGGAAAGACCCTAAATGTCCATCAACTGATGAATGGATAAAGAAATTGTGGTTTATATTCACAATGGAGTACTACGTGGCAATGAGAAAGAATGAAATATGGCCCTTTGTAGCAACATGGATGGAACTGGAGAGTGTGATGCTAAGTGAAATAAGCCATACAGAGAAAGACAGATACCATATGTTTTCACTCTTATGTAGATCCTGAGAAACTTAACAGAAACCCATGGGGGAGGGGAAGGGAAAAAAAAAAAGAGGTTAGAGTGGAAGAGAGCTAAAGCATAAGAGACTCTTAAAAACTGAGAACAAACTGAGGGTTGATGGGGGGTGGGAGGGAGGGGAGGGTGGGTGATGGGTATTGAGGAGGGCATCTTTTGGGATGAGCACTGGTTGTTGTATGGAAACCAGTCTGACAATAAACTTCATATATTGAAAAAAAATATCTGTTGATACATTTGAGACTTTAGAGAAAACTTTCAAAGGCTGTCTGAAACCTAGCTCCAATAGACAAAATAATCTGGGAATGAATGCATGTCAGGTTTTCGGTTTTTGTTATAAAGTATCATTTTGTCACTTCCATGTCAGGACTCTAACCTGACAGAAGACGCTCCCTTCAACCAGCCACATAGAATGCTTGTCAGTGATTCCAGTCTTGAACGATTTGCTCTTAAGTTATTGTCAAAAACCAAGCTGATACATTTGATATTTAAAAAGCATTAAGTCACTTATTTCCAGATGTGAGTAATCATTGGCATCACCTGGAAAGCTGTTTAAAACCTCAATCTGATTCAGTAGATCTGAGACCTTGGAATTAGTATTGCAAAAATTCCTCACATAATTTCATTAGCTAGCTTTGTAAAGCTGGTCTTAGCCTTTCAAATGTGTTACACAGATTACTTTATGTAAAAATACACACCATCTCATTTATTAAGTGTAGCCCTAGCAAAGCGTTTGTTCTGATGAATTGGCATGCTTCCTTTTTTTTTTTTTTTTTTTTCAATCTAATGGCAGCTGTGTAACTCATCTCTGTTCTTTTTCCCTTGGGTAATGGGATGCTGAGAGGTTAAGTTCCACTTATGCTTAAAGCAGGAGCTTTTCTTAGCCTGGACTTCCTTTTTTTTTTTTTTTTTTTTTTCTTTCTCTCATCCTAATTACATTGTATTTGCTCTTTACTGTCAGTTTAAGGGTTTTATTGTACTTAGGTCTTGTTTTTATTGTTACCTCTTTAAGATTCTTTCAAAAAGTAGGTCATGTTATAAATAATAAGCAAGGCTTAGAGCAAGAATAGAGAGGACCTATTCAGAAGATTTGGAGGATGAAATCATTACATTTTTCATGTCATTTGGCTGTGCTTCTATGCCAGAGGCCTGGCATGTTGGACTGACATTATGCCTAAAGAATTATGTTATGGTTGTGATATAATGAAGCATTTATTGACTTTAAGATTGCAACAAAATACATACATAAGTGCAAGTTCCTGTAATGATGTAGTATATTGTTTCTCATGGAAATATGGATAAAGCTGACAACTAAAAAAGTTTTTAAGGTTTATTGAGTACCTGATATGCAAATGTAGATCATTGATATATACCTACTCTAAGAAGGGTTTAATGAGTGCTCTAAAGATTGACAGAATTTAGCAAGATAAAATAAATTAGCAACATGTGCAGAAAATAAAACAAAGCATGAGGGGTCTGACTGGCAAAAAAAAGTTGTATGATCTTGCTAAGGCAGGCCAAAACTTGAACTTTCTAGCAGTCTACATGAACATGAAAAGGAAAGTTCTTAAGTAATAAATCTAAAAAGATTTCTACTTCCTGTAGGATCTCATGGATCATCATCTTTTCTCTTCACTGGTACAGTTACCATCACGGGACACTAGTAACTTATGCAGTTCAGGTTTTTACATGAACTGGTTGAGATAAGTTAAAGTTTAATTTTCCAGCCTAAAAAAAAAAAAAAAAGAGGTCACCATTTTCTCTCACTGTCAGTGAACAGAACAGGTATTGAGAATTAGAAGAAATCTCATTTGGTGAGGCAAAGTCAAAGAGAATATATTTTTTATATTTAGGATGTATACCAAATTTTTGTCTTTTTTATCTGGTACAACTAGGTCTACTGCTAGCTGATAGGGTACCTTTTTGCCAATTAGGACAAAAGCTCCCTCTGAGCAAATCTAGTATCAGGGCTGGATTTCTGCCTCCCATGTTACCTCCATTACCCCTCACCTCACCCCTTCTCTCCTCCAGTCTTATTCCAGGACATCTTCATGCACCAAACACTCTGCACAAGAGCATGTGACGGCCATGACAATAACCCGGATATAAGAATCAGTTAAGACAGTTTCAGAAACAGCCAGATAAGTAGCTCTATGTTTCACACCAATTTTTTTTTTCTTTTAAACTATTAGAGCTTTACACAGCGCTTCCTAAACTTGATTATGTATTAGAATCACCCAGGAGCTTCTCAAAAATGCAGGTATCTGGGTCCTACAACCCCTATTCTGATGTAGTCAGCCAGGAGTTGAGATTCAAGAAGTTGCATTTCAGCAAATACCAGAGGTGGCTTGAATTCGAGAAAAGCCAGCTGAGGGGTAAATAAATAGTACAGGTTTGAAAGTCATACAGATAGGGTTTCCGAATCACTGTGTCATTATTTTAAGTTGTGTAATCTTGAGTAAACTAATTTTTCTTTGCCTTAGTTTCTCTTATTTTAAAATGACAATGAAAAATTTGGCCATCACAGGGTTATTTTAAGGATGAAGTGAGATTAAACACTCTATCCGAGCACCTGAAGGGTAGTAAACACTTAACAAATGCTAACTATTTAAGAATGTACTCACAATATATTTTCAAGGCTCTATTCACGGTAAGTCCAACCTTTAGGAAAGTATTTCTAAGGGTACTCGTAGCACTTCTCTTGTTTTATGACACTTGTACCCACTCCCTCTTAGGATTTAAAAGTGCTTGCTATTAGTATTTTTACACACTCGAAAGAAAATACCTTGTTTAGTTTTTTGAAGTCTTCAAATACAGAGTAATCATCCTTTTTTTTTTTTTCATATTGCCTACATCCTCATCACTATCCTGATTATACTACATCGTATTCAGATCTCATCAGGCCATTTATCCAGTTTGCCAAATTTTGAAAATAATAATTTTTTTAAAAAAGTTCCCCTTCAGTCCTACCATTATAGATTTATGGAAAACTGCATTCTAAACCCAAAGCTGCCTCCTAAAATTGGAGGGAACTGAGGTAGTGGAGTGCTTTAAATTAAGACACTAAAGTCCCAGTTAAATGAACCAGACTTTAATTACATCACAGGATCAATTGAAAGATAATCTCAGTAAATCCTATTAACTGAATGATGAACTTAAGCATTACTATGCTGAGAAATCATTTTTTCCTATAAGGGAGGAAAAACTTTTCCCTCTACCCTTCTTAGATTCATAGGCTAGGGCTCTGTAAATTAGACTGACAAAAGACAGATTAAGAAGAGAAAAACAGAAGTTTATTAACATGTGCATCATGTGTACATGTGGAAGCACTCAGTGATGTATAGCTCAAAGAGGTGGTTAGAACTTGGGCTTATATAGCATCTTTAAGTAAAAAGCAATACAGGGGCGCCTGGGTGGCTCAGTCAGCTAAGCGTCTGACTTCAGCTCAGGTCATGATCTCACAGTCTGTGGGTTCAGGCCCCACATTGGGCTCTATGCTGACAGCTTGGAGCCTGGAGCCTGCTTTGGATTCTGTGTCTCCCTCTCTCTCTGCCTCTCCCCTGCTTGTGCTCTGTCTCTCTCTCTCTCTCTCAAAAATAAATTAACATTAAAAAAAAAATTTTTTTAAAGAAAAAGGCAATACATATTTAGAGAAGTGATATGACAAAGGAAAAGGACTTTGAGTTTCTAGGGCAGCAAAATGTAGAAAGGTAAATATATGGGGAAACTGATGGAAAGTAAGAGCTAGTTAGGAAAATTTGTTATATAATTTACTCTGGTGCCATTTTTGGGCTGATAAAGGTCTAGAATTGTCTCCAATGATTAACTTTTGTCCTTCCTGGAAGAGAGAGGAAGAAAGGCACCTTTATAAATGTATGTCTTGCTTTTAGGCAAATAAGAGGAGGGCAGAGAGCTTTTCTTCTCTCTCTTTTCAATTAGCTTCAGCTCAAAATAACCTTATGCCAAAGTGGCATATTTTGCTACCCTTCCTTCCCATTGAAGGATACTATGGGGCATCTTAGAACTGTATGAAATGGAAACAGACATTAATTATTTTTAAAGAAATATGAACATTTTTATATAATATTTCTGCCTCAAAGACTGCTTTGAAGCTGCTACGGATTCAACATAGCTATCTCCAGTGAATGATGTTTTGTCACTTGAAATATTAAAATAAAATTTTGCCCCAAGGGCTCTTATAGCAGTTGGAATGCCAAGAAGTTTCTAAATAAAACAAATATCCGGGTCCAGCATTTTCAGTTCTTATTTTCACTCCTCCTTTCCTTTTTACTCACATTCTTTTTTTATTAAATGTTTCAGGAAATATGTATAGTGGTTCCAACCACCTTCATCTGTGGCTATTTTCCTGGTTCAATTGTACAGTATTGTGGTAAAGGATTTAGTATCATTAATAGTGATTCAGGAAGGAACACAAAAGACGATACTTAATGAAGCACTTTACTGGAAAATTAACCGCAAAACACTTATGGAAATTACATGCAAATTACTTAAAATAGTGTTAAAAATACAAGTCCTTACCCCCCCCTTTTTTGCCATTTTCACCATTTGTAAGCATACAGTTCTGTGTATTAAGTGCATTTACATTTTTATGCACTCTCACCCTTTTGGTGAAGAATGTAGTTCATCTTTGCACCAATAGATTCTGGAGGAATAGAACTGTCCAAGAAAGAAGGGGAAGGGAGCGAAGGGGAAAAGAAGGTGGGAAGGAAGTGAGGGAGGAAGGCCATCCCAAGACAGATTAAAAAAAAAAAAAATCAGTAATACTGCAGTTTATCTTATTTTTTATTTGAGTATAATTGACATACAATGTTACATTAACTTCAGCTGTACAACACAGTGATTCAAAAGTCTATATGTTATGCTATGCTCACCACACCTATAGCTACCATTTGCCACCATACAACACTATTACAGTACCATTGACTATATTCCCTAGGCTCTGCCTTTCATTCCCATGACTTCTTCATTCCATAACTGCAAGCCTATACCTCCTACTTCCCTCTACCCATTCTGCCCATCCCCCCCGCCCCAAACACCTTCTCCCTGGCAACCATCAGTTTGCTTTCTATATTTATAAGTCTGACTCTACTTTATGGTTGTTTATGCTTTTGTTTTGTTTTTTAGATTCCACATATAAGTGAAATCATGTGGTATTTGTCTTTCTCTGTCCTACTTATTTCACTTAGCATAAAACCCTCTAGGTCCATCCATGTTGTTGCAAGTGGTAAGATCTCATTCTTTTTTTATGGCTGTATAATAATTTATATATTTCCACATCTTCCTTATCCATTTGTCTATCAGTGGACACTTAGGCTGCTTCCATATCGTGGCTATTGTAAATAATGTTGCAGTAAACATAAGAGTGCATATATCTTTTTCAATTAGTGTTTTTCCCCCCATTGGGTAAATACCCATATTGGATCATATAATATCTCTACTTTTAATTATTTGAGGAACCTCCATACTATTTTCCACAATGGCTGCACCAATATACATTCCTACCGGCAGTTCACAAGGGTTCCTTTTTCTCCACATCCTTGCCAATCCTTGTTATTTCTTGTCTTTTTGATTTTAGCCATTTTTACAGGTGTAAAGTGATATTTCATTGAGGTTCTGGTTTGCATTTCCCTGATGAGGAGTGATGTTGAGCATCTTTTCAGGTGTCTGTTGGCCGTGTTATTTCTTTTTTGGAAAAATGTTTGGGTCTTCTGCCCATTTTTAGTCAGATTATGTAATTTATTAATTAAATTTTTTGGTGTTGAGTTGTATAAGTTCTCTTTATATTTTGGATATTAATCCCTTATTGAATATGTCATTTGCAAATATCTTCTCCTATTTAGTAATTTGCCTTTTTGTTTTGTTGATGGTTTCCTTTGCTTTGCAAAAGCTTTTTATTGTGATATGGTCAAGGCAATCTTGAGAAAGAAGAATAAAGCTGGAGGTATCACAATTCCAGATTTCAAGATGCACTATACTACAAAGCTGTAGCAATCAAAACAGTATGGTACTGGCACAAAAATAGACACATAGATCAACGAAAGAGAATTGAGAACCTAGAAGTAAACCCATGCTTATGTGGTCAATTAATCTATGACAAAGGAGGCAAGAATATACAATGAGAAAAAGACAGTATCTTCAATTAATGGTTCTGGGAAACCTGGACAGCTACATGCAAAAGAATGAAACTGGACCACTTTCTCACACCATACACAAAAATAAACCCAAGATGGATTAAAGACCTCAATGTGAGATCTGAAACCGAGAGAGCTTTTACTTCCTTTGCACACTCTGGTGGGGGTAGCTGACAGCTGTGAGTTCTTGTGGCTGGGAAAATAATGGTGGCAGTGCTGGGGGTTGGGGTTTTAAAGACTGTAACATAGGACTTAAGTATATCGTGCCCTGACTGTATTTGGACCTAGGCCTCTACTGTCTACACTCAAGGCTTAAGGTTCTTGAAATTTTGCATGGATAACATGTTGAAACAGAGACAGTTTCCCGGTCATCAGTAGCAAGTGGTTATTTAGCAACATCTATGTGTAGAGTAACATACAATGACAAAGTCAAGGGCCTTCCAGGAGAAAAGGATATGTACATTAACATGTATCATAAGTTAATGATAGCACAAGTCTTGAAGACAATGTGTTGCTACAGGAATTCAGAAAAAAGAGTAACTTCTGCAAGCTGGAATGCTTTTTGCTTAATTGTTACAATGACTCTGCATTTATCTAGTACAAATTTTAACTGAAATAATATGAAATAAAATGTCAATAAAAATCTCACTTAATGTGCAAAATCTTAAATGATATTATGCACAAAAAAGGGGCAAGGATTATGTAATTTCAAAGCTAAGCTGCAAAACTGTTAATGCTGCATGATGGTTGCATTATAGGTAAAAGAGAAATACCCAACATTCTTTGTCAATCTTCTGGAAAAATTGATCTTGAATTATGAAAGCTGTGATCAGTGAGAGCTCCTCAAGAAGGCATTTCTTTGTTAAATGCACTGCCCTTGTAATCTAAAGCTTCTGATGTTCTTGAGGGCAATTGAATTAATTGTTCTGCATCATTTTCTTCCTTGTCTGGAGGAAGCACTGCTACTCTAGGATAATAGAACAAACCTGGGGCGCCCGGGTGGCTCTGTCTGTTGAGCATCTGACTTTAACTGAGGTCATGATCTTACAATTCATGAGTTTGAGCCCTGCATCAGGCTCGCTGCTGTTGACATGGAGCCTGCTTCAGATCCTATGTCACCCCATCTCTCTCTGCCCCTCCCCCACCTGTGTGTGCGCTCTCTCTCTCTCTCTCTCTTTCAAAAATAAATAAACATTTAAAAAAAATTTTTTTAAATAGAACAAAGCTTCCTGGGGATGAAATGGAAATATCTCACAAAATGTAAACCTCTTGTATGAAAGCTAAAGTCCCAAGCTCTCTCTCTAATGGCCAGAGATGAGAAATCATGGCTTGTGGAACACATCTCATTTTTACTTCTTGAGAATGAGACCAGTGCTGGAATTGAAAGCGGGGTCCTGTGTTGGTAAGATAGAAATATATTGCGAAGACTTTGCAAAATTTATCAAGAAAGTAGTCAGTAGTTTAAACTGATGACTGATCCCACCCAGAAGCATGGAAAAATGCACTAAATCTAACCATTTCACTCATCTGTTCATTAATAAAAAAACCTTCACATAATGGAGCTGAGTTGACCTGAAGACTACACCACAGATCTTTCTGACTAAATTCAAACAGCGACTTTATTATTTTTATGAATTAAGATCATTTGGGTCCCACCTAAGTGCTGAGGTCTACTTTGGGTTTGAGAATGTCAACCCACAAGTAATTTTTTAGACTGATTCATGCCACTTTGACCAGCATTCATTAAAGGGTGAGTGAGAAAATGGAATATGTTAGACAACTTAAAATGCAGGAAAATAGTAATGTAAAAGATTGCATTTCACAACGTGTAAATTATATTATAGATAATATGCAAATTTGTACCAATTACTTGATTCAAGACCTCAGAACTTTTGGTAATGGATTTGAACCTCAAAATACAGTATTTATAGCCAGAGCATGGTCTTCATTTTCAATGATTATTCCCTTTGGGCTAGAAAGCAAGCTGAGCTCCAGGGTGTAGATTTATGCCATGTCAAGGCAGTTGACCACTCTTTCTTTCCCATTCTCCACTGTCTTGCAGACCAGATGATGTGCTCCTTCATCGCACGCATGATGAGATTGTCCTCCTGCATTGCTTTCTCTGGCCCCTGGTGACATTTGTGGTGGGCGTTCTCATTGTGGTCCTGACCATCTGTGCCAAGAGCCTGGCAGTCAAAGCAGAAGCCATGAAGAAGCGCAAATTCTCTTAAAGGGGAGTAGGCTTGTGGCAAGCAAAGCACAGAAACTGCGCTCATCGGCACACATCTACCTGCGGAGGCTGTTTCCTGGTGCAGGAGATGGAAGGGGCTACGAGAGGTCTCTGAGAGGCTCCTCCCTCAATGGCAGCAGAGACCGGCACAACTGGAAGACTTGGAACCTCATAGATTGTATGCCATGTGTCGTAGCGATGGCTGAAGGGTCAAGCTCTTAACCATATGGAGTAACCATTTCAGAAAATCCTATAAGAAGTTAATTTTCTTTGGAAAGTAACAGTATATAATTGTACAGTGTAGTATACAAACCATTATGATTTCTGCTACTTAAAAACATTAAAAGAGAGTGGTCTGTGTTCTTTTCTATTTCTTTTTTTTTTTACGTTTAGAACACCACGGTTTTAAAAAAGGGTCTTGGTTTCATTTGATTCCGCGAGATGAAACTTGCACTTAGAGATAAGGACCCCTGCACAAGTCTTGACCTCACAGTACGATCCCCAGTTTCCATTATTGAAGAATACCTTTTGACTCCTGCTTGAAAAAGGAAAACTGCGCTGTTCCCTCAGTCTTCAGTCATTTCTGTGACTCTTCATCAAGGGACCCTCAAAGATTGGGAAAACATATCTTCCAACACTTCCCTTTGCCTCTCCACTATTTTTCACCAAATTATCTCTTAAGAGAGGGAGACGGTTCTGAACAAGGTGTGTCCTAGCTCTAAGAGCACTGAGCTCCTTCATTCACGCGTCCATGTTACATTCGACGGATTTCATCTCTGTGCAATAGAATGGACATGATGTGAAGGACACGTGTCAGCTTAGTTAACTGCTGTTTTCGTTCCTTTTCTCTTTTAGCTCAGAAAAAAAAAATATTCAGAATCAGCTCAAGTATTTTGTTTTTATTTTCTTTGTCTTTGCCTTAATGTTTTCAGTACTACACGAATGCCGCTGCAGGTGTTTGCTTGGACAAACCTGGAGATGCAACCCAGGGTTCATCACTGCTGCTGCTGAGCTTCCTGGGCCTTTATCACGAGGGCATTGAGGAGACTGTGCTTCTTTGCATCTGTTGACAAATGCAGATTCCAAATATCAGTCACAGGTATCGGTGAATATCCTACTTACCCAGGTAGCTACCAGACAGAATCAAACCTTTGCGTCGATGAGATGTACATTTTTAGTGAAGGAACAATCGGATGATCTGGTTCCTTCTTGCTCTCTTCCATTATTCTTCAAACATGCTTCTATGAGAATAAAGGCAAACTGGAATTTAAGGACAGTACTCGCTTAGGGTTCTAGGAAAGATACATGTTAGTGGAATGATAGGCCTCTGACGTTTAGTTCACAGACTGCTCTTTCCTTAATCTTAGGATACAAGTCATTGACAGAGCCATAGTCTTCTATGGAAGGGTGTTGGATGAGTGTGACCACCTTTTTCGAATCCAGTGTTACAAGTTTCATTGTGAAAAAGGCCTTGAACACACCATCGATGATATCCTTTGAGGCAGCTCCATCCTTTGAGACTTCAGTGCCAGTTTTCTGTTACAGCATCCCTGTTGTCTTAGCAACACCGTGAACCGATCTGAAACACAGTTACTCGAATGGAAAGCCGAGAAAATCACCATCTTTGTGTTACATAGTGGGAGAGGAAGTCTGCTTTATCCATTTAATCTTAATGCAATAATCTATGATTAATCAATTACAGAGAATAGATAAAAATAGTGCATGGACATATGTGATGTGTAGGGAAAAAGGAAAATTGGTATTTATTGATCTGAGTTTTCATTTATCAGTTTGACACTCATACGTTTGTGTTAATTAATGCCTCCATTTAGACCCAAAGAGTATACATGACTGTATTCTATAGGTTGATTTTTAAAATATTTTTTTAATGTTTATTTATTTTTGAGAGAGAGCAAGCGAGTGAGGGGGAGAGGGAGAGGGAGACAGAGGAGCTGAGGCAGGCTCTGTACTGACAGCAGAGAGCCTGATGCGGGGCTTGAACTCACGAACTGTGAGATCATGACCTGAGTTGAAGTCAGATGCTCAACTGATTGAGCCACCCAGGCGCCCCTGTAGGTTGATTTTTTGAAAAGAGGAGGAGCACACTGAATTCATGAAGTCACATGTAGTTTTAAGGTCTCACTTGCTTATAGCCAGTTAAATTTGAGGCTCCTTATACTTGTTGTTAAAGCTAAAATCCAGAGGAAGGGGGGTGCATTTTTAAGATTATCAAAAGGTAGAGAAGCTTAGCTTCTTAATAGAAGTGAGAAAATGGTCAAAGCTGCTGTAACAGAGAACCCAAAATACCATGGCCCACATGAGAAGTTATTTCTTCCTCACACAGCAGTCCAGAGGTAGCAGAGAAGTCCAGGGCAGTTCTGATTCATATGGTAATGGAGGGACCCAGGATTCCTCTACCTTGTTGTTCTTTCATTACCAAGAACAGTGTTCATTCCATGGTCAAAATTGACTCAAAGAATCACACCTGCTTTGCAACCTGGAAAAGCAAGGAAGTTAGGAGCTAGCTCTTTCTTTTTAAGGAAATCTTACCCATCACTTTTGCTCACAGTTATTTGTAAATACTTACTACCTAGCTATTCCTAGCTTCAAGGAAGGCTGGGACATGTTTTCTTCAGCTGGTTGGACCTATGTTCTACTAAAACTCCAGGGGAAGGGTTCTAGTTCTAAAAGGAAAGGGGAGAGAAAGACTACTAAAGGGTGGGAATGATGGATAGCTGTCAATGCCCTATGCCATGATGAAATTCTGAACAATTACAAAGATCCTCTGCCCCCCAGGAAATAAGGTTCTTGGTTAAACGCTGTCTTGGAGAAACTTGTCCATTGTTTTCTGTGACCCCTGGTTTGATCTCTAGGAAATTCTTGCTCATTAAACCCATAGCCACATCAGAAACTTTTGGGGTTTATCACAGCTTTTGCATGTTCCTAGTGCATATTTGTAGACCTAGATTTCTTTAGGGATTGAACAAACAGGCTTTTGTAGGCCAGGGTTATAGTTTATTTGGCTGTGATAAAGAGGCTGACTCCATTTTTTATGTTTGACTGCTGACAGCTTTCATGCCTCCTCCCTAGTCCCCTTTCCCCCTATGCTTGACATCTGGGCAAACTGGTTAGAAAGGCTGGGTGCCTCCTTCCCAGTGGGAAATTCAAACCACACAAGGCTGGCCTGCAAGCAGGATTATACGCTAAGAACAAAAAAAAAGCCAGACCAGTCTACTCATTTTTGGACCTGTGTGGGAACTGCCCTGCTCTCCCCATAAAGTCTCATGATGTGAATAACAAACTTTGTACCCTCTTGATGTGTGAGTGGTTAATGGTATTGACATCCAAACCAAATTTGGGGTTAGGGAGTGCATCTGAGGGGTGCCCACAACATAGGTGATAAAATTTCATCCCAAAGGTTTCTATTTGCTTCCAGTTAGTTCGTGTCAAAGTGACCACTGCCAAAAGTCTCCTCTTGTTATAGTTGTTAAACCAGCAGCATTTTACTCAGTCTCTGCTTGTACCTCCAATCCTCAACTTAATGGCAGGCACCTGGAAGCTTTCTGGAACAAGTTTAAGTGGGAATGCAACAACATTTATCTGATTTTTTCTGCTGAGCTACTCCCGTTGTCTGGCCAGCATTACTTAATGGAGACTCTGGAGAAAGATTCTGCATAATTTCCCGCTGTTTGGGGTAAAGAAGCAGTGGGCTGCAGGGCAAAGGCACAAGTCCTGTAACAAAGCTGTGTTACCCTATTTATAGACTAGTTCTTGTCTCACTCAACTATTTTCCATGGTACTTTACTAAAAAACAGCAAAGAGCAGCCAATCCGCATCATCACCGCTTTTTCCTAATCGCTCTCCCCTTTGCTACCGGCCTGCCTTCTGAGTTGGTGCTGGTGATGATTTTGTACTTAATGATTGGTCAGAGCATAACAAGAATCTCCAGTTTTCCACCCTGCAGTCTGTTTCCTCGCTGCCAGCTGCCTGGCAACAATGCCAAAGCCACGTATTTTCAAATTTTGTTATGATGGGAGATAATTCACCTTGCTTTTCTCTAAATGGTCTCATCTGGCGAGACGTCCTCATCTATTACCTCCTGCCCTCACCTGTCCCGGGGTCTGAATGGACATTGCAATAGGTCTGATGCATTCTTAGGTCTTTGTCACGAGCTCAGTGATGGGCAGACAATACAATGACAGAATGAATAATGGGACAAAATATGATCAGACAACATGGGTGGAGAATCATTTACCTGGCTCAAATAATTTATCCTTTTGAAAAATGAACTGAAATATATCAAACCATATAAAATCCTTTTCCTAATAGCTCAGCATTGGCATCACATAGCCTACAGTCCAGATGCACTGTGGTCCTCTCAGGGTCTGTACATATGGGGTCCTGTGCTGTGGCCTGAACCCCTCTTCTCACCATATTTGCATATCTGTTTCTTCTCGTCCATTAGGTCTGAGCTTAAATATTGGCCCTTCCTAGATGCCTTCCCTAACCACCCTATGTAAGTAGGCTTCTCTGGTCATCCTCTTCCTCTTGCTTTCTTCCTTTGTAGTACCTATTGTTGTTTTTGTTTACATATTTATTTGTTTACTTGTCTGTTATCTCTCCCATTAGATGATAAGCTCCACAAGAAGGTAGAATAATGACAGGATTTTTTTTTTGCATCACTGCACGGTGCCCAACACAATAAGGTGCTCAATAAATATTTATTAGATGGATAAATGAGTGAATGAATGAATGAATGCTCCCAGGATCGATTATGTTCTTTGTACATATTGTTTCTTATATCCTTTCCTGTCTTGGGAAATATTACCTTACCTTCAAGGCCCAACCTCTTCCGTGCATCTTACCTACAAAATTAATCACTTCCCTCTCTGTGATCCCATACCAGTTTGTACATACCTCTATTATTCTAAGACTTTAGCATGTATTGTAATATTTTATTATGTATTGTATGGCTATTAATCTCTGACTCTTCCTTACCTCCTCACCTTTTGAGATGAGAAACATATTGATTTATTTTGTCCATAATGATAATAATAATGACCTCCAACTAACACTTATTAACTGCAAACGTTTATTCTTTCATACTGTTTCTGAACATCAGGTATCAGGAAGTGGCTTAGCTGTAATTCTAAATTATTCTTGGTGAAATATTGCCAATTAGGAAGATAAGTGCATGAGTTAGAGGAGTTATATGGAATAAACATAAGAAGCAAGAGTCCAGTAGAATTACAGTAAGGAAAATTTTTAAAAAATGTTTATTTATTTTGAGAGAGAGAGAAGGAGAGTGTGGGGGCAGGGGGAGGGCAGAGAGAGAGAGAGAGGAAGAGAGAGAATCCCAAGAAGGCTCTGCACTGTCAGTGCAGAGCTCGATCTTTCGAACTGTAAAACCATGACCCAAGCCGAAATCAAGAGTTGGTGTCTTAACAGACTGAGCCACCCAGATGCCCCTATAGTAGGGAAATTTTGATAAGAACACATTATTCATTTGATAGGCATTTTAAAATAGAAAGTGAGCAAAGTCCAATTGTCTGTCTTTTTTGACTGACATGAAGAGGCTTCCAAAAGAGTCTTTGAAGGCTTGAGGAATAGACTTTACAGTAACTTTAGATCACTTTCAAGAGTAGACAGTGAAGCATATGTGACTCTTGCTCCTTCCTCACTTTTTGTGAATAACCTTAAGTCAGAAACGGGGGAGTTAACTTGCAAACAAAGACTGAAATTGGGAATAGTCCCATTGCCAGATCTTTAATACCTCAGGGAAATGTTTGAAAGAGCCCTAGAGACCTAGGAATTGGAATAAACTAATGTCTTTACAGATTAAACTCCTAGACACATCATGGGAGAGAAACTCTGGATTGAGATGCCTGTAGGTGTTGTTAGGAGAAAAAGTATTGGGAAACAATTGTGCCAGTGAACAAACTGAAGGAAAAAAGAATACAGTGAGTGAACAATAAAGGTGCTCTGAGGGAGAGCCAAGTAATCAGCAATTTACTCTTGAATTCTCCATTGAAATTTCTTTAAATGTTAAATGACAACTTTGCAAATGTTTTCTTTCTTTCTTTCTTTCTTTCTTTCTTTCTTTCTTTCTTTCTCTTTCTTTCTTTCTTTCTTTCTTTCTTTCTTTCTTTCTTTCGTAGTGGGTGCTACAATACCAACCTTAAACCCTGGCATTATTATATTACCACTCCCTCAGGGTCAACAAACTTCTCCAGTAGTGGGTAGCCCGAATGATCCTGGGCACTCTATGTCCCAGCCCATAACTTTTACCCTTGGACTTCAATCAAGGAACATTCCGTTATCCTTTATGACACTAACCTGCTAATTAAGTAAGACTCCATTATGCAAAAGGATCTGCAGAATTAAGTGTTCCTCTGAAGACCTCTTCCTTGAGATCCACAAGCCCTTCCCTATTCAGATTCAAGTCAAAGCTAATTTGGAAACTAACTTACTGGTATCCTTCTGTCTAAATCAAATCCAAATTGAAGGTCTTCGTGAAGTTCTGGACTCCTTATGCATTAAAAATTCTACCTAAACTGATAGAATTTTGAGGGCTGAATCCATCAAGATTCAATATTCAAATGTTATCCACACTTGCATAATAGCTTCTAAAAAAAAACAATAAGCAAAGGACTGAAACCAAGAGTTGAAACCTATCAAAAGACTCATCATAAATTGTATTGGTCCTTGTACAACTTGTCCTCCTTGTCAAGAAACTCAATGGGTAAAGATTAGATTTGTTCGGGACTTCAGGGTCATAAATAAAATAGCCATTCCTTACTTCCCTGTGGTAGTAAGCCCAAATACTATTTTATGGGGTTATATAGTCTAGACTCTTCCATCTGTGCTATCCTTTCTTTAGTAGTTCCTTAAGTGAGATTGGGATAGGTAAACTTGCTCAAGCTTTCCTGTGAGTCAACAATATGCCATGTCAGTTACCCTTCAGTAATTTAACGAGGTGCCCTTCTACTTTTTTTCTTTTCTTTTTTTTTAAACATTTTATTTTTAAGTAATCTCTACACCCAATGCAGGACTTGAACTCACAACCCAGAGATCAAGAGTCACATGCTCCACCGACTGAGCCAAGCCAGATACCCCCCTCCTTACTTCCTAATTCACAAGGAATTATGGGCCTTAAGTTTCCTGCAATTCTTGTTTTACCATCTTAACAGTTTTAACTCAGAAAAGATTTTATGTTAGAAAGAATGTTATAATTTTGTCAAAACAAATTATATCACCTAGAACAAGATTATTGCCAAGGAGGTAAATCTCACTTTATACTGACTCAAAGTCATTCAAAACTTTCCCAGGCCAGTCATTCATACTTAACTCAGTCTGTTGAGAGGGTGCCTGGGTCTTAGAGCTACTGCAGGCAATTGGTTTCGAGCTGTTTTAAAATTAGCACAACTCTGTGATTTAACCAAGTTATCAGTAGTCAAAACTCTTCCTTGGGAACCTACACTTGAGCTGACATTTTGTGATTTTTTTTTAAAGTTCATTTATTTATTTTTTTGAGAGGGAGCAAATGGGTGGGGGGCAGGCAGAGAGAAAATCCCAAGCCTGCTCAGTAATGTTAACACGGATCCACCTCAGATCTCACAAGATGTGAGATCATGACCTGAGCTGAACCCGAGTCAGACACTTAACTGACTAAGCCACCCAGGTGCCCTGACATTTTGTGTTTTAAAACTAGCTTTTTAACATCTTCTTACCCTAGGTCAATTTAAGTGTCTTCAACCTTTCTACATATTAATTAATAAACAATCTGGGGGCGCCTGGGTGGCGCAGTCGGTTAAGCGTCCGACTTCAGCCAGGTCACGATCTCACGGTCCGTGAGTTCGAGCCCCGCGTCAGGCTCTGGGCTGATGGCTCAGAGCCTGGAGCCTGTTTCCGATTCTGTGTCTCCCTCTCTCTCTGCCCCTCGCCCGTTCATGCTCTATCTCTCTCTGTCCCAAAAATAAATAAACGTTGAAAAAAAAAATAAATAAACAATCTGGACAAAGCTTTGTTTTTTTAACTCACTTGTATGGTATTGTAACTGGGCCCAAGGGTGTGAGAGCACCTGGCTCTGGGGTCCCAAACAGACCAGATTGGGCCACTCCTGCCACTGATAAAATCTGAAGGCAGAGGGAGGAGCAGTGGGGAAACCAGAAAGGGATTTATTTTCGTGAAGCCAACACCAGGAAGACCGAGGACTAGCATCTTCAGAGACTGTCTCCAAAGTGCTGACAATACTTGCAGGCTTCTATAAGGAAAATATGAGACAAATCTGTAGGTACATGCAGGGGGGCCGGAAAGGTCAAGTCAATCATCATCTTGGGTTCAATCACGCAGGGTCTTGCCGGTGTCAGGGCATCCCCTATTGCTTGAGGGATAGTTTCAGTTCCCCTCTTGAGATGTTTTGCCGCCTGGGCAGATCTTTTGCCTGAGTTAAGAGATAAGCTGGAAAGAACCTAATCAACTAGAAAGTACAGACTGAGGTCAAAATGGAGGTAGTTGAAGTCCTCTTTCTGTATTTATCAGAGAAAAGCTTGCTACGGCTTTTCTCTTGACCCAGTGGCAAGAGCCCACCTTCCTAGTGTTGCAGGATTTTTTACCACATTTTCCGGGATTCGTTCACTCACTGTTTTGAAGAATGAAGAGGTGGACACAAAATGAGCAGCAGGCAAGAGTTTATTAGAATATAAGATTAGAAAGGAAGAGTAGGAGGAAAGGTCTCTTTACAGAAAGAGGGCATGTGAAAGTGAATGCCTGAGGACTATAGGCATGGGTCCTTGTTTTGTAAGGTTCTGGTTACCCCCATCTTGCCTTCCCCCTTGTTTCTCCCTTATTGGCTTGATAGCTCTAGGTGCTGGGTTGTCCATTCCTGACTGTCTAGTTCTTATTGTATGAGGGGTGGTCTATGGCCATACTTAAGTCTTTTGTCAAATTTCTGAGGGGAGTAGGTGGGGTCTGTTACATTCTTAAGAGGAACCTTAGGTCTACTGTGGTCAGACACTCCCGGCATTGTTCCAAAATAGGTGTTTTTCCCCACCCTCAGACCTCAGGTCCTAATCTTTTCCTCTCTGCCTACTGAATCCTATCTTCTCCCATCACAATAGTCTCAGGGTAACAGTACCTGCAAATACGTTAGTGAAGACTACTGCTAACTAGGGTCTCCCTCAGTCTTGTGGACCCTCATGGTGTACAATCTTTGTTGCTTACTAAAAAGACACTATATTTCTTAGCAGGTAGGCTTACCTGTCATGAAATTCTATTACTTTCTCCTTTGCACATTTCCTTCCCTGGTAATAATACTGCTTTCCCTTTTTTTTTTTCCTTTCCTCTTTTACCAGACGGGTAACTCATGACTGCCTAACCTCTGTCTGAGAACAGTCCATGCCCTGAACAAATATATTAGAAACTCCTCTAGAAAATCTAGAGTTAACCTTGTTTGTTACCAGGTCATACCATAAGACAAAAACAATAAATTATCAGGCTGGATATGTCAAAAAAGACCTCAGTTTGTCACCATCTAGACCCTAAGACCTGACCTCTACTGCCCACTTACTTGTACTCACTGAGTATATTTTTGCCTAAGCTCTTCTTTCCAGTTCATTTCTTAACTCAGGCAAAAGACCCAATGGGCATAATATTCTGTGATGGAAATGTAAACTACCCCTCAAGCAATAACTCCAGTGGCCCAGGCCACCCAGACCAGTTTGAACTCAACACCTGACTCTCACCTGCTCAGATGGACCATGGAGTGACTGATAGTTACTTTTACCTCATTAGAATACTAAAATTTCTGCCAAGGAGGAGCACAAGCCTCATTTACATAACATACAATACATGTACAGGCACGTTTCCTTCAGGCGCATGCGCGACCTTGTGCCCACCTCTACATACGATGACAAATCTACCCCCCCCACACACATTTTTTTTGCCTTCCCTATCTAAATATTCATCCTAACCCTAAATAAAAGGAATCCATTCATCCTCGCTTGGGGGGGGGGGGTCACAGCTTTGGGAATTATTCCTCATGATCTCCTTATTTGCTACAGATAAAGTTTACTTTGTGCGACAACTCTACCTGATGTAGTTTCTATCTGTGAGTTACCAAGGAGAGAACTCCTATTAGTTTGGTTACAAAATCACTCTTAGAACAATGACCCTTTACTGGAGGCAAAGTAACCTAAAGGCTGTATGCATTGTATTCACCAGGACCAGAACTTGTCAACTGACTAGATACAAGGGAGTTAATATCTATGGCAAGAAGTAGGGAATGTTTTGGAAGTAACTAAAGAGGTAGATCTCTGCATGAAAGAAAAGTAAAGGAAAATGGTCTAATGATTAAGGAACTCTTTAAGTGTTCTGACGGTTCTTAAGGATGTGGGTTCCATTAAAAAAAAGGGGAAAGGGGGATTATGTGAAGGTTAAAGGAAATGCCCTACCTGGTCATTATGACAGAAAGGCAACTCCTTCCAAGAACCTGTTTCCATAATGTCCTAGAAGGCCAAACCTATTTAAAAATATGAGGGATTCCCTCCAAAATCAGAAAGAAAAAAAAAAAAGTTCACCCATTAAGGACAATAGTTACATCAAGACTTATCTCACAGCCCTCATCTCATTGCCTCATCAATCCTCAACTATTACCATACGAATACCATGCCTCGGTCCCAATAAATCCTTAAAGAACCTTAAAAGAACTGCCTTAAACCACCTGAGTTCCTATAAATACACTTGCCATTCTTTCTCTTTTTTAGTACGACCAAGGCTTTGTCAGGGAGTCTCCCTTGCTGGTGTAAGTTTAATAAATTCAGCTTTGTTTTCTTCACAGCTTTTTCTGTGGAGTAGAAAAATTCATCTTGTTGGAACCATTAAGCAGTATTTGGTTTCTTTAAAGCTTACCATTATTAACGATATTGTTTAAATCTCTTCACTGGAAGTGTGTAAAGGCACTAGGAGTATTTACTCTTCTGGGGCATTTAGTTAGGGTCATTGGTAAGAAAATGTATGGAAAGATAATATATACAAAATGCTTAATGCCAAATAGAGTTCCTGGCACAACATGGCTGTTCAATGAACATTAGCTACTTTATAATCCCCTAATTCCCCAGTCCTTCCTTACTGGGACCTCTGAGCACACTGCAAACTCCAGGTTAATTGTCTCTGAATTCAGAGTTCTGATTCATGGGTCAACACAGGTTTCTCATCTGGCGTGATTGGCGGGGACCACATGTTCTTCCTCCTTCCTTCCTTCTGTTATTTTGACTCTATTCCACTTCAGTCCCACCAGCAAGCTGAGGGAGGAATTCAATTTGTTTGCCCTCCTTATCCCTTAAGGTGACTCTCTTGGGGGGGACTGAGTGCAGGGTTTCTGTTCAGTGACATTCAATTTTAACAATGAAACGTGAAAACTATCTTGCCCCTGATAATTGAGCCCATTTCCTTTTCTCTCACTTTCCCCAAATAAATGAAGAAACCCAACAATTTCTCAAAAGCATGTTGGATGGGGTCGTGGCTAATGAGGGGAATCTTGATTAAGTTATACGGTTAACGAAATTAGTAGTCTAGAGGAAACCTTGGTATATCTTTCCTTACAGAGCTTCCGGACCATGAACATAAAAGGTCACCTAGGAAGAGGGGTGCCCAGGGAAGTTTTCCATAATGTCCTGTACGTCGGAGACCAGAAGACACTAAAAACACTGCAGTATTTGCATTAGTTCTTAAAATTCTCCTTTCTGAGACAGCATATCCTAAATGCCAACTCTCTGTTATTATAAAATTCAAATCTACTCTGAAATTTAAAGGGGAAACGGATGAAGTATAAATGTGTGAATAAAATCTTCCAAGCCAGAAAAAAAAATGTTTAAAAGAAAAAAAAAAAAAAAAAAACCCTGCAGAGATGTTTACTTTGCCCTTTCTAATTATTGGATGAAATGATGAGGTTGATGACTTCACTCCTGGATTCGGGGAGTGGGGTGTAGCGTTTGTGTGTGTTTGGGGACACGAGGTGGGGAGGCTTACTGATGGGAAGTGGTGCACGGGTAAATGTTTCACACCCAGCCGGGGGTGAGAGGGATGCCCTCGTTCATAGAGTTTGCTGATTCAATCTACCCACCTGGTTGATGGCGAGCTGTCAACGTGACATTGCTAAACTCGGAGTTGGGAAGAGATGTGCAGTAGCAGGCCATTGTACCGTATTCAGGTCACACAGATATAGTAGACAAAAATAACTTCAAGGGCAGAGATAATAGTCAAATGTGGGGAAATAATTAGGAAGTGATGAGTGCTGGGTATTGAATGCCTTTTTCAAAATATAATCGATGAAGTTGTAAGTTTATATAATTTACTTTGCAATAATGGCTGTGTTTGACAACCGGTCCAGAAGAGTTAACATTTGGCTCTCATTGGCCAGGACCAAAACGCTGTGAGAGCTGAGTGTATACTTTCACTTCTGCTTCCCTAATTATGATGGATCTGTAGTTCTTGTGGGCCATGTGGTTATTTCACACCTGAAGATGTAACCTCCTGCCCAGCTTACTTTGAAGACCCTGTCTCCAAAACAAAGCATGTGATCCCATTAAATCTCAGTTTAGGGCAACGGTTTCTCTCTCCAGGCAGGGCAAGGCTGGCCAGGTACCTGTCACACTGCACACTTTTCCAAAGGGGCATGATCACCTCCAGGATCTGAGAGCTGGGGTGGGAAGGCAAGAAGGAAGCCTGAGCTATTACTACTACAGCCAAGTGTAGGGACTTTTTAGAGATGATCTGTGCAAGGCCAGAGCAGTGGCACTTTTCTCAGACTAACGTGGACCCGGCTGCTCATAAATTAATGTTCCAATTCAAATGACTCATTTTGAAGGAACATTAGGTTCACAGCCAATTTGTCAATATAAGAAAAACTATCACTTCATGTTTTTAAAAACGCAAAAAAGTATTGCTTAAATTTTGTGCTTTATAAATCCCATTTTGGCAAAGGTGGATTGAAATGCACAAAGGTGGTGTGGGAGCATTAGTAGCACTGTGTTCAACTTGGCTGCCATATTTTCCAAGATGGTTAGAGGACTTGAAACTGTCACCTGAGGATTGGCTAATGAAACTGCTTTTACCAGGCAAAACTATAGGACATGATATCTACTTACAAATATGTGAATCACTGTCATGTAGAAGAGGGACTAGAACTTGTTTTACAAATTATTACGGTTAGTAGCAATAGAGGCTCTATATTATAGAGACTTGAGTTCCAATTTTGGCTTCATCATGTACTACTTGTATGACCTTGGACAAATTATATAAACTCTCTAGACCTTGGATCCCTTATCTGGAAAATGGGGGTATATTTGTTTCCCACTGGAGGTGTCTAGATGCTCAGTCAGTTAAGTGTCTGACTTCGGCTCAGGTCATGATCTCACGGTTCGTGAGTCTGAGCCCCATATCTGGCTCACTGCTTTTAGCACAGAGCCTGCTTTGGATCCTCTGTCCACCTCTCTCTTTGCCCCTTCCCGTCTCATAGTCTCTCTCTCTCTCCCTCTCAAAAATAAACATTAAAATAAATTTTATTCATTTCCCACTGTTCTTGTAACAAACTATCATGAATATAGTGGCTTAAACCAATTTAAATTTATTATCTTACAGTCTGGAGGTCAGACTTCAAAATGAGTCTCACTGGGCTAAAATCAAGATATCAACAGGGCTACATTCTTTCTGGAGGCTCTAGGAAAGAATCCATTTCCTCTCCTTTTCTACCCTCTACAGGCCACCTGCATTCCAGGTTCAAAAGCAGAAATGTTGGGCCAAGCCCTTCCTACACTGCTGTCTCTCTGGTTTTCTTTTCATTTTCCTCTTCAATTTATAAGAACTCTTAGGATCATATTTGGGCCCACTCAAATAATCCAGGATAATCTCTGTATCTCAGAGCCTGCTGATTAGCAGCCTTAATTAAATCTGCAACCTTGATTCCCCTTTGCCATTCAGTCTATTCTATTTCTATTCACAGACTCCAGGGGTTAGGATGTAGACATTTTTCAGGGCCGATTATTCTTTATACCATTTGAGGATTTAAAAAAGTACCTACCTTATACCATTGCACTGCGGAAGAGTTCTTGGACAGAGTAAAGACTTAATAAATATTAGCACCCCTCATTATTATTATCTTTAGTAACAATCTGTATTCGTTTGCTGGGCTGCCATAACATAGTACCACAAACTGGGTGGCTCACACAACAGAATTAAGTGCTGCACAGTCATGAAGGCTAGAAGTCTGAGATCAAGGCACTGGCAGGATTGGTTCCTTTTGAGGACGGTGAGGAAGAACCTATTCCATGCCTCTCCCCTAGGTTTTGGAGGTTTGCTAGCCATCTTTAATGCTCCTTGGCTTGTAGAAGGATCACCCTGTTCTCTGCCTTTATGTTCATATGGCATTCTCCCAATTAGTGTGTCTGTCCAAATTACCCCTTTTTATAAGGACACTAGTCATATTGGATTAGGGGCCATGGTACTCCAGTGTGACCTCATGTTAACTAATTATATCCGCAACAACCCAATTCCTAAATAAGGTCAAATTCTGAGGTGCTGGAGGCTAGGATTTCAACATATGAATTGGGGGCGGGGGTACAATTCAACACATAACACAATGCAAAGGATGGGAGGTATTTTGAATGAACTAATGGATGGACGGTGTGGGCGGAGCATATTTAATTGAGTAAAAGGAAATGCTTTCTACCAGAGCTGCCTAAATGTGGAATCGAGTTTCCTGATAATCATCAATAACCTAGTGAGGACAAGGATGTTGCAGAGGAGATTCAAGCATCCCAAAACTGCTAGGAAAACATAAGCTCTAAAATGCCCCCTTAAGGGGCACCTGGTTAAGCATCTGCCTCTTGGTTTCGGCTCAGGTCATGATCCCATGGTTCGTGAGTTCTAGCCCTGCATCTGGCTCTGTGCTAACAGTGCAGAGCCTGCTTGGGATTCTCTCTCTTTCCCTCTCTCTCTGCCAATCCCTGCCTCTCTCTCTCTCTCTCTCAAAATAAATAAATAAACTTAAGGATATTTTTAATAAAATAAAATTTTCTCTTAACCCAGAGAGGATAGGCTTCTTGCATAATCAGCTCCAGAAAATGGCATCACTTTTCAGAGAATTATGAGAATTCAGTTCCACAAAGCAGTGTGTCTACAGTGAAACCTCAGGGGAGCTTGCTGTGTGGGGATCTAGAACATTTGGGGAAAATTTATCCCAGATTTTCATTATAGACCATGATGTAGTCACATTCCAGCAAGTCAAAAGTGGTTGAAGTAGGGATGCCTGGGTGTCTCAGTCAGTTGAGTGACCAACTCTTGATTTTGGCTCAGGTCATGATCTCACAGTTCTTGGGTTCAAGCCCCATATCTGATGCACACCGAAGTTTGAAAACCATTGGCGGAGTGATTGAGTGCACTTTCTCTGAAGCTGGATAGTCTGGGTTTGAATCATGGCTCTGCCATTTCTTGGCTGTGACTCTTGGATCTCATTTTCTCATCTCATAGGGTTTCTGGGAGAATTGAGTCTATCAAAATGGTTAGAATCCAATGAATGATGCTGGGCACTTTGTTGAAGTGTGTATATTAGTATTACATATTACTGTATTATTATTACCATAATATCTGGAATCTGTCTCAAATTTGTTTGCTTGGTGCCTAGGAGCATCTGATCTGAAGCAACTCATAGTCTAATAGGGAAAACAGAACAAATAATTTCCACATAATGTGCAATGGACAGTGAAAAATGTCTCTAGAGATACAGAAGCAATATGGGAAAGAGGGGGAGTTTAGGGATAAGTTAGCGGCATCTGGGTGGCTCAGTTGGTTAAGGTCCAACTTCAGCTCAAGTCATGATCTCACAGTTTGTGAGTTCGTATCCTGTGTGGGGCTCTGTGCTGACAGCTCAGAGCCTGGAGCCTGTTTCACATTCCGTGTTTCCCTCTCTCTCTGCCCCTCTCCTGCTTGCTCTCTCTCTCTCTCAAAAATAAATAAACATTAAAAAATAATTTTAAAAAACCAGACAAGTTAGAGAATGGGTCAGCAACAGTCTCAGAGGTCAAGAGAGGATTGTGACCATTTTTTGAGGTTTCTGGAATAGTAAAAAGCTTTTTTTTTAAGTTTATGTATTTAGTTTTGAGAGAGACAGAGAGAAAGCACGAGTCAGGGAGGGGCAGACCGAGACAGAAAGAGAATCCCAAGCAGGCTCCACACTGTCAATGTGGAGCTCAACGTGGGGCTCAAACCCATGACCTGAGCTGAAGTTGGATGCTTGACTGACTGAGCCACCCAGATGCCCCAAAAAATGAACTTTAAATTTTTAAAAATGTCTAAAGAAAATTATAAAAATTGTTTAATTCACAAAATAATAAAAATATTTATTAAAAAAATTTCTTTATAATGTGTTATATAGGTAGACTGATCTAATAATGGGCCTGAATTTAAAGTTATATGAAACATGTCTTCACATCTCATTCCTGTCTGCATCTCTGAGACTCTACATTTAACTTTGGTAGTTAAATTAAAGGGCTGTATACTGCTAGGAATTTACCCAGGGATACAAGAGTACTGATGCATAGGGGCACTTGTATCCCAATACTTATAGCAGCACTTTCAACAATAACCAAATTATGGAAAGCACCTAAATGTCCATCAACTGACGAATGCATAAAGAAGATGTGGTTTATATATACAATGGAATACCTCTTGGCAATGAGAAAGAATGAAATCTGGCCGCTTGCATCAACGTGGATGGAACTGGAGAGTATTATGATAAGTGAAATAAGTCAGACAGAGAAAGACAGATGCCATATGTTTTCACTCATATATGGATCCTGAGAAACTTAACAGAGAACCATGGGGCAGGGGGAGGGGGAAAAAGTTACAGAGAGGGAGGGAGGCAAACCATAAGAGACTCTTAAATACTGAGAACAAACTGAGGGTTGATGGGGGGTGGGGAAGAGGGGAAAGTGGGTGATGGGCACTGAGGAGGGCACCTGTTGGGATGAACACTGGGTATTGTATGGAAGCCAATTTGACAATAAATTATATTTAATATAAAAAATTAAAGGGCTATATCTGCAACCTTTTGTGAGGATGAGGCCTAGGTTAATGACCTTCCTGCCTCCTCTGTGATATACCCTGGGTGTCAGAGAATTGGTGGTAACCATTTTAGCGGGGAGAGCGGAATATACAAGAGCAAAAATGCACCGAACAGCAGTATGCACTCTAGAAACCACAAGGAGCTTGAGTCTGCAAAGCATAAAGTTGCAAGGAGAGGAGTGGCTACTACTAAAGCCAGAGAGGAAGGCACAGGCCAAGTCAAGGAAGGCCTTCTATAGTCCCTGAGGAGCCTGGGCTGCGTGTCGTGGATGGTGGGGAGTCACTGGTCAATTTCAGATGGTCCATGGTCATGGATTTTAGGTAAGTCACTCTGGAGGCAATGTGGAGGGAGGACTGGAGTGCCAGACAGAAGCACAGAGACCACACGGAGAACTTCTGGGCTTGGCTGAGATGAGACCTGAACTCCGGCAGGACAGTGATGTAGAGAAGGGCTGGCTCTCTAAGTTAGTAGAAATAAGAACACTTAGAGGGACTGATGACTTCCTGTCCAGGAGTGCAGGTGGAAAAGACAACGGGTCCTTCAGACTTAATAAAGTCGCATAGCTTTTACATGAATCTAGACGCTATTACTCTACCTCCAGTCCTCGGTGTCATGCTGCCCAGCAAAGTGTGTGCACAGCCTTGGGTGCTGAGGCCCCGGGAAGCTGCTGGGGGAGACTGGTCCAGGGAAATCCCAAAGGAGCCAGGAAGACTGCCTACTTCTTGGTTAATGATCCCTTTGTTGAGCTCTGCTCATTCCCTTCTAAGTACGCCACCTGTTTCCTGCTGGACCCCTGACCAGTGTATCCGTGTGACCTTTGCCCAAATGGAAGTGACGAATGAGCATTTTATCACACCTTTCTTGCCCGTGGCTGGGTTTGGGGGACATGGTAGCAGCAGCACATTTGAGGACCTTCCTGTCCTTCATTCTGTCTCACTCTTCAGGGCCTAGGTAATGCTTGCTTTCTTTGTCTTGCTGGCTGTGAACAGTGTTCCTGTTTTCTCTGCTCTCCCCAGACAGCTCAGCAGTCCCTGTGGCCTGGCCTTTACAGCCTCTAGTTGTTAGCATCCCTGTGAGTTGAGAGCTATCTTTTGGTCCCTGTGTCTTCTGCCTTATTTATGGATTCCTCTTTGTGGTTACTTCTCTTTCTTTATGGCTCTCATTCTGAGTTCACATGCCGGTTCCGCATGGGACAATTATTGGTGCTTTGAGCTAGGAATGTCCTGTAACCTGAAGAATTGTTTAGCAGCATGTTCTGAGGCCATAGAGGGAATAGACGTGTTTGAATTTCGAATAGGTGACTGTGCTATCACATTTAGTCTAAAATGCTGGGAGAGACATCAATATCAGGGCTAATGGATTAATGGGCCTTTTAGCAAGAGTCAATAGGGTAAGGGTGGAGGGAAGTGATTTGTAGCATATATGTGAGTCTGCAAAACTGAATTGAAAGTTGGAGGCCCCACACTGAATTTAATATAAGCCATGGAGCTTAGTCAACCTTTTCTTCAACCCCTGATACAGGAGAAAATGGTTGAGAGTACAGGCTTCAGAATTTACTCTGTCCATGGTTGAAATAAGGCTCTGACATTTGCTAGCTCTGTGACCTAGGGCAAGATACTTTCTTCGTGCCTCAGTTGCTTCATGTGTGGAATGGAAAAAGTTGTAGTCCCTCCCTTATTTAGTTTAGAAGTGATTGAGATAATGCAGGTAAGGGAGTTCGGAATACTACTTGGCACATAATAGTAAGAGTTGCTAACATTTGTTAGGTGCTTATTATGTGTTAAGGCTCAAAAAATATTACTCATTACTATTCCTCTTTGTCACACAGGGTCTGATAGAGTTTCTTCTCAAAGAGCTAGATCTGATTGATGAGAAACTGCAAAACAGCGAGGCTGCCCCATGCAGAACAGTGCGCTTCTGCATAACCCAGGGACTTGTTCAAACACACGTTGGCCCCACCCCGAGAGTTTCAGATTCAATAAGCCTGGGGGATAGGAGTCTGAGAGTTTGCATTTCTAACAAGGTCTCAGGTGATGTGTTGCAGCTGGTCTGGGTAGCAAACTTGGAGATAAACTGGCATAGAGATTAAGAGATCACATTTTGAAGCCAGAAGGATTCAAACTGGACACAGCTTTGGCACTGCGTGGCCTTGGACAAATTACCTTGTCTCTTTAAACTCCAGATTCCTTGTCTCCAATATAAGTCTAGTAGCTAGGGTGTGCAAAGAGTTAAATTAGATATAAATTATATATGTGTATGGCATTTAGCATAGACTTACTGATAATATGCCTTAGCTATTGTTCCTGTGCTTCTGCTTAATTTTGAGCAATGACTTGGTCCTCTCAGTGCCTCTACTTCCTTATCTCTGAAGTGGGAACATTGACTTATCTATAGTATATGGCAGGTGAAGGTACTCAGTAAGATAATAGCCTTAATGTCACAACCTTGAGTGACTATCCTAGCGATTAAACATGTAGTCCCCTTCTGTTACGCTTTATTTTATCTTAAATTTTTTAAATTTATTTTTTATTTTTTAAATTTTATTTAAATCCAAGCTAGTTAACATAAAGTATAATAATGGTTTCAGGAGTAGAATTTAGTGATTCATCACTTACTTATAACACCCAGTGCTCATCCCAACAAGTGCTATCCTTAATGCCCATCACCCATTTAGCCCATACCCTACTTGTCTCCTCTCCGGCAACCCTCGGTTTCATCTATGTACTTAAGAATATCTTATGGTTTGCCTCCCTCTCTGTTTTTATCCTATTTTTCCTTCCCTTCCCCTATGTTTATCTGTTTTGTTTCTTAAGTTCCACATATGAGTAAAATGATAGGATATTTATCTTTCTCTGACTGACTTCTTTCACTTAACATAATACATTCTAGTTCCATCCATGGTGTTGCAAATGGCAAGATTTCATTCTTTTATCTTTTTTCTTTTTTTAAATGTTTATTTTTGAGAGAGAGAGAGAGAGTGTGAGCAGGGGAGGGGCAGAGAGGGAGACGGAGACACAGAATCTGAAGCAGGTTCCAGGCTCCATGCTGTCAGCACAGAGCCCGACGCCGGGCTCGAACCCACAAGCTGTGAGATCATGACCTGAGCCGAAGTTGGACACTTACCTGATTGAGCCACTTAGGTGCCCCAAGATTTCATTCTTTTTGATCGACGAGTAGTATACCACATCTTTATCCTTTCATCCATCGACGGACATTTGGGCTCTTTCCATACTTTGGCTATTGTTAATAGTGCTGCTATAAACATTGGGGTGCATATGCCCCTTCGAATCAGCACTCCTGTATCCTTTGGATAAATACCTCGTTGTGCAATTGCTGGGTCATAGGGTAGCTCTATTTTTAATTTTTTGACGAACCTCCCTACTATTCTACAGAGTGGCTGCACCAGTTTGCATTCCCACCAGCAGTGCAAAAGTGTTCCCCTTTCTCTGTATCCTCACTAACATCTGTTGTTGCCTGAATTGTTAATTTTAGCCATTCTGACAGGTGTGAGGTGGTATCTCATTGTGGTTTTGATTTGTATTTGCCTGATGATGAGTGATGCTGAGCATCTTTTCATGTGTCTGTTAGCCATCTGGATGCCTTCTTTGAAAAAGTGTCTATTCATGTCTTCTGCCCATTTTTTCACTGGATTATTTGTTATTATTTTTAGGTGTTGAGTTTGATAAATTCTTTATAGATTTTGGATACTAACTCTTTATCCAATATGTCATTTGCAAATATCTTTTCCTATTCTGTCAGTTGCCTTTTAGTTTTGTTGTGTTGCACTTTAAATAGTACTTGGAATGTCTTCCTCTTAGGTTAAATTAGAAAATCCTCTGCTGTTACAACGGTCTAAGACTCCCAACATCTCTTCTAGATTCTCTCACCTTTGATTTTACTTCCTTGTTGACTTATGCCCACAGTTTTCCACCAAAGCAGATCATTCATTTTATTTCTCTTCTGTCCTCTTTTGCCTTTATTTATTGCTAATGTGTTATTCTTTGAAGGTAGACAGTTGTTTCCTTCTCCAAACATCTGATGTGAGGGGGGAAGGAACATCTGCTTGGGTGAAGACTGAGCCAGGGATCATTGGAAAGTTCTTTAGGAATAAAATATGGCTTAAAAATTTAATTTATATGTCTTACAAATGATATTGTTTGGTGAGGTTAGATTTGGGAATGTTCCCTGGCTTCTGAACTTTTCTCTACTTTTAATGCCTTTTGTTTTTGTAGCTGTATTGTCAGCTTTTTGGTTTTGGTTTCTGTTATTGTTATTTCTTACCTTAGCTCTTTGGCAAGCCCTAAGACACAGAATCTTCTTGGCCACCGACGGCTTGCAGCAGGATAGCAGAGACAAGAAACATATTATATTGCTAGCTCTTTCTTAAAGACTAAAATGCCACATTTCTTCCTGGCGTCAAGAACTCTGAGAGCAAAGAGAAAAGTAGTTTAATATTAAGATAATTTACACAAAGTTTCTTGCATCATTGTAGTAAACCTCTGAAAAAAAGGGGGCAAGCTTTACTCAGATCAACAAATTCTGAATAGTACAAGTTTCCTTTTGGGGATACTGGGTTGGGGAGATAGTAATCACAGCCTTTGGGATTGATTACCTCCTTTGGTAAAAAGGTGAATGTTACCTCCTATACAGAACCATCCCTGCATGGTTTTCTTTATTACTCAAACTTGAATTTTACTGGTTAATTTTCATCCTTCTATTATGAAAGCTTCTTTTATTGGCAACGTCGAAACCTTGCCAATTCTTTCAAAATCTAGCTGTCGTACCTCTTCTGGTTTTAGGTGGTTTGAATTAGTTTCAATAATGTTTTATAATAGTATTATGTTGGAAAATCATGTCTTCTCTTTTTCTATTCAATATCTCAACTTAAGATTGTGATGGCTTTGCTAAGGCATGACTCTAAAATACAGTCTGAGATGTGTTTTAACAAATGGATGTCTTCAGACATACAAGATATAAAAATAAGAGGAATAATCAGCCAAAATGTTGACAGTTCCATTGAAGTTTCTATCTCAGTGACGAAGGTGGCTGGAAACTGAGATTTCCTGTTTGTGTATATTTACATGTAAACAGGTCCTCCCCTGAGTGTTGGAGGAAGACAAGCTTCAATTCTAGTACTGTCCTGTTTTGCTGTATCACTTTTAATGTTTTTTTAAAAAATATTTATTTTTGAGAGAGAGAGAGAGAGCAAGCTAGGGAGGGGCAGAGAAAGACAGGGGTGTGTGGTGGGGGTGGGGGGACCGAGAATACCAAGCAGGCTCTGTGCTGACAGCAGAGAGCCCAACGCGGGGCTCAAACCCATGAACCATGAGACCATGACCTGAGCCAAAGTCAGACACTTAACCGACTGAGCCACCCAGGCGCCCTTTGCTGTATCACTTTTAAATTTGGCCCCTGGTTTCCTTCCTTGTCCATCCCTAAGGGATTTTCTAGCTCTAACATTTTATGATTGTGGAAGACATAACAACAAAATTACTCAGGGCTTAGTTCAAATTCTTTAAGAGCAAATTCCATCAAGCAAACAGCTACTTTAGGGGGAAAAAATCCAGCCTCCTAAGTCAAGTTATTTTATTAATTTGATTATTTGAATCCAGAAACTGTTGCTTTGAATTAATGGTTTTATATGTAAATGTATTCTTGCACATTTTAAAAAAATAAGGATTTCTGTGAGTTGTAGAAAAATGAAATACTGGATTTGTGAAGGACACTGATCTTTCAGCTGAAATAGGAAAAGGCAAAGGGCAAAATAATAATTCTGGAAATAGGCACAGCAGCCCTTTACCAAATGTCACACTGCCTGCTAATGTGTGAAGTGTGTCTGAAGGGCTCACGGTGATCCAGCTGGGGCAGGGCCTCTGAGAATACGCCAACACTGCTGGTCAGAGATGACATTTTGGTTACTAATGAACTACAGAACTGAAAACAAGAATTTAGTTGGAGACAGTCAACTAGAGAGTCTCTTGTAATGTACGTGATAACCTAGGTAACCAACTCAGCACTCACAGGAATAAAGGAGAGGACAACCATGCTCTTATGATAATGGCCTGGAAGATTTTTCTCATTTAAAAGCAGTCACACATGACCTTTCTCTTGAGCAGAAGGATGACAGAAATTGACAAATGAGAAATAGGTGAAGAGAAGACAGGACTCTTTGCTTCAACAAACAGCAGTTTTATTCTGGTACTAGTGAGAAAGTGTGTAAGGTACTAGGTAGATGTTTTTGACCAGTCGCAAATGTGAAAATATATCAAGCAAATACATAATTTAAATAGGAAGACTAATGAAGCTCTTTGTTCAAATAGAGTTGGTTAGAAACACACTATTGTGGGGAGGTGCAATAATATGAAAAAATACAATCAAATCTACTGCCATTTTAAATAACCATATTTGCAGAGAAAGAGTACATCATATTAAAAACATAAAAGTGCTCTTTGACAGAACATAATATTTTCAGTTGCTGAATTTATTTACATTGTTTCTGTAAGGTGCACGTCAATCAAGGAACAGCCAGATGAACCTCCATGGACAATAGTGTTATTAGACACTAACGCCCAAAGTGTGGGGCCAGGAGCAGTTTCCACTCAAGACATAATTTCTACAAGGTAGGAAGAGAGAAGAAATTAAAGACCTGATTCTTGTCTTTGTAGAATTTATATAAGCCTGAGTCCCACATGGAAGATCAGCGATCAGGGACTCTTCAGGGAAGCACATTGGTGCACCCGGTTGTCAGTGTGGTGGACAGTAGGAGATTTCACCAAGGCCTCTGCAGACTTTCCCACTGGCTTGCAGATGAAACTCTGTCCAACTGTTACTACAAACTCTTAAAGCCACAATCGCATACGTTCCTGTTGGGATACTTATCTGCTCACTCAGCTATTAAAATACAACATCTCAAACGTTAACAGAAAGCTTGCTGTTAGGGTGAAGATGGTATTTCCTAAAAGAAATTACTTAAGGCAGAAAACAGCCATAACTAACGTTTCTTGTGATGATTCTAGAAGGGGGACGTTACACCTGTGTGACATTGTTCAGTTTTAAAAACTTATTTTGGTAACTTATATAAGATCATTGGCATAGAGACTATAAAAATAATCTTTGGTGAAACTGTTAATAGATTCCTTTGTTTTCATTACATAAACCTCTATTAAGAGCATCCACTAACAATTTCCTTATTTCATGAATGTATCTGTATACATAACCTTTAAAAAAATAAAATGCCTTATTTTCATTGCATACATTTATTCCTAGGGAACCTCCCTACAAGTCAAGAGTATTCTTTTAGTCAGAAATATTTCCATTGCTAGAAGCATTTTTAGAACTGAACAGATTTTTGCTATTATCATGGCTGTATCAAATGTTACCCGGCATTTTAACGAAAATGGCCACTTTCAAAGGCATCATCCACTATAAGAATCTTAGGTAGTGTGTCTGAATTCCAAGCTCAGTTTAGTCAAACACCTGGTCAATTCACAAAACTAAATGAATCAATTCAGTTGCTTAATCAGCTAAATCATGTGGCTAATGAAGTCAAAGAGAGCCCCCAAAGGATAATACATCCTCATAGAAACATGACACTTTGAAAAAACAGTCTGGACACACAGAAAGGGTGCCATTTTCTCTTCCCGATGATGTCTGGTTAGATTCCCTTTTTTCAGATATTTCCCCTTCTTTGCATCATTTCACTTGCTTTTTGTAGTCATGGTTTACAGATTTTCCTCTGATATGAAAGTTCCTTTGAATACTTGATATGACTTGAAACCTCTGGTTAAAACTACTCAGAAACTTAACACGGCATGTAGGCTGATAATGGCCTTTCCACTGTGGCTCTTCAGGAATGAGGTGGGGTTGAGGGTTGCTCACAGCCACGTAGGGGAGGAACAGCCATTCCTTCTTGCCACTCTGTTTTGGCTGATCAATTACTTTCATTTCCTCAGTGAAATGGAACCTGCAAAGTCCTTGAACTACTTCCTCAAATAAGCAGCCTATTTTCTATTGTTTTTCAATGCCAGGTCAGGTTCGGTCTGGCTCACATGGGTGAACTAAAACTCTAGAACATCCCAGAGTTGGGGACCAGGTCCTGTTGTTTGCAGTCATACAGATCCAGCCAGTGTTGACCTCAGGATTCCAACCTCAAAACTCAGAAAGCTAATTGGGAATTTAGTAGATGGCCAGTAGTTTTCTTGCAAAAAATGAGGAGAGTGTTTAAGAAACTGATCCCGAGACACTAAGACAAGAGAATCAGAGTGTGAAGAATAACATGTGAGGTCTATTTTTGTATTGCTGGACATCTGCTTGGTGGTTTCATATTATTTTCACGTGTCATTTTGGGCTTTCCTCCAAGAGGTAATAACAAAATTAATTAAAGACCCTTCCAAATAAAACTGTCCCCAACGTGTCTGTGTGCCACGACCATTTTAGTATTTAAAAGTGAAACCATGGTCATTCTTCTATAATGTGGAGCCTGAAAAGACTATGAAATACCAGTGGTTTTAAGGAGATAAGATGAACAGAAAGTAAAATCACATTCAACTGGGAAAGCAAACATATTCAAAAAAGGAGAAGGGAACAAGTCGTGAGAAAGAGGGACTCAGAAGTGTTCAGGGATGGTGAATTAGGACAAATACGTGCAGGCCCAGGCAGGGAGATGAGCCTTTGAAAAGTCTGATTCAAGAGCTGAAAAATTGGCTGCTTTCCAGAGAGCAACAGAATGATAATATGAAATCGATTTAATGAGTAGAGATTAAAGGAGTTAATTATAAAGAACTTGAGTAAATAATTATTACGATGCAAGACGGGACTCTCTCAAGATTTGATAGCTCAAAAGCCCTTTGAAGATTGGGTGATTCAAGTGTAGCACACAGGTGCGAACAGAATGCCCACCACAACAGGAAATGGCGTGTTTACCAAGACAAAACCCATGATGGGATTAAATTAAAATACATCCAATTGAGCTGAATGTCAAGGAAACCTTTTTTCCCCACCCTGTCCTAAATTTAATAAACAGATCAAGTAGATAATGTATTTAGTCTTTGGTGGCGGCAGGAGGGAAGATAGCGAAATATTTGTTGCCAAGGAGATTTAAAATTAGGTGGAGGGTAGGAATAAATATTTCCTGGATTAGACTAAAAGAACATCCAGTTTCCCCTTGTCATGTCCATTTCCCTAACTGTGATTCCACCCCAGACACGCCAGGGTATGTGGACATTATTTACTGTTACAGATGTGTCCGTTGTTTATAGTTTTAATTCCTGGTTTGTGTAATTCATTGCTTTCTCTTCTAGATCCAGTGGTCTGCTATGGAGACTGCACTAGCCTTTTCCAGTGTGATCTGTGGGAGGCTGCCACTGCCTTGGACTGCTTATTTTACCGGCTCCCCAGAGCCCTCTTTCAAGCTTCATTGGAAATAGTAACAGCAACCCTAACTTTACTATTGTGATGCATTTTCTTTATTGAGTACAAATGTGTTGTTTCTAGGACAGTGCCTCGTAGGTTATATAGGCACTTACTAAAACTTTTCTGAATGAATGAAAGGCCAAAAATGAATTTCTCTTTCCATGTGTTAATGTACTTTGTGCCAGGCAACATTAGTATAAAAATCTGTTGTTTTTCTCTTGCTTTTTCTTTTTAATGCAGGGAAAGTTATTCCTAGTTGACCCTACCTCTCATAAATCTCTGACCTCTATTTTTTTCCTGGTGGTACATCTGCCACCCTTACCTATATATTGTTTCTTTTCATTTCTAGAAGATCCACCTAGTTCCCTGAGACAACCCAACACTGTTATTTCACAAGGGCATTGAGCACAATGAGACTGAAAACTTGGAATCCTTTTATTACTCTTTGCATCTATTCTTATAAACTTTTTCCCTGTTTTTATAAACTTCAAGTAGCCCTGGAAATTTTTCTGGCGTGTGTAGAAATGTACGTAACTACAAATAACTATTTTGGATATATTTAATGATTTTCACTTATACCCACTATATTATTTATGGGACTTTATGGTATGTAGCAAAAATACATACTTTGAAAAGAAATGTATTTTTTTCTGCAGTTGAAGCTGTGAGGTCAACAATTTTCATCTCAAATTCTGAGGTTTATTACAGAGAAATCTGTACGTGAGAAAAAGGGAAACATCCTGGCTCATTTCTCAAGTAGCCATAAGGATTCAGTACAGATACCTTTCACATTTTCCCTGGCAAGACCCTCAGAACTGGACACTGAGGAGGGCAATGCCTACTATCTAATTCACTGATATTTGTTATAGTCAAAATAGGTACAAATACTGAAAATAAATTTGGTAGGGTATGTAATGGCTTTCATATTAAATGCACCTTCCGGTGACTACTGATATTTTCACCTCAGTGACTTACTAAAAAAGTCTTTTGGAAGTTTTTACGTTAAGCACCACTGAGTTGTTTTGTTTTAAGTTTATTTATTTATGTTGAGAGAGAGAGGGGCGGGGGCAGAGAGAGAGAGGTGGAGAGACAGAATCCCAAGTAGGCTCCGTGCTGTCAGTGCAGAACCCACCGCGGGGCTTGAACTCACAAACCATGAGATCATGACATGCGCCGAAATCAACAGTCAGATGATTAACCAATTGATCCACCCAGGTGCCCCAGATTTTTGTTTTTGTAATGAACTGCATATGATGTTTGTGGACATTTCTATAAAGATGTTAATATCAGGTCCTTTGGTCAGAAATGTAATCTGCCACAACAATCTTCTTTTAGTGGGAAAACCAAATACGACTGGCATAATTTTGACTTTTCCAGGAGTGCAGCCCACTAGAAATGAGACAAGGATGACTGTGTGTACATCAACCAACACACTCATTACAGTATGGGTATGTATGTTCACACACCGAATGCAGTGAAATCATCTCCAGTCACTACAGATGGCACCTTGCATGTTGATTTTGTTTCCAGTCAGGGGTACAGGAGGCATCCTTGATGTAAGGAATTCATCCCTTCTGCTTGGATTGTTCTCTATCAGAACCCTCAATCCTGCAGCCCGGACTTCTCTGCAAGTTACACGGCCCCTGAACTGACCACTTTGGCTTGAACCTCTGGCAGAAGGAAGGGGAGAGATGAACTAGTTTAGCAATAACCACCGGCTTCAGCTTTCGTGCTTCCCCCCAGTTCTTCTTCTTCTTTTTTTTTTTTTTTTAACTGTTACATTTGTCCAAATAGCATTTGGATCATCTTTGGATCTCTACATTCCTAGAACAGCAATGCAGCAAAGCCAGGTGTCTTACACGCTTTCTCCAGCCCTGTCCTTTATCCTGACCAGTAAATATCAAAACAGGTCAAAACCATGGCCCATGGGATTGCCTCTGCAACCCCCTCCAGACATGTTTTACCAGGAGTCCTGTTATACAGGTTGAATTAGTTTATGGAGAACAATCCATGAACACTTTACTGTGGAAACATAGTATTATATAAAGCTTAATATTAAACATTATGAAAAAAATACATATTTACAGAAGAAACTACAAAATACAACTATGTACAATAATATCTGTTACCTTTAAATTACATAAATTCTTTAAAATTCTCCAGATTAATAAATTATACATAGCGACAACAGAAATAGCTGGAACCTCTGTAGGGCATGAAGCAAATTTTTTAAAAAATCACACAGTGCATAGTTTTTATCCAAGAGATCTTCAGATACATTCTCAATGCCTTGAATAGCCCGTGTCTGAAAGGAAGGACATTGTAATTAGAGATGCAGCAGGGTGTATCATAGTTGTTTGTTCCATTTATGAAGATTACAAATGAATGAGGCTGACAGAAATGACTAACGTTCAATATGGTTTAAAGTGAGACCATCCCTGGAGGGGTCAGCTCATCCCACTCAGAACCATAGATTACTAGAACTGGAAGAAACCAGTAATTCTAGTCCATCCTCTCTGATTTTACAGATGTAAAGTAACTAAGTTTACATCTGGTAAAGTAACTAACTCAGGGTTACACAGCTTGGCAATACCAGTTAGTTCCAGAGCTAGGACCTGAATTCTACTTTCAGACACCTGAAGCTAACTATACCACAGCTAGCTCTTTCGGGAGCACCCAAGATAACTCTTGAAAAAGACTCTCAAGCAAGTCATAATAAGACAAAGGAAGTTCCAAGATCCCCCAGAGCTCCCTCCATCCCAGAGCTTCTTAAAGAATGTGACATGCAAAAACCTTAATTTACTATACAGATAAATTAGGGGGTGATTATTTATAATACAAGAGTATTAACTGACTGACAAAGGACTCCTTTAAATAGCAGCTCTCTCATGTTTTTGTGCTTCACAGATTATTAACTATTTAACATAGTGGCTAGGTGGGTGGGTACAAGGGGTGCAGAGAACTTACAAAAATTGAGGATCAGTTAGAAATGGAGATGAAATAACTGAAATAATGCTTAAAGAATGATCTGATTTATAGATGGACATGGGTCCATGTGGCAAGGAACTGAGACCTATACCAATAGCCGTGTGAGTGCACCATCTTGAAATGGATCCTCCACCCCAGTTGAGTCTTCAGATGACTGCAGCCCCTGGCCACCAACTTGACTACAGCATCATGAATGACCCTGGGCCAAAACCACCCAGCTAAGCTCCTCCCAAATTCCTGATCTACAGAAACTGTTAGATAATAAATGTTGAATTAAACTGCTAAATTTTAGGGGCGCCTGGGTGGCGCAGTCGGTTAAGCGTCTGACTTCAGCCAGGTCACGATCTCGCGGTCCGTGAGTTCGAGCCCCGCGTCAGGCTCTGAGCTGATGGCTCGGAGCCTGGAGCCTGTTTCCAATTCTGTGTCTCCCTCTCTCTCTGCCCCTCCCCCGTTCATGCTCTGTCTCTCTCTCTGTCCCAAAAATAAATAAAAAAAAAAAACGTTGAAAGAAGAAAAAAAAAAATTTATAAACTGCTAAATTTTAGGGTAATTTGTTAGGCAGTAATAGATAACTAATACAGTGTAACTTCAAATTAGCCTCTGTGATACATTAGGTCTAAATGATATCAAGTAATTAGTGTCTGACCTAAGCAGTGCCTTATAAAGTTTATATATTCTTTCACTAAAATTTTTGTTTAAAAAATCGTTACATGCTTATTCTAGAAAATGTACATGAAACGGAAGAAAAATTGTATTTTATTGCTGTGAGAAATTTGTCTACTATTGTGGTATATTTCTTACCAGTCTTTTCTCCCCCACTTCCCATGTGTTGTTTTTGTTTGTTTTGCATTCTGCTTTTCTTTTTTAACTCAACATATTTATAATAATATCCATGTTATTATAATAACCTCCAAGATATCATTTTTAATGACTGCATTGTATTCTATTAAGTGCACCATGGTGTACTTAGTTCTCCATTGTAAAACATTTGGGTTTTTTTTTCACTTAAACTTTTAGCTATAAAAATTGTAATGCATAAGACTTTTTCAGTACTAGGTGACAAGACGAGAACATATTAAGGACTTTGACACATATGGCCAAATTCTTCTTCAAAGGGACTTTTGATCTGAACCCTCAGTTGTGATTTCAAAGCATCTTCCCCAGCAAAGAGCCTTACTGCTTAGAAAAGAAATGTTAAGCAGAATCCTTAAGAGAGGGCATCCAAGGCCAGATAGGAAGAGATACCCCATGCAGTTGGTGCTCAGTGGTGGGAGTCTCCTCCCCACTCTGCCTCTCCTCCCTGTTGCTACTCGCTAAGGGTCTTTGGGTGGAAGGAGAAAGGGCTGGTGCACTTTGGAAGAGCTTTTGGTTATTAATGGTGTCCAGAGGCATCATATCTTGATAGGTGAACTTGTAAGTTAATGAAGTAAGGTCCTACCTCTGTGATACTCGGGATTCACATTTTCGTAGATTGGAAACAAGGGGTTTTCTTGTTCACTCCGTAGCTTCCTTGCTCTGAGGACATCTCTTATGCACTGATGTAGGTATAAGTACTGACACTATGAAAAAGTAGAAAATGTGTCAGAGGAAGGCAAGTTCTGAAGCAAAAGAAAGACAAGAGACTCTCATAAAGCATCGAGAGTGATGGGATTCTATATGGTTAGCAAAAATTTCTTGATCATTTCACTAACAGTCTCTAGTGCATAGAAGAGTGACTGCTTTCTATTAGCACTAAAAAGAGAATAATGGTAATGAGGAGAGACGGTGGTGTTTATTCATTCTCTTTTTATGTGCATGCATATTTATAGAGTATATTCTATGAGTGCCTGGGATTATGTCTGGCACATAGTTGGTCCTCTACAAATATTAAATAGTTGACTGAATGCTAAACACTGTGCTCTGCATTTTATATAAATTACTTCATTTGATTATTTTGACAACCTCATGAAGTAGATATAAGCATCCATAAGAAAGGAGACTCAGAGAAGTTAAGTAACTTCTTACATGGCCAAGAAATGGGACTTTAGAATTTGATCCTAGGGCTTATATTCATGTTCTTTTCACTAGAGCAGTTTTCTTAAGTGACTTCTAATTTCACTGTATTATTTTTTTTCAAATCTTTATTTATTTTGGGAGAGCACAAGTAAGGGAGGGGCAGAGAGAGGGGGACAGAGGACCTGAAGCTGTCTCTGTGCTGACCAGCTGACAGCAGTGAGCCTGATGTGGGGCTTGAACTCATGAGCCATGAGATCATGACCTGAGCTGAAGTCGGGCACTCAACTGACTGAGCCACCCGGGCACCCCTAATTTCATTGCATTATTCAATGAGAAAATCACTTCACTGTATACTCTTTTGTTCTCTTTCTTTAGGGAGGACAGTGAGAAAAAGAAGGTAGGTGTATACAATAGACCCCACTGGACCATCAGTGTTTTGACGGCAAGGTCAGGGTCTTATCTATCTCGGTTCTCTCAGCATCTCAGCTGGCACAAGGAAGAATCTTGAAGATGTTGGCTGATGACAGAGAACTTCAAAGGTTTACACGGTGAGAACAGACTCACCTCTGTCAACTCTCTGGTAACTACTTTTGAAATAGAAACAAAGATAGAAGAGTCAGTGTTTTGGTGACCCTAAAAACATACAAAACCTCCACTGAACACACAGGCTTAGACACAGGCAGCTAAACATGTGCATTGGGCTTCCTTCCTCACTACCTACAGAGCTGTCTAGCAAGGAAATGTCCGTGTAACCTCCGTGCTTGGCCTTGGGCTCCCTTAATGACATAGCAACTCCTCAGAGGGAGAGGACGCTAGAATGCTCAGAAACCCTATTTATTTGTTATGAGTATTTTATGCCACGTTGATCTTGAAAATTTGAGGAGGGAGCTGTCCTGAAAATCATTGTTAGTATAGGCAGTTTCTTTTTGCCATCATTAAGACAATCTACCAAATTATAGATTGACATTTCCTGTTTCTTCCCAACCAAACCATGATTCATACTTTCAACTGTACTGGGATATTAAATTACTTTGGGACCTTAAAATTCAGCTGTGAATGAATTCTATTACATCTATGGTATGCCTTACTAATAAATTCTTCAACAATGACCCACTATGGGCTTTGAAACCAGTTAATATTCATTAATTTGCCTTGCCTTAAATATAAATTCTTTTCCCAATGGAACGTCCTTTTGAAAATGATTACCACTAAAACCTTCAGACTGTTAATGTGCCTCCCACTTTATTCTTAATGGAAAAATACAGTTTAATATATGAACCTTGGATCTTAAAAGATAATTTTTGGCTCTGCCTAGCTAACTTATGAAGCCTCGATTCCATTCAATTTCACCAATAGTTGTAGTACTAGATAGTATTTATAGAATAATAGCCTTTCACGGTCCCTGAGTTCGCAGTTTAGCAGAAGGGCAGATATGTGAACAAATACCTATAAGGTTATAAATGTGAGATAGAATTGTGTGTAACACTTCACACATAAGAAGAAACCCTCAGGTTCACTTTTGGGGGAGAGAAGTATCAACCTAAGGGAAAGGTAAAAATTTGAGCAAATAAGTAGGACCTTCCAAGTGTCATAAATAATATGACAGTGCACATATGTATTCTAGAAGCTGTGAGCAGTCTAGGGTAGCTAAAATGTAGGGTGCATGGGTCATGGGAAACCCCAAGGACAATCCCCCAAATGGGCACTGAGATGCTTATTCCTACAACATCCCACTATTTCCTCCTTAGGGGAAGCAGATGAGTTTAACAGACTGTGCCTATCACCTATCGTTCTTTAACAAGTTATTGCTTCATCTGAGTGTCTCTCTGGGAGTCAGGCTGCAAATTTCCCCAGGCTAAAGAAGAAGGGACACATCTGAAAATCTCCTGTTTGATTCCTCTTTGTTTAGAAATCCTTGCTCTTTGATCTATTTATTAAAATCTGTGAAGACCTGCAATCCCTTGGTATCCCAAATAAGGTGAAATAAAATTAAAGTTGCCTATCCCCAAGAACCCAGAAAAGTAATAAAAGGGGTCTGAAAGCCTTTCCTTCTTTGCTTCCCTTGGCTCAGCTGTGGTTCACACCCCTCTGCACTCACTCTTGGTACTGAGTGAGCCATACCAGTGCCAAGGCCAGGGCTTCTGAGACTAGAAAAAGCCCACTGTGGGCAAGGAGTTAAAACAAGACAGATATTATCTGAATATTGTTTGGGATTTCATCTGACAGTGGGAAGAAAAGAAGAGAGAGAGAAAATTTCTCTTACTATAATGTTTATTTCATTATAATCAAAAGAATCAGAGTTGATTCTGACCCAGGAAGGGGAGCCTTCCTGAATTTTGGCAGACCCTAAAACAATGGGTTATGCTGTGGTATGAAACAGGAGAAGTAAGTAGAGCCCAGTTATGAAGAGGCCTGTAGACAAGGACAAATGCACTTCATTTGAAAGCAATGGAGAGCTTGCCAAGATTTTTATGCAGGAGCTGACATAGCTAGCAAAAGTACTGTGTTGGTGGCAGTGGTGACAAAGAGCTGTTAGGGCAGAGGCTGGTGGTAGGAGATAACACTAGGAGATTACCAGGAGAGCTGATAAATGGCTGAGCAAGGACAGTGGCAGCTGGGTGGGAGACTAGAAGGAAGAGAAAGATGTTAGGTGCTACTGACAGGACTCTGTGACTGCTTGAATGTGAGAACTGTGGAAAAGAAGTCAGAATCCTAGCTTGGGCAAACAGGTGGAAGGCAAGATGGATAGCAACACTGTCACCCGAAACTGAAATGAGCAAGAGGGGGAGGAGCGCTTTCTTTGCTTGTTTAAAGACAAATAATGAGTTCAGTTTTGAGTTTTTAAATTTGAGATGACTGTAAAGCTTTCTGGTGGAACTGTATGGTAGGCAGGTACTTAGGTCATTGCTGGAAAAGGAGAATGAGACTTGAAAACACAAGCTCGTACATGGTTCTTCAAGCCATGGGACATCACAAGGAATGAAGATCCAGAGAAGGAAGAACAACACCTTGAGGACAGATCTGTGGGGAATCCAACCACTGAAAGGGCAAGCTAAGGAACAAGAGCTATAGAATCCTCAGAAGTTAGGAGGAGAAGGAGGAGGGAAGAGGAGAAAGAAGGAGTTATGTCCAAGAAGGAGGAAGAGTTATGGCACATGGGCTTACTCTGCCCCGGAAGTCTGCCAGTGATATTTACAATAGGAGTGGTTGCTCTTTGCCACAGTGCATCTCCAGAGTTTGGGGCAGGAGTATGCAAGTGACACATGACCCAAGAAGCCTCTGACAATAATTAAGGAGCCTGAACACACACACTCTCTCTCTCTCTCTCTCTCTCTCTCTCACACACACACACACACACACACACGCCTCAAGACTACTTACAATGTAGTAAGCAGTCTTAATCCCCAGATTATAAATTAAATATGGGTTGAGTTTGTAGAAATGACAATAAATAATGAAACACTGATCCTGACTTTTTAGCAACATATTTGTAGGATATCAGTTCATTCATTTAGCAGGCAAAAAAAGAAAAAAATTGCATTTTGAGAGAAGGAAAACGAATTCCTACAGTCTTTGGAACTGGTAGTCTTATGGAGAAAGATGAAGGATGGCAGTTATGATACAGTGTGGTATAATTCTGCAAGCCTTAATGAAATAACAGAGCTAGACAGCTATGTTCAGGTCGCCAACAGTTGCTAAAACTGTTTAAGTGAAAGGCTCATGGGAAATGTTATAATGGATGGTCATTGTCAATTTCATCAAAAGAGTCTCCAGACGGGAAGGGTGTCCTGATGCGATGCAACAGGCAGTACTTGGCACCACCTGTAAAGCATTGGGGTGGTAAAAAGAAACCTGACTTTAATGGAACCTCTAGATCCAATGACCTGCTGACAAAAATTACAGGGAAGAGAGGAATATATTACCAGCATGAAAAAGCAGTCAAATCCAGAATGTGGGAAAAATCTGTGAACAAATTAAGCTGGTGTCTTTAACAAATCAATGGCTTGGAAAACAAGGGAGGGTAATTATAGATTTAAAAGAAATTTAAAAGAGACTTTGACCAAAGGCAGTATGTGGACTCTGTTTGGATTCTTATGCAAACTAAGTGTGGAAAGTAATTTTTGAGATAATTAGGGATATTTGAACACTAACTGGATGTTAGATGATATTAAGGGATTATGGTTAAAATTTTTAGGTGTGATAATTGTATTCTGGTCACAATTTTAAAAAGAGTCCTTATCTGTAAAGTATCTGCATATACTTTATTTAAGGATGAAATCGTGTGATAAGTAGGATTTCCTTTAAAAATAAGGTTATGGGGTGGGGGATAGTGTATGCGGGATGTAGATGAAAAAAGAGCATAGAATGCTGATAATTGTAGAAGCTGGAGTTCACATGCATGGAAATTCACTATGCTATTTTCCCTAGATATATGAATTTAAAAAATTCCACAATAAAATATTAAAAATATAGTGTAATAATTGTTACAATGAAAGTACTCCCAGCCCAGGACAGTGGTGGTGACAGAGGGTCCCAGGTGTGGCCACTGCCTATGGGAAGCAAGGATGCTAGTATTTTTCCAAATGTGTTACAGCATGAGAGATCTGCAGGATATTAATATGTGCTGCACAAGAAAAGAATCCAGCCATCAAGGTGGTTGGGAATAGTGGGTTCAACAAAACTCAAGGGGAGCCTTTGCTGCAGGATGTTCCTGTTTTGTGGAGCACGGCTGCCTCCACAGTTTTCCTGTGTACTATAACTGCAAGAGGGGCATGTAGGGCTTTGTATCTTTCCAACAATGGGAATATATATATATATATATATATATATATATATATATGGAGAGAGAGAGAGGGAGAGAGAGAAAGAGAGGATTTTGCAGAGTTGCTTGGGAAACACAAGGGTAAGAGAACTTGAGTCTTATAAGGCAATGATGCAGGGGGGATAACAAGCTTGGTCTGTGTGTGAGCACAGATCTGACCCTGAGGTTGTGGGGCTAAGGGCCTGGGACTCTCTTGAATGGGCTTGAGTCCCAGCTCGGCCACTTCATAGCTGTGCAAAGCCCTTTAGCCTCTGAATCTCATTCTAGCCTGGAAATGGGAAATGACACTTCTCTTGTCTGTTTTTTTGTGAAAATTTAATGAGATAACATGTTCAAAAATGCCCAACAAATGTCAAAGGACAGCACAAATGGAAGCTTTTATCCTTTGTAATCAATGTGCATGCAGTCCTTTGGGGTCTTTAGAGGTGGGCTGGGGTGGGCTGGAGGAGAGAAGAGACTGCAGTCTGTTTCTTTTTTCTTAATGGAAGTTCTGGTACTCACTAGCCAGCCTATCTGGAAATAACCTTCAAGACTGGCCTGGCCTTTCCCCCATGTACACCCACGTACAATGCATTGATTTAAAACAGTGCTTCCCACCCACCTACAGAAGATGGGCAACCGGTGCAGTAGAGAAAAGGACACACATCAGCCTCAAGGTCACTGAAATATGTTTACAATGACGAGTCTGACAGAACACCTATATTCAGTTCTCTTTCTCTTCCTGATGAGTCACAGTCATTTGCCCTTGTCAGATTAAAGCCTTGGACATTTTAGGGGAAAGAGGCAGGGAAGGTGATCTGTGTCCTTCAGCCTGTAACTCTTACCTCGGTCTGGACCATGTGAACCCTGTGAAGTCTTAGGTCGTGCACCGCTCCATAAATGTCCACAGAGTCTTTGGAGTCTAATTGCTGGAGGATTCTGTCCAATGCGATAAAGGTTCCAGTCCTACCCACACCGGCACTAGGAGAGAGAGTGAAGGAAGACTGAGCCTTTTTTCTTAAATTAGCCTTTCAGGACTGCATCCCCAGAGACTCTAGGCCCATCTTTCTTTTCCCTTCCAGGTTATGAGAGAATATGGGAATCCTTCTTTGCCTCTGAGAAAAGTTCCAGCTTTTCATCTCTTTTTCCTTCCTTCCTCTACCTCCCCCGCCCCACCAGGGATAATGCTTCTCTACACTTAGTGTGCGTTTCCATGGATGTTTTATACTTTTCCTGCATACATGTAAAACCATGAACCATATACTCATTTTTTATGTTCCAAAAATTGACCAAAATGGTAACATGTTTTATGTATCCTTCTGCCAACTTTCTTTTTACTCAGTATTGTGTTCTGAGATTTATCCATGTTGTTACATGCAGATCCACTTTCTTTTTTTTTTAATTTGATTCTTATTTATTTAAGTTTTTACTTATTTATTATTTTTGAGAGAGAGAGAGAGAGAGAGAACCAGCGGGGGAGGAGCAGAGCGAGAGGGAGACAGAGGATCTGAAGCAGGCTCTGCACTGACAGCAGAGAACCGGACTCAGGGCTCTAACTCACAAACTGTGAGATCATGATCTGAGCTGAAATCAAGAGTCGGACTCTTGACTGACTGAGCCACCTAGGCACCCCAAGATCCACTTTCTTTTAACTACTCCACAGAGTTCATAAACCACTGCCAATCTAACCCCTGCTAATCTATTCCCTACTGACAGGCAATGAGATCATTTTTAGTTATTCTCCTTTAAACATTGTGTTGCAGTGAGCCTCCTTGTGCACATGCATGGGGACTTCTCGGGTTGATATCTAGAAGCAGAACTGATGGGTCATTGGGAAGCTAGAATCCCTAGCTTCAGTAGGGATTGCTGAATTGCTTCCCAAAGTGACTGTGTAACTGGAGGTTTCTGATGCACAGATTTGTAAGATAAAGAATAACAGTTCTCAAGTGGTCCTGGCAGAAATGCCAGCCATTCTTCAGAAAGCAGGAAGCTCCTGAGTGCTTCACATTCCCATTAAAAGCATCAGGGTTCCAATGACATATAAAAGCCAGGCTCCTAGGGTGCTGGGCTAACTGCGAGGAAACGGGGGCATCTGACATTTCTCTTACTGTAGCAATTCCCTGCTCTTTATTTCTTAGTGCCATTCCGTCAGGGCTATCAAAGTGTTGCTGCAAACATTAATTAGCTAAGCATCAGGCTCCCCAGAGACGAAGAGTGAGGCATTGCTTGTTAGGCTGGTTATATGGGTATGCAGTCCAAAGCAAAGAGAAGTCAAGACAGAACAGAGATTTAAGAGCAAAACTGGGTGCTCCAGATGGCAAGTGCTACTTGACCTGCAGGGAGGTCTGGAGCAGGGATCTGGAAGGGTGCTCAGGGTTTATAAAAGCGGAGCAGGGAGATTTGGCCATTCCAAAGAGTAAGGATGGCAAGAGGCGAGAATAGGCAGGTTTGTGGAGAGCGTGGGAGGGAGGTTTCCAGGAATTTGTGTTGGGAAGTGAGACGGACCCACTTATGGCGGGCCTGGAAGTCACATAGGGACTTTGCATTTTGTACAGCAGCAAAAAGAGCAAGAGGGAGAGAGAAAGGGATGGAGAGTGAGGGTGAGAGACAGGTGGAAGGTGAAGAAAGGGAGAAAGAAGACAGGAGAGAGCACAATAATGTGCTCTCAGCCTGCGCAGGCCGGTTGGCCCAGACACGCTCCACTCCCCGTCGGTACCTGCAGTGCACCACGGTGGGCCCGGCACCGGGGCTTCTGCTGATGTAATCCCTGACGGTTCTCACGAACTGGATCAGGGACTGGGTGGTTTCTGGGACCCCGTGGTCTGGCCACACTGTGTAGTGAAAGTGGCGGATGAGTCTGTGTGCATCGAGCTGTTCCTCCTGGAAGGCAGAGAGGATGATAAGAGGAAGGACACCCCCCACCACCACCAAAAAAAAAAAAAAAAAAAAAAGGAAGGACCCAAGGCAAACATACAAGTCTGACATCTGATGCCACTCAGCAACTCCCATGAGCTGAAACTATGGGGGAAGAAGCGGCAAAAAGGGGATTCATGGGTGTCCTGTGTCTTTCCAATAGGGGCTGTTAGGTTAAGTCAAACAGACAAACATACGCTGCATATCCTAAATTCCCGGATGGTCCACTCAGGCAGCACAGACTCTGAGAGCATCTGCAGGATGAGGTCCCCATAGTAGAGGGAATCCTGGTCTGCTGGCCAGTAATGGTCACACTTTACCTAGAGGAAGACAGAGATATGTGAGTCTGGAAACGTGACTCCTCTATGAACCTGGATGTTTCCTCCTCAAAACATCTTCCTGAGCTGGAATCTAGGGTCAGCTGCTAGAGCGTCTGACCATCTGCTCTACATCAGTGTGCTCAGGGCCAGTGCTCAAACCAGGCTGCAGTTGCGAAGGAAGGAGAGACTTAGAGGGAGCTCTCCTTGGAGACTATCCAAGGAGCGAAGCCCCGACTTTGGGTTCACGTACCTTTCAGGCACACTGTTCCAAGGCTTGAGCTTTCTGTTGATTTCCTTTGCATTTCAATTCCACTGGCCCATAACCCACATATTACAATAGTTCTTTCTCAAGAAAGTTCTAGGTGGGCAGAGGAAGCCAATGTCTTCTTGGCCCTGTTTTGTTTCTATTTTGATATCACTGTCCTCACCCAGACCAAATGCCATGTGCCAAGTGATATTTGAAAATTCGGAACATTTAGCTAAGCTTCAATTTACATGTAGGAAGACAGGAGGGAGAATTATGAACCCATATTTATTGATCACAGATACTGGGTATTTTATATGCAATCTATTTTTTCATCCTCAAAATAACCACATAAAATAGAGGCTTATAAATGCATTACAAGATTTGCTTAATTTGTCCAGATAACTATTTTATTTTATTTTTAAAGCTTATTTATTTTTTATGGGGGGGGTAGGGGCAAAGGGAGAGGGAGAGGGAGAGAGAGAGAGAGAGAGAGGGAGGTTTTCAAGCAGGCTCCACACTGTCAGCTCAGAACCTAATACACGGCTCCAACCCACAAACTGTGAGATCATGACCCGAGCCAAAACCAAGAGTTGGACACTTAACGGACTGATCCACCCAGGCACCCTAGATAACTATTTCACTTTGTGTCTGCAGTCTAAAGTTTACTTCTTCTTTCCTAAAAGTAGGGGCAGAGCCAGTGATTCTGGCAAGGTATACACTGAAGGGTGGAACAGACAAGGAGCCACCTAATATTTCTGTGTCATGGGCACTTCTGATGATCCCAGTCTTCAAATGGAAACACCTTTGCCTGAAACTTCAGACCCAGCATCAGAAGTGGGTATCACCCAGGTAAGCCTCTTGTAACTGAGTGGCTGAATTCACTAACAATGTTCTCACATGATCCCTCCTTCGCTTTTATGGAGTTTAACTCTCGGAGGTGGGGTAGAATTCCATCCTGGGGGCGGTAAGCAAAGTTCGGAAGTCAGGGAGACTGTTTACTCACCCTGCCCTTCTCCACACACTGGGTCACCATGACGATGTTGTGAACATTCTGTTCCCACGCCATTTTCCAGAAGTCATCCTTCGTGCCAGGAAGAGGTCCCTGAGTAGCAATGTATTCTCTTCTGAAGTTGTTGCCCTGTGATGAATTTACAACATGGAGAGTCAGGAACAATGGGCCTCCTCAGGACTGTAAACAGAGGGTTATCTCTGCAGACTACATGATATATAGGTCTTTGCCAGATCCCTGACTTGAGAAAAAGATACTAACACAAGTGTCAAGGCTTGGGAACAGGAAGGACAAAGGCCGGAACACTGAACTATTGTTAGGAGCCTGCTTCCCATTTATTAGGCTGGGTCTATTCTAAGAGGCAATGGAGGACTCAGGCAATAATCTAGACAGTGTGTGTGTGTGTGTGTGTGTGTGTGTGTGTGTGTAGGAAGGGACTGTCTGAGGGACTGACTTGGATCAGGCTCTTCCCCTATTCAATGTAGGGGAGCTTTAAACATTTTGGATAGTTGATATGAGCGCTGGTTGGAGACATCGTACAAGGGAAAGTTAGGGGAAGGGAAACCATTGTTTATCGAGCATCTACCATATACTGTGGGGCAGGACTTCCACAGATCTTACTTAATCTTCACCACAACTCTATGAGCTAGGATATTTTCGTCCACTTATTCTGCACTCCAGGAAGACAGAATTACTTGCAGCTCCTAGCTGAAGTTCCTTCTCTCCTTGCCTCTCCTCGGGGCCCCTGCACTGTGTCACCTCTGCCACCCCCACGCCCGCCCACCCAAACACTGCCTCTTGGCTGGCTAGTCCTTATTTAGCCTCCATGTTTCAGCATGTTGCCTGCTCTGCTGAGCCTTCCTTTATCTTCAGCTCTGCGGGCTGGTGGTCTCCTCCCAGAAGCTCCCCTGGCCACCCCTAGCTTCTTGCTCCCCAGAGACCAGCAGCCCGGTGATGACCTGGGGAGCTTGTGAGAAATGCAGAAACCCAGGTCCTACCCAGCCCTGCCGAATCAGAGTCTGCATTTTAACAAGACCCTACATGCTGTGGATGTATGTTGATGGTGGAGAAGACTTCTCTAGCCTGTTTCCCATGGCATCGCCTTGTCATTTCCTGATGTCCCGACTCTTCTCTGATGGTCAGGATTCCACCTGACCTTATCCCTGTACATAGCTCAGCGTCTGACTTATAGTTACTACTTAACTGCATAGTGTTTATTGAGTGAATGAATAATTATTTGAGGTAAATATTATTTTCCTCATTTTTTGGGAAAGAAAATGAGGCCCCAAGAGGTGACATAACTTGCCCGAGGTCACAGAGTCAGCAAGGGGCAGAGATGAAATTCAAATGTGAAACTATCTGACCTTAAAGTCTTTTCCACTGTAGTGTGCTGTGGGAAGTTGGCAAGATGCTAGTCAGAATTTGAGCCCAATAGTTTGACACAACTTTTGAGTTCTGTCTTTGGTTTTCAAAAATCCAAATAAATTGAGTCAGCTCCCCTAGCTGGGCAGCCTGAGCCATGGAGCTTCCTTAGGGAGCTCTAATCTTTGCTGAGAGCTGCAGAGAGAAGACTAGCCTTGACAATGCCTCCTGAGCTCATTATCATCTTGTGTGACTATAGCCATTGTGAAAAATGGGCCCTAGCAGTGATGGAATTGCACCCCCTGTGTTTTATGGCAATCAGACCTATGTGCTTCCAGACCTGGGAACAGTGTGGGAGCGTGTGGGAAGAAAGGTGTCTGCAATGTAGCCACCCATCAAAGCTTCATCCCAGGCACTATGGCTTAATGGTTCACTTACAGGGATGTAGCTGGCATTGATGTAGTCTGAGCACGGGTCATCATCTACATTGGACAGCTTCACTCGAGAGGCATCATCTGGAAGGAAGTTGATTGAGAGTCACTGGATCTTAGGATGATTTTTTCTACTATTTGATGGAAGGCTTGGTATTTGATATGCATTAGCTCTGACCCCCAAAACACCCAGAGGGAGGTATTCTCATCTCCATTTGCAGATGAGGGTCAGACAGGGTGACTGATTTGCCAAGTTGCTCAGGCGGCCCATAAACACACAAACAAGCCAAATGCTCTTTGAGGCCCCCTCTGCTCTTTCCTTCATAACACTATACCTTTCCCCGATGGAGTGGCCGGCTCCCTTTCACAGCCGGAATAAATACAATCCAGAACAACTATTTTCTACTGCCTCACCTGCTAGGGTCAGGATAATAAAAAATATATAATAACTCCTAACTTAGGACTTGAAGGAAACCCACACTGGCCTTTGCTGTTAACCCCATTACTGCTCCCAGGCTTCCAAGGAGGTGCAGTAGGACCACGTGGTGACATGTCAACAGCATGAGAGGTGTCATAGCGGGTTGCAAGCTGGTTGTTACCCACTGAAGGGAAGTGCAATAACATACAAGTCATTCCTTTTTAAAGGCATTCAGAGCCTCAGATCTTCCATATTCAGCTATACCATATTTCTTTAGCCCCATTTTATTCCTAGAAAAGAGAAGAAATGGCCAGAGGAAGACAGCTTGACACATTTCAACACAAAACTCACAGGGCAATATATTGTTGTATCGATTTTTCCCTCTGTTCTCCGGCAAGAGTGCAATGTCACATGATTGGTTTCGACCCACGTCTTTCAAGTCCTATTAGGTCAAAAAGAAGTTTGCAGGTGGAGAATATAAAATAAGAGAAGGCAAATCATACAGTCCTCGAGATACATAATGATCTAACAACATGTCCCAGTAGTTGCTGTTTACGGAATGGCTCTGATCCCCACAGCAGAGGTTCTCACCTCCACTCTACAGATGAGGCTCAGACTGGATAACTAACCGGCCCCAGGCCACACACGTGGCAAAGCTGGGAACCGAATCCGCAGCGTGGGCACTTGTCGCCAAACCACATTGTCTCCCAGTCCAGCAAAATGCCAGGTTAAATAATAGACAGAATTAGGTTTACATCTGAGATTTGTTAATTCTTTCTTAACGTCTTGTCCAAGTAGCACTTTGCTTGCTGTGCTGTTCTGGAGATCAGACTGGCCTCTGGGACCCAGTGGTGCATCAGCAGGGAATGGATTCGGGTATAAAAGAACGGTCAGCTGAGATCCTACGGGTCAGCTCCCGAGCCGATCAGCCTGTGACTCCACAGGAGACTCCACGTGGAGGGGAGGAGGGAAGGGAAAGGGAAAGGAGGGAGGCTGTAAGGGAAATTCTAAGGACTGGGATTGCTAAAGCATCACGGAGCCCAAGTTGTACCTCGTATTCCTTGGATAGAAGGTAGTTGGAATCAGCTTGCAGCTTCATGAAGTGCCCTTCGAACTGATTTATTATTATTGGGCTATAGTTAAAAATAGAAAAAAGAAAAAGAAAATTACTGACGTAAAGGGAAACTGCCATACCCAATCTGGGTTGTATTTCAAAAGCAGATAATATAGTAATTAATGAGTTCTCTCTCTTACCAAGACGTTTTCCGGTTACTGTGAGGGACGCCAAAAGAAGAAAGACCTCGTTAGCAAATCTCACATAAAACAGTCAACTCATCTTTCAATACATTATGTGAAGGAAAATGTGGCGCTCACCCTTTCTGGCCCAGGTTCAAGTGGACAGATAATGGTCGATCCCGGCGAATGCTCAGGCGGGCAGAGGGCCTTTCTCGACCAAGGCTGAAACATAAGGGAGAGGGTTTATATTCTGATTATGAAACTTGATTCAAACAAAATTTTCCATTTATGGTGAGGCTGTGCATGTCTGTGCAAATATGGATTTTTCAGTATTCATGTAGATTTACACTCAGCCAACGTCTCTTTGAGGGGAGGAAGAACATAAAGAAGAAATAGATTTTTCCCACTCAGAAACGGATCTCTGCAATAGCTGAAGATTTGTCTTCTGGTTTTTGGCTACAGGTCATAATCACTTCCCACACTCTCAATAAAACTTTCCTTAAAAAAAAAAAACCCCAGTAAACCTTAGATGCAAGACATGACTGCAAGAGGGAAGACAATGTGCCAAATAAAACAAATTCCCTAAGAGGAGGGGGTGTGGCTTTGGGGCCACCTGCTATTTGGTTCTTTTTGGTCCCTTCTTAAATTAGCATGGCAAATATGACCACGACGTGGTGATGTCAACCATACTTTTCAGCATATTTCAGAAAAGCACTTGGGTGGGCAATTCACAGACATCTCTATCTTCAGGAGCAAAAGGAGTTATTTCACATTCAAATGAAGAAGCTACAGATGGCCCCTCAGTCATTTGGCTGGGGCAAAATTCATCAATGGTCGTGGAGGGGCTGAATAAAACGAGTCATTGTTGGAGGGTTTGACTTGTTTTTCTCCAGAAACAAAGATGATTTAGCCTGGAGAAAGGAAATTCTTTTCCCTTCTTACTTCTCAGGCTAACGGGCATTTTCAAAGGCACCTTTAAAGTTGGGAGCCCAATCACCATAGGAATCTTTGTACTCACCTAGCTTTCTGTCTGCAGATGAATAAGGCAACAATGGCCACCAGCATGCCAATTAAGAACAGACCGGCACTCACACCTTCAATAACTCCAAATAAAGGCTCTACAATAATCCAGAAGGAAATAACAAACCCAGGTAGGAAAATTAGTGCTAAAGAACCAGGAAGCCAGCTACTGAAATCCTGTCTCCCTAGGGACATTATTACGGAAGAATTCAAACGATGGCCACACTGGAGTATTTACTAGATCACGGAGGAGTGTGCAGCCGGGAAGGTCAAACACTGGCTCCTACACTGGAATGGCAGGTCAGTCCTTATGTGTTTGAAGTTCATGGTGTTCAGCTTATAAAGGAATTTTGGACTCATTTGTGCTTGTTATGGAAAGGCCAGCAGTTTGCCACCAAGATAAAAATGTTATTTCAGGGGCACCTGGGTGGCTTGGTCAGTGAAGCGTCCAACTCTTGACTTCAGCTCAGGTCACCATCTCACAGTTCATGGGTTCGAGTCCTGCGTCAGGCTCTGCGCTGGCATGAGGAGCCTGCTTGGGCTTCTCTCCCTCCCTCTCTCTCTCTCTCTGCCCTTCCTGTGCACTCTTCTCTCTCAAAAACAAACTTTAAAATAAAATAAATTAAAAAAATAAAAGTTTAAAAATCCTATTTCATTCATATGAAACAAGTAATGAGTAGCACTGGGGACTTTTGCAAATCCAGTGAACTACTGAGAGCTATTTTAATGAAATCTTATTTTTATTATCTGGTATGATACTACCTCTGGGAGTTTATGAATAGGTAAGAGTAGACTATTTTTAAAACAGCTTTATTGAAATACAGTTCACATACTATGCAATTCACCAATTTATTTAAAAAAATTTTTTTAATGTTTATTTTATCTTTGAGACAGAGAGACAGAGCATGAGTGGGGGAGGGGCAGAGAGAGAGGGAAACACAGAATCTGAAGCAAGCTCCAGGCTCTGAACTGTCGGCACAGAGCCCGACGTGGGGCTCGAACTCATCAACCGCGAGATCACGACCTGAGCCGAAGTCAGACTCTCAACCGACTGAGCCACCCAGGCGCCCCACAATTCACCAGTTTAAATTGTGTAATTCAATGCTTTTTGGTACAGTCATGGAGTCTGACAAACATCCATCACCACATTCAATTTTCTAACATTTTTGTCACCCCTCAAAAGAAACCCCATACCTCTTAGCAGTCACTCTCCACCCTTCCCCAGCTCCTGGCAACCGAAACTCTACTTGTCATCGTGGATTTGCCTATTCTGGACATTTCGTATAAATTGAAACATAAATAGGTGGTCTTTTGTCATTGGTTTCTTTTACTCAGCATAATGTTTTCAAAGTTCATCCATGTTGTAGCATGGGGTCAGTATTTTGTTCCTTTTCATAGGTGGATAATATTGCATGGAATATATAACATATTGTTTAGCCATTCATCCACTGATGGACACTTGGGTTACCACTATTTGGGGGTTATTATAAATAATGCTGCTACGAACATCCGTGTACAAGTTTTTGTGTGTGCGTATGTTTTCATTTCTCTTGGGTACATAATTAGGAGTGGAGTTGCTGGTTTGGGTAGATGGTAACTCTAGGTTTAACATTTTGAGGAACTGCAGAAATGTTTTCCAGAGCAGCCAAACCATTTTATATTCTCACGAGCAATGTAGGAGGGTTCCAATTTCTCCATATCCTCGCTAACACTTGTCAGTGTCTTTTGATCACAGCCATTCCAGGGGGTGTGAAGTGATGTCTTACTGTGGTTTCGATTGGCATTTCCCCTAATGACTAATGATGCTGAGCATCTGGTCATGTTCTTATTGGCCATTTGTGTATCTTCTCTGGAGAAACATCTATTCATATCCTTTGCTATCTGACTTTTTAAAAAAATGTTTATTTATTTGGTGGGGGGAGCGAGTCGGGGAGGGAGAGGGAGAGAGAGAGAGAGAGAGAGAGAGAGAGAGAGAGAGAGAGTCCCAAGCAGGCTTCACACTGTCAGTGCAGAGGCCGACATAGGGCTTGATCTCATGAACCGTGAGATCATGACCTGAGATGAAATCAAGAGTTGGATGCTTAACAGACTGAACCACCAAGCACCCCTGTTGTTTGACTTGTAAGGTAACAGTTCTTCACATATGTTGGATGTGCGACCCTTATCAGATACTAATTTGCAAATAATTTCTCCCATTCTGTGGGCTGTTTTTTCACTTGCTTCATGGTCCTGTTTGAAGCCCAAAAGTTTGCAATTTTGACCAAGTCCTATTTATCTTTTTTTTTTTTTCCTTCTGTTGCTTGTGCTATTGCTATCAGACCTAGGAAATCATTTCTTAATCCTAGGTCACAGATTCTTATTCCTGTGTTTTCTTTCAAAAGTTGCATTGTTTCAGCTCTTATATTTAGGTCTATGGAACAGCCTGTTTTTGAACTTGCACTTGAAGCCCTTGGATTTTGTTTGTTCAATGTTGCTATTCGAGATGTATTAAATCAACACAATCTTTTAATGTGGTTAATATTCTTTTTTTGGATATATGTTGACTATCTTCCTTTGCTGGACTACATACAATTTTTGTTGTTTCCAAATAGGAAAGAATTGTGTTTACAATGCCCCTACTTAACTTTCAATTACAAGCAAACACATCTAAGTCCTCTTAACTGTGTTCTGATCCCTTTTTGGTTTGAAAAGTGGGAGATTATCCCTATATTTGGCATAAATAGACGGGAGTGTTTGTGAGGCTGAGTCATCTTTTGTCATGCAGCATGAGAGACTGTTTTAGCTATGAAGAAGAACTTCCTGAGACCAAGCATTGTGGAACACTGGCTACAGGGAAACGCTGGGACAGAAGACGGTATCAGGGAACAAGGTGCTGAAAAATGAGGCTGTTTGCAGCATGATGGGCATATTCTGAGGCAATGCAGGGCAGAGGTTAAGGACTCCAGCAGAAAATGCCAGAATTCCACTTCTACTATCCTGGGCAAGTTACTTAAACCTCTTGGTGTCACAGGTCTTCACCTTTGAAATAGAGATGATAACAGTATCTACCACAAAAGGCTATAGTAAAGATTGGATAAACTATTTCATGTACCAAGGTGATCGTAAATATTAGCTGCTATTATTATTCAGGCTTTCCCTCTAGAACACTAGGGAAGTTTCTTTCATAAATTTATGTAGTCTTTTTTAAGTTAACACTTTTTTATGGTGTAAAAGTAACATAAGCAAAGAGGGAAAAAATCATCTTATAATCCCACTACTTTGAGATATTCATTGTTAATACTTTAAGAACAATTTTTTTTTAAATTTTTTTTTCAACGTTTATTTATTTTTGGGACAGAGAGAGACAGAGCATGAACGGGGGAGGGGCAGAGAGAGAGGGAGACACAGAATCGGAAACAGGCTCCAGGCTCTGAGCCATCAGCCCAGAGCCCGATGCGGGGCTCGAACCCACGGACCGCGAGATCGTGACCTGGCTGAAGTCGGACGCTTAACCGACTGCGCCACCCAGGCACCCCAAGAACAATTTTTTTAATGTTAATTTTGAGAGGAGGGGAGAAGGGGAGGGAGAGGGGCAGAGAGAGAAGGAGACACAGAATCCAAAGCAGAGTGTAGGCTTTGAGCTTGTCAGCACAGAGCCCGACAAGGGGCTCAAACCCATAAACTGCGAGATCATGACCTGAGCCTAAGTCGGACGCTTAACCAACTGAACCACCCAGGAGCCTCAATATACTTTTTTTTTTCTTTTTTACATAAACGCTATGCCCAACGTGGGGCTTGAACTCACGACCCCAAGATTAAGTCGCATGTTCTACTGACTGAGCCAGCCAGGCACCCTTCATTGTTAATACTTTGGTGGTTTTCCTTCTAGTCTTTTTTTTTCTATGCATTTCTATGTTTCTGCATACATACATTCTCACCTATGAGCAAAAGCCTTTTGTACTTATATTTTGGCCTGTGCAAGTTCTTAATTTGAATGTTTTTCACTCATATTTTTAAAAACTTCATTTTTAATTAAAGAAATCTGATACTTCTACTTTCTTTTCTTTTTTTTTTTTTTTAAATTTTTTTTTTTTCAACGTTTATTTATTTTTGGGACAGAGAGAGACAAAGCATGAACGGGGGAGGGGCAGAGAGAGAGGGAGACACAGAATCGGAAACAGGCTCCAGGCTCTGAGCCATCAGCCCAGAGCCTGACGCGGGGCTCGAACTCACGGACTTCGAGATCGTGACCTGGTTGAAGTCGGACGCTTAACCGACTGCGCCACCCAGGCGCCCCTACTTTCTTTTCAAGATTAATGCGCATTCAGTCCATTCCCCTTTAGAAGTACGAGCAATTTCTCTAATCCACATCATGCATGATCACATAGAGATTAAATTCCAAGTGAAAGCACATGTTCCCCTGTTAGCCAAGTCACCAGACTTAGGGGCTCTTATAAGGGACACAGCAGTTGGTAGACGATGTGGGTAGATGAAGAGGTTAGCCTTACCTGACTCGGTGGTGATAGGCAAAGAGAAAAATGTGTCTGAGTAGAGGGGCTTCGTGAACTCCTTCAGGTCCTCATCAAACAGCTGTGTAAAAGCCCGAATGCTGATTCTGAAAGGGAAACCGATTTATTTGAGTACAAATTAGTGTCTGTCCACAGTAAAGCTGACTAGAAAATGTGCTCAAGGAGAAACAAGGTGGGCCCCTGGTCAATATGTGTCCAAGGTAGGATATGAAATATGGAATCAGATAGACCTGGGTTCATTCATGCATTTATTCGTTTATTCGTCAAATGTTTACTGAGCCTCTACTATGTGCCAGTTCCTGTTCTAGGATCTGGGGATACTGCCAGGGACACAACAAAGACCGTACCATCCAGAGGCTACATACTCTAGTGTTAGAAGTCAGATAACATGTATACAAATTCAATATGCTGGATGGTGATATGTACCATGAAAAAGAAAAGAGGAGAGTAAGGGAGAAAGACAGCCATGGGGATGGGTATATGGACCTGCTCTATTCAGCACGTCAGTGAAGGGCTCTTGGATAAGAGGACATGTGCACAGAAATCAGAGGAGAGTCAGGGAGGCAGCCATGCCTGTGTTGCGGCAGAGGGAACCACAGTGGGGAAGGCACTGAGAAGAAAGACCAGATGGGGCCCAGCCTAAAGAGGAGAAGGGAGGAATTCAGGATGGGCCTAAGATTGGAGCTCAGTCATTTGAGAGAATAATGGCATCACTGATAGGAACGGGCATCTCAACTGGGGAAAGAAGAAGAGCTTTGCTCGGGCTGTGTTGGATTTACACTGACAGCGAGGTTGATCTTGAAGTCTCCAGCTGACATTTGGAGTTAGTCCAGCCGCCTGGACAGGAGAGCTGCCGAGGTGGCTGTCCACATGTCCATGTGGGACAGTGCCTGAGATTAGCTGGCCCTGAATTCAATAAGCAGCTCCTAAAAGATGAAGTTGTAACTCAGCCTGGATGAAGTCTCTTGTCCCCACCAAAAAACCTTGGTCTCATATGCTCTGGGTGAGCCAGGCCAGTCTGGATGGCCACACTCAGTTTCTGGGGACGTACCTTACTTAGAAAGGGTTTGAGATCATTTGAAGTGATTAAACAGGACAATGAGCAAAAAGACTTTGTGGGACATGTTGTTTGATTTCAGATTTAAGGGAATCTTACCTAGAAGAGGAAACAGACATCGTTATTTTTCCTCTAGGAAGGCAGAATGAAGCCCAATAGGCTGAAGTCACAGGGAGGCGTAGTTTGGGAATATAAAGTCACTTTGTAACACCTACAGTATGAGCTGCTGCACAGGTAGTGAGCTCTCAGTCATTGAGGGCATTTAAGCGGAGGCTGGAGGAGAACCCGCTCTCAGAGAAGCTATAGGAGAGCATCCCTGCACTAAGTTAAAAAGACTGCCTCAGGCCGGCTATTGAGGTCTTTCTCTTTCAAACTATAGATTGGCTGAGACTATGAGGCTTGATTTATATGGATAACTTTCCTAGTGTTGATTTAAATCTTAAGAAAGTGAATGGAAGTCTCTTTTTTCCTTAAAAATAAATCTAGATTTGTTTCACCCAAATGTTCTGGGCAAATTGTTCTGCCCTCTGCCCTTCCTTCTAACTCATGCCCAAGTCCAAATGCAATCTTATAAAACGAACAAGATGATATCGATCAACCACATACATAATTTCCACCTCTAAAAGCTGCTTTCCAGCCGAAAGTTGTACTTCCAGGAATAACAGACTGTTGATGGAAGCATTGTGAGATGTCCCTCACGGGTAACAAGCAGTCAGCTTGTGTTAAGTGGGAAGGTGAGGAGTTGGTGTGTGTTGCTAATGCATTGTACTTTTGGAAAACGAAATGAGTCTCTCCGGTGAAAAGAGATTCTTCTATTTGTATAGTGATTTATAAGTGAAGAAGAATTTTCACAGACATGGTTCTACCTGATCATTTCCAACTTCTCCAATATAACAAGGAAGCTTATTATTATAATAGGTCAGAGATTTGGAACCTGAAGTTTGGAGAGATTCTGTGTCTTGCTCCAGATCACAAAGAATAGTAGTGAAAGAAAACCAGACCCTGTGTTTTCTGAATCCTAGTCCAGATTTCTTTCTCTTATTTTCTCTTGGCTTCATTTCAGTTTGACAGCAATGACTTCTGTTGGAGGGATGGTAAAAAGGGCCCAGGCTAGGAAGCAGAGGTTCTGAGGTCTAGCTATCACTCTGTTGCTGATTAGATGAATGGCCCCTAAAGTTTTTTATGCCTTGGTTTCCTTCTTTGTAAATTAAAAGCATTGAGTGGGACAACCTTGACATGTTCTATTCTGAAATGCTAGCTGCAAAATGCAAAATACAATGTGGACGTAGATGAATAAGAACCTCTAGGAACCCAGATAGGAGACAATGACCTAGTACAGGATTGCCTTCAATTCAATGGGTCAGTAGGAGCTCTGCTCTTAAACTCTTTCCAAAAATGACAGCACCACCACATTAGCATTTAGCACCCATCTGGATCCTACCTTCCCGGTCTTGTCTTCCCTGCTACCCCTTTCCATGCTCTTCCCCCAATTTGAAACTGAACTATTTGCTCTTCTCTAAACAATCTGTGTATTTCTTTCTCTGCACTTTGACTCCCACTCTTCCCTCTACGTTGAATCTCCTTCTGTCCCTATCTCCATATTTTCAAATCCTTCTCTACTTGTTAATGCTAAGCTAAAATGTTACTTCCTTCAAGAAGCCTTTTGAACCTTTACAGCATTTATTTACTCTCTTAAGTCCTTCAGCATTTCTGCCTAGATTTTACAGACCTCTTCTGCATATATATGTATATATATACACATATATACACATATGTGTATATATATACATATATATATATTCAGTGTATACATATATATTATTATTTTAATTGACAGATATATGATAGTAATTACTTCAACTTTATATGTGTCCACAATCAGAAATCTATAGCACAAAGTTAGAGATCATGTGTTTCAATTTCCTTCATTTGGGGAAAATGAGGTCAAGAGAAGCTGACTACCTGATCGTGGCCACATTGCTATTCCATTTAGAATAGAAACAAAGCCTGGGGAGCCTTGATGGCTGAGTCAGTTAAGCGTCCAACTTAGGCTCAAGTCATGATCTCACAGTTCGTGAGTTCGAGCCCCGTGTCGGGCTCTGTGCTGATGGCTCAGAGCCTGGAGCTTGCTTCAGATTCTGTCTCCCTCTCTCTCTCTTGTGCTGGTGCTCTCAAAATAAATAAATAAACATTTAAAAAATACTCTAGAATAGAAACAAAGCCAGATCAGCACTTTATTAACTTCCAAAATGCCTCCCACCCATCATGATCTGCTCTTTCTCTTCCCATATGGAATGGAGTTAATTATACACCCAGTAATAGGAACCCAGTAGCAAATGGGAAACATTACATTCATTGACATAATAAACTTGCAAAGCAGCTAAACCTAGTATTTCCCATTTCATCTCAATCCTCTTCCCCTCACCCCCCACTCCCACCCCCGTTCTCTCTCATCTCTGGAAAAAAGATGCCTGATAGCTTTGAGGGTCACTATGGTGACCATCACCTTGAGACAGGTAGAATTCTGACTGTATTAAGCTAGGGGTCAGCAGCCATCACACAGGATACCATGTAGTGTGTGGTTCCCCCACATACTTTGAAAGGCTGTGCCTCCTCTTATCAAGCATTATCTGCCTGGCATGTTTTTCACAGGACTGAACCAAATGTGGGGAAATATAGGGAAGCTGTGTTCTAGAAAACATGTAAGTATGGCATGAGTTGATCAAGCTATAATAAGAAATGTGTAAGTATTGATAGAGCAACTTGGGTCATTCCCTTATTTGTTCACAAACATTTAATGAGTGCCTCTTTGGGGCCAGGTATTTGTCATATTGTTTTGTCTCTATTAGACTACAAACTCTCATAGTCTAGTGAAAAGGGTAAGTAACCAAACAAAGGGCTGAAAAGTCCTGGTAAGTGAGGATTAGAGTGATGAAGGGTCTGGGTGCTGTGGAAATGGAGCTAGGGCCAACTGCCCAGTGTGGGTTGACAGGTTGATTGAGGTAATTTGAGGGCTGAGCTGGTTTCTGAAGTGTATGAAGGGATGCACCAGCCAGTCAAGGGAGGGGAGGGCATCCCAAATAGAGTGAAAAGAATGTGTGAGGGCTCAGAGGTGTAAGAGACGCATGTCACTGTCAAAGGAACTCCAAGTAAGGGTTAACAAAAGGCAGGGTGTACTTGTGACAGATGGTAGGAGGCAAAGCAGGAGAGAGAAGGTGAGGGCTTTATGAGCCCTCTTTGGAATCTTCATTTACTCCTAGAAGTGACTGGGGACCACTGGAAGACCTTAATCGAGAAGGGACATGACCAGGTTTGATGGATCATCTACATTCCTCCTCAGGACAGCCCTGTGTTGTTATGCAGATGAGAGAAATGAGGATTTGGGAATTGAAATGCCATTTCCAAGGTTACACAGCTAAGTGGCAGCGCGTGAACTCAGTACAGGCTCTCCCAGGCCCTCAGCAGCCGTTACGAATGGGAAGGAGTGTGGTGGAGAGTGGTAGGCTCTGGGACAGACATGAGCCATCTACAGCTTCTCATTGTCCCTCTCTTAACTGTAGTAATGACTCAGTCATCTTCTCTCCTTCTCTTTCAGAAAGCAAACAAACAAAAAACAGCCTCCACTTTCCAACTCACAAATCGAATAGAGCCACTGGGAGACTTTTGTTCAAATCTCCTTGAGTCCATGTGACCGAGGAGCTGAGGCATCTCTTGATTCTTACAGGAACTAAAGGATTCCAGGGCTCTGATCTCCCTCACATTTCTCCTTTGTTCTGTCTGAGATCTCACCTCCTTCAGGTAGGCTCATATGGTCTCTTCTGGAATAGAAGACTATATGTTCCCCTCCTCACTAGTAAGATCGTATGAGTTTACTCTGAAGATGCCAACCTGGGCTAGGGTGGAAATCACATTTTTATGGTGAGTCCTGGGCAGAGGGAGTTACACAGAGTTCTTGCCCAAGGTGAGTTTTCTGGTTTAGGAAAACTGTTGGCCTGCCTGTGTTGATTCTAGGGAGGGGCTGAGAATGTTCTCAGGTGTGATGCCGTGTCATTGTCTCCTTTTGGAGAATGTAGGAAAGTCTCTGCTGGGACTCAGGGATGATACTCAAAATATGTAAGAGTCAGTCAGACCTGGACACTGACCAACCCGCCATAGAGAACCTGACTGGCTGCCATACTGGCTGGATGTCAGCTCTGCCAACACCTAAGAGAGACAGCACATTCTCTGCAGAAGTACTGATCTTGGATGCTTGTAGCTTCTATCCAAGATGGCAACCAAGGTTCCCTTTTTCTTGAGGACTCTGGCTTGGGATGCTGTGTACTTCTGCTCACACTTGCTTTCGGGGAGCACAGCGTAGACCAAGGGCACTGCCAATTCCTATGACTGGAAGGGCCTGTTGGCTGCCATAGTGCTTCCTAGGGCCAAAGCAAACAGCTGCTCCTTTTCATCTGTCATCCTAGCAGGAGGAAAGGGTACTCCCATTCATTAAGGGGCCTTCGACTTCAAGAATTCTGTCTGGACCAAAGAGCACCTTTATCTTTTTATGCCTTAGAAGGTAAATAAATATGTGTAATTACAGCCCTCACTAGAAGTAGAAGATGAAACTTCATATTTCTTGGGTCTCCCTACACTCAATTTTTCTGTTTGGACATCTTCGCAGTCATTAAAATAGTAAATAAGTTGTTTTATTTGTACTAAAGAAGTTAGGAGAAAAAAACCATCTATTAAGAACCTTCAATTCTTCATATAATGAATTAGAGCTTTTGCAGAGTGCCGAAGGCCGGCCTTCTTTACACATTACCTGTGAACGGAGGCAGGAATTCAACTTTTATAAATGACCCAGTAACATGTAGAACACTGTTGTAGTGCTGGTTATTAATCTACGGGAGCTCAAGTGCATCAGATGCCCAGACTGCTAAGGACCCAGTAGTGCAGCATGTCCCTTCTTGCAAAACAATACATCTAACCTGTAGGCAGTGCGCGGCTTCAGTGGTCCGTCACAAAATTTTTGCTGATTGGGATCGCATTTTCCACCCAGGCTCTCCATCTCTGCTCCAAGCTTAATGTTAAAACTCTTGGAGTTGCTGTCGGGACTTTCGGCACATTTGCTGGCAAAGTAATCGGTCTGATACATTCGGATGGAGGCATTGTGCCTGTATTCTAGGTAGGAGGGCAGAGGGTGCTGTTGTTCTGGCTTCAGCTCATCACTGCCTGGAGGGAGAGAACCCACAGTGAAGCACTGGCTTTCTCGTGACTTCAGTGATTCCTAACTAGGTTTCTACGTCTGCCTCCTCTCACCCACCATCACCGGTCATCTCCAAAGTGCAGACTCTTTGATCTTGAAGGAGGCTGCGAAATTCTCCTAACGAAGTTAATTTTAATTCACTTCCCCTAGAATGAAAATTAAAGTGCGCGGATACAAAATTTTATACACACGCGTACGTATATTTATGCACACACCCTGTCATTTTTCTAGGAAATAGAATGTGTGTATTTGAGAGGTGAACTCACTGCATCTGATAATAATGTGTTCCAGAACTCCAGAGAGTTGGACACTCCCCACTGTGAGTCAGCCCACTAGACAAGCTCTCTACCTTGCCAATGACCATTGTAGCTGAGCTAATAAGGAAATCCCTATGACCTAGGAAATAGGGAAGAGATAAGAGAAATCAAGTTCAAGTCCAGAGCAGTCACCCAAAGGCACACTCCACGGGCCACACCCTGTCAGATAATTGCTCCGTGTACAGCTCTCTGTTATCTTGAGTACAGTTTAATCCTGGCTCGAATTTGGCCCCTCGTGCGGAACGCTTCCCAGAACTCTTCTCTGTCCACCCAGCCTGCTGTGTGTTTTGGCACTGCAAACTCGTTTTTGTGTTGGCTGGAGGAAAGCATAATTAGGAAGATAAATATTATAGAGATAGGATACCATTTACGATGCGTCGCAAGGAGCGGTATTGTGGGGGTTCACCACATCCCGGACTCTTGTTTAGTAAAATTTGCTCAAAATGAGTGCGTCTTGGAAATATTATCTTGTTGGCAGTAACTGAAAGGAATGCCGGGGCGCCTGGGTGGCTCAATCAGCTAAGTGTCCGACTTCGGCTCAGGTCATGGTCTCCTGGTTCATGAGTTCGAGGCCCGTGTCGGGCTCTGTGCTGACATCTTGGAGCCTGGAGCGGGCTTCAATTCTGTGTCTCCCTTTCTCTCTGCGCCCCTGCCCTGCTCATGCTCTGTCCCTCTCTGCCTCTCAAAAATTAATAAATGTTAAAAAAAAATTAAAAAAGAAAAAAGAAAAGGAATGTTGCCTTTAAGATGAACATATATGCTATGAATGACATTTACATGAGATGGACTGTTATCTTAGATCACCAGGGAAGCACAGCCCAGCTCCATGGACATCAATAATCAAAACCCACATGGCAGGAGAACACAAGGCTGCCTTCTGGGGTATGGCTTCTTTTTGGTCACTGCCTTACATTCATGTAGTAAAACATCACCTTCACTACATCTTCATTAAATCTAAAATCTCTCCACAGTTTGCTGATTTATCTCCAACTATGAGATGTAAGGAAATCTGGGATGCACCACTGGCCGTTGAAATTATTTAATTAGTTACGCACAACCAACTTTAGTACAATTAAATTACATGTCAAAGTACATAGACTGTTAGACACCCGGTGAGCTAAAGCACTATTTAGCCTAGGAGCTGCTCCAGCACTTGTCAGCTTTAAAGTTTCTCATCGTCCACAAATGTGTTGAAATAGAGATGCTTAAGAAACTCATGTGCAACCCTTTAAACAATTCTGAAAAAACAGAAGACGTGTAAAAGATACCACGCCACTCCAGACACAAACATCTGTTTTGGAGAAATAGTGCATAAGCCCTCGGTGGCAAATACGACACTCCTGTAGGTGGTTTGACAAATGCTGACATGATAAACTCTAAAAATCGTACTTGAGGCCCTATGGAACGTTGTTGTAACTATTAGCCTGTAGAAATTAGGTAGACTTTGAATGCCTTCATAGACTAGAAAATGGAATATATTGCTGGCAATTCAGTAGAGAAAGGAAGGATGCTTTTCATGATCATCTGTTCCCTCTTTTCAGCTCTTGAATATTTCTTTGTGAATTGGTGAGTGGTTTGGAAGGGTGCGGTTCCTTGAGGTATTTGCGATTGGGGCGGGGAGGGCATTGAAGCATATTGCCGCTTAATGGCCGAACAAAACAAGTAGTGAACAGCATTGAATGAGTGTGAAGAAGGCTGTGTAGGTCAGTCCGTGCAATGCACTTCCAGCAGTGCCTGGCACATAGGAAAGGCTCCGTAAATGATAGTTATTTGTACTTACTGCTGTGGTTGCTATGATTATCAGTCACCCTTTTAATAATTAAACCCAGTGAATAATAGGCTTTATTGTTGAAAGTTTTTGTTACATCTCCCAGCATCCAGCAGAGAGGGGACAGAATTATATAAAGATTTAAGTTTTCCACTCTTCCAAACGTGTCACAGAAAGAGCCTCCACGGTGACCTTTTAGAAAGCAGTCCCTGTGTCCTACTGCTAGCAGATAATCCGTGATCACTTACCATCAGCCTCTCTCACTACCACTGTGAAGTATTTCACAGCTCCATTGGTGTCGCTGAACCAGCTGCAGTTGAAAGTGAAGTTGATGGAAGATTTGCTAATTAGCACATCCTTTTTATTCACACGGATATGTGGAGGTGGAGGAGGGGGCCCTGAAAAAGGATGGAGAAGGAACCCAGGGGAGTCACAACTCTGCTTTTCCATATAACAACAATCAGTGAACCAAAGGTCTCCATGCACCGACCTCAGTGTGTGCGCGCGCGCGTGTGTATGTCTGTGTGGAAAGCTTGTGATCCAGAAAACCTCCTCCTCTCCTAGAGGAAAGCAGGCAGAGGAAGTGATGTGCCAGTGGCACGTTAAACCTAATGAAAGAGGCAGCACCTCAGCAGGATTTCCTGAAGTCATAGCACCAAACTGCTTAAAAGCTCCATTATAGGTCTAACTCTATCAGGCAAAGTGACGTATTTAAAGGCTAACTCTTTCAAGTACCTTAAGATCATTTAACTTGTTTGCTGCCAGACACAGAGAAATGTTTCCATTCCCTGGAGGCTTCTAGGTTCTCTTTTCCAAGCGACAACAAGGCCGGCTCATGTGGAAGCGACCTGCATGCAAGTGAGTGGCAGTGATGGGTGCGGTACAGCAAGGTGTTCACTCAGCGCACGCGTCCAGAAACACTTACGGTCTATCATTGTGATAGTGCTGTCTTCAACCACCTCGCTGGTCATGCCAGCCGACTGCACCTTGATGGACACCAGGTACCTCTTATGGGGCACCAGCATCATGATGTTGAGCAGAGATTTTTCTTTCTCCAGCTTTCTGGAAAATTCAACTTCTTGAGTGTCCATTTTCCGACATTCAATGCTATACCCATCAAAGTCAGAATCAGGAGGGATCCAAGAACAGGCGATGGCCGTGGAGTTCTGAGGCCTGCAATGCAGATTTTGTATCTTATCTGGCTCTAAAGGAGAGAAAGGAGACACTTCTTAAAACTCTGTGAGACGTATTTTTTTCTTCCAGCTCCTCTGGGCCCTACTTGCTCTGAGGTCTAAATAAATAATTCTCAAAATTTACTTGGATTGTTTTTCAAGAAAAAAAATTATTATGGATCTCCCAAGGAATTTCACACTCTGCGAAACATTAAAAATTAAAACGCTGTCCCTTTAGAAAATCACCAGGTGCCAAAGTGATCAGAAACACAAATACACAACTAAGTTTAGCGGGGGGGGGGGGGGGGGGGGGGGGAGCTAAAATTAAGGGGCGGAGTCAGATCGAAGGTGGGGCTGAATAGCCAAAAGATTAAAAATGCAGCTCGGCCTGCCAGAATTCAAATTCTATTTATCAGCTGTGACTTCTTAGGCAAGTTATGTAAGGTGTCTGTGCCCCATTTGTAAAGTGGGGAGATGAAGAGTACCTCGATCCTGTGATCACCGTGATGGTTCAGGGAGTAGAACCAGGCACAGCCACCTAGAAAATGGTGGTTGGCATAGTAATCGCTCAGTAAATACTAGCTGTTACGAGAAAATTAAGAAATGGCATTGCTTACTTGTTAACCCCCTAGGCCCTGGCTCTGTCCCCCTCTTCCACTTTTGCCTTTCCTGCTCACACACATGCTCCAGGCACCGAAACTGCTTCTGGCTCCCCATGTACACCACGCTCCTCCACCTGCTATGCTTATGGCCATTCATTTTCTTCTGCCCAACAGAGTGCCGGACCCAGTAGGGACCCAGTGAATGGCAGCTGATCTCATTAGTTGTTGTGAATGACACTACAAGGAGTAAGAGATACAGTCGGATAGAAAGGCACTTATGTGACCTGACCGTGCACGTTAATAACCAAACTCTATAGGCTTTCCCAACCAGCTGAATGCCTACATCTCTAATTACATCCTAGGAAGCTACACTGTATGATTTGGATAAGTAGTTTTTGTATTTTAATATTAGCAGCTGAGCCATTTAAAAAAGAAAAGGCTGGGGGCGCCTGGGTGGCTCAGTCGGTTAGGCATCCGGCTTAGGCTCAGGTCATGATCTCGAGGTCCATGAGTTCAAGCCCCTCGTCGGGCTCTGTGCTGACAGCTCAGAGCCTGGAGTCTGTTTCAGATTCTGTGTCTCCCTCTCTCTCTGACTCTTCCCCGTTCATGCTCTGTCTCTCCCTGTCTCAAAAATAAACATTAAAAAAAATTTTTTTTTTAAATAAAAAATAAAAGAAATTAAAAAAAGAAAAAAGAAAAGGCCGATGTGCCTGGGTGGCTCAGTTGGTTAAGCGTCCAACTTTGGCTCAAGTCATGATCTCAGGTTCGTGAGTCTGAGCCCCACATCGGGCTCTGTGCTGACAGCTCAGAGTCTGGAGCCTGCTTCAGATTCTGTGTCTCCCTCTCTCTGCCCCTCCCCCGCTTGTGCTCTGTCTCTGTCTCTGTCTCTCTCAAAAATAAATAAACATTAAAAAATATATTAAAAAAAAAAGGTCTCAGTTCCCCGATATGTTAAATCAGAGGGTCGCTGGTCCTGTGCTTTAAGCGTGCCTTGGTGGTCAGGGGTGCTCTGCTGGGGTGACCTCCCTAAGACTTCCCTTACATTGCCCCTTGTCCCCAGGAATTTCTGAGGAAATTCTTGAAAATCTAGGTCTAGACCACCCTATTTCATTCCAGGAGTCAAAAGTCTTGACAAAATTCATTTGAAAAAGCCTGCCCATTGTTTTATTGATCCCAGCAGAAAATACAGTAACAATTTTCAGACAGCACTAATCAGTGGCATCAAAGCATAAGAAAGACTCACAAGAGCACTGCATGATGAGGGGAGGGATTGAAAAAATAAGGCTAAAGACACTTATGTTTGACCTTTAGGACACCAAATAGAAAAAAAAAAAAAAACCTCTTCCATTTCATTGTTGGATTTTTATAGTCCCTGTTGTAAATGTAATCCTCTTCTCTTTTCTCCACCTGCCCTTCCTCCCCAAATTAAAATTGTATGTTGGTTCATACACCCTGTAGGTAGGACTGGCTACGTAACTTTCAAGGTCCAGTGCCAAGTGCAAATGCAATGCCCCACGTTCAAAATATTATTAAGATTTCAAGATTGTGACAACAGAAAATGAGACCAAGCATAGGGTCCCTCGAGACGCAGGCCCTGTGTGCCTGCACAGCAGAAAGCTCTAAGCCCTGCTTGCAGAACAGATCACAGATGAGCGACTAGGAACTCTGTGTAGACCTAGTAATCAATCCCTCACAGAGAAGCACTGTTGCTCTGATTTGGTATTCAACCCACCTTCTCCTGACACCTCCTCCTTCGTTATAGGACTCTGTCCTTAACAATCATGACTTTGAAATACTCAGTATCTTTGTGCCACTGAATGAATTTCTATTACATATCAAGGTCTAAAATATCAGCTAAGTCATAACAGTTTAGATAAGAATGATTTAGAAAAAAAATCAATCTGAAGATTTTTCAGGATACAGGAATCGGCCTTTGAAGCAAGCAATAATTGTGTCTTTTAAAACTTTTTCTATTTATTTTTGAGAGAGAGAGAGAGAGTGAGAGAGGAGCTCAGACAGAGGGGGACATAAGATACAAAACGGGCTCTGTGCTGACAGCAGACAGCCCGATGTGGGGCTTGAACTCAAGAACCGAGAGATGATGACCTGAGCCGAAGATGGAAGTTTGACTGAGCCACCCAGGTGCCTCAGTAATTGTGTCTTTTCAAACATTAACTGCTTCTTAATCTTTTGAACTCCTTCAGACTAATCACAGCTGGAAATCAAGACATCTTCTCTGTTCAGCCTTAGAGAAAGTCTTTAAAAATATCCTGCCTGATCCATAATTCTAATAATTTGCTCAAAGAATAATATAGAAATTTGCTTCAACCTCTTTCCTCAGTTCCTTCTCCCTCCTCCTTTCTGCCCCTAAATCCCACATGCCTTCTAAGGCCTCAGGTCACATCCCTATTCACTAAGAAATTAGTACCTGCTATGGGCAAGGTGCTCTTCTAGAGACTGTAAACAATTCAGAAGTGAATAAGGCATTAGCCCTAACTTCTAGGAAGGTAGAGGAGTACAAAATAGCCATAATACGAGATGGCAAGGAGAATGTACCAGAAGAAATGGAGAAAGAAGGCGGTGGGTGGAGCACCAGACAACTTCTCCGAGTCGGTGGTGGGCAGGAGTTGGCAAAGGCTTTCTGGCAGAGAGGACACCTCGCTGAGAATTGGGAAAGGGTGTTTCAGGCAGAGAAATGCATGAACCCAGGCACCCACGGGGGGAAGGTGGAAGATCAGGGCTTGCAGATTGTCATCGTGGCTGAAGCAGATGTGTGAGAAACGGAGTAGTGGAATGATTCCACGTGGGAATGATCAACTTCTCTGTTGCTTAACCCTCTATTATGATGGGTTTTCTGTTACAACCAAACCCAGTCCTAACTAATGCAATCCTTAAAGTTCTATCAGCCCTTCCCCATAAAACACAGCACTGAGTCCCTCTTCTCGCCAGCGGCTCTCCTTGTAGGCATGCTCCATTTTGTAAATGCCTCTCTTAAATCCCAGCACCCAGGACAGAATACAGTATTCCAGAAGCCATTTAATCAGTCCAGCCTCTACTGAGTTCTTACCTGAGCACCTGTTTTGGTTATACAGCCCACGGTAAGCCACTGAAAACCCATCCTGAGCTTGCTGTAAATTAAAACTCTTAAGTTCTTTTTCACAAATTTCTCTTGACATCCAACTATTTAATCCCAAACTGCTCTTTGGATACACTATGGAGTACAAGTTGTAATTATTATAAGATTAATGTTTGTTGAATAGGTGAAACAACTACTTGCTTACGTTTATAATTTTCAACTATTTATTTTATCAATAACCACTATCTGATCTGGTTGTAGAAATGACATATATAGGTATTATTGAAAAATAAATATGTGGATTGAGGTTTCTATACTGAAAACGTTTGTTCTTTGAGATTTGCTGTACCTTTTACAAAGTGCCTTTGGGAAGAAACTGATATATATTTCATTGCCAAAGTATTTTTATCTTTAGGATTTACAGCAATATGTCCTAGCTGACCCCTCTGTTTCTAGTTTGCCCCTTTCAATCCATTCTCTATACTGTACCCAGGGTGACTTCTTATAGTGCAAATTTGATTATGAGATCTTGGCTGCAAATCCCTTGGTGGCTCCAACTGATTGAGGAGAAAGTTGAAATCACTGCTGTGGTTCACAAGACATTTTATGACCTGATTCTCTTAATCCTCACCTTTTATGCTCTGGCCAACTAACTCTTCTGTTCCTCTCTCCTGCCTGGTCTTGGAATATTTTATTCTGTCTATCTAGAATATTCTCCACTTCGTTCCCCATATCCACCTGGTGAGTTGTTTAGGCTTTGATTTGGAAGTTTCTTCTTCCAGGAAGCTCTCTTGTATTGGCTCAGATGCCCCTACCATGGGTTTCTACAGAGCCAAATACTTACTTCATCACACTTCCCACTCAAGCTCCATGAGGGCAGAGACAACCTCTTTATTGCCCATTGTTGTTAATGTTGAAGGAATGAAGACGTCTATACAGACTTATGCCTGAATTCAAATCTAACCAACCCCAAGTAAAAATGTGGATTTAAACCAAGCCTCGCTCGAGTAAGAAGTCGCAACACATACTTCCCCCTCACTCCATCTGAGAACCAAGAGTAGTAAAACATGTCATACTTGTCCTCACGGATCCAGATACTGGTTTGCTATAGGTTTTCCAGGAATCACCGCTGATGGTCTTGACACTAAACTGATAGGATCTCCCTGGACGAAGACCATACACAATGCGTCCTTCCGATTTTCTATTGCTGTAGGGGTTGAAGACCGTGATGGCATCTCTGGGGAACCACTGTAGCTCAAAGTCATCGTAGTCTGTCCAGTCTGGTGGCCCCTTCCAGGTGATGGCCAAGGATGTGTTTGTAACATCAGCAAATGAGATAAGACTGGGAGGACTTGGGGCTGCATGTAGGAGAACATGAAAAAAATCACATAAACATGTCTATGCCATAGCGTAGACGAGAGCTGGGTGACATCAGATGTACCTTAAGGTGCTTTGTAGGAAGCAATAATATGAAAATATAATAATGGAAGCTTCTAGCTATAGTGTTTACTATGTGTCAGTAGCAGTCCTCAAGTGTTTTACGTGCATTTCCTTTAATTTTCCTATGGAGAGATTCCTTACCAAGGTGCTGTGGAGCATGGGTATGCCCTGAATGGGTTACAAGTGTGCCAAGGTATTGGTTCCATTAGATTTTGAGGTGTGAGGGCTACAATCCACAATTATGCCCAGTTGCAGATAGCTCTGTTCATTGATCCCAGGGTGGTGTACAGATTAATGTTATCTGTGTATGCCCGGGAGATAAAAGATTTAGGAAGCATTGCCGATAGCAATGCAATGATGACGTATGTGATTATCCCCATTTTACAGATAAGAAGACTGAGACTTCGAGATGTTCAATGACCTTCCCAGCTTCACATAGGTAAGTGGCAGAGCTAAGCTAAGGACCCAGATCCTTTTCCTAGATCTTGTAGGAACAGTGGTTAAGGTCTGCTTCCTTTATCCATTGTAGCATAGTGCCTTCCCAAGAGCTAGCACAAGGCACTCCGTTATTGATTTTCTTTCTTCTTATTAAAACCATAACTCAAATGTGTCTTTAGAAGCTACTTCCAACCAATAGTTGGCCTTTGGCAACAGAGTTCCTTACCTGTTCTGCTCTCCCCCATGAGCTTGTTCCTGAGGTCCCCGCTGTGAGTTACCACACACAGCGTGTACTTCCTTCCAGGAATGAGGCCATGGAAACGCCACTCTGTCAGGTTCTTGTCTTTCCAGTTTTCCTTCTTCGTGCCATTGGGGTTGTACAGAATCAGCTCATAAAAATCGAAGTCCCCAGAGGCTGGACTCCAGCTGAACCAGAGACTGTCTGTCATGTTCCGATTAGATCCCCGGAGGTTACTCACAGAAGCTGGGACTTAAACACAGCGAAAACCTTTACTAAGGACAGAGGAGTTACAAGCAAAAGCACTTGGCCTACAGGTGAGAATACGAGCTATGTTGGGCATATGGGTGAGTGGTACCCATTGCAGAGTCAGATCTTGCCTGCATTTCAGGGCACTTACGTAGAGGGGCATGTGGTCTAGAGATGTGGTACAAATGAAAATAAAAACAAACCAGCACAGGTGGTGGCTTCCATATGCTCACCACACATAGCCTGATAAACGTCTGAAATGAAATCTTCAGAAATGATTAATTAAAACTCGTCAAACAGTTCATAACTTACCTTATGAACGGCCTTGAATATATTCACAAAAGGTGCCAGCCCTTTCCAGGCTGGCCCATCACACCCAGGCCCCTTATCCCATAACATCCTCCCCTGGGTCTCTCTGCTTCCTCTCCGCTCTCTTGTAGGTTCTCAGTTCCCTCATTCGTTTTCCTACCCAAATCTATATTGGTAGATCCTCACTTGGGAAAATGGTGTTAACAGTCACGTCTACCACTATGTAACTTAGTCACACTGGCACCTGTCCCGTGGGTATTTAAGCTTCGTTATTCTCTGGGAGTGAAGACTGCTGTCTCTTGATGGAGGAACTTTAGACATTAATGAGCACATAAGGGAAGATGCGCAGAGGGCAGATTGTCCTAGAAACGGTAACATCGAGGCAATTCTATTCAGGGTCTAGGTGTATCCATATCTGTTGTTTATTTCATTCCCTTCCAAAAACACGCTGAGAACTTCTGTTGGGTGCCTGGGATACACTTCCCTCACCTACAAGGCTGACCTGAAATGCTTTCTCTGTCTAAAGTCGTTTCTTGTCCTGCCAGGTCACTCTGTCACAACATACTGTTTATTTCCTTCACAGACTTCAAGGCATTCCCAAGTCATGTCCCTTAAAAATCTGCTGTCTGGCCCTGCTCCCTCTCTGCCAATGAGAGCTCTATAGTCAGGGGCCTCATCTGTGCTGTTCACAGTTAGATTCCAGCAGTGAGCCCCGTGCCCGGCATACAAAGCACTCAAAAACTATTGTCAGATGAGAGAAAAAAAAAAAAAAAACTGTACGGGAAAATAAAATAATGGCCTCAAATTATGGAAAACGAGTGGATTCAGTTTCTTATTTGCAGCCCAGAGAGATGTCTCTCTCCTTTTCCTGCAATGCTTTGTGTGCATTTCATCCAGTGCCGTGTTTCTGTCTCACAGTGGACATTGCTCAGTCCTTTTTGTAGTTGGCCCTTCTCCGGACCTGCCCTCCACTCCACACGTGTCCTGTAGAAAGCTGAAGGGCACAGCTTGAATCAAACCACAGTGGGTTACAACCCTCTTGTGGCAGTTTGGTGGCAAACAGAGAAGCCAGAATCATTTTTCCCCCAAACCCTATGAGGTCAACGAGGGGTGGCAACAGAGCAGAAGCCAGTGCAAAGGCAATTCTGATATGTAATCAAATGCCTGATTTCGGATAAAAAAGCTTGAAGGTCACAAAGTTCATATAAAGCTAGACCATGGCTGGAAGAGGGAACTAAGGACAAAACAAGGAAAAGCCAGTAAATACTGAGACGATTTCCCCACAATACATTCCTGCTTGGGTCCGGGCCTTACCTGTTCTACCGAATATGAAAGACTCATTAGACAGCTCCCCACTGTGAGTTACTATCACCATTTTGTACATTCGGCCTTGCAGCAGGTTCTGGAAAGAGATACTCTGGATTCGTGGGTTAACTTGAGCTCTCTCCTGAAGCGTTCCATCTGGGTTATACAGAAAGATGTTGTACCCGTTGAGTTCCCCTTCCGAGGTGGTCCAGCTTAAGGTCAGGTGTCTGGTGGAGTTCTCTACGATCCTCAGATTGGTGACAGCTGCTGGGACTGGAAAAGTTGAGCGAGAGGGTGAGACCGAGTTTTAGTACCCCCTTGACACAGCCCAGGCCTGACGCCCAGGTGAATATACTCCACAGCAGCTTAAAACACATGGTCTCGGCCTTCAGAAAATATTGACTTCATGGGGACCCCAAAACTAAGAAGACTGAATTTTGTGCATTACTGATGTTGAAACTGTCCATTAAAACAACAACAACAACAATGACAAAACAAAAGCACAAGAGAACAAAGAAAAACCAGTAACTGGGAAATTATCTACAAATATGTTTTTTGGATATAAAATAAATGTTAATCTGACCTGTGTGACTAAATGTTTTTCTTTCTTTCTTTTTAAATTTTATTTGATAGAGAGAGAGAGAAAGAGAGAGAGAGAGAGAGCATGAATAGGAGAGAGGGGCAGAAAGAGAGGGAGAGATAATCTACGTGGGGCTCAATCCTACAATCCTGGGATCATGACCTGAGCTGAAACTAAGAGTAGGATGCCCAACTGAGCCATCCGGGTGCCCCAAGGCTAAATGTTTTTTTAATAATAAGAGCTAGATAAGAAATAAAAAACTATCTCTGAATGCCATTTGAAAGCTAAGGAATGGCATATGGAAGTTAAGGGCAGCGGGGAGGGAAGAGAAGTGGGAAAGAAAGAGAAAAGCAGACAGAAGGAGGAGATTTGAGTCGGGGATATGGGAAAGAGATGCAAGAGGAAAAGCCAAAACCATTAAACAAATAGTAATGGGGCACCTGGATGGCTCAGTTATTAAGCATCCGGCTTAGGTCATGACCTCACGGTTCATGGGATCGAGTCCCGCACGGGGCTCTGCACTGGCAGGCTCTCTCTCTCTCTCTCAAAATAAAAAAATAAACTTAAAAAAGCAGTCTTAAAAATTATTTACATTGGGATTTTACGACCCTTTCGGTCTTCAGTGGTACCTGTTGGCAAAATGATCAAGAGCCACCAGAAATGACCTGCTTCCAAGCTGTTCGCACAGGTGCTGCCTAATTCCATGGATGCCAGTGGAAACAGGACACCTGCCTCAGTCTCTTCTGGGTTCTTCTCCCTCCAGTCTAAACACTTCCTCTTTTATTTTCTCCCTCTCCCTGTGCCAGATCCCTGAAAGTTGATGTTTCCCATCATTCCATCCTCTGTCCCCTTCCTACTCCATAACACTGGCTAAACAACCAACCTCATTCACTTCATGGATTGCTATGACTAAATGTTTACGTCCCCTCCACCTCAAATTCATATGTTGGAACCTAACCGCCAAAGTGATGGTACCAGGGGCTGCGGTTATTGGGAGGTGATTAGGTCATGAGAGTGGAGTCCTCATGAATGGGATCAGTGCCCTTATAAAAGAGACCCCAGAGAGCTCTCTCGTCCTTCTACCATGTGAGGACACAACAAGAAAATGCCATCTATGAACCAGAAAATGGGACCCTACCACACATCAAATCTGCTGGTGCCTTGATCTTGGACTTCCAGCCTTGAGAATTGTGAGAAATACATGTTTGTGGTTTAAGCCACCCAATTTGTGGTATTTTTGTTATAGCAGTCTGAACACACTAAGGCATGTATTTAATTAGAATTTTTGTCCAAATATTTATCTCCAGCTCACTTTTCTGAGCTTGGGCCATATTTTCTATTACCGATGATCATCTCTCACTGCAAGCCATTCGGACATCTCAAACTCAGTATCTCCTTGACACTGCTCCCCCGTTCCTCTTATCTCAATTAATGGCATCATCTTCTTCCAGATACCACAGGTAGAAATTCTGGAATTTTCTGTTCCTCCTCCTGCACTCTACTCAGACATCAAGTGGCCATCTTATCTAATGAAGAAGTATTTCTTGACTGTATCTACTTTTCTTCACCAGGGCCCCTGTGTTAGTTCAGCTTTTGACCCTTATCATTTCTATAACTGCAGTCATCTTATGACCCCAGTTACCTTGCGGACCACATCACCCCACTTTGTTCTCACTCACTCTGCTCCAACTATTCTGGCCTCTTTACTGGTCCAACAGGCCAGACACACTCCTGCTTCAGTATCTTTGCCTTAGCTCTTTGCTCTGCTTAGGGATATTCTTCCCCCAAACGCCTGCATAACCCTTTTTCTCATTTCTTTCAGACTTTTATTCAAATATCACCTTCTCAACAAAACCTGTGAGGACTGTGCTATCTAAAATTGTAAGCCTCGGGGCACCTGGGTGGCTCAGTTGGTTAAGCGTCGGACTTCGGCTCAGGTCATGATCTCACGGTTTGTGGGTTCGAGCCCTACGTCAGGCTCTGTGCTGACAGCTCACAGCCTGGAGCCTGCTTTGGATTCTGTGTCTCCCTCCCTCTCTCTCTGCCTCTCCCCTGCTCGCACACACACTCTCTCTCTCTCAAAAATAAATAGACATTAAAAAATTTTTAAATTGCAAGCCTCTAACACTTGCTAATCCCACTTTCCGGTTTTACTTTTTGGGATTCACCACCATCTAATCTACTATATTTTTTACTTATTTATTTTGTTTACTGCCTTTCTTTTCTACTAGAATGTAAACTTCATGACCACCAGGCTTCGTTTTACTCACTTCTGGGTAGCCAGCATTTAGAAAGGTGCCTAGCACATAGTTGGTGCTCAATGACAAATGAATCAATGAATGAGTCTCTTCTCCATTCAACCTCTCTATCCCCGATTGCCATCTGATTTATCTTCTTTAAGGTACAAATTTTTATTACAAAGCACTCACTGTCTGGCTGAAAAACCTGTATTGTCTCCTCACTGCTTATAAGATGAAAAATAACCCCCTGAGGAAGACGTGCCAGGCGCTCTCTAATCTGGCCCCAACCTGCCTTTCCAGCCTCACCTCTCTATCATGCCACCCACACCTCATCCATCCACTGCTTCTCACTGCTCCTTCTCACACCTCCCTGTCTTGGCACAGGACAGTCTGTCTGTACATGGTGTCCTTTTACCTTCTCTCCACACGCAGAATTGTTTCATCCTTCATGACAGTACTGAAACGTCAGTTTTACGAGGACGTCCCAATTCTACCTGTCCTCCATGCTCCTCTTGCTATTGGACATTCCTTTCTTCTATATAATCCTTATCACAAGTATTGTCATCACAAATATCACAAAGTATTGTCATCCTTTGTCTATATGTCTGTCTATCCCACCAGTCAGCCAGCTCTTCCGGGACAAAGCATGCTTAATTCATCTTTTCATCTCTGTCAGCATCACCCCCCCTTTCATATCTAGCTCCTTCATAAGTAATCAATTAGACCAGTGTTGTTGTCTGAATAATGACCCCCCAAGATGTCCATGTCCAAATCCCCAGAACCTGTGAACATGTTATCTTATGCGGCAAAGGGGACTGCATACCTGTGATTAAGTTAAACATCTTGAGGCAGGGAGCTTATCTTGGATTGTCCAGGTGGTGACTCACAAGAGTCCTTAAAATATGGAAGAGGGACGCAGAAGAGTAAAGAAAGAGATATGGTGACATACACCGAGGTTGGAACAATGCCATTGTTGGAAGGAGGACATGAGCCAGGGAATCTGGGTGGCCTCCAGAAGCTGAAGAGGCCAAGGAGAGCTTCTCCCCTAAAGTCTCCAGGAGAAACACAGCCCTGCTGATACCCGATGCCTTAATTTTAGCCCCATTAGACCCACTTTCAGTTTGTGACCCCCAGAGCTACAAGATAAAAAATCTGTGTTGCTTTAAGCCGCCAAGTTGGCGGTAACTTATTGCAGCGGCAGTAGGTTTTAACACTATATCTGAACTGGTGTGGGGTAGGCTGAAACCTGTGCAGAGAGCCTGGCTGACAGGGAAGTGGTAAATCACGGTGAATGTTCCCACTGGGTCAAGAAACAGACATCATCTCCCAGTGTTGCTTCATCTCTCCGACCCTTCGGTTCTGAAGGAATAGCACACAGGGAGAGATCTGGTATGAAAAAGCCATGCGGATTACCTGTTCGGCCTTCAGTTTGGGCTTCTTTGCTGAAGAGACCTCCACTGACAGTTAAGATCCGAATCTTGTACTTTGTTCCCGGTGTTAGGTCTTCAAATTTGTGCTGCGTGGTGGAGGCTGGCTCTGACGTGTTACTCAGAAGGATCCCATTTTCATTTAGAAGCAAGATCTCGTATCTTTCTGCCACACCAACAGCCTTTTGCCAACTTACGGTTAAGGAATGACTGCTGTATGCGTTGTTTGCAACTATTCCCTGGACAGATGCTGGAACTGCAAAGAAAGAAGAGAAGCAATGGCCGTCAGGTTCCCTCACTTAGGGTAAACCGGCTGAGAAACCAATGGAGAAAAACTGTCCTAAATCAACTGTGGGTAGAAGACGATGCTACCAGTTCACTTGTGTTGCACCTACACTCCCTGTGTGTGCCCTCAGGAGAGAGCACTTCTTGGCCTGAATTATCTGTACACCTGCTTTGGGTCTCCATTCTTTTCGCTGAATTAAGACAGGATCTTGAAGTCAAACAAGTAGAAAAATTAGTGAAAGTGACACCGATAAATATGCAGTGATTCATATTTATGTATCTAGAAAGTAGAAGATGCTGAACACATTTACATTCAGTGAATATAGTTTGGACGGCTGAATTATGTTTAGACTTTCATTCCCAAGATTAACTCAAGTCAAAGCTCTGAGCCTTCACCTAAGCAGTAGCATATAATGATTTTTTTTTTTTTACTATGGCTCCTGATGTGAAAGGCAAAATAGTATTATTTTGAATAATATTTTCTGTCCTAGGCTCATATTTTTTTTTTCTCGTTCTACATAATCTTAAGAGATCTCATCCACTCCCATGGTTTGAATTGTTACCCATATGGTGACGACTCCCAAATTTAAACTTGCAGTTCAGATCTCTCTTCTATTTTTGCAAATGACATCTCTCCCTGCATGTTCCATCCAATTCTCATGAGGCCCAAATTGGACTCCTCAGCTCCCTCCTCATAACCTCTTTCTTGTCCTTTGTTTCTCTTGGTCCAAGCCGGAAATGTGGGATGTCACTCTGATCCTTCTACATATATAATCAAACATGGGTCTTGTAATTTCTAAGTCCTAAATCTTATATCTCTTTCATCTATCCATTTCTCTCCCTTCTCTATCCACTACTACTCCCCTAGGACAACATCATCCCTCACATTAGTGATCAGTCCCCTTGCTTCCTCGCCTCCCACACTATGTGTGACATATTCTCACAGCACCCCCATGTGGATGGCCCTTCAATGGCTCTCCATAATTCTAAACATCTTAAGGCACACAAGGCCCTTCAAAATTTGGTCCATCTACTTACTTGGCCACATGGTTCATCTTTAGTCTAGCATACCACACAGTGTGTAGGTCCTTAAATGTGCCATACTTTCTCTCACCTTCAGGCCTTTGTTTTTTTCGGCTGGAACCAAGTCAATATATGTGTCACCAGTATGACTCTTAGTGTCTATTTAGATGTTACCTTTTCCTGGAAGCCTTCTCTGACTCTTCATGTTTGCTCCTAACACACCTCATTATGATTTTTATTTTAGAACTTGTGCTGTAATTGCCTTTTTATTTCTCTGTCTCCTTCACTAGATCATAAGCTTCTTGAGGTTGGGGCTCTATCTTGCTACAGAATTCCCATTTTCTAGCATAGTGCTTAACATACGGTTAGAGATATACATATATGAAATAGAGACATAGTAGGGCACAGTACAGAAGCCCAGGCCCCACAGCTAAACAAGTGGTTATGAGAATGGAAGATGTATTGTATCCCAGTATAAAGGGTATAAGGTTTGGAGCCAGACAGACTTAGATTTGAATTATAGCTCTTGGTCTTATTACTTATATACTTGATAATGTTTTATAAACTTTCTGAGCCCTATTTTCATCTGTAAGATGAAAATAATGATCCCTATCTTCGAGTGTGACTCGAGATAATTTTAAATGCCTGGCATATAGCAGGTGCTTATAGCTTATTTTTGTTTTATAAGTAATATATTAACAGTAATATTAATATAAATAGGCACATTATTCCTTCATTTGCTACTTGTTCTTGTAACAAATGAAGTAAATGGCATAGGTGTTCATTTAAAAAAATAGTTTTGAGAAAGGGGTAAACTTTACAGAAAAGGGTAAATATTTACAGGTAGTTAATGCAAATAGTTCTAAGTGTCTACTTGTTAAAATTTAAGTTTTTATATCCTTTTGCACATATGCAAATGTATTCAAAAGATTTGGTTCCTAATTACCTTTCATTTGTTTTGAAGATCTCTATTAAGAAAGAAAAATGCAAAAAAAAAAAAAAGTATGAGAAAGACTCTTGAAACCACATTCAATTGTAGCTTTGAATTTGGTTAGTTTTGATTTGTGAATAGCTAAGTAAGTCCATCTGTTGTCCCATTATGGATAAAATTTGGCTTTTTTCCAAGCGGGCACTCACCTGTCCGCCCAACGGCGTCTATCTGGTTCCTTAGGGACCCACTGACCGAGGCAATCACAATCTGGTACTGTTCCCCGGCCACCAGTCTATGGAATGTGTGCTCAGAGACGTGCTTGGAGATAGTCTGAGACTCAACCTTTTGATTCTGCCTGAACGCTGACACGGTGTAAGAATCAACATCGCCCCCACCAGGAGTCCAGTTGACTGTCAGGCTGTCTGTCGCCCCATTGGAAGAAATGTGAATATTTTTGACAGTGCTTGGAACTAAAAAGGAAAATAAATTTAAAAGTCATCACTTAGAGAATGAACTGTGGAAATTTTCAGCCAAAATTTTCATGCTTCTTATATTTTGGCACTTACTAAAAGAACTTGCTTGGATTTTTCTGCCTGAATTGAAGCCGATAGGGGAAGTTTAGGGGGACATGGAAACCAGTGAGTAGAAATGAAGAATTCCAGTAGTAGAGCGAGGGGTTAGTAACATTGCCTTGGTTCAGGTCTTGGTTTTCTCATTTACTAGCTGTGGGACTGTAGGCAAGTTACTTAACCCTCTGTAAGTCTCAGTTTCTTCATCAGAAAAATGGCAATGTTAGTAATTGTAACCAGCCCACAGAGTTGTGAGGATTGAACAAAAATGTACATGTTAAGTTCTTTACTGTGGGTCTGGCTCAAGGTAAACTGTCAATATATGTCAACTATCATAACAACACTCCTAACAAAGTTCCAAAGAAAGGATACCCAACCAACAGAGTTTGTTTTTTTTTTTAATTTATATGCCTTACAAGCACCAGCTATTCACATAAATCCAATGCTATTTGCTGTTTCTCTGAAAGCCTTTTTTCGTTTTACCCTGTGTTGTACTTTAGTTAATCCAGATTGGACAACATCGTTGTCACCATCAAGATAACCTCACTTCTTGCCATCTCCTTCTTACCCTAAAATCCTCATCCCAAATGCCTGGCTACCCAACATGCTAAATACACCACCACAACTACTCAGGTTCAAGAGCCACATTTGAAATTACCTGTGAAGCCCTCAATGAAGGCTGACTGCTGTACATCTCCACTGATGGTCAAGACAAGGATTTTATACTGGCGCCCTGGGGTCAGGGAGGTGAATCGATACTCAGTTGCAGTATTTACAAGGTGAAAAGGTGGAAATACTTTCATATCATTGAACAGCAGTTGGATCTCATATTGGTCAACATCCCCGTCAGCTCGTGACCAAGTCACCAGAAGGTCCTCAGTGCTCCTATTCCGCAATGTTAGATCCCTAACGGGCTCTGGGACTAGAGAGGAATAGAGAAGACACTTCAGGAATGTGACTGATTAAAGTTTACCTACACAATAATTTATGAATCACATTCAAGGAACTGGCAAACATCTCTTCCCCAAATAAACCACTTGAATTACTTCATGCATAATTAAATTAAATAAAAAAATTGGAAGCAACTATTAAAATTATAATTTTTTTCCTGACATAAATCTTATATGTAAATGTTGGTAGAATATAATTATAAAATGAATTATGACCTCAATCATAAGATAAAAAAAGATGTCTAGAACTTTAAATGCCAAAACGCAAGAGGACAAGGAAGAGAAATGGGACATTTGGCCTTCTTGCTTCCCGACTATGCTTGCTTTTATCTACCAATAAATATTCTGTAATCATAGGCCATCGCTTGGCCGAATGCTGTTAGCTCCAAGTTAAGACTTACTGGGAATGTAATTTACTGATCAGTAAGCAGAGAAAATGCAAGGCTCATATATTTTATTGACTCGATGACCTTCAAGTCCCAACCAGCTACCAGATTTTGCGATCTTTCCACTTACTTGTTCTTCCATTCCCTTGTTCACTGGCTTCATATTGTCCACTTCTTGTACTAACAGTAACACTGTACAACCGTCCAGGGACTAACTTAACAAATACACACTCGTTTTCAGCCTTGGGAATGCTTTTGGTTTGAATGAAGTTGTTTTTGTTTTTAATGGTGACTTCATAGTGATCAAAATCTCCAGTAGCATGTAGCCAGGATACCTTTAAATAGTCACTCCTGGCTGAGTTGCTAACACTGACTCCCTGGACCTTGTCAGGCACTGAAAAAGAGAACAGAGAAGTACTAAAGATATAGTGATTCTAAGTGAGTAATTGATCACAGATGACAACCTGAAACAGTAAAGGTAAGTGAGTAGATTTTTATTGTGGGCATTGAAAACAAAAGTTTTAGACCTTCAGATCACACGTTTCCAGAGGGGAAAGACTTACACTACACAATGTGTCTGGCCTACACAAAATGTCAGGTACAAGACTGAACATTAAAAATGATAACTGATGATTAATATGAATTGATGGTGATATTAATAATTCTAACATACCTGTTGACTCAAGATGTAATAAAAAGTTACAAAGAAGAATACAAATAATCCAAAAGAAAAATGGAAGAAGAGGAAACACATAATTAATACATGAAGAGATGTCTAACATCACTGGTGATCAAATCAAGACCATGGCAAAATACCCTATAATTTTATGGCAAAATTTAAAAACCCAATAGGACCTGGGATGAGAGAGGATCCTCAACCACAGGAGAGTGGATGAATGAACCGGTATATATACACACTGACATTATATAACAGTCATAACTAATTACTTTCTAACTCAAAATGTAAAAATATGGATTTTTGTGCCTTTAACATCAAAACACAAAATATAAGTGAATGTTATCAACATAAGTCCCAAGAGATTACATACTGCATAAAATAACCTTTTATTTTATTTTATTTTTTTGATTTTGAGAGAGAGAGAGAGCATGAGCAAAGGAGGGGCAGAGGGAGAAGGAGAGAGAGAATCCTAAGCAGGCTCTGCCCTGTCAGCGCAGAGTCCCATTCGGGGTTCAATCCCACAAGCCGTGAAATCAAGACATGAGCTGAGATCAAGAGTCGGATGCTTAACTGACTGCGCCACCAAGGTAGCCCTAAAATAACCTTTTTAAAAATAATGTTAGGGGCGCCTTGGTGGCTCAGTCAGTTAAGTGTCCGACTTCGGCTCAGGTCATGATCTCGCAGTTTGTGAGTTCGAGCCCAGTGGAGGCTCTGTGCTGACAGCTCAGAGCCTGGAGCCTGCTTTGGATTCTGTGTCTCCCTCTCTCTCTGCCCCTCCCCTGCTTATGCTCTGTCTCTCTCTGTCTCAAAAATAAATAAAACATTAAAAAAAATAATAATGTGAGATCCAAAGTGTTTTAACCCATAATTTTAGGACTACATAAATAAAACTGTGCAAAATGAAAGGCAAGAAGACAGATGAAAATGGGAGTTAAGATGATGGGCTACCTTTGGATGAATCAGTGAGGTGGGAACCATATAACTTGATATAGGTTATTGTCAAGGTTCTAGCTTTTATTATAGGTAGTGGTTTCTTGTGTGTATTACATTATTAAAAATGACTAATTAAATACCTGAATTAAATTAGAAGCCTAAAAAATAAATAAAAGTGACAAAACATGGTTTCCTGAACCAAGAATTAAGATTAATCCAATTTTGTGCACCTGAGGTTACCCCCAATAAATATACAAAGAAACAAACAATGTGTACTTGTGGTTTTCTCTCAACCAGTCTATCAATTGATCAATCAATTGGACAAAGCCTGTGTCTAAACCTTCTCTTCCACTTTCCTTTGAAGCACGAAATGACCCAGAAATTTCAATATTTTGGCTTCTAAGCCACATTTTCCATGATGTTTCTCACACCTACCGTTGCATTTTATTATATTTTGTTGGCATATGTGTAGTGGTTAGTTTTTGTGTTAGAATATATCTCTCTGCAAAAAAATAAATTAAAAAAAAGAATATATCTCACTGCAGATATGGAGCCAGGACAGGTATGCTTTCTTCAAGATATTTACCCAAACCGATTACAGTGTACCTAGAAGTTATTCATCATAGAATAAAGGAAAAGAAATTTGGAAGTTTTTATGCACATGGGCTAAGTAAGAAAAGTCAATGACCCAGGCAATTTATTGAAGACAAAGCAACTATTACAGGAAGAAAAACCAGGTTACAAACCATGCTAAGTCAATAAGGGGCTTTCCAGGTGGAATTGGAGGTAACCTGTGAGACTTGCCTTGCTGCACGATGAGATGATGTGATGCAGAATTAGAAATATTGATATTTTTACCCAAAATGTAGAACAAAAGCATTAGAAAAGGAAAAGGGCTTTGACACAATCAGCCAAAATCAACAAGACAGCAACTCAGATGTGACTCTATGTTAAACTGATTTGTTGGGGGGCAATGGCTTGCCTTGATTGACTCATTGCATCAAATCCAAGTTCATGCTGGTTTAAAGAGTCAAGCAGGTGCTTTGAATAAAGGGTCACTTTTTTTTTTTTTGCATTTAAAAACAATCTTAGCAAAAGGCTTGCAGTATGAAGATCAGATGGATAGGAAACGTTCATGAGTTGACAGAGAGGGGAAGCAAGGGGTTAGTAGTTGGATGATACATCCTTTAACTCTGGTGATTTTTAGGCTCCAAGCTGATCAACATAAGACACTGACATAAGGCTGCTTCATAAATGGAAATCTACTTTTCACATCTCAGTCATTATTGTGATTTTATCACTATAATTAGGCTTTAAATCATTCGACGGTAGGGCATAGCTCTTTATATCCCCAACCAGGGCTTTCAGGGATAGCACTATGTAATGGAAATAGCGCTTGGAGCTAGGTTGAACTTGATTACTGGTTAGCAATGTGACTTTCCCTCCTGGACTTTATCACCAAATGAGATGGGATTAGATCAATCTATGGACACTTTCAATGTTAGCATCCTGTAGCAATGTAAATCAGTGGTTCTTAACCTTTTTGAGGTCACAGAAACTTCGAAAATCACACGCTCTCTCCTCAAAGAAATACACATACTTTTCCTATCTGCAACGATTTCATAGGCAGTTTCAGGGGTTATGACATTCCTAACCTCTACCCACGGGGCACTAAAAACTAGCTAGAGCTAAGTGATTTCTGATTGTTAATTTATTGAACATTTATCGAGTGTCTATGAGGCTCCAGACCCTTTTCTAGGTAACAGGATGAAATCAATTGTCCTGATCCTCGTGCAAAAAATGATTTTTTTTTCATAGTTTTAGATTTTTGTAAGGTCTTTGAGTCCAGAAGATGATTGGCTAATTCTTGCGTTCAGCAACAGCAATAAAATTATAAGTTCTTATATAAGCCAGGTTTTGAAAAAAAACACGCAAAAAAAGATATAGTTCCAGACATAAAGGCAATCACAGACGGAGAGATGCAAAACACTGCAATGAATGCTAAATTTCTCCGAGAAAGAATTAATAAGAACTGAGAGGGACACATGGCACAGCATGATGGAGTTAAGTGGACAGAGGAGCAAGGGAGGAGAACCATTGTAACTTTAAGTAGTAATGCTCTATGTTCATGCTGTTGGCAAGAAAAGCAAAATAAAGATATACCAGTGAAAACTTTTGTGAGAGGTCAATAGCAGATCCTAGCAAAGGCTAATGTATCAAAAGTGATTTTGAAATTTTCGGTTTCGGTGAATGTGAATACACTTTGGTTTTGGAAACCTGACAAATTCATTTTTTTTTTTTACAGTATATTCTTCTAATTTCTTTTTTGTTATTTTTTTTCCAGTTTTATTGAGAAATAACTGATATATATCACTGTATAAATTTAAGGCATATAACATGATGGTTTCATTTATAAATACTATGAAATGATTACCACAGTTGGTTCAGCTAACATCCAATCTCTCCTACAGATATAATAAAAAGAAAAGAAAGAAGAAAAGAAAAAAGGAGAAAAATTTTCTCCTTATGATGAAAACTCTTATGATTTAATCTCTTAACAATTTTCCTATAGATCATACAGTAGTCACAGTCATTCACGGGGTACTTTACATCACTGGTACTTATTTACTTTATAACTGGAAGTTTGTACCTTTGGGCCATCTTCCTCTAATTCTCCCTTTCCCCACCGTCTGCCCCTGTTAAGCATAAGTCTGATCCCTTTTTCTCTGAGTTTGTTTTTGCTTTAGTTTTAGATTCTACATAGAGGTTAGGTCATAGAGTATTTGTCTTTCTCTTTCTGACTTATTTCACTTAGCACAATGCTTTCAAGGTCCATCCATGTTGCTGCAAATGGTAAGATTTCTTCATTTTTATGGCTGAACACTATTCCATTGTATAGATATACCACAACTTCTTTATCCATTCATCCATTGATGGACACTTAGATTGTTTCCATGTTTTGGCTACTGTATATAATGCTGCTATGAACACAAGGGTGCAGATACCTTTTTGAGCTAGTGATTTTGTTTCCTTTGGATATATTCCCCCAAGAGGAATGGTTGGATCATGTGGTCGTTCTTAAATTTTGAGGATCTTCCATACTATTTTCCATTGTAGCTGTTATCAATTTATACTCCCAACAGTGCACAAGGGATCCCTTTTCTCCATGTCCATGACTGCATTTATCTATTGTCTTTTGATGATGGCCAGAAGTAATATTGCATTGTGGCTTTAATTTGCATCTCCCTGGTGACTAGTGATGTTAACCATCTTTTCATGTATATGTTGGCCTTTGTATATCTTTCTTGGAGAAATGACTGTTCAGGTCCTTTGCCCATTTTTAAATAGAGTTATTTACTTTTTTGCTTTTGAGTTGTATAAGTTATTTCTATTTTGAATATTAATGATGAATTTGATATTAACCCCGTATCAGATATGGTTTGCAAATATTTTCTCCCATTCCATAGGTTGTTTTTTCACTTTGTTGATGGCTTCTTTTGCTGTGCAGAATCTTTTAGTTTGACGTAGTCCCACTTGTTCATTTTTTATTTTGTTGCTTGTGCTTTTTATGTCATATGCAAAAAATCACCACCAAGACCCATGTCAAAAAGCTTTCTTCTTATGTTTTCTTCTAGGAGTTTTATATTTTAAGGTTTTGCATTTAAGTCTTTCATACATTTTGAGTTAATTTTTGTCAGTGGTGTAAGATATGGGTCCAGTTTCATTCTTTTACACGTGCATATCCAATTATCTCTGTATGTTTATTAAAGAGACTATCTTTTCTACATTGAATATTCTTGACTCTCTTGCCAAAAACCCCTGACATTTTTAAATTAAACAAGTTTTTAAAAACTTTTAATGTTTGTTTTTATTTTTGAGGCGGGGGGCAAGCAGGGGAGGGGCAGAGAGAGAAGGAGATACAGAATCCGAAGTGGGCTCTACTGAGCTGTCAGCAAAGAGCCTGACACTGGGCTTGAATTCACAAACCAGGACGTCATGACCTGAGCTGAAGTTGGGCACTTAACCAACTGAGCCATCCCGGTGTTCCAAAACCCTGGCATTTTTAAACGCAAATATCAACCCATAGCTTAGCAGGAAAGATCTGACAAAATATTAATGTCAACCTTAAGCAGAAATCTCAGATGTAAGCCCCCCAAAAGCATAAGTACGTTGGGAAAATGGTAGCTGTCTAAATTTAGTTCTTTCCATCACATCGAAGACCTGGCATTCGTTGCTTTTGCTAAGATTGTGCTCCTGGTCCCAGGACTATGAAAGTTCACATCTTCACCTTGTGTGAAAAAGAGTGAACAGTAGGCTTTGACCAAATAGGCATTTCAGAAAGGATTTCAGGACAGATAACTTTGTAGGCTCTGGAGCCATTCAGAACTGGGGTTAAATACAGAAAGGCACTGGCTGTTTCACAAGTTAAACAGTGGAGCAAGTAGGTTATTTAACCTTTCTGAAGCTTGATTTCCTGATCTGTAACGTGGGAATACTAACAACGACCTCAATCAGGAATTTGCAAGAATTAAGTTAGTTAACATAGCCAGTGTCTAGCAACCGAAAAGTACTCCCAGAAAACACTTGTTACTATATTTGCATATAATACGAATTCTAGCCACAAACGTAGGGTTCATCTTACTTTAAAGGAAACATCTGCTCACATAAGGAATTTCCAGGGTCAGAATTTGAAGACTCTGTCACAATTCTGTGATCTCAAAAAAGGCTTTAATCCGATCATTACAGAACGGTTGCAGATCTGTTGCCCTGAGCCACACATAGCCAGGCAGTTCTCACAGAACCTGGATCTCCATATATATAGCCTTACCTGTTCGCTCCTGGCTGAAGGAATGGTTTTCATACTTGCCACTCCTTGTAGTTATGGTCACATTGTAGAGGCGGCCTGGAGTAAGGGAGCTGAAGGAACATTCGCTGACAGACTTGGCAATGATGAGGGACTGAATTACCCTGCTGCCATGAGAGAGGGTCACCACATAGTTATCTACATCTCCGGGAGCCGGCAGCCAGGAGATGCTCAGGTAGTCGTTCCGACCAGAATTGTTCACCGTCACTCCACTCACACTGGATGGGACTGGGGTTTAAAAAGTGGGGGAGAAAATTTAAAAAGAAAGCACAGTCAAAAGTCTGGAGTCATCTACGACGGCCAGCAAAATACAGTGTGGACTCAGGAGATCTCAACTGATTACCTAAGAGGTCAAAGATGTGTGGGCATTTCACTTTAGCTTCTGGAAGCTGAGTGTTCTTATATCAGCAAGGCTAGCCCAAATAAAAATGCAAGGAGGTCTTTTGGGTGCCTTATAAATATATGGATGCCGCTACTGTATTTTTATGGTGTTGTTTGTAAGGTATTTTAAGTGGAGGCATTTTTAGGTGAATATGTCAGGAGGTTCCCTCTGTAGGAAAAGGAAAAAACATTAAAAATCCAAACTGCTGAATCCAATCAGCTCAAACCAAACCCATCAATAAGCAAAGATGTTTGAAGGGAAAGGTGAAGGTTGCCATAACTTTTCTAAAGAGCTTAGACTTTGGGATAGTTTTGATTTTCTTGTGATGAAATTATTTATTCCTGGGGAGTCTAATAACTAAACGACCAAAGGGGTTGCATCTTCCCTTTATAAAGCATTTCCTGCCCTCTAGTGGCAAGAAATAAACCTAAAAGCGCATCCTGAAAGCAACAAATCAGGAGGTTGACCCACCTGTGGGCAGAAAAGCTATTGTGGTGATAACGGCCATCATCATTTGCTTATTTTAATTGGGGCTTAGTGCTGCAAACATTTATTGAGGACCTACTATTTGCCACATACACAAAAATGGAAAAGATGTGGATGCCTTCAAGGAGCTTCTTGGCTAGACACAGTATGCAAATTAATCATTGTGATATCGAGTGGTAATTGTACATGTATCAGAAATAAGTGTACAGTAAATAGTATTGCCAGTAGTGAATATCAGAATAAAATCCTGTAGTGTATACAAACTGCACTACTGTTTTCATCATTGGTTCACTACTTTAGCTAAACATTTTCATATAATTGTCACTAGCAGTACATCATGGACAATGGACAGGGTCTAGCTAAATGACCTCTGAGAATCCTTCTAATCTAATATGCTCCGACTTTGTGACTTAAGCCCCAAAATTGTCTTTACACGTGCAAGCACTTGCCCATCACCAAAAATTATACATAGCACCGTATCGAACAACTTTGCTAATGCTGTTCCATGTATATGAACATTTCCTGTACATAAAGTTGAACTTTTTAGCCACATTTATATACTGATGTCTTCCTCCCTCCCTCCCTCCTTCCCTCCCTCCCTTCCTTCATCCCTCCTTGCTTCCCCTCTTTCTTAATCTTAATGTAACAATCTGTACATCCCCTGGTTGCTCTCAAAAGAATTATGCTTGTTTTTTAAAACTGCTAGAAATATTTGCAAGTACTGGCATTTTATTAGAAAAGATATAATTATCAGATGTCTTGCCAAAAATATAAATTCATGTTTATGAAAAACAGATATGAAATTTGTTTTTCCTTTAGAAAAAGAATTTTCTCAGGTTAGAATTAGATTTGTTAAGCATATCCGATATCTTGCATTTTAAATATTGTTTTTAAGATTTTTTTTAAGTTTATTTAGTTATTTTGAGAGACAGCAAGTGTGAGCAGGAGAGGGACAGAAAGAGAGGGAGAGAAAGAATCAGAAGCAGGCTGCATGCACTGTCAGCACGGAGCCCAACGTGGGGCTCGATCTCACGAACTGTGAGATCGTGACTTGAGCTGAAATCAATGGTCTGCCGCTTAACTGACTAAGCCACTCAGGCGCCCCTGAATTTTAAATATTTTGCCACCTTATCTAGGCTGAAGGTTTATTTATGTGTTTCAACTCTGTGGAAATATAAGTGAAAGAAAAAACCTTTCAAAACCTTTCAATTATTTCAGCACTGACAGATCTTTCAGCAATTTGAGTAGATGGTAATGACTATCCAGGCTTTAGCCACTGAATTTTTTATAATCTACTGTATACAAAATTTACTAATCTAGGAAAATTTCAAAATCTCTAGTCATCGTGTTTCTATAGTGGTATCCCATATTCCCCCTTTCCCATGATAATGTCTGCACTCTTAATGTGTTTGAATAAAATAATTCATGCTTATATTTATTCACATTTTGCCCTTTCCTCAAAACATTGTGATCATTCTTCACAGAATTTTTTTGTCTTGGTTTTGCATACTTTTGTTAAATACAGTGGGTCAAATACTGATATCTCTGCTACAATTGAAATTTAGGCATAAAAACAACTATAGGCCCCACTTATTCCAAGTGGTATAAGGCGCCAAACTGTTTTAGTATATCACAGTAAGTCAGAAAGCCCTTAAGGTATTTTAAAATGGGAATTAACTTATGTGGCAGAATCTGACTAGTTGTGCTTCTCTTTCCTCTTGGACACAGAACTAGAAGATATGTCCCGGCCTTCCCCGCATGACATGTAGCCATATAGTTGTGTTCCCACCAGTGGAATGTGGGGGGAAGTGACGTATCTACTTCCAGGTCCGATCATCTTCCCCTGCCTGGAACCTCTATTCTCTGGAGAAATGGACAGAGTTCTGAGGACCTAGAGGAAGGAAGAGCCACAGATGGTAGGAGCCTGGATCCCTGAACTACTGCTTGGGAAAGAACCAACCAATAGAGCTATCTAATCAGGACCCCCCACATTGCACAGTTGTGTAAGCAGGAAATAAGTCAGTCTGATCTGACTAACATGACTGCAACTCACTGGGAAATGGGTGCAGCCTCTCCTCAACCCTTGCCTTAGCTTTCTTAATTCTCCTTCCCTCCTCCAGTAGGGATAAATTGGCGTATATTACTAGGGATGGATTAGAAAATGGAGGTTTTGAGACATAAGTTAATTGCAGAGCTACAACCAGACTCTAGGCCTCCTGATTCCCAAGCTAAGTTTTTCAGTCCCCTACCCCCAATTTTGCTACACCAATGGTTGGTGCCAAGAAGTACTGAAAGAGGAGAAAGAAGGTATCAGGAAGGAGGACGTGGGTAGTAACAAGGTCAGCTACCACAGAAGGAGAAAATGAGAAAAACGGTACGTATCAGTGAATTTCTTCCAAAACGAGGAAATACCTTTTCAATGACTTAGTTGCTTTTCTGGGAGAGTTAATGAAATTAATGTTCTTTGGGGTCATTAAGTAGATGAGATTCATGATTTTTAGAAAAGGGACCTATTGATGATGCCTACAGCTGATACTCACTTGTAGGCATCAGAGATCTAGAAGAAGCAGCCTGAAATCCAACTTATGATCATATAAAATTAAGTAGGTAAAGTCACTGACCTGATTCTGAGTTCATTAGTAATTATCAAAGCTTCTACTGAATGCATTTAATTTTTTTTCTTTCTAAGAAACGGGAACATAAGTTGTATATTGTCTATTTATATTCTTTCTTGGTATTGTGCAGAAAATTGTATCTCCTTCTTTGGTGCCAACCCTGTCTGACGCACATGACCACATAGCTCTTTGCCCTATTTGACTGTGATCTCTTCAAGGTCAGGGAACATTGTTTAGTATTAATAGTATTAATATAGTATTAAGCACTTGTTTAATGCTGCTTATGAAAATATATGTGATTTGGGAATTTTATTAACTCAACTTTGAACCACAGACATTAGAGATCATTTCCTTTCTATGTCTTGAAAGAATATGAAAGGGAGTGGAATTTACTTTTTTAAAAGAAGTCTCATTACTTGTCTTCATCTTAACTGGGCCATGAACATTAAGGAAATCATCAACTGAATGTGGGGATAAGCCTCGGCATCAAATGACTATTATGTTGCCACAAAAGTTTTTATGACACATTTATGGGAGATTTTAGAAAATTCAGAATTCATTCTCATTTACCCTCACCCACCCTGCAATTTCCATTCCTAGAAGAGTAACATGAGTTACTAAGAGTAACTCCTAAGAGTTCTAAGAGTTACTAAGGAGTTGTAAGAGTTACTCCTAGAAGAGTAACCACCTTCCGGATGGTTGGTATTGAAACTTGGCTTTTGGGAGAGTCAAAAATGGATCTGTTTTCAGGATGTTTAAAAAAATCCTAGAATATACTCTTGAGTTGCCATGGGCTCCTCTTACCTGTCCTTCCCTCCACCACGACTTGTCGGGATGAGATTCCTCCGCTTACTGTTGTTACAACCACAGAGTAGAGACTGCCTGATTTGAGGGAGTGGAAGCTGTATCTGCTGGTCTCACTGGAGACACTTTCGTTTTTGATGACCACGTTTTCATGGATCAGTAAGACTTGGTAGAACTCTATGTCTCCCAGTGCCTGGGTCCAGTTAGTAAACAGACTGCTCGTTGTCCCTTGGTTGGCCACATACAAGCCAGTCACTTGGGCAGGCACTAAACCACAGTAGAGAAGAAGAAGAAAAAAAAAAGCAAAATAGATGACATTTAATCACCCTAAGGAAGTGTAACAAAGTGAGTCAAAAATGGAGACAGTCTTGAAGATGCTAAAAATATATCTACATTTTTTTTTGCTATAGACTCTCAGCTCTATTTCCTGTGGCATATGGCAAACTACTCCCATACAGAAGCTGTTTATATGGAAAATCAAAATTACCTCAGATCCAAGGATGAGATGAAGCATACCTATTAAGTAGTTCCGATTTTACATGTTCAGTAATGAAAGAATTTTATTTTTGAATATTGCTTACTTTATGTGATTTCATCTGTCCTTACCTCATGAGAACTGAGCGCTACGTTAGCTACCTGAGCTGATGGTTGTTATGGGGTGGTAGTGGGAAATCCCTTCAACCTGATGATTAGGTTGTAGTTTAAAACCGGTTAATTCCTTACTGGCGCATTCTCAAGAGGACCATTATTACTATACGTGAAAATGCTACAATAGTATAAATTATATTATCTTATAATACTGGTTATTAACAATGATAACCATAACTAGTAGTTATGGCCTCTATAGTTTTTAGAAATCATATTATTTGATACTCATTCGAAACTCTACATTTGATTTCATTTGATTCTCTTTACTGATGAGGAAACCAAAGACAATTAAATATAAGTAACTTAGCCTATTATCACAGTGCTGATGAATAGTCATCCTGGAATCCAAAGCCTGATCTATCTAACCTGTGAGACTGTGCCCTTCTCCTATTAACAACTATTGTGATTTCTAACCTACCCATTAAAAAATCTCTTACACAGATCTTAAAGCTGACTCTTGATCAACGTATTTGATTTTCTTTGTGCCTCTTCCCTGAATTTTGGTAATCAAAAGGATTGGAATCGTGGTACAACCCTTCTTAGAATTTGTTAACTCTTGGATTAAGATACAAATATATTCATTAAAAAAGATTATTGTAGTTGGGTCGGAAGATTCAATTCTCATTCTAAATTTCATATGGAAAGCAAAGGAACTAATATGCCAAATAATTTTGAAAAAGAAGAACAAGTTGGAGGAGTAACATCGTCTGATTTCAAGACTTACTAGAAAGCTTCAGTAATGAAGGCAGTGTGATACTGGCAAAAAGTCAGAAACATAGATCGATGCAACAGAATTGAGAGTCCAGAAATAGACCAACACATATATAGTCAATTGATTTTTTTACAGAGATGTGAGGGCAATTCAGTGGAAGAAGAAGGGTCTTTTCAACAAATAGGACTGGAATTATTAGATGTCCACATGCAGAGACAAAAACTTTGGCCCAGATCTCACACACATATAAAAATGAACTCAGAATGGATTATGCACTTCAATTAAAAATGTAAAACTATAAAAACTCTAGGTGAAAATCTTTGTGACCCTGTACAAGGCAAGGATTTTTTAACATGACACCAAAAGTATGGTCCATGAAATAAAAAAAAAAAAAAACTGATAAATTGGATATCAAAATTAAAAACTTACATTCTGTAAAATACACTAATACATTAATGAAAAGACAAGCCACAGACTGAGAGAAACCACTTCAATACACATTTATGACAAAAGGACTAATATCTGAATATATAAAGAATTCTCAAAATTAAGTGATAAAAAACAAACAACTCCATCAAAAAATGGACAAATATTTGAAAACATGTTCTTCCCCAAAGAAGATACATGAATGGTAAATAGGCATATGGAAAGATGCTCAAAACCATTAGGCATTAGAGAAAGGCAAGTTAAAACTGCATGGTATACCTCTACACACTTATTGGAATGGCTAAAAAAACCCAAAAAACCAAAAAAACACAAAACTTGCAAAACCAAGTGCTATTGAGATCATGGAGGAACTGGAAAGCTCACATATTGCTGGTGGGGATGTAAAATTTTACAACTGTTTTGGAAAACAGTTTGGTAGTTTCTTCCAAAGTTAAACAATACACTTACCATAGGGTCCAGTAATGTGAATGTTGAGAACGATGGAAATGATCTTAAGACTCACAAAATGCCTTGGACTTCCAATTCTGGCAATATAGTGGCAATATATCTGGCAATATATTCTGGCAATATAGCTACGCACTGTGAAAATCCCCCCCAGTAAATACAACTATGTGTGTGGGATAAAATATAAATATATAAATGTATGAGTGCATTGTCAAGAACGTAAGGAACTCTCAGAGACCTAAAAGTGATAGAAAGGTAATTGGTTCACCGAAGCATACTTTCATTTTGGTGGCATTTTTCAAACATAAATTGAAGCTTTGATTTACGGATTTGCACGATCTATAGGATAGGAGGTAAAGTGTAGGACTTTTCCAAACTGGGGAACCTCATAGGTGACCCTGCATAACACTGGGTCCTGAAAGGTTACATTCTAAGTGTAAGTGAAATAAATATTCCCTCTCTGCTCTCAGCCTCCTTGGCACTGGATGGAGAAGAAAACCATTTCTGCTGAGCATTCATAACCTCAAGATGGTTTCAGTGAGTTTGCAACCCAGATTCATTAATACCGGGTGCTTGAAAAACCTCAAGTTGAAAATTCAAATTAAAATAGGTCTGGGTTGATAGCCACCCATGCACCTCAAAGGATCAAATGAAAAGAAAATTCTTTCTAAAACCCATCTTCAAACAAGGCCTCAAAGAATTCTCACAAGGTTTCCAAGGTGTATGAGTTTAAGGACTCACAAACACTTAAGGAAGTAAAGCACCATGAGCAAAAGGCAGCAAACCCAAAAGACAACAGGATTGAACCCCTTAAGATTTCACCTATTATAATTATCAGACATAGAAGAACGTAAAATAAAAATGGTTTATTTACTTATAACAACAAACGTGGATAATGGAAATATGACAAAAGAGCAAACGAGCACAAAAAAGATATGGAAAGGGAATGTTTCAAAGTGAAGAACATACCAATTAAAATTTAAAATTCAGTGGATAAAGTTGAAAAAGATGAGACAGAGCTAAAGAAAAAATTCATGAACTAAAAACAAAGGGCTGAGGAAATTATCCAGATTATAGCCAAGAGGGCAAGTATATGGAAAACATGAACAAATATATATATATACATATACATGCATATGTATATATATTCTAGAATACCAGAGGGAGAACAGAGGCAGTATCAGACAGTTAATGGCTGAGAATTTCCAGGCATGAAGAAAGATACTAACCTACAAGTACACAAATTGTAATGATCTCAGGCAAGATACACAAATAGTAGTCTGTATCTAGGTTATTACTGTAAACAACAGAACACCAAAGGCAAAGAGTAAATCTTAAAAGCAGTCATAGTAAATAGATTACCCAGAGAGAGAGAAAAAAAAAATTAGACTGACACCTGACTTTTCTACAGCAAGGATAAATGCCAGAAAGACTACAATAATATCTTCAATGTGCTGAGAGAAACTAGTTTTCAACACACAATTGCAACCTAGGGAAAATATCTTTCAAGATTGAGAGCTATGTTAAGACATATGCAGAAAAACAAAAGTTTAGAGAGTTAGTCCCTAAAACTCTAACTAAGGACATGTGAAGAACGTTTTCCAAAATGAAGGAAAGTAAGCCCAGACAGAACTTGTGACATACAGGAAGGAAAGATGAGAAGGTAAGTGGTAATTGTTTAGAAGCAGGCTCCAGGCTCCGAGCTGTCAACACAGAGCCCGACATGCGGCTTGAACACACAAACAGCGAGATCATGACTTGAGCCGAAGTCAGACGCTTAACTGACTCAACCACCCAGGCACCCCTTCATGTTCCTTTCTAACACCGATTCCTTTACTTGTGCTCTAAATCCCAGTATCTCTTGCTTATTCAAATAATAACTGCAGCAATTCTTCCTCCTTCCTTACATCATCACCACTCCTTTCTCTTCTAGAACATTTCTGTCTACATAAAACATGGTATCTCTTCTATTCTTGTAAAAAAAAATCCTTCTTTCAAACATACTTCCTCTTTCTGATGCTGCCCTATTTCTCTGCCTCTCCTTTGTAGCAAAACTCCTTGGAAGAGTTGTTCTCTGCTGTGTTTCAATTTCAAAATAAACCTGGGGCCCCTGGGTGGCTTAGTTGGTTGAGTGTCTGACTTCGGCTCAGGTCATGATCTCGTGGTCTGTGAGTTCGAGCCCCGCGTCGGGCTCTGTGCTGACAGCTCAGAGCCTGGAGCCTGCTTCCAATTCTGTGTCTCCCTCTCTCTCTGTCCCTCCCCCGCTCATGCTCTGTCTCTCATTGTCTGTCAAAAATAAATAAACATTAAGAAAAATTTAAAGAAATAAACAAACAAAATAAACCCAAAGTAAAACAAACAAACGAACACTAAGAGTTGAAATTAATATAATAAAAAACAAACAATAGAAAAAATTCATAAAACAATGGCCAGTACATAATAGGCACTTAATGAACACTTGTAAACTGAATGTTAAACAATTTAACACACAGTAAAACTTTTATAGAGAATATTACCTGTTCTTCCTTTAGTCGAAGATGAATTTTTTAAGTCTCCACTAATACTGGTGACTGTAGCTATGTATTTTCGTCCAGGCACCAGGTCAGTAAAAGTGAATTCTTTGGCATCTTTGGGGAGTGACTTGTGGATGAGTAAGAGGTCTCTGTCAGCTAGTGAAATGATGTATTTTTCCCATTCTGCTATGGGCGTCTGCCACATGACACCCAGTGAGGTTTCGTTGGCATGTTTGACACGAAGCTGGAGGACAGCCAGGGGTGCTGAGGAAAAGGCAATGGAGACTGTGTCAATGTTTTGGTTCTGAAACACTAGAAGGAGGGGTGCCTGGTGGCTCAGTCAGTTGAGCGTTGGACTTTAGCTCAGGTCACGATCTCACAGTTTGTGGGTTTGAGCCCTGCATCAGGCTTTGCACTGGGAGCCTTATTTGGATTCTCTGTCTCCCTCTCCCTCAGCCCCTCCCTCACTAATGCTCACTCTCTGTCTCTCAGAAATAAACATTAAAAGAAGAAGAAGAAGAAGAAGAAGAAGAAGAAGAAAAGAAGAAGAAGAAGAAGAAGGAGGAGAGGAGGAGGAAGAAAAGAAACACTAGAGTATTTCCTAGAGAACTGTTCCCTTCCAACTATAGGAGTGTTCCAGTTCAGCATTTCTTTTCTGAATGTGTATGAGCTCTCAGGGAAAGAAGAAGAAGAAGAAGAAAAAAAGCTAATCCTTGTTCTTGTTGTTGTTGTTTAAGATTTTATTTTTAAGTAATCTCTACACCCAATGTGGGGTCAAACTCACAACCCTGAGATCAAGAATTGCATGCTTTTCCCACTGAGCCAGCAGGCACTCCAAACTTTGTTTATATAACGTATCCAGAAAGGAGGATTCAAAAGAATACTATTGGAAGGTGCTTTTCTGGATTATTTATTTTTGACCACATATTACCTTGAGTATTTATTTCTTCACATGAACCCTATGATACAAAAATATTTAATTCAATCTTGTCATCCACAAACCCACAGAGAAAGGTCCATGTTTGAGTATTTAGGTGAAGTTAGGAGTATTTTTTACTCCGTTAGGTTGGAAAGACAAAGTGCTTCTTCCCTTCATTTCTGAGAAGGAGCCATTGATGTACCCATGAAAGCAAGAGTAATAATAGTACCTGATTAAGGGCTCCCATTATCCAAAGAATTGAAATTGTTTCTATTTCTTTAAAAAGTTTTATTATTACAATTTCTAGGATACATCGTTCAGAATCAAGTACTGGTCCCACAAAACAACACGGAAACAAAATTATGGAAGAACCGTATTGATTTTTACATCAAAGAAATTTTGTATACTTCCATTCTAATTGAGTCCCTAAATCTGTATCTTCCTTCTTTAATACACTGAAACGAATTGGGTTGTTACAGCAAAGCCTACTTCGACTTACCTTATTCACCCAGAGGTACAGTTTAAGAAAATTTTCCTGATAATTACGACAGTATGCTGAGAGGCCTTATTGTTTCACAGTATTCCAAGTTATTTTAGGTGAATGAGGTACAATATCGGAGAGGACATAGACACTTGTTCTGTGAAATGCTAAAAGTAGCTTGGTTTAAGCTTATATAGGTCTTTGATCATTATTTAAAGGATATTAATATCTAGAAAATGAAGATATTACTGGAAGACCCCTGTTGGCAAGCTAAGGAGGTGTCTTGGTCCTTTTCTTTGACATTCTTCTAAGAAGAACATTGAATCAATGCAGTTATTTACTTATCATCAGGCAAGACTAAGAGAGAAGATATTCAAATTTCATATCAAGTATGGACATTCCATATCATAGAAATGTTAAGCTTGGAAGGGCAATTCTCTTATTTGAAAGTTGAGGAAACATACTCAGAAGGGTTGTGACTTGCCCAAGGTGTTACAGTATAGTGGTGACAGCCAGAATACCAAAACCCATGTCTCGGGATTTTCATTCTCCTCTACCCTAAAATCCAAATATATCCCTCTTCACGTTAATAACCTTTCCTTGATACATGAAATTAGTCAACATTAGGTCAAGGCAAATTAGGTCAAGTAGAAAAATTGTCAGCTGTCCTCTTTTGTGGGAAGGATTCTCAGATTGTTTTCTTCCTATTCTTTTGGTGTTTAAAATGGCTTTCTTTTTATAGAATAATGGACTTCCTACTGGAAGCGATTTTTAATGTTCTAATTTGACAAAATTAAACATTACCAAACCTAATTCAGTCCATAATAAGTCTATAATATCTCAAATTTAGGGAACACGGGGAGGCGGAGGAGGGATGATATTGACCACTATCTGTGTTACCTGGGAGAGGGACCAAATTAAAGTTCCAACAGTCATTACCACGTTGGTATTTCCTTACCTGTCCTGCCATAGCAACGCTTAGAATTCTTCAGATTTCCACTCTCAACAGTGACTTCTACCTCATACTGTCTTCCTGGTATGAGCCCCAAGTCATCTATGACATAGTGTGTTTCCTCCTTTCCCACCGTGATGTTGAGCAGCACCACAGAATCATTGAAGAGCAGGATACGATACTGCTCCCAGTCTCCAGCAGGGGGCGACCAGCTCACTAGTAGGGACCTTATCGAACCATTGCTGTTTGCTTCCAGGTTCCCAACTTTCTCTGGAACTAAACGGTGAAATGATGTCAAAAAGGAGATTCTAAAAACCAAAAGTAAGGATACTCATTCACTTTTCATGGGAAAAAGTAGATAAGAGACCTGGTTGCTGCAATTCAAAATATTTCTATCCCCTTCTAATGATTGTGGATTGCAAACGAGTATTCTTTCCTAATTTTGGAGGCATTTGACACTCAAGAAATGAATGCTAAAATCATCTTAGTAATATACCAGTAATGCAATTTTCTGTCACACTGTTAATAACCTAGATATAGGAGCACTGTGTTTTCTTGATTGCACGCCAGCCCTAGGGACAATATTGATGTTGCTTCTAATGATGTTGACATTGATGGATGTGGTTGGTGTCTTTTGGTAGAGACACTGCATGTTGTGGTCATGAAACATTCTTTTCCAAAAACAAGATTAATCTTCTTGCAATATAGCTCTGGTCTAATTATTCCTTTGCCTAAAAACGTGTAAGGTCTCTCCATTAATTACAGAATAAAACACCAAGTCCTGGGTGTGGCATTCATAGCTTTCCAAGATCAGACCCCATAACCTCTGACCACTCCCTGGAGCCACCCTCCCTGCTTCCCCACTCTCCCAAATGCTGGCCTCCAATTGCATGTTCTGGAGACCTGTTAGTATCCTGGGCTCTTCTGCCTTCCTGCCTTTGCTTATGTTATTCCTTCAACCTCGAATGCCCTTTCCTCTTTTCCCTCTTCACATTTTTTAGGCCCCAGTTAAAAACCATTTCCTCTGAGAAGTCTTTACTGCTCTTCTGAACAAGAATTTTGTTCTCTTGTTTTTCTGACCATAAGGCTCTTAGTTGGAATCTCTAACAGCACAGAGAACAGACTCTTGACTTAAACACTACGGTTTAAATTCTAACCCCACCATTTACTGTCTGGACCCCACCAATTCATCTGTCTGAATTACCTGTAAAATGATAGTAACAGAACCTCTCTCATGGTTTTGTAGGGAGAACTTGATGAAATAACGGTGTAAAGTGTTTAGTTAGTGACTGATGCATGGAAATATCAATGCAATTACTATTATTAAAATGTACTCTTTTATTTTTGTGTGTGTGTATTCTATATTTGTCTGATCAGAATGAAACTTCCTTAAAAGCAAGGGTTGGCAAAGTAAATATTTCAGGATTTGCAGGCCGCGTATGGTCTCTGTCTCATATTTGTCTTTCTTTTTCTTTTAAAAAAAAACTTTTAAATATGTAAAAACCACTCTTAGCTTGGGGCTAAGCCAAGACCTACCTATACAAGTATAGGTCACAGGCCATATTTGGCCAAAGGGTGTAGTTTGCTGAACCCTGACATTTTAACAACTTCCCAAACTCACCGCACAGAAATTTACACATAGGAGGCACTGGATAAATGTTTGGTTGCATAAGTTAATAAAATAATTTATGGAAAACATGATTAAGTGCTAACTGGCCCTCACTATAAGAGTTGATCAGAAACGTCTTATTCATTAGTATCAATGCTAATGCATCTACGCTACTTAAGTGCTGTGACATGAAATAGCACAGGGCAGAGCCAGTTAGGCACATCATTCAGGAACCATTCCAAACACATTTGCTTAAATAACTCAGAGGAATGCAGTTAACCCTCTGCTTTCCTCCATATATCGGGCTCTGGCCCGTAGGCACCCTCAGTCACGTAGACCACATTTCCCAAATCGTGAACTTATTTTGCCCTGATGAATGGATCTAAGCTGGATCAGACAATGATTTGGACAACCAAGGAATATTCGGAGCCCTACACTCACCTGTTCTGCCCACTGCCATCTTCTGAGCAGACAATTCACCGGAGACACAGCTGATAGTAACTTGGTAAAGTCTTCCAGGGGTTAAGTCTTTGAATTGAGTTTCAGTAACCTGGGGTCCTAGTGTTCTGGATTCTTTGATAGTCCCTTTGTGAAACAGGGTAATGTTGTAGGAATCCACATTTCCAGAAGGTCTTTGCCACTTGACTTTTAGAGAGGTCAAAGTGCCATCATTTGTCACCTTCAGATTTGAGACTTCCATGGGGGCTAAATAAGAAGAAAGGAAAAGACACTTTAACTCAGGATATTGGACCAGTCTTATGGCCAGATTTTGACCTGTACTTTAATCCCTGCAAGCCGCACTCCCTGCTCAGAAGAAAACAACAATTTCACTAGCAAAAATAATACTGCAAAATCAAAGAAAGGCTGTCTGGCTGTTGGAAAGAGCACAAAGATTGGAGTCAGGAGCCTGGATTCTGGCTCAGACGTGGCCATTAGTCAGCTGGGCAACCCTGGACAGCTCTGTGTATCTCACTGAGCCTAGGGATCTTCACTGGCAAATGACGTCTTGGAATGCTCAAAGAAGTCTGTCATCTGCCTAATTTCTTCCCATATTTATGTATTTAATAATAGCAAGTACATAATAAATAGACTGGTCAACTCATCGGCCATCACAAAATTTTGGGTGCTAAAAATATGCTATCTTTCATATAAAATCATGATAAAGTTAAAGCTCAAGAGTTGTGTCATTATTTCATCAAAGGAAAATGATTACAAAAGAGAAACACTTTGGTGAATACTTTTTCTACCTCTTGGCTATGTCATAATTTTGGGCTTCACTAATAACAAAACAAAAATGTTTCATTTTAAAAATGGGCACATCACACTGATTTTGCATAAGCCAGTGATAAGTATAATTTTCTCTTGATATACATTAATAACTCTTAAGATATATGGTACTTTTAAAAAAAGATTTTATTTAAAATTTTTTTTAACGTTTATTTATTTTGAGAGAAAGAGATAGAGAGCAAGCAGGGGAGGGGCAGAGAGAGGGAGACAGAGAATCCCAAGCAGGCCATGCATGGTTGGCACAGAGCCCGATGCGCGGTTTGAACTCATGAACCACGAGATCATGACCTGAGCCAAAATAAAGAGTCAGATAATTAACCGACTGAGCCACCTGGGCACACATAAAGATTTTATTTTTAAGCAATCTCGTACCCAATGTGGGGCTCACCCTCACAACCCTGAGATCAAGAGTTACATGCTCCACCAACGGAGCCAGCCAAGGCTGGCCCAAGATATATGGTACATATTTGTTGGGAATGTTTATACATCTTTTGAGGTGTGATATGAAGGGTATGTAAATGTACAGGTGCCCCCAGATATCTTTCTCACCAATCTCTTGTAGTTCCAAGAACTCTCCCCATTAATTTCTAAGTCACTACATACTTAAAAGTTTCTCTTAAAAGTAGGTAGTTTCTCAAGAGAGGGAATAACTTATCAAAAGAAGGAATTTATTAGACCCACCAGAAGCATTAGAATCCATTAGAATGTAAGCTCCAAAGGGCAAAGACTTTGGCCTTTTTAGACACTATTATATCCTCAATGCCTAGCATATAGTTTACACTCGATAGATACTGAACAAATGAATGAATAGAATGAATGTGTACATGAAATATTCATTAAAAGTTAGCACAGATTGGGGCACCTCGATGGCTCAGTTGGTTGAGCGTCTGACTTCGGCTCAGGTCATGGTCTCACAGTTTGTGAGTTTGAGTCCCATGTCGGGCTCTGTGTTGACAGCTCAGAGCCTGGAGCCTGCTTCGGATTCTGTGTCTCCCTCTCTCTCTGCCCCTCCTTGCTCTCACTCTGTCTCTATTTCTCTCAAAAATAAATAAAACATTTAAAAAATTTAAAAAACAAAACCACTTAGCACAGATTAGTTTATCCGGCTATGTTAGGCTGTGAGTATAGCTCCTGTAGCCTTGGGTCTCAGGGCATGTTTTATTGGATACTGGGTTTAAGAAATGGCTGTTTCACAGGAGCAGGTCTTTGTATAGCACTGAGAAAGGTAATCTTGGCTCATTGTGAGTGATGTCACAGGGCAGAGGATGCTTATTTAAGAGAAGGAAGTAGGAATCCTTACCAAAGAGAACCGAATACTAAAAAGACAAGCTAAGACTATATCAGCGGTTAACTCTGTACTTGAGAATGTTGCCGAGGGCTCATCTAAAATTTAGAATAAAAGGGAATCTCTCTTTCTCTGAGTAGAAAAGTGGGTACATCTTAAGGGCCTTCTGCAACATAAGAATTTCAATTTGTCCCATATTGCCATTATTCAAATAATTTAATAATCATTGGTTATTAAACATTTCCTTGATTTGAGCTTTATTCTTGTTCAGCTGGTTAGTGGAACTTACTCGTTCTGGCCAGTGCCCATCTGTAGTTTTGCAGACCTGCAGCCTCAGTCACAATGGTCAGGTTATAGAGGTGGCCAGGTGTCAGTCCGTGGAAAGTATGAGAAGTAGCATGTCTGTCCACAACACTGCCATGAACTAGGGTCTCTTTATCCATGAGCGTCAGCTGGTATCTTTCCACATTCCCAGAGCCATGGGACCAGGAAATCAAGAGAGAATTGGTTTTGGCTGAAATACTGATATCTTTCACCGGAGATGGCACTAGGGACATAAAATGCATTGCCAAAGGGTCATTGATAATTTCCTTAGAGAAGACATAGACACATTTAATTCAAAATGACACATTTATGTATGCTTCTCTGTACATCTAATTTGTATAATAAGTAATGAAAACAGCACTCTTGAAATTTCACTGGAGCCTGGATTAATGCTCTTTTCAAAGTCCACACCTAAAGTCACATCATAGTTTACCCACTTAACAGGTATGAAGGTAATTTTTGCCAATGAACTACGATATGGCATAGCAGCAAAGGGAAAAGAAAGGGAAGAACTATGCAAGACCAAAAACAGAAATACAGCAAGAAAGCAGGAGAGAAAACGAGAGGACAGGGCATGGTGAGAAGGATGGTACTTCATGGAAGGAGGTGGAGTGTGTCATTGACATCGGGACGTGTGGGGGCAAGTAAAAACTCGTTCCGGGCGTCAGAATATTTAGGAAACGTCATGACTTGATGTTCTGAAAAGAATATACAAAGGATGAAAACACTTAAAAAATAAGTTTTATTACAAACTGAGAACCTGAGGCAGAAAATGCTGTTGCCTAAGATTTGAGTTAGAAAGGCCATTAGGAAATGCCTACTTAAGTCTGGAGAAAATTCCAGTCCCAGAGAAGTTCCAGGACTTGTTCAGAATCAACCAGCAAGCTAGCAGCGCAGCCACATCTCCTTATTTTCAGTCTAGTCTACCCACTGCACTGCACAGCATTTGTCTGTCTGTCTGTCTGTCTACTTATCTACCTATCGTCTTTGGTCTGGGGGCGTTCTTACTTTTATCTCTTCAATTTACTGTATTAAATACTCGACTATCTATAAACGGTCTTACCTGTTGATCCATTGGTATAAACTGTAAGGGAACGTTTCTCTCCAGAAACAGCTGTGATGGCAATATTGTATTTATTACCAGCAGTGAGGTTAAAAAATGTATGTTCGTTCCAGGAAGTACTTTCTTGAATTTGGGTCTCCTGTATCTTGTGGCTATTGTCAAATAACTCCAACTCATAGCGGGTGACTTTTCCAGAAGAAGGAGTCCACCAAACATGCAGACTGGTTGAAGTAGTCTTCTCTTTATTGACTTCAAACTTAGCAGGAGGTAAAGGATCTGCAAGGCAAAAACCCGCAAAGATGACATGGCTTAAAGACTTGTGCAAATACGTGTTAGTTTGCTGTAACACAGATTCATTTTCCTTAAAGACTCTGAGAATCTGCTGCCCATGAAACAAATTGGCATTTTGCTCCACTTTCACACTTACCATTTCATTGAAAAAAAGACACCCACTTAGCTACTAGTCAGATACACTTCTTTTTCTGAATAAAACTTCTTTGTTAAGAAAGTTCTGAGCTTAGAATTCCATGAAAGGTTCTATGCTCTTTGGCTTGCAAGTTTTGCACTTTCCACACACTGACAAACATCCAGGCTATGCCTGGAGAAATACCAAAAATCTTAATAGAAAATACAGACATTAGGAAATAATTTTGAAATTTGTACTGAACTTTTTTTTGTTTGTTCGTTTACAATGTCAGTTCGAAGCCCGATGCAGGACTCGAACTCAAAAACCATGAGATGATGACCTGAGCTGAAATCAAGAGTCGGATACCTAACCAACTGAGCCACCCAGGTGCCCCTGAACATTTTATTTTTTAGGTTGTGGATTTTGGGGGTTAAGTATATATAACGTTAGTTGTTTTTTTTGTTTTTTTTTAAAGGTTATATATTTAGATAAAGAGAGAGAGCGCATGTGCAAGCAGGGGGAGGGCAGAGAGAGGGAGAGAGAGAATCCCAAGCAGGCTCTGCACTGGCAGCATGGAGCCCAGTGTGGGGCTCGACCTCATGAATCATGAGATCATGACCTGAGCCGAAACCAAGAGTCGGAAGCTTAACTGACTGAGCCTCCCAGGTGGCACAACTTTGGATTGTTTTTAAACATCAGAAAACCGCAAAAGATACAGACCTGATTATGAGCCTCGCCTAGGTTTGCTCAACAAAATGAATTCTCCCAACAGCTGGGATTCCTTACATTTTCTCAACTTGCATTCTAGGACATTTTGGAGCTGCTAAAGCCTCCAGAGAAGGTAGAGAGGGTTAGTCCTGCACCCAGCTGTTCACTTAGTTTCAACTCTCAAAACCATGGGTGAGTTTGAGGAGTCCCATATCCCATTTCCTGTGTATTGAATCTTCACTGTGGAACTTGAAGTAGGATGAGCCGCCTGTCCCTGCATCAGGAACTAAGTCAATAGTGTTTGGTGACCTGCCATTCTATGATGCAGTGGGAACATCTGAGAAATAAGGCTCTCCCTACTCTGAATGCAGGGAATAGCAACATTGAGAGACATTTACATATGAGCAATTTTCAGAAATCCAAACTGGTTCTTGATCTAGAAAGTTGGATCAAGATATTGGAGGCTAAAACTCAAAGCCAGGTCAGATGTTTTAGTGGCATGGCTATAGAGATCTGAGTTCTTCCCTACACATGGCAAATTACATTTTACTCATGAAAACTCTGAAACTTTACTCTGAAACTTCAGATCCTAGAATCTTCTTAGAACAGTATATGTTTTAAGAAGGTGTTTGCTTGTGACTAACATTAATACAAATAGGAACAAGGTGGTCTTAGTCTATATCAACAAGACATTTATGGCCAGCCAACTCAGAAGACTATCTATGGGTCACCTACAGATACTACACGTAAGCTAAATACAGCCTGTGGTCAATCTAATGTCTTTTCATGTGTGTGTTTTATGCTGTGATTTATAGGACTACATCATACTGCAAAAAAAAAAAACAAAAAACAAAAAACAAAAAACAAAAACACGAGCCACCTAACATTTTATAATACAAGAACTAATAATAATATAAATGTCAGTTGACAAGGAAGCCAAGGCATCAGTAACCCAGAGAGCCCAAAGCACAAGTTGTGTGGTTTACACCCAAGCACAGCAGAGGTTCACCCAAAGGGTGTAGGCTCTGTAGTCTGGCAGCCTGGACCTGAATCAGGTTCTCCTGCATTGTAGCTGTGTACTTCAGGCAATTCCTTAACCTCCCGCGCCTCGCTGTTTCATCTGTGCGATGCTGATAATAATACTATCTTTTTGGCAAGATAGTTACGAAGATTTAAAAATTTTTTTTAAGTTTATTTATTTATTTTGAGAGAGAGAGATAGTGTGACTGGGGAAGTGACAGAGAGAGGAAGAGAGAGAATCCCAGGCAGGTTCCATGCTGTCAGCACAGAGCCCAACATGGGGCCCAAACCCACTAAACCAGGAGATCATGACCTGAGCCGAAACCAAGAGGTGGACGCTTAACCGACTGAGCCACCCAGGTGCCCCTGTTTATGAAGATTAAATTGAGGGTTTTCTCTAGAGCACTCAGAACAGTGTCTGGCACATAGTAAGTATTCATTGTTAGCTGTTGTTACTATTTCTACAAACAGGAGATCTTGTCATGGAAGCAGGGAAATGCAGTGGCAGAGAACGTGGGCTTTGGAGTCCGACGGAACTTAGTTCAAATCCTTGGCTCCATCATGTATCAATCAGAAGATTTTGTACAAGTCGCTTAATCCATCTAAATCTCTGCTTTCCCATCTGTCTGGGGATTATAATAATACCTACATTCTCGGATGTTTTGAGGTGTAAAGCAGGTTTTACCTGGCACAGAATGGGCACTCAATATAAACTTACACTCGATCATAAAAAAATTTTCCTCTGAATCACTGATAAAATGGAGGCAGAAGTAGAATACAATTTTTTAAAACTAAACTAACAGCCTTACGTGCCTTCTTCATATAAAAAACTTGATACAATCTTATCAGTTAATTCCCATGACCTAACTTTCTCACCATTAAGATAAAATAAAAAAATTCCCAAGATGATTCTAGTTTATAGGTTCTTGGAGAAAAACTGTGGCTTTTTTTCGCCCCCCCTGGTAATATTATTTAAATTTCCTATCCTACATAATGGTCTGTAATTAAGGACATCTTAACAAAAAGAATGAACATAATTTCCGCTCACAGAAAGTTTTCTGTTGCCTGGCAAGAATAAGGCACTTCACTACCAGGAGATTCTAGTTCCCAACGAAACTCAAGAACAACCTTGTCATAGTTGAGATGACACATTTTTGCTGAAGAGGCATTTTAAGGACAAGGATGCGAGGGACAGCTGCTTTCCAGCGATAGCTCAAAGGAGATCAATACTGTCATCTGTCTCCAAGCCAGATGAAGGTTAAAGACAATAATGGTATGATCAGTATCATCTAAACCACATATAATCTGCAAAATATAAGCTATAGAAATGAATTTTAAGGTTGCGTGCCTAGAGGGTGAAGTTCAGAAATGCAGGCTTTATCTAATCTCTCTGAGCCAGAAAACAAAACAGTTAATCCTTTGTACATCCGCTAGAACAAAGGAACAATGAGACTGGGAAGTGCCTGGGCTGCGAGAACCTGCACTGGAAACAAACACTTAAAACCCCATTTATACCGCGATAAAGTCCTGTGCTGGCACTTGTCCACTATTGCCCCAGATGCTGCAGAAGTTAAATAGTTTTCAGACTGCTTTTCAATCTAAGCCCGAGAAAAACTCTGCTGTATTAAAAAGAATTCTTTTTCAATATTTTATTAGAAACAAATTAAGATACTTCCAAAGGGGTGTTAATTTCATATATATATGCAAATGAATGTCACATATATACATATATATGAATGCAAGAGATTTCTAATGCTAGTTGAAAATTTAGTTATATGTATGCAATCTTTTGATCATGTGACAGTTTGTATGTAATTAGAAAACCCTACTTGACTTATGTAATTCATGCTGATGGCTACAGGTATCAGTGCACACATATGTACATTTATAGCCTTTCTGGTTTTTCCATGTATCACTCTCATATATACAGTAACTAGTTAAGTTTTATAAACTACAAGAACGGTTAAAAACCGTAAATCAATAATTTCATCTTAATATATCACAATTTATCATTAGCTATAAATTTAAGACATCTTTGTCCTTCTTAGTTGCAAACAGACCTGGAATATGGACAGCCAAATGTTCTGTGATACTCATCTGTTACATTTGAATGAATCTATCAGTAACAGGAAGCCCGATAATTTCTAAGTGGGCTTGATGTCAACCCAGTTTTTCTGTTCTTAGAGGAAAAGATGAAGTTTAGTTAAATTTCTGAACCAAAATGAATTCTTTGTTTCCCTTTTTAAAAAAATGGGACTTAGGAAGAAGGTGAAACTCACATATAAAAAATGCAAGTAACAATACCTCCCTAAAAATTATTTTGTATGGCCACTGCAACATTATTATCTGTTGATATAGGAATGTCCAGAGTGTTTAGAATTTGAAATGATAATATTTATTTTGGAAATAAATTCAACCTTAAAACAAGAGTGCAGGCAATCCCAGGTTTAGTACCAAAAGCTTTTCTTGAAGTCACGATAGTATCACAGTGTATCTATGTAAGATCTGGTAATTTACAATGTGCTTTCTCAGTTGGAATAGGAAGTCAGAGATGTTAAGTGACTCATTTATATCATATAGGTAACAAGTAGTACAGCTGAGATTCTAACACCTGGCTGCAAGTTCCTTCTAGCTGTCCTAGGGTGGGCAATGTCTTGAATGCATATTCAGTAAAATAACAAAGCAATCAAACCAGATGTCTATGGAAAATAATAGGTAAAGTTATAGAACTTCCATTTGGTGGCTTGAGTATTGTGGCCGAGATAAAATGAATAATAACACTAACCACACCTAAATCTAATTCTGTGGCTATAAAAGTTATACTGATTTTTTTGAAGAATAATTTTTCTTGATTATTCCTTTTGTTTCCCTAACCTTACTGTTTTTACCTCGGATCTCAGTGCTTGTGTCTGAACTGCTCCCAGAGTTTTCTGGGTGCCTCCTTTATTTCCTGTCTTTCCTCTACGGTTGCCAAATAATCTCTCTGTCTATCTTCCCCATCACCACCCTCATCCATCTTATAGCACCAAGATCATTTCAGGAGATGAAGTTTAAGTTTCTCCATAGGGACGCAGGGTCTCTGCCAATAGGATACCATTCCCCACCTCTCCACCTTATCATTTACCACCCACTAACCCTAGGCCAAGAGATCTATCTTTTTAGTAGTTACAGGGTCCATTTCTGTATCTTCACAGAATTGGGACACTATTTTAGTTAAAAGCAGGGTGGCCAGGAGACTGTAGAACTCTACAGAAAATGGAATGAACACCAACTATTCTTATTAAATAATTGGGAATTTTCTCATGGAAGTCAAGGGTGGCACCAAAAGCCACAGAGCATCCCTTGGTGCGGGTTTTTGAAAATGAGCAGCAAAACGAAATGAAAAAGCAATTGCTCAGAATCTGTGGCTCATTACATACAGTTATAGAGAGGTAATTCTCTTCTACCTTGTGGTTGTTGCTGTATGACTACTGTCAGCTTCCCGGCTTATTTTAAGAGGATATACTGTATTGCGACAGCACATCAGAGTGACATGCATTTGACTTTGTCAACTTTACACACTAGACATGAAGTTCAAGTAGTAACAACTTTCCAAGTTTTAATAGCCCTGAAAGGGAAATCAGAGCAGTGTTCTCAGTGATTTACGTCGTCATCAACGGCAGTGCTGGATGCCAAGTTACTATGAGGGACATCGTATTTGGCCCTAGGTACATTAGGTGGTAGATGCTCTTCTGAGAGTCTACAGTCTCTCAGGCACTCAAGACGTATGTGGAAAAGGTAAGCAAAAGGTAAATAATTAGGGAGGGTGACTTTGATGTCAGACTAGACTTGGGTCCAAATCCCATCACTGTCACTTACAACTGTGACTTTAAACAAAAAGTTGTTTAAACTCATTGATGCTCAGCTTCCCCATCTGTGAAAGAGAAAAACACCTCCTTTACAGAGTTGTAGGTGTTAAGAGGTAATGGAAGTAAATGTTAAGTGCAGCCCCGGCATGTGGCGAGCTCTCAGTAAATGGTAGTCGGTATTAATGTTGCTGCTTTTCTTGCTGTTAAGAGCGACACAGGCCAGGGGCGCGTGGGTGGCTCAGTCAGTTGGGTGTCTGACTCTTGATTTCGGCCCAGGTAATGATCTCATGGATCACGAGTTTGAGCCCTGCATTGGGCTCTAGGCTGGCAGTGCAGGGCCTGCTTGCTATTCTCTCTCTCCCTCTCTGCCCCTCTCCTGCTTGCACATGCTTTCTCTCTCTCTCTCTCAAAATAAATAAATAAATCAACTTTAAAGAACAATTAAAAGTAATAGTAATAATAATAATAATAATAATAATAAAGAGTAACACAGGACAGCAACAACACTAAATGTGGAAATGGAGACTGATATCTAAGGGCTAAGGTCTCAGAGGTTGGCTTTATGAAGGAAATGAATATGAGCAAGTTGGGAAGGTCAAAGTAGGACTTAGAAATCAGAGAGAGGAAAGGGTGTTACAGAGTGAGAGAACAGGTTAAACTAAGGCACTCCTAGTGAGCACCAGAGAACCATGCCCCTGCTGACATGTGAGGGTGCCCTGACAAGTGATGGAGAGTTAACACTGCCATCCGATTGCTATCCTTCAGCAGCCCCACTCCAACCCTTTGATATTAACAAATGAGGCTTTCTCAATATTATCTAAAGTGCTATATAAATGCTGCATACAAAGAAGTCCCTTGGCCTTTCCTTCCAATCAGATTGCTGCCCAGAAGCCTCTCTTAGGTAGAAATTCATGAGCTATCACTTCATGCGTGCCTCCAAACCTGGACATGTAGCTAGTAAGGAATTATTTTTAATGCTAGGTACCTAAATGATTCCTTCTGAAAGGAATCCTTTCAGAAATGCACACTAAAAGATGTATAAATGGAATCAAATGATGACTTGGGTTGCATCAAAATGATATGGGGTGGGGGAGTGGGTGGAGCTATAGATGAAATAAGATTGGCTATCAGTTGGTAACTATTGAAGGTAGGTGATGAGTACATGGTAGTTAATTATATTACTCCATTTACTTTTTTACATGTTTGAGTTTTCCCATAAAAAAGGAAGAAAGCAAAACCAAAAACAAAAATTCCTGGAAATCTATATGTAAACCTACCATGTTACTTTTAATTGCATGTTTTATGTTTAGGGACATATATTCATCTTCATTTCTGTATGTTCATATACATTGAACGGGCTTGATTTCTTTTACAAAGTCAGAAAGGTGTCAATATTAGCCATTAACCCTCAGGGGTATTCCAGCAAACTGATGTCTGGAAATGGAAGGTGAAAAAAATGTTTCTTTGTTCTTCTCTTATTCTGTCTGACAAATGAGATTTTATGTCTTTCTAGCTAACCTGTAGAATGCCATGCCCACCAATAGACTAATGGAGGGACAAAGTCAGACTAACAGAGGAAGCTTCCTAAACACTCAAAGGAAGATTAAGTTCAGAGAACTAGGTTGGTTCATTCCATGTTCATAGCTCAGCTTGACCTTAGAATTCCTGAAATAAATAGACGGCCCATGGCTGATTGCTAAATATTGAAATCCATCACCAAAAGTTCCACACAATTAAAAAATCAATAGCTGTTTATAATTTCTTCACACTAAAATGCTTTTAATCACAATTCCATCCTTGTGTAGGCTAACTATACATAGATTTAAGGTATTTTGTCATGTATTTTTTCTTCCTTAAAAGTTGACTTGAAAAGTAGTAACAATATTACATGGTAATTTGAAAGAACTAATACCAACTTAAAAATCATATCCTTTCTGCAGAGTAGTGGAAAGAACTGGAATGGAGTCAGCAAATGAGTGTTCAAGTTCTGGGTCTATTATACACTAGCTGTGTGACTTTTAATTCTCATGAATATCCGTCTCACCCCCAACCTTAAAGTAATAATAGTAAACTTACTATGCACTTAGTATGTGACAAAACTATTCTAGAATTTATGTGTGAACCAAATAAAACCTCAAAATGACCCTATGAAGTAGGTGTTATTTTTATTATCATCCCCATTTTATAAGTTAGGAAAAAGTCCTGGAGAGGTTAGTAACTTACTCTAGGCAACTTGACTAGTAAGTGATGGAGGAGGCTGCCTTTAAACTGAGCTCTCAAGCATTATGCAACCTACGCCTTCACAATACTCCCTAAAAATAAAATTAAACAATATATGGTTAGTATAATATATAATTTATACTCTTTTAAAACATTTTTAAACATGTTTGTTTTTGAGAAAGAGAGACAGAGCACGGACAGGGGAGGGGCAGCGAGAGGCACACATACACAGAATGTGAAGCAGGCTCCAGGCTCTGAGCGGTCAGCACAGAGCCTGACACGGGGCTTGAACTCATGAACTGTGAGATCATGACCTGAGCCAAAGTTGGACACTTACCCAACTGAACCACCCAACTGCCTCTAATCTAAATATTTTATACTCTTATCTACTAAAAAAAGTTAGTAAGAGTCTTTCGTGTACTATAAAAGCACAAGACAAATATTAGAGTATTATTTTCTTCCTGGGAAAGATAATAAATATTCTTAGGTATTATAGATTTAGCCATGCATAGGGAGGAATGGTACCAGAATCTTAATGCCAGTGAATAAAAGAAAAACTATGTCAATAGCTCTTGAACTTCATTGTACATTGATTCACTGTGATATCTGTTCAAAATCAGACACCCTAGGCTCCACTCCTTCTAAATTTGTTACATGTGGGGTAGAAGCCAATAATATATGCTTTTATAAGAGGCTCTGCAAAAGATTTTGATGCAAGTAGCTTACAGACATTATTGAGAAGTATTGGTTGATGTTTAAAGCTCTGTAAGTGTATGGACTGAATTGTGTCCCTCCAAAATTCAGGTGTTGAAGCCCTAACCCCCCAGTACTTCAGAATGTGACTGTGTGTGAATATAAGGCCTTTAGCAAGGTAATGAAGTTAAAACGAGGTTGTTAGGGTGGGCCCTAATCCAATATAACTGGTGTCCTTAGAGAACACGGACACGGAACAAACATGAGAAGACACGACAAAAAGGTGGGCATCTGCAAGCCAGTTAGAGATTGCTCAGAAAAAAAAAGCTGCTGACAACTTGGGCTAGGACTCCTGGCCTCCAGAATTGTGAGAAAATACATTTCTGTTATTTAAGGCATTTGGTCTGGTATTTTGTCATAGGGTCCCTGGTAAAAGTAAAACACTGTGAAGTGAAAATAAGTAGCTGATATGGTGATTTGGTGATTAAAGTTCCTGAAGTGTACTAAAGACAAATGAATTAGCCATATTAAAAGAGCTCATTGTTTTTCACTCTTTGTTCTAGGCTGATTATTTAGTAGCTGAACCTGACTAACAAGAAGGCGTGTGCTAGTAAGATATTCTTCCTATAAGTAAAGTTCTCTACTACTGGACTACTTCCCTAAGGCTCTATAACTATCTATAACCCAACAGATCATATTTTTAGTATATATACATTCTCCCACTGAAATATTCATCTCTTTCATTCATATCTATCTATCTATCTATCTACTCATTCAGCTATCCATTTGTTCATCCATCTATCCATCCATTTAATCAATATTTATTGAATACGATGTGCTGGTTGCCATTTTAGATACTGAAAAACCACTTCTTATTTCTGGGAAGATAAAAGCCCCCAAAAAGTTCTGAATGAAAACTCTACAGTTTCATTTAAATAAACTCAAGTGCCCTTAGTATGCATTTAAGTACAGAAATAAAGAACTGGTCCAGGGGGATTCCAGTGGATTGGTATCTAAAAGGAGAGAAACTACAGCTTAGCTCTAGAGAGTTCTAGGCAGACCGGTTTAGCTTTGCCAAATCTTCCAGTGTTTTAAGGGAACCTTCATAAAGCTGGTATTTTTGTAACTTTGCCATTTATAGTGCTGGTGAAATAATCTGGATTTTTCAAAAATATTACGTGAGCCAAATGAAACAAATTTATTATTTAGACACCTAGACACCCCTAAGGGCTACCAGTTTGTAGCTCTCTGCTTAGACTCTGAGGACGCAGTGTTACAAAAGTGTTGGAATTTTTCCATATCTGTTGTCTTCATTATTTGATTTCCAGTGAATTCACAACTAAATAAGTTGGCTTTCAACTTATGATGGCTGTTGCATCAACCGTTTAATGACTAAAGAAACCTGAGAACTGCCTAATGTCTTCTCTATGATTATGAAAGTGTGGGATCCACGAGGCAGGCAAGGTCTTCATCTGGGAAAGAAGTGATGAAGCTCTGTTCCTACCTTCATCATGACCTTCTCCAGCCTCTGCACAAGACTGCAAGGGCTGGGACCATGTTTTGTTCAGCATCCTTATAAGTGCACCAGTCACTACTTGGCATGATTCCCTGCAGGATCCATGCTTGATAAATGTTTGCTGAATCCACGGATGTTCTTCAATTCTGACTTAAAATCTGGAGTGAAAACTGATTGTTGCTGAAATAGTTCCCATTTAGTTAAAACTTTTTTATCTTTACGGTCATGTCTACATGACAACAAATTAGCTATTTTAGACAACTCCTCAAGAAAAACAATCAGACAAATCACACTTGGAATGATACAGAGATCATCTAAGCAACTGTTGTATCTCTAGTCAAATCATGTCTTGTTCTCATTCTATTTTATCCTAGACTGAGAAGACAGGCAAAATGGAATAAGGAAAGACCAATACATTTTGAGTAGCTTTTTTTTGATTGAAGTTGTATCTCAGACTTCACATTACACTACTAGTTGGTCTTGCTTTACTAACAGTAAAATAGGATTTGTACAGTTCACCTCTATAGCCTGGCAATTTAGAGAACTACTACACTTTTTCTCAAATAAATGAAAAATTCACATGTGTCCTTAAAATATAGAAAGCACCAATGACAAAAAACAAATAACAGGCAACCAAAAAAATCCTTCCTGGAAGATTTTAAAAATATCTTAAGTAAAAAATGTTTATGTAAGTTAAGTTATTTTTAAAGGGTAGAGAATCCTAAGCCTTCTACCATTGTACAAATAAGTATGGGGGGAAAATATCATTATATAAACATCACCTGCAAATTTCATTCTTCACATGTATCAGGGAGCTCATAAAATTTGCGGTGGAAAGTATATTTGTTATACTGTAAAAAGTAACTCCTTAAGAAAAATGATGAAAGCCTGAATGCCAATGGAGTCTTTTTTTTTAACTCAACATAGTCAATAAAATGCAAATATGTCTTACATTTCACAAATGTCTCTGGACTTGGAACACCTACATGCATAATTAAACTTGGAGCGCATTCTAACTCGTAACACCCACAGTGAGTCCTTTTCCTATTTTTAAAAATCGTTCTGCCCCATTCAACAGACATCTTAGCAAATGCAGTATACACATCTGGAAGTTCTATGCCATAAATGTCACAGTGTTAGCAATCTGAGTGTTCACAAAACCATCCTCACAAACTGAGACACCAACAACTTTATGACTAAAACCCCAGCCCCTTAATGTCTGTAAAATGTTCTCATCATGTGGTTGATTTCAGTCTTTCTTTGATTCCATATAAAAACATAACCAATTTTTCCATTTAAGTTCCTGCAAATCTCAGAAATGATCTAGATGTTTCATCTGAAGCAAGCCAAGTGATGTAACTGGGCATTCTTAATTTTTCTTTGAAAAAATAAGAGAGTTGATATTTGACTGACTTATTACACGAATCCAGCTACATTTCCTGACCCAGCTGTAGCTGCCCTGAGAGCTGAAAGCTCTCACACATTTTTAAAGAACTGTAGCTCAGGAAGTAACCTTTGTTCAGGTTGACCATGAACTAGGAGTAAGACAACACATTTCTACAATTTGACTTCCAGAAATTTTCTGTGAAATTGACCTTCCCGGATAAAAGTTTAACGTTTCATTAGTGCAACAAGTAAAGATATTGTTAAAAGGAGGACTGATGACGTCATCAAACAGCCAAGTTGTTAGAGAATTTAGAGCACAGCTACCGGGTAGCTGAGAAGAGTAAGGAGGTAAGTGCCAAGTGATTGGCACTTGGTAAGAACTTGGACCTGAATGACCAAGCCTGACACTCTTATTTTACAGACAAGAAAACTGAGGCTGGAGAGATATACTCTTACCATTTATTCCTTGCGAGGGTTGCCAAAAGTGTAAGGAAAAGAAATGATTTGAAGCCCAGAGTAACTGAAGGACTTTCTCTGATATTACACTCTTTTAGTTATTCAAGTTATACAAATTAATTTTCATGCCCTCGTTTGATGGGATTTTTCCAATTCTCCCCTATGAATGGCTCTATTCTACTCCTGAAGATTTTATGTCCTGGTTCCAAAAATAAAACTAAGTTGAGGGAAGGCATATCCCTAATCATTGCACTTCCATTATTTATTCTAAAAACATTAAGTTAAAATTATTCCAGGGCTTGACAATTTAATGTGATGGGAGCTCAAACCACATCATTTTAACAAATTTAACAAATTCCCCCCACAGCCCACAGCTCCTGTCTGCTGTGCTCCCCTTCAAAGGGCTAGTCCGCTGTCTTCGGCACTAAGGAAATCTCTCAAAGTCAACCAAGCTGCTTCTGGCCAGATCTGAAGAAACTAGAAATCTTGGTCAATATTGATCTTCACAGGTATTTTTACCTTTAATTTTTGTACGCCTGGAACTCAAATGAAACACCATCCTGAAAAGGCAGGGCTCAGCCCAGAGTGGCCTGGCTGCCCATCTGCACCTGTCGCCCCTTACCTGTTTGCAAGACTACAGTTCTCTCTTCTCTATCCAGAGACACAATCCTGAAGTTATAGATGGTTCCCGCTTGTAAATCCTTGGGGTAACATCCATAGGTGATGTTGTCTATCCGCGTGGGGTGGCACAATGCGACCCCTGACATGTCACTGCTATAGATGAGGCTGAAGTTACAGGGTGACCCCAAAGTTCTCCACTGGAGAGACACGGACCGGCTGGAGACCTTGGACTCTGTCAGGGTGACGTTACATCTCACTGGCTCCCCCAGACCAGCCTGCAAAGGAACCAGAGGCAGGTGAAGCCCACAGTCTAGACTGCCCAGGAACTTGTCCACTGCAAGGTCGCTAAGCCGCCTCCTCAGCCCTCAGCCCCAGCCTCGGCCCATCCCTTTGCCCTCCAGCCAGAGAAAAGGCCCGCGGAGAAGGTGGGTGGCAACTTTCTCCCTAGCTGCTCTTTCCCGGGAACAGCTGGAGAAAGAAGGTGACTTTTGCGCCTTTGAAGTAGTGTGAGCTGTCAGTCCGGCTGGGGGCTCAGAAGAGGATCTTTCTTCCCAAAGGAGAGGAAGAAATCCTGCCGTCTCCCTCTGCAAAACACAACCCAGGCGACCCGACAGCGGAGTGGGACTTCGGTCGTCGGCGGGGAGGGGCGCGTCCGCCCGCGACCCCTGTCGGGCCACTCACCTGCAGCAGGCTCAGCGCGGTCCACAAGGCCAGCCCGGCTCCATGGCTCAGCATCGCGCTCGGCGGTGACCACCCGGACTCGGCAGAGGGGCTGGGGGCGCGGGGCGGCCCCGACGGCCGGCGCGAGGGGCCACCTGTTGCGAGCGCTCAGCGCGCCCCGCGGGCGCACAGCGCTTCCCTCCCGGCTGGCGACGCGCAGGGGCCGCCGCTGCTGCCGCTGCTGCTGCTGCCGCCCCGGGCGGGCTGCGGACGCGAGAGGCGGCGGGGGCAGGCGGCGCGCCGCCCTTCCCACGCTGCCATGCTGACCCGCGCTGCCTCGCCCCGGGCCCCGGCCGCGGACTTCCGCAATCAAAAGGCAATTTCCTCGTCTCCCGGCAAAGGAACAATGCGCCGGCAAGGGAGGGAGCCCCGAGGAGCCAACGCCCGAGGCTGCCACGAGGGCCCCCCCCGCGACGCGGGCCACGCTGTCGCCCACCGCAGCCCACTGCCCCGCGCCGCCGCCTCCGCGGCCCGGGGGTCCCGTCGGGCCCCACCGAGCTCTGCCTCCTCCTCCTCCTCTCCCGGACTTTCACTTCTTTCCCACCCAGTGGCCCTCCTCCCTGCCGTCGTAGCCAGGATCCGTACTTGCTCCCTCTCACTTTCCAGCTCCCCCCTCCGCCCCCTACCTCCCTCCACGCCCAGCGCCTCCCCCCTCCCTATCTTCCTTCCTATCTTCCTCATCTGCTTTCTCCAGGGCCTCTTTTCCCAGGATTAAACTTGACCACAGCAGATTTCCCTAGGTCGCCTACAGTCCTTCCTGAAGCCTTTTATTAGAGTGCTCTTGCCTTTCTCACCTCAAAACACTCACTTGTCCCAGTGCACACCCCCCTGACACACCAGCGACAGAACAAGACCCCCCCCCCCCAGGATCTTGTCCATTGTCCACTTGACCTTTTTTGTTTTTTTCTCTGCCATTCACTTTCCCCTTTCTCCTGTCTAGAGGTCCTCCCTAAATCTGATGCAAATGGTGCTGACCAAGAACAAATATAATCACTCCCAGTTGTTCATCCCACAAAGCAAACCGCAAAGCAGTTTCATCACTGACCATCCAGTAGTTAAAACCGTTTCATCCATAATTGTCCAAGCAATAGAAGAAAGCAATAAAACTCTCCTTTGTGGAAAATACCATGCATGGCTCAGCTCCCACACATAACGAAAATTGGAATTTACTCCGTTTTCAGCACTAACTTTATGCTTTTTAGCAACTGCCTGGGTACCTGAGTGATCATGTATCTGAAAATGGCTTTTAAAAGAGTTCCTAATAACCAAAGAGCAAAAATGTTTGATTGCACACAGATGATAAAAGCAAAATATTGCAACAACTTTTATAATGCTCGGTTGCTTTTCTTGGGTGTCATCCCTGACAACTGCCAAAAAAGATAAGATTTTACGTTTTAATTTTCAAAACAGAATACTCTGGAGCTAAAGCAATAGGAAGAAAGTCATATTCCCTTCTTTTTCAGACAGGCAGATTATACATAAAGCTATATTATTGACTTCTATATCAACTGTATCTACTCTGAGGATAAGCAGAAAAGGGAACGTTGTTCCAATTTTTTTTAGAAAATATGTTCTTAAGAAATCTTTTAATGAAAACATGAAATTCCTACCCTTTCAGAGATTCTACGGGCTTTAAATCTGCAAGACCTCAGATTTCCTTTTCAAGTTCGCAGACACTCAAAGGTCAAACCTAAACATGTGCGCATTTCAGGGAAGATGGAAGGAACCTTTCCTATTTCTCTGCCCACATGACTTGCCTTCCAAGAGAGCTTTTTTGGCCCTCTGTATTTTGTCCCCAAGTTCAATGGCTTTTCACAGCCTGGCATGCCTTTCTGCAGCGTCAGAGATGGTCCCCTCCACTCTCCATTAGATACTGCCAGCCCACAGGCTGCCCTCAGCCCTTACGTGAGTCTTTTTGCCACTTCATTGCTTTTTTTCAACATTACCTTTTTCTTTTCTTGCTGTATTCAGAAAACAATGTGGTTTCCTTGTCTGTAAAACTGGAATTGTATCACTCTAAATACTTCCCAGAGCTGTTATGAAGAATGAATAAGGTCACAGATGTTAAAGCATCTTTGTAAACTTGAATTTGCCATCTAGGTGTTGGTTTGCCTGGTAATAGATAGCATCCTGGTCACATTTTTTTTTCTCTCTTTTAAATTCATCCATCACGTAAGTTGCACTTTTCTAACTTCTGCCTATCTTTCGCTTTGTCCTTTCCATTGAGGTTTATAATATTTTCTCATAAATTGCCCCTCAGAGTTGAAGTCTTCTCACCCAAATACACTAAATACCCTCTGTCCTTTGTGGAAATCTATAAATCCTGTCTCCTCCAAGTTTGGCCAACAATTTTTGTTTTCTTTTAAACACTACATGCCACAACCTACTGTACCGTATAAGTTAATCTAAAATTGTATTTCATTTTCAATATACTTTCTAACATTCTACCTATAATCCTAAAGTGTAGGCAAATGCACCAAAAAAAAAGGCAAAATTTAAAGCACTAATCAAACAAGGCAATCACAAAATATCCTCACAAAACAGTTTAGATGCTTACAAATTCCGTTATTAGAAGTGATTCGTTAAGAATGCCCTCGGAAATAGGAATTCGGAAAAGAAGAAATGGTTTCTTTAAATAGGATTCTTTTTTTTTTCATGTTTATGTATTTATTTTGAGAAGAGAGAGCATGTGAGCACAAGCAGGGGAGGGTCAGAGAGAGGGAGAGAGAGAGAATCCCAACCAGCCTCCACACTGTCAGCACAGAACGCGATGTGGAGCTAAAATTTATGAATCGTGAGGTCATGACCTGCCGAAATTAAGAGGTGGACGCCTAACCAACTGAGCCATCCAGGTGCCCCAGTAAGGTTCTTTTATTTTTGATCTACCAAAGAGAGGCACGTGTATTTAGAGTCATGTGTCATCACTTATCTATTTTACTATCAGTGTATGTGAAGAACCATAGCAATGCACTAAGGAAAGGACCAGTAGTCAGGGCATTTCTTTTCCAAAGTTATATGACTCCTAGTTCTTTTTCTTGGAGAATCTTAAGACTTACAGCAGAGTTCCCCCCCAAAATTAGTGGTTCTTAAATAGCCCATAAGGACTAATATGGTATGAAACAACAAGGAAAACTTAAAACTCAGGCTTTTACTGATTACATTTTTCTTCTTAAAAAACACTTGCATTAATAAGAGAAACCAGAGAGAATTGTAACGGATTCAAGGCGGTGTGGGACTGGGGAAAGTTGCCAGATGTCGTTTTTTCTATGAGGAGTTTATTTGAAAGTACTGTGCAAAGTATAAATAAATTGACTCATTCTTCTTCTTTGTTCTCATCTTTGTTTGGAGTTCCTCAACTTCTTTTAAGCCTATTTATCCTGCATATGCTTTAGAGGTTACTGCATTCCAGGAATTTGGGACCAGCCACTCCATAACTTCTCAGGGGACAACGTCTTCTCTTTGCCACTTGGAAACATTTCCCAGACTACGTGGGAAGGGAGGGGATGCTTCTGATGAGACGCGAGTGGACAGACAGTAGCCTTTTAAACAAATTGTCTTAGCAATCATAATTTACATATTCATAAATTATGAATTCATGGATGAAAGCATGGCTCTTGTCAGCTTATGAACACAAATGTTGAACGACACAAGTGGATTTCAGGGGCCCAGGGGCCACACCTTGAGAACTGCTACTTCAGATCAGGGTTTGAGCTGGGTGTGGGAAAGGTTGGGGGGCTGAGGGGAAGCGGGGAGCAGACTGGTAAAGTTACTGGTTAATCCAGACTCCTCACTTATGACCTAAAACTCCGTTCATGACCTGGCATCTCTTCTGCTTGCCTCCTATGCTCCAGCGGCCTTGGTCTGATAATGCATTTACTCACTGACTCGGTAAATATTGACTGAGCACCTACTGTGTACCTGACACAGAGCTGACTTTGTCGGGCTTTATGCCTGCTTTTTCATCTCCTTGGACCACTCCTTCCTAGATTCTCTGCTTGGTTATCTTCCTCTCAACCTTTAGGTCTCAGCTTTAAACACACTCCTACGATAGGGCCAGACCCTTTCTGACCACCCAAGGAAAAAGTGTCCTTTTATAATTATTCCTGTCATCAATCCATTTATTTAATTCAGCGCGTTGAGGACACTTGTTACAATATAATGCTTGTGACTGCCTGCCTTTCCCAGGCATATGGAGAATTCCCTTTGGGCAGAGTCTTTGTCTGTCTTGTTCTTCTTGCTTGGTTAAAAGTTTCAACAAATATTTGTTGAATGAATGGATGAAGGAAGGAAGGAAGGAATCTTTGTAGCTGTTCAGTAAATACTGTCATGTGAATAAGTACTCTAAGCAAATGCTTCTAAACATGTTCTTGTTGGATGCCTCAAATATCTTGGAAAGAAGGGAGGAAAAGAAAAGAGAAAAAAAGGGCAAAGGGATAAAAGATTGATTTTGAACAGAAAGAGGTGGGAGGGAAGATAAAAGGAGGAAAGGAGAGAGGGGAGGAATTCCTATTCTTCAGTATGATGGTTCTCAGGTGCAGCATGGCATCTTCTGAGAACTTGCTAGAAATGTAAAGTCTAGGCCTTATCACAAGCTGAGGGATCAAAATGCCATGGTGGAGCCCAATAATCTTAATTAAATCCTGCAGCAGATACCATTTGTATTAAAGAGAGTTAATAATATCTTGTTGTTCTTTCTCTTATAAATTTAAATTCTGAGCTCTTTGGTTACAAGAAGCTATGTAAGTGATTTAGAAAGTCTTGAACTATTTTAGAATGTGTCAAATAAGTAAACTGGTGATATAATATATAACAGTATATTTTACTATGTATATTTAGAACAAATTTGATATTTATAACTTCTCAATAATGTGGATTATTGAGCATCTCAAAATGTGGATGCTAAAAGGAAAAAGAACCAACATGCAGCAAACTTAATAAGTATTAGATGATGGGTCAATTCTGCTCTTTTTCCTCCAAGGAAATAATTTTTTTTTATATTTATTTATTTTTGAGAGGGAGAGACAGAGCATGAGTGGGGGAGGGGCAGAGAGAGAGGGAGACACAGAATCCAAAGCAGGCTCCAGGCTCCGAACTGTCAGCACAGAGCCCGAGGTGGGGCTCGAACCCAAGAACCTCAAGATCATGACCTAAGCCAAAGTCCGATGCTTAACAGACTGAGCCACCCAGGCATCCCTCCAAGGAAGTACTTTTGTTATGCAACTCTCATGTGTGTACCCCCAGATATGGTTAAAAAGAAGAAGGCCTAGCAATCAGGCCTAAAAACGATTCTAAGATGGTGAATCCTTTCTAAGTTTTCTTTGAGCTGACTCAGTAGTAAATTATGACAGAAATGAAAACAGTTTTCACTAGCAGGTGTCATACATTTAAAGAGATGCGTTAAAATTTAAGGTAAGGTAATTGTGATAAGCAGTTGCTGCTTTTTTTTTTTTTTTTTAAAGGACCATGACTATCCTCTTTTGTGTTTAGAGGTACCATTTTGGGAGGCTTATATTTCAAGGAATCTTTCTAGCTTCCTGGTTCATAACCTTCCTAGGTCATAGGTGTCCAGGAAAATGGAAATAATAAAGGCATTTGGGGGAGAGAGGTTGCAAGGATTAAATGAGAAGGTGCATGTTGTATGTATAGCATGGTCCTTGAATAAAGGACTCAACAAATGTTAGATACTATGATTATTAGTAGTAATAATAGTATATTATAAATACCAATACATCACAGATGCCCAGCACCCAGTGATGCTAGAGCATGACAAAGTCCGTGGATGAGAATGTCTTTCTGAGAACATCCGAATGATAATACATTATCACGCCTTGCCATCTTGTACCCAAGAGAAGCCCTTCAGTAGATGAGCACAAAAGACATTTAACACTGCTCTGGCTGGCGGTCATGCCAACATTTTTTTAAGTCCTGGAAGGGAGGGGTGGGAGTGCACCAGGCTTCACTGTCTCCCTCAGACACATCTCTAAGGTTTCCTGATACTTTTTTTCTACAACAGTTTCCACCCTCTTCTCCTCCCCTAGGTTTTTTTTTTTTAATTTTTTTCCTTAAGTCTGGTGGAAAAGGACTTTGCATAGCTTTTGCCCCCGCTTTGTAACCATACACAGACGGATGACTTAAAATGATGTGACTGTAAACGAATCACCTTTCCAATCTCCAGTGCTTCCTCTCCAGCTTCAGTCCTGCTTTTCAGTCCCTCCCACCCTCGGAAACCTGTCTGCTCACAAATGCGAGGAGTCAAGGTATGAAGGCCTCCTGGGTCTGTGATCTTAATATTGTTTTTTAGAAATGGGAATATGTGGATAATGTTGAGAAAAATTGATTTTACGTGTAAAAAAAAACCCACTGGATTTTGATTTTTCTTTAAAAAAATTAAAAGATGGAGGCTTGCTGGGCCCCCATTCTGCCTGCCTCTTCCCCACAGCTCTCCTTTCTCTGCTGGATGAAGCAGATGCCAGGCACGCTAGAGTCCCCTGGATGTTGGGGCAAACAGTGATCAAAGTGGAAGATCAAAGGGTCTTATCATGTTTTTCAAAATGTAATGAAAAACCTGTTGGCTAGATTATAAGCCTTGTGAAGGGAAGAGTCATGTATCTCCATTAGCTAAGCCACATCCCCAGGTCGTGGGGACTTAATGCTACTTTATACTGACAGAGGAAACATTTATACCCCTACCACTAAACAAGGGCAGGACTAATTGTAAATCTGAAGCCAAATGTCATTCTTCAGCTGCTCCAATGCCACCCTGGAACCTTTAGCATCACAGAATCCAAGAATACCTAGCACCTAAGCCTTGGGATAAACTAGTGTCCAATCGTCCCCTGTTCCAAATGGACAGACCCTGACCACTTCATGGAACATCTACTGCTTCTCAAATAATCAGGACCACCAGGGTCAAAACTCTTAGCAAAGGACACTCTTTTTGATATTCTCTCCACAGTCGTGTTGTTCTGGGCTGGATGTACAACAGCCTTGCAGAAGGGGGAGCAAACACAAATGTTCCCGGACACACAGATAAAGGGCAAGCACCTAGTAAAGCTATTGCACATGGGGTGTACTTATTGGTCCAGATCTATTAGGAATCCAAAACAGGGGCGCCTGGGTGGCTCAGTCAGCAGAGCATCCGACTTCAGCTCAGGTCATGATCTGAGCTCAGGTTCGTGAGTTCGAGCCCTGCGTGGGGCTCTCTGCTGACAGCTCAGAGCCTGAAGCCTGCTTTGGATTCTGTGTCTCCCTGTCTCTCTCTGCCCCTCCCCCACTCGCACTCTGTCTCTGTCTCTCTCTCAAAAAATAAACATTAAAAAAAGAAAAAGAAAAAAGAAATCCAAAACAGAAGAGCTTTGAAGAAAAAGAGGTGCCTCCTCTGTACCATAGAAGGTTACATAGCTGGGATCTCATCTGGATTTAGCAATGGGAATATTCTGCTGCCAGGTCCCCCAAAGTGTGGGAAGAATGGAAAGGATTTTCATTTTAAAGATGGCTCCTGGAATTCATAGCATTTCCCCTTTCAGCGGTGTGGAGAGTAAGCTGGTGCAAACAATATGTAACTGGGGAAAGTTACAGAGAATTAAAGGACTTCATCTCTTGCAGAGCTTTTGGTATCTTATCTTCAAAATTATCAAGTGACTCATCCACCAGTTCCGACTCTTGGTTTTACTGTTCTTTCTTGCAAATTCATCATCATTTCTCTGTTGTTCACATCATCATTTCTGTGTTTGCTCTTCTCTTCCTCAGCCCCCACCTTCTCTCCCCCGGTCCTTGACCACGACAGACAGGTTTTAGTTCGTCGGAGCCTCTGGTCTATCCCTAACTCAGTAGCATCCTTGGATTCTGCCCTCTAAACCCTCCCCCTGCCTCTTTTATTTAAGAGACATAGAGAGCGATCAGGGAGGGGCAAAGAGAGAGAGGGAAACAGAAAATCCTAAGCAGGTTCCATGCTGTCCGCGCAGACCCCCAAAGTGGAGCTTGAACTCACCACCTGGAAGATCATGACCTGAACTGAAACCAAGAGTCAGATGATTAGCTGACTGAGCCACCCAGGCGCCCCTACCCTCTAAAAGCCCTTAAGCAAACTACTTTTTATTTTTTCAAACTTATACATTGTAAGAATTCCACAGAATGCTTCCATATATCTTTACCCAGACCCACGAATTCTGTTTGTTTTTTTATTTTAACATTCTGCCACATTTACTGTATTGTCTTCTTTCTCTCCGTATATACTGTTCTTACCTGAACCATTTCAGAGTTGGTGGTGTAATCTCAGTATAGTTATCACATTCAGAAAATTCAAATATTGTTACAATGCTTTCATCTACACTCCATATTTCATTGTTGTTCATTGCCTCAATAACGTCCTTTTTAGCATTTGGGTTTTGTTGTTGTTTGTTTGTTGCTTTTTTTCTGTAGTAAGGATCCAGCCTATGATCCTGTATTGCATTTTGTTGTCAAGTGTCTTAATCTTCTTTAATCTGAAACAATTCCTCAGCCTTTTCAAATAATCCTTATGACACTGACCTTTTTGAATGATACAGGCCAGTTATTTTCTTCTTTTTAATGTTTCTTTATTTTTGAGAGAGAGAGGAAGAGAGAGAGAGAGCAGGGGAGGGGCAGAGAGAGGCGGACGTAGGATCTGACCTGGGCTCTGAGCTGACAGCAGAGAGGCCGACATGGGGCTTGAACTCACAAAATACGAGGTCATGACCTGAGCCAAAGATGGACGGTTAACTGACTGAGCCACCCATGAGGCCTTAGGTCAGTTATTTCTATTGTGTTGTTCTCTGTTCGCATTTGTCAGATATTTCCATGTGATTAGATTCGGTTACATGGCTCCAGCCGAACTTTTCCCCCTCTCTTTCATTCAATGTCTGTTCTAACGAGCTGATTATTCAATTATTCTCCAAGGGATTGCAAACCTAATCGCACTTTACAATCAGTGGGGAGATTTTTACACTTTAGGTGCTGTGGTCCTACTTTAGTAGTAAATGCTGATTCACTAGGGCTGAGGCAGAATTTCAGAATCTGTATCTTCTAAAATCTCCCCTGGTGATTCTGAGGTCTGCAAGGCCAGGGCAAGAGCCACAGACTTCCTATCTCAATTAGCACATCCTTGCTTCTCCTTTGATGTCATTTCCCCCTTTCTTTGCCATTTTCCCCACTGCATCAACCCTTACCTGCTCAGGGAAACCGATGTGCCAGAGAAACGCTGGCATGTTAAAGAACCCATTTCAATGCACATGTTGTATTTCATGGTTGCATTTTTATGTGCACATCATTTATGTTGTGACAAAATATGAACATTGTCCTGTTTTTTGTACACAAAATAGAAAGTAATGCAAATCATAACAGAAGGAAAAGAAAAATCGTTGCGATTTAAAAGCTGGAGGGCCTCAAGTAAATACGAACTATATTACGCTGTTGGCACATGACAATCCACTTTAGCTGGCAACCTAAGAAAATGACAGCTCTTTGCCAGAATTAAGCTTGAATGATGCAAATTATAGATTAGGGTCTTTAGGAACACATCCCTTCCACAAAACATTACTCCCTAGGATGACCTTTCTGCACCATTTGCAGCCTCAGAATCTGCTTATATTTTATCCCATGCACACTAGAGAATCTAAGAGTTCTTCCTTGTTCAGGAGGAATGATGAGGGTTTTCTGTTTTCTGTTTTTGTTTTTTTGCTACATCTTTGCACTCCTCCTTCTGGATACTTGCCTCAATAAAGGGGGAGTATTGTCCTATCTTTAGTTCTGGCCACAGAATAGTGGTGGCAGTGGGGCACGTCCCTTCTATGCTGTAAGTAACACAATAAAGGAGGTCGCCCCAGACTTGATGGAGGTGTACGGAAGTGGGGATTTTCTGCATTTGCCTTGTTACTTATTTGGAGGCTCACAGTGGGCTGTGATCTCTTTGAAGGCCAAATGGAAGGAAACACAGAACTGTTAAACCCGGAGCGGCACCACAATGGCTATTCATGAACTGAGGAAACGCAATCCCTCTCCCAGGCCCGAGCCGGGGCAGGGTGGGGAGGGGAAGAAGGAGGTGTGCCTCCAGACAAGATTTATGGTTACTTAGCAGAATCAGCACCAATCGGGAACACTTTTTAATGCATGCCCAACATCTTATCCCCCTCAAAGCGTTTTCACGTAACAATGTCAGCGTATCTGGTTCTTACAACTCCGTGAGGCAGGCAGGGCAGGGATAATGAAGCAGGAACAAGAAGTTGGTGTTGATTGCTACAGTTATTGAATCCTTATCTCGTGGAGCCAGTGTACTAAGCACTTTGGCTACTCAGATTTTAATCCTCACACTGTGTTATAAGGCAGAGCACCCTTAGTCATCCTTATTTTGAAGTGGAAGCAATTATGACTGCAGTTGAGTAACCAGTAGATGCCACCACAGAGATTTAACCCAGGTTTCTCAGACACGGGGCCTCTACTTTTTACCACCGTACCGCACCGTCTCCACCAAGGTCACATGGTTGAAAAGGGGTCCAGATTGGACTGCTCTTAAGAGTCCACTGCTCAGGGGTGCCTGGGTGGCTCAGTGGGTTAAGCTTAAGTCATGATCTTGTGGTTCTTGGGTTGGGGCCCCACTCGGGGCTCTGTGCTGACAGCTCTGTGAGCCTGGAGCCTGCTTTGGATTCTGTATCTCCCTCTCTTTCTGCGCCTCCCCAACTTGCACTCTGTTAACGTTAAAAAAAAAAAAAAAAAAAGAGTGCACCTCCACTACTCAACAGACAGAAGCTGGTCAGATTTTGAAGCTAAAGTGAAGTCCAAGGCCCACCCTTTGGATACCACTTCTTCACATTCGATTCTTCCCCCTGTGCCCCAAACCCCAACCGGGGTCTCCCCCTCCGTGTGCAGACCTACTTCCTGCTGCCCCAGTCCTGCCAGTCTCACCTTGCCCATAGCAAATGGCTGACATACGCAGGGCACACATCTGACACCTCCATCCAGCTTCATCTGCAATTGTGCCCGTGCACAGAGACGCAGTGTATCTTTATGTAGGTGGTATATGGGGATGCCTGGCTGAGGGTGTGCCCGGGGGCTGGAACGCAGCCCGTGTTGTACTACCACGTCCTATCACTCACGGTGGAACCGTGCGCCTGGCAACATCCTTTTTTAATTACCACAAAGACCTGGGTCTTGCAGCAGTTCCCTGTCTTCCCAGCCTCCACGTGCCCACCCCGGGCCCCATTCCTTACGGGATGTACGCTCTGTGAAGGAATAGCAGGAGGCTGTAATTAGATAAATTAATTTCCATTCCCTGATTATTTAGCTTTTATAGCACCCTGCGCCACCCCCACAAGGCACAAAAGTGCCATCAATTTTGGGAAACCAAGGCATCTAGAAGCCTGAGAGGGAGACATTGTTGGTCAGGGACCAGATTTTTCTAGGTCAGTGTTTTGTTTTGTTTTGTTTTTAATGTTTATTTATTTTTGAGAGAGCACAAGTCAGGAAGGGCAGAGAGAAGGGGACAGAGGATCCAAAGTGGGCTCTGTGCTGATAGCAGTGAGCCAGATGTGGGGCTCAAACTCACAGACTGCAAGATAATGGCTTGAGCTGAAATTGGGCACTCAACCAACTGAGCCACCCAGGTGTCCCCTAGGTCAGTGGTTCTTAAACATCAAGTACATCCATGTGACTTGGAGGGCTTGTTAAAACACAGATTGCTGGGCCCTCCCCACCAGAGTTTCTGAATCAGTAGGTCTAGGGTAGGGCCCAAGTGGTTGCATTTCTCCCATCCAAGTACTAACCAGGCCCGACCCTGCTTAACTTCCGAGATCAGACGAGATCGGGTGCGTTCAGGGTGGTATGGCCGTAGACAAGTGGTTGCATTTCTAATGAGTTCTCAGTCTGGGGTCCATATTTTGAGAACAACCGGTTTAGGTATTTCCTAACTCATATGGTAGACTAGCTTCTTGTTTCACCAGCCTTGTCCTTGTGAAGACACACACAGCCACAAAATACTATCAATGGTAGAATAACAACAGCAGCTAACAGTAACTACACAGGATTTTTCAGCCCTACTCTAGGCACATGACTGGTGTCAGTTTATTTAATTCATGTCTAGGGTGAGGGAGAGAGAGCAAGGGAGAGGGAGAGAGTTAGTTTTGAAGCCAAGTATTGACCCAAATCTACAGCCTTCCAAAGACAGACCCCCTCACAATGGACAGGCAAGGATTTGAGGAAAGTGGGGAAAGGAGAAAAGTAAGGAAAATTCTCCTCCCAAAGAAACTAGGACAACTTTGCAGTAGCGTTACTAGTAATTGTTTCAAACTACGTTCTCCTTGGCATTTATCTTCACTAAAACGAACTCTAGGTAAGAGAATAAAGTGACTAGGTATGCAGGTATGTGTATGGGTGTGTGAGCTCATCTTGTTCTGCTCTTTTCTAATCTTTTGACCTCCAATCCTTGAGCTTTTAAGCCTAAGCTAGGCATCTGCAAAATAATAATAATAATAACAATAGCAACAAGAATAATAAATACCATGGTAGACTGTTTAATGACCATAAGTTCCTGCCACCCGAGCTGTGTGGCCCTTTGCAATGTGACTTTCAGCTCTTCCTATCAAAAGAGGAGGTCTATTTTCCCTTCCTTCAATGCTGGCCTGGCTTGTGACTGCACTGATCAATAGAATGTGGCAGAAGTGATGTTGTGTGATTCCAGAACCCAGGCCTCAAGAGGCCCTTTGCCTTCTTACAAAACTTTCCTGAAGCATCATGTAAAGAAGTTGGGTAGCTTACTAGAGGAAGAGAGGCCAGTTGGAGAAGAACCGAGTCACCCCTTCCTGCAGCCAGCCCTGACTGCTAGTCATGTAAAGAGAGGCTCTTGTCAATCTTCTAGCTCAGTTTACCCTCCAATCTAAATGCAGCTTCAAGAGTGAGCGCAGGTGAAACCGGCAGAAGAATCACCCTAATCAACAAAATCACAAGAAATAGAAAACTGTCATTTTTTACAAATTACTAAGATTTGGTTTGTTATACAGTGATGGAAAATAGATACAAGTACCCACCTCCCAGAGTATATGAAATTGCTTAGCATAGTTCCTGGCATACTAATCTTAGATATTATTTTTGTCTCTTAGATTCTTTTCTTTGCAGACTTTGTACAGTGTCTCTTCATGTTTCACTCCTTGTAACTCAGAGACTGGTGATGAAAGGGAAAGACACAAATACAAGCCACTTTCTCTTTGAAATGTTTTGGGTCATCTCCACCCCTGTTCCCAGCCCCATGTTCCAACCCCAATTCATTCTTTGATTGTGAATCTAGAACCCTGTGGTCATTGCATAAACACTAATTAGTAGTAATGACATACATAGCATTTCCAAGCATAAAATCTTAGTATTTTGGTTCTTGTTCTCTCTTCTCTAGATTTCTTTTTTTTTAAATTTTTTTTTTCAACGTTTATTTTTTTGGGGACAGAGAGAGACAGAGCATGAACGGGGGAGGGGCAGAGAGAGAGGGAGACACAGAATCGGAAACAGGCTCCAGGCTCCGAGCCATCAGCCCAGAGCCTGACGCGGGGCTCGAACTCACGGACTGCGAGATCGTGACCTGGCTGAAGTCGGACGCTTAACCGACTGCGCCACCCAGGCGCCCCTCTTCTCTAGATTTCTACTTCAGCTCAAGTGTTCTAAATTCTACCTAGTGGCTACATGTGACTGGGAACAAAAGGAATGACAGATAATTTCATAGTGTCACTAATTAAAATAACAAGTAGGAACTAGTGACTATTTTTGGATGAAGATTCCATTTGAAAACACGGATTTCAGATCGTCATCAATAGTTTCAAACAGAGAGGGAGGCAAACCATAAGAGACACTTAAATACAGAGAACAAACTGAGGGTTGACGAGGAGACTGGGGGAAAGAGGAAAATGCATGATGGGCATTGAGGAGGGCACTTGTTGGGATGAACACTGGGTGTTGCATGAAAGCGATAAATCATGGGGATATACTCTCGAAACCAAGAACACACTGTATACGCTGTATGTTAGCTAACTTGACAATAAATTATATCAGAAAATGCAAATTTTAGGTAAAGATTGAAATCACTTTCTAACTCTCCATCCTACCCAACCCAGTTCCTTTGTCTCCCTCTATCCTACTCTCCTACCTCTTATTAGGTTACTCCTATTCTTCTTTAGGCTCAATTTAGATATTCCCTTCACAGGAAGACACTCCCTGAAACCTTCACACCAGTTAGGAACCTTGCTTTTGAATTCCGTAAGAGCCTGTGTATATTTCCATTTCCTTCAACCCCACACAGCAGATGGTGAGTTCCTTCAGGGCAACAGTTTTGTCATTCATCTTTGTGTCTCAGTGGAAAATAGCAATGAGAGCTATTATTTCCTAAATGCTTGCTAAGGACCAAGTGCTATAGTAAGCATTTTGCATGTATTGTCTCCCCCAACCCTTGCAACAGCCCTCAGAGCTGGGAGTTCCTTCTTATAGGTGAGGAAACTGAGGCTTAGAGAGTTTAAGTAACTTGCCAGGTCACTGGCTAGTAAGAAGCGGAGTGAGGGCTTTGATCTCAAAGACTCAACCACTCTGTTCTGACACTAGTTAGGTCCTCAAAAAATGTTCTTTGAGTTGATGAGCATTTTCCAAAGCTATTGAATTGCATGGCTATCAATGCCTCTTCCCCTTTCTTCTAATTTTTTTTGGTGGGGAATCGAAGGGTGATTAAGAGATGAAATGGGGGGAATTAGAAGGGAGAAAAAGGAACTGAAGATTAGCTCCTGAATGAAACAATATATGTATTATTATGTATTAAACATACTAAACTCTAGACACACGCAAACTTAAAAACACTAAAATGAAATGTGCAATAAAAATGTGCGTGGCTATTCAACATGACCATTGTATCTGGACACGGACAGTAGATGGGTCATTTGTTACCCATGTGGTCAACAATTCCACCCACTTCCATGCCATTTCAATTGATTCATTTCCCCAGAATTCCATTCCATTATCCCTATTCTATTTTCCTGCACTGTGCTCTACTCCACTCCACTCCGCTCCACTCCGTTTCATTCCAGTCCAGTCCACTCTTCTCCACTTCACTCCATTTCATACCATTCCTCTTCAGGCCACTCCCTTGCACTTCATGCTGTTCCACTTCCCTCCCCTCTCCATCTTGCTCCACTCCATTCCACACCTTTCTTTTCCTTTCCTTTCTATGAAAACTCTATAACATATTGAGCACTATGTTCAGATGCTGGAGACGCAAAGCTGAATAAATACGGTCCTTATCCTCACATTCAGATTTTTCCCATCACCACCTGATAATATACCACCCCAATTCACAGCCCAACTGTACTGTCAATCCAAAATCACCACAGACCAGTTGCTATCTGATAAAAAAACAAAAAACAAAAACAAAAACAAAAAAAAACCCCAATGGACACACAAAGATTTTCCTTTTACAGAATTTCAAGCAATCAAGTCAAATGATATCTAGGTATAGAGATAGAGTATCTTTCAAAATTACTTTCAAAGGACAAGCATTTTACCTTCCACGTGACTTTTCCTTTCAAAATACCTAACTACAGCTATTTGTAATTGACTGTTATAAGGTAAATGCTCATGCTAAATCAAGTGATGATCTAGCAGAGATGTCTTGACTAAAACATTAAAGTCATGGAAAACTGCAGTTTTAGAAACTGCCTTTGGAAGGAGCATAGCTTTTAGAACTTCAGCTTCCCAAGACATAGTTAAGATTTTGCCTGTGCTTCAAGGAAAAACTAGGGGATGAGTCATGACTTGATGACTACTGGATACGTAGCCATTCTGGTGCCCCATCTGGGAGCTCACAAACATTGCGGAGGATTTCGCTTTAGAAAAAGACCAAGGGGGCGCCTGGGTGACTCAGTCAGTTAAGCATCCAACTGAACTTCAGTTCAGGTCATGATCTCACGGTTCATGAGCTCGAGCCCCAGGTTCATGAGTTCAAGCCCCACATCGGGTCTCTGCTGTCAGCAGGGAGCCTGCTTCAGATCCTCTGTCTCCCCTCTCCCTTAGCTCCTCCCTGACTTGTGCTCTCTCTCTCTCTCTCTCTCTCAAAAATGAATAAACATTAAAAGAAAAAAAAGAAAAAGACTAAGAAACAATAACAATAAAAAAAACCCAAAATACACCCCTGCAGTGCATTTACCAAGACCAGAGACTGCAAATCCACGTATAAGGCTGGATCAGTTGAGCTCTATAACACAGGGCTGGGTTGACCCAAGGGCAAGGGTGCCTGCAGCAAAGCTCTGGATGTTCTTGATTCATCACAGTAGAGCCTGGCTGCCTCTAGGAGCTCTTTCTGTGTTTGTTTCACAATGGTCCAATGTGGGAAAAAAATGGGAAAATGTTTTTTGCTAAAAGACCATCCTTGAGTGTGCAGGCAGGTATGTTTTTATTACAGTTTTATTCAGCCTGTTTCTTAGTTGACAGACTTAATGTATTATATGATATATATATAGATATATAGATATATAGATATATAGATATATAGATATCAGTACAGTATGTGCTTATTTCCTTCTCTGAACTGGTATATGTGTATATAAGATATCCTATATATTCTTAAAATATACACTTAATTTTTGGTGTATTAGTTGTGTAAAAAAATTACACGTACACATGTATTTTCAGATGTACGTGGATACTCTTACAAACTGATGTTTTGGCTGAGACACATTCAGCGGAGACAAGAAGGTGCTCCGCCAAGAGGCATTCAATTTCAAAAGTAAGTGGCAAATCTCACTGGCATCAGTGGGTGGCAGGGCTTAGGAGTTAGAGATTTAGAGAGAGCACAGCACCAGTTCATGATGGCAACCTCGAGTGCCATCTCTCCTGCTCTCATTTCCTGTTTTCCTTCCCCACTTTCCAAGCCCAGACAGGTCTGAAACCACAATGATCAAACTAGGAGAGGTGGGTAAAAAGCTAGGTGGGACGTGGGAGGTTTTGGACAGGTTCCCTTTCCCTACGTCAAGCCCAAAGGGATGGGGTGAAGGGAGAGGACAAGCTAAGATTTATGTTGAATTTAGACTTTGGGTTACTTCCTGAATTGGATAATCCTTGCTAATGGGTTGAGAGTGAGTGTTGAGTTTTAAAGTGATAATCAAGAGCGTCCAGAAAAGTCACGAGGCCTTCCTAAATTCTGTTCAGAGGCAAAGGAAGCACTAGCTTGTAGGGAAGATTTAGAGTAAAGGAAGGCTGGAGATAAAAAGAAAGTTCCACAAATTATTCAATATACTGGTTATATTTGTTTTGTGATCAATACTGAAGTAGGTGCTTACTACTCAGGAACCACATGCAATATTAAATTCTGCACAATGGGGAAGAAACCAGAGCACTAAAGGGGCATTAAGTCATACGCCTAGTGTTGGGCTTTTACTTTCTTTCAATTGTTTTTGGTTTGCTTATTAGGAAACAGCTAAACACTTGCAAATGAAGCAGCATTTTTGATTTGTCTTTGCAAATTGCACTTTTGCAGTTACACTATTATTGCCTAAAATGGTGGCCTAAAGCCCTGAGTGGGAAGCAGACCGGAAGGGATGAACTGAAATACTCCGTGAGCAGACTCTACGACTGCACTGTTGCTGCTCCCCCAGCCGTTAAACTTATCTGCCCTTTTGTGGCTGCTGATGTAGAATTGGTACGTGACTTTGAGTATTTGACCATGTTCACAAATCAGTCATAGTGATTCCTGAATCTTCCATTGCTTTGTGACTCTTTCCACTCCCTTATGACCATAAATGATTGTGGCATACAATCAGGGGAATCTGCAAAACACTGATTTTAATTTCTATTTCCTGTTTTTAGGTTATGCGTAAGACTATGAAGCCTGACTTTGGTTCAGAAATGTGGCCAACCTGCAGGAGTACAGTTTTGACATCGCGGCCTGATTGTCTTTCCCTTCGTCCTATCTCAAAGAGTTTTTCATCGCACAGAATGCACCATGCATAATTAGCAGCTAGGACACAGAGTACCTAATCACACATTTGAGTAGTGGCAATTCTAGCAGAGCAGATCTTGTCAAGCAGCGGGCTTTCTGAGACTGTTACAAACCACGCCCCACACCCATTCTCCCCTTACCTCTTCAGTGGTGCTGGAGAAGGGCCGAGTAGTCCAGGGGACCCAAGATGTCTCAGTCATTCCAGTCGTCTGCAGACTGGGGTGCTGTGTCTGTCTGCTGTGGCGGCTGTCGTGTTCTGTTGTACTTCTGGTGAAGGCCTCTGTGGTATTCCTAATAAGGTGTTCCGGGCTATACGGAACTGCATTAAAAGTGGTGGGGATTTGGGGTGGAGCCGTGTTTCTAGCGCTCCTTACCGAAACTTCTGCTCCCAGGCCAGCTGAGGTAAAGAAAGGACAGTTGCTAAAATTACCTTCGTGTTTTGTGGAGTCTTCACATAAAAGCAATTTGACTTCAGAAAAAGCAGGCCTCTTTCATAACAGGCATGCGAATGAGCTTCAGTTATATGAAAAATTCAAGATCTTAGAGTGTGACAATGCTAATTTCCAGTCCACCCATCCTTTGTCCATCTATCATAGGGTCAGGGGAGTTGTAGAAACCGCTACCAGAAAACCTCAGTTCTGTGTAGAAGATAGAATTAAATTTACTCTCTGAGCATTTAGGGAGTCATGAAATTGGCTTCAGGGGGTCCATGAATCTCGAAAAACTTTATGCCACGTCCTAAATATATGTCCGTGCATACTTTTTTCTTGTGGGAGACTTTCATAGCTTTCATTCAACTTCTCAAAGGGGTCATTGGACAGAATGCCAGGCTGAGAATCACTGCTAACAACTTGCCTAGCTTCGTCATGCAGATGGACGATTCCTGGGAAAGCAATGACTTTCTTTTACCACAGAGCCAACTGTTTCCAGTCCTAATTGTGTGAGCACCAAATCCTGGGACAGTTGTAGTTTCTGAGTTCCCTATCTTCTGTAATTGATTTAAAACTTATGAACTGGTGAGATTAATGTATAGCTTTACTTTGCAAGGCTGAGTTGCCAATACTTAAAAATAATTGATTTGCAAATTAGGTTCACCTAGCCATAATTTTAAAACGTGCTCTCCATCTGTTGGGGATCTCACTAACATACAAATTCTGGTTAAGTAAAAGTTGTCAAGCCGGCACTCCTCACAAGTTCTCAGGGCATGCCAATGCTGGTGTTGATGGTCTTTGAACCACACTTCGATTAACAAGACCTGGAGAACAATCGTATAATATGAAGTGTTGGAAAGGACTGTAAATTATGGACTGAGGGGTATGTTTAGATTCTTCTATCAATTTCATTATATGTCACAGTTTCCTAGGATATAAAATCTTGCCCAGTTAGATAACTATAATTTTGAAAAGTTTCTGGTTTAAAAACTGGCAGAAGGAAGATTTTATTTTTTACTACTCCTTTAGTGGTTCATTCAACCAACTATTTCTTAAGCAACTACTATGTGCTAGGTGAAGATCTAGGTGAAGGATTGCATTTTCCCTGTTCTGGTCCACCTTTCTGAGCCCTCTTTTGAATCTCATTTATTTCCATTCCAATTTCAGTGGACATATTTTGTATGATAGCATATATAAAGAAGAGAGGGATAAAGCACAGAAAAGAGGATAGAAATGGAAAAAGTATTTTTAAAATTTAGTAAGATAAAAAAATATCACCAATTCTCTTAAAGGTTAACGAAATAATCATGACTGTATTAAGCACCCTTTCTTTGAGATGTGGAAAGTTGTGCAAAGTACCCTGTACATGGGGTTGCCAGGTTTAGCAAATAAAAATATATGATGCCCAGTTAAATTGGAGTTTCCAATAAATAACTAATAATTCAGAATATTTAGCATATGTCAAATATGTAATATTACAAAGGTTATATTATATGTTACATATTATACTGGGAATGTACTGACATTAAAACGTTGTCATTTATCTGAAATTCAAATGTAATTGAATGTTCTGTATTATAGCTGACAAACCTACCTGTATATCTACTAGGCCTAGACTTTAATAGATTTTTGGACATTCCTGCTAGTTTCTGTTTGTTTTTTCCTTCTGAATCATATGCCATTGCCATTGTGCCCAGGTTACTACCCTGAACATAGACCAGATTTATTTATCCCTGGGATGTTTTCTATATGACAAACCCAATTGTTCTATTAGCAATATTCCTTTATAATAAACTCCAAAAAGCAGCCCTAATTTTGCAGTCTTAATTGAATTAAGTGCTTGAATGTTCCTTCAAGAAGACATTTGTCTATTGTTGGGGTATAAAATTTTCTGTACGTAGCGATTGGTATTTTAGTTATTTTTGGGCTTTGACCAATGCCGGTCCTCTGAGTTGATTACCACCTATGACATTTTTAGCTTTTAGACCCTCAAAAAAAAATTTAATTATGGGGTTAAGACAAAAACAAACTTCCAAATACATAGTATGTAATTATGTGTCTTAGCATGTCAACCTATGCTTGTTCCTCTTCACTGAGGAGGAGATGGTTAAGTTCTTGTTCTAAGAACTTTTTTTTATTCATCAAGTTACATGATTCGTTCAATGGATGAAACAAGAATCTCCCCAAATTAGATAAATGATCAAAACACTCTTGCAATTTCTGTGTAAGTAACATAGCTTATTACCATCACATGTAGCTTTGGAACATCTTATGGAAAAAAATTCAGTCTTCTGAAATTGTCTTTAACCTTCTAAGTGTATTTTTAAAACACTCCAAACAAGTCCATTTTACATTTTAGACCACTACCTTTTTTTCTAAAGAGAAAAAAAAAAAAAGAATATCCAAGGTCGGTACCCCTTCATTTTGTCACTGTGTTTTTAACCTGTGCTATTTCAGAAGCAGGAAAGAAGCTTTAGTCTTAACATTTAGTTTCCAAATTTCATGTGTTTTAAAGCAGTGGTCTGCAAACTGTGGTAGGCATCAGAATCCCCTTTGGAACTTTTTAGAATATTGAAGGCTTGGCCCTTCACTAGGAGATTTGGTGTGGGACCCAGCACCTGCATGTCTAACAAGTTTCTCAGCGATTGTAATATATATCTAACTATAAGGTTTTATCCATATACTCAGTATGAGCCAAACTGAATTCTAATCATTCTTTACGTGGGTATTGAAGGGTTTAAAGTAGATGGGAGGCAAGAAAATCCATTCTAGAAATATATACGGCAATCGAAATATGCTGATCTTTTCATCTCCTGAACTCTGTTGAAATGGGTGCTATGAAATTATATTGAAAATAGTATATCCTTGAATGTTTTGGTGTCTATAAATTCTTCTGACATTCTTTAAAAAGGTATATGCATTTTACAGTTCATGAAAGACCGAGATGTGTTTTGACAAATGCAAGGAAAAGTTCTTACACAATGGAACAATATGTTGAAGCTATTTTTAAAAGCTTTATTGTACCATTGCTACCACATTGTTTCCACTTTATGCATGATTCCTCTTAGAACACAATTCAAGATAAGGTATATCATCCTGGATACTATTTAAAAGATTTTAGCACTTAAGTTGCAGATAGCGCAACTGTAAGATGATTTTCAATGACTGTACCAGGTCAGGACGATATTTTGAATATATTTTTTAAAAAAGCAACATGTATTTTAGTTTATTAATTAGTCTATGAGTAGCTCAGATATGATTAATAATACAAATGTGATTTTTGTATAATGATAATAAAAATACACAATCTGTTAGTTTCCCTCCTTTAAATGATATGAGTAACTTTCAACCATGCTGAAAAAAGAATAACTTGGGCAGAACTTATTTAGGAGATAGAAAATTTCAACTATATTGGGACTCTCTTTTCTGTAAGAAGATGCCAAATATAATACGCCTTTTAAAAGTGGGCAAAAAGTCTGGAAAAGAGATAATAAATGAAACAGAATATACCTTAGAAAAAGGAAGATTTATGCGTATATATTGTACATTAAGTATATTCCACAAGATTGGGCTAGAATAAAGTGAGTGAAAGGGATATGAGTTATAATAGACTAAATAATTTTTAGAAATGCTGAAAAGAAGAACATTTCAGAAAGTGTAATCAATAAAATAAAGGGTGCATAAGAGAAGACCTATCTAAAATTTGAGAAAGTGAACAAGGATGCGAGAAGTTTGTGGAAAGAGATACCAACGAGGGGGAATTTGTAAACAATGGGTGACATAACAAATCAGAGAATTTCAGAGGTCCACTTTTTTTTTACAGACTTAAGAAAGAGCCAAGATTAGAAACAAAGAAAGAAAAATTAAGTGGAAGTTGACATGGCATAGGAAAACATCAAAGCAGAGCATGGTAAAACATTTAAAGTAAAAAAAAAAAATGAAAACTTAATGAAAGCAATACTTTTCAATAGCCAATTATTATTCAACTACTATACTCCGAGTTGTGTTAGGAAGATGTGCCTGGTTTATCCTAATATCCTATGTTTTCTTTGGGGACATGGATATATATTAGATGGTGAGTACAAGGAAACTATGCTGGATGGGGGAGAAAGAATGGCTTTTCAATTCATTGCTACTAGGCTGTGGGAGAGGGATGCTGAGAAGGGTACTACTTAAGCAAGGTCAGGAAAATGGAAGACGGAAAGTGGGTGAATAACTTGGTGTGCCCCCAGCTGACTTGTCCATTCGGCACAATAGGCACAGTACCAAGGACCCATGACGTTAAAAAAAATAATTTAATTAGAAAATTTTAAAAAAGGAAGAACTTTCAGAGTCAAAATGTTTGCTTAAATTTGTTTTTTTACACAATAGGGAAAAATGAGAATTTGGGGGCTCATGAAAATCTATGAAATTATTTTATTTATTTATTTTAATGGAGGAAGGGGCCCACAAAGGGCCCATGAAAGTCCATACACCGCCATGGATGTGCCTTGATAAGTTCATTGACGTGTCACAGGTTAAAAATGGTTGGGGGACTCTGGATACGGTGCTGGGTATTTTTCTATAATCACGTAAATCATATACCAGGAACCAATGATCATACGATTTCCAATGCTCCCATAAGTAAATGGTCAATTGCGAGGCCCATGTTTTTATAATCTTGCAAGGAGAAAATAAACCCAATGGCAGCAATGTGGTCAAAGTAGGATCTGTACCTACAAAAGACACTGTTGTTTTGTTTTGGTTTTTTCCTCAACTCTCTCTATTTACAAGCATTCCCAACAATCACTAAAGGAAGCAGCTTCTGTTAAGACCCTTTCTCCCAAGAGTATATACGGATATTACAGTGCTAATGCATTTTATTCCCTCACCCACGTTACTGCAATTAAACAATTACTTTAACCAGGAGTTATATCAAGTCTGTCAGCAATTGGTTTACTTCAGAAGCGAAATCTCTTTAAGGGATTTCACTAGCTCGGTCATGTTAGGGACATGTGAAAATATGTCTGCAAAAATTTTCCTGCCCTTAGGTAAATATGAGATTTGAGTTAGTGAATCTGTAGTAGATGTCAATAGAATATTGATTGGTTAGTTGACATCTTACATACAATGTTACTCCGCATTCAATACAAACACAGCTGAGTGAAAGTAACTGTTTATAAGTAGACACTTGGCATCCTTTGGAAAAAGTAGCCAAGTGATGGCACCTCTCATCTGGAAGGTCTAGAACCACTATGTTTAAAGAGTTTGTAAATTAGAGATTTGGACCTCAGAATGCATTTTTACTCCTAAAGTAATATTCTTTTTTTTTTTTTAAGTTAAAGGTGTGATTACATAAAATTGCAATATTATTGAACAGAATTTGGTTTTTCCTTATTCTTACTGTGTTATTGATAACTGCTTTGTGTTAATTTATAGACTAAGACTGAGAAATTATACACAAAGGATTTCTAAAAATCATTCTCTTAATTCAGTGGCTCCAAGGATGTAGCTATACAATATAACACCAATACGTATGAAGAAAAATTGAGAAAGTCTGTCAATCACCTTTTTGTTTTATTGATACATGGCCAAAGGTGTAAGTGTTTCCAAAGAGCTGGATATCTGGCACCTGACTGACAAAAGAATTTATGGAGGGAATGAATTTTTTCAATTTTTAGCCACATACATTGGCATTTTGGAGACAAGGTTTTCGTTATTGCTCTTAGGACTCAGAATAATAACTACTAGTGTCTAATTTTATAAATTGATTATAAAAGGATCATTTTTTTTTAAGAGTTTGTCTCCCAGGTCCTCTCCTTTTATCCAAAATGAAGGCATGCAATGTACTCTTTAAGGGACCATGACTATTTGAGAAAATATGACTCTAGTATAGATCCTTCTCTCAAAAAACGCATTAATTTTTGCATTGAATTTTTAAAAATGTTTATTTATTTTGAGAGAGAGAGTGCGTGTGAGTGTGTGCGAGTGGGGGAGGGACAGAGAGAGTCCTAAGCAGGCTTACTGCTGTCAGCACAGAGCGCGACATGGAGCTTGATCTCATGAGCTGTGAGATTATAACATAAACTGAGATCAAGAGTCAGTCGCTGAACTGACTGAGCCACCCAGGCTCCCGTGCATTGAATTTTAATTCACTTCAGAAGCCTCCTAAATTCACCTTGTAACAGAGGAACTCTGAGGAAAGGAGAGGAAGAAGAAAAAAACAGCTTCATGAGAACAGGGCACAGCTAAATTATGACAAAATCCAGTGAGCACTCAAAGGATTGGGTAAAAAATATGCAAATTTTAAATTATCCTTAATTTTTAAAACACAGTTGCTTAATATGACTGGCAAGAATGTACAGTGGAGAAAGGGGTACTTTATAAAATTGACACGCTATTGTAATTATTTACATATCTGACTTCCCCATTACTGTAAAGAATAAGACATAGTCAGTGATTTTCAACTTTGGCTGCACATTAGAATAATCTTAGAAGCATTTAAAGAACATGATACCTAGGGGCGCTTGGGTGGCTCAGTTGGTTAAATGACTGACTTTAGTTCAGGTCATGATCTCACAGTTTGTGAGTTCAAGCCCCATGTCGGGCTCTGTGCAGACAGCTTAGAGCCCAGAGCCTGCTTCAGATTCTGTGTCTCCTTCTCTCTCTGTCCCTCTCCCACTTGAGCTCTGTCTCTCTCTCTCAAAAATAAATAAACAAAAAAAAATTTTTTTAAATATGATACCGAATTCAATTGGCCTAGAGGATGAGGCTTGGGCATTAGTATTATTTCAGAGTTCCCACCGTGATTCTGATGAGATGCTTGGGTTGAGAATCTCTGGTGTAGGGTACCCATAGCACAAGCTCTGGCATATAGTAGATATTAGGGAATTATTACTTAAGTACGTGAATGATATCATGAATGTTTCTTTTATGAAACAAATAGTTCAGATTTTTGACCTTCACAGATACACTATCTTTTACTGAAGAACTTAATTAAAAAGTTCATATCTTATGAATGAACAATATGCATAATTGTGCTGTCAGATTATCATATTTAGTTATCAAGTCTTTCAAAAAGGTCATTTGCAGTCATTCATTGCAAACATCTAAATGTAATTTAATTTTTCACAGTGGATTCTCTAGCAGATCAATGAACGTTCATGCTATGGGTCAACTGATATCATGTGTATCTTTAATCAACAGTAAGTTTGAGATGGAGGAAAAAATATGTTAACTTATAATTGTGTTCAAACATAAGTATTATACATGTGTATTCAAATATAAGATTTTTTTTTTGGTAGCACAATGGTGCAAATTTTTACTCTGCTTTTTTCTAGAAGTCTATTTTTTCTTCCAACCCACATTCTTGGGCATGTTTTGGATATGGCACATTCAGAGATTAACTGTAAATGGTCTATTTCATCCACTTACTTTTGAAGTGAAGTCCATCATCATTGGACAAGTTTTGCATGAAGGTCAAAAGAAATCATTTTCCATTAATTATATTCTATCTTGAACAATTCTCCACTGAATCCATATTTACTTTTTAAAAGTTCTAGTGAAAGAATATACTGCTAATTAGGGTTTGATTGGAAGCTGAGAAAGGATCTCACTTCTTATGTTTAATGGTACAATGGGAATATTTATAATGTTTCTGTGTTGTTTAGGACAGACCTTGCCCAAAGAACTTGCTCATGAAAGGGATTGTACATATTGGTGTTCTGTGCTATATATTCTCTGATAAGTTTGAATTTTCTAGCTGACTTTTATATTTTTGTCTTATTCTCATAGTGAGAAGTTAAGAAGACCGGGACTGTTAGGGCACTTGGGTGGCTCAATTGGTTAAGCATCCAACTCTTGGTTTGGACTCAGGTCATGATCTCATTGTTTGTGAATCTGAGCCCTGTGTTTGGCTCGGTGCTGATGGTGCAGCCTGCTTGGGATTCTCTCTCTCCCTCTCCCTCTGCCCCTCCCTTGCTCCTGTGCATGTATTCTTCCACTCTCTCTCTCAAAAAAAAAAAAAAAGTTAAAAAAAATTAACAATAAAAAAAGACCAAGACTGTAATATTCAACTTCTGTTGTAGAAAAGCCCATTGCATTGTTAGCATCTAATTAAACTCTTACTTAATTTACAAAATGGAGTGACAGAAAGCTGTCCAAGGGATCAGCATCATGAAAAAACTCATAGGAGCCTCAAAAATAAACACCTAATAAAAAGATTTAAAAGTACAGTGAATGCTGATCCCCAAATGGGGTTATGGATCAAAATTATCTGGGGGACTTAAAAAAAATCAGGTTTTAGTCCAAATTTCTTGAAACAGAATCTTGAAGGTGGTAGGGGAGAAGAAATGATGGCAGAGATTGCTTCTCCTCCCCCAGGTCGAATTCTTATGTAGTCAACTGGGCAAAACTCTGTGGTTAAGCATTTGCGAAACACTGTATAATGGAAGGTACACTGGACAGGGAATTAAGACATTTGGGTTCCAATCAGACCTTTGCCACCAATTAATCTGGGATAATTCACTCAACCTTGATAAATTGCAGTCTCCTCAATGATGGGCTTCTTTTCTAGACAATTTCTCCAGTGACTTACAAGGTCCATTTGTACCTAATATCTAATGATTCTATTAGTTTTATCTTTCATGAATTCCTAAAGCAAATCTCTACTATAGGAGTAAATAAGCAATAAAATGATTAAGTAAAATAGAAAATTAAGCTGTATCCACAATGAAATCCCCAGCACAGGACTGAACTGTGTGCTGCACCAGGAATTTGTGCATGTATATACAAGTTTTTACTGGATCTGTCATCTAGATTATATCCACCAATGGTCAACAAATTAGAAAACTCTGTGACAATGCACTGGTCTTACCATTTCAAAAGTATGTAACTTCTTGTACCCCTAAACTTTAGTACAAAAAATTTGCAAAGGCACAATGTATTTTCCAGTCTTTCTCAAACACCATTTCAATGTTTTACTAGTTCCTCCTAATCAGAGAATTATCTACATCAGCAGAATTATTAATTTCCTGATCACTGGCTTTAGTCATTCATTTATGCCTAGATTTATATTCCTATATAATGGTATCTAACCAAAGTGTCTACAGTGTGGTACAAAAGAGAAACTCAATAAATGTTTGTTTAATTAAAAAAAAGCAAGGAAAGGGGCGCCTGGGTGGCGCAGTCGGTTAAGCGTCCGACTTCAGCCAGGTCACGATCTCGCGGTCCATGAGTTCGAGCCCCGCGTCAGACTCTGGGCTGATGGCTCAGAGCCTGGAGCCTGTTTCCGATTCTGTGTCTCCCTCTCTCTCTGCCCCTCCCCCGTTCATGCTCTGTCTCTCTCTGTCCCAAAAATAAATAAACGTTGAAAAAAAAAATTAAAAAAAAAATTAAAAAAAAAAAAAGCAAGGAAAGAAGGGAAGGAAAAGTAAGAGGTAAAAGGAAAGATGTTGGGCTAATGTAATGAGGAGGGCTTATTTAACAAGGATAATGAAGTTTTCCACATCAGTGGGAACCACATGATCCATTTCCATTAGCTTATGAATGTGCCATAGATAGGCATTGTGTTGAGGTAAAAAGATATCCCTTCAATGTGAAACAAACAAACATAACATTGAGCAGAACTTTCAGAATCAATTCTGAAAAGAATAGCTCACCTTTTTTTAAGCAGAGGCTTCCATTCACTGGTTTTCCCTCCTTGTTGACATCAATTTTCATCCAGCTATGGAGGTATTTCCTGTCCTTCTTGACCACTACCTTGGAGCCTTGTTTCTTGAGAAAGAGAGAGGTATTTTCCACCTCAAGGAACCCTTCCTGCTCATGGCAAGTCCATCGGGGTGCCTGGTAGCAGTGGGTAGAGACAGCTGGTAGGGAAGGGCCACGAGAAGAGCTGGAGATGCCCAGGCACAGAGCAGATTTAACATGAAGGAGTTTTCCATCCTCAGTCCACATCCACTGCTGGTTCTGGCTGGTCCCATTGCACAAACCCACCACCACTCTCTTATTTTTGGAAAGGCACTCTTGTTTATGGACATGGACAATCTGAAACCCCTCTGGAAGATGAGATACTCATAAAGTACTATGTAGAAAATTATAAGGCCCATCAGAAAACAAAACATCCCACCCGCAAATCAGTCCAGTGAAAATACAAGGTTTACTTGTCTTTTGCTATTGCTATCATTTCGAGCGAATAGTCCCAGATTCAACACACGTGATTTAAAATCCCAAGGCTGACATTGTCAAACGGTTAAAATGTCATACTTCGCTCCCTTTCTTTTACTTTCACATGGTTTAGGGAAGAAAACACACTCCCACTGAAATAATAAAAGGAAGCTTGAAAAAGACACCAAACCATCCAAAGAATATGGTGTGATATTTTAGCCCAATTATTAAATATACTGAAGTTATAAAAAGCTCCATTCCCCTTTTGACCATTATACTCTTTCCATCTCATCACCATCCCCCATTCTAAAAAAGCACCCCTTTTTCCAATTCTTAAGTTAGCATTGCAGTATTTGTACACAAATTACATAGTTTGGATACGTGTTTAAAAATTAGATGTATTCATCTCAAAACAAAACAAAAATAAAACAAATTTTCCCACCCCTCTAAACCTTCTTAGCTAATAGTGACCAGTGAACGTATTGATCACAAATACAATTTCTTACAGTCCTGGAGAGAAGCATTTCTCTATATTGTGACAATCTCTGCAAGTTTCCCTCAAAACTGATAGACTAAAAAAACAAAACAAACAAAACAAAAAAACCCAGCATTTCTTGACCAAAAAAAAAAAAAAATTAAACATCCAATTATTAAACATCAGTATTAAAAAGTGAAATGTTCAGGGAGGATCAGAAACCATTTTCTGAGCTTTTACTTAATTTTCTCTACTCTCCCATGAAAATATTCAGACGTTCCTTCCAAATAGCAACTTCCAAATAAAACACACCTCACTTCTTCACTCCCTTTAGTTATATCTCCTTATATTTTCCTTCTTTAACATACACAAAAAACAAAACTATAACCTGATAAGGAAAAAACATGGAGAATGCCACAGACTGCCACATAATAATCAGTTTCTCCTCAAGGTGCTTCGCTGTCTCCTATAAAGATGCCATTTCAGGAGCTCTCCGAGTTATTAGGAGGCCATTTATTTTCTTTCAGAGAAAAGTCTCAGCAGAGTGGACAGAGCTGGCTCTTTTTATTCCCCCTCCTCAACGTCTTTGGTTAAACTGCCATGGAGACCTGGCTCCATTTCCACCTTATTTCAGACACTTCAAAGGACAGAGACTCTTCTGCTGGCTGTTGGAGAAATGCCCCAAGGGAGGCAAGCCTACTCACCTGAATTCCCAAAGATTAAGCAGGTAAGAATCGCCATGTAAAATTCAGCCTCCATTTTCCACTTAACAACTGTTCATGCTTTGCTTGGGGGGAAAAAAAATCTCCCAGATAAGAGAAGCAAAGACTAGGAAGGAAATGTGCCTTCATGGTGGGGGGAAAAAGTCAGTGACGAGCACTTCCTCCTATTGAATTGTTTGGGGAAGTTTTACACCAGTGTCCTTTTGTCTGTTTCCTTAGAAAGAAGGGATTATGATTACCTCTCCTTTTTTTATGTAGAAAAAATTCTGACCTCCAGGAGCAGAATAAAACTTGTAAGTTTTCTCCTACATCTCTTTGGCACATGACTACTTCTTAGCCTCAAGAAGGAAGAAAGGAATTGTAATCTTAGTTAATTGAATGTTCCTAAAACATTACATCTCTTCAGGTGATATTGATTCTGCTGAATAAACACAAGTCATGTAATTTATGAGGGCCTATGACAAGTGATATAAAGATGTAAACATGTACCGTTTGTATAATGATATGCTGGGAGCCTATTGAGGAAAACCACATAATGATGGTACTTCTAGATCATTATCCCTCAAGTGATGACAATATTACATTTAGAGACAGTTATCTCCACTGGGGAGAGGCAGAGACTAAAATTAAACCCATCTTATTACCTACTCCAGGCTTCCCCCAAAAGATAAGAGCTTCTTCCCAAGAGGAAAAAAAAAGCAGATGCTTTACTCAATACTTAGTATTAAGAGTAGTTTATTGGCAGTATGAAACAAAGTCAACATAGCTGCATTGAAAATTCATATTTGGGCAGAACATCTAGTGTTTGCTGAGTGCATTTTTTTAACTTTATTTGTCTCTTGAGGATTAAAACCTTTCAGAAATTTAAGAATATCCATGGCAGCAACCTTTTGGAGAACTTCTGGAAATGGGACAGTTTACTTCATTCCCAAAGGGATCTGCCTTTTTTTGGGGGGGGGAGGGGAGAGAGATTCTAGGTAGACAGAATATTCAAAAATTCCTTCTTAGTAAAAGAGACACAGATATTTAAAATTCTTGATACATCATAGTTGCTACAAATTTGTTTTTCCCTTTTAAATTAAAATGACTCACAATGTAGAAATACAGTGGCTGGAGTTTTGGAGCAGAAACCACCTCTATGTCCAATAATAGAGAGTAAATACATATACACCCAGTGACAATCATTGTGCTCTGTAATTGATTGACAGGAGGTACTGATAAATACACATTTATAGGTAATATTATCAAGACACATTTCCATATAAAATAGTACTGCTTTTGATTTTTTTTTTTTTCAAAAACAAGGACTTATTTGTGAAAAATCCATTATCAATCACTTGCGACCTTAACGGCAAGATTCTGGTAACTGAGAAAGGTAATAGCACTTAAAACAGGAACAGTTTAACAGCTGACAGTCCATTCACAAGACAGATTTTGCAAACATTAAAGCATCTAAACACATAATAATAATTTCTTCAGCAGCTTCTCCAGTTGTCATCTGATGACATATATCACCGAGTATTTCATCCGTACATTCTGTGTGGCAGGTAGTCAATACAGACAAAACAAAAGTCTCCTTAGCTGTGTGAGAAATCTATCATACCTCCATCAGCATAGGACCTTCAAAATAACTTAGGGGATGCTTACAAATGCATTCATATACACAAGAGGCTGGCAATCTTTAATTGTGTTGCCATCTTCCTCAATCCGTGCCACAGCTTGGCTTCAGGACTTCTCTTTTCCTTCCATTGCAGGAAGTTCCTTCCAGAAGCCTCAGGTGGGTAATTGATTAACTACCCCTAGAGATTGATGGTCTGGTAAATCTTCAGAAAATCACTGGACAGTTTCTGCTGAAAGTCTGCTCTCATACAGGCACAGAGCATGATGTACAAATTCATACTGCTCACTAGTTTGGACCATTCCACCCCTACAAGAAAGAGAATACAGTAACTTCTTATTGCTAACGTCCTGCAGTCTTAAGAGACTATATCCAAGCTAGGGTATTATGCCAAAGACACAGAACTGTTGACCTGGTGAACTTAATATGCTAATGTGTATAAGGAGATTATCACAGTGCCTGGTATACACTAGACGCTTAATTAATTTTTGCTACATACCATTACCGGGGAGGTGGTACTGCCTACTGGGTAAGTACTTAGATTTTCGGACCACCCAGGCTGAGTTGAAATCTCTCCTATACCAATTCTTAGCTGTGTGATCTTGGGCAAGTTCTTTAAAACCTTTTATGTTTCAGTTTCCTCCTCTGTTAAAGTGGAATGATAGTACCTATTGCATAGGATTCTTGTGAGCGTTAAGTGAATTCATATATCTAGTGTGTTAGTATCACTTCTCAGGTGCCTTATAATTCATCTCGTGTTAAAATGGTTTATATACTTGGATTAAAGTTGAAGCAGGTTCACCAAACAAACTCAACTGTGAGGTGTTGCTCTTTGTACAAGTAGAAAGAACAACCATCTTGGAATGGTCTCATTGGGTATGTGATACAGAAACAACCTTAATCTTTAGGTGTGGTATGCTGGGTATCTGAATACGATAGTGGGCGGGACTTTAAATGAGTTGGAAAAAGGGAATTGCTTTTTTCCCTTTGTTATCAACATTATCATTACTAGTTACTCAGGGTACCTTTTGTTCCTGGATTAGTAGAAGGCAGCTACTTTCCTGAGAAATATTGATGATGCTTCTCATTATACTTCTATAGATAAATTAATTATATCACATTTTGCTCTTTATAATAACAGTTCTTTTACCTGGCAAAGCTACTGACAGTAATGTAAATGCTACTTATTGTTCCTGCTCACTGAATAACAGAATCACTGTTAGTAACTATTTGATGTCCTATAAAGTCTCTATAACCATACAGTCCTACAACTGATTTCATTATTTCATTATTTATTTACTTATTATTGAGAAAGAGGGGGTACTAGTGTGTGAGGAGCAGAGACAGGAAGAGAGAGAGAATCCCATGCAGGCTCTGCACTGTCAGCGTGAAGTCTGAAGCAGGGCCGAGCTCACCCCAGGCAGGTCTCCGGTTCACCGGATGTGGGGCTCAAACTCATGAACCATGAGATGACCTGAGCCAAAGTTGGATGCTTAACTGACTGAGCCACCCAGGAGCCCCACAACCCATTTTAAAATTACGTTTTAGCCAGTTCTTCCAAGAGGTTGTTACCATTCAAAATAATTAATTCTCGGCCATGTAAGCACTTCAACTTTAAAAACAAGATAGACTACCTCAGTGTAATGTGATTTCTGGTTAATGGTAATAACTGAAACTGAGCTTGTATCTATGTTTACTTGTCAACCTCTATAAATATAAGCTTACAAAACATTAAAATATTAAGCCTTCTCTCCTCTAAACTACCCAGTGATGTTATTAAGTGAGTGAGATTTCGCCCTTCTAAATTAAACTAAGCAGGTTGGCATGATGCCAAAATGATGTATTTGGCAAGAAACAAAGAGGTAAATTTCAGTGATAGCAACTTAATGGCAGAAGTATTTCATTGGTCTTTCCCCCCAAAACTATACATTTTGTTGTATTGAAGGCAACTTTCTGGCCAATGTGTTCCTTGGTCATAAGTTGACAACAGAAATGGCAAACTGAAGATGAGGTTTTTCTTCTTCTTCTTAGCTGGATGGTAACATCTGGGCCCACCTCAAACCACAGGAGGTGTCCAAAAGATGTTGGCTTTGGCTGTGATGCTTAAGAGACACAGCCATAGTAAATAGTAGGGCAGCTCCAGGAAGCTGAGAGGTACCTCCCTTCACCTGGCTTCACACAGCTCAGAGAACCATTCGTTTTCCCCCTTGAACTGCTGATGGTTCAATGTGGGGCCTTATATGTGGCTCCATCTCTTAGGCTCTCCTCTATGAACTTCGTCTCACCATTTACCTCACTTTGAGGTAAGCTCTTCCCTTTCTTGTCTGTTCTGGTGAGCAATGGTATTTACGTGTCCAACTGGTGAATGAACAAAGACATGGTCCAAGTTTTCATACCCATGTTACCCCCAAGTGGGTCAGCAGCATATCTTCTTGCTCAGAGTATATTTTCTATGACATTCTGTTAACTAAGTCAAGATTGTTTCTGCCAGCAAGTATGGGGGAGATGGGGAAACAAACTGATTAGGTGTAGGCTAGCAAAATCTTGTGGGTATGCAGGTTTAAGGAAGGTATATGAGAAATTATTACTTCCCACCTAATTTGGAAAGCATTTTCAGCAAAGTGATTCAATTTATGCCAATTGCCGGCACAATGTAGGCTTTCCAGAAGGGAGCAGTCTACATGGCATATGGTCAGCTAGTTTCTGCTGGAATGCTCATGGGGCGGTGAGAGGTCTTAAGAAGCAGCCTTTCCCAAAGTTGCAGGAAAGCTTCTGAAGAGAGAAAATGAATCTGCTCCTATCTAACTTTCACCCCATTGGTTGAACTGAAATAACCCCAAAAAAAGTCTAAAGACTCCCTCTCGTAGTCACACAATAGCTTTCTAAATGCTGGAAAACAACCATCAAAGTCCCGTAATCTTTTCTTCTCTAGACTAAACATCCTGTGGTCCCTCAATATTTCTATAAAGTTCGGTTTCCCGGTCACCCACCAATCTAGTCTCCTTCGTCTATAGGCCATTTTATCAAAGATGACCTTCTTACAGTGTTGTGTCTACTCCCGACAGGATCTAGTCACTGGGAATATTTTCTCCTTTGAGCTGCATGTCATAGGCCAATGAGCTTGCATTTGCAGGTACATCAGATGATAAGATCTCATGGTACCCATCTGGTGCCTGGTGCCCAACAACACTTTTAAGATATCGAGGGAAGGTTTGGGCTTATGAAGTCTGCAGGATTTTTGTTTGTTTGTTTGTTTTAATTTTGAGTGTGAAAGTTACAGTTTGCTCTCATCCTGTACTTAAGCTATTGACTTTTTGAAACTAAGTGCAGGATTTTCTAATCAGTCCTATTAATTTCAACTTGTTGGTTTCAGCACAAAGTTTTTATTTACTGTCATCATGATTTCTATCATTCAATATATTAACCTTTCATTTCTTACTCCCAGCTTTATGTCTTCCAGATATTTAAGAAGCATGCTTTATTTCTTTTTAACTGTCATTCATAATGGAGGAGGAAAAGACCGGGCCAAGGTGGGGTCTTTATTGTAAGTAATTTGATATCATGTGATATACTGTCTATCCCATTCCAAAATTGTTTCTAACTAAGTTGTAGGTCCTTTAAAGATAAGCATAATGTTATAGCCTTCTCATATTTGCAACAATGAAAAGCACTTCCTAGTCTTAAGTGAATGCCTGTCATGTAGATTACTCAGGCCATGCTATTTTCATGTCATATGAAAGCAGATAAACTCTGGGCTAAAAGAAGGCAAAGGGCATTACAGGATGCATTCACTGGAGTCTGGCTCAAATTCAGGAACTCATCACAATTATCTCTGAAAATATTTGGTAAATATCTAACTGCATATATTGGAATATAGAATACTCTGTTGATCTTTGTAAGAATTTAAAATTTAGGATTACCGTGCAGATTTTACACAGTCTTTTTTTAGATTAGCCACGGTAAAAATAATACCCAAGAAGCTAATGTAGTGCCTGCATGCAAAATGCAGTTATACGATAAGTGAATAATGCTAGATTATACAGAACCCTCAGGAGAGCCCTGCAATAGTTCATCCTCTAGGAGAGCTCTGACTTGGTTGTTAGGTACCTTTCAGGTCAGACAGGGCTAGATGGACTTGCTGAAGTCTGGATCCATACAGTGATGTACAGTTTAAAGTATTTTTTAAAAATGTTTTTATTTATTTTTGAGAAAGAGAGTGTGAGTAGTGGAGGGGCATAGAGAGAGGGAAACAGAGGATCTGAACTGGTCTCTGCGCTGACAGCAGCAAGCCCGATGTGGGGTATGAACTCACGAACCCATGAGATCATGACTTGAGCCAAAGTTGGGCACTCAACTTAATGAGCCCCTGAGGTGTTCCCCACCCCCCACCCCCAACCACTGATGTAAAGTTTAAAACACATGCTGGTCTTTGAAGGTAAGAAGCAGGGCTGCTCTTTTCATTTCTTTAAAAATCATCCTCCAACTCCCTTTTAATTTTTTTTTTTTCAACGTTTATTTATTTTTGGGACAGAGAGAGACAGAGCATGAACGGGGGAGGGGCAGAGAGAGAGGGAGACACAGAATCGGAAACAGGCTCCAGGCTCTGAGCCATCAGCCCAGAGCCTGACGCGGGGCTCGAACTCACGGACCGCGAGATCGTGACCTGGCTGAAGTCGGACGCTTAACCGACTGCGCCACCCAGGCGCCCCCCCAACTCCCTTTTAAAGAGCAGGCACTGGGGGCACCTGGATGTCTCAGTTGGTTGAGCTTCCAACTCCCGATTTCAGCTCAGGTCATGTTCTCACAGTTTGTGGGATCCAGCCCCCTGATGGGCTCTGCATTGACCGCATGGAGCCTGCCTGGGATCCTCTCTCTCCTTCTCTCTCTGCCCTTCCTCTCCTCAAAATAAACAAATAAACATTTAGGGGTGGCTGGCTGGCTCAGTCAATAGAGCATCTGACTCTTGACTCTTGGTTGTGAATTCGAGCCCCACGCTGGGTGTAGAGATTACTTAAAATAAATAAATAAATAAATAAATAAATAAAAGTCTTTAAAATAAAAGGATTAAAAAAGAGAAGAGCAGGCACTAAAATAATCTTTGGCCCCCAGGAGATCATAGTTTAAACTCAACCAAGGTGGATTTTAAAAGACTTCCATGCTGATCAATATGATGCTTCAGTGGAGAAGGCCTATGGGGCCCAAAATAGATGGACCATTGTGAATCAGGCAGCATGCCCCACCATGACTTAATACATTGTATTAAAGCATCATCTCTCCTGGAGAATCCTCTTTAGGTACGAAGCTACTTCCCAGAGTTCCAGTTCCCAGATCAAAAACAAACAAGGTTCAATACCTACTGCCAGAGCAGGAATTAGTTTACCAAAAAAGAGTGGGGGGAAAAAAAAGCCCCAAGAAAATGGGGCAAAGGGACCAGTGAGTTATGAAAGTGATTGTGGCTCTGAAAGGTTTGGAATACCAAGGTGTCAGGTTCATCGCCCGTAGGGACTAAAGTGTGTTAAGACAGAAGAAGACACCATACACTGTTGTCGAGACAAATCCTTTCTCCAACACTTACTATCTGCTTTACCTTACTACATAATCTTTGCAGTACTCAGTTTTCTCATCTGCAAAATGATGAGGTAATAACATAATGGTGTCTACCTCATAGCATTGTTGTGAGCAAGCAACGGGACAATCCATTCAAGATGCTCCTCTCACAGCAGAGCACATACAGATGCCAAGCTGCTAGCTATCGTCGTTGTTATTTGTTACACTTTGCTGGTATCTGGTGGAACAGGACTGCCTGAAAGGCTCTGGGATGGGACCTCTGAAGGCCTTGGAAAACTCAGAATACACCTGGCAGGGAACACAGTATTGCCCTGGTTGGGCAAGCCGAGATGGAAAGGTCCAAATATGTTTCTAAATATTGACCAGCCTAGAAGTCTACTACAGTAGAGGCAGGTGATGTCATGTAAAGGAGTGGGCTTGGAGTCTGACAGATTCACGTTTGAATCCTTGCTTTTGAATCTCCTCACTGTATGATCCTTCCCAGCTGGGCTTTCTTCGCTTAAAAATGACACTAATGACAAACCTCAGCAGACTGTGAGGATTAAATTAGTCAGACCATTATCAATCTCTAGACAGAGGCTCTTCGCACAATTCTTAACAGCCCACGGTTCTGCGGTGGTGCCTGAAGGGCCATGGCAGGGTGGAGGAGGGGCTTGGGTTTTAGGACTAGCTCCTAATCCTGGTTTTGACCAAGGCAGTTGTGTATTTTATTTTATTTATTTATTTAAAAAAAATTTTTTTTAACGTTTATTTTGGAGACAGAGAGAGACACAGCATGAACGGGGGAGGGGCAGAGAAAGAGGGAGACACAGAATCGGAAGCAGGCTCCAGGCTCTGAGCCATCAGCCCAGAGCCCGACGCGGGGCTCAAACTCACAGACCGCGAGATCGTGACCTGAGCTGAAGTCGGATGCTTAACCTACTGAGCCACCCAGGCGCCCCTATTTTATTTATTTTTTAATTGGCTTTCAATGTTGGTGTTCTGTGGAAGATTTTGTCTTCCCATTATTTTGTTTCCTATTGTTCACCAAAAAAGTTTGAAAACCGCTGGCTTGGCAAACGGTATTTACCTAGTAAATTTTCAAGTTTTGCAAGGTTTAAACTGGGTAATACATAAAACGCTTAGCACAGTGATTGTTATTTAGTGAGTACTAAATAAATGCTACATATTATTTTTCTTATTCTTCTGGTAAGTCCTTAGCTGACCCGGTGCCTAGGGTGATCATGCGTCTGGTTTGCTTGCGATAGTCCTGGTTCACTCTTCTTGTCCTGTGTAATTGCTAATAGAGCCACCCTTCACTGACAAGAGTGCCTTGGTCTGGATGATCAATTATTTGTTCACCCTAATTCTGTCCCATTCCATGCTGTGGAAGAAAGTCATTCCTTTTATCACAGAAGTGGTATTGGTTGCCTGCCTCTGACGTATACCGCCCTCTAGAAATGTCAAACGTTTCATATCACATCAGCCCCACCAAACACAAAAACCAGGGTCTTCTGTCTCCATGCAGGGAAGCACGTAGCTGTGTCAGCTGGGGGTAGACTCAGGTTGGAAGGAAAAGCAATGTCGTTTTTTCCCTTTGCTACTAAGAGGGTGTGTTGAAAAAAACCAACCCAGATGCCCAGGAGAGAGATTTGGTTTTTCACATGTTAAAATTGTGACCTTTTGTGACTATTAACTCACACATACAGACAGCAACAGCCTTTCCTGCTGCACCGCCCAGCGCGTATCCGGTCTAATCAGTAGACAGAAGAAATTCTGCAGCGGTGACTCACTTCTGGGCTAACAATGGAACTTACGCTCCTTGGCTTTTTATTATTTTTGAATCTGGAATTCTTTTGGTAAAGTTTGGTACAGTAAATTTAGAACAAAAGGTGTGGATGTTAATGTGCCTCATGGGTAAAGCTTCGACAGCTTGGGCGTGAGTCAAGCCAGGCTAATGTCTGCTGCTGTAACTCAGGTGTCTTGAACAAAGGTTTTCCCCCATGTCCTTTATATCGTATCAGGATGTTCTGATTCTGAGCAGGTATTTTGACATAGACATTTTCTCTGGAGTAGCTGTGTTCCAAAGTATGTGTAGGGCATAAAAGCCAGCACAGACCCAACGATAATTCAGTCATAATTCGATGCTTTAGCATATCTTAAATTCCATTTTTTCCCTGAAAATTAACCAATTTTCTTCTGAACACCCAGGTTAATACTCAATTAGCTCTAAGCTGAGGAGGAAAAGGTTGTCCTGGCAACCACTTGGGAGATTCATTTGGCATAATGTGTTCTTTAAGAGGACCTCTTGTTACAGTCTCAGAAACTGTGATGTCAAGTAAATAAGTCCATACCAGTCCCTGGGGCTTTATCCTTAAGTTTCCTTAAAAGAAGTAAACCAAAATGTTCAATTGCTGATCTTCAAATGAGATCTTTGAAATCCACTAATTTATGGGAACTTTGGAATGAGTCGGGAATGCAGAGAGATATGGAGAAATGTAAGGGTAGGGTTGATAAAAATTAGATGAACAGGTGGAAATTTTAGCTTTGGAATTATTTTAAACAAGTTTTGGAAACAAATAATACTTTGGGGACACATATTAGCCTAGGAAACTGATGGCTTATATATTCCTCCTCTTGGATTGTTATAGTTTAAAAAAAAAAAAAGAAAGAAAATCATCACACTAAAGTGATTAATCAAAACATTTAAACAATGATATGACGCACACTGGAAGCACTTTTCTATCCTGTCTGGGAAGCCACAAGCAAGGTTTTTGGATGTCATTCCAGTTTAAGGCCTCCAAGGTAAGGATGTACAAAGACAACAGCAGATTTCACCACTGACTCTCTAAAAGGAGGATTAGACAGATTGTTTCCTGTTTCTGGGGAAGGAAAAAAAAAAAAAAGAAAAAAAAAAGAAAAGAAAAAAGCCTTGGGACTGCATATTATTTTATGTGCTTCACTTCCCAAATTCTGTTTTCAAGTTCTTCCAGTGTCCAAAGGTGCCAAATGAGATTAAGAGAAATATGATGAGGAAGAAGTTGTTCGAGGTCAACCTGCGAAGGAACATGTTCCTTTCATCCTTGCCTAGATGTCTTCTGATGGCCACATATTGTTCCTGAGTCATTTTCTATGTGCATGGGAGGCATTTTTTGAGTTTTAAAAAAATTTTTATTATTTTTAAATTAATTATTTGTTTTTTAGAAAGAGACAGAGGGGGGCAGAGAGAGTATGCCCATGCAAGCGAGTACAGGAAGGGCATAGGGAGAGAGAGAATCTTCAGCAGGCTCAGCGCTGAGCCTGATGCAGGGCTCAATCCCACAACCCTGGTATCATGACCTGAGCCGAAATCAAGAGTCAGGTGCACAATTGACTGAGCTACCTGGGAGCCTCCTGAGTTTCCTGGGCCATTTTATTACTAAGGATTGTTACTGTTTTTTAAAGGAACAGGTGTATTTCTCATACTTACTGTGTAAATGGCCTTTCACTATGTCATACTGCAAAACCTCGGCACACACAAGCCTAAATGAATTTCTTGTGGCAGGAGCTAAATATGGTAAAACCTGGTTGGTTTAGCTTTAACAGCAACTAAAGTTCTTTAGATGGTATAGACACAACAATTTAGTGATATTTAAGGTTAGAAGATTTAAGCAAGATATGGAATGTCTAACTAATAAAACATGATTACATTGGGCTCAATTTAGTGTCAATGCTATGGGTCCTTTTTTTTCACCATAAGTTTTGAAAATTGTTGACCTATGTATGTATGGTAACTTCTATTAACAGGAAAATACGACTAAACAAAATCCTTTTTTGTCATGCTGGTCAATAGAAAGTTCATTGTATTTATCATATTCAGATATCAATAATGATCTAAACTGAAACCATCAGAGATAAACAATTTTCCCTGGTTTATACAGCATCTAGTTCAGGGTCATCGTCAAAGGCAGGATTAGAATGTGAACTTCCTCTCAATTTGCGTTTAATCCAATTTAGTCTCCCACTCCAGAAAACAACAGTGTTTTGGGAACCAAACAAATCCAGAATTTAGCCTATCTAATTAGAGAAAAACTGGAAGTTCAGTTCAGAATGTTTAAAAAAAAAAAGACAGTCAAAATTTGTTATGTGACTTTGGATATACCATTCACTCTTTTTAGGTCTTGGATTCCCCCCGAAGACTGAGAGATTTGTACAATATTTGACCATGTTTCTTTTAAATCATCCCTTTCCTAGTAGGTGTTTGGCAAATGTTATGATTGTCTGTTAATGCCGTTCCATTGTTCTTTACAGAAACAAGGTTCAAAGACTCAAAGAATGCAATAGTTGAAAGGGAGTTTAGAGAGCTAGATGATCACTTCCCAATCACTGAATCCCAAGATGGAAAGGCATTTATTGGAAGGGTCCTCAAACCCATCTATGCATCTAGCAGTATCATTAGACCAAATAAACACACACACATATGCATCACTAATTTTTAAATGCATGTAGGTGTTGTTTTGAGTCACAGAATGAAAATTAATTTATTAGCATTAAGGATTTCAAAGTACAACTATCAAGTTGAAGTCCATGGAATATTTTACTCTTATAAAAGGGGGTCTTCATATCAGAAGAGGTTGGGGGGCCACTGATATGCCCATTTCTCTTTTTACATATGTAGACAGAGAGGCCTAGAGTGGACAAGGGGTCACACATAGAATTAAGGCACAGCCAGGATTAGTACCAAGCTTCTTGACCTCTGGTCCAGTGACCTCCAGCCCCTCATACTCTAGTGGCTGCCTGCTGCCTCGTCTCCTCAGCCAGTGCTTGGTCCAAATTGTCCAATACCAACTTCATCTTTTAATTAAAAATGAAAGCTATGGGAATGAAGGAATGATCCATTAATACACTTCTAAATAAAACACTGGTGGGTGCCTTGCACTGAATTTGAACTCCTACTTGGAAAAAAAAAGAAATCCTAATTTAGTTCAAAATATGCTCAAAAGTATTATTAAAAAGAGAATCACAGACTCGTGAATCTGCAGTGAGAACTGTTGCATCTATTAATAGAAGTTGCCCTAAAGCCAATGAAAATAATGTCTTGCCAGAGAATGAGGAATCTACCAAATGGCTTTGTCATCGTTGTTACAATGGAAACATCCATTCAGCAGAACACTCATCTCTAAACCAGACCATTTGAATTTCTTGCTAAAATGCAGGTTTGTGATCTCAGAACACATTGCCTGCTTTTGGCACATTGAATAACAATGATCAGGCATTGTAATTTATCAACATCATCATTGTCATCATCACCAACATCATCATCATTTGGAGTCAGGTTTTTGATCATGCTCAGTGCTGAAACTCTTATCATCCATGGAAAAAGCCCATTTGAAGTATCTAAATCACTGCCTTTCTTCTTGGCTGTTGGCCGTGCCCTGGACTTCCCATAAGTGGTGGGGGGTAAACTATTAAAAAAAGATGCACAGTGCATAGTCTTGGATCACCAGTGGGTAGAGGTCATTGTTAAAGGGAGTATGAAAGCAAAGGGAAAGTCCTGTGGAGCTTGCATGCTGCAGTGCATAAAATATCAGCCCCTTGATATATTGGCTCTGTCTTTTGTAGCCCTTATTATACTCAGCTGGGTGCTCTTTTTTAATGGTCCCCACCCACGGCTCAAATCCCTATGCCATTCCCTGTCTTCTCTTCACCACCAAACTTCTTGAAAGAACAGTTCATATTTATTATTTACAACTTCTTTCGGTCCCATTTAGATAGGCTTTGAGGAAAGTTTTGTTTGGTCAAATTAAATATGAAAGAGAGCTTAAAGGAAGTTAAATGGGTTTCTGTGCTGGGGGACTTTCCAGATTCTTCAATGTTTTAATACTTACTGTGAATATCCATGTGGGGAGGGCTTCTAAGAAATAGAGTATATAGCTCACAATTAATTGAGAGCCTATTTTATTTTATTTATTTATTTTTGCCTGCATACACTCTAAGAGGATCTGGCACTTGGCAGGCTCTCATAGTTTAATTAGGAATTAAACTGTGCCCTGAGAAACACAGTCTGGAAAAGTCTGTTAAGGAATCCATCTTTCTATGCCTAGGTACCTGATGCATGTACAGTAGAAGGTGTTTAGTAAATGTTTGTTGAATGAATGATACATGATTCAGGAGCACTAAAAAGAGAGCACCCAAGGTCTCTGCTTAGAGACCATTCCAGTGGACACAGGATTTAGGCCTGTCTACATTCATTCTAAAAATATCCCACCACAGGGTCAATTTCATGGGCTCGTGACCTGCTGGGTCACACGAGCCCCTTCCCCGTGTTGAGAAGGACCTTGCACTTGGGTTAATGCTCTGCTGTCACCATCTTGAAATATTTAATATTTTTTTTAAAAAAGAAGCCTCACACTTTCATACTGCACTTGGCCCTGGTAGCTGCTCTTGCCCAAGGAATCCCTTGTAAGCTCTTTTGCTTCCCCTCCATGCCCCTCACTTTCCCAGTACCCACGGCTCTCTACTAGTCTTCTCCACTGCAGGGAGTACCCAGCTTCTGGGGCCCTCTCTTCAATTCCCTTTCATCAAAACTAAGTTCTGAATGTATTCCTAATGCATGGAGTTATGTTCTCTCTAGCTACCTTACTCTAGCTGGAAAGGACAGATCACATTGTTTAGACTGAAGGGTCTAGCTGACAGGTCATGATCTCACAGTTCATTGGATTAAGTCCCACATCGAGCTCTGCACTGACAGTGCGGAGCCTACTTGGGAATCCCTCTCTCACCCACTCTCTCTGCCCTTCCCCTGTTTGCACTCTCTCTCCCACTCAAAATAAATAAGTAAATATTTTTTTTTAAAAAAAGGTTAATAACTGAGAAAGCATAAGGTGTCACTCTCACCTTCTCCTCCACATTCAATGAACTTTAAAAAAGAATGATTCTTTTAACCAAAGATTGGTTCTCTAATAGTGATATTTCAGACATTCACCATACACAGATATTTTAGGTATCCTCCATAGACAGACATTTTGGGATGAGGCAACTTTCCTATGTTCCTTAAATTATATTCTTAAGGCAACTGCTGACAATATCACTTTATCTCTTCATGAAACAGCTCTCATTCATACTAGACCTTGTTTTAAAAATTATGGTACCACTGCATTTTTTTAATTGGCAAAGCATTATCAAACAGGTATGCTTCTTGTCAAGCAGTTTTACAATAAACATATTCCAAAAGATTGTTTACTTTCATCTACAATGGTCATGCCTTTTGAGTTAGAAATCAGAAGTCCTAGATTCCAAAGAGGTCTATTTCTCCAGTCTTTTAACTACATGATCTTGGGCAAGTTACTTGATGTCTTGAATTCTTTGTTTCTTTATTGAACAAAACAGGGCCGAGGAATACTTCTTTTCCTACTTTTGGGTTCCTTTTGGGAGTTAAATGAGACATGTAAGACATGTGTTTTGAAGGCCATGGTGGAGAGACCACGATTAAAAACTTCCAAGTGTCAATAGTGCATTCTGGAATGTCTGAAGACAGTTTCAGGACTGAAGGCAAAGGTGGCCACAGAACCTAGGGTTGGGGATAAGGTTTGAAGAACTGATGAATGACAAGCCACAGGAGTAGAAAGGTGGGTGTTTGGATCTTCTGGGGCCAGTTTTTCTTTTACTGGCGTATGAGTTAATGATATGGTCAATGGCAGCAATCACCTTCAAACTGGAATTTTATTTTACTTATTAAAAAAATAAGTTTATTTATTTATTTCGAGAGAGAGAGAGAGAGAGAGAGAAAGAGGGAGCGAGCAGAGGAGGGGCAGAGAAAGAGGAAGAGAGCGAATCCCAAGCTGGACAGAGGTGTAGAGGCAGGCACGGGGCTCGAACTCACAAACCGTGAGATCATGACCTGAGCCAAAATCTAGAGTCAGATGCTTAACCGACTGAGTCACCCCGGCACCCTACAAACTGGAATTTTAAAGATGAAGCGTGGCAGGAAAAAACAATTGAAAACTGAAGCAAGTGGCAAGAAGCCTGGGGGAAAAGAAGTTGGATGGGGTGAAGGAAAGGAGGCAGTTTTTTTGTCTTGCTTTTCATAATAACTAGGGGATTGCATAGCAGAAGGAAGAGAAGAAAAAGAAAATCTGTTTCGATCCTGTGAAGGAAGGCAGGCAAAGGAAAGGCGTTTCGAGGAAGGTTTTAAAGAAAGGATCCATTTCATAAACCACAGAAGCAGCTGCTCAGAAAGAATGTGTATAGAAGAGATGTTGATTAATGAATCTGTTAGAATGATTTCCAGATACATCCTGGCAGGAATTCAAATGCAGGGGGCAGGGAGCCTTCGGATCAGCAGAGAAGCTTTGATATGTTTTGGAGATCCTATCAGCAATAAAAAGACAAGCCTTGTGGGGAGACCTTGGTGGTGATGGAAGGCCAAGGCTAAAATTTCTGACCGTTTGCTTTAGGAAGGAAGGGACCGATAGAGGAGGCATTGTGATATGGTTTAAAAAATGTACTTGTGATTCCATTCAAAGCTAGAGGACTATTGGGTAGACTTGACAGGGCAATGTGACTGGGAAATAGAAATCAAGGTGGAGGTCAGGCTACAAAAGCAGGTTGAGGAGGTGGGAGATGGGAAGGTGAAGAGCCAAGATTTAAGAATAACAAAAGCCTCCAAAATGAGCAAACTAAACCCAAGGCGTTGTTCTAAAAAGGGTTCAGAGAGAGTGTTGGAGATCAGCTCTGTTCAGAGTCAGCCTGGATCCATGTGGGGATCTGGCGTTTATGGGATTTTGGCACTAGCTGGCAAGAGAGCAGGGTACAGGGGTTTGAACTGGAGTCCTTGAGGGATCTGGGGTCCCCAGCAGTAGGAGGCTTGTTTACGGAAGCACAAAGCAGGAGAGATCAAGGTCACCGTGGGAACAGCTCCAGGCTGACTCGGTGCTATTCCCTACCCTCTGACGCAGGCCCCACTTCTGGGTGAAGGTAGGTTCCAGAGTCTGGAGTGAAAAACTGGACCCTATTCCAGCTGGACAGGCAGTACTAGATGGAAGGAGACTAAGATAGCAATTGTAAGAGAAGCAGGAGACATCAGTGGAGCCGATTTTATGTAAAGAAAGAAAATATTTTTGGAAGCAGTTATATGTGGGGTATGGAAAGGGAGGAAGTGGGAGGGGTAGAGAGAGCGTTAGAAACATAGGCTAAATGTTCTACCAAGTGCGTCATGGATGTAATCTCATCTTTATACTACCGCAGCCCTGTGAGGCATATATTGTTACTTTCAGTTTATAGATGCACCTTCAGGTTTCTCGCTATATATATTGATAACAACAGTGGCTAAACGTGATTGCATGTTTATTATGTGCCAGGAACTTATAATCTTTTCTTTTAAATAATTTTATTAAAATTTTTTTTAATGTTTATGTATTTTTGAGAGAGAGAGACACAGAGAGAGAAAGGGTGAGCAGGGGAGGGGGAGAGAGAGAGGGAGACACAGGCTCCAAAGCAGGTTCCAGGCTCTGAGCTGTCAGCACAGAGCCCAATGTGGGGCTTGAACCCATGAGACATGAGATCATGACCTGAGCTGAAGTTGGATGCTTAACCGACTGAGCCACCCAGGCTCCCCAGGAACCTACAATCTTACTCTTACTCCTTACAACAACAAGAGCATGTGGCTAGAAGTATTACTTCCATTTTCCAGATGAGAGACCCCAGACAAGGGAAGGTCTCACAACTTGCCTAAAGCCACACAACCAGAAAATGGGAGCAGTCATAATGCAAACCCAGGCAATCAGTTTCCAGAGTCCAGAATTTTAACCATCGTAATGAACAGCCTCTATTAAGCCAGGCAAAATTGAAAGAAAAAGAGAGGGAAGATACACCTACAAGGACTTGAAGCTATTATTCAAGAAGAGATAAGAACAATAATAGGGACGGGGAAGGAAAACCTCATCTGGACAGAGGGATCTGAATGCTTAATTTTTAGAGATAGGCTGTATTGATAATTTTAATAATAATGAAGATAATAATAACAGTTCACATTTATTGAAGGTTTACTATGAGACAGATCCTACTTTAAATAATACATATATCTGAATTTTTAGAACAATCTTTTGTATCTTTTATTGAAATCCAAGGACCTGGGACATAGTAGGTGCTCAATAAATATTTGTTGAATGAATCTTGGGAGGTAACTGCACTTTTAGGAGGACACAGGGCTCAAGTCCAAGAGACCTTTCTCCCATGGCCCTCTTGTTTTCTTACTTCACAACATTTATCTCTGTCTGAAATTATCCCATTCATTTCTTTCCTTTTTTTAATTATCTGTCTGTCTGTCTGTCTCTCTTTGCATTAGGATGTAAACTCTAGGAAAGCAAAGCTTCACTCATCTTGTTGAGTCCTCTACGTGTAGCATCTGGAATGATGCCTTGGGCATAGGAGGTAATTAATAAATATTTGCCGCATGAATGAAAGAAGAGAATGCAGTATTTCAGCCTTGCAGAACAACTCATTTCCACAATAGTACACTGACTTGCAGAGCAGAGAGGCTGGCTATCCATCTGCTGGTACAGCATCTTTTTCTGTGCCTGTTCTCAAAGAGCATCTGTGTACTTTCTCCATCACTGGCTCAACTCTGGACCTAAATTTAAGCCTACCCGGGTAGGCTTAGTTGTGGAGCAAGGAAGAAGAGACCTTTCTTGTTTGTTTTGTTTTCAACACAGATAAACACAGATCATCACAAAGGTGATCAAATCATCTCCATATAAAAACAACTCACCCACCTCAAACCCATTAAGATGGCTACCATCAAAAAAAAAACAAACAAAAAAAAACCAACCAACCAACCAAACAAACAAAAAATAAAATAGAAAGTCACAAGCATTGGCAAAGGTGTATAGAAGTTGGAACAACTGTACTTTTGGTAGGAATATAAATGGTGTAACCACTGTGGAAAACAGTATGGCAGTTTCTCAAAAGATTAAAAATAGAATTACTGTATGATCCAACAATCTCATTTCTGGGTATATATCTAAAAGAATCTCTACAACGACTTGTACACCCATGTTCATAGCAGCATTATTCACAATAGCCAAAAGGTGGGAGCCACCAAGTATCCATTGATGGATGAATGGATAAACCATATACAGTGTATACATAAAATGGAGTGTTATTCAGCCTGAAAAAGTAAGAAAATTCTATCACATGCCACAACATCGATAAATCTTGAGGATATTACACTAAGTAAAATACCAAGGGCCGGGGGCAGGAGGGAACAGGAAGCTGCTGTTTAATGAGTACAGAGTTTTTGCCAGATGGAAAGAGTTCTGTAAATTGGAGGCACAATAATGTGAATATACTCAACACCATTAAACTGTACTGTTAAAAATGGTTAAGATGATACATTTTGTTATCTACATTTTTTCACATTAAAAAAAGTAGACTGAGAAAAAAGATGATTTTTGGTAGTATGACACGCCTCATTTTAAACAATCAAGATCCTAAGGTGAACGACCCAGTTAAGCCAAATGGAAATGCAGAGTAAATAGAAGGGAACAAGGGTGTAAGACAGAGAGGGAACAGCTACACCATAGATACCTGTGTTAGAGATGAGGAAGGATTAAGCATAAGCTTTTAGTTTTGTGTTCTTGATGGTCGGTGTTGCAAATAACAATTTCCTTGATGGCTTTTTAATGTAAGATATATGTAAGCATCTTACACAGGTCTCTACAGAGATTTAAGACTTTGGAGCTTGTGATGTTTACTAAGTCAGACTGATGGGATGAGGTTGTGGCTGATAACGCTATGTGTGAAGTGACATCTCTGTTGCACAGTCCAGCGGACACTTACCTGTCTACACGAAGCTGGCAGACAATGCTTAGTGCGTCGACAACTCCTTCTTCTTTCAACTGTCGACAGCCAATGGATGTGGCAATAAAACACCCCGTTCTACCTATCCCTGCGCTGAAAAGACAAAGAGTAAAAAGGTGGATGCAAAGGAGAAACGATTAAATATATTCTATTATTTATTTATCTAAATTTAATTCCAATATAATATTAGTCTCAGGGGTACAAGATAATGATTCAACACTTCCATACATCACCCAGTGGTCATCACAACAAGTGCCCTCCTTGAGCCCCATCACCTATTTCACCCATCCCCCCACTCTCCTCCCCAAGATAAAAGACATTCTTTTAAAAGGGTGTTTAAATCTGAAATGGGCAGCCAGGGTTAGTAAAAACAGCGACAGCAGCTCTCAGGCTGAGATTACTAACCTGGCCTAGTGCAGTGATCATTGAGTTATGAGTGTGGGCTGGAAGGAGAATAGTGAAAAAGGCATTGTAATTATTCTACAAAGAATAATTAGGACCTAAATTTAAGTAAGGTATAGGCACTAGAAAGGAGGAGAAAGTCTTAGACACATCACAGATGTGAATCTAGGGGATCAAAAGAAAGGAAGCGCCAATGAGACAAAGGGAGAATTCTAGAAGAAAGGATGATGTGGGGGTGGTGAGGAGTTCGGTCTTGGATAGACTGATGTTGAAGATTCTAGTGAAGAACTGAAGATTCAGTTCAGTTTGGGAGAAGCCTGTGGTCAGAGGCACATATTTCTGAGTCATTTATGTCCAGGTGATAGTTGAATAAAAACACCATCTGTCCAGGAGGGCTTGCCCCATTCATCTGCCTTAGATGGTAAATTATCAACCTAATAAGCCCTTTAACTCTCTTTCCATATTCCTCCTCTCTCTCCCTCTCCCGCCCTCCTCAGCAATTTCTACCACTAATAGTCTTTATGCAAATTTCTCTCAAATTTACATCTAAATTCCCTAAGTTTCTCCTAAACTCTAGATTAGCATTCCATTTTTTAGCTGGAACTCTTGATGTTACTATTTTGCACTGGCTTTAGTTCAATGTATCTAAATTCAATGTATCTAAAACAGAATTAATTATCTTTTCCCTCAATGGCATTACCAGTTAGCCACAAGTTTTCCAGCCTAGAAATCTTGGAGCCATCTCCAACATCTCTCCTCTCTCACCTCCCACATCCAATCTGTTACCAATTCTTATATTTTCCACCTCTACTGAAGCTTTTGGGACCCATGCTTTCCTTTCTATAAACTGTGCTCACGTTTTCGACACCTCCTTACTTCATGGTTAGCAATGATCTCATTATGGTTGCCAAGTCTTGAGTCTCTTCCTGGGCTAATTCACGATACACACAGCTGCTAGGTTCATCTTTCTAAAAGGGGAATCTGAGCATATTACTCTCTACTCAAAGACTGTAGATGCCTTCCAGTAGTTACAGATAACGTCTCAGCTCCCTACCATGGAATTTGTGAACTTGCACAATATGAAAGTGGCTAACTTTCAAGCTTTAGGTCTTTTTACTCTTCTCTTTGTACCTTTTGTGCCATTTTTTTTTTTCATTTACATGAGTCCTTGCAAAAAAAATGGCTTTTATTTTTCATTTTTTCTCTCTGTGTTAATGATATTCCTTTGGTCAGAAATGCCCTCTTTACCACCCTTTAAAACCACACACGTTGGTTATTTTTTAAGTTCTTGTTCAACATTACCCCAACTCTTAGAGGCTTTCTTCAGTCCTCATGTTCTGAATTAATAGTTCCCTTCCTGGCACTCAAATAGAATTTATTTCTCATATTTGGTGCTTGTTTCCTGTTGAATGTGAGTGCAGAGGAATTCAGAGGTGAAGGAGGTCCCTTTTAGTTAAAGAGTCTATAAAGAGTTTGTTTCACTAAAGAGATAGGATTTGAACTGGACCCTATGAATGGAGGGCATTTTGGTTATTGTGAATCAGAATATTCCATTTACGAGAATGGAAAGAATTGCTGCAGAACAGGATATATGATGTACAATAGTAAGTAGACTAACTTGGCCTGAAAAGAAAGTTATTTTAGAGGAATAGTGGGAAACAAGACTGGGCAGACACACTGGAGCCTGATGAAGGACCGTGGGGCAAGCCGAGGGTAAAGTACAGGCTAACATACTCCCCCACTCCAGGTGGAATGTGTATGATATTCCTGGGACACTCCTAGCTACCCAAGAACAAAAGGAAAGGGGTTTAAGTGCTTGCCATGGTGATGTAGGAAACTAAGGCAAATGAAAAATTAAATTCCTTTACTGTCTATAGCCCATTGACAAGTCCTTGAAACCAGCAGAGTGACCTCCCTCTAGGAGTTCAGCTGCCTCAGATGATGACACTTTGCTAGAGGCAAAAGGGAATCTTAGCTTAACATTTTCCCATCTCCCAGGATCCTGTAAGTCTCCTTCAACGCATAAAAATTCCTTTAGAAACTTCTTTTTTCTCAACTCCCCCAAGGTATATGCTGGCAATCATACCCTAAGCTTATGGCTCCCAATATAAATCTGAAGAGTCTCATGACTGAGATTTTACTAAATGGTAATAAATGGAGTCTCCCTAGCAACAGCTAGCACCTCAAGATCCTGGAAACCTTGCTTCCAAAATACCTTAGAGACTTACTCTATTCCTGACCCCCTCCCAAACCAAGAGTATGTAATGAGTTACCGGTTGTGACCTCACGCAGCTCTTCTGCCCATGGGTCCTGTCCCCATGCTTTAATAAAACCAACTTTTTGCACCACAGATGTCTCAAGAATTCTTTCTTGGTCATCAGCTCTGGACCACCTCACCATCACCCCGAAACTTCATCAGAGCCTATAAATGATCTTACATGGAAAACTAAGAAGTTTGAACTTCATCCTCTAAAATAGTGATGCTTTGTGTTTTGTTTTGTTTTGTTTTGTTTTGTTTTTGAGAATTTGATAAAAACTATGGACTTTCATTCCCCAGAAAAACTCACATAACTTTATGTACTCCAATTTGTTAAAGTAATTTCAAAGAGTTCACTGACCCCTGTAGTTCATCCACAGATCCAGGATTAATAAAACCCAGGGTTTTAGGAACATCATGCAAGAGAAGTGGGTGAGTAGGCTGGGCTGGGGGTGGGGCATAGGGAAGTGGGGTGTGTTTGTGCAATTAGTTGACTACTTCTAAAATACATGTATGAGGTCATTAGGGCCTGAACCTGGGTGGTTGGACAGGAAGTGATGATTATGGGAGAAGCTTTGAAGGGAAAGCCAATCTGGTGACTGATTAGATACTGAGGCTGGAGTTGAGAGAAGGGCCAAAGATAACTGTCAACATTAGATATTGAGTGCCTGGAAAAAAGCTGGTCTTATTCTTAGAAATAGTCATCAGAAGGGGAGCTGGTTTTATAGGGGAAATGGCTAGTTCATTTTAGATATCCTGAGTGTTTTATGATTTTGGGTGGGGGACAGTTCCAGCCCTAAAATATGACCAATTAGGCTGTCTTTCCTCACCCCTAAGGGAAGTTTAGGGTAAGGCCTAATGCTAGAAACTGGATAATGACTCCTTTGGATAAATAGATATATAGTAAATTTCATTCTTAATTAAACTATAAAGGCTCAAAAAAGAAGGAGACTAAAGTTATAATTTAAAATAATTAGCGGGGTGCCTGGTTGGCTCAGTTGGTTAAGCATCTGACTTTAGCTCAGGTTATGATCTCACAGTCTGTGAGTTCGAGCCCCGCATAGGAATTTGTGCTGACATCTCAGAGACTGGAGCCTGCTTCAGATTCTGTATCTCCCTCTCTCTCTGCCCCTTCCCCGCTCATGCTCTGTCTCTCTCTGTCTCAAAAATAAATAAAAACATTAAAAAAATAAAATAATTATAATTTTATTTATTAATATTATCATCAAAAGCTTTCTTGCAAGGCTTAAGAGGTTAAACAAAGCAACATAAATTATTTTGACCAAGTATAAATGGCTGGTTATAGAAATAACTTTAAAATTATTTGCTTTTGTTTGGGCACACTAAAAAGAAAGTCTGGGGAATGAGCTATCAGTTATGAGAGGAGAGCTTCAAGTTAGATGTTAGGGAAGGGAACCACCATAGACATCTGTTGCTTTTCTCGGCCTACTCCCCAATACTCCATGTTCTGGTAACAACACTTTGTTCTCCTTTTGGTGAACTACCACTTGTTCACTTCCCACTTCATAAATTTGCTTCCATCTGTTTTTTTTTTTCTTTATGAAATAACTTCAAAAATAGCTGACTGGTTTTCACCAAGTTTGACCTAATAATAAATGCTATCAAGATCCAACTCATGTATGGTTCAGTGCCATCTTGAAATAACAAAAAAGCCATTAATAATCTTGAAAAATGTGTCATTCCTAGTGTACATGAGACCGATGATACAAAAGCAATCGATGTATGTTTTGACGTAGAGGCCTGAATAAAGTCTCCTGTTCCCGGAGTCATTTATTTAGAAGTGGTGTTTTCTCTACTGTGTAATTGTTTGCCTAAATGCTCTGGGAATACTGCTTCAGTTCTGTAAAGTATCGTCCTGACCCAAACTCAAACATTGAGAAGTTAACCAATTGCAACAAATCTTTAGTTTACCAATAAAGTCACGACCAGGAAGCACAACCCAACTTCTATCTGTCTGATGACTTTACAGAGGCTAGACAGTTGCTTAGGCAGAAAGAACGGTCACCCCTTACCTGCAGTGGACGACCACGGGCCCTCGGCCCGTGGCAGCAAGTCTGTCTTCTTCTACATCCAGCATGAGCTGTAGAAGGGGCTGGGCACTGTCTGGAGTCTTGTGATCCGGCCATGAGGTGTACCAGTAATGCTTCACATGCTGGGTGTGACTTCCTTGCTGAAAATAGCAATAGCCACCAAATGCCTCATTTACTTGTGGAACTAAAAGTCATCCAAACCACAATACTGAATGCCTTCTATCACTCCCAGCTTGCTGGCAACTTACTTCTGTCTGGGTGGAAAAAAAAGATCTAGGAGATTTCTGAAGAGTACTCTTCCACCTTGAGAAAACTTTACTACAAATAGGCTGATGTCAAAGTTTGACAGTCTTGAGAAATAGATATTTAAAATAGAAAATGCGTATGAAACATATGCTAGATAGGTGTTTGTAATTTGTTATAATAAACATAAGGGTAGATGCGAAGGAAGCCAGGAGGGAATCTGAATGGACCGTGTTTCCTGTTCTTTGAACATTCTTGACAAGGGATGATAAACATATTAACTCTCATAGGAACACTTACCCTTACATTTGGCCCCTACATTTGAATTTCTACATTCATCCCAAGTTGTAGTTTCTAACAGCAGTTAGGAGTCCCGGTAATAAGGAGCTAGAAGGGGTCACTAGATGAGAGTGAGTGAGAGTCCATCATGCACATCATCTCAAAACCCAGTGCCCGGCTGGGGAGCTGGCACAGAGGAGGCACTCAATGAAATTCCTATCTCGAATTCCCTTCTAAAAACCCTCAGTGTAGGGGCGCCTGGGTGGCTCAGCTGGTTAAGTGTCCAACTCTTAATTTTGGCACAGTTTATGATCTCACGGTTGTGAGATCGAGCCCCTTGTCAGGCTCTGTGGTGACCGTAAAGAGCCTCCCTGGGGTTCTCTATCTTCCTCCTTCTCTGACCCTCCACTTTCTCCCCTCTCTAAAAATAAGTAAATAAACTAAAAAAAAAACCAAAACCAAAACCAAAAACAAAAAAACTTTCAGTGCAGCTCAGCTTCTATACTTTCGGTGTGATGATTCTGTACCATCAGGGAGGCTCTAGGTAGGATTGAAATCTTTGAGATGATTGTTCTCTAGAAGCAAAAACAGTACCATGGCAACGTTCCTCAGCATCTGCTGCCCATAATTTAAATAAGATAACTTTTCTATGACATAATCTGGTCTGGGGAAAGTCCCCATAAATTACCGTAACTCCGAGTTTGGGAAGATCTCGTCAACACTTCAGGTTTGCCTTGCCTCCTACAGCCACCCACAAGCACAGATTTTCTCTTTCAGTTACCAGACCTTACTAAAAGCTGCTTAGACCAAAGTGACACACACACACACACACACACACAAAAGCGGGGCTGGGGAGGCACCTGGGTGTCTCAGTCGGTTAAGTGTCTGCTTTGGCTCAGGTCATGATCTCACAGTTCGTGGGTTCAAGCCCTGTGACTGGCTCTGTGCTGACAGCTCAGAGCCTGGAGTCTGCTTTGGATTCTGTGTCTTCCCTCCTCTCTGTCCCTCCCCCACTCTCATTCTGTCTCTGTCTCTCAAAAATGAATAAAGGTTAAAAAAAATAAGAAAACACCCAAACCGTGGTAAAGTCTCCAGTACAAGCCTTGAAAAGCATTCAAAATGTTAAATCAGGGATGTTTTATTTACAGAGATTAGAAGATCACAACATCCGATTTAGTGAATTTCTTGAATGCCTACTTATGTTAATTTAGTTATTCCACATACTAAGAGTAACTGACAACAAAGAAATACATGAGGGAATGATCATAATTTCTCTTTGATTTTGACATTATTAAGATTTTTTTAAAGATTATCTTTAAAAAAATTTTTTTTTAACATTTTATTTTATTCTTTGAGAGAGAGACAGCGCAAGCAGGGGAGGGACAGAGAGAGGGAAACACAGAATCCGAAGCAGGCACCAGGCTCTGAGCTGTCAGCACAGAGCCTGATACAGGGCTCCAACCCAGGAGCAGTGAGATCATGACCTGAACTGAAGTCGGATGCTCAAAGGACTGGGCCACCTGGGCGCCCAGACATTATTAAATTTTAAATTGAATCTGCAGCACTTATTGGGGTAAACAATTTCAGAGTAGAAATGTAATCCTCTCATATCATCTACTTTTTAGATAGTTATAGCTTTTTCTTACCTTTAAGACAAGGTTTCGAACGGTGTAGTTATCACATTCATTTACATTGATAACCAGAACCTCAACTTTCCCATAAATTCCTCTCTTTTCTGGCCAGTATAACACACATTTCTGGAGGAGGGGAAAAAAGAACACAACAGATATTAATGATTTCACTGGTTTTAGGGTACTTTTCATTCAAGCGCCTCAAGAGTTTTTATTTAATTAATTAAAAAAATCAAGTATCAATTTTATAAGGCTGGAAATGTACAAAAAACCAGTGAGCTGCACATTTAAACAGGTTACTTTTATGGTATACAAGTTATATCTCAATAAAATTTTAGAAGGAAAGTATCAGTTTTTACAGGTGCCTGTCAAACACTATTGCTAATAATCCCATACAAAAAAGGGCAAAATTTCCCAAAACTCCACATGAAAATTGAGAACTAAATTGAGAAATTAAGGATTAAGAATTCAAGATCCAAATATTAGACTTTATCATGTGATAACTCGACATAAGAGGAATGTTCTTTCATAATGACTGAGCCAAGTCAAATTTTCCTGCTTCAAGTTCAAGTGTCTAATAAGAGTATTTGTAAAGTTTCAGATGCCACAGAATGAGATCTCTCTAGTATGTAAAGAGGACATAATGATTTTTAATACATTTATGGTACTATATCTTCCAGGATCTTTTCACATATAGGATCTATTGAAATAAATGCATAAAAAAATTATTAAAAAATTTTTTATGATGAATCCTCTTTGAAGGTTTTAATGAGTAATAATAATTATATTGCAACCACAGCAATATAATATGGTAATTAAGGTGCAGGCTTTGGAGCCAGAGAACCTGGGTCCAAATTTTGGTTTCACCTCTTATTATTAGCTGAGAATCTGTAAGAAAGATACGTAATGTCTCTGGCCTCAGTTTCCTCATCATTTAATACATTAAAAGCACTTCAGACAAAGCCAGACATACAGTAAGCATTTAAAACACTTTGTTCTTATTATGGTTGCTCTATTTTTAGGTTTTTGATCTAACTGATTCAATCATCACTTAATTATGCATTAGATAAAGCAGTAAATATTGCATTATTATGATATCCAAGCTACATTATTAAAAGAAAACTACAAAATGAGATTCAAACATACATATAGGCTCATATTATTCATTATTTTGTCTTTTAAACATCTGCAAAAAAAAAAAACCTGTGAATTTTACTACATATTTCAATGATTAAAAATGTAAAGTGTGAATGCCGCTGTTTATTTTAAGTGCCCAGAGAAGCAATGTTCATTTTAGAAATACTGTTTAAATAGAACTTATAATTTTCTTGCAAACACACATGCACATTTATAGAGAAATTTCTTCACTTGTTGCCTTCAGTCAGGTAGACCTTTTAGTACTCAGGATACTTGTTTCTTTACATCTATGTCAAAGGCATAGGACCTTACATGAAAAAGTTAAGAACTTACAGATTCAAAAGAGCAGCAAAAGAAAGAATCACAGATTTATAGAACTAAAGGAAAAGACATGTAAAGTATCAGAAACACATCTCGGGGATTCTTTCTTGCTAAGTAGTAGCCATTCCACGCCAGAGCCAGGATGGAAGTCAGTTGCCCTTGTGGAATCACTGTTTCTTTCATCCATGACAATAAAAACACATTTGCATCCTCTACATTCTGGTCCTTTTCCAAACAAAGTAAATCATATTCACCTCTATTTACATGCCACCCCACACCCAGGCCCCCGAAGGCAATCAGGCTGAAGGCATACTCTGGCCGACACAATGTTAATATTCAGAAAAGAAATCTTTTAAAAATAAAGCAATGTATTTCTCTCCTCATTTACTAGTGCCAAATGTCTAAAATTTCCCAGGTTTGTTAAAGAGAATGATACTAACCAATTTGCCTGGTTTCTTTCAATGAAGCTTCAATTATTTCGCTGTAAGACCCGAGCTATTGTGTATCTTAAAACCCATGCCTCCTGGACGCATCCAAGAAGAGTGACAAAGAATCTTGAAAAAGGTATTGAACAAAGCAAGAGACATTCAGCGGTCCAGCGGTCTGGTATACGTGCCCCATTGTCCACGATGAGACCTGAGCAGCAGGCCCCCTCCTTGGGAAGGTGGCTCTTGAAACCCGTAGGAAAAAGCTGCAAAACAGGAGCTCAAAGCCTGCACCCTGACTCTTAACAATACTTGAACAGCCTTGTGCACCTACTTGATAAATGGAAGCGCTGCTTGCTTCTCTCTCAAGCTTGCCGGGGCCCTCTTGAATGTTTTTCTTGACTCTTTACCAAAAATGCAATTGGCAGTCAGCTCCCAGTAGACAATGCAATGTGACTTGTTCATTCAAACAACCCTTAATTAGCATCCCATCTCCTTTCTGAGATACAATAGCTTATTTTTACACACTGAATACATTCCCCCCCACCCCGCCTTTTAGGAGAACAGAGAAAAAGAGACCAGATAAGTGTGGGTGCTTTTTGAATATGAGGTGGGGGAGAGCTGCAAATGTAGTTGTTTAAAGAGCAAAAGTTCAGGTTCAGGTTATTTTTGTGAACAGCTTTTTAGGGTTTCTTTATTGTGGGGCTAACAATGATGTGAAAGAGGCAGAAAATGCAAGGAAGGAAAATGCTCTGTTACAAATAATACTGTGAAACCACACTAATTGTAGGTAATTCAGAAGAGCACGCTATCTCACAGAATATAACCCCAAATTATCACTATTCTTTGCTAACTGGGCTGAGCCTTTCAGTGAAATTATCTATGGATTCCAAGAATCCATAATTTGGAGGAAAAAGAGGTCTTCAGAGGCTCATGTGTCTCTTGTACAAACAAGTGATTAGTGAACCCTGACTATAAAGATTCTGGACATCAACCAACTCTTCATAATCAGTGGTTTACAGCAAAAGTAGAATGCAAGGCAAAGCAATGCAAATTCCTATATTTTTATGATCTTTTTTTTTTTTTTTTCTTTGACCCTCCCTCTCAATCCCACCACATTAGGGCTATTTGAGTATGAAGAGGAAGGAGGTCTAGCTAGTAATTTAGTTGCCTGGGGAGAAAAAAATGTATTTTTAAGTTACTTTCTTTTTAAATTCTATGCATTAAAATCAAAAAGATTTTGTTCTCTGAGCTAAAAACATGTATCATCACAAAGACAGTGGCTCTAAATAAGTAAAAAGAAGATGGTCAGGCTCATTTGGATTGCATTAGCATATGAGAGGTATAGGATATGTCAGATTGCCTACAGTTACTGTAGTTACTTTCATTCCTGGCTTTCCAACTAAATATTACCAACACAGGTGCAGCAACTTAATGTTAAAACTACCTTCACCAGCATATCACTTAATCCCTGCCACAATCATCTGAATTTGGTAGAACAGGTTTATTACTATTATTATCATTTATCATCCTACAGCAGGGGAAACTGAAGCTCGGGTATTTTGGTAGGGGGCTCTGAGAAAATTCCCTTGGGAGCTAAAACTGTCAGAGCAAACATCATTTTAAAAATTTTACTTTCTATCTCTGACATCTGCTGTCATCCAACCAACCCTACTTTACCACGGCATTAACCAGTGGCTTTCCTTCTCTCTGTGAAATAGGCTGGTGCTCATGCAACACATGATTCTTGGGCCAGTCTCTTACTAAGCCCAGTGCCTCTCTTACTATCTGCTGAGCTTTACATGTTCACCAAGGTGTACTTACATCCAAACCTCCTTATGGTAGGTAGAGTCATTATCGAAGCCCCATCATTTAATTTTACATAGATTAATGAAACATGAAGGTGCAAAGAAAATAGGAAATAATTGTATAAGTTAAACAAGTTTTTCATTGGGAAAAAAAAGGACTCAGTAAAGAAAACTGCAGTCAAATCAGGTACAGGTGACAATTGTAAAAATTAGTGCAAAGTTTGAATCTGCGCAGGATTCTGCATTCATAAATCCTTTACAAACTTTTCTGTGTTCTCTTTCATTTAAAAAAAAAAAAACTGAAATGGGCAAGTTTGATGATGTATAAAGGGCACGATTTCCATAAGCCATATGATCTAGAACTCCAGCTTCAGACCAACACTAACAAAACAAGTCCTATAAAAAAATGAAAAATACTTAGTGTGAACAAATGTACATGTCTTAAGATAAAACAAAGCATTGAAGTTTTTTGGTTGCTGTTTTTATGATTTTTCCACTGTAACTTCTTTGACTAATAGTGTCAAATAGGAGGGATTCTAATTATAGTTACAAGCAAAGCAAGCTAAGACAATTGAATAAAACCCAGCAAAATAAAAATAAGGTACAGTTATGTTTGGAATATAAGCGTGTTTGAAAGGACAGGTGAGTGATTTTGCTTGAGAGCTATCAGCTTTTGAACTGTGGGCCACCCTTAACTGCTTGGGCATTATGAGTGTCAGACTGCTGGTCACGTAGGAAATGGTAATTAGGCTTCCCAGCGTTGATGGGCAGTGCTAGGCCAGGCTGCCTCTCTAGATATTATAATAGCTAATTCTGCTCCTCCAGGAAAGCTGAAAACTGGTCAGCAGGAGCTCCACCATTTACATGCCAGATTGGCCTTCAACATTACCTTCCTTGACCTTCTTTGGACAGACACCCTGGTTCTGAGACTCAGTTTGCTTGTTTCTTTTTATTCTTGGTGCAGGCATACCTCTTTTTACTGAGCTTCGCTTTCTGTGCTTTGTAGATACTGCATTTTTCACAAATTGAAGATCTGTGGCAAGCCTGCTTGGCGAAAGTCTATAGGCACAATTTTTCCCAACAGCTTTGGCTTACTTCATGTCTCTGTGTCACGTTTTGGTAATTCCCACATATTCAAACTTTTTCGTTATTATTACATTTGTCATAGTGGTCTGTGATCATTGATCTTCGATGTTACTATTGCAATTGTTTTGGGGTTGCACCGACTGCACCTCCATAAGACCGTGAACTTAATTGATCCATAGGTGTGCTCTGACAGTCCCACTGACTGACCATTCCCTGGCTCCTCCCTCTCCCGGGGCCTCCCTATTGGCTGAGACACAACACTATCGCAATTAGGCCAAGTAATAACCCTACAGTGGCCTCTAGATGTCCAAGTGAAAGGAAGAGTCATATGTCTCTCACTTTCAATCAAAATCTATTAATGATTAAGTTTAGTGAGGAAGGTATGTCAAAAGTCGAGATAGGCTGAAAGCTACCTCTTGTGCCGGTTTGCTAAGTTGCGGATGCAAAGGAAAAGTTCTTGGAGGAAATTAAAATAGCTACATCAGTGAACACACGAATGGTACGAAGAGAAACAGCCTCTTGGTGATATGAGAATAGTGGGATTATTAAATAAGAGCTTGGCAATTACTCATTTATTAGAAAGTAGAATGGTTCATGAAAATATGAAGCCTGAGAATTTCTAAAGATAACTCCACCTTCATTTTTTTCTGGAGGAAATGATTTTTGTCTCTTCCAAACAATGATGCTGAACACAATTGGAAGTTGGCACGTTTTTGGTAAACAGCATTTTCCTGGTAGTGTGAAGTTTACTGCATATTTCTTTTTAAGCCAGAATTCTCAGTATCATTTTGATCTGTGAAGCATCAAAGTTTCCTCTATAGTATTATATTTATATCATGGAGGGTCTGGACAGAAAGGAATTTTTAATTTTAATTTAATGATTAACAGTCTACTCAGATCTAGGAAATGCTGTTAACTCCAGCATGAGTTCTGGGTTGTCAGTTATTTTCTTTTATCCCTTGCTAGGTATTGCTCTACTGATTTTTGGCTTCTACTGCTGCTACTGAGAAGCCATTTGTTACTTACTCTGTTGTTAAATCATCTCCCTTAGTGTTTTTTAGTTACATAGATGTGTCTAGTTGTGGGATTATTTTTACTTATCCAGCCTAGGATTTATGGTGCTTCTCAAATCTGAGAGCTCATGTCTTTCATCACTTTTGGAATATTTCCTCCAATATTATTTCTTTTCTTATATTCTCTTTTTTCTTCTTCTAAAATATCCATTATCTATACATTGGGCATTTACATACTGTCCTCTATGTCTTAAACTCTTTTTTTTTTTAATTTTATTTATTTATTTTTGAGAGAGACAGAGACAGAGAGAGCACAAGTAGAAGAAAGGCAGGGAAAGCAGGAGAGAGGAGGCTCCATGCTCAGGCTCCATGCTCAGCACAGAGCTCCACATGGGGCTTGAACCCACAAACTGTGAGATCATGACCCGAGCTGAATTCGAGGGTCAAACCCTTAACCTACTGAGCCACCCAGGTGCCCCTATATCTTAATCTCTCTTTTGTATTTTTGGTCATTTTGATCTTCTAGGTAATCTCCTTAGCTCTATTTTTTAATCCAATCATTATTTATTCAGCTGTGTCTAGCCTATTAAACCTAACGATGCTTTCTTTAATTTTAATATCTATATAATATTTATTTCTAGGACTGTTTGGTTTATTTTAAAATCTTCCTACCCTTTTGTGATGGTAACTTGTTCCCTTGTCAAGTTCTTAATTTTATGTTTTGTGTACTTAATTATAAAAAAAATAGCCTATATTTATAGTTTCTTTTATTATAATTTCTTGTGGGTCTATTTTACCTATTTGTTGTTTCTTCTGATTTTTCCTTATGTTGCTTGTTTACTTGTGTTGTCTCATTATTTTGACTTGTGAGCTTCTGTTTGGCTGGGCTTTTTCTGTTGAAATTCTATCATATAAATCCCGAGAGTGTATGCATCCATAAAGTTTTTGCCTTTGTAGAGTGCCACCGAGAGTCATCAATCCAGTATTAATTTTTATATTAATTGTTATACTTGGCATTTCCTGGTTTTCAAGTGCTGAATACTACAGAGAACCTTTTTATCTCTCCCATGAGAAGACCAGATTTAGATAGATTAATTTCCTGGTATAGTCCTATTTTGGTGGGCAGGTTTATTTTCGTGGTTCACCTTTTCACTGAAGGCACAGCTCTTGTAGGAGCTCGCTTTATGGAAGGTCTCCATTCCAACTCTTGGCTCCTGCAAGACCAAGGCTTTGTCTCCAGGTCTTGTATTGTCATTAAAGCACAAGTAACCCATAATTCTCTGGCTTTATGCCTTTTATTCACTTTTTGCCGGCTGGGACTTTTCTTTCCCCCAAGCTCTGTTATGCATGCTATTTTTATTTTACTGTTTTATCTGTAAAACATCAAACTTTCCTCTATAGTATTATGTTTACATCATGGAGGGTCTGAACAGAACGGAATTTTTAATTTTAATACTGAGTAATGCAATCTACTCAGATTGAGGAAATGTTGCTAATTTATATTTTACATTTTATGCTATTTAAAATTTTAACCAGTATGACTAGTTTTGTAATGGGAGGTTTTTCACATTATCTGGCTTATATGTATGCAGGAATGTATATACAGATGCATATATAGAGAATGTACATTTTAAGCTTGAAAAATATTTTCCTACTAGGTAAAATAAAGGCAAAATGCCATGGATGTTAAACAACTGTGCAGGAATTATCAGCGGCCCAGTGTGTTGATAGATTGATATGGGTGACACAGCCGAGAATATTAGGGGCTGTTTTTATTATGCCACCTCTGACTTTCATATAAAATTCATAAAAATACGTTTCTTTAGTAAGCTATATAGTTAATTAAGTACATAACTTCATCTATAGACCCCAAATAGACTTTTTTTCCAGGATGGATAACTTTCAGAAAAAAAAATACTTTATCTATTGTAGCAAAAATGAAAGAAGGCAACGAACTTTACAAAACTCATAAACTCCTGCGTGTAAGCCTGGATTTTCTTGATTAGCAGCCAGAATATAGTATACTCATGGGATAGAACTCACCAGAAAGGTAAAAAGGAAAGCTCAGCTTTCTTAAATTCTTATTGTCATGTTGAAGCCCTGACACAGTAATTTTAACAAGAAAACAAACACAAGCGCTGACTAAAACCAGATGATAAATGATCCAATAAGATGCCCTAAAATGTAAGCAGTACCTAGGATAGCACCCTTTGGGAATTACACAATTCTCTTTTTATGATGTAAAGTACAGAATGAGTGTTCTACAAGCTAGACCCTGAGGAAAGACTGCTAGTATGCAAATGGAATTTAACTTTGACCCTTTTCTTGGATTTCTTACAAAGATATTGAAAAAGTTGCTTGACTTTTTGAAGTTAGTCAGAGAAAGACAAATATCATATGACTTTACTCATATGTGGAATTTAAGGTACAAAACAGATTTACATAAAGGACGGGAAGCAAAAATAATATAAAAACAGGGAGGGGGCCCCAACATAAGAGACTCTTAAATACAGAGAACAAACTGAGGGTTGCTGGAGGGGTTGTGGGTGGGGGGAAGGGCTAAATGGGCAAGGGGCATTCAGGAAGACACTTGTTGGGATGAGCACTGGGTGTTATATGTAGGGGATGAATTACTGGATTCTACTCCTGAAATCATTATTGCACTATATGCTAACTAACTTGGGTTTAAATTAAAAAAAAAAAAAAGTTGCTTGGCTTTGTTACTTCTTTCAAATCTTTTTTTCAAAGCTCACCTTCCCCTTTGACCCTTCTTACAGCTCAGCCCCACCCAATCTCCCTATCTTATTCTACCTTTTCCTCCTATACCATTTATCCCTTCTAATTGCTATAGTTTTATGAATTTATTATGTTTATTGTTTTTTAATCTGGATTCCCCAATAGCAAGTTAAAAATCGACCAATGGCAGGTATCTTTGTATGCTTTGTTTACTAATATATTGCCAACAACTAAAATAGTATCTGTCACACAGTAAGTGCTTAAAAATTACTTGGGACATGGGTAGTTTTTTCATTTCCCTGCCTATAAACCACAGTGATAATTCATAACTCCTCATTTCCTTGCAGAGCTATGTGGAATATGTGAGATACATGTACGCCAAGTATATTGATTTATCTGAAAGAAACCTGCCATTCATACAATGACACTAATTACCATTTCTTGGAAGCATGAAGTGAAATTGTCTTTAAATGCCTTAAAGTTTCCATCTTAAATCTGTTATTAAGTACATGGCAATTTTCCTTAGACAATATCTCTTCTACAGCAACCGAAAATATACAACGTTCACTACTTGGGTAAAGGTCATACCTCATTTTTTTCTTTGAGTTTTGTGATCATAACAATCACGGGACTGTCTTCCTGCCAAACCATCTGCCAGAAATCATTCACGGTGTTGATCATGGGGCCCTGTGTGGCGATGAAAGCTTTCTCTTTGCCACTGTAGCCCTAGTTTGAGTAAAGAGACAGAAATATTGGCTTTGAAATTCATGCCTTGCACTGGAAGCTTAGAACAAGTTCAGAACGAGATGGCTCTACTAGTCCAAAAGCAACACAACTTCCGCGGCTTCACTGAGTCTAGCACGAGTCATGTGGCTGTTCTCCCAGCTAGTCAAGCACACAGCACATGGTATTGAGGGTCATAATGCTCAGTTCTCATCAGAGAAGGCCCTAGACAGCACTGCAGCCACAGACACACAGGAAACGAAGACTCAATGTAAAAGACCCACTACCAATGTTGATTATGACTAAACAAGCAAATAAACTTGCTAGTAATCAAGTTAAATCAAAATTAATCCACTCTGAGGAAAAAAAAAATCCCCCAACAATTCCAAATAGTGAGTTGACATGCTCATCAGAAAGAAAATTTTATTTATTTACTTACCCGAATATAATTAGCATTAATGTAGGTGCTCAAAGAATCAGTTACATTTTTTGGTCTTAAACACACTCTGCTGAGGGGGTCTAATGAGGAAAACAAGAAGGAATGTATTAGACAAATTTACTCTTTTGAAAGGTCCTTAGAACACCAATAACTGTGCATAGCACACTTGTTAATTTATACACTGGTCATCTGGTTTGTGCCAATGTTTTTTGTTGATGTGTCTGCATGTCTGTCTCTTGATCCATCTGTGTTTATTGAGGGACAATTGGGCCCATCTTGACCCCTCCCCTGTCCCTCAACACAAATGTTACCCATAAGCTTGAGATGATTTTATTCATCATGCCATTTTTTGGTGGGTTCCTGATTCTTGATCCCTATGTCTTATTTATGCTTCTTTTCTTGTTCTTTGGATTTGGAATTTGCACCATTTTTCCTTGCTCACTTCTCTCTTCTCTTCTGCCCAAAGCAAACATTGGTCTGGCCTGAACCCCCTCTTGCTAAAGAAGCTGTCTTTAGTTACCACATGTGGCACTTTGGTCACCTATAGCATGAAAATGATATTGCATAGATTGCTATCGTGTTAGCAGTATTGTCTTAACTTCTCAAATCACTTTCCATCAAGAAGTTGAAACACTCTTTATAAACCAGTGTTAGGAAAACTATGGTAGTTATTTTTACCAACATTTACATACATGAATTAAGATCAAGTCATCCTTTTATGATTTCTTTAATCTGGTACACTCTGAGCATCCTAAGGCAAGGATGGAGGTTTTTTCCTCATCTATACGACCTAGTGTCTAGCACGGTGTTTATATGTGTAGCAGGCACTCGATGTCTACTGTGTTGATTTAATGGTCCCTTCCATTTTTTAAGAAGCCAGTTCTATACATTCCTCTTTAGTAATTGTTCTATTGCTGTTCTTCTCCAGAAAGATAAAATTCTGAGACTTTATCATACCCACTGTTCTTACCTCCTCCTCCACAATTCAGTCTTCCTTGGGTACACTCCAATCTATCCTAACATTAGTTTTATGCAGACGCCATTCTTGCTGATGCCCATCAATGATCCTTTTGTTGATCTATACCAAATAGGCCCATGGCGGTTTTTTCTTCATGTTTTATTTTAATATTTATCATCTTGTATTTTTTTTTAATGTTTAATTGTGTGTGTGTGTGAGAGAAAGAGAGAGAGAGAGAGAGAGAACGAGAACGTGAGTGGGGGAGGTGGTAAAGAGAAAAGGAGACACAGAATCCGAAGCAGGCTCCAGGCTCTGAGCTGTCAGCACAGAGCTGGGTGGCGCACAGACCGTGAGATCATGACCTGAGCTGAAGTCGGACACTTAACCGACGAAGCCACCCATGGGCCCCTACCATCTTGTATTTTAAGTGCTTAATTTTTTTGCCTGTCCTCAATGAATTGTAGTGAGCCCCTTGAGGGCAAGACCTGTATTTAATTCACTTTAAAAAAAAAAGAACTGTAGTATCCATTGTGATTTCTATCTGGTATGTGGCTCATAGAGTGTTTAATATCACAATTCATTTCTATTAAAGTTGAGACACTGCTGTTGACTTTCTAGATACTTTTTTTCTTCCTTAGTGAAGGGGACAGGAAAACTTTCATTCCTTTTCAGTATTCACTGATTCTTAGAAGTTTCCACAAGAGCTCTAAACCACTGAGACTTGAAAAGAGGCCCACTTCCTTCAGTTTTTATAAAGCCTACCAAGTATATGATTTATTGGGAACTCAGCCCTATAAACTGCTTAGATGCAGGTTCCTTGTCGAGCTAAATTAAGTTTATTTTGGAAATTGATAATTTATAAGATTTCCAAGTATTTAGAGGTTTCCAAATACCTTTTTTTTTTTTTAAACAAGAATGAAGCATGTGACTGAGGGGAAAATTAGTTTTCTAACCAAAGACTGCCCCCCCCCTTTTTTTTTAATGTTTAGTTATTTTTGAGAGAGAGAGAGAGAGACAGAGCACAAGCTGGGGAGGAACAGAGAGAGAGATAGACACAGAATCGAAACAGGCTCCAGGCTCTGAGCTGTCAGCACAGAGCCTGACACAGGGCTTGAACTCATGAACCAAACTGTGAGATCATGACCTGAGCCAAAGTTGAATGCTTAACCAACTGAGCCACCCAGGCACCCCTCTAACCAAAGCCTTTTTTTTTTTTTAACGTTTATTTAGTTTTGAGACAGAGAGACAGAGCATGAACAGGGGAGGGGCAGAAAGAGAGGGAGACACAGAATCCGAAATAGGCTCCAGGCTCTGAGCTGTCAGCACAGAGCCCGACGTGGGGCTCGAGCTCACGGACCGTGAGATCATGACCTGAGCCGAAGTCAGATGCTTAACCGACTGAGCCACCCAGGTGCCCCTAACCAAAGCCTTTTTTTTTTTTTTTTTCATTCAACGTTTTTATTTATTTTTGGGACAGAGAGAGACAGAGCATGAACGGGGGAGGGGCAAAGAGAGAGGGAGACACAGAATCGGAAACAGGCTCCAGGCTCCGAGCCATCAGCCCAGAGCCTGACGCGGGGCTCGAACTCACGGACCGCGAGATCGTGACCTGGCTGAAGTCGGACGCTTAACCGACTGCGCCATCCAGGCACCCCAACCAAAGCCTTTTTAACGTTAGACTGGACTAATAAAAAAAGCTGAGGGTTAAAAAATATCCAAAACTTTATCATTGTCATCATCACTGTTATAATTTTATTCACTTTATGCATTTTAAGTGTACATGTGTATTTTAAATATATATTTGTCATATATACATGTCATACATATATATATATGTATATATATATATGATATATATGTATGTCAAATTCACTCTGATAACTTTTTTCAGAATAGATGCTTCTAGATTATATGCTAAATATTTAGCATGCCACTTATGATACCTCCGGGTGGTAGCAATAACAATTCCAACATTGAGCAACTTGTCTTCCCTCTCTTTTGTTTTTCTGCTTTTATTTTCTTCCTTCTCTCCTCTGGCTTTCTTTCCCTTTTTCCCCTCCCTCCCTCTCTTCCTGTCTTATTCCTTCTCTTTCTCCTGTCCTCCTTCCTGTTTCTTTTTTCCTCTCAACAAAATATTGACCACATAGATTTCGTGTAGAGAACACATGACATTTCCCCATTTTGTCCTCTTTAAAATATCTCTGGCAATTTAAGCCTTCCATTTAACAGACGAAATGGTACCTGGATCCTGATATTCTGACTGCATCCTATCAGATTTTATGAAAGGTTATCCTGTGCTGGAGATTTCTTCTCCAGGAAGAAATGTGTTTGAGGTTTGGAGTCAAGAGGAGAAGCTATCAGATGAGGGAAGGGTGCACACTGCTAGTGTATCCCTGGGCAAAGACAGAAATGAGTGGGATAATATAGTTTTTCTAGATAAATTCAAGACAACCGGAAAATGGGAGGAAAGGCAGGGACTTGGCCATGCCTTCAAGGTGAGTGGGAGTCACCTCCACTTTGTTGCAGGAGAAAGAGAAGACTTCAGGCCTGCAGTGTCAAAAATGGTGCCACTAGCCACATGGAGCTAAATTTAAGTTATTAAAATACAATAAAATTTAAAAAAATCAGTTCCTCAGGTGCACTGGCTGTACTTCAAGTGCTCGATTGCCACATGTAGCTAATGGCCATCACACTGGAGATATAGAACATTTCCATCACTGTACAGAGTTTTGGTGGACAATGATCTCCGCAGTGCAAGATGGTGATTACATGGAAACTCACTTTTTAAGATCCATGTGAAAATTATGAGAGAAAACAGGACCCTTAAAGAGTCTGCTTTTGAAACTATAAACTTGCCTTTGTCTACTTAGTGTTCCTATTTTCTGGAATTGGTTCTGGGGTTAGTGATGAATTCATCTTCAGTTAGGTAGGGAGAAAGGAGAAACTAACATTACCTGAGGGCTTTCTATTGGTTGGAACTTCCTTTTTCACATATTATTACTTAATTCTCTACACAGCCCTATGGAGTGATATTATTATCACTATCTTTAAGGGATGAGGAAAGGTTAGGTGGAACAGAAAGATTAAGTCATCTGTGTAAACTATGAGTGCTCTTGCCATGATAGGGAGTCAAGTCTAACTGCAGTATTTTGTTTCAGCCATACAATTTGTTGTCTAATGAGTGGCTCACTTATTTGCATGTGTACTCTGTTCTGGGCACTTAATAGAACAGGAAACATAAGTAGGAAATATTACCAGACTTTAAATTTTTAAATATGAAATGATGGCCAGAGTAATTAGGTTTAATTAATAGAGTTCTTTAATTTTATCTATGTATTTTATATTTGTATAAATAAATTGTTTGCATGGAATAAATATACATGAAATTTGTTATTATACTTCATTGTTGTGCAAATAACTTCATATTGATGTATGATTTTTGCCCATTGCTTTTGTGATTTAAGACATAGATATATTTTCATCATTAATATTTGCTTATGTTGCAAAATAATGTGATATAAACTTGACCTTCTCACTTTAATCTACTATGTAGAGTGTTCTGAGCCAGGCTGACATCATCATCAGAGAAACAACTATTTTTTAATTGGTTCTGAGCCATCCATATTTCTGCTGTAAACCATACTCCAAATTATACAGCCTCACTAATATGTACAAGCTGGACGCTTTTAAACTTGGGTTTGTTATAAGTTAAAACAATACAAAATTATAATACTTAAAATATTAATCATTTTTAAGTATTTTATGTAGTGTTACAAATTTATCCCATACTACAGTCCGAAATAAACCATAAAAAACAGCTTTCCATATAAATTCCAGTCTTTTCTGATTATTTTCAACTAATGGTATGGCATGCCCAAACTGTATTTACTAAATTATATTTTGTGCAACAGGGAGTGGGTGAGGCTTTCAGACATTTTCAACAGAAAATTCATTATTTGCAACATCAGTTGTCAGCACAGGTGCCCTGGTTCAAGTGATCCACCCAGTTCTGGGAATGGAAAAGCTGACACAGGACTATGAAGGGCTATGTCTGATATCATCTGGGCAGGAAATAGAGAAGGCTGAACTTTAAATAATCCTAATAATTTCCAAATCCATCTGACATTAGATGGTTAGGTAAAACTGCGATGGATGTATATGCCCTAATTATTTATGTTTGGTAAATTTCAGATGAAAAATCTTGAGAGAGAGAGACAGAGACAGAGACAGAGAAAGAGAGAAGCACTATTTTTAAGTCACAGCACTTTCATCCCCTTTAGCCAGCTGTAGTTATAAAATATCTTTCAACAGGACTATACTACATGGACCAGGTAAAAATATGTTATAGTGGAGTGTTTTCAAGTCCACCAGAGGGGGAAGCCCAAAGATACCATTAACAGTAATTCTTTTACCATAAATATGGAGAATTTGATGTTTTACGAGTGAATTAATGGGCTTGATTATGAAGACTCTACTATTCAATATTCATACTTTTTAAGATTATTTTTTAATATTTGTTTATTTTTGGGAGGGAGGGAGAGTGAGAGTGGGGGAGGGGCAGAGAGAGGGAGACAGAGGATCCAAAGTAGGTTCTGCACTGACAGCAGAGAGCCCGATGTGGGGCTCAAACTCATGAACTGTGAGATCATGACCTGAACTGAAGTTGCATGCTTAACCAACTGAGCCACCCAGGCACCTTCAATATCCATATATTTTTTTAATGTTTATTTATTTACTTTTGAGAGTGAGAGAGACAGAGAATGAGCAGGAGAGGGGCAGAGAGAGAGGGAGACACAGAAACCAAAGCAGGCTCCAGGCTCTGAGCTGTCAGCACAGAGCCGGATGTGGGGCTCGAACTCACAAACCACGAGATCATGACCAAAGCCGAAGTCATTGACTTAATTGACTGAGTCACCCAGGCGCCCCAATATCCATACTTTTTAAAAGTCTTTGTGGCTCCATCTTTCCAGAGCTATTGTTTTGAGATGTTTATAGATTTTGCCAAAACCCAACTATCTGTTGTCTAGTGATTGACAATGTAACATCCTCTCCAAAGCATTTTTGCCACTGTAAGCAGAATTAGTCAGTCTTCTCTATATTCCTACACCACTTGGGCCAGATCTCAATTCTGGCTTTTATTATATTGAACATAATTACTCATTTACATATCTCTCCTCTCTAGTCCATGACCTCCTTGATCTTATAAGCCATTCCTTATTTCTTACTTGTTCCTGGCAGCTGGCTCATTGCTTGATATAAATTTCATGGAGTTAAATTCAGTTTTAACATAGTCTAGGGGCGCCTGGATAGCTCAGTTGGTTGGGCATCTGACTTCAGCTCAAGTCATGATCTCATGGTCCGTGGGTTCAAGCCCCACATCGGGCTCTGTGGTGACAGGTCAGAGCCTGAAGCCTACTTCAGATTCTGTGTCTCTTTCTCTCTCTTCCTCTCCCCTACTCACACCTGTCTTTGTCAAAAATAAATAAACATTAAAAAAAAACAAACATAGTCTAAACAGTGTTTCTCAAAGTGTGGTCCTGGTATCATCTGTACCAGAATCACCTGGATGTTTGCTTAGAAGCACAGATTCTTGGGCCCAACAGCAGACCTACTTAAACAGAATGCCCCGGGTGGGGCACAGGACTCTAAATTTTTATAAGGATTCTAGGTGATTGTTATGCACAATGAAATTTTTCGGTAACAGCTTTATTCAGATGGAATTCATATACCATACGATTAACTCACTTAAAGTGTGCCATCACAGAGTTTTTTTTTTTTAATTCACAGAGTGTACAACTGTCACCACAATTGATTTTGTAACATTTTCCTCATCTCCAAATAAACCCCATTCCCTTTAGTTATTTAGCAGTTATTTCCCATGCCTCCCAGCACCAGGCAACCACTAACAGAGTTTCTGTCTTTATAGATTTGCCAATCCGGACACGTCATATAAGTGGAATTACATAATCTGAGGGATTTTGTGATGGCTTCTTTCACTTAGCATAATGTTTCCAAGGTTCATGCATGTTGTAGTATGCATCAGCACGTCGTTTGTTTTTATTGCTGGGTAATATTACATTGTGTGGACATTCTACACTCTATATATTCATCAGTTGATGGATATTTTGGTTGTTTCCACATTTGGGGCTATTATATATATATTTTATTAAATGCTTACTTGTTTATTTTGAGAGAGAGAGAGAGAGTGCACGCACAGGGGAGGGGCACAGAGAGAGGGAGAGAGAGAATCCCAAGCAGCCCCATGCTGTCAGCACAGAGTCTGATGCGAGGCTCCATCTCACAAACCGTGAGATCACAACCAGAGCCAAAATCGAGAGACGGATGCTTAACTGACTGAGCCACCCTGGCGCCCCTGGGGCTCTTATAAATAATGCTGTTACAAACATTTGTGTATAGCTTTTCAATATCAATACTTTTTAAAAGTCTTTGTTGCTCCATCTTTCCAGAACTATTACTTTGAGATGTTTTTGGATTTTGCCGAAATCCCAACTAGCTATTTGTCTGGTGATTGACAATGAAATGTTTTCATTTTTCTTGGTTATATTACTAGGAGTAGAATGTCTGAGTCATATAGTAACTCTAGGCTTTGCCTTTTGAGGAACTACTGAACTGTTTCTTAAGTAACTGTACCATTTTCCATCCTTATCAGCAATGTGTGAAGGTTCCAGTTTTTTTACATCCTTGCTAACAGTTTCTATAGTCTATCATTTTTATTTTAATCATGTGGATGTGAAGTGTTATCTCATTGTGGTTTTGATTTACCTTATGGTTAATGATGTTGAGCATCTTTTCAAATGCCTGCCAATCATTTGTGTATATTCTATAGAGAAATGTCTATTCAAGTCCTATGCCCATTTTCAAATTGAATTGTCTTTTTATAATTGAGTGCTAAGAGTTCTTTATATATTCTAGACAGAAGTCCCTTATTAGATACATAATTTGCAATTTTTTTTCCCATTCTGTGAGTCATCTTTCTATCTTCTTGATGGTATCCTTTGACCTCTGAAGCACAAAACTTTTTAATTTCATAAAGTTCAATTTATTTTTTCTTTTGTTGCTTGTACTTTTGGCATCACATCTAAGAAATCACTGACTAATTCAAGGTCATGAAGATTTACATCTGCTTTATACTAAGAGCTTTATAATCTTAGCTCTTACCTTCAGGTCTGATCCATTTTGAATTAATTTTTGCATATAGTGTGAGGCAGGGTCCAATTTCATTTTTTTTTTTTGCATGTGAATGTTGGTTGTCTCAACACCATTTGTTGAAAAGACTATTTGCCCATTGAATTTTTTGATACTCTTGATGAAAACCAACTGACCATAATGTGCAACACAATAAAAGTTTAGAACCATGTGTCTATTGGAATTGTGAGCTGACCACTGTAATAAAAGTAATACAGGATAAAGTTATAAACCTCAAACTACTTTAATGGTTATTAGTCTTGATGTGTATTTATAACTCCAACTTTAGTGTATACAGAGAAGTTGTGAGGATGGGAATCGATGAGGTGGAGGTTAATGGGTAAGGCTTGTGTTTTATAATGCAAACTACTTAATTCAAGAAACTTACTTGGCAAAATGGTCTTATAGCGATTTTTAGTTCCATGACGTGGAATGTCAATTTCTTTGGGATCCACAAAGTTCATTGGAATTTCCTGCAAAAATAAATGATATCAAATTAGTGTATCTAATGCTGCCACAAAGAAAATCTTCCCAGGGGGCCATCTGATCCAGAGCCCTACTGAAGTTCAAAGTCATTTATAAAACAACAGACTACCACCTCTGGTTGACCAACACCCTTCCTTTTATAAACATATTAGCTGCACCCTGTCAAGCTGACTCTAAGAAACACCTCTCTGTCTTAGAAAGTATTATTTTATATATGGTTATCAAAGAAACATATAAAACTTTGATTAGATTTTTAAACTTCTATTTTGACATAATTGCTAGAAATATGTACACACACAGCTGAAAATTGACAATGTATTCAAATTTCTTTAAATCTTTATATAACTTCAGTACCAAAAATTTCACTACAATGGATTCTCTTTTAACATTGTGTAACTCTTTTAGGATTATTAAAACCTCCTCCCCAAATGGTAAATATAAAGGGCTTTTTTGTTGATTCAGGAGATGATCATAGGATGCTTTTTTGTATTAAGGAATGGTTGATAATTGTACAGCTCCATTTGTGTTGTCAATGTAATATTTTTAGTGAAGGTCACCCAGACACTGTTTTCTCCCACTTAACAAGAATATAAATAGTTTTACTCGGTCAGAATATATGTCATGTGCCTCAAATGCTTGGAGAGGGAACAATTAGAGTAGAAATGGCTCCGTAGAAATGAATTAGATCTAAAAGGTGAGCATCTGTAGCTGACTGGGACAAAGAAAGAAATAAGCCAAAGTTTTCAAAAGGGTCAAAAAAATCATTTAAGGATTTGATTACACAACATAGTATGATCTCTAATTAAATTTTTGCAAAACATTGCTTAAACGTTAACGTGAAATAAGAGAACTTTCATCTTTAGATCACGTGAAATACAATTTTTGTTACTTAAAGTTTCTTCAGTGGAAAATATAACTCAACAGCCTAATATTCATTTACATGGAAGAAGTTATCCATAAATTAATTCAAATTGTCCCAGTTTTCAGTCAATCTGAAAATTTGAGGAAAGCCTGACTATCTTATAAATTTGAGATGTGGTCTACAGAGAGAAGTAGTTTACTTTTTAAATATCATTTCCTAAATGTGCACTATTTTAGATATTTATAACATTCATTCCTACTCTTTGTTCCAACTAAATGTTATAACTTCTCAGTTCCAAGTGACCAAAATAAGCAAAATTGTTGGATGTTCAACAGAAAGCACATATTCATGTTTTCTAATTTCAAACAGGTCAGTCTGTTTTAGCAAAGCTATGATGTTTGTTTCTCCTCTGCTTCTTCCTGTTTTCTGACACACACTGACAATTTATCATCTTCCAGCATTATCTTTCTTTTTGGTACTCCTTGTCATTTTTCCTTTAAGGGCTTATCTCCAAGAACAAAGAGCTATCTATGGTTCCAGAAAAGAATACTAGATGTACTTTTGATTAGCTGTATGATCATTGACTTGTTCTTGCATCTCACTAGGTCTCATCTTCTTCATATATGAAAAGATGACACACTACAAAGTCTAATTTTAAAAACTGCATGTTCATGTTTTACTTTGGATGCTTAACAGTAGTTGAAGAGGCTAACAGCAGATCTAGCCCATTGCTGGATATTTCATCATTAGGGTGACTGCAAATATCTGAACAGAACTTGGGATGATCAATTTATTAAAATCAACAGACTTTGGCTTACGATGTACAACTGATTTAAAATTAAAGTGAGCTATAAAATGCATAATCCCCTTGGGCAGTAATTAGAACTAAGAAGGTCTAATCTGTCTCCATGCTCTCTGGGTCGGAAATGTGTTTTCATGAATCGAGTTATCACCAGCTACACTGATGGGTTGCCATCACTTTTGGCTAAAACTCCCAATCCTCTTTAGCCCACATTTGGTCTTCCCCCATGTTCCTTATTTCATTTAAGGGCACTGTATGCGGCCTGTTCCTCATGTCACAAACTGAGGTATCATTTCTGACTTCTTCCCTTATTTTGGCCGCCTCATCCAATTCGGCCCCCTTCTTGCAGATTCCTATAAGTTTCCCACATTTTCACTCCTACTATCTTAGTTTAGACCACCATGCCCAGTCCACAGGATCACTCTAGAGCTTCCAACATACCCCTTTCTAATGTTCACTCCACTGCAGATAGAGTGATCTTTTACAAACTTAAGATAAAGTTCAAACTTTTAAATATGTATCAAGACTCAGGTTTCTTTTATAACTCTGAGGCTCAAGCTTTGCCACTTTCCACCTTGATTTCAATGCATCAGCTAAATCGAACAACTTAATTCCCCAAACAGTGACAGTAAACTGTTCCTTCTTCCTGAAATGCCTCTTCTCTGCCTAGTTCCTTCTTGATACTTCTCTGCCTGGCCAGCTCCTACATACTCTGCCTCAATTTAGTAATCACATGCTAGTTTGAACATTTATCAGTACTTGATGAGATGTAGGGTGGCTCTAAAACCTTGTACTTAACCTTTTAAACTGTAACTGTTTGTTTACTTGAGTGGAGGACAGTGCCATTTTAGTAGGTGCCTCTAGGGTCTAGTTTATCAAAATACCTACTGAGGAGTGAATAATAAACAGCTGGCTCACCATGAATTCACTTTGGAGTAAATGTGAACTTGCCACGACGTCCCTCAGCTGTGACCTTGTGAGGATTCGGCTGGCTGACTGCAGATACTCCATTGCTACCTTCTCCCGTGGGGTTGGGATAGCCACAAAAGGTTCAACATTCCCCAAGCTACTCATGTCCAATGTAAGAGATACGTTGGACCCTCGTCTACATTGGGGAAGAATGTTAATAGGTTTAGACACCACGTGAATCGTTTTGATCACACAAATTCGTCTTTCTGTGCATACACACAATTCAGTGAGAAGTTTTACAGAAATAAGGACCAAATGTCTTTTCCTCTTATGGTACCATAGTGGACTATAGCAACTATCCAGAGTTTCTTTACAGGAAACTGAAAGTTTTGTTGTTGGAAATAAATCTGAATTGAGAAAACGCACTATAATTCATTAATAGGTATATTTGACACAAAAATAATAAAATGGCTAGTAATAATAAGTGAAAAATTTAGGAAAAGTAAACATCACTTTTGAATTGAGAAATTATGTATAACACAAAACAATTTTATTTTTTGTATGTCTGAGAGCTCAGTATAGAAATCATATAGCCATCTAATATTTTTGACACATGATCTTACTGGACATAGGAAGCTCAGAATGGGAAAAATCAATTTTAGTTCACAGTATTACTATTGAGGTAGAATTTAAAAGTTTTAAAATATATGTACTTTTTATAACGTCTGAGTGAATCCCCAAATAATAGCATCTGTAGCCTCCATCTATGTACGCATGCATGCATGCATGTATATATGTGTGTATATGTATTTAATTCTGTGATAAACTCATAAGGACCATACAGATCACAGATTCTTATTCTGAATTACATTTATCTTCCCTCTGTAATTTCCCTCTTCTTGTTGAGAGGTGAGGTGGGGCTTTGCCAAATTATAAGGGCCCCTTGTGCCCTCAATAGAAGGCGTGAGTGCCTCTTACCAGTAACATTAGCTGCTTGGAAACAAGAAGTAACTATAAAATAACCTGTGCAAGATTGAGGGTCAAAATCAAAGATTTTATTCACAAAAACTATTAGGTTAAAGGGCCTTAGGCATGAGTCAGGTGATCAAATATGGTGCCAACTGGCTGGTGTTCCAAGGAAATGGAAAACAGGGAAAAACAGGTCATAGCAAATGTGAACAAAGACAGTAAGAGCAAATACTAGGTCCAGTGTATTTCATTTGAAGGGTGATTTACACATTTACTATGGAGCACTACATCCGGAAATACTCAAGTAGCTACAGCTTCATTTTAAACAATGGAAAATTATTAGAACATACAACAAAACCCCACTAAACAAAAGTGAGTAAGTTTTTCCTGTTATGAAATTGCCTCTGGTTGTAGCTTTGGTGGCATTCTATAATTTGATATGTAATGTCCTATTTATTGATTTCTAAATGGTTTATAAAAAAAATAAATGGTTTGTGATTGTAGTTTTAATTCTTGCTTTGGCTTGATGTTTATGTGTTTACAAATTTATTTTCCTTATTAATTTCTAGTTATAGTAATACAAATCAGAGAATGGTTGGACTTCTAAAGTTTGGAATTTCTTAATTCTTTCTTGGGGACAAACGCTATGATAAAGTATTCTGAATATTTCATAGGTACTTTTGGAGGCAACTAGTTTGATTATTTATTTGCCTCTAGCTAGCTAGCTATAAATTTATCTATGTACATATGTATATCTATATCACCTTACTTATTATATTACTGCAAATTATTAAAAATATTATTCCAATCTATTTTTTCCCACTGGATTTCTCAAAGCCTGAGATGTATGTGAGTCTTCCACAACACTTGGTTTGTTATTTTTCCTTATATTCTTAGTGATTTTTACTTTATATATTTCAGCCATTGTTTTATTTGAAGCGATTCATAATTATATCTTTACTATAAATTTTATCAATATTAAACATTTACTTTCCTATTAATTTTATGTCTTGCCTCACATCTGACTACTTTTTCTAGTTTTATTGAGATGTAATCTACATACAGCACCATATAAGTTTAAAATGTATGGCATTCTTTTTTGATTTAAGTATATTGTGAAATGATTACCACAATAAATTTAGTTAACATTCATTATCTCCTAGGGACACACACACACACACACATACACACACACAAAGAAAACAAATTTTTTTTCTTGTGATGAAAACTTAGGGTCTACTCTCTTAAAAACTTGCAAATATACCACACATCTGTGTTAGCTATAGTCATCATGTTGTACATCACATCATGCACAATACATAATTTATTACCTTTTGATCACCTTCCTCCAATTAACCTTCCTGCAACCTCCCACTTGAGAAAAATTAATATTGGCATACCTGCTAATTTTTTTTGCATGATCTTGAAAACCCTTTTCTAATTTTTATTATTATGGTTAACTTTTTGAATCCCTGTTAGAGATTAGGGGGTAGCATTCTGGATACTCCATAAAATCTCACCTAGCTGATAGAAGAATGTTTGGCCCCACCATTTTTTTTTTTTTTTTTGTGGCTGTTGTTGGTGATGTATGGTTTTGTTTTGTTTTGTTTTTTGAGAGAGTAAGAGAGAGAGAGAAAGAGAGAGAGAGAGAGAACACCAGAGGGGAAGGCACAGAAAGAGAGAATCCCAAGTAGACTCTGTGCTGAGCTTGAAACAGGGCTCCATCTCACAACCCGTGAAATCAAGAGTTGGACGCTTAACCAACTGAGCCACCCAGGTGTTCCAAGGGCTCCTGTGTTTTGAGTAGGAGGTAAACGGTTGAGAAGGCGTAAAGAGTGGTTTTCTCAGACCAAGAATTTTAATCTACTTTTAATGGGAAAGCGGTTTTAAAAAAATTTTTTTTTACATTTATTTATTTTTGAGAGACAGAGAGAGACAGAGCACACGTCGGGGAGGGGCAGAGAGAGAATGAGACATAGAATCTGAAACAGGCTCCAGGCCCTGAGCTGTGAGCACAGAGGCCAACGCAGGGCTCAAACTCACAAACCGTGAGATCATGACCTGAGCCCAGGTTGGGCACTTAACGGAGCCACCCAGGCGCCCCAGTGGGAAAGCAATTTTTATCATTTCTCAATACAGTTCCTCTGGCCTTTAAATTGTCAGAAATTCTTTCCTCATTCTGATAATAGCTTGTTTATTAGTTTTGAGTGTATTTGTGAGAATTTGGCTTTTGTTGGCTTCAGAGATTTTTTTTTAATAAGGCATTGGGAGAGGCCATTTTAGGGATTGCTAATCGGATTCCATTTTATTTTTTATTATTTAAAAAATGTTTTTAATATTTATTTACTTTTGAGAGACAGAGAGAGAGAGAGAGAGACAGAGTGTGAGCAGGGAGGGGCAGAAAGAGAGAGGGAGACACATAATCTGAAGCAGGCTCCAGGTTCCGAGCTGTCAGCACAGAGCCCAACGCAGGGCTCAAACCCACAAACCATGAAATCATGACCTGAGCCAAAGTTGGACACTTAACTGACTGAGCCACCCAGGTGCCCCTCAGATGCCATTTCAACCAGTCTTCAGCCCCAAAATACTACAGTATCTGCCATCTGTCCATTAAGTGATATGCAGTGCTACAGTGATTTAGTAGAAAGGGAGATCACTTCCATTCATAGTGGCCAGAGATGTATGAGGAACAGGCATTTGAGTTGAGCCTTGAAGGTAAAAGTTCAATAGATAAATTTTCGGTAAAGGGTTATTTCAGGGAGAGAGCCCGGCAGAAGAAAAAAAATGTGGAAGCAGGAAATGATAAGGCATCTTTGAGAAATGGCATATAAGCAGTTTGAGCTAGAGTTCATTTGTATAAAAGTGTATTTTGGAATTGGGGGCAGGGTCATGTAAGAGAAACGAGAGAAAAGCAAGAGTCACAGAAATAAGAATTAAAAAGCCTACCCAAATCCAGAAAAGAGAGAATTGTGAACATCAGGTTATATAAACTTCTATTAGGGCTTTCCACAGCACGCCCTGCCTGGGAGGGGAGGGTGATTAGAAGCCTCTGAGATTCCACGTCTAATAGGGTCCATTTGATCTAGTGAGCAACTTTTCTGAAGATTCTGTGATAAATTGAGAGCCATGGAAGCATTTTCATGCAAACCGACTTTGTAAGGAAGAACAACTTTTGTCTGGCAAGGGAAGGAAGAAAGGAAACTAATATTTATTAAACATCTATGATTTGCCAAGCACTGTTCTAAGCACTTTCACATATGGTATTTCAATTTCCATGGCAGCTCTCTGAGGTTATTACTTTCCTCTATTTTATAGGTGAAGAAATAACTAACTTAGGAACATGAAAGTGGAACAAAGATTCAATCCAAGTTAGAATATAAAACTCAAGCTCTTTCTGCTTTTCTACCCAAAAGCAAAGTAATGGCGGGCAGATTATGTTAGACTAGCCGGTGCCTCACATGGAGTTGGGAGCCAATTGTTGGGCGGAAGGTCAAGACTACTGAAGTCTAATGTAGAGGTAGTATATTATTCAGAGCACAAATTCTGTCTTTACTGTTATATTTGTCTGGGTTCAAGTCCTGCCTCTCCCATGTCCTTATGGTGGACCTTTGATCAGTCTACCTAGCCTCGTTACTTGTCAATTTCTTCTTCTTCTGTGAAATGAATAATTAAGAATACTTGCTTCAGAGGGATATTATAAGGATTAACCAGATAGTATAAGTAAACCACTTGTAAGTGTTGCCTGGTTATTATTTTGGGTAATAATGGAATAAAGTCTTATATAACTCTCACCTCTGCCTCTCTAATGGATCTCTTGAAAGAGATCTTCGCAAAAATTCAAAAATTGTTTACACTGAGATTAACTTTAACATTGTGAAATTAATGGATGGTATCTACACATTTGTCACTACAGAGAAATACATCCTTCTTGATAACCTATTTATCTTAAAATTTCCCTTTATTATGGCAAATCCATTTCCCCTGAACCCTAAACAATTCCAGAACACTTCACCTCAACACCTCAGACAATGTCTCAAAGTTCAATTATGGAATTAATCTTGTACAAGCTGTTGACCTTACAGAGAGCATTTTTCCACAAAACAGCCCTTATTGTGATCGTTCTCTTCTATTCTGGCTGTGAAATATTACCATAGGATGTCACTAACTTGGAAAAATCTCTGCCTTTGTTAACTCTTATTTCCAATGAACAAACAATATTTAAGTTAATCGAAATACAGTGAAATAAGAAAATCAAATCAGTAGAATCCACTTAAAAACTCTGTATATTTCTTAGTCATGTATTGTGCTTGCAGAGAAGAGATTAAATACACATCCATATATATTTTAAAGAGTTAATTTTTTCATTATAAAAGTGACACATACTCATTGTAGAAAATTTATAAAAAACTAGAAATTTTAAAAAGGCAATTAAAGTCACATAAACTTCACTAGCTTTTAAACCGACGTTTAAATTTTGCTATGCCATAGGCAATAAAGGCAGTGGCTTATTGCTTTAATTTTTATTTTTTTTGGTCACAGATGGGGTAAATATATTTTCATATGATTATTTTTCATTTATTTATCAGTCCTTACCCTTGAGAAGTGTCTGTTCATGATCTTTCCTTATGTTCACATTGTATCATTAATGTATTTATTATTGATGACTATGATTTACAATAAATTATTTCTCAGATATATGTGTTGAATATATAAGATTTATTGTTGCCTTAAAATACCAAGGATTTTTTAAAAATTATATTTACATCCAGTCAAACATATCAGTCTTTGTGTGTGTGTGTGTGGTTTCTTGCATTGCTTTAATACAAAAAATTCTTCTGGAAGCTTAATTTTATAGAAATTAAAGCTTAATTAAATAGAAATTTAATCTATTTCTAATTTATTTTGGAGTATGGTAATGGTGAGAATCAACTAGATTTTCCCCCCCAAATAGGTTATCAATGTGTTTAACACAATTTACTAAACGATCTGGAGAACAAATGGATTTTATAATTACAGAATATTAGGCTTTTAACCAGCTATCACTGACTAATGATCTGCTGGAGAAAATGTCACTTTACTGAACTGAGATATGAAATTGCTTCCCAGTATCCATAAACAAAAGAAGTTAGGATAGATTCAAAAAGAAATTTCAAAAACAAAACAAACGTAAGAAGTTAAGAGAAAGTACAAATTAAGGTACTGGGAAAAAAAATCTAAAGGATTTAGAGGGAAAAACAATCAACAGAAATAACAGGAGACCTGGACCTTTAATGAAAATGGAATATGGAAAACTAAGAACATGAACTCTTATTGAAAAGTTTGCTTCTCCTTTGTTATGTAACTCTGGACAAACTGTTTAGACTTTTTTTATGCCTCATGATTGCTGTTGGACAAAAGGGAACATAATAAAAAGCTTTATCAAGCTCCTGCTGTAGCACCAATTATTATTTATGCCAAAAAAATAAATAAGAGGGAGGAAATTCAAAAGATACCAATGCAAACAATTGAAGGAAAAAGCAAATTCTTAAGGAAAGGTAAAAGGAATGCAATAAACAGCATGCTAATTACAATTAAGTAAAAAGGAAAACATGTATAAATATTATGGCCCAGGGCCACACATCCATTTTAGCAAGAGCTTATAAGCGGTGCTTTGTTGAAACTGTTTGAGTCTGTACCATTGCTCTTAATGACCAAGAGGTGGGAAGAAAATAGAGCTAAAAATCTAAGAACACTACAATTGCCAGTTAGAATAACTCAAAATTAAGCATTTCTTTTCTTGGTAGTTGGGGCTGGATGCTGGATTTTAGAAGCTGGATTTAGGCAGAAGGGCTACAGTTCCTAGCCCTGGGGCCATGAGGCCATGTCTATGCTGTCCCCTTTGCAAGGCCTCCGCCACCAACAGCGGTGAGCCTTCAAGCCTGGCACCTCACTTAGTACCGGATAAGGAATGGAAATGGGAGTCAGAGAACAAAACAAATGATCGGTTTGCCTGTAGTCCAGGAAGATGTACTTCTGCAACTACTGGATTAAGAAATTAAGTTTCAAGGGGAAATGGTGGTAGCTGCTTATCTTGAACTATTCGAAAGGAGAACGGAAAAATATGCATCTAAAGATTATAAGAATTTAGTACAGAGTGAAAGCAAACAGATCTGATCTTTGAGAGCTTTTCTTAATTCTTTTGTTGTTGTTGTGCTGTAAAAAAAATACACATAATTCATTCAGAGCTGTCTTTATTACCATACACATCTAATCCTACATGGTGAAAAGTTGGAAATAATATTGATGTCCTCTCCAGATCTGAAACGTTGTGAGTCCAGGACCTTCAGTGCTGCCTTCCCTCCCTCCTTGTGTATTCCCATTATAAGGATCACAAAGCTGACGATCTTGCCTTGATCCCCAAGGTGAGCATAAACCCCTCCACCTCCAACTTGATTTTTCTTATTTAATTTTGCTCTATTTGTCCACATATTTAGTTTTCTAGGGTACCTTTAATAAAAATGAAGAAAAAAAGAGAGAAGTTTTTACTCATTTGAAATGGCAAAGGAAGAAACAGTGGTGAAATAGAGCGATGAAGTCCATTTATTGTGTATGGATCGCCTGGTCCCCACAGTTCCTTGAAACTCCAGATTCTACCACTTTTAAGTTCCAAAGGTAATGGTATTTAATGAATGGTTTGCTGTTTGTCTCCATCTCTTTACCTCAGATAAACTATATATAGTACTAACTACCTTCCTGGATCACTTGGCAGATGAAAGGGTAAAATTAAAAAAAAAAAAAAAAAAAAAGAGGCTGAGGAGTGCTAGGAATGTTAAATTGTGGCTTAAATTCAAAGCTCCTGGAAAGTTAAGTGTGACATAAATGCCGTGTAACTAATTTCTAAAAGCTGAAATAAATGAATAGATATTGTTACCATCCATAGTAAAATTTCCCAAAGGAAATCCTGTAGAGAAGAAATGTAATAAGGTTAAAAGAGACCAAGCACAGGGCCAGGAAGATGACAAACGTATTTCACTCTAAAGCAAAAAGAAAATCTTAAAATGTAGAGAACATTTTTTGGTGTGGGAAATGATTGATTTCCTACTTAAAAGCACTACTTCACTAGGTAAAATACTGCTCTCTCTTTTGAGTGATTATATAAAATTTTTTGATTTCATACAATGATATCCGACATTTTACACATGGATAGGACAAGGCAAAATTTACATCCTTCTGTTATTATTTAAAAAAATAAAAGTCAAAACAATCATTAAAAAAATAAACATAAATGGAGCTTGTTATATTTTTCTTGGAGCATTGATCTTGGAATGTGAGTTTAAATCAATGTTCGACACTTCGCTTAAGCTCTTCCAGCCTCAGACTACCTAATCTGTAAATGGGGATGATAATAAAACTCACAGGGTTGATTCACCTTATAAAAATTAAAGAAGCGAAAATACATGAACATTTCCCAGCCAGTATCTGGCATATAGTCCAGATATATGAATAATTATAATGATTAATAATGATCATGTGGTAATTCTTTCTTCACTCTATGCATAAATGGCTGTGTGGATGGGAGCTATCTGGCATACACATTGCTAAATATTTGAAGAACGCAATGTTGGGAAAGTTGGTTAGTGATGAAAAGTCAGTGGCAGTGTTACATATGCAAAATCAGTGGCCCGCGAAGTGGAGACCATTTTTCATACCTTGAGCCCTTAAAATCCTTGCCTCATGTCCTTAAAATCAATAACATTTTTTTTTGATTCAAAACTAATGCATATTCACGGTGGAAAACCTAAAGCTATAGATAACAAAAACAAAGAAAAATATTCCATAATACCAATACTACAGTGACTACTAGTAACATTTTATGTGTATGTTTAAGTCCCTTATATGCATATAGGACAAAATCTAGATTTTTACTCTACATGTTTCTTTATGACTTGCCTTTAAACTAAATATATCATCTTAATATCTCTTAATGTTTTCAAATCTATTTAAAAACTCTTTTCAAACACTCTATAGTATTCCATTCAATGGATGTACCATAGTTATTTAACTAATACCTTTATTTTTGTATACCAACTTTTTTCAGTTTTTCACAATTGTAGACAAGACTGCAAATAAGTAGCCTTGTATCTAAATGTTTGTGCATTTCCATGATTATTTTTAGACCGAGGAGTACTAAATGCTAACTCAAAATCTCTGAGTTTGGGGAAACCACTGAACATGTGGAATGTGGTAGAAACATAAAGACTAACTCTTGGGGCTCACTGATATAGAATGAGCTCAGACCTTCTTTATCTAGTGTTCGGACCTTTACAGTAGCTCCCTAACAAACTTCCATAACTCTAAATCTCCTAGTCTGCTATGTTTTCTTCCAGATTTCACCAGAATGATGTCTGAGCACTGAAAATATGGTAATCAAACTTGGGATTTTTTTCCTCTGAAACCCCTTAGCAATTTTTCCAATATATTCACAAGAAATGACCTATCCTAAAGTGTGAACTCCTTGAGGACAAAGACTTTAATCCTCTTTCTGTATCCAGTCCAGAACACATGGATAGTAAATTTTTGTTATCTACATGTCTGAATGATTGTAAATACTTGGTGAAAGTAATACTGTGTGTAATTACTGTGCTCTGATGGTTTTTCCAATCCTCTGAGATAGGAGAAGTGGGGGGATCATGTTAGATAGAAGTTTGAAAATTTGGAATGGTGAAGCCATGCTTATCCAGGTACAGTAAATGTTACAGTTGATATTTAGGTTGAGTCATTTAAGTATCAATGAAATCTAGCATTAACATCCTAAAGAGCTGTGATGATTTTGTTAACAAAAAGAAAAAAAGTAGTGCTTTGACTTATAACCAAGTATGATTAAGTTTTACTCTTTTTTGGGCATTTAGTATTGTTTTGACTGTCACTCATAGTGAGGAGGCTGTTTCCTTTTTAACAAAAGAACAAAATGATGGTAGCTCTAATTTTAGTCCCAAGTTTAGTTTTTCCAAGTTTATATAATTAGTTAAGAAAAAGATGATCCTGAATGAATAAGTCTCAGTGAAAATATCATTCTTTCTGAAATGAGAAATCTTTCTTTGACTTTTAGCTGACATATACACACATACACACACAATTTCCTAAGTAACACAATACAATTAATAACTCCGTCTCTATAAGCAATCAATGACCAAAGAACTCTTTTGGTACTGAACATTACAACTAAATTAAATATATTCATTTACTCTCAAGACCAGAAATGACACACACGATTATAACGATCCACAGAGTTCAGCTAAAATGTAAAATCATCAAAAATATGCAACTTCTCAGCTCCTTCAGTTTTTTTCTTACATTTGGTTGTGCAGCCCAATTTTTTAAAAACTGAATTCTGAAATTCTTAAGGAAATCTGTTTTCCAGTTAAAAATTTTTTTTTACCAATACATATGCAGTTGACCTAGCATTAATATTTATAGCATTAAATGTATTTTGTACATATATTACATGTTATAATTTTTCTATAATATATAATATGATTCCATAATATAAATTATTATGTATATAATTTTATATATATAATTGAAGTATAGTTGACTCACAATGTTACATTAGTTTCAGGGGTACACTATAGTGATGTGACAGCCCTATGCATTATACTCGGCTCATAAGTGTAGCTACACTATTTTTTTCAGTTTTAAATAGCAATGAAGGAGCGATTTTATACCTCAATAGCACAATACAAAATAAACCTATAAAGCAACCTAACTGATACTGATAATTCTGATAAGTTGCAGTTAGACTGTAATAAATGACTAATTTCAACTCTGACTGCAGTTAGAGTGCATGTTGATAATAAATCTCTGGAATTAATCATCAAAGAGATAAAACTTGACTACTTGGAGGACTCTGCTAAGTAGCAGGAGCATATATGATTTTTCCTCTTAGAAAATCAGGCAGGTTGGTAAACTTCCTCTTGCCTCTGCACAGATTATCAGGCATTGTCTGCATATTTAATTAGAGTAAATGCTCACTTTGGGAGTCCTTGTATGTATGGAACTATGTCATCATCATTAGGGATAGAATAAGAGCTTTAGAAATGTAGTTGATCAAGAATTTGTTCTTTAAATTTGCAATATTATTCAGTTGTAGACATTATTGAAGGTGTTCTGTAACAGAAGGTGTTCTGTAACTCCTGTAACAGAAAGGAGTCAGCATGATTTGGATCTTTGTGGAGCCAGTTGTGAGCTAAACTCTCACGAGGGTAAATACTAATTTCACTGCATCCAGATATTTTAGAATGTTGTATTTTCATTTTCATTGATCTCAAAACATATTCTAATTTCCTTTGTGATATCTTCTTTGACCCATTGGTTATTTAGCAGAATGCAGTTAATTTCTACTTATTTGTGAATTTCCCAAATTTCCTTCTGTATTTTTAATTTCATTCCATTTGATCAGAGAATATAGTTTGCATGACTTCAATCTTTTAAAATTATTTATATTTTTTATGGCATATCCTGGAGAACATTCCATGTACATTTGAGAAGAATTTGTATTCTGCTGTTAATGGGTACAGTTCTATAGATATCTATTAGGTCTATGTTTTATAGTTTTGTTCAAGTCTTTTATTTCCTTCTTCATCTTCTGTCTGGTTTTATATTAATTATTAAAAGTGGGCTATTGTATTCTGCTAATATTATTGCCGAATTATCTATCTCTGCCTTTAATTCTCTCTGTTTTCATTCTCTGTTTTTAGGTGTATATATGATGACAATTCTTATGTCTTCCTGATGAATCGACCCTTTTATCATTATAAAATGTCCTCTTTGTAGTAACATTTTTTTTTTTTGTAGTAACATTTTGGGGAGGGTATATGGGACTAGGATAAGCAAAAATACCACATCCCATTCTTACTGAGAGTGAGCTGTTTTTCTTAAATAAATTCTCCTTGAATTGTTGCAAGCTTTTGGTTAATTTCCAGAGTTGTAAAAAGTTGATTTTGACCATTTTTACTAGTATTCTCACTGCTTTTAAGGAGCATTGGATATTGGATGTTCTTACTTTACTGTTCTGCAAGTCCTTTCCTGCCTATTCTTTTTAAAATATCTTTTTTGGTGGAATATATTTGTCTTTTAGAGTGGATTTGAATTTTGGAAACAGCCAAAAGTTTCTTGGAGTGATATATGGTGAATTAGTTGATCAATATGAGTAGAACCAAACCTTAAAAATGAAAAAAGAAGAGCAAACTAAACCCAAAACAAGCAGAAGGAAGAATATAGCAAAGATTGAAGCAGAAATAAATGAAGTCTAGAAAATCAAAAGAGAAAATCAATGAAACCAGAAGTTGCTTCTTTGACAAGATCAACAAAATTGACAAACCCTTAGCTAAACTGAGCAAGAAAAAAATAAAAGACTCAATTTGAAATCTCAAATTAAAGAAGGTACATCACTACCTATTTTACAGAAATAAAAAGATTAAAAGGAAATACTATGAATAGCTGGATATCAACAAATTAGATAACACAGATTGGCAAATTCCTAGAAAGACATAAACTACTGAAGCTGATTCAATATGAAATAGATAATTCATAGACTCGTCTAAGTAGACCTGTACTAAATAAAGTGATTGAATAAATAATTTAATAAACTTCCTATAAAGAAAAGCTCAGGACCAGAGTGACTTTAGTGGAGTCTACCAAATGTTTAAAGAAGTATTAACACCAATCATTCAAAATCACCTTCAAAAAACAGAAAGGAGAAAACAATTCATAGCTCATTATATGAAGCCAATATTAACCTCAAACCAAAGCCAAAGCTAATATAAAAAAATTACAGCTAATATTAATTAGAATATATATCAGTATGAATCTGTATCCATATGAATCTAGAATCAAAAATTCTCAGCACAATATTAACAAACCAATTCAACAACACACAAAAAGTTTACATAGCAATGACCAAATGAGGTTTGCCCCAGGAATGCAAGGTTAGTTTGATAAACAAAAAATCAAACAATGTTATATGCCATATTGAAAGAATAGAAGACAAACCACATATAGACTCAGAAAAAAGCACTTGACAAAAATCCAATTTTTTTTTTTTTATGATACAAGCATTGAACAAACTGGGTGTAGAAGACAGCTTCTTCAACCTGATGAAGGGCATATTTATAAAATAACCACAACCAACATCATGCTTCATAGTGAAACACTTAAAGTTTTCCATCCAAGATCAGGCACACTTTCTCGTACAAGTAAGGCACAAGTGCTCTTACCACTTCTACTCAATATTGTACTGGAGATTCTAGCCAGGGCAACTAGAAAGATAATGAAATAAACAAACAAAAATCTAGATTGGAAAAGAAGAAATAAAATTATTTCCATTTGCAGATGGCATGATCTCATATACAGAAAACTCAAAGAAATCCACAAAAAGATATGTTAAAGGTAATGCTCCAGTTCCAAAATGTTGTATGATATAAAATCTATAGAAGAAATCAATTGTATTTCTCCATACTAGCAATTAATATCAAACATGAAATTAAGAAAACAATAACATTTACAATGTCATCAAAAAGAATTAGATATTTAGGAATAAATTTGCAAAAAGTGCAAGAGTGGTACACTAAAAACTCTAAAACATTGTTGAAAGAAATTCAAGAAGACCCAAATAAATGGAAGGACATACCATATTTATGTATCAGAAAGGCTTAATATGAAGATGGCAATACTTCTGAAATTGACCTACAATGTCAATGCAGTCCTTGTCAAAACACCAGCTGGATTTTTTGCAGAAATTGACAAGCTGAACCTAAAATTCATATGGATTGCAAGGAACCCAAGTATCCAAAATTATCTCGAGAAGAACAAAGTTGGAGGACTTATGGTCCCTGATTTCAAAACTTACTACAAAGCTACACTAACTAAAACAGCATAGCATTGGCATAAGAAAAGATATATATATATATATATATATATATATATATATATATATATCAGTGGAATAGACTTGAGAATTCAGAATAAATAAGAGAAGATGTTCAATATCATTAGGCATTATGAAACCAAAACTACAAGGAGACACCACTTCACTCTTGCTAGGATGACTAAAAAAAAAAAAAGGACAATGACAAGTATTGGCGAGGATATGGAGAAATTGGGACCCTCATATATTGCTGGTGTAGCTGCTTTGGAGAAACATTTTGGTGGTTCCTCAAAAAGTTAGACCTATAGTTACCATATGACCAAGCAATTCCACTCCTAGGTGTATACCCAAGTGAAATGCAAACATATGTCCACACAAAACCTTGTGCAAGAATGTTTATAGCACCATTATTCATAATAGCTCAAAATGGAAACAATTCAAATGTTCATCAGTGGTGAATGAATATACAAAATGTGATAAAGCCATACAATGCAATATTGTTCAGCCACTACAAGAAATAAAGTACTGATACATGCAACCACATGAATGAACCATAAACACACTAAGGAAAAGAAACCAGATACAAAAGGTCACATACTTCATGATTCCATTAACATGAAATGCCCAGAATAGGCAAATCCTTAGGAACAGAAAGTAGATTGGTAGTTGCCAGAGGTTGAAGAGTAGGAAACTGGGGAGTGAATGCTAATGGGCATGGGGTAGTGAACGTGTTCTAGAATTGTCAAGACCTTATAATCAATCTTTGTTATAATTTTATCTTAACATTATTTTAATAATAAAATGCCTATTTATTAAAAGTTTAATAGAAATTTTGTTGATTGTTAGAGGGAAGGAAGAGAAAGAAAGAAAAGAAAGGAAGAAATGGAAAGGAAGGAAGGGAGGGAGGGAGAAAGAAGGAGAGAAAGAAAGAAAGAAAGAAAGAAAGAAAGAAAGAGGAAAAGAGGGGGCCAGAAGTACTGAAAACATTTCCCAGAGAGACTATTTTTAAATGATAAGAGCTATAAAGCTTCATTGAAATATATGCGTAGACCCAGGGACAGTGGCAGCTCTGATTATCTGTGGGACATCTACAGAAAATTTTGCAGTCAACATGTATATGTGTTTGCATAACACAGTAGAAATTTTAGAGAATAATATCTTATAAAATAAGAATAATGTATGTCAGTAACAGTAAATTCTCACCATGGGCTTCATGAATGAAAATATAGGGCTATTTTATCACACAGCTCACAATTTCATACATCTGTATTGCTTTGCCTGTTTAGCAATAGGCAGCAAATTTCTTAGTAAATGTAACCATGGTGACAAATTTTCTTAATGCATCTCTGAGTTGTTGTTATGACTTGCATTGCCTTTACTTTAATGTATGTGTTTTGCTCTCTTTCAGATTAGCTATTAAATTGAATTAAAATCCCTTCACACACACACACACACACACACACACACACACCCACGTGCGAAATCTATGAGTATCTTCTCTTCTCTCGGAGCTCATTTGGAACGTCCCCTTGTTATACGTTTGCAGTCAGAGTGTAAATTTCCTCATTTCTGCCCCTTCTGGGTAATCAGTCAGAGAGGTTGCAGGAAAAGAGAAGGAAGAAAACAGAAAGCGTTGATTTTTGCTGACTATATCTTCCCCCTAACTAGAGTCTGGAAGGAATTCTGACTTAGTTTCTGCATTCAACTCCTAGAGGAATAACCAGCTTGCCATAGGATGAGAAGTGCCCATGCTCCCAAGATGGCTATGTGGCTAGTAATGTTGTAATAATGTAATGTAATGTAATGTAATGTAATGTAATGTAATGTAATGTTGCACTATAACATTATAAGTACTACTAATGATGATGATGATGATAGCACCTAACACTAAATTAAACTAAGCTTGCAAGAAGTAGTTTACTTGTATTACCTCATTTAATTTCTACACTAATTTTTGAGAAAGATATTATGATATTTTCCTGTTTTATATATGAAGAAACTAAAAATGTTAAGTAGTTCATCAAAAGTTATACAGTAAGGCATGTGAATACAGGTAGTGTAATTCCCAAGACTTCATACTTTTTAAAAAAATTTTTTTAATGTTTATTTATTTTTGAGAGAGAGAGAAAGAGAGCGAGAGAGAGAGAGAGAGAGAGAGACATAGCGTGAGTTTGGGGAGGGGTAGAGTGAGAGAGAGAGAGAGAGAAACAGAATCTGAAACAGGCTCCAGGCTGTGAACTGTCAAGAGTTCATTCTTAACCACAAAGCTGTGGTGAATTTAGTGCAATAACAAATATTTATTGAGTACCTACTATTTTCTAGAAACCATGTTAAGCTCTAGGGAGGTGGTGGTTGCCAAGGTTAATAGGACATGACTTCTGCTCTTGAAGACTTGACAGACTATGAAGAAAGAAACCTATAGAGACAGTTTGAATATTATGTAGAAGGTCATGGAATAGTCATGACTAAGAAATTATAGGAGTAGAGGCTATCTACTGATTTTTAAGAGCACATCATTGTACTTTTTAAATTCTTTTTTTCAGCTTATTTATTTATTTTGAGAGAGACAGAGAGAGGGAGAGAGAGTACATGAGCAGGACAGGGATAGAGAGAGAGTGAGAGAAAATTTCAAGTAAGGTCCATGCTGACATACTACAGAGCTCTATGCGGGGCTCAAACTCACGAACTGTGAGATCATGACCTGAGACAAAATCAGGAGTCACAGGCTTAACCGACTGAGTCACCCAGGCTCCCCAAGAGCACATTGTTTTATATGAAATCTTTGAACTTCCTTTTGGTTGTTAGAGATAAACATTTATAAAACTAAATTTTCACAAAGAAAATTTTCACATTTGTGGAAAAAACTAGATATTTTAAAAAGTAATTAACTTTAACGTCTATCTGAAAGCTCCTAGAAGTCCCTCTCTCACTGAGTATAAGAGGTAGTTATCTTAGGGGCTCCTGGGTGGCTCAGTCAGTTGAGCATCCGACTTCAGCTCAGGTCATGATCTCAGTTTGTTAATTCGAACCCCACTTTGGCATCTCTGCCGTCAGCACAGAGCCCGCTTCGGATCCTCTGTCCCCTTCTCTTTCTGCCCTTCCCCGGCTCACACTCTCGCCAAAAATAAATAAACATTAAAAAAAAAAAAAAAAGAGAGAGAGGTAGATATCTTAAGTTATCAACCAGGGCACATCAAGTTCTACCTTTACCTAAAATGAACTCGGTCCAAATTGTGAAAATCTACTCTATCCAGTTTCCCCAAACGTTTATCCAAGAACACCAATTTATTTAAATACACATTCCTGTGTTTGTTCAGTGTTCATTTAAAAGTGTACCACCCAAGGGGCGCCTGGCTGGTTCATTCGGTAGAGCATGCGACTCTTAATCTCAGGGTCATGACTTCAAGCCCTATGTTGGGTGTGGAGCCTATTTAAAATAAATAAAATAAAATAACAATATTAAAAAAAAAGTGTACCAGTTACAGGCTTTGGCCAGTTAGAATGTTTCAGGAATAAACCAGGATGATGGTTGCCTTCTAAAGTCATTGACCTTCCACCTTGGAATTTCAGAGGAGGGAGTTGCTTCCTTTGGCCAGTGAAGAGTCAATGACTTTGCTGGGTTATTCTGTGGCCATGGATTGTATCTAAAGTACCATTGCTTCTCAGATGGAAGGAAGGCCTCAATTACCTGGAAGAGTGTTAGCGATAAATGAAGAGAGTGGCACTTGACTTGATTACCATGATCACATTCTTGCCAATGTAAATACACAGTCATGTTATCAGTGACGCCTAGAACAAGGATAGATGTTTAAATATAAATTATTAAACATAGTTGCCAATAGTTAAAATAAGCCTTTCTCCTCAAGTAATGGGGATTTGTTGATCTGATGCCATTCATAGTAATTCTGGGTTTTCTCTTATCCACTTTTTATTTTATTTTTGGGTCTTCCTTATCCACTGTCAGATGGAATAATTGCAAGATAACCCTGAAAAATCAAATAGCCATTAACTCAAATGCAGGTATCATGCATGCCAAAGTAAATACTGTGTTTTATTATCTCTATTATGGCCAAGGAGCAGATGGGCTGGTAAAAAATAAATATTTCTGGAATGCAAAATCACATACACATTTCTAAGAGTGAACTGAAATTTGTCATGTAAAGGACACTTTTATACTTGCTGTAGGAAATACATCTCTTTGCTTTTCCATAGATAAAAATGTTCTTTAGTTAGTATGTTTCAACCAAATCAAACAAAATGAAAAAAAATGCCAGAAGCAATGTCCCACTAATACTCTAGAAACACCCAACATTTTATATAAAATTAGCGGTATATATACTTTCCCCTTTTATATTGAGATAAAATTTATATACCATAAAATTCACCTTTTAAAAGTATACAATTCAATGATTTTCAGTATGGTCCCATAGTTGTGTAAGCATCATAACAGCTAATTTGTAACATTTTCCTCAGCCCATAAAAGAAACTCCCTACCTACTAGAAGTTAATCCCCATTCCTCCCTCTCTTCAGTCCTTGGAAACTACTAATCTACTTTTTGTGTCAATGAATTTGCCTATTTTGGACATTTCATGTACATGGAATCATACAACATATGACCTGTTTTGTCTGACAACTTTTACCGAGCATGATGTTTTCAAGGTTTATACAAGGTTTATTCAGATAGTATCTATCACCAATTCATTCCTTTTTATGGCACAGTAAATTCTATTGTATGGATATACCACATTTATTTATTCATATATCAGTTGATGGACATTTGGATTGTTTCCACTTTGGGCTATTGTAAATAATTCTGCTATGAACATTTGTGTACACTTTTTTTTAATGTTTATTTTTGAGAGAGACAGAGAGAGGGAGAGATAAGAGCGTGAGTGGGGGAGGGGTGGAGAGAGAGGGAGACACAGAATCTGACACAGGTTCCAGGCTCTGAGCTGTCAGCACAGAGCCCAACGTGGGGCTCAAACTCATGAACCACGAGATCATGACCTGAGCTGAAGTCGGATGCTTAACCGACTGAGCCACCCAGGATCCCCTGTGTACACATTTTTGTGTGGACATGTGTTTCATTTCTCCTAGTATACACCTAGCAGTAGAATTGCTTGGTCATATGGAAACTCCAGATTTAATTTTCTGAGAAACTACCAAACGTCTTTCCAAAGTGGCTGCACCATTTTACATTCTCATCAGCAATGTACAAGGGCTCCAACTTCTCCACTACTTTGCCAATACTCATTATTGTCTATAATTTTGATTAAAGCCATCCTAGTTGATGTAAAGTCATAGCTCATTGCAGTTTTGATTGCACTTCCTCAATTACTAATGATGTTGAGCACCTTTCATGTTCTTACTGGCCATTTGTATATCTTCTATGGAGAAATATCTACTCAAATTATTTCCTCATTTTTAAACTGAGTAATTTGTCTTTTTATTTTGAGTTGTAAATTTATTTATATATTTGAATACTAGACCCTTGTTGGATATATGATTTGCAATTTTTCTACAATTTTGTGAATTGCCTTTTCGTGTTCTTGATAGAATCTGTGATGGATAATTTTATGCATCAATTTGACTGGGCCATGGGAGGCCAAATATTTGGTTAAACACTATTCTGGCTGTTTTGGGATGAGACTAACATTTTAACTGGTAGACTAAAGTAAAGCAGATTGCCCCTCTGTCATGTGGGTGGGCCTCATCAAATCAGGGGAAGGCCTGAATACAACAAATAACACCCTCTCCCAAGTAACAGGGAATTATTTCTGTCTTACAGCTTTTGAACAGGGACACTGATTTTGTCCTTTGGACTCAAACTGAAATTTGGCTTCTTTTGAGTCTCAAGCCTGCCAGCCTTAGACTGGAACTACACCACTGGCTCTCCTGGTCTCCAGCTTTCTGACTCACCCTCTAGATCTTGGAACTTGCCATCTTCCACAATTGCGTGAGCCAATACTTTATAATAAATCTTTGTGTGTGTGTGTGTGTGTGTGTGTGTGTGTGTGTGTGTGTGTATCTACACACATCTGTTCTGTTTCTTTGGAGAACACTGACTACAGTCTCTCCCCCATTTTTTAAAGTTTTGTTTATTTATTTGTTTAATTCTACACCCAATGTGGGGCTTGAACTCATGACCCCAAGTTCAAGAGTTGCATATTCCTCTGACTGTGCCAGCCAGGTGCCCCCCTACAGTTTCCTCTGAAGCACAAAGTTTTTATTTTGATGAAGACAAGTTACATATTTTTCCCTTGGTTGTTGTGTTTTTGACAGAAATCATTGCTTAATCCAAAGGCACAAAGATTTATACATATGTTTTCTTCTAAGAGTTTTATGGTTTTATTTCTTACATTTTGGTCTTTGATTCACTTTACATCATGTACTGGAAAGCTTGTCTTATTAGAGTAACAAAGTGGATTTTATAAATAATAAGTATATGATTATATGTACTGATAAATATCTAATGATAGATATTTATTTTTAATTATTTTTGCTATTGTAAACAATGTTACAATGGATATTTTTGAACTCTGTTATTTGTGCAAATATGTCTGAAGGAGTAATTTTGAGAGATATAATCAGTATAAGCTTCTGCTATATATCAAGTATGGCAAATGTAAATTTTCTTTGTTATTTAAGAAATTACAAAAAGCGGGGCGCCTGGGTGGCTCAGTTGGTTAAGCGACTGACTTCGGCTCAGGTCATGATCTCGCGGTCTGTGAGTTAGAGCCCCGCGTTGGGCTCTGTGCTGACAGCTCAGAGCCTGGAGCCTGTTTCGGATTCTGTGTCTCCCTCTCTCTCTGACCCTCCCCCATTCATGCTGTGTCTCTCTCTGTCTCAAAAATAAATAAACGTTAAAAAAAAATTAAAAAAGAAATTGCAAAAAGCAACCTCTTTACCTATTTTATTTCCCCCTCTAGCAGGTTCTGAGCTTTTACAATAGGACAGCATTATTAGAATATTGGAATTATGGTCATAATATAAAACACTTGGATTGATTCCACTATATCTGCACTCTAAATTTATCTTCCAGGGGCGCCTGGGTGGCTGTCTGTTAAGCATCCAACTTTGGCTCAGGTCATGATCTCGCAGTTTGTGGGTTCGAGCCCCGTGTCGGGCTCTGTGCTGACAACTCAGAGCCTGGAGCCTGCTTCGGATTCTGTGTCTCCCTCTCTCTCTGCCCTTCCCCTGCTCGCACTCTCTCTCTCTCTTTCTCAAAAACAAACATTAAAAAAATTTAAATTTATCTTCCATTTTCAGGTAGGATATTATTAGTAATTTTCAGTTTTTTCCCTATTGCTTATGAGTAAAAAAGAAAAAGTAAGTGCATCTGCACTGAAGTTTACATATTTATTTATAAATCACATACATGTACTGTTGTACTCACATGCAATGTAAATTATAAAACATTTGCCAGATTTGAAATAGGGAAGGGCAAGATGAAAATAAATATAAATAATTTTTCTAATTTCTTTTTCTACATTCCAATGGACCATCCCACACATTCCTTGGTGTGGACACATGCACTTGGAAACCACTGTCTTGATTACCTAGACTTACACATGTATGTGGTTGCTTCCTTCAGCTGCTTTGGATATGTATACAAGATGGTAAGAATCTGACCCGGTGCAACAGAAAATCTGCTCTATCGGCTATAATCACTATTCATGAAAGATTGTTTACAATAACATTTTAGTTGTCTGTCACAGAAGCCATTTCAATCTGTCTTCTAGATATACAACTGGTAATCATTAAGTTTTACTCAATGATTTCAATTTGCCATCTCAAGGATGTCTATAACTGTAAAGATGAAATTACAATGGTCTAAATTTAATATATTCAACAACACTTCTCCAAGGCGGATGGCAGTGGAGAATAGGTAAAAACAGGCTTTTGAACAACAGCTACAAGAATATTCCTTGTTTTGCTAAAAAACTATTCTCTTTCAGGTGTTGTTTTATAATAAAATTTGTTATTTCTTTTTTTTTTAATTTTTTTTCAACATTTTTATTTATTTTTGGGACAGAGAGAGACAGAGCATGAACGGGGGAGGGGCAGGGAGAGAGGGAGACACAGAATCGGAAACAGGCTCCAGGCTCCAAGCCATCCACCCAGAGCCTGACGCGGGGCTCGAACTCACGGACCGCGAGATCGTGACCTGGCTGAAGTCGGACGCTTAACCGACTGCGCCACCCAGGCGCCCCTGTTATTTCTTTTTACCAGAGACCTCAACATAGAAATCCTAATATTTATCTACACAGCTCAATCTCTGAAATATTCAATAATGGCTTCTTTTGTGTGTGTGTGTGTGTGTGTGTGTGTGTGTGTGTGTGTGTTTAGATCTCCAGGACATATTTCTGTGAATGATATAATAATTAACAAGGAAGACATATATACAGATGTAAAAAAGAGGTAAACCACCTTTCAGATAAAGGGAGGATATAAGACAAGAATGACTTTAAATGCCAACTAACCCTGTCATCTGAGCATGTTAAGTGTTCCTAAGCTGTACCAGTGACACTTCATTCTGAGAATGGTCATTTTTGATGATAAGAGTGGACTTCAGAAACATACAAATGGGTCTAACTACTAAAAGACTTTAACAGGGATGACAAGGTGCAGGGTCAGCAGATTTAGCAAAAACACAAGATAAGTTAGATTTGAAAAATAGCTCTGGGGCACCTGGGTGGCTTAGTCAGGTAAGCATCCAACTCTTGATCTGGCTCAGGTCGTGATCTCAAGGTTCATGGGATTGGGCTCTGTACTGACAGCATGGAGCCTGCTTGGGATGCTCTCTCTCCCTCTCTCTCTCAAAATAATAAGTAAACTTAAAAAAATAGCTCTAACTGCCAAATTTTTGTAATTTAATTTAAAAAGCCAGATACAGGACACTTAGGGTGTCCTGACAAAGTCATTATAGGATGTAGGACAAAGTCATTAAATAGAGGACATGTCCCAATATACAGAATGCCTGGCAACACTACCAAAATGGAACATAATTGACTTAATTTTCAATTCCTTCTATGTATCCATGACTTTCTTCTGTGCATGGCAGTGATTTGTAGATGTGGGAAGGGAAGAATTAAGTAAGTACCCAGGGATTTTCAAGACTGAGTAGAGATGAATTATTTGTTCTATTTATCATAATATTTTTCATTGATTCCAAATAGAAAAAAATAATTTTGGCTTTTATTATGTACCAAACAACTGTAATATAAAACCCAATAACTAGTCAGTGATTTTCCTGTAATAATGTTTATTGATTTCTGATCTGAATAGGGATCCACGCTAACAAATGAAAAAAAATTTTTTTAAAAATCTCACACAGTCACAGTACTTGAAAGATCTCTGAAATTAAATGTCTGATTTCAGGATGAAATGAGTTTTTAAAAATCTGTTATTTTGATTTGAATATTCTATTATATGTAGTATTGGGAATTGCTTTTTGACTGCTGGACATTTAAAACAATAAACTACTGTAAGCCTTAACACTGATAGTTACACTTCTAAGAGGGATTTTTTAAAAAAAATATTTCATGTTCCACTGCTTTATATACAAACACACACCCTTTTTGTGTCTTACCATTCTGGGTTGAATATGTGAATATTTGGAAAAGTTGGATGTTATGTAAATTCCTTGTATCTTGTGTGAAGGAAATTTGCTCACTCTAACAAATAGTCTTCAACAATTTAAATATTTAGAGTTTGCCTATATTATAGATTAAGTGAAATACTTATAAAACATGAGAAACACAATTCTAATGGCGAAATAGAAGAATACATAAATTTGTAGATGGAAACATTTATAGCAGGTTGCATATGCTAGAAATATTGTGTAAAACAATGTGAAGGTAAGTCCTTTGAACTTTTTTTTTTACCTTCACTTGTTTAAATTATCAATGAACACATTTCCACCACTAATGCTACGTGTCAGATAAAGAACATTCAGAGAACACTAAACGAGATTAGAACGAAGCGCTTAAGACAATCTGTTCAAACGGATAGAGTTCGTTAACCAAATACTACTGACCCATTCCTGGAGTTCAGGCCCACACCTAACAAATTCCAAGAGTTCTTCAGACCTCAGCAAGTCAAAATATACTACGGAAATCATTTTTGACAAGAACTCTTGGGCTAAGCTTTAAGTAATCAGTATCTGGTTGGGACAGGAATCACCCAGTATCCTGTGGAGGAAAACAGCTGACGCGAGGGCCATTTCAGCTTTCCCTCTCATAATCATACTTTCTGATGTACTGCCAGTTCGCTCCTGGGCTGCCCCGGGTAAAACGCGTAGCATTGCGGGAACCCAGAGTTCACAAATGCAAACTTTGCAAGGCTCCCCACCCCCACCTTTTCCTGCAGACGATTCCTACAGTGAAGTTGTGCTTTATCACAGAAATAAATCCCTTTTTACCACAAATCCTAATGGAACTTCTAAAACTCCTTGAATCAATTGTGTTGTGGCTTTGTTAGGAGGGGGAAGAAGAGAGCAACAAAGTCTTTCTTTTTTAGAATGAAAATTGTGAAGGCTTAAGCATCCAAATTCTACTCTTCCGGGGTCTATGTCTATTAAATCATTACCATTGCTAACAAAGAAGTAAAAGCCCTTCATGACTGATCTCAAATGAGAATCTTCGAAAGGGCCAAGGACGCAGTAGCTGGGAAACCCTGTTGAGTGCATTTGCCGTCTGAACAAATAACAGTGTCCCTGCTGGGACTGCCTTTTATTGATGATAAGGGATCTCAGGAAAAGGAGGCTTCTGCAATTCCCTATCAGCTTTAGGATGGGTACATGGCCCTTTCCCCGTCTACTTGATTTGGCTTTAAATCTTAAAATGGCAACAAATATCTTCAGCAGGATTTTGGGGGACAGAGAAATGAACAGCTTAGATGTCTTAGGAACAAAAGCAAAAGCCCAACCTGCTGTTGACCCTGAAATTTTCCATCTGTTAGTGGCACGAAGGTGCCATCTAGGGGTGGAGGGTGGCGGCAGCAGCTCTTCTCCAAATGGGATGGGTTTACGCAGGTTAGGCTGAACAAATTATCTTATTTCAGAATGCTTCTGTTTCTCTGCTGACAAAACTGAACACAGTCCACTTATGAATATCTGTATTCATAAGAATATATCCATATACAAGGCTAAAGCAGAAGAATTACAGGGTGCCTTGGGCATCAGGGGTGGCAGGAAATAGAAGCATGAGGTTTGCTAGCACACAGACCTGGGCTCAACTCTGCAGCCTACAGGCACTGTGGCATTTACTTAAATGTCCACGTTTCAGTTTCCTCAAAATTAAAGTTGAGATTTTCAAATCTCTCTCCCTGAAGTGGCTATGAGAAGGAAATGCTATTAATAGATGTCATGCATCTTGTACAGTACCTGACACACAGCAGCTGCTCAACAAATCTTAAGTATTCACAGAGACATATCAAGTCTTTTCTAGTTTTTCCATCTCCATACAAAGAAATAGTTATTCTGGGACACTTAGAAAAATGTGTACTAATGCTAGATAGACCTTGGGGTATTATCCTATATTTGAATATGTCCGATAAATGATGTTACTTCCTCCATCCCCTTACCTTTGCCCTAGCAACTTTTTCCATCTGGGTTCAGATTAAATCTTAGATTTGATTCTTCACTGGATAGGGTTTGCTTATCCAGAAAGCCTCTTCATAGCAGTGATGCTTCCTATTCTAGGCATACCAAGAGAGGTCTAGTTATTTAAAATGCATGTGTTATATGAACAAGATCATCAAGAAAAGCACACTTGCCATATGTCCCTGAAAGAAATGCATTGTAGACATTTGCCCATTGTGAGAAGTGAGATGATTCATTTTCAGAAATACCAAATAAAAGCTGTGCTGTTTAGTTAACAATAGGTTTACAACCTATTGGAAATATGTACGAACCCCTCCCCCTGACAGTGGAGTCCCAAACCCTTAGACACTTCACTTCTCGGTTCTTCTTCTCCTCTCCTTTCTGTGGGCTTATTTTCTGCCAGCTTTGCAATGAGCATGCACCAAAGAACTGAAGTCTCTGCGTCACCTTAAGGAATGTACATTTGTTCCAATCAGACTACTTTGTGCCTTACATGGGCACAGGCGATGTCCGGGGAAGGCTGTAACCTCTGTTGTAGTCAGCCAGTGAGGAACCAGGGGAAGGACTTGCACTCTAGGAGATACATTGCCTGCGGTAACTGCCCTGAGTGTGTCTGTCCATCAGACACCCGCTCTTGCAAGAATGTTCATTAAAACCTTGCTTCTCTGTTCTCTGAGTCTTTGCATCTCTCCTTTGATTAGGCCAGTGGGCTTATTTTTCACACTCATTGTTATCTCTATTGCTTGGATGTCCTGCAAAAGCACTCAGTTATGCATGCTACTGCCAAACATCCTAAAGCTCTCAGCTTAGTAGGTTAGAAATGATGTTAAAGAACCAAGGGAACAGTTTTTCTTACAGTCAGAGTCAACGTTGCACGTGGCAAAACTGCTGTCCAGGAATAGACACTCATTTATCCTGGCTAGCATTTCATGACGGGCACCCACCACTCTTGCGAATAACAACTGGCAGCCACCTTCCTTGGGTATATTCCTTTCCACTGCCACAGGACCAGAGGTGGAAAGAAGAATAGGGATTGCTCCTGTCCAAATAGATTGTCATGCAAATCAAAAGGGGAACTAAATTGAGGGGGACCCGGGAGAATATTAAATGTTTTTCAAATAAATGCATTTTAGGTTTGCTGCAGGATTCTGTTTGGGTTCACTACCAGATTTTTTTTTTTTTTAAAGGCCCTCGGCCAAGTCTCCCTGACTGCTTAAAAATATTTATTTAGTGTCCTGGGCTTTTCTGCTACTTGGCTATTGGTAAAACCAGGATTATGGGTCTGCAAAATATTAGGATTCAAAACACTGCAAGCTTTTCTTAAAATTTAACCTTTATTTCACGGACCTAGCCTCTCAGGTGGATCAAAGTTCCCCCTGCTAAGACAGCTACGAAAGAAATCTTTGGGAGGGTGGCCGAACCATATTGGAATTGACAGGGTCAGCAAGAATAGCAAACTCTTAATGAGCATGCTTACCAATTCTTTGGTGACTCTATGCCCTGAGTGGACCCTAATTTTTTAAGTTTTTTTTTTTAATGTTTATTTTTGAGAGAGAGAGACACACACACACAGAGGCAGAGAGTGAGTGGGGAAGGGGCAGAGAGAGAGAGGCACAGAATGTGAAGCAGGCTCCAGGCTCTGAGCTGTCAGCACAGAGCCTGACGTGGGCTTGAACCCACAAACCGTCAGATCATGACCTGAGCTGAAGTCGGATGCTTAACTGACTGAGCCACCCAGGCACCCCGACCCTAATTTTAAATGTATTCAAATTTTGGTGTGGAAAATAATTAAGAAAGAACAAATGAGCAGAGTTTGTTCTCAAAATAAAGGAGACACGGATGAATAAATGGTCAAACACTCTTCTACCCTTTGGGAAATTCATCCTGGTTATGGACTCACCATGGACGCTTCCTCTCCCACCCACTTCTTTCCTGCTTTCTTACCACCACAACCCAGGGTACTTTTAGGTCTTGTGCCTAGGACTTGCAAATGCCTTGGGTGAATAAGAATGCTTTTCCTGTGTAAGAACACAAGACATTTTAGGAACAGGAAAAGCCTATCCGGTCCAACATACCTGCCCTTTTTAGGTTTATCTTAATCTCACCTTCCTGTAGTGTTACCTTCCTTCTCTTCCTATACAGAAAAGAAAAAAAAAAAAAAGAAAGAAAAAAGAAAAAACAAAAAACACTCACCACATTTCTTGTACATTTCTCATGATATCTAGTATCGTTAGACCTGATACAATCAGACATACATTTTAATCCTACTGTCTTTAAAACTAATGACTTCTGAAAACAGTTCTCAAGGCTAGTAGACAGTTTGCAATTCTTCTTTTTATCGGGTCATAAACCGTGACTTTGAAAGAGGAGGCTCCAAAGAGGCTTGGCTTCCAGGAATGGGAAGGTCATCTGGCTTGATTTTACACTTAGATTTCAATTACGAGCTATCTTATTTGTCATGTTCTGGGTAGCAACATTTGCTTTCAGAGTGCTCAGTGAAAAGGGGTATGTTTATGTGGAATAAGACTTATGAGGAAGAAAATATGCAGCTGGCTAAAGATGAATCACAAACAGCAGAGACCTGTTAAAAAGCTTAACATTCTCTGAGCCTTTCCTTGTCCTCTCTCACACATTTCATATCTGCAGTTTACAATAGGGTGAGGTAAGCCACTCACCATCATGAAAAAGGTAAACTATTTATTCAACAGATGTTTCATTACTTGAGAAAATTCACATTTTCAATGAAAAAGCTAAAAAATGGGCCTTCTATGCAAAGCCTTACAAGAGATCCCCGGCAGCGTTTATATTTAGTGTCTACAAGTTTCAGGCACCGGAGCCTTACTTTTTAATTGTGCAGTTCAACAAATCACTGAGAAGACACCAAAACTGTCTGCCAGATGTCGGCCACTGATTAATTTGTCTTAAGTTCAGCCAAAAGGGAAGAAAATATGATGGGTGGAGCATGAATAGCAAACACAATCAACATCTGACCAACCAGGGTTTCCTGTCACCATGGGAACTAAATTGATTGGCACTGGTTTCCTGTGTACAAGTTAAAAACCAGTAGCAACTGCGGTAACAAGAATAAACTACAGATAAGAGACTTGGAAATTAAATCAAGTCATATCATCAAAACTTCAGCTTGGAACCCTGTGCAGAAAAGTCCTGAGATAATGTTGGAGGACCTTTTTTTCCCTTTAAAGTTATGTCTAGCATATTTATTTATTTAAAAAAATTTTTTTCCCAAGTTTATTTATTTATTCTGAGAGAGAGAGAGGGAGAGAGAAAGAATCCCAAGCAGGCTCTGCACCATCAGTGCAGGGCCCGATGCGGGGCTTGAACCCACAAACTGTGAGATCCTCACCTGAGCCGAAATCAAGAGTCAGATGCTCAACCGACTGAGCCACCCAGGGGCCCCTAGCATATTTAATTTTTCCACTTCTGGCAGTCTGAAATCATTAAAAAAGCCACTGAGAATTCAAACTTATGTTAGGACTTATGTATTTTTCCCAAGACTCGATATTTCCCATAATTCAAATGATAAAATTTTACTAATGCATTGGAGTGAATTTTTGTTTCAGTTTTTACAGCATCTTGGATTACAGCTTTTGGAGGGCAGAAGGAATCTTGCTTGTACAAGGGCAGACACAAGTATATGCACAGATTAAATATTACAAATACAAGTTGCAACCTAAACTTATAAAATATAAAATTGCAGAAGACAAAAAGGAACCCAAGCATCAACATTTGCCTTTTTTGTTTGTGTTTAGGGTTTTTCTTAGCCCTTTGGCTGCTATTGCCATCAGCATTAAACAGCATTTCTACTGCAGTGGTACGTGTTTGGCTCAACAGTGGATTCTGTTTCTTATTGCTTTATTTAGTCATTCACAAATACTTATTAAGCATCTGAATATGTGGAGGGACATATAAACTGAAGATGTTGACAAATTAAACAGCATGGTAGTTTGCCCTTTATTTTTAAAGAATTCACAGAGACCCTAAAAGAGTTAAACAAACATGCACAGGGATGGTGGCAAGTTGTTGAGGAAGAATGAAATAGGGGAGACAAATGTTTGCAAAAAGTACTACCTTTGAAAGACAGTTAAAAGTTGACGGTTAAGTTGAAAATGATAAAAAATGACCATTTTAGTTGTAAGAGGTGTTTGTTTTTGGCTACCTCATCTCCCCTTATTGCATTCCTCTGATTTCAGAATCACTCTCAAAATTCATTCATTCCTTATAGAAGTGTATATAAATTGTAAAACATTCCTCAGACCGTATTGTAGAATTCATGACACTTCTGCTCTTACCACCAGCGTAGTGGTTAAGAGCAGATGTAGGGAGCCAGGTTCTGTCTCTTAAGACTGTGTGATCCTGGTCAGGTTACTCAACCTGAATGTCCATCAGTTTTCCCATATGCAAGATGGGGACACGACCAGTATGCTTCCTTCCTTAGACTGTTGTGAGGATTAATTGAGATAATATATGCAAAACACTTAGGACAAAACCTGGCATGTGGCAAGTGCTACGTGACTCTAAACTGGCATTATTCACATCCTTCCTGGTACCACTGCTGTGGGTGCTATCAAGACGCCTTCAGCACAGGTGCTACAACTATTACTGCTTTCCCTGCAGGTATGGCTAGTGTGGTTGTGGATTCCCTTGTCATCGCCATTGCTGACTTCCCCCTGGGAACCACCGCTGCCCCTGCTCCTGTGAGAACGGTGGCTGGGGCTTGTTCCTGCAGTGATTGCTGTCAGTGCTGTCACTGTCATCAGCAATTACTACGGGCATGGCGCATGAGGGTGTGAGTGTGTGGATAGGTAAGCCTTCGCAGAACTTAACGCGGGTTGTCTCTGGCGGTCGGGCTGACTGTGAAATCATTTCTCTGTTTTTGTTTGGGCTTCACTATGCTTTCAAAATGTCTGCAATAAGAAGGTATTATTTGTATAGTTCCTTAAAAAAATGACAAAAATGTATGGGGCGCCTGGGTGGCTCAGTGGGTGAAGTGTCTGAGTCTTGATTTCGGCTCAGGTCATGATCTCATGGTTTGTGGAATCGAGCCAATGTCAGGCTCTGCACTGACAGTGCAAAACCTGCTTGGGATTCTCTCTCTGGCCCTCCCTCACTAGCACATGTGCGTGTGCGCTCTCTCTCTCTCTCTCTCTCTCTCTCAAAATAAATAAATAAACATTTTTAAACAATTGACAAAAATTTATAAGGGCTGGAGAAACATTGAGGTCTCATATTTACCAATATTTGGTATAGCCTCGTGGCCAACATTCCCTTAAGAGAAAGGAGGACACCCTTTTCAGTGCTCAGCAGGCATCTTCTGTATCATCCTATTATAAAATGACCACGAAGGCATAGGGCCAGGAGACATGATTTATGTACCATCTAACTATGCACCAAGATCACATAAGGCATTTAGTCACTGGCTTATTTCATTGTTATTTTTATCTCGTGTCAAACCTTTCCTCATTTATCTTTATGTTTAAGAAGAAATATTTTTGATAAGAGGAGAGATCTTTTGTACATTTTAGCCAAGCTATTCCCAGGAGAATGCCCTTGGGTTGGCCCATAGCTCAGTTTTGAACAATTACCCTGACATTACCCTGAAAACAATGCCCATGAGTTCTACTAAGAATAAATAAAGCACAATGGAGTAAAATTATCCACCAAACTCGGAAAGGCAGCTTTATTTTAGTCAGGAAATCTAAGGCTTTTATTTTCAATGTACTATGTTCTTATGCTCCATCACTAAAGAATTAAGGATGTGGGGAGAAAAGTCAGATCCCCCAGTTATTGATTTAGGGATTGAACACTGGGAAAAAAATACACCCACAGTCAGCTAAGGTGAGTTTATATACACTGACAACTGTCCTTGCGGAACAAATGGTTTTAACAGGACAGGGAAAATGGAAGGGAAAGAATAGAAAAGCATTCAGGTAAGGTGATTGTTTTTAGAATGACAAAGCAACCATTAACCTCTTTACTATTTCCCTTGCCAACTGTCCTGAAACTTTATTTATTTATTTTATTTTTATTAACAATTAAAAAAAATATTTATTTTTGAGAGGGACGGGGACAGAGTGTGAGTGGGGGAGGGGCAGAGAGAGAGGGAGACACAGAATCCGAAGCAGGCTCCAGGCTCTGAGCTGCCAGCACAGAGTCCCACGTGGGGCTTGAACTCACAAACCATGAGATCATGACCTGAGCTGAAGTTGGGCACTTAACCGACTGAGCCACCCAGGTACCCCTGTCCTAAAACTTTAAATGTCAAAGGGTTAAGTATCTGATTTTATAAGACAGATGAACCAAATGATGACTTTATTTCTAAACTATCTGTCAAGTTATAATATGAGTGGGTTCATGCTTACTTAGATCACTGGCATAGCCCTTGTTAAAGGCAATTGCAATAAGTTTGCCTTTCTTTGGCAAGAGAGAGTCTTTCTAGTGCCTGTCTAGACCTACACAGGACAATCATAGTCAAATAACATTGCTTCTTATGTAGACTCCCATCACAGAAAGGTCATGATGATGTGATATTTTCAATATAACTTTGTGGGAGATTGTCCAGGAGCCCGAAGCTGAAACTGAGTAAAGATTGATTCTTTCTCCTCCTCCCCCTCCTCTGCCTCTTCCTCCTCCTCTTTTTTTATCTGCTTAATATTTTTATCTGCTTAATTAATATGTTAGTCAACTTAATTCAAGGAAATTTCATAAAAAAATCCAGTTTAGTGCAACAAATATCTATCATGTACCTACTGTAAGCAAGGCATTTTAAGGGAAAAATCAGGTTTCAGGTTTGGGTAGAAATGTATGTAGAGTGGTTGACAGCTTGGGGTCTGGAGCCAGACCACTTTATATTCCTTCCCTGGCTCCCATGGCCAGTTAGGTGACCTTGAGTGAGGGACATAACCTTTGGGGGTCATGGTTTCCTCTTTTGTAAAACAGGGATAATAACAGTAGGATTGTTTGGAGTATTTGAGTTATACACGTAAAGCATTTGGAACAGGGCCTATAATACAGTAAGTGCTCAGTAAATGTTAACTGTTATTATTATTATCATCATGGGATAATCTGCATTTTAAAAATAGGGTTTCTTCTGACTTATTTCCATTTCCCCCATTCTATTCAAGATTTTGATATATATAGTGAAGAGGATGGAGAGGAAATGAAGGAGAGTGGGATGACCATTTGATGGAAAGAATATAAATGCTAAAATTCCTATGTAGTACTAAAGGTATCACACATTGATTGCTGTATATTTGATCATATATGGCTATCAGACTGTAGTATAGCTGAAGAAGAAATCTTTAAAACATCTTAAAATCTTATAATTTTAAGATTTCTTCTTCAACTATACTGCAGACTGTCATGGCAGGATCCTCACTGGATGAAACTGAATTCTGGTTCCTAGTCCTGATTTAAGAAAATTAAAACACGCAGACACTTATTCATTCAAAGGTCCTCCTGAACAGAAGTTTTTGCTGAACAATCACTGCTTTCTCTGGAAATGTTAAAAAACTGTATTACTCTCAGGAAAAGATGATTGAAGACTTTTATTATAAGAGCGAAGTAAAATACGACCTTTAGAATGTGTTATAAGGATAAAAACCAAAATAGTTAACTTCTAAGGATAAATGATAGGTAAAGATCACAGTTAATTTGTAAAGAATTATACAAGAAAAATTTATAAAAGAATTTCTAAGAGAAGTTATCAGACACTTTTGTCTGTGATCAGGTGTTGCAAATGGCCAATGAAAAGTGTATCTGAGATTAAGCAATGGCTTCTTTAGGAATTCTTTTTGGATTGATATTTGTTAAAAAAAAAGCCCAAGGAAACCCTAAAGATGTCTCAGATACACTGAAGGGAATGATAGGTGGTCTAGCTACTTTACTTCACCAGTACAGAGGAACTGCCCCAGAAGAGTCTCATGAAAAATGTTTCTGGGCCACCTGGGTGCTGCCCAGCCAGTTGAGTGATCGGCTCTTGATTTCAGCTCAGGTCAGGATCTCAGGGTCGTGGGATCGAGTCCTCCCATTGGGCTTTGCAGTGAGCATGGAGACTACTTATGACTCTTTCTCTCTCTCCCTCTGCCCTTGTCTCCCTCTCTCCCGCTCTCTCTCTCTTAAAAAATAAAAATGCTTCCAAACAGGGCAATGGATGTGATCTGCACAAAACTGCCGAAGCATGAGAGAGACACATGTACCAGAACATAACGCGACCTGTATGTCTCTTTAGGTCACTGATTCTGAGGCAGTTTATCCTGAGCAAGCCTACTAGAGGAAACAAGTGTGGTCTTAAAATTCTTTCCAAAACTGGGGGCTCTTGGTTAAGAAAGAAAAGAAAACCTTTCCTGCAAGGCCAATAAGCAGCACAAGTGTATGCAGAGCTCTGCTCATGAAGAGTCAGAAGGGCAGGCCGCACCAGCCCAGCTCTCACCCAAGGCCTTGCGGGGACACAGCTGAAAATCACTGATTTAGATCAAAACGTGGGGTAATCTACAGCTAGTGACCAATCCAACTACAATTCTATGGCTGAATAACTCAGTGCTGACAGATGGTTCCCACAGGATTTACAGTTCTCTGTAAACAAGCTGGTTGACTTTGTCTCAGTTCCTTCATTAGTAAAACACTAAGAACACGGTCTTCCAGTGTCCACATCTTGTGATCCTAATAATTTGGGTAATAAATCCATCTTCAGGGACCTCGTGTTAAGAGCTGTTGGACTAGCTGTTGGGGTCAAAAGTGAAATGGATTTTAGACAATCATTGGAAAAGTTTCCAGCTCTGCAATGGACAAGTTGTTTCAGTTTCGGGGCTCCACTTCCAGTAAGGGGTGTGACCACTGCTTTCACACCACAGGCTGTGTCACTAGCTGCACAGTTACGGGAACAGCCCTGGGACTTGGGCCAGGACCACGAAGATTGTGGTTCTCAAATGCGAGTAATTTACATATAGAAATATAAAATATAGTAATTTAAGTATATTTGAACATACACAGGCAGTTAAATATATGTTTGATTATATGCATGCATTCAAATATATGCAACATTTAAAATATATATGTATATATCAATATATATTTACCATGGGTATAGATCTCTATCTATATATCTATATCTATCTCCTCAACTCTTCCTTAGGGCTATTAAGGCTAAATTTTTGAGTTTGATTCTAGAATATTTTCTATCTAGAAATTCTATCTATATGGGAAAAATTTTTCTATCCAGAAATGTTGCTAGCTAGAAGAATACTGAGAAATGTTACCAAGTTTCCCTGGGGGAGTATGAAATGAAATTAGGTTTGGGAGCTTCTAGTAGGAGCCGCTGCTCTAAGCTTCCTCTCAACTCTAAAATGCTGCAGTTTGACTACTGAAGAAAACTCTAGTTCTAATTTTACCACCATCTATTTCCAGACTATCACCATGCCCATCATGACCACTGCCACCAATACTGAGTGAGAATGAGGGAAGGGATAAAGTATTTATTAAGGTCTGATGTGCTCCAGACACCTCAGTAGGCAATAAGGATACTAAAGGTGTTAAGATAGCCACATCCCAAGGAGTCTACGATTTAGTTTACTGAATTACACAGTTTAGTATCTGGAAGAATAATGACGATTAAAAAAAAAAAGTGTGGGGTCAAATAACCACTTTTAAGCCATGTTTTAAAAAAGTTATTATTTTAAAGTTTATTTATTTATTGAGAGAGAGAAGGAGAGCATGCCCTAAGTGGGGGTGGGGCAGAGAAAGGGAAAGAGAGAATCTCAAGCAGGCTCAGCACTGTCAGCACAGAACCCAAGGCAGGGCTGGATCTCAAGAAACGAGAGATGATGATCTGAGCTGAAGTCAGGAGCTGGTCTTTTAACCATCTGAGCCACCCAGGCACCCCAAGCCACGTTTTATTATTTTACTTGTTATTAATATTTTTAGGATCTTGACATTTTATGCTCTCACCCTTAGGGGGATGAAAGTACTGACTGACAATTAAACCTACTTTAGGGAGACTCTTATTGACACCATAGTAAAGATTTCATGAGATACTCTCCCCACCGTAGAGTTTACTGGTTCACTGTAGAGGCTGTAAAGCCAAGCTTAAGAATTTCTATCACACACAGAGACGCAGAGATTCTCACTTTGAATGCATACTGTTGTTTCAGTGCACCCCCTACAGGTCATATCTAGTAGGATATATTTAAATTAGAAATCAGGAATCTTTGGGTCACCACTCCTTAAATAATATTTGCTGAGCACGTCCCTCATTGCTCTCAAGGATTTCACATTTAATAGGGGTTAATTATTCCAGTAATATCTCTTTGTATTATTATTACAATAATATCTCTGTGTATATGCTTCCAAAATATCTATCAACCAAGCTCTTAGACTCAATCTGTCCAAATAACAAAATACATGAGATCTTACCCCCCAAACCTGGCACATGCATAATGCTTTATTGCTTACATTCTTTGATTCTCACCCATTGAACTAGAAGTACATTCACTCTACTCTAAACTGCTTTAATACTGAAGCCTTTCCCTCATATGCTTTTTGGCCAGAATAGAAGTTGCTTCTATCGTTTTTTTCTATTAATTACTGCCTTCGATGCATTTAGCACTCCATGAACTATGAGGATGGAGCGACAATAAAACACTTTTAGAGTTGAAACAATACAATGTAAAAGCTGGTTTAAAAAGTGAAATAAATACTCTCTTTTACAAAACAGTGATGGAAAATCGAGCTATCATTGCTATGGTCAAGATTATAAAGATTACTTGTATCAAGAAATCGTATGGAAGGATTTTCCCTTTGTACAAGTTTCATGAGTATTTAAAAAGAAGACTGAAATTTTAAAATGCAGTTAGAAAAGTAAAGACAAGAATAAGGATAGTCACCTCATACAAAGCTCTACAGGATGTTCAAAGATGAAGTCTAGACTTATCTGGAAAAATCTGCAATCTTGTTATTTGAGATCTCTGTTTAGATTTCTAAACCATTATTATACATATACGAGATCATTCAACTGCTTGATTTTTCATGTCTTGATGCATAACTGTGCTGTAATAACAGGTTCAGGATAGAATCTCTTTAATTTTACAAGACTTATACATTGAGCTGAGCAGAGGTCATAGACTTTAAAACTCATTGGTAACATAAAGTGGGTGGAGAAATGAAGCACCCAGGAATGAACTGGCAGTTGAGAAGTTTTCCATGTCCCGGGACTTTCGAGAACTAAATGGACATTTCAGAGCTGAAATAGTTGAGCAAGGCTAACTCTGGTGAATAAGCCTAACTTTGTATTATTCAGTCAAAATTTAAGAGCCCTTATTATACGTGTGGAACTAGGAAGTAAGGAAGCATAGATAAATGAGTTCTTAGGCGATTTGACTTGTATATATAGTAGGAGAGGGAGAGAGAGAGAGGGAGAAGGAGGGAGGGAGGAGGTATTTGTGGAATCAGGGGAGGAGAGGTGATGTAGAGGTAGTTTATTTCCAGATGTCTGTGTTTCTTCTATGGATGGATGGGGGAAGGGAAATTCAAGGAGCACAGTAAAGATTTGGAAAAACTGCCTGGGGCAATGAGAAAGAGCTGACTGAAAAAGCAACAGATTATTGAGCAGTGTTGAGCAACCACTGGAGACTTAACATGGCTAAGGATCCACATTTGAGATATATTCTTTTCGGCTACAGCAGGTCTTTTCCATTCTTTTTATGTATTCACTGCAGTGAGCCCTTTAGCACTTAATCATTTCTTCGATCATTATTGATTAAAGTGGGGTTAAAATTCCAATTTGTTTCTCAGAATCCTCAGGTAGACTAAGGATTCTCTCAGGAGCGAATATTCTTTTGAGTAAGGATTCAGTAACAAAATACTAACGTAGAAGTCAAAATGCAGTGGCAAATAAAACATAAAAAGAATAAAACTAATCATTGAGGAAACCATATTCAGAGCAGGGGAATAAGGGTTTTTATAAGCTCCCCTTACAGCCTGGCGGTGCAGGGTGATATCAAGGACATGAAGGACATCAGCTCAGACTCTCCCCTCGTGGTGGTTAACGAGACCGGGCAACCTGCCAGCACCAGAGACTGACATCTGTAGGCCAAGAGGGAGATGATGGGGATCATCTGTTTGGCTTCGTTTTTGAAGTATTTCCATAAAATTAACCTAATTTTAAGGACTTGTTTTTTTTTTATACTGAAATTTAACAAATATCCATGAAATATGTAGTATGTCAGGCATTGTTTTATAGACACCACCATGTGGTGAAATCAGAATCAAGAGAGAAAAGGAGGGTAATGAGGATTGGGGCAGGCAGGCTGGGGGTGCCTGGAAAAAGAAAGCATTTTTGAGGCTCATATTCAAACCTCTGATTTAGAATAAAAATTGGCTCCTGAGTAAGAGGATTTATATCTTATAATACATATTAGCCAATAATAATTTAATTTGACCCATTGTCTTTAAAATAACTTGTGGATTGAATGAGAAATGAAAATGATTGGATGCCAAGCATTGGTAGAAAGCACATCATATTTCAAAGTGTTCACACCAATTTGTTATTTCTTAAGTTACAGCTCTTTCATCACTACACTGGGACATTTTTCTAAACTACCTGTCAAAAAAGATTATGTTTTACCTGCCAGAGAGGACATTACAGTCATGGATTTTTTTTTTTTTTTTTAAACAAAAACAAGAACGAGCTTCCTTTCCCTAGTTGAGACTAGATAAGAATGGCTTCAACATGCAGTTCTCCACTAGAGGGCACTATTTGCACATACTATGATCAGATAGGCTTCATCTAGGCTGGTTTCAGAACGTATCCAAGAATGGAGCACTCCCACCATGTTTAAATTACATCGAGATAATAAGGAAGCATTACTGAATGCAAATGTCATTTTAACGTTTGTAATATACATGCAGGTAAGACAACAACAACAAATCCATCACTTGAAAAATAATTTTGCTAGAGGCAATCTGTGATTTTTTTTTTTACTGTTTTGCTATAGAAGTCATGTATTAATAGCTGGGAAAATCCGATGAGAACACAGTGGAAACTCACTTCATAGGAAAACAATGTTTGAGCACTCCAGAAAATGATGTAGTGGATCCCTGAGCTGTTACATATTTCAAAGAACTCCAAAGGCAACCATTTGCCTGCAAGGTAAAATCTCCTGACACAGTACAAATATTCAGAGCTGGTCTTTCTCAAAATAGGAAGCAAAACGTACTCTGGGAATCATCTGTGCCTGCCCTGATTAAAATGCTTCCACAAAAAAAGGCTACTTCACCTAATTCTTTCAACCTGTACATCTAGATCTGGAACATGGTCCCCTAGCAAAGACTTGAAATCTCTTGAAAAAGCCCTGCCTTTAGTACTTTCTATATCAAAACTCTAATTTGATAGATCATGGGTAGAGAGGAATCAGTGAACCTGAAAACATTATACCACAACAACCTCTTCTTTAGGGTCAAGACAACAGGAGAGCTCTATAGAAATGCCAGCATTATGCAGTTAGGGGAAGTAGGCATAATTTTCTCCAAAAATAGATCATATCTACAGAATGGTTCTAAGAGTTCCCAGAAAAGAATTGGGCTTTGACCCCCATTGTGGGAGTAGAAATGGAGACCACCAAGTAAAGCTGGAAGCCAGTGTCCAGAATCAGATTGCAAGTTAATGGGTGTTGAAAGATGGGTCGGGATGGCATGCTGAGAAACTCTTTCTGCTTGAATCTCAGGACCTAGGAGCCCTTGTGATGGGTGGTCTGATGGAAGACACAGAGAGGAGGACCCAATGGCCCTTACTCCTATTATTCCTCCAGGGGCCACCCAGGGAAGGGAAGGTGGGGAGAGGAAAGGAACTATTATAGTGACCGCCATCACAGCCGCTTCTGGGTCTACACTCCTGGGACTCACTCAGCCACAAAGTCTCAAACATCTCAGTATGCTTTGAGAAAAGCTAGGTCTGTGCTTGCCAACAAGTGGTGGCCAATTTTCCCCTATTTTTAATTCCTTCAAAATATATCTTGGCTTTTGTTCTTCTGTCCCTGGGTTGTATCCCCTGTCATTTCTTTCTTTCATTAACCACTATTACCTTTTGTCTCATGACTTGCCATTGATTTTTAGGCAGATTTCAAAACTTTGGCCTCCATTTTCTTAATCTCAGTGGGTTTTTTTTTAAAATAAGGAACAGTTTACAGCTCTGTTTTTATAACCCTGCAGAATACCAACACACCTCCATAAAAATGCACTCACGTCTATCCTACAAATAAAGAGGAAAACAGCTTGATGTTCACTGTAAACAAAGGGTTTGTGCCTATTTCCAAGGCCTCCCCTACTCTGGATATCCCCATAAAAGTAATTTATAAGGATGTGATAATCAAAACCAAGGGAAGCCTAAGATTATATCAACTGTATCAGCTAGAAGGAGGTAGAGCATAGTGGTTATATGCAAATTTATGTTGGATTACCACCGGGCCTCTAGAATGGGAACAACCAAATAGAGGAAAGGCTGAGACAGACTGGCAGTCAGACTGGCACCCTCCACTTTGAGTGTTTTGAATCTACCTCATAAAATTGAAATTTACTTGTTTAGAATCTGAAAAACATTTGAAAGCCAAGCATGAAATTTGCTAAGAGGAATAACAGCAAGACACTCCATAATATACCTACTTAGTATATACATTGATTTGTAACCTATTTTTTACTTATTTTCCATAGAATATAGAAATGTGCTTTCCTGACACTCCAAGGTAGTACTTGTTAGGAGTACTTAAACAAGTTTAGCATCTGGAGCCAGATTGCTTCAGTTCACATTCTATTTGTCACTCTCACAACCCCAGTGAACTTACTATTATGTTATTTGTCCCATAAGCTAATCTCTCTGAGCAGTCAGCTCCTCACCATAAGGAGGGGCTAATAAGTCCCTTGTGAGGATTAAATGAAATAATGCATGTAAAGTGTCAATAAATCTTATTGAATTGTTTCGAATGACATTACCTGGGGTTAAATAAGGATTAATTTCTAGATGGTTGTTTGTTATGTGTTATGTTATGATTCCCATATTGTCAGACTGGAAGACATGAGTCGTGGTTGATAGACAGCGCTGGGTGGTGCTGGGTCATAGGTTCCATCAGAATGACTGGTGCTTATTTGAAGGAGGCTTCCTGGTATGTGTATCACAGGCAAGATCAAGGAAGTCTGGAGTATAAACCTAGCTCTGCAGTAACTAGTGTCACCACCTTTGGCCAGTGTAGTCATGTTGTGGGCGCTCCACCCAGATCACCTTTACCAGGCTGACGCCCCTCCCTATCCTTCCCCCACTGCTGGGAGTTTTGGCTGTGAATGGCCCACAGCTGCCACTTCTCTGGAGACTCATCCTTGGCTGATGGGAGTGGCCTAGGCCAGAGGCGCCTACAAAGTTATGCCTCCACCATCCCCAGGATGGCCTGAAGTCAACGGCTGACTGACATGGGGGTACAGATGCCCACCCTGAGGTAGAACAACTGTTCGTGAGGTGCCACTCATGCTCCAGGGCTCCCTGCCTGAACAGGCTGAGATCAGATGTCAGCTGAAACCACCTCTTTGCTTGGCTTCTCCTCCGTTCTGCTTCCCCTACTCTCCTTTAGGCTTCTCCTGAGAGCATTGTCTCAGTAAGTCACTTGGACAAGATTCCTTGTCTCAGGCTATGCTCTTCTCACTCAAGACCTAAAAGAGAATTCTAGGTCTTAGTTTCACTAGACAGAAAATGATGGGTCTATTTCATGAATGCAGATTTTAATTTCCAGAGTAGTTTTGTCTTTGTAAATGTTGTACCTTGACATTCAGTTGTGTCTATTCTATCCCTTTCTTGTATTTCCCAAAGGGAGATTAGTTGAGGAGCAATTAGGTATCTTCTAAGTCAAAATTTTTGAGCACTGAAATGTTTTTTCACTAGGGAGAGCAGGGGACAGAAGTCAGAACATTCCACCTTGCCTAGAGGAAATTATAGTAAATGCAACTTTTAGTTTAGATGTAAAATACTCAACATTTTCTTGGCCAGGCCCATGTTTCCATCGCTTCCATTGCTGCAGGCATTTTTAACTTTGATAGAAATCTCCCGGGTTCAGCCTAAAAAACCTTGTTTTTTTTAAACTTGTTTAAATTTTTTTTAACGTTTCTTTATTTTTGAGAGAGAGACAGAGTGTGAGCAGGGGAAGGGCAGAGGGAAAGGGAGACACAGAATCCGAAGCAGGCTCCAGCAGCCCCGATGCGGGGCTTGAACTCACGAGATCATGACCAGAGCCAAAGCCAAGTGCTTAACCGACTGAGCCATCCAGACACCCCTAAAAAACCTTTAAAGTGACATAGCTAGGTGTTACATCATCATCTGCACATTTATGGACACCTAAAGAAACCATATCATGGTAGAGTTAAAGAAAAGTTAGAGAATGTTCATTCATTATGGCAAACCTCGGGGCTAGTGGAGGCCTCAGGTGTGATAGAAAACCTCCGTTAATGCCACATTCCTATCAGCCCACTGAGGAAAAAAAGTCGGGAGGAGTGAGGGTGCCCTGTTAAACGAGACACCCTTTATGGACTGTTCCTTAACTATTCTTGCCCACTTTTATTTCTAATGGAAAATCAAATTAAGAAATAGTGGGAATCTACCCGTCTGCCTGTTAATTTCCTTTCCATAAAACTGGCTGTTAGTCATACAGTAGCATAAAGAAGAAATTTGTAGGAATTTGTATTTTCGAGTTCTCTGCTTTCCCAAGTGAAGGAAATGTATCATTCTAGGGTCTGAGTGTGATCTTTTGGTTACTGGAAATTTGGAAGCTGGTTCGTATACAGTTCTCTTGAGAGTGACAAGCAGGGAATTTGAGGAGGACCGGGATGGGACAAGAGAAGAGGGAACAGGAGCCGGCTCTGGCCTCATGCTGTGTCAGCACGTGACCTTGTTGTCCAGCTTAACTATCACCAGAGCTGTGCAAGGCATGTGCTATTCTCCTCATCACAGGTGAGCAAACAAGTTCCCAGTTTTGTATGCAGTAGGTGTGGGGCAGACCTGTGAATGCACCTCTTCAACTCATAGAGTCACCATGGGAAATGAACTCATCTGTGAGATGACAGCAGGTTTAATATTACTGGTAGTTATTAGATTACGTTACTTATTACAAAATTTATAAACATATATTTATCAGTAGGATGAGAAAAACTATAAGTCAATTGACATTTTAAAAGGTATTTATGAAAACATAAAATAAAAAATATTTATGATGTCAAATGGCAGGCTCAACCCTATCAATTCAGTTAAAAAAAAAAAAGTTTCGATTTTCCTGAGTTCAAACTGAGCTAAAACAGGCTCATGGAATGGGACCACAGGAAAAAAAAAAAGAAAGAAAGAAAGAATGCTAGATTTCCTTTTCCTTCTTAAAGGCAAAATGCCATTTTATATTGATTGTTAATTTTTTTTTAAACGTGTATTCACTTATTTTGAGAGAGAGAGCACACACAAGCATGCGAGCAGGGTTGGGGCAGAGAGAGGGTGAGAGAAAATCCCAAGTAGGCTCCTGGCTGTTGGCACAGAGCCTGACATGGGGCTTGATCCCACGAACCATGAGGCCCTACTCGAGCTGAAATCAAGATCCGAATGCTCAACCAACTGAGCCACCCAGGCACCTCTTGATTGTTAATTTTATCGTGTCCTTTGAAAAAAGGCAGAACAGATATTATCATGCCTATTTTGTACATTGCAGAAACGACACAACATAGGACTTAATTATCTTGTTGACTCACTTATTTAGTGAATGTCAGAAGCAATATTAGCACAGAGACTTAGCCCTGGAGTTTATCATTAGGCTATTTGTTCTTGTGGAAGTTTCCTTGGAAATATATGAGATCTCTAGATGCAAAGGCACATTAATTAAGAAAGTCCATAATATTTTTCTGTGTTTACAATGTACGAGGGTCACAGGGACCACGGGAGACACAAGAGCATTTGAGCCTATACCTGTCCTGAAGGGTCTTCCAAGCTGGTGACGGGACAGGACAAACTACTTGAAAACCAGTGTTAGTCCCTTTCTGAATAATTATTCTTTAATGAAAATCACTGCTAGAGGAGCGGTGCATGTGAGAATTCAGAGGTGTTAAGAATCCCTGTGGGGATGGATAAGTGTCACAGCCAACGGTAGGAGGTTAAGTTTTGGCTGGGATTTAGAGACTAGAGATAGACAGGAGGAGAGAGAAGAGGGACCAGGTGAACACAGATGCAAATTTAGACAGGACTACAGCGCACTGGAGAAGACTGGATGGAACGGAAGGTGTATTTTGGGAGTAGCAGCAAACATATTTGGAGAGAAGGATCAGGGTCCGATAGTATAGGACCTCTAAGGTCCAGCAAGCTGGTCTGGGCCTCAGGCTGTAGGCACAAGGGAGCTTTTGAGGATTTTTACACAGCAGTACTGTTACAATGCAAGTACTGTTACAGCAAAATAAATCTGAAGAGTGTATGGTATGAATCGAAGGAGGAGAGAAGAGGATTAGATCAGGCAGAGGAGATGAAATAAATGAAATATGTAACACATGCTCCTCCTGGTGTCATTCTCATGATCACAGGACACAGTAATTCAAATAAGAACTAATGAGATCTGGGCCCAGATCTCAAAAAGAGAAATCAATAATGAGAAAATCCGAGGAGCAAGAATCAATATGATAATGGTGAATAGTTGGAAAATTTATCTTCATAGTTTTGGGGATATATTCTTTGTGTTTAGGTAAAGCATTCACATTCGGTCTCTATAGTTTCTTTTATTTATTTATTTTATTTTTTAAATTATACTTTATTATTAATAATGTCACAGGAATAGATTCTCTCCATCAGAGATGAGAGATTTATATGGCATGACCCAAAATATTTTGGGGACAAGTGACTCATAGTTCAGCCTCTATGGTCTCATGGAGATTTTAATGAAGCCAGATTTCCATACAATAAACAAGGGATTATTATTTCACTTCAGGATCAGGAGATGGAGGGATATAAAACACAAGTCTATTTTAAAGACACCATTAGAACACATAAGCATAAATTAAGTTTTAAGGCTTTTAAAACTCTCAGAAATGTTTCTTGATTGCATGGAACACTATACACCTGTCATATTTTACCACCCTTGAAACATTACTATACCATCTTAGCAGGGAATTATGGCAGAAAAAATGGGGTGAGAATAGAGGAAGAAGGGGTGATGGGAAAAGCAGTGTTTCCCTACATCTGAAAGCTCACCTGAGAATTATTCATTACATATTGATCATTCGTTCATTCATGCAAGCATTTATTTCCAGGAGCTTTTGCTTTTTAGGAATTATATTCTACATGTAAGAGACATGTAAACCATATATGTGTCCTTAAGAAGCTTAGTCAATGGGATAAGATAGATTAGTTTTACGTACACTTGAGAAATGCTATAAATACTGTATGCACACAGGGTTGTGGAGCTAAAGTAGAAGGGGGCAGAGGAGATGAAACTGAATGAGTAATATTGGTGAAGTGGGCTAGAGGAAAAAGGAGAAGGAAGGAATGGCTTCCGGAGGAAGTGACACTTGAATTTCCCTCTCCAGATGCCCTTCCTACTCCCCACTCCCTCTTCTTACCTTGGACCCACCTCCCTAAGTAATCCAACCACAACCACCTTTTCTGATGCTACCTTACACCCGGATAGCTCCTAAAGCAGTGCCTCCAGCTCAAATCAGCCTCTCTGATGGAACTTGGAAGCTAAGGGAAGAAAGGAATCTAGGTGGGAACCTAATGGTGGCCACCAGAGAGCCAGAAGGATAGTGTCTTGGAGGCCAAAGAAGGAGAAGATTTTAGAAATGAAGTAGACATTGGTGCTAGATGGGAAAAGAAATGAAATATGTGCTTTGTATTTGGTGTTTAGGCCATTGATAAATTTGGCAAGTGTGCAAATAGCAAGGATTAAAGTTTGAAAATGACCAATGAGGCAACGAATACACTCTACTCTATCACCACTGGCCTTGCTTAGAATTGGCAGTGCACGATGATAGTAAAAGTTAGTCTGACTTTTAGGTAGTTTTATTATCATCTTTAAATCATCTGTAGAAAATGACCACCTTATTGCTTTCATCGGAGCAAATCTCTTCTGCCACCCCGCTTGTGGTACATCACCTCAGATACTTGCTTTGAGGTTTCATTTGGAAGCAAATCAATGTACAAAACTCATTTGAGTGACAAAAGCAAAAGAGCCTGAAGGAAGCAAAGAAGTCAAGTTTAACCCCTTCATATTACAGATGAAGAAAGTAAGGCCCAGATAGGTGAATGATGCATATGAAGCCACTCAATCCAGCAAAGGGCAGAGCTGGGTCTGGAATCCAGTTCTCCTGACTCCTGGTTAGTCTCCAGGAGAAAGTTCCATCTTGTCTACAGCCCAGACAGCAGTATTTTCTTAGCCCAACTAAGAAAATAGTACCTGGAGATCCACATGGATCCATCAGGAAACCAATCAGTATTTGGGGGTGATGAGGAAGGAAGGAAGACTTGATTGCTCTCTGTTTTTCTTCTGTTATGGAGTCAAAGTGTTTTCCCTTTATAGGACTTTAGAGATCACTGCAACAAATCCCTTTCTTTTTACTTCATTCATTTTTTTGGACAATATTTCAAAAAATTTGAATGACCACTTTGGTCTTCTGAAGTTTTAATATTTTCTGAAGGGATGTAGCATGTATGAATGTGTGTGTGTGTGTGTGTGTGTGTGTGTGTGTGTGTGTGTGTGATGGGAAATATATTTAGAGATGTGATCTGAAAACCTAAGACAACAAAAAGGACAGTGACAGAAAATGAAGATATAGGAAAATAAGAGGAAAATGAATCAGGGGAGTGTACCTTGAGAGCCTCTCAGTTCCCCCACTACCCTCACATGCAGTGTTGGATATAACATCAATCATATATATATATATTTTTTTTTTTGAGAGAAAGGGAAATAGAAAGGGAGTGAATGGGGGAGAGGGGCAGAGAGAGAGAGAGAAAGAGAGAGAGAATCCTAAGTAGGCTCTACACTTACCACGGAGCCCAATGGGGGGCTTGATCCCACAACCCTGGGATCATGACCTGAGCCAAAATCAAGAGTCGTATGCTTAGCCGACTGAACCACCCAAGTACCCCATTCATATTTTAAGTATAGATAGGAAGCTTCTTACTTTAAGAAATACCATGCGGGGTCGGGGTGGGGGGCGCCTGGGTGGCTCAGTCGGTTGAGCGTCCTACTTCTGCTCAGGTCATGATCTCACGGTTTGTGAGTTCGAGCCCCATGTCGGGCCCTGTGCTGATAGCTCGGTGCCTGCTTCAGATTCTGTGTCCATCTCGCTCTCTGCCCCTCTCCCGCTGTACTTTGCCTCTCTCTGTCTCTCAAAAATGAATAAATGTAAAAAAAATTAAAAAGAAAGAAATACCTTGGGAAAGCTTTACTTGATATTTTTGGGGAAGTAAAGAATTAGCTCTTTTATGTACTTTGCATATCATGGTTTTCATATATTGGCTTTGTTTTGAGTGAGAATGTGTCAGTATAAGTACATCACAAAGGCAGGTAAGGCAACTAAAAAAAATGTCATGGATTTTGAGATTTACTGTTTGCTCAGAAGAAGAAGAGGGACAACTTCATAAAAAATTGATTTGTGGGGTGCCTGGGTGGCTCAGTTGGTTGAGTGTCCAACTCTTGATTTTGGCCCAGGTCATGATCTCACAGTTTGTGAGTTCAAGCTGTGCATCGGGCTCTGTGCTGACAGTGTGGAGCCTGCTTGGAATTCTCTATCTCTGCCTCCCTTTTTCTCTGCCCCTCCCCTGCTCACACTCTCTTAAAATAAATAAATAAAACTTAAAAAAAATTGATTTGTGACAATGATTCTTCCCACTTCACATCAAACAATGTGGGCTTTGGTAGGAAATACCTTAAGTTTATTCCTAGTCCTTCTATCTACCAGAGTTCCAATGACAATTAAAGGAGATAGTGTTATGTTACATCATCAGCCCTTAAAATGTACTCAGTACATTTGATTATAGAAGCTGTTCTGTACTTGAAGATGACCTTGGCTTGGGTCTCCACAGGTTAAATGGAATCTGATGTAACGAAAATATTTTTGTAACATAGCTAGATTCTTTGTAACATAGAAAGATGGCAGTAAACGATTTTAAATCCAATATGCCAATCATCTCTGGTTCTATCATTTTTAATTGGTGAATAATCTTTTAAAAAAAAGTAACCTGTAGGGGGATACAGAAAAGCTCTTACCTCTCCTGAAGTCCTATGGGCTTCATTTTGAAAGGAGAAGGGCAGACAGCGGTGGTAGCTTTGATCTCAGGAGTGTATCGGCCTTGAGGGTCCACAACCACATTCAGCACCTTTGGGGCTTGCTCGGGCTGGACCATGCTGTTGACTGTCTTTGCCTCAGACTGTGCTGGCTGTAATGCAATGGGTGATAGGTGGATCTCCTGATTTTTCTCTTTATCTTGTCGCAAGGAAAACTGAAACTTTTCTTTTAATCTGTAAAGAATCTATAGAAGGAGATACAAAGTCTTGCTGTCATATTTTGCACACTAAACAACAAAATATAATCTCTTCCAACCCGACCCAGAAGACAAACTAAAATGAAGGTTCAATGATAATACAACTAAGCAAAGCCTTCCAGAATGGTCTCTCAGTTTTATTATATTGAGCTTTTTTTCCCCAAAAGGATATAGTTGGTATTTCTAGTTGTTAAACAAATGTGTTAATGGATCTATTCTTCAAATGTATATTCAAAAGAAAATTTGGCTAATTTTATGAAAGTGCCACATGTCAGTTTGATCACATGCAAATCTTTACTCAAAATGGCTGAAATGGAAGGCTGATGAAAGGAAGAGCCATGAAATATGTATGGGCTGATGACATTTACAGAAACAGAGATCTTCATCCAGTACAACATGGGAGAATAAAATCTTGTAAAATATTAATGAAAACATGGTTATGTTATAAATCTTAATTTCTTATGTTGGTAAATATCCACACTAGCCATGTATTAACTTGAATATCTTGTAACTTCTTGAAAAATTTAAATGTAGGGCACTTATCAAAGAAAAATTTGGATAACCAGAATTTCATTTCTTACCTCTTTCCCCTTTTAATTAAAAAAATTTTTTTCAATGTATACTTATTTTTGAGAGAGAGAGAGAGAGAGAGAGAGTGCGAGTGGGAAGAGGAATAGAGAGAGACACACACAGAATCTGAAGCAGGCTCCAGGCTCTGAGTTGTCAGCACAAAGCCTGATGCAGGGCTCGAACTCATGAACCACAAGATCATGACTTGAGCTGAAGTCGGGAGCTTAACCGACTGAGCCACCCAGGCACCCCTCTCCTTTTTAATCTTGAATGCATGTAGGAAAAAGCAAACATATTACTTTCCTCCATTCTCAGAGCCCTTTCTGGAATGGCTAATTCACTTCAGAAATGGTAGGATTGTCATTTTTATTTATTTATTTATTTTTATTTATTTTTTTTTAATTTTTTTTTTCAACGTTTATTTATTTTTGGGACAGAGAGAGACAGAGCATGAACGGGGGAGGGGCAGAGAGAGAGGGAGACACAGAATCGGAAACAGGCTCCAGGCTCTGAGCCATCAGCCCAGAGCCCGACGCGGGGCTCGAACTCCCGGACTGCGAGATCGTGACCTGGCTGAAGTCGGACGCTTAACCGACTGCGCCACCCAGGCGCCCCTGGATTGTCATTTTTAAATTTTTGAAGGAATTGGGCTGACTTTGCTCGAACCCTCCATGGACTGAATTGTGAGGGAGTAGAGTTTGTTTCTCATCCTCAGGCTTCTCTTTTAGTAAGTTTTTCTTTTTTATTTTTATTTATTTTTTTTTCCTTTTTAATTTATGATTGACTTTTATTTTTTAGAGAGGGAAAGAGTATGCAAGCGAGGGACAGGGACAGAGGGAGAGAATTTTTTTTTAATGTTTATTTATTTATTTTGAGAGAGAGAAAGCTCTAGTGGGGGGAGGGCAGAGAGCAAGAGAGACAGAATCCCAAGCAGGCTCCAAGCTGTAAGCTCAGAGCCCAATGCAGGGCTTGAACTCATGAACCATGAGATCATGACCTGAGCCAAAGTCAAGAGTCAGACACTCAACTGACTGAGCCACTCAGGTACCCCTATTTCAACTTTTTTAAAAAAAATTATTTTATCTTTTCTGGTTTTATTAAGATGTAATGGACATATTATATAGTTTAAGGCATACAACATAATGATTTGATTTTTTTTTCTCTTAATGCTGACTCCTCTACTCCAATTACCGCAAAAACTATATGCCCTTGGGGTGCCTAGTTGGTGGCTCAGTTGGTTAAGTGGCCAGCTTTTGGTTTCAGCTCAGGTAATGATCTCATGGTTCATTGAGTTCGAACCATATGTTGGGCTCTGCACTGACAGTGCAGATCCTGCTTGGGATTCTCTCTCTCCCTCTCTCTGCCCCTCCTCTACTCTCTCTCTCTCTCTCTCTCTCTCTCTCTCTCTCTCTCTCTCTCAAAATAAATAAACTTAAAGAAGAAACTAGATGCCCTTGTATTTCTTCAAGTATGTTCTCAGGAAGTGACCTGATAAGTTAATGCACATAAAGGGGTGACTTAACCCATTGTCTGTAATTACAGCACTGACAATGTCTGCATTTTAAAAAGCTTTAGGCCAACTGAACTCCCTTGTTTAATGTCTGAAATCCATTAGCTGAACGAGTGATATTTTAAGGGAGAGGGCTTTCTTGGCACTTTTCAATCACATTCACTCTATCTAGTCCTAAGACTAAGTCTTTCTTTCAAAGTCTTTTAAATTCTAGTTATATCTATATTTGAAATCTACTGGAAAAAAAAATATATACATATATATATATATATATATATATATATATATATTTGTTAAAGAATTAATAAACAGAAAAATTAAATTGAGAAAAAAATTGAGAAAGAAATAATCTGAAATAATGGAGAAGATAAATACCTTTGAGAATGTATTTCAGGAAAATTTTAGAAAATATTTGTCTAATGTTCTTAAAATACATTGGTAGCACTTGTGGGTATTTATTTGAGGAAAATGAAAACACTAATTCGAAAAGATATATACATACCTATGTTTACTGCAGCATTATGTAGTAACAATAACCATGATATGGAAGTGACCTCAGTGTCCATCCATTGATGAATGGATAAAGAAGATGGCATATATACACAATGAAATATTACGCAGCCATAAAAAGAGTAACATCTTGCCATTTGTAATAACATGGATGGACTTAGAGTGCATTATACTAAATGAGATAAATCAGAGAAAGACAAACGCTATATAATTTCAGTTATATGTGGAATCTAAAAAACAAAGCCAATGAGCAAAGAAACAAACAGAAGTAGACTCATAAATACAGAGAACAAACTGGTGGTTGCCAGAGGGAAGTGGGTAGGGTAATGAGGGCAATAGGTGAAGGGGATTACGAGGTACCAACTTCCATTTATACAATGTAGAAGTAACAGAAGCATAGGCAATAGACTCAATAATACTATAATAACATTGTGTGGTGGCAGTGGTGACTATGTTTATCATGGTGAGCACTGAGTAATATATAGAATGGTTGAATCACTATATTGTACACCTGAAACTAACACACATTGTATGTCAACTTTACTACAATAATAAAAGTAGAAAATGGTTAAAATGGGCAAAAAATATGTTGTTAAAAATTCTGCTTAACAAAATAATATTCTAAAAAATCAAAAAGAAGCAAAACACAACAATGTAAGATGAAAAGGTATCAGACTGAGATGAAGAAGAAAAGAATTTTAAAAGCTGAAAACTCGGGAGCAGGATGAAAATCTTTTAAGCAGTAAAGAACGGAAATGACAATGCAGAAAACACAGCCAGTGGCATATGTGGCAAAGTCAGGAGATTGCCTGGAATATATAGCAAAAAGATAAAGAGAAGAGGGTGAAAACAAGGGAAACAATGGCATACAGAAGTCAGAGAAAAGTCACTGTGAACGATAAACCAGACTAAGTGAGAGAGCTGTGAATCATTCAGAACTATTTTTCAGTGCCCACTGAATGTCATGTATTGTAAGACCTACTGAGGATTCTGCTATGAACAAAATAAACTATACCCTGTTCTCATGGAATTAGAGATATGGAATGAAAAAGGTGCTCAGTCAAAAAACATGTCAGTTGAAAAAAGAATTAATGTGAGGAGAAAATGGGAGAGTTTTTGTGACTGAGGAAAAAATGCATTTACAAAAAAATGCATGAATTCCACACCTCGATAAATTGAAGTTCATGAGAATGAAGCTAATAGTATCTCAAATACACAAGGTGTCAGGGAATATACTGCCTGTGTACATTTCCCGGAAAAAATTAACCCAAACTCATGAGAAAGATGACTCAAAATTAAGAACTGAAGAACTAGAAATTGTGATATAAAAGGGAGTTTTGAAATTATGTAAAAATGAGTGAAAATGAAATTTAATTATGTCTCAGGTCCAACATCTCGGATTATAACAAGACAGAGGTTTGGGCAGAGAGGTAAGAAATAGGAGTGATTGTACATGAAGTGATTTATTTATTTGTTTATTTATTTATTTATTTATTTATTTATTTAATTTATTTAATTCTCACATTAGATAACATACCTTGTAGTCTTGTCTTCAGGAGTAGCATCCAGTGATTTATCACTTACATACAACACTCAGTACTCATCTCAACAAGTGCCCTCTTTAATGCCCCTCACCCATTTTCCCTCCTCTTTCCCCACCCCATCAACCCTCAGTTTGTTCTCTGTATTTAAGAGTCTCTTACGGTTTGCCTTCCTCTTTTTTTAAATCTTATTTTTCCTTCCCTTCCCCTAGGATCAGCTGTTAAGTTTCTCAAGTCCACATATGAGTGAAGTCATGTGATACCTATCTTTTTCTGAGTGACTTATTTCGCCTAGTATAATACCCTCCAGTTCAATCCATGTTGTTGCAAATGGCAAGATTTCATTCTTTTTCATTGCCGAGTAGTATTCGATTGTGTATGTGTATATTCATCCGTTGATGGACATTTGGGTTCTTTCCATAATTTGGCTATTGTTGACAGTGCTGCAATAAACATTGGGGTGCATGTGCCCCCTAAGTGTCTTTGAAATTAGGGATACAGATGGAATCAGAGTTAGGATGATCACTATAGGTCCTTCTGACTTAATTATACATTGAAAAAATTACAGTCCATCTGAATCATGTGGCTTGCCCAAAGTCAGCAGTCAGCGAGGGCAGATCCAAGTCCTGGGGCAGTTCTGCTTTGCAGACCCATGTACTTTCCACACCCTTACATTACTTCTGGTGCTGCTCTTTGCCATGCTATCATTCTTAACGATTGACTCTGACATCACATCTGCTGCAGATCGGTTCTCACCACTGGCTTTCAACACCACCAAATCTAAGAGTATATCTTTTGTGGATTAAAATCTCTCTTTAAGGAAAAGGACTATGCACCTAGGGAGTATAACTACAAATGCGTTCTTATAAATTGAACTGTCAGGCAATTAAAAAGAATCCTTTTTGTCTTTTATTCAGTTCACTTCCTCATACACTGGAAACTTTTATACTGGTGGCGTTCACTGACAAAGGTAGGGTAAAGCTAAATCTTAAATTTTTGAAAATGATGGTGCTAAATATTCCTATGAGAAATATTACTGCATAAGAAAAAAACAAGACATCTAGTATTAAGTGACAAATCTTCTTACTCTTATTATAATTACTTTTACGAGCTATAGGATAGAAAACATTGAAGATAAATATCCCTACCCTGTGTATGATGCCTAAGGACTGGGGGGGGGGGTTAATTTACTGCTTCTCTTCAGTTTTCATAACCCTCAAAGGCACTTTGCCACCACTTTGCGCAAACAAAATCCTAGAAATACTAGAACAGTACCAATAAGATAACACAAGATTGCTAAGTTAAATACATAATTACTAAAAGATGAGGCAATAGAATTTAAGGCAGGACATCTTTTTAATTTATTTTTATTGATTATTTTAAAAAATATTTATCTATTTAAGTAATCTCTACACCCAACATAGGGCTCAAACTCACGACCCCAAGATGAAGAGTCGCATGCTTTTCTGCCTGAGCCAGCCAGGTGTCCCTAACTTTTTATTTCTTAATTGCAAGCCAGCTATTTACTTGAATGAGAAGAGAAACAAATATATCTGTACCTTCACAAAAATATCTTTAATAAAAGATAATACATATGTTATATATTCTTAGTTCTTCACATCTGAATATAATATGTACATCAGAACATTTGATTGCCTGTTTACATTTGGGTTTTGGAGAAGCATATTTTCATTTCCAAAGTGGAATATTTGGAGAAGCATATTTTCATTTTTAAAATGAAAATTTGGAGAAGCAAATATTTATTTTCAAAAATGAAAATGAGACAGCCAAGGAAATAACAGCTTTCTCAATAGCTCTTGACAGGTAACTTTTATGATTATATTGGTATACAAGTAGCTCTAGTCCAAAGTCCTTCTTTACTTCATGAGTTTATGTTCTTGCTGAAGAACCTTTGCCACATATTTTTACAGTCATTGGCTTACTTCATCGCTGGTTACAGGTCAGCTTTTTAATCTGTGTCATATGTGTATAAACTGATGCCTACGCCTTTGATTAGGTAGAACTGATGCCTACGCCTTGGAGAATATATAATGCTTACAAGACACCTTAAAAATACTCAAGAGTGAGGACACCTGGGTGGTTCATTTGGTTGAGCATCCAACTCTTGATTTTGGATCAGGTCATGATCCCAGGGTCATGGGATTGAGCCCTGCATCAGGCTCTGCACTGAACATGGAATCTGCTCAAGATTTTCTCTCTCTCTCTCTCTCTCTTTCTCTCTCTTCCTTCCCCCCCTTCTCTCTCTTTCTCTCTTTCCCTAAAATTAAAAAAAATACTCAAGAGAGAGACTTGGTTGACAAAACATGGAAAGAATGGAAGATGTTGTTACCTGGCAATAGGTGGGTTGTCATGGAATTAAGTTGTAAGACAGTGGTTCTCAACCAGCAGGGATTTAGCCCTTCAGGGGCATTTGGTAATGTTCTGAGATGGTTTTGGTTGTCATACTAGGGTGTGTGGTGGGGTGCTACTGGCATCTAGTGGGCAGAAGCCAGGGATGCTGCTAGATACTCGACAGTGCACAGGACAGATCCTCCTCTCTCCCCAATATAATTACCCAGTCCCTTGGTGTGCTCTTGGTCAAGTCACTGATCCTCTCAGGATCTTGGTTTCCTCATCAGTAAAATTAGCAAACTAAAATACATTAAGTGTTTATGCATGGAGTCTATAGTTAATAATACAACATTGTATACTTAAAATACTTTGCTAAGAGGGTAGATCATATGTTAAGTGTTCTTATCACAATACAGAATAATAATAATTAAAAAATTGAGTGCCTGGTTGGCTTAATGAGTTGAGCATCTGACTCTTGATTTCAGCTCAGGTTATGATCCCAGGGTTGTGAGACTGAGCCCCGTGTTGGGCTTCACGTTGACAGCATGGAGCCTGCTTGGGATTCTCTCTCTCCCTCTCTCTCTGCCCCTCTTGGCTCATGCATGCATGTGCTATCTCTCTCTCTTTCAAAATAAATAAGCTTTCAAAAAATAATAAAAAAATAAATAGAGAGCAGGAGGACACTTTTGGAAGTGATAGGAAGATCTATGACAAAGATGGTGGTGATGGTTTCATAGGTATATATTTATCTCCAAACTCACCAAGTTGTATCCATTAAATCTGTACAGATTTTTGTATGTCAATCATACTTCAATAAAGTGGCTTAAAAATACATTAAGTATTTAGTACCACACAGTAAATTTAGTGCCAATTTAGTACCAGTAAGTGTGCAATAAAGGGAAGACATTAAATATTACTATTGTTATTATTTTTATTATTAAGAGGATTGCATTCTTAATACTTAAGAAGTAAACAGTTTTTATTAAGATAGAACAAAATTAAAAATTGCTTCAAGGCACATGCCTACTCTGAAAATGGTATGTTTTACAGAAATGGTTCTGTAAACAAATCATTCCAGCCAGAAATCTATTCCCATTTCCCTCAGTCTCTAGCAATTATATATAACCAATTAGAAGAGGGTAGCTGTTTATGTCCACCTGTGACATGTTTTCACTGCATGGGGCTCAGGCTATAGCAGGTGATCTGACATACAACTTCCTGTCTCAGCTACCAAGACCATGACTAGAAAACTTCTACATGACTAATAATTGGCTTTTTTATGGGTCTAACATGCTAAAACTTTTGTTGACATCAAGAGCTCTTTTCCTGTATTTTCTAAAATTGCTTTCCAGAAGCAATCTGGCTTGTAGATATCTCTACCTACGTTTCATAAATGCCTTTGCACTTTGTAATAAACCTCTAAGTACATTTGAAGATTTAATTTTGACGATAAATGTTCCTTCCATTGTTTATTGAAGTTTAATAACTAATTCTTCTTAGTAATACATTTCCCCTACCTAAAACAGACTGAATGGATTGGAAATTGCCCACACACTTTTCCTTGGAAAATTGTATTTGTCTATTTGTCGCTCCACCCACTCTACATTCACATTTGAGAGGTGCTAAATAAGTCACACATTTGAAAATGTCATGCATGTCTAATTTTATGCCTGGCAATATAATTTTTTTTTATTTTAAGGAAAGTAAACAATATGCCACATTTCAAAAATTTTGCCAAGCCTTATGTTATTGTTACATAGCACACATAATCCACCATTACAGCAATTTACCTATAAAATTTCATAATAAAACCATATGCCTTTTGTTTCTGTGGTATGTAGGAAGGCTGGATCGAAATAATGGTATTTGATCTCTCATACATATAGTTATTGCCAGAGGGGAAATTCTGTATTGTGTCTTTTCTTTTGCATGGACTCAACAAAATCATGGGAAATAGAATCAGAATATTATGTGTTTGAAAATTGCAAAAGTGATAGCACAACTATTACTGAGAGAGCCAAGTAAAAAACTTACTTTAAATCAAGGTCACTATCAAAACTACTTGAGCAAAGATAAGCTTTTTTAGAGAATCACATTTGACAAGTCCCTAAATGTGAACTGTTGACATGTCAGTGTTATAGTTGCATCAGATAAACTTAACTTCATGTTAAATTCAGTCTGAGTAGGTAGAATTTTTCTTTTTTTTATTTTAAAATTTATTTATTCTGAAAGATAGAGAGAGAGTGGGGCAGGGGCAGAGAGAGAGGGAGAGAGAGAATCCCAATCAGGCTCTGTATTGTCAACATGGAGCCCTATGAGGGGTTTGAACTCACGAACAATGAGATCATGACCTGAGCCCAAATCAAGAGTTGGACAATTTACTGACTGACCCATCCAGGTGCTCCAGAATTTTTCTATCAGTATTAATTCCTTCATGTATACTGCTGGTTCCTCTGTTACGTTTTTTCCCTTTTTTTAAAGCTTATTTATTTATTTTGAGAGAGAGAGAGACAGAGTGTGTGTGTGTGTGTGTGTGTGTGTGTGTGTGTGTGTGTACACGAGCGGCGGAGGGGCAGAGAGAGACGGAGAGAGAGAATCCCAAGCAGGTTCTGCGCAATCAGCACAGAGCCTGATGGTGCTGGATCCCATGAACAGTGATATCATGACTTGAGCTGAAATCAAGAGTCAGATGCTCAACTAACTAAGCCACCTAGGCACCCCTTCCCTGTGACTTTTCAAAGCGACCTTTTCTCATGAAAATTTAAGATTGTGTTTGAAATATATCATTCTACTTCTTTCATTTATTCAAGGGCAACTGGAAGACACATGAAAAGTGTTGTTTCTCTCACTACCCCCACCTCCAACGTGTTCCTTGCCCAAGAAATGGGAGCTCCACCAGCCAGGTACTCAGCCAAATAAATGAGGAGTCAACCTTAATTTCTTTCTTTCCTTCTCCATGAGAAGGGAGCAAATCCTGTCATTTCCATTTACAAATAAATCGCAACCGTTCACTTCTCTCCATCTCCACCACCATCCCTCCTCTGGGCCATCATCATCTTTGTCATCAGGCTAACACAATGGCTTCCAGAAAAGTCCTACTGCTCCCAGCTTTGCCTCATGTTCTGTCCCCAACCACTCTTCACCAGCAGAGCACCTGCTCTTGTAAATCCACACATCAAATCACATGAAAGCTCTGCTTAAAACTTTCAGCTTCCACCCTTCTTGTTAAGCCCAGAGAGGCTGGCTTATTCCCACCTCAACTGCTCTGTCCTCTGCCTGGGAGGCCCTCTCCCCACATTGTCACATATCTTGGAAGTCTCTGAGGGTTCTGTTCCGCTCACTCACTATTAAGGTATCTCTTCATAGCACTGCACAATATATGATTTTTTAAAAAAATGAATAGACTTCATTTTTTAAGATCAGTTTTAGGTTTACACAAAACAACAAAGAGTACAGAGTTCTCATATACCCTCTCTCCCCTATTTCCCTAAACAATTTTCCCTATTAACATTTTGTATTAGTGTGGTCACATGTGTTACAATTGATGAGCCAATACTGGATATCATAATTAACCGAAATCCGTAGTCTAGATTAGGGTTCGCTCTTTTTGTTGTACATTCTATGGGTTTTAACAAATCCATGAGGCCATGTATTCACCACCACAGTATTGTACAGAATAGTTTCACTGCCATAAAAATCCGCTGTGCTCTACCTATCCATCTCCTCCCCTGAAACCTCTGGCAACCACTGATCTTTTGATTATCTCCAAAGTTTTGCCTTTTCCAGAAGGTCAAATACTTGGAATCATGCAGCATGTTCAGTATTTGTTTAAAAAAAAAGTACTAAATTATTATCTGTGTCCCCCCCCCCCCTTTAGAGTATAGGTCCTACAAGAACAGGGATCTTGTTCTCTCCTTTGGCCACAGTGCCAACCACAGGTCCACAGTGTATCCCCTGCAGGAATCTGTAGACTGAATGAATGGATGAATCTAACTGCCAACCCAGTGGACAGCAATCACCCACACCTTGGAAACATTCCTTTCTCGATTTGTTCTAGTAAATGTGGAGCAGACTTATCTAGGTTTCTGACTTTTACATTGATGCTTGGCAGAAACTGGGAAAAGAAGAGCTAGTCTCTGGCCCCCAGGGGTTGAGAGTGTGGCCACCACAGATTCTTTTGCCTCATGAGAGCAATATGTCATGAAAGGATTTATCCAGTCATGCTGGATATGCAGGTGCTTCTGAGTTAGAGAGGCAGAGCCTGGACCGAGTCTTACATGGTAAGAGCAAGCTCTGCTGGGCCTCTCTCTGCCCTCCAGGACTCAGAGGCTGCTCAAGAATCTGCTTTCCCACTTCCCTCCTTTACCCTAGCCTTTGCTCTGCCCAATCTTATCCGTCCACCCCTCCCAATGCCCCCCCAGCAGTCTCTGCTTTTAGCACTCTCAACCTCCTTGAATTCTCCTCTTCCTCCCATCTTTTCATCTATGAAGCAGAAAAACACTCTAATTGTGACTGACAAGAGAGAAAAAAGCCCTCAAGATTCCTCAGATTAAGGAAGAGCCGCATATGTTAAAATAGTGCAATTAACTATTACAACAACAACAACAACAACAACAACAACAACAACAAAACACACCCTCTAAAATACTAAAAAATGCCCAGAGGTCTCAGTCATAGTTTCCCTAAAATCTCCAACTTTGTCTCATTAAATTTTTCCCTCTCAGTCTCCACCATTTAATACATAAAAATCAAATTTCTTACTCAATGTTTAAGTTACTCTTTTTATTATTGTGTCACAATTCTTAGAAATCTTGCTAAATGTGTGCCCATAGGAGACCAGACGCTTCTGAATTCATGATGATAGAAGCTTTAGGGTGTCCTTACTGCTTCCTATATTTAGACTCGAGGAAATATGCCCATCATCACCATGTTCAAGGCCTTAAATGTTTTATATCCTTCAAGTTTAGACTTACTCAGCCTCTGCCTTTCCCAACTAAGCCCTAATCTTTCTAACATAAACCCCTCCCCAGCAGGGGAAACATAAATGAACAAAAACCAATAAGACACTTAGCAATACTGTTGGTTGAATAGTATGTAGTGTGATGTCTTTTGGGGGCATTTAAGAGCTAAGGAAGGAATATTTTTGAAAATGTACAAAATTAAAAAGAACATAGCACAAGGAAAAAAATGTTTAAACCCCTTTGTAAACATCAAATATTTTAAAGTACATCACAGAATTTTTGAAAGAATAGGAAAATTTTATCAATGTATTTGAAAAGTAACTGTTAACTCCCTCAATACAAAATAGAGCTGCCTAGTTTAGTGGGTTTACTCTGGGTTCTTTTTTTTTTTAATTAGAAATATACTTTTAAAGGCTACGCATTTATAATTTATAATTTACAGAACTATTTGCCATGTATACTTTTATACTTTTTAAATTCATTCACCTAAAAAGTTAGTCGACAGTGAATTATCTAGCCTTTGAGCCTATGATCATCCCTTTTAATGCCTAGAATTTCGCAGAATGCTATCTATCTTTAGCTATTTATCTAATAGCATTAATATCTAATGCTATTTATCTTTAAAAATAAATAAGGAAATCAACGATTCTTAAAGATATAAGCTTGCCCCTAAGACGTTTCTTTTTAAAATTTGTCCTGAGTTCCATAAAGATGATATAAAAGAAGAAATAAAGTAAGCCCAAAGTGTGCCCATGAGACTTTAATGACTTTGAGGGCTCCAGTGACCACAGTAAATCACTTTCTAAAGCTTCATTCCCAGGGTTGATCAAGTTACTAAAAGCCTCAGTGCAATTACAGCCTTATTCTGCAGGTCAGAATCTGTAATTCCTTAGGTTTTCCTTAGCTATCACTCTGCCGTCAGATATGAAATATTCCCAGTCTAATAGGATCAAAGCCTTGCTTCTGTTCCCAGTCTTTTCAACATTCGTTTGAATGACAGTATCCCATAGTATTAAGCAGTGGCTCAGTAAGGGATAAGATATATAAAGAAGCAAACTTACCATCAAACACGTTACTATAATAACAAAGATGCTGAGAAAAATGACAACAGCATAAAATCCTTCTTTGCTCCAGATTTTGTCCGCTTCATGCTGCCCTTGTAAAACATTTTTCTTTAAAAGCAAAACAGAAAGTCTGACGTTAAATGAGAGTTTGAGGAGAATGGCGTTCTTATCAGACACTCAACATATTTTTAGCTTCACTCCATTCAGTGTAGTAGAACACACCTACATCCCCCGCTGCCAGAGCTGCTTCTCAAACTGATCTGAGACGAGGACAGCCGTCCCTATACATGAAGAGATGATTTTATCTCCTGTGCAGGAGCGAGCGTGCCGGACATGGCATATTGGGTCCTAGACTTCGTAAATGTCCCTCCAACAGTCTCTCTGGGAAATTACCTGGTTCATAAGTAAAAGAGTTCTGTTCTTTTCTGTGTTGAGGAAACTGTTTCTGAAGCTTTCCTTACTGTTTTAAGTCCCCTCCCACAACACCAACACCCTGGTTTACGTGCTGTAATGCAGCTCTTGACTTTAAACAAAAGTGAAACAGGTGCATACAAAATCTCTTGATGCTTTTATAAACAGAGTAACAGTGTCAGGATCATTTCCTTCCTTTTTTTCTCTTTCATCAAATCTTTTTTTTTTCCTTTGAATGCAGTCTACTTTTGCAGTTCACCTCCACCTGATTGAAGTTCACCTCCACCTACAAATTGTTAGGATATTATATTTTACTTAAAGCAACAGGGAGCATCAAAAAGTGCAGAATTATTTGGAAATAAAAATAAGATAAATAGTTTTACTTGTGCCTTTAAAATTTTTTTGCTTGCTGCTTAGTGGGTGAAAGGGTGGAGAAGAAGCTGAATAAAATGTGAATGAGTGTCTTAGTTTTATTTCACCCACTCCTTCTTTAAAAAAAAACCCACATCTATTAATATCACAACTTAGAAGGCAATTAAATTTTATAATTCAGTGAAATTTAAAGATTCATAGTTAAGGAAACTTTAGCTTGAAACTGAATGGCCTACAGTTGGGAAAAATATAAATGCTAAATCAAGTCAAATGTTTCTGCTCATCTAAACTTCCGTTTTGTTGAAGTATGCCTTTTATTTCCCTCGGTGAGAGTCCTTGTCTGTCTTTGGATATTGCCTCCAACAATTAAGAAAGCCCTGAACAACAAGATATTGATGATGAAAAAGACACATGGATAGTGGCCATGGAGAATGAGAGTTCATCTTGGGCACCCCAGTGGCAGATGAGTGCCCAGCTTAATGTAACCACTGGGGTGACTTCAGCTCCTACTATGTGGAAGAGAAAAACCACCTACTTGATCCTAGTCAACCCACAGAATCATGAGAAATACATAGTTGTGTCAAAAATAAAATTCTTGAAGAAAAAGAACACCCCTGTCCTTGTAGGTGTCTGAACTTTGAAATTATCATTAAATTATTTTTCAAGACTTTTTAAAAAATACAACACATTCAATGTTTGTAAATTAGACAAAAAAAAATAGTTGCCTTAAAAAATAGTTTATAAAAACTTTTATCCTGGAACTCAAGTTGCTGGGGACTTGAACAAAACAGAGCAGAAAGGATCTTGGAGTTCAATTGTGATCATAAAAATGATTTGAGGCAGACTCCTATTGCTTGCATAGTTGAATTTCCATTGCCTTTGCATATAAAACACTGATATGCTCACTGTAACATCTCGCCTACTTTCTAAGACACAAATTCGTAGATATAAGAAATGACTTGTATATATTTGAAAAATATGTAAGTGGTCAGTTGAGGGAGAATCTGAAAATACTTGCTTGATGAAATGATTAGAAACCAAGTATCCTACTGGAAAGGAAATCTTGCATTCAAGTGGTGACTTGTCTTTTACTCTTTGACCTCAGCCAGATCATATTTAATACAATACCTCTATAAACATAGCTGGAAACTATCAGAAAAAAACCCAACTCTTGTAGAAACCAGGTATAAATATGGTAATGAGTTTTTTACAGGCAACTAAATAACAACTATTGCTTGCTATAAAAGCAAACTAGTTAAGCCTTCAAGTAGACAGCCTAAACTTGTCAAATTTAACTATGAGGATCTGAGCTTTAGTTCATGTAAAATTTGGATAAAAAGCAGTGGTTAGGTGGGTGGAAAGAGATTTTGTGTTCCTAACCTGATTTGGTTCCTTTCTTTCTTTTTCTTTCTTTCTTTCTTTCTTTCTTTCTTTCTTTCTTTCTTTCTTTCTTTTTCTGCTATAGTTCGACACCTCTGGAATATCAACATGTTCCTTTCTGCTTAAGACAAATCTGTTTTGTTTTCTCTTTTAACCAAAGTGGTGATGATGGAAGAATTAACCTCCTACCCCCACTCCCCCACTCCTAGTTAGAAAGGCACTTGTTTTGAACTCCTAGAACTTAGTCACTGCGCTTTCTTGGTAAATAGATTTCCTTCTGAGTCATGCTATTACTGCTGAGCACTACTATATTTGTACAGAGATCTAAAAAATTGATAAGGATAGGGTAATAAATGGAAAAGTTTGTAGTTAAGATCCCACAAGTCAAAAGAGTATAATTCACAGGAATCTCCAATCTAACCTTTGCATAAGGTTAATGTGATGCCTTTACAGTTTGTCAAAGGGCTAAGGGTTCAATAATTCAGAGGCTCCACAGTCAGGTCAAACCCAATGCCACTGTATTATCTTTACGTCTTATATCATAGCTACATCTACCTACATGCTTTGCCCTTTAACTCTGTTGCAGTGAAAGAAGCTGATGAATTTTGTTTATTACTTAAAATTTGGGCTGTTTTCTGTACCCACAATACGGCTTCTCTGCATTGTTTAATAATTTGATGCACGATAGTTGTCTTAATTTTTTTTTTTTTAAACAATTCTGATCCCAAGTGTTGGGAGACATCCCAAATGCTAGAAGACATGATTCAGAGGCTTTAGGAGATATATCTTTTTAGAAGAGATGAAACACACAGAATAAGAATGAAGTGGAAATATTTTAATTATCTGGTTAATTGAGTTAGGTAGATAAACAAGGTGTATCCTACAACAATATAATTTTGTTAGATAAATGCTAAATGTCCACTGTATTATGCATAAAGTGAACAATTCTAGTTTCAAGGAATAATCACCATGCTCATGGGAAATGGTATATATTTATTTGGTATGTATTTTTTTCTGTATGTGAATATTCCATGAAAGTATCATTCAGCACCTTGGCCTGTTAGTAAGGAAGGTAACTTCCTCCTTTGAAACACAAGACCTGCCAAACTGGCATAATTCGCCATTAAACAACAACAGCAAATCCTAGATCACTTTTGCATTATCAATGTAAAACTTACTATTTCAATAGATATTTAATTCAGTCATTAATTAATTTTTAATTAATTTTATAAAAAAATTTAAAAATAGAAACTAAAACAATGAATTTCATTTTATTTCCCTAAGATTTAATTTACTAGGCAACAGGAAGTCTAATTTTATCTTTATGAGCATCTTATAATAAAAAAATATGGGAGCACTTACAATGTTCCAGCTCATAAAAATATATAAAAGAAATAATATCTTTTTCTCCCCCAAAACTTAGATTAAAGTGAAAACAGATGAATAAACAAAAGTAATTCTGTATTTGGTATTTTTGTTTCCCAAGAGTCATTTCCAATTAAATCAAGCAGATAAAGAAACGGCAACGATGGAAAACATGTCCTTCCCTGAAAGTAATGCATATTAACTTAGAAATAGATGCTCTGAGACTGCATTCACAGTGTTCTCTAATCCAGATAAAGGACGAGAAACCAAAATACCAATATTCTTTTTTTTTCTGTTAATAAACATGTTAGCACAGCACAGTGATAATTTGGAATAAAAATGTGAAAGAATGGGTTGAGGCATAAGTTGTTATCAGTGTTAATGACAAAGATGAATAAAGAAATGGAGAAACAGAATACCATCACCAGCTTAAACAAATATCAACAAATGCTTTTGCAGTGCCCCTTTGGACCCTATGTTGCTGAGGTTGCCCGGGACCATAGATGGCTTTCTCCTGTTTCTGCATTAAGACTTCAGGTCAGAGGGTAATGCTGGGTCCATTCTAGAAGTGCCTGAACAAAAAGCCACAAACAATCCATCCTTCTCTCCTTATTGAAATGCCTCATATCCAATTAAAATACTTCCCAGTCTCCTGTCAGGTAATATTCTCTAGATTCTAGATTTCCTAGATTTCTAAATTTCTACACTTTCATAAAAAGTATCACATTTTGCCCATCAAGTATACTTCCATTATTCAACTACACTACAGACCTGTGGTCTATGGTGGGCTAATAGTTCTGTGACAAGCCCCTCATTATCACTGGGCTGAGGTGTGTTGGAGGACAAATACTTAATTTTTACTGGTTTTTTTGTTTGGTGAGCTTCTCTTGGTTTGCAAATCTGGATGACTCACTAAGCTGCTGTATTCCTAAAGCATTCAGAGTGGCATTTAAACTCAGAATAAAGCAACAGGGAAGAGTGCTTATAATATTCACTGAAAGATTGTGGGAGCAAATAAATAAACCCAATGGTCTTTTTAAATTTTACAGCACTGTCCTGGGCAAGATAGTGTGCAAAGCCGTCTGTCAAGGGCCTAGATATGGAAAATGGTGTTTGGTTGGATACGAAAGGGAAGCCCTTCAGAGTCACATGCAATCAGGGTTGAGGAGGAGTTTGGGTGTTTAGGCTCATATTGACCTTTTCCCCTGGCCTCTCTGAAGCAGGAAATGAGGGGCTTTCTTCCTCAAAGCTCCTATGGCCCAGTGTGGTAACATTACCATGTATTCTCCTTATCTGCTTATATCTTATTTGCCCTATACTAGAATACAAACTCATTGAAAGCCAAAATCGTATTTTATTTATTTACTTGTTTGTTTATTCATTTATTTGTCCAACTTTGGACACTACCTAGCACACTGCTTGTCTATTTGTGTGCCCATTATATGCCAGCGTCTGAATGAAGGGGTGGAGACAACAGATAAAGTGAAATGGCATATGTTCTCAAGGAGCCTATAGGGTAGAAATAGATTTGAAGACCAAGACGGGATAAGGGCTTCTTGCACTAAGCTCAGTGAGAACACAAAGCAAGAGCCCACATCTGTGGAAGCACAAGGGAAGGCTTTGTTATATAGTAGACTGATCTTGAACCACGAAAGGTGTACAGATGGATCAACATATGCACAAGCATGGAGGGAAGAGAGTATGGGGGTGTCCTGGTACTCACTGAGTGTAGAGGTGCTGAAGCATAAACTAGGAGGGTGCTGTCCAACAATCAGAAAGCCCAGTGCACAAAGGACCATATATCATATTAAGAAATCTAGATGTGATTCTATAGCATTAGGAAGCCAAAGAAGAATCAAGAATCATGACATTAGGAGAGCACAGCCAGATCTGCTCTGAAAAAGATTACTCTGTGTGACAAGAGGGAAAATCCCTTGTGTGTGTGTTGGGGTTGTGCAGAGCACGGAGAGGGCAAGGAGGAGAGCAAAACTAGATGCAGCAAGACTGGCTGGAGGTTGTTGTTACAGTCATGGCTCAATGATGAAATACATCTTCATTCTGCCAATAAAAAAAAACTGTCCTGCATCCAAATTATATTTGTTTGGTCCCTACTCTGTGTGAGGACTTCCACATATATTTCTAAAATTTAATTCATATTTCAAGTCTATAAGATAAAACTATACTTCCCCCACCTTTTTTTTTTTTTTTTTTTTTACTATACCCATTTTGGATATGAAGAAACTGAGGCTCAGAGAGGCTGATACTATGCCAAAGACAGACTTAATCTCATAGAGATTAAATCACTTGCCCAAGGTCACACACATCTTACGTGCTGGCTTTGGGATTCAAGCTCAGTCTTGGACCAAAGTTTTTTATACCACCCCCGGTGATATCTGCTGAAGTGAGAGGCATTGTGCTTCCCTGCATAGGGGAAGAGACTAGGAGTCGAGATGTCTAGATGTCAAAGGTTGTTTTATACCTCATTTGCTTTGTCACTTTGGTGAAGTCACTTGATTTCTATGAGCCTTAGTTTCTGTATCTGTAAAATGTTCACATATGCTCCTGAGTCTGAGTCTATGATTCTGTGAATTTAATTAAATGCATTCAGGATGATGATCATTCCAGCAAGTTTGTTAGAATGGGACATAGCAGAAGGTAAAAAGGGACTGAATTTATTCAGGGGCGAGGATGGCGGAGATGGTGGGGGCAATTTAAAAAGTGCAGATTTAGAAAACACTATGAAGAATACATTCATAGTTCTTAAAATTATGTTCCTCAGAAAACAAGGCAAAATAAAATAAAACAAAAACCACATCTCAAATGAACTCCTAGATTGTGGACAAAGGTAAGTATCTGGCAACCACTGTGACAATGAAGGCAGTGAGGAGTACGCCTGTTGAAGAAGAGAATAGAAGGGTGTAATTTTGGACACTTCAGTTTCAAGTAATCAACCGACAAATATATCCAAATGGCTTTTCTTCAACACGATTTACTGGATAAGTCAATAGAAGCTACAAGACCATAAAGATTTGGAGAAGAAAGTGCCTCGGAGTGGAATTTTGATGTGAAAATAAATTCCGTAAGGAACAAACATATTAAGTATGAAGATCAGAGAATTCTGACCCTTAGGGAGATTTTTATTATCAAATAACACACAATAAACAGCTTTCATTTCAACACCTCCCAGAATCGAGTTACCATGTCATGCTAACTGTGCACATTTTTAAATGAAATATTCCATGAACAACATACCTCAGGGGAGACTTCTATAATTCCAAATTGAGATAAACTTTGATGTAAGACATTTATATTAAGTGAACGCAGCACTTCCTCAGATGGGAGAGCATCCGAAATTCCTGCTTTTCGGTTTATAGGAGACACAAATAGTTCAACACTGTTCTTCTTTCCCTAGTAAAAGCAAATTATTTGTGTACATTAATAGGCATTTTAAACAGCTTTGGGAAATATTTTCACCTTCCCCCTAGAAACATTAAAGAAAATCAGAACCCTAGAATGTCCAAAGGCATCTTGGCAATCACATTTATTAGTTATCTGGTACACTCAGTATTAACAGCCCAAAGCCTGAGATTTTCCAATGGCCTTCTTTCAATTAGTTGACACTTTAAGATTTGTATCTTTATATTTCATTGGACTCTGGTTTAATTTCCATTCCATATTGTGATTTTTGAAACATATCGTGTAGACGTTCCCGAAGTATTTTGTGTTTAAAGAGGCATTTTAAAATCAAATAAATTAGGGACGCCGGGGTGGCTGAGTCAGTTAAGCGTCCCACTCTTGATTTCAGCTCTGTTCATGATTTCACGGTTCGTGAGTTCAAGCTCTGCATCAGGCTCTGTGCTGACAGTGTGCAGACTGCTTGGGATTCTCTCTTTCCCCTCTCTCTCTGCCCCTCCCCTACTTGCTCTCGCTCTCAAAATAAATAAATAAACTTAAAAAAAACCTTTTAAACCAAATGAATTAAATAAAACCTGTTATAATGGTACAATTATTAGACACCACCACTCCATATATTTTTCTTATAACTTGTATTAACGTAAAGGCTGAACTAAGGAAGGTGATGCTAGATGAACTTTGAAGTTGCTTCCCTGATCCTGTCTTTCACCTCAAGTATATTATACTTTTAAAATCTACCCTTGGTAGAAATGCATATGCTGTGCAGTAATATCATGGCACTTTCCTATTAGTATTACCTCCTTAGCTGAAATGGAAACACGGTATTTCTTACCATAAATGGCTGATATGCCACATGCACACACAAAACAAATACCACACAAAAATGACATAATGAAATAACACTGCACTTATGGAGGGAATTGTTGTTAGTCTTTTCTTGTTGATGCATGGAGTTCGCTCATGCTAGACAACGATCTTTCAGTGCAATTTATCAGAAGTTCAGCCAGGTATAAAATGCAGTATCATGCTCACTTCGGCAGCACATACACTAAGATGCAGGGTCAGTGTCCTCCTGGAAACCCAGAAAAAACGTTTCTGTGTTTGCAGGAGATATCAGACAAAGACTAAATACAGCATAATGCTGACGTGAAACATGTATATAATAATTTAAACAGTTTCTGACCTAATAACCACAATGGTAGGAATAGATGACTTGTTTTGTGCCTGATACACTCCTAGGTACCTTAAATCTGTTATCCATTTAATGCTGAAAACACCTCCAGGACATAGGTATCATAGTTTCCATTTTGCAAATGAAGAAACGTTAAGTGGCTTGCCTAAGGTCACACGGTAGGACATGGTCAGGCTGAAATGCAGTACGGTTCTGTCTGCCTGCCTCCAAAGCACCGTGCTCTACTGCCTCTTGCATCATCATAGCTTCATCTGTTATAATAACTGCTCTTAGAAACAGACATATATAGGGGCGCCTCGGTTGAGGCATCTGACTCTTGATTTCGACTTAGCTCGTGATCCTAGGGTCGTGGGATCAAGCCTCGTGTTGGGCTCCACACCGAGCGTGGAGCCTGCTTAAGATTCTCTTTCTTTCTCTGCCCCTTCCCCCCACTCGCACTCTCTTAAAAACAAACTATATATATATATATATATGTATATAAATGCCACTAGCATTCTCTGAGGATAAGCATATACCTCCCTGTGTGTTCCAAAACTATTTTTCATCCCTGCAAAGGGCTATTATGCTCATTAAATCTATACACACAAAAGTATATCCAAGATATCTAAGCATACCTAAAAGATTTAGGTCTAGATCTAAGACATCTGTAATCCCTGTCTTCTCACTTGAGCCGGCTATACCCTGGATATAAAAAACAATTTTAATTCTTTCAGGATATTGGGGAGTGTTGTATTTCCTCTTCAATGGTACTGTGTTAAAAACTACAGTTGGGTTTTTTTTAAGTTTATTTAGTCTCAAGAAATAGTTGACACGGAATGAAAGCTATCATGGGGTCTGAAACAATTCATCCTCCACACACAGAAAAAACTCAAAGAAACAAAAACTCTAAAGCAAAATAAAAAGCAAATTCTTCTCTGTAGCTGAAAATACAGATATTGACGCAATAGACAGATAAGCCTAAGCAAGAGCGTAAGAATTTACAGGAGGGGTATGTGCAGTGAGATATTAGATGATCCCAAAGCCCCTTTTCACAGGAACCTTAGGTAATTAGATTTTTACAAAGAGAAAATCTTATGATTTGAATTTGCCTTTCTTTGCCTTTGCTCACACCCACCTTCACATGCAGATGGGAACGTGTAGTTGGATGACATCAAGGTTCCCAAACACTGAGGAAAGGGGGAAAGAAAGGATGTGGGTGACTGATAGATAGGTCTGAAGTGGGCCCTCTACAAAAGATCCTTCAGTTTTACCTCATCCCCACCCCAGATCAGATCCCCATCTAAGTTTTCTCATGACTTCCAGCCTTATCTATTCATGCATTCCATTTGTGCTGCTGTCCTGAAGGGTTGGGTCTTCTTTATTCTTTATTCGAAATCCTCTGCCTTGTGCATTTGGTACCCTTCATCCTGATACACTTGAAGGGTTTAAATAGATACTGTCTGGAGATGGTGTCTTAACTGATGTAGAAGCTCTCACTCTTAAGGAGAATATTTTGGGAGTAGTGTTAGGTTGGTGAGACAAGTATTTTCAGCCCCTCTGTTCATATCTATCGGGATAGTAGCTAGCCCTGAACTATCAGAGAGTTGACAAACTTTTCTGGAAAGGGCCAACTAGCCAAATATTCTAGCTTTCAATTTAGCGAACCACCCAGCTCTGCCATTGTAGCACGAAAGCAGCCATAGACAATATGTAAACAAATGGGTGAGGCTTGCTCCGATAAAACTTTCCTTGCAAAAAGAGGTGGTATGCCAGATTTGGCTCCTGGGCCATAGAACTGTAGCACGGGGGCTCTTTATTACTAAAGCCTTCAATAAAGATCAAAGTTTGTACTGGGAATGCAAAACGTAGGCATCTTACAATGAGGCGATTGATGTGCACTTGCTGGGGTAAGAGTCCTAAAGCTGCAGCCACTCCTTGGCGGAATATCCGAAGCAAGGTTATGTTCAGCCTGTTTACATCCATTTGCAGTGTCTGAAAAATAGAGGAAAAAAGAAATCAAAATTATAGTAAATTTTTGGTTCCACATTCAGTGCCCGCTGATGGCTGACCATGACAATTTCTGTGACTGAGAAATTCATACACATGGTGCTTTATTGCATTTTTAATGGAGATTAGGGACATTTTATGTGAAATTTTAAATGATGTTAGTTAAAAATATGATGCAATTTGTCTAGGTATAATAAATAAAGCTAGGGAATAATCAATTCATAAGGAATTTCCCTGAAATGTGTGTTGGTCTTTAGCTTAAGGCCAGATGACAGATTGGAGTATACGGCCAAGTACATTTCAGCCATCCAAGCCTTAGGACATCTTTAATTTGTGTTCACACACAGTCACATGCTGTGTAGGTTCTGTGATGCTAGACTTGGCAGTTTCTTTATGTAGTGATCCACTGCCAGTGCAAGGCAAAAGAACAAGGTGCAATAATGCATTTTCAAACTCCGGTAAAGAAGCCAATGGTACTCATAATTTGGTCTAAGGTAAACAGTTGTTTTTCATTTGTTTGGGCAAACACTCTTAATTTTCAGGTTATTTGGGGGAAAAAGCACAACTAAATATTTAAAAATTCCTAAAATACAAATCAAGTTACAAAATTCATAGTATAGCCTTTGTTTAAGCCATGGGTGGTATTACTACATTTAAAGTAAAATTGTGAACTAGTTAACAAAGTATTTTCAAAAATGCATCATAATCATTCGAGGTAGGTATTTTGCAAGATGGGGAAACCAACTCTTTATGCATTTCTTATATTTTATAATGCTTATTTCATTAACTTGACCATAGCAGGTTATAAAATAGCTGTTAGATGGTTCCAATATCATCTATTCTATAAAGTGGAGCACACCTCTATTTGTGCACTTCTGTGATAAAGAGATTGGCTTACACGCATAATCTACTATAGTATAAACATTCTTACAGGACCTTTTCACAGCTTGTTGTAAAAGGACAATGGAACGTTTTCAAGAATTTATTGTTTTTTTTTTTAATGTTTATTTAGTTTTGAGAGATGGGGAGAGAGAGCACGAGCAGGGGAGGAGCAGAGAGAGAAGGAGACAGAGGATCCGAAGCAGGCTCTGCACTGACAGCAGCAGGGTTGATACAGGGCTCGAACTCAAGAACTGTGGGATCATGACCTGAGCTGGAAACCAAGAGTTGGATGCTCAACCGACTGAGCTACCCAGGCACCCACACCTTAGTATCTTTTAATGCTTGCCTAGGGTCAGGGACCATAGAAGTGGGTCACTTAGGAAACTGAAACTGGACTCCTTGCCAAAAACTGAGATCCAGAAAAGGTCAGAACCATTTCAAAACTTTAGCTAACAGTCCAATGAAAAAGTACAACTTGCTTCTGAGGAGGGGGAAGGGAGAATTATGTTGGGGGATAGGTAGAAAAGCTATATCAACACCATCAGTGATACTTTTTTTATGAAATAAAACCCATCAAATGTATATTTGCTATATTATTTTATAATTTATAATTTATAATTGTTTGCTATATTATTCTCTCTACTTGTCTATAGACCAAAATTTTTTCTGATATAAAACAGCATAATTTAATACAGAAAACTAAGACTTGAGCTCAACCCAGAAGGATGATCAGGATTTGGAAATGTAGTAATGAGGAAAGCATTATAGTTTCATGCATGCTTTATGTTCTATGGAAACATGCCTTATGGAAAATCCAACAGATAAGAAAAACTCAGTCCACCTGGTGGTTCTGAGAAAGAGAGGGCTTCCTTTTGTCCAACAGTTTCCTTTTGGCTCTGCAAGGCTGTGGAAACCACCAACAGATAGGGGACATTGCACCAGAGACTTAACTCCTCTTCCTTTGCAAGGCCAAGATGGGTTCCTCAGTTCCTGCAAATGCTGATTAGGAACCACTGACTTCTGGCTCACCCCCAGTGTTTGTCAGGCGGGGTGAGCAGGCAGGCACTGCTTCTGATCCCCACGGGCAGGGTTTGGAGCCAGCAGTCTACGCTGGGAACCGAGACTCAAGGGGCTTGCATACACACTTGAGAACTCAATTCCCAGGGTCATGATTAGCTCGAAGCTTGTAACTGTGGAAACAGTATTAAAATCGAAGTTCCCCAGACGAAAATGGTAAATGGAAGTGAAATGGGAAGTCAAGATTAAAAATCACTCAAAATGGCAACTTTCTAAGAAGGCAAAAGCTGTGCATTTGAAACAGGAATTTAGACTACCTAACTAGAGTCAAGAAATTAGTTGAAATAATTAGTTTAAAATTGCAATCATCTGGTTCATTGCATCAAAATATTTGAATAATTTGCCTCAGTTCTCTGCTTGCCTGAGAAAAACTGGCATGCATTTCTGACTATCCCCCATAAAATAATGATACTCAAATGAAGTACAAACAAATAAGTATATATTTGAGGGTCTAACATGTGCCAGACATTATGTATGAGTGCAACTGGAGAAAAACAAAGGATTTGAGACAAAATGAGAATTTTATTTCAGAAGAAATCAAAGTGTAAGAATTCCTGTAGTTAGAAGATATATGTTCATTCCTTCCTTCTGGATAGGTGCTAGAGATGCACAGCTTCTTTTCCTCCTATCATGTAAAATCATAACAACTATGATAGAATATAAATTTCCATGGCAATAACAATAGTGTCATAACTTCAAAGTTACCATGCAATAATGCAGGATATATTTTAGTCTGAATTCTAAACCCATTTAGTCATTTGTATTATTTAACATACAAATGATTTAAGTTTTTAATTTCGAGAGATTCAAAGCTCTTTCCAAATGCAAATACCAAGCCATAAAGCTATTCACAGCAGTAAATAATGCAAATAGAGTTACTATCCAAAAACAATCGAGTATTTTATTGGTATTATAAATATATATACAGAAAAAAATGGAACATATTAAAAATTCAAAGATTTCAAACTCCATCTGTATTTAAATGTTTTTGGCCTCTGCCTCGTCACTCTTTATCTGGGGCCTAGGGTCCACCCCAGCTAGCCCACAACTCGGGAAAAAGAGATACTACTTTGTAATAAGACTTTCTTTGATCACTGGATTGTCCACTAAAGTAATTGAAATCTGTGACCCTTAGACATAAATCAGTCCAGTGGAATTCATTAAAATGTAGTACTTAATTCTATTCACCAGCATTATATTTAAATTAGAAGTATGTGATTGGCTTTTAGCAATTTATTTTTCAAGAACAGGTGAATAATTTTTGCCTGGGAGGGGGGCAGTTTTCTAAATGTTAGACCCCTTTTGATGTAATGCAGCCTGGTCTGCCATCTGATCAAACCCAGTAAGAGTCAAGACCACACCCAGTGGCCCCATTAGGAGGAGGAAGGCCAAATGGTCAACTCTCTTCCTAGAGAGATGACCTCAAAGCCCCTCAAAGTCTCCATTCCCAACAGCCACAAAGGAACCCAGCTTCCTCAGGACCAAGCCTGTCAAGAGGAATCTGCCCTATGTCTTTCTAACTTTGTGTGCCCATTGCTACCTGGGACGTCTAACTCCACATTATTAACAAGGAGCATCCCATTTTGTCCAGAGGCTAGATTGTCAAGTGAATTCCCAGAATAAAAACAAGTTTCCCTGTTTATGTCTTTGAACCAAGGAGAAGACCCTGACTTATCAGAAGCATTTTATACAATTGCCACGTCCCTTTTTACAATTCTGTGTTGTCCTCTGCTATTTTTAGACAGTATTTTATTTTATTATTATTTTTAAATGTTTAGTTTTGGCAGAGAAGCAAGGGTGCGAGCGGGGGAGGGGCAGAGAGAGAGAGGGGGACATGGATCTGAAGTGGGCTCCATGCTGGCAGCAGAGAGCCCAATGTGGGGCTCAAACTCACGAACCATGAGATCATGACCTGAGTCAAAGACAGAGGCTTAACTGACTAAGTCTCCCAGATGCCCCAACATTATTTTATTTTTATTTTCATATTTTACATTCCCACATTTCTCAGAATTTTATACCTGCTTCCTTCTACATGAATGTCCTACTTCTTACACTTCAAACTCAATATCACCAACTGAACTTACTTACCTTTTTTCCTCTCCCCCTCTGTGACCAAATTTACACCTATTTCTGTATCCCATATAATGGGATGAAGTCTCATATTTGGGAGTCAATTGACTTGATTTTTTTCCCTCATGCTTCATCCCACCATCCGATTAATTATCAAGTTCTATTTATTCTACCTTTTAAATATCTGTTGAAGGTTGAATCCATTTTCATCTAACATTTCTACCATCTTGGGTCAGATGACTACCACGGCCATCTGGACTGTTTGAATAGAATCTTCATGGGTTGCCAATCTTCTTTGGCTTCTAATTCATTCCCTATATGGACATCATAGTGATCTGTGCAGAATGCTAGCCCAGTGGAATCACTACTTAAAATACTTTAAGGAAATCTAACTTTATTTCTTCCTTCTTTTAAAAATTTTTTTGGATGTTCATTTATTTTTGAGAGAGAGCGAGAGAGACAGAGAGAAACAGAGAGAGACAGAGCACAAGCAGGGAAGGGACAGAGAGAGAGAGGGAGACACAGAACGTGAAGCAGTCTCCAGGCACTGAGCTGTCGGCACAGCTGACAGTGAGATCATGACCTGAGCGGAAGTCAGATGCTTAACCAACTAAGCCATGCAGGTGCCCCAGGAAATCTCATTTTCTAATGAGAGGTTCTAACTCCTTGGTTCACTGCAATCTCCCTGTCCTTCCAGTGTTACCTCCCAGTCCTTCCCATCATGCACTTTACCCTCCAGCTGTATGTAAGGTGTATTAAACAGGCCATACCCTTTTGCATTGTGTCAGTGTATATCTGAATCACTGGCTGGGCTTCCTTCATTCTCCCTGGAGACTCAGCTCAAAGACCATTCTGTCAGCCTTCCACAACCTTGCCTTCCTCCTCCTTTTGTTTGCATCTTTCAGTTCTCCAAGAGTATTCCATGTTGGACTTTAGTTATATTTTGTTTAAGTTTTTTTTTTTTTTTTTTTTTATGAAGTTTATTGACAAATTGGTTTCCATACAACACCCAGTGCTCATCCCAAAAGGTGCCCTCCTCAATACCCATCACCCACCCGCCCCTCCCTCCCACCCCCCATCAACCCTCAGTTTGTTCTCAGTTTTTAACAGTCTCTTATGCTTTGTGTTTAAGTTTTTATAATAAAAACTTCATACTTATTATTAAAAAAATCAAGGTACAGAAAGATACATAGTAAAAAGTGAAAACATGCTTGTCCTTTCAATATCCAGAAATAACACTGCTTCCTGTGTATCATTCAAATATTTTCTACACATATATTATATAAAAATAACATGTATATATTATATATCATGTTTATCACTGTTAAATACAAATAAACAACACATACCATTCCACAATTTGCTTTTTTCACTTATTAATATATCTGGGATATATTTCTATATTTATAATATATACTGTAATCAAATATCATGTTTAGATTCTTATCTAATAATGTCTTACTTTAATAGGCTAGTTTATCCCATTCACTTTCATTATTTTTTTTATTTATTTATTTTTTTTTAAATTTTTTTTTTCAATGTTTATTTATTTTTGACAGAGAGAGACAGAGCATGAACGGGGGAGGGGCAGAGAGAGAGGGAGACACAGAATCGGAAACAGGCTCCAGGCTCTGAGCCATCAGCCCAGAGCCTGACGCGGGGCTCGAACTCACGGACCGCGAGATCGTGACCTGGTTGAAGTCGGACGCTTAACCGACTGCGCCACCCAGGCGCCCCTCACTTTCATTATTTTAACAGACCTAGATGTGTTGTATTATTTTATGTTATCTTTTTAAATCTGTTTTTATTTTTCCTTAATTTTCTGTCTTTTGCATTGTGGTCTGGTTTGTTGTTGTTGTTCTGTATTTTTTTTCTTCCAGTGTCTATATTTATAGTATTAAATAATATATGCCAATATATTTAAACTTTTATTTCTTGATTTATAGACTTTAGAAAGTATTTATTAACTTCCTGCTATGAAAAACAAAGAAAATGTACATCTCTTCCCACCAATTCTCATGATCATCTCCCAGTTTTTATAATTATATTATTATTTTTATATTGTTATGTTTTATATATTTACATTATATTCTGTGTAATAGAGACTACTCATCCAGCCTATTGCCTCCTCCTGGAAACTCAGCCCATTTACAACTAGGTGAAGCCATGTGATAGTTCTCACCAATTATTATAACTGAAAGTGAGGTGATATTTTCAGTCTGAGGCAGTTAAGAATGAGGGTGCCTTCTCTATCTTTCTCTCTTCTCTCTGTCTACAAGCTGGATGGTTCCAGGGTGACTCTCAGACTGTGAAAATGGTGGAGCCACACAAAGGCAGATACCTGGCACCCCAAAACACTGTATGACACAGAGGCCCTGCCCAACACCCCTGATTAAACAACGACATGAATTAAGCATAAACTTTTATTGTATTAAGTCACTCGGATACTGGGTTGTGTTAGCATTATTTACACTGATGAATATGTTTTGTAATTATAATTTTTAAAATTTCTTTTTTTCAACGTTTATTTATTTTTGGGACAGAGAGAGACAGAGCATGAACGGGGGAGGGGCAACGAGAGAGGGAGACACAGAATCGGAAACAGGCTCCAGGCTCTGAGCCATCAGCCCAGAGCCTGACGCGGGGCTCGAACTCACGGACCGCGAGATCGTGACCTGGCTGAAGTCGGATGCTTAACCGACTGCGCCACCCAGGCGCCCCTGTAATTATAATTTTTAAAGTTCTATAGTGTTAGTTAAATATTCAAATGGATTCAGTGGTCATGATCAGCCTTTTTAAATAGGAGTGCCACTATTCCTGAGTTCTTTAGTTTGCTATATCTCTTATTTAACCGGATTTCATTATCAAATAGCTTCTTTCAAGCAGGGTTCATGAGTGCTATATTTCCTGAGGCATCATATGTTTGAGAATGTATGTGGTGTTTGTAACAGTGACAAGTTGGCTGGATATTAAATTCTTGATTCAAGCTCTATTTTTATTTTTTGCCTTTGAACTCTGCTATTATTCCAACACCTTCTGGTATTGAAAGTTGCCATGAAAAATACCTTGGCTTGAGGCTAGCCTGTCTTGTAGATAACCTGCTCTACTGTTTCCATCTGAAATCTCACAGGGGTCGTCATCTTTCAAGTTAAAAATTTCCATCAGGGTATTTCCTTGGGTTGATAGTTCCTGCAGCCAGCCATGCCCTTGAAGTCTACAGATTCCAGATTCTTTATTTCAGAAATATTTTCTCCTATCATACATTTGAATGATTTTTCTTTGACATAATTTTTTAGTTCATCCTCAAGGACACAAATTGTGCAATTATATAAATTTTTTTGTCTTTCTAACTACTTTATTTTGTGTACTTATTTTCTCTTACCACTTGTATGTCTTTATTCAATTGAAATTTTCTCAGGCATATGCTTTCAGCAGAATCTGTTCTATCCTTTTTGTTTCTAATGTGGTTTTGATTTCTGTAATATGTGTTTTATTGTTATCTTCTTGTATCTTCTGAGTTCTGCTGGCTTGCTCTTTGTGATGCCCTAGACAAGATATGTTCTCTCTTCACAGTTTTAGACAAGAAGTGACAGAAAACTTTTGTTTATAGTTTCTCTGCCTTTGGTATCTATTTTTAAGTCTATTTTTTTCCTGAGTTCAGCTTCTGTTTCTCTCTTAAAATGCTCCTGGCTTTCTATCACTTTTAGGGTTAAATTCAATTAGGGCCTCCAAGGCCTTACTGGCTCCTGTTTCTTCTGAGCCTCATATCCTTCCCTCAAGCCATTGCTCAGACAAGCCTCCCTCATTTTTACCTCATGGCATTGGCATCTTCTTGCCCCCTGAAGAGTTGTTCAGTATCACTGTATGGTGGCCCTCTCCAGTCAGGCAGCTTTCAGTTTAAATGCCACTTTCCTCAGAGAGACCTTCCCTGGCCACCACCTATCACATCACTGTGTTGTCTTCTCCTCACGGTGTTTATCACTATCTGACAGTTTCTTGTTTCTTTTATTTCTTCCCTTACTAAAATGTGAGCCCCACTGGTGTGGGACCTTGTCAGTCTGGCTCTGTGCTATATCCCTAGGACCTGGAACAGTACCTGGCACATAGTCAGTATTAAAAAAAAATCTTTGTGGAATGAAAGAATACATGAATCATCATAATCAACATGGTGTTGTTACTAATTGGAAGAATCTGGATTCCATGGTAGGCATAGAAAGGTTACAAAACCGGGGCACTACTTTTGAGGCATTATATCTGGTTAAGTAGTTCATCTGAAATGCCTAATCATTCAAAAACACACAGAATTGATTTAACACAACTTATATTTGATTTGTAATCAATATGTCTCTGTTTGACTTTTCCACCGTTCAGAAAAAATAAGTTCATTTCATCTTATCAACTTTCTTTATTTTTTTAAGAATTTTTTTAAAAAATGTTTGTTTTTGAGAGAGACAGAGAGAGAGAGGGAGGGAGTGAGCAGGGGAGGGGCAGAGAGAGAGAGGAGGACAGAGGATCTGAAGGGGGCTCCGCATTGTCAGCAGAGAACATGATGCAGGGCTCAAACTTACCCACTGTGAGATCACCTACTGAGCTGACATTGAACACTTAATCGACTGAGGCACCCAGACACCCCTCATCTTAAAACTTTCTAAAGCTTGCTTCTCCTAGGCAAAGTCAATGTAATTTTTTCTGAGTTGTGTGCCATACTGGTTGTAAATGGAATTCAAAAATCAGTGTTAGTGTCTACCTCTTGTGGCTAATTTGAGAGTTTTAAAGTTTATCTTTCTAATGATAAGAATTAAATATAGTCATGATAGAAGGTTTAGAAAACACAAGAATTAGTAAAAGAAGTAAATATTATTCTTAACACTTTATCCCATTACCCTTAAATAAAAATTGTGGTGTTTTTAGTGTTAGCTTTTTTCTGATACATAGGCAGGCAATACAATATAATGTAATATACATGTGTATATATTAGATATACCCAGATGTATCATACAAATATTTATCCATCATAATGTGATGCTGTAACTATCATCTTTCTATAGCTTTCTTCCTTCCATGATGTTAGGAGGAAACACTTATTCCCCAACGCTGATGTTTTATTCTGTGTGGTTGCAGTCCAAATACAGTAATATTCCTTAATTCTTCTCCTCCTTGGTCTCCCCAGCAGAGGGGAAATGACTTGCATAATTGGTACATTTGGAATGAGATACTGGGGCATGTGGGCTCTGTGCTTTCCTTTTGCGGTCTGCTTGTCTGTAAAGAGCATATCTTCTGGTCTTCTCTTAGTAAGTGGTAAAGTAAGTTGTAAAAGCTCTGTCCCTTTAGGGGAAACCACAGTTGGCCGATATTGCTGTGACTAGTTAGTAAATTTGCCCACGATGGAGAGGCAGTCATAGAAGTATATTGTTATCATGCTCCTAAGTCATATCTCCAGCAGATCTATCAAGAATAAAGCTACATTTTTATCTCCACAGGCTGCTTCCTCTATCTTAGGTGGGAAGGAGAAGGATGCTATTTCTAGGCCTCCTCTAACACCAACACTAGCACTACAAGGTCAGACATTACCCACCCCCAGTATCTAGAAAAAGGCAAAAAGGCTCTAAAAGTTTTCTTGTTGGTTGGTGTTGATTTCAGCATGGATATCTCCAGAGAGAGAAAAATCAGAGGAAATTAAGGAATATGGTATTATGGAAGTCAGGAGAAGAGTTCCTAAAAGAGGTTTGCCAACACTACCAGATGCAGCTGGAGATTAAGAAAAATGTGGACCGATAAATGGCTGTTGGATTTGTTGATGAAGCATAACTGGTGGAGATTCCAACCATTTTCTCAAATGGTTCTCAAAATGTGGTCCGGTGCACTGGGAGGCCAAATGAGTCTTCGTTGGAACCCATTTAAAAGTATAGGGTCACTGTGTAGAAATATGGGTGCATGATGTACAATTCTATAGATTTTTATTTATCCCTAAGGGTCATTTAATGAGTTATTAAGGGTTAGTAAAAGTTGATAACTCATAAGCTAAAATCAGCATGTTATTGGTGTATATTGAGATTTTAGGGGGTTAAGGAGTGAGAATACAATGAAGAAACCAGCAGAACACCAGGACCAGTTTATGTTGAGAACAAAAGGAGAAAGATGGAATGGTAAATAGAAAAATCTTTTGCTCCATGTAGTTAAGACCTTTATGGTCTTATGGACCATATGGACCATATGGACCTTTATGCCATAACAATAACATGTCAGATGACTTAATCTTGCTTCTTAAGATCCTGCACTGTGATGAGCTACCCCTTTTACACATGAAATGAGGATACTAGAGTTTAGGTCAGAGTAATGTTCTGAGACATTTGGAAAACAATTGCGATGTCAGTTTCGTGAGTTTCTCACATCCTTGCTCTGTTGTAGTTACAGGCAGCTATTGATGAGCTAATCGGTTAAAAGATTCATGAAGGAGCTGAATGAGTACTGGTAGTGACTGAGAAAAGGTCTCTATGTTTCTTGTTTAGAAAGGTAAGACCTTATGGGAAAGGGAAATACTTAGGAGGTTCTTGAATTATGAGCTCACACATTTAAAAGTTTTGGCCTACTCTGTTTTCTAATTACTAGGAAGACTGAACACAACCTCAAATGATTGTGTTTGTGTGTTTGGAAGTTTCAGGTAGGTGAGTAAATACCAAATAAAAAAAAAAAACCTTGCCACGCTAAAATATAATAGGTCAGAGCATGGTTAGGGAATAGACAGACTTGGATTTAATCCTGGGCCTTGGTCAAATTATTACTTCTCTCTGAGTTTCAGTTTCATCATCTGCCAAATGGGGACGATAACTGTGCCCCTTCATGGGGCTTTTGAGGATCATATTAGTTATTAGATAAAAACCAGCTAAAACTGACAGATAAAAGGTGCTCCATAAACTAGGCTTAAAGATACGAATTTACTAGGGGCTCCGGTGGCTCAGTCAGTTGCTTGTCCGACTCCGGTTTAGGTCATGATCTCCTGGTTTGTGGGTTCCAGCCTTGCGTCAGGCTCTGTGCTGGCAGCTCAGAGCCTGGAGCCTGCTTCAGATTCTGTGTGTGTGTCTCTCTCTCTGTCCCTCCCTTGCTCATGCTCTGTCTCTCAAAAACAAACAAACAAACAAACAAACAAAAAGATATGAATTTACTATATATCAATGTTAAGAACCATTAACTAAATGACCTGCTTCTATGGATATTCAGGGCAAGGGGAAATTGAGTAGCAACTTTGTTGATTAAATGAAGGCTCTTTATTTATTTCCTGGAACAGTAATAACATCAACACATGAAGAAGTGGCCTGATTGGATTTCCAGTGTTTGCAGTGTTTGCATTTACTGATTGTTTCAGTTATCATGGAGCTGTAGCCAAAGTCAGTCAGGAAATTTAGGTCAGAGGAAAAAGCAGTGGTCAAAACAGTTTGATTTTTCTAAAGTGACATAATGTTTGGAGAGAATATGTATTGGAGATTTAAAGTTAAAATGGCACATTTTAAGATGGATTTTTTGATTTCAGAATCTCTGCTTCCACTTCCTCCCTACTTCACCCTTGCAAACCATGGTTATGTGAACAGTCAACCCAAATCCCAAACCATACAGAAGGCTCTTTATAGATATTGCATTAAATTAAATTATATATTTATAGATATAGAATTTATATTCATCATCCTTTTCTTTTTTCTCTCTACTAAAAATTAAATAATAATATTAAACAATCAAATTAGTGATTTAGATTAGAAGCCTTTGTCCTACTCATTTAAAAAGCTTTTTATAACCTAGTTTTTTCTTCATTTCATTAATCTCTCTACTCTATTTTAATATTACCTCTTAATTAGTGTCCCCTTTCACATCCCCTAGTAACATTCTTATAAAAAACCTCTCTTTTGCCTTTGAAGACCTCTAAAATTTAGCAATTAAGTAGAAACTTTTATATACTGTTCTGAAAATTTTAGATTCTATATGATTTGGAGTAAACCCCCATCCTTACAGTAAGATATTCTTAAAATCATGAACTGGTACAAGTCTTGACTTTCCCATGTACAAATTCACTGGAGGAGATAAAGCTTCCATATGTTATAAAATAACACTATACTTTTATGATACTGCCATTCCCATACCTTGTGAAATTGTGTCTATTTATAACTTATAAAAATATTTTTATAAAAGTTACAAACATCTGTGGATGAAATAGAAGGAAATAGAGATGTAATACAAAGTTCTTTAGAGACAGGAGAAAAATCATGATTTAACCACAAATAGATATTACCCTGGGTACAGTAAACAAACATAATAGCAAGTTACTTGCTTTCAACAGAGTTTTCAAGTCTCATTATTATATGTCCAAGCCGACAGAAATTTCCCCATTCATCTCCCCGGATTATGTTTTCTATCTTGTACTGAATGTTACTTCTCCATTATTCTTATTCCTGTGTTCTCTTTCATTCCCCCCACCCCGCCCCCACATTACTTCCACCCCAGTCCTCCCCCCACTTCCTTCACCATTTCTCATGCTGGAGGCAGAACACAGCAGCCAAAACCTGGAGTTGAAAATGGTTGGAATCGGGGCTAGGCAGAAACCCTGTTTGGACAAAAGCCCAATAATCAGGCAAATGTTGCCTGGAAAACCAGGTCAGACAAATTCAGGTTTCTACACCCAGCCCCGTCAAGATGACAAAAGTGTAACCATGACCGCGACATTCATGCAGCTTTTGTGAAAGGACAGAGGAGACATCGGACCACTGTTTCCATTAAGAACTGAGACCAGGGGCGCCTGGGTGGCTCGGTCGGTTAAGCATCCGACTTCGGCTCAGGTCATGATCTCACGGTCCGTGGGTTCGAGCCCTGCATCGGGCTCCGTGCTGACAGCTCAGGGCCTGGAGCCTGTTTCGGATTCTGTGTCTCCCTCTCTCTGTGACCCTCCCCCCTTCATGCTCTGTCTCTCTCTGTCTCTCTCTGTCTCAAAAATGAATAAACGTTAAAAAAAAAATTAAAAAAAAAAGAAAGAAAGAACTGAGACCAAACTAACTTCTAAGTGGCAGTTAGGGATGCTTGGAAATACATATCCAAGGGCAAAGTAATAATCCTTCAACTCTCCAAGCTGTTGTTTGCTAGTCAGAAACTGATATTTTCCAAAACCATCAAATATATAAATGTTACTTTAAAAAAGGAAGAAATTAGCAATCCTCACAGGCCACTGGGTGCTTTACTCCCAATGTGGGTAAAGAGGTGGGTCCTTTTGATTTATATGTGCTTACATTCAATCAACAGAAATCTATTCTTTCGGGACTGTCAATTTTCCTATGCAAACGCTTGAGCTGTGAACCATCAGGGAGACCACACGGACTGTGAAGAGTCAGTCTGATCGCAAGGGTGGTTTGGAGGCTAACGTCCATGGAAGGATGTTATAAATTTTCTTTTATTTCCATTCCCTCCACGAAGTAGTTTATGTTCTATGTCAATGACTGTAATAGGATTCTGTTTTTTGCTCTTCTGGTGAACTACATAATTCTCCAAAAAACATGCTAAAGTGAAATGAGGTTTATTGGCATGTGTTTTTGAGATGCAAATAAGAACTCTACAATCTAGTGTCCTTTCAACTTTTATTCTCAGTAATCTTGATATTTCTGTCACAGTGAGAATTAACAAATTTTCTGCATAAGTAAAAATGAATAAAGACAGAACATGGGATAAGATTTAGTCAATGTTCTTATGTGTTTTTTCATCTGCAGAATGAGATGGCAAAATAATAGTAAGTGTATAATTTTCCACAATGTGTTATTTTAGTTATTAACACCTTGAGAACCATCTCATTTCTAGAAAAGAAAGACTCTAAGTGATGTAGTCTGCAGCATAACTGTAATGCATAGCATGACCCAGCCAATTTCATGTTATCTCTTCCAGTATTTTCTGTAATACTCTTGTCTTTTTTCTTTTAACATGATTGGGGCCACGGTACTTATTAGGATTGTTATATCTGGTCTAATTATTAAATTGTTAAATACAAGTGCATGGATTGATAAGAAAAACAATGGAGGCTATATTTAACTTATTTCTCCTGTTACAGGTAAATTTAGAAATGTCTAATTTCATACAACACAGCCCAGCATCAATCGTCATCTGAGTAATTCACCCTAGCAATTAAAAAAATAAATTTAAGATTGTGGAAACTGTCAGGGAAGATGCTTTGGTGTATAAAACCAAGAAGTCACATCTTCTTTAAGACTTTAAATTCTATCAAATGACAGACTGTAAACACATTAGCCTTCCTCACATTAAAAAGTATCCATGCACTAGACATTAAAAGAAAATCACTAACAACTTTTGTTTCTTTTTAGTCTAAAATCTTGCTTCTAAACCCAAAATCCTGTTTTGAAATTAATGTCAAGCAATCATTTGGGATCATTATCTGCTCAAGTTTCACACAGGAGACATACTAAAAAAAAAAAAAAAAGAAAGAAGAAAGAAAGAAAATCTGACAACTCTATGTTTCATGGCAAATAGAGATTGACTTGAATCAAATGATATATTTGGGCCATCTTGATGACTGTTTTCTGCAATATTGAATCAGACAGGAAGTTACACCAATTTTATTATTAAGATGAGTTGAAACTCCAGATGCAGTATTTTTTGACATGGTTATTCATCATCACAGACCACAGATAAAATCAGAATTATCCATAACTTTGTACCAACACCAGAACCACTATATTATTTTTAAACACCCAAACTAAATTCTAAACTCAATACATATTTTTTGAAATAAACTTAAGTGAACTAAATATTTTGCGAGGTTTTTCACCTGAGGATAGCACTGTGCAGATTAACTAATGAATTCATACATAATTTTTAATGAGAGCCATAATTCTTATGAGGGTAGACAGTTCTTGGTTTACTGGTGGAAAACAACAAAGCTGAGGTCCCTGGTTGGGAATTAGACCAGGGATGTCTCATGTCACTAACTTTCATTCCTTGGTCCCCCACATCCGATTACAATGGAAGATCTGACTAGTCTTTTAGTGAAGTCAGCTTGCAAAGGCAGGGCCCCCAAGATGCAGTTATGATAAAAAAAATCTAGATTTAGTGACTTAGTCCATTTAACGTTTCCCTTTCTAGATTGTAAATGCAAGCTAGGTCATCTTTTCCGCAATGTCAGTGTGGGAACTACATAAGAAAATATCCGCTCCACTCAGTATCTTTTACGTATTTTTCAGTTCTGTCCAAGTGGATGTATTTGTAACTCCATTCTCTTTAGGATGGATACACATTTTACGAGAAACTTCTTATGATTGCGGTAGGATCTTTATTTAGAGATGCTGAATAATTGCATGGCATTTTATTTCAATTTCCAACTATGAGGCTAAAGATATTTCCCTAGATATCACAAAGATTCTCTGCTGACTCACTCATATACAGCCACCCAAACAGATACAGACATAAATCTCAGTATTTACCCTCCTAACCTTGCACTGTTAATGTCACGAAAGATTCTCTTACCTGTTTGGAAATTGACTGGATGTTGTGATGAGTTTGATTTCCATTTGTGCTCTTTGTGTTATTTCCTCATCATAGCAAGCTGGACTAATCATAAAGCTTTCTAAGCTTGTGTGCTGAGATGAAGCCTCATTTAGTCACCTGGAGGTAACTGCCTGGTACTATTTCTAGAGACAGTGCTGATCCCAGGCCTGCTGTAGCAGCCCATGCACTCCCAAGAGATACCCCAGGTGCTTGCTGTTTCGACAGTTTACTAGAATTGAAATTCACGGGGATTTTTTTAATGGTAATTAACAAAACTATAAGATGAGAAATTTGTGGACTATAGACAAGGTGTATTGCATGAAGGATTTTCTTTTCTTTCTGTCTTTAAAAAACGATATGTTCACAAGGTATTTTCACGAAAAAGTTTTTCTAGAAGTTCCACTATTTCCTCTAAAATATACTTACTCTGTGCTAGGGAATTTACAGATATTTCAACTCTCATCACAACTTAGAAAGCAGGGATTATTATTAGTCTTTTTACCAATGGGGAATTTAAAGTGATTTAAGCAAAGCCCACCTAATGAATCTGGTATTCAAATACAGGTTGGTTTGATTCCATAATTGGCGATTTTTTTTTCCACTTCACCATATGCACATCATTATGATTTAACACAGAGGGATTTCAGATAAATGATTGTTGTAATTATTATTAGTAATGAAATATTTGGTCTGAAAAACAGGAGGAAATAAAGATAATTAAGACATGATCTCTGTCTTTAAGGAACTATCAGTCTGTTAGAATAAGGGCAATTGAGACACTATAGGGATTCCAGGAATTATGGGCTCAAGATATATGGCATAACTAGCAAGGTTGCAAAAAAATCATTTATACATTACTGGTGGCATGGTAAATTGATTTTTTAAAGAAATAGGGCACTGTCAAGAGTCTTAAAAATGTTCATGATCTTTGATCCACTAATACCTCACATGCATATTTATCTTAAGGAAGTGATTTCAATGAATAAAAATAAATGGACACAAAGATTTTCTTTGCAGCATTAAAGAAAAAAATCAGAAGCAACTTAAATGAACATCATTGCAAAAAGGGTAAGTTCATTATGGTGCATCAGTGGGAGGTTAATTGTGTAATTGTCTCTCCCTTTCCTGCATCATTAGTTGACCTTCTCTACTGGGTCTTTCTTTCTTTCTTTCTTTCTTTCTTTCTTTCTTTCTTTCTTTCTTTCTTTCTTCTTTTTTTTGATGTTTATTTTTAAGAGAGAGTGCATGCATGTGTGCAGGGGAGGGGCAGAGAGAGTGGAAGACAGAGGATCCCAAGCTGGCTCTGCACTGACAGAAAAGACCCCCATGCTGGCTCAAACCCACGAACCATGAACATCATGACCTGAACCGAAGCCAGAAGGTTAACCGATTGAGCCTTCCAGGTATCCCACTGCTGGGTCTTTCCAATCTGCTTACAAATGTGCTATAATATTTCTTATGTTAAAACAAAAGCCAAACAAACCAAAAGATCTCCTTGTTGGCCTTCATCCCTTTTCCTTACCCTCCTTTCAAACAAAGGTCTCAAGAATTGTCTGTATTTGTTTCCAATTCCTCAATTTGACCTGCCATTCTCCCTGTATCAGGTTATACTAAACCATCATGGCTACATCCAGTGGCCAAGTCTCAGTCTTCATGTTGCTCGATCTGCCAGGAGCCTTTGACATAGAGGATCCCTTCTATGATACGTTTTTCTCACCAGGCTTCCAGGAGACCACACCTTGGTTTTGTTTCTCATTCACCAGTCACTTCTTTTCAAATCTTCCTGACCTTTCTACGTTGAATGGTCATGTGCCCAATTCTTCATCTCTTACTTTTTTTTCCTAAATTACAGTCTCAAATTAACCAGGACTTCATTCTCAGAACTCAACACTTGTATATCCATTGGATACGTGACATATCCACCTGGATGACGGTAACATAAGCTCTGACAGTTATTGTTTTTTTCTTTTTTGCAATGCAGGTGCCTGACTTAAGCTGTGATTGCTGATGCATCCACATCAAAGAGGCGTCCAGTTCAAAAAAGGCATCCACTTCGAAGATGGCAAACTCCAATTAACACATCTGCTAGCCACACAACCCGATAAAGAGCTAGGCTGCTTACCCCTACCAAAACTCCCTTGTTTTAGAGATCTTGGTTGATTTCAACAACTGATCATTTGGGCCACTTGCTTTTCTCTTCCCGTCCATATGTTTTAAATTTATCAATAAAGAGTGAGCCATGAAACCCTCAACCCCCACAAAAGCAGAACCCTGGGAGCATGCTTGCATTCTCTCTCTACCCGTGATCTTGCTGTGTGGCTCCAGGTGTGTTGTGCAATTGCCAGATGCTGTAAGTAATAAACCTTTATTTTTTCAAACTTTCCTGATGGTTATCACTGAAGAGCATCTTGCAATCATAATAAGAATCGCAAGGGCCAGTTCAACCACAACCTTGGTTATTGATAGACTAAGACCAGCACAAACAATGACTAACTTGATCTTGTCTACATTGAACTCTTGATTCCTATCTTACCAACCTCCACCCCAAATCTGTTCTTCCTTTAATTTCCTTCCTCTCCATAATTGGCAACTTCAACCTTCTGTGTGCTCAGGTTAGAAACCAGGCATCATTTTTGCCTCCTTTCTCCCAGGACTCACAGCAGCTGGCAAATCTAATCAGTTCTACCTTTGAACAATATTCAGTAGACCACTTCTCACCACCTCTGCCATTACCACCCTAACTCCCATCATCTATCACTTTGGCTACAATAGCCTTCTAACTGGTCGCTGCCTCTACTCTACCCGCTGTAGTTTATTTTCTGAACAAAGCCAGAGTAATTTTTTTTAAGTTTATTTATGTATTGAGAAGGGGGGAGAAGACACACACACACACACACACACACACACACACACACACACACAGAAAGCGAGTGAGGGAGGGGCAGAGAGAGAGGAAGAGAGAGAATCTCACACAGGCTCCATGCTCAGCTTAATGCAGGGCTTGGCCTAACAGTGCATGAGATCATTACCTGAGCCAAAGTCAAGAGTCAGGCACTAAACCAACTGAGCCACGCAGGTGCTTCTTTAAGCCATAAATTAGATTGTATCACTACTTTCCTAGAAACCCTCCAGAGGCCCCACTTGTTCTTCCCAACAGCATCCTCTCTTCCTCTGTCCATCCCTTCACCCCTGTCCCAGCCTGCATCTTCTACCAATCTTCCCCGCATTTTACCCCTTCTGTTCTGGTCTTCTTGCTGCTCTTCAAACACAGCAAGCTCTCTCTGACCTCAGGGCCTTTGTATGTACTGCCTCACTGTTAGGAATACTCTTCCTGAGATATATGCAGGGCTCATACCTCATTTCATGCAGGTCTCTACTCAAACAATACCTTTTCAGAGATGCCTTCCCTAATCAGACTATTTTAAAATATCACTTTGCCTATCTGTCACTGTCTGCCTCCTTACCTTGCTTTATTTATTTATTCTACTTCAGCACTTTCCATCACTGATTTATAATTTTCTCTCTGTATTAGAAGGCATTATTTAAGATAGGGATATTGGCAATTTTGCTTACTGTTGATTCACAGAAGCTAGACAATGCCTGGCTTACATTAGAAGCTCAATAATATCTTTTGAATGAATAAATGAATTAAACACGTACATAATCTAATATTCAGTGAAATAAGCATAATGCAAAGTTGTATACTTCCATACATAATACAAAGTATGTATACTTTATAACTATATAAATGTGTTAAAATCTGTAAAGGGATACAAACACATTAAAATAATTCTGAGTAATGGTTTTTGAATACAATGTTACATTGTTAGATTAATTTCCAAGAGTTTTAAAATGTAAAATCACCATATATATCTGAGAAATGATATCAGTTGGCAGTTACAGAGAATGCAGTTGCTTATTTTGAGAAATGACTAGCTTCAACCACAGATCTCAGGGGAAAGTAGCCACAGTAATTTCAGAGTTGATACCACTCACATACACTTGAACATTATCTCCTGTTCAGGATAGCACACCAGTTAAGTGCAACAATTTGGAGTCAGATGGTCTGGGTATGAAGCCTAGTTATTTCACTTAATAGCTATATGACTTTGGGCTCGTTACTTAACCACTATCAAGGTCAGTATTATTTTCAGACTTTTTTTTTTAGATTCTCAGCAAAATTGAGTGAAAGGTATAGAGGTTTCCCATATACCTCCTGCCCCCACACATGCTAGTCTACCCCATTATCAACATCCTTCACCAGAGTGGAATACTTGTTACAATTAATGAAATTATGACACACATTATAGTCACCTAAAGTTCATAGTTAACATTCGTGCTCACTTTTGGTGTTGTACATTCTATAGGTTTGGACAAATGTATGATGATATATATCCACCATTATAGTATCATAGGGTATCTTCCCTGCTCTAAAAATCCTCTGTGCTCCATCTATTCACCCCTTCCTTTTCCTGAACCCCTGGCAATCACTGATCTTTTTACTGTCTCCATAGTTTTGTCTTTTCCAGAATATCATACAGTTGGAATAATAGGAGCCAATCTCAGATTGCTTCTTTCACTCAGTAATATGAATTTAACTTCCCTCCATGTCTTTTCATGGCTTTTTTTTTTTCACTCCTTTTTAGCACTGAATAATATTCCATTGTCTGGAGGTACCAAAATTTATTTATCTGTTCACCGACTGAAGGCTATCTATGTTGCTTCCAAGTTTGGGCAGTTATAAATAAAGCTGCTCTAAACACCAATGTGCAGGTTTTTGTGTTCAAGGTCATTTTTTTTTAGTACCCTCCTTGGAGGGTTGTTGTGGGGTTAATTGAGATAAAGCTTCTAACATGCTTAGCACACTGCCTGGAACCTGGTATGCATTCAATAAACGTTACCACTCATTATATTTTTATTATTAAGCTGGCCAGATAGTTTTGCCTTATTTCACAGATAAGGAAACTGAAATTCAAAAAACTTAAATGGCAACCAATAAGTGGCAAAATTAGGGCTCTTAACCAGGCCTTCTAATTCTAAATCCAATTGTCCTATTATGTCATGTGGACATTCTGCAGAAGGCAAGCAAAGGCTAGACTCACTCTGCTTAGTATGGAAAATGATGCTTTGTCTCTTAGTCAACTTTACTGTCATTTTATTTAAATTATAATTTACAATGAATTTTATACACATAGCAACTCCTATAATATATCACAAGATAATTATATGTCTTTACTAATGAACTAGTTAACAATGTTTAAAGGGATGAGGGAGATGGGAATGGCTAGTTTAATCAGATACATTGTCTGTAGATCATCTTGTAAGCACCAAACAAAGATTCTGGAATCAAACAAGGAATTTTCAAAATTCACATGTAATCACAATTACTAAAAAACTTTTTGCAAAAGATGTTTATTGAGAAACGTAAGCTGCCAAAAATATAGAAGTAACATGAGAATGACCATGGCTTGAAATAATGGTGTGTTCACCTGGGGATTCAGGAAATCTGGCATAACTAGAACACCTATGACCTGGAAATAACTATAAGTCTATTTACATGAGAGACTAAGGAACTTCTTGGGAAGAAAACTGTGCTAAGAAAATTGAAGACTGGTTCTCAAAAGAGGGGTTTAAGGACAATGGACTCAAGTGAAATGGAAGAGGAGGTCTAGACTTATAACAGAACTCTGGAGAAGTCAAGCCTGAAACAAAACAAAACAAAACAAAACAAATTTTGGGCACTTACAGAACTAAGGAACACACAAGAATGGTAGAAGGAGGGCATGAGAGAGATCCCCTTTCTTCAGCGATGAATACAGAGCAGAGCTCAGTCCACAGAGTGCTCAGTCAGCTAACACACACGGGTCCTCAATGAGGAGAGTCAGCAGCAATCAGAGAACAGTGTCCTTGGTGCATGTATCAATGGCACCAGCATCAGTGCTGGAAGCCACAGGCAGATATCACCACTGCCGACAGACAGCCATGGCAACTTTGAGACACAGGAGACTCCAGAACAGGTGACCCCAGTGAGCAAGGGCAGGAGACTCCTTTCTCTTCTATATGCCATACAAAACGAAAAGAACTGTGTGTATGCGAAAGCCAATGTCTTCTAGGGATTCTCAGCAAATATCAGGGTAAGAAAATTGAAGAAGGCTGATGATCTGGTTAATAGTCGGTGCTGATATGTGTGGGGAGGCAGGCAGTAGGGAGATTGCCAGTAATTCCCATGTTGCTAGGGCAACATGGGATTCTTTGACTTTAGGGATGTCGCATACTCCAACATGCTATTCTTTTTGTCACTCTGCAACTGCCTTACTCTATCATCACTCAGTTCTCAGCTTACATGACCTTCCTCAGGGGCTCTTTTGCCACACACACTACTTCTCGATTGAAATTAAATTAAATTTCTTATTCCCTCGGCTGAAATTAATTCTAAAGATGGTGACCGTTAGTATCACTCAAAGTCTCAAGAAAGTTCAAATAAATAATCAAGATGTTGGAACAGCTTCAGAACAGAATAATAAGAGATGAGATCAATCTTTAATGATTTTCTAACAAGCTACAAATAAAAATTTCACAGTAAGTCTAGAATAAAATAACATAAAATTTCACTCACTGAATGTGTGAGAATAAATCCACATGTTATTAACTCATCAGAAATCTTCTGAGTACATTATTTTTCAATTTTGTATTACCATATAATAAAAATACAGCAGCAACATTCATTATTCATATACCCATTAGAGTATATATATGTCATTTCTGTTTGTATTGCACTGAACTAGAGAAATATATGGGAACCTCATAATTTATCATTCCCTCTACTCCAAATGCAATAATAAAGTTTTGTAATTTATTAACATCAGTAGAATCATTCTTGATAGAAAAAGAAAACAAAAATCTTAACTATTTCTGGTAAGCAAATGCAGCTTATTTGATGTGCTTTCTTTACAATGTTCAATTTTTGACTATTGCTGGCTGTCATGTCTTTTGAGGAAGACAATTGCTAAAGAACAAATCTTCAAAGACAATTTATTGGGTTCTCTGAGTTCAAAATGTATTTATTAGAATTTTAATAATAGATAATCTATCTTCCACTTCATCTAAACATCCTGAGATAGACATAAAAAAGTGAGTTTATATGAACCTCAGCCGAGTATATAGGTGTTTTTTTACATTAGAGTTTTCCTAGCCTTACAAAAAAACATTGGCAGTGAATTAAATCTTACCAAGTGCTATTATGTACCTTTAAGGCCAAATGGATATGTGATTTGTAAATATGTTTACATATTTGGTTTATTATAATCAATAACTTTATCAGCTCTGAAGATAATCATGAAAACTAGGGAAAATTAGGAAAATTTCATGCATATCAACAAATTATTAGACTCCTGCTGTGGATCTGAAAATGAATTAGCAAGATAGAAAACACCATTTGAGAATTTACATTGTGAGGAGATCAAAATAAACACTATGTAAAATAAAAGCTAACTTAAATGCCACATAGACTGTGTCTTCACATTAAAAACAATTGAGCTTCTGGGGCGCCTGGGTGGCGCAGTCGGTTAAGCGTCCGACTTCAGCCAGGTCACGATCTCGCGGTCCGTGAGTTCGAGCCCCGCGTCGGGCTCTGGGCTGATGGCTCAGAGCCTGGAGCCTGTTTCCGATTCTGTGTCTCCCTCTCTCTCTGCCCCTCCCCCGTTCATGCTCTGTCTCTCTCTGTCCCAAAAATAAATAAACGTGGAAAAAAAATAAATAAATAAAAACAATTGAGCTTGATTTAAAAAAAGTGTAACTTAGTTGTCTAATCAGGGTGGCAAAGAACACGTTATAAAATAAGAAATAACTAATCAAGGAGTATGAATAAGTCCTCTCCTCTTTGCTCTTCACTCTTTCCTTTTGCCTGCTGCTCGTTTGTTTCCCTGACGTGCAATGGATGTTTACTTGATTCACTCAGGAAATATTTACTGAGCGTCTAATATATGCCAAACACTGTATACATTGGGCATAAAGTGGTTATTAAGGCACTATTTCTGCTCCCTCCCCCCATTCTTTGCTGTTTTTATCAAAGCAAAATCTCTCCACTTTTGCTCCCATCTCCTGACATATGCTCAAGAATTTTCTTCCTCTTCTGTCTTCCACATCATCAGCCCTTTCCTCACTACCGGATTATTCCAACAGGTACATAAATATACATAAGCCATCTGGAAAATCAAACCTTCATGGAGTCCACATCTCTCTGTACTGATTGTCCATGTCTTTGCTTCCCATCACATGAAATATTTTTGAGCAAATCCTCTATTGTCTCTGCTTAATCCTTATCTCTGGTTCACTCTTCAACTGCTCTGGTCTGATACTGACCCAACTAAAAGAAACCAGTCTTGTCCAGATCGCCAATGACCCCCAAGTTGCCAGGTCCAACAGAAACATGCATATTCTCATCTCTTTATCAGCAGCTATTTGGTACAGTTGACTACTCTTTCCTTCTTGAAACTTTCTACTCTTAGCTTCTGTGGCATCATATTCTCCCAGCTTTTCATTGGGAGAACTTCAGTGATGTTCTTTCTCATTTCCTTTTTTGACTCTTCTTCCACCCAAATTCTAAATGTTGATGGGATTGAGGGCCTCTTCCTGGACACTTTTTATTTTCAACATGTATCTAAGGAAATACTGATCCAGTCCCAGCCTTTGCACACTCTGATGTTGTTCAAATATCTACCTCCAGCCCACGTCTGTCTCCTGAGTCCCATAGACTCATGCATCTAACTGCTACCTGATACCTCTAAGGAGATGTCTAAAAGGAACCTCAAATTTAATATGTCCAAAATTGAGATTCAGATTATTCTTAAACCTGTTATTCTTCTAAGTTTCTCATTTTAGCAAATTGAACTACAAATCATCCAATTGCAAAAGATAACAATCTGGGGAGCACCTGTAAATCCTTTCTCTCCCTCATATACCACATCCATTCCATCCTCAAGATCTGTCAGTTCTGCCTCCAAATACACAAGAAGTCTTCCCACTTTGATCTATCTCCACTGTCAGCACCAAGTTCAGTTACCATCATCTATTTCTTGGGATACTATTATAGCATTCTTGTTCCCATTCTCGTCCCTTTTCAATCCATTCTTCACATAGCATCAAAAGAAATCTTTTAAAAATGTGAATAAGATCACATCTGTTCAATCCAAAAATTCTTTAAGGCTTCTTTCCCACTGCTTTTAGAATAAAGTCCTAGCTTCTCACTATGGCCTACAAAGTTCTACATATTTATGTCTCCAGCTTACTTTGTCAGTTTCATCTTCCTGTCTTTCCAATGTTCTAGCCACACTGGCATGCTCTCTACTTTGCAGACCTTTTTACTGGCTGCTCCTTCTGTTTCCAATGTTGTTCTGCTAAATCTTGAATTGCTTTACTTTCATTCTTTAGGTCTTGGCTCAGAGTCCATCCTCATGGAGGCTACTCTAACCATCTTATCTAAAGAAGCACCCCACCCCCACCCTCATCACAATCTCTATCTCAGTACCCTGTGTGCTTCTTCCATAGGCCTTATTAGAACCTCTAATAAATACATTTGTGCAATACATATATGTATAAATATATATTTGTGTACATATATACATATACAAGAGAGAGTATCTATCAATATACTATCTATATCTATAAATATCTATATACTATCTCTATAGATATCTATGTCTATATCATCTATATCTGTATCTATATATCTGAATGTTAGAAATTTGAGGAGTAAGCCACATTTTCCCTGTTCACCCCAGTGCCCATCAGAATTCCTGGCACATAAGTAGATGTTCAATAAATACTTGTTGGCCAGACAAATGGAAGCAAACAGAAAATAACAAGGAGTAGAAGGAAACAGAAAATAACAAATAATTGTCTAAAGGCCCTGGTAGAGGAAGAACAAGGGGCTTCATAAGCATCTTTTAAGGGTATCTAATCCTTCCATCAGGGAAGAGAAATAAGGTCAACTTATTTCCCTGACCATACCTATATACACTAACCTTCACTTCAGAGAACACTCCAATGTACCCATAGAACAAACCACATTATTTAGCCATGTAGTATAAGTCTGTCTATATGTGTTAAATATATATACACATATATTACATGTATATTATACGTACCTATATTAAATAAAACACACTCAAAACTAAATATATCACTACATCATGTATTTTGTTTTAAGTGCTGGGTATATTGTTCTTAATTCTTTATCACAAGTTAAAGATTCTGATTGAAGTCTAAGCATCACATGTATATTTCCTCTAAAATAAATGTATTTATATAGAATTTCAGCAAGATAATGTCTCAAAAAAGTTGAGAGCCATGGGAGAAGCTTACATGTACTTCTTACAATAAACAATGCCCAGGTGTGATATTTCTATTTTTTATCATTAGAGGTCTTACAGCACTGATTTTTTTCACAACATGGACATATATGTTCACTTGGAGATATATATATCACTTGGAGATATATATTTATATATATTGGAAGAAAATATATTATATATATATATTAAAATTACAAAATACATATTAGAAAATCCTTACCGATGAGAAAAAAAGAACACTTCAAATGTTTCATGAATAAATCATTTTAAAGAAGAGGGGGTTTTCATAAAATAAGCCCAGTCCGAGACTTGTATATAAATGTACAGCACCCAACATAATGCATGTCACCGGCACTTGGTCACATAGCAGTACAGATCATGGGCAGAATCTTAGAGACAGCCGCAGCACTCAGGTAGCCTGACCAGCTTTTAATCAGCAGCTTGTTGTAAATAACATCATAACAGGTGATTCAGAAGAATCAACGGTCACAGTGATATAAATAAAACACAGGAAAGCACAGGGAGTCCTGATGACTATGTTGTCCAGCTTACCTACCTATCTGAGGTGTAACAAGCATCTGGAAACATGATGCCCACATCGGAATGTGCTGCTGGACTGTACAGTTTAAGACTATTGTGAATGTGGGCACACACATTGGTTTAGCTGTTTTGCCAAAAGCTAACAAAGGAGAGTAATAACAGAACATCTCTTCCTGCCATATCTGGACCTTGCCTACCTCTCTTAACTTGTCTAAACCATTTTTCTTTCTTTGCTGTGGCTGTGGAGTTTGATTGTGAAATCCCCGAGCACTTACAGAATGAGATACACTATCAAAGAGAGATAGGAACCAGTTGACACAATAAGTCAGTGATGAGGGAAGAAGGGGATGGGGCCAAGGGGATGATTAAGGAGAAACTTGAATACATAAAGTTTTATATCAGTAATAGTCCTAAGAGCTAATGCCTAGGTAGCACTTGCTATGTTGCAGTCACTGTAAGAGCTTACCCGTAATACACTGACCTAATTCATCTTTGCAACGAACTCATGAGGTAGGTAAAATTATTATCCTCATTTACTAATGAGAAAACTGAGGCTCAAAATGTTAATGGCTTTCTCAAGATTACATGTCTATTAAGTCATGAACATTCTCCCCCTCTACACACACACACACACACACACACACACACACACACACACACGGGATTCATTATCATGGAGAAGATCATATTTAAACTAGTTAAAAAAAACTACTGTGGCATAGTAGAATGAGAGTTGAATGAAAATGTGATATAATAACACAATATATCTCATAAAATATAAAGATTTAGGTTATGATCCTGGATTTCCCAGGATCCAGTTGGGCACTTTATAACACTTTATAATATTGGAATACAGCTTCCCTTTTTTTTTTTTTTTTTTTTTGGAATACAGCTTTCTTAGCTTTAAATGGATAGGGCTGGATTCTACAATGTTAAGGCCCACTGTGATAATTAATTTTATGTGTCAATTTGATTGGGCCACGAGATGCCCAGATATTTGATTGAACAATACTCAGGGTGTGTCTATGATTGTGTTTCTGAATGAAATTAACATTTGAATTGGTTAACATAGTAAATAAGACTGCCCTCCCCAATGTGGGTGGGCCTCGTCCAATCTGTTCAAAGTCTGAACAGAACATAAAGGCTGAGTAAGAATACTGCTCTCTCTGCTTATCTGTCTTCAAGCTGGGACATTGGTCTTCTGCTTTAGGACTGGCTTGGACTAGAGCTTAACACCATTGGTTCTCCTGGTTCTCAGGCCTTTGAACTCATACTGGCACTATATTGGCTTTTCTGGATCTCCAGCTTGCCTACCACAAATCTTGGAATTTCCTAGCCATCTTAACCATGTAAGCTAATTTCTTGTAATAAATTATATATTTATGAATATGAATATATATTCATTCCTTATTGGTTCTGTTTCTCTAGAGAACTCAGATTAATATGCCCATCTAATAATACTCACAATCTATAACAGTTTTTTCAAATATACTATGACTGAATTCTTTCTCGCACATCCTCTTTGAATTTGTAGAAAGTTTTTGTTTCCACCCTATAGACATAAGGATAAAAACAGATGGTGTGGGGGTGTAGCAGAGTAGACTGTGGTTACCAAATTGAGAGAATATTTATTGGAAACCTATAAGAGTCAGTTTTGTCTTTTGCCCACATTGTTGAACAGAATGCTTATACAAACGAAATAGTCGTCACCCTCTAGTTTAGCTCCCTTGTCTGACAGCAAAGAAAAAATACGAGGTTATATGGAGTTCTCACTGAAAAGAAATAAATGGTTATACTAAAATAATTATTGAATTATTCAGAAAATATGAGCAACATCAGCTTTAAAAAAGCTGTCTTTGCAGACACAATTTATTAAATTAATGCAACCTTATAAAAAGTAATATTTTTACAAATGCCCTTCCTTGTTTCACAAAGTACTGTTTTATTTACTCCATTAGGCAATGATGAGCAAATTATACTCAGAAGAGGTGTGTAGAAGAAGTCATATTTTGTGAGATTTTAATCAATACTAGTTATGGGAATCAGGTATATGATACAACAGTTAAAATGCCTTTGTATCATGGTATCAATGATAGGGCAGTGAATTTGTAGTTAGCCCTAAACGTACTGTGATACTTTTTGCAAACACATGTTAGATAGAAATTAAGAATCAAGGCATGTTAAAGTGATGGGATCTTAGAGATTATGTTGTTTTAGCTCTCTCAATTTACAAATGTATTTATCAAATCCAAAGGAAGGCAGCTTCCCATGCACACAGCTATTGGGAGGTCACACAGCTAGACCTGGGTTTTCAGAGTTCCATGCCAGGAATCCTTTCTCTTTACTTGCCATATCTATAACTAGTGTCAATATTTTGAGATATATCATTTCAATATATGATTCTGTGAAAACATAAATAATTAACTGCTTTCAGCATTGAATAAAATTTTTTCCAATGTGGTATTTTGGAAACTTCTTATTTAAAAAAGAATTAGGCCTGAAATGGCAATATGAATGTAACTTTTGGCATATCCATGTCAGAATGACCTACTCCAACTCATAAGAAGGAATTAGTGTTTGGGTGTATTATTATCATGTAGATTTGGCTTATATTACATGTCTACATGGAGTACAAGCCTAATATAATAAGAGTAAGCTGTTAATTTTGTCTTCAAAACCAAAATTTAGAAAGAATATTGATCATATCTTATAAAAGTAAATTTTTTGATTTGGGGTCATGCTGAAGTTTTGTTACTGAAGCATTTGCTGTCTGCTTATGTGCCAAAGAGAATGGTCATGTTAAAGTGTTGTATTGTCCCTAGAATCCCTGCAACATCTCTGCAAATTTCATCACACCAACACCTTTTCACGGCCAATGGCATCCAGGGGCCCATTCCGGGCATGGAGAGTTAGTAGCTTCCAATCACAGAGATAGGAATTGTGGGTCAGTAAACTAAAGAAGCATCTCAGGGGGTTTCCAGGTCAATAACAAATTGAAATGTCCAGAGTTGGATAAATTTAATTGGGAACATCAAGAAGGAGAAATATATGAATTCAAGTAGATAGAGGCCAATACTTATGCAACAAACATGGAAGTTTGAAGTTTGTGGTAAGAAGATGTACAGAAGATTCACTGGGCCACTGGATAACAATTTTTCAGACAGTTCCTATGGACTCAAATGTGGGAATTCTGGGGTCATGTCTGCATAAAGAAAGATTTTTCTATCATTCCCTATCACCTATCAGAAGACAGAACCGTTTGTTTTTACTTTCTAAGTGTAATTAGGTCATTTCTCCATATTGATGAAGAAATATTATACAAATTGACAATCATTCTATAGAACTGTTGGTCATACCTCTTCCTGTTTGCTGCTAAAATGTGTGTGTGTGTGTGTGCACGTGTGCGTGTGTGTGTGTACGCTCTTACGTTCATGGCAGGGACTAGTGTAAGAGGCACACAAGGTGCAAAATACAAGGAGGTGCTCAATCTTACAGTTGAGCTGAGGTCAAGTATTTTGAATATTTCATATTAGAAATGGGACCAGAATCAGTCTGTTTGCATGACTCTGGGAGTGAGGACCTCTTCATATTTTGTGCCCTTCGTGCCTCTTTTGCCTCACTCCAGTCCTGGCCCTGTGTGTGCGTGTGTGTGTGTGTGTGTGTGTGTGTGCATATGCATGTGCATTTTAACTCCAAATTTGGGTCTTTAATTCTTATGCTCTTTATAGTTAGGTTGATCAAGGTTATTTTGTTTTGGCATTCGAAGACACCTGATGCTAGCCATTTACGTAGTAAGTAAATTTACCTACACTTCATAGCAATACTATATGAACATCCATTGGCTCTTTACAATTGAATAAAGGTTTACCCAAGGCCACACAAGAATTAACAGAAACAGGATTGGAATCAGTCTGCTTCCTGGTTCCTTGCTTCCATCACACCACCCACTGCCTTCACATCCAAGGACAGACTGTTGACAGTCCTGATGAATGTGTGAACATGCTGGGAACCACAGGCCATTGCACTGGAGTTTATAAAAACTGAACTTTAAGATGATTGCTTTTACAAAATGAAATTTTCATTTCTATTTTTTCCAGTCCTTGTGAACATTTCAAAATATAATATAGAAAAAATAAATATCATTCCTATTTTCACCAAAAGATAGCAGCTAATATTTTATATATCTCTCCCCAGGCTTATTTTCTCACATACAAACAAGATACTATGTGCCTTTTTTAAATTATTATTGCTTTTAAAAGAAATAGCCTTATACTCTATGATGTTATCATTTTGTTTTTACTTAATATCTGATGCCATTTTTCTCGGTTCAAATATGGGTTTATCTTATATAAATATTTAAAATTGTTAAAAATTAATCTTCATGAGTGGACCTTTATGTTGTTTCCTGCAACATTTTTATCCTGCAACATTCTTTGCACATTTCTTGTATTACTTTCTTAGGATTTATAAAATTAGAATTACTGGGTCAAAATCTATGGCTTTTTGAGAGACTTTTGATAATTTTGCCAAATTACCAGGGAGGTTATAAAATGCTCATTTCCACTGACAGTTGTAGTGTAGGGCTGGTTGCCTTTTAATAGGATTAATGTTTTTCTGTATTTAAGATAAGCCCATTCTTTAAAAATTTTTGCTGTTATTCTATGTCATCAATTGTTCTTATTTCTAGAGCCATCAAACACTGAAATCAATTATTAAAAACTTTTAAAAAAATATTTATTTTTGTGAGAGAGAGAGAGAGAGCACAGAACAGGGGAGGAGCAGAGAGAGAGGGAGACACAGAATCAGAAACAGGCTCCAGGCTCTGAGCTGTCAGCACAGAGCCTGACACGGGGCTCGAACTCATGAACCGCGAGATCATGACCTGAGCCGAAGTCAAACGCTTAACCAACCGAGCCACCCAGGTGCCCCTGAAATCAATCAATTTACTCATTCATTCATTTATTTTTCAAATACTTATTGTGTACACAGCAAGTTTTACATGTGATAGAGGAAAATATAAATAAGAGTATTCTCCCTCAAAAATTACCTGTGTGACCACACAACATCAACTGATATGAAGCACTGGCTTAAAGTCATGAACTATCTCATTTAATCCTCACTACAACCAAATGGGGTGGATTCCATTATTTTCCCCACGGTATAAATGAGGAAACTGAGGTTTATTGCTCAACATCACACAGTTTGTAAATGGTAGAGTTAAGATGTAAATTCTGGCAATTTGACACTATGCTCTTAACCACCATGTTACAATGTCTAAAAGATATACACAAATAGATCCAATATTAGAAAAAATATGTGGTAAGACCAGTGTGTGTGGCTCCTGGCCAGAAACAGGATACGGCATGTAATTGGTTCAAAGCAAAAAATTCTTGACATGGTAATAGAACCTCAGGTGCTGATGTGGTCTCTCCCCTAGCTAAGTGATGTAGAAGGTACTGAACCTGTAGTTCTGGCCTCTTCAGATCTGGTATATTTCTTACCCTTACAGGCCTAAGCTCAGCAAACCAATACAGACATGACTTCATGATAGATCAAGGAGAAACAGAGGAGCTTTATCCCCTCACTTGCCTCTTAATCCTGTGTACATTCCTGATGCTGCTTGACTGCCTGTTTGGGAGTCATCTGAAAAGAAAACAACCTTGAACTGAGTCTGAGTTATTCTTTCCAGTCTTTGACTCTACACTAGGAGTTTGGACCTGTTCTAGCTCACCATTTCTAGCAAAATACCATAATCGTTAAAATATTATAATAGTTCAAAAGAGAGTTAAGGTGATCAGGGATGATTCTACTACATCTCTTGGCTGGATGGGCCTTGATGGGTGGAACTTCAGTTTGGAAAAGGATGGCAAGAACATTTCCATAGAATCCATAATAGGCAGGCAGCATTGCACGCCTATAGAAGATGTTGTATTGGTGGGGGGTGATAAGAAATCCAGTTTGACCAAAGGTTTTGGCATATATATGGGGTATGGTGGAAACAATGAACAAGGAATGCAAGTTAGGTCCAAATTACCGAGAGCCTTGATTGCCACGCTATGAAGTTTTATTTTGATTTTGCATGTTCTGGGAAACCACTAAAAGTTAAACTATTGAGTGCAGCAATAAAATTCCTCTATAAATGATTCTCAAAATCCCTTTGCAAATTCTTAGCACGCAGTTTCCCCACCAGGACACTTACATATTCCTTTAGATCCAGACATCCAACACTGCCAATTGTTCCCTCCCCACACACACCATGTCATTTTATACCCCCATGCCTTTCCCTTGCTTATTCTTTTCTGAATTGTTTTGAGCCCCCCATTTTTTTTTATCAAATCTTACTTATCCCAAAAGCCCTGCCTAAGTGCTACTTCCATGATATCCTTATCCCAAATCAGGAATTTCCCTTTTTCTTTCCTACAGCTGATTTCTTTCTGCCTTATTTACTTGCTCTGTGTGGATATATTACTGGGAGGTTGACCCAACAGCAGTTTCTAAGGACCCTCTTTCTCCCTTGCCGCTTCCAACAGAGGGGTTGGAAAAATGAAGTACTCATTTCTGGAGCCTTCTGTCCAGCTAAGTGTGGTCCCATGGCACAGTTCTGACAAACAGGCAGGGCACTTAATAGGGAAGCTTATGCTTCCTTATAAAGGATACAGGCACCAGAGGGAAGCTCTCTGCCTCCTCCTCCTGCTTTGAACACAGACATGATGCTCAGAGACGTGGCAGCTACCTTAAGATCATGAGGTGGAAAGCACAAAGTCAGAAGTACAGGCCAAGGATGGCAAAGTGAAGAGATGGGATGTTGTTGAACTACTGCATCTGACTAGGACTGCTCATACACGGACACCTTACATGTGAGAAATTAAAATTATTTATTGCATGAGCTAGTGTTTTGTTTCTTGCTGCTGAGTGCATTCCTAGTGGATACAATCTACTTGCCCATCATTACCACCAGATTCTAAGTTCTTGGTTTAATATATTTTAAATTCCTTGATGAACATTTTCAAATATCTTTGTCTTTCCATTTATTTTTTTTATCCTAACCATTTGTTAATAGTGCTGAATAAGTGCTGAATTGACTGACTATAGTTTCATCTACCAATGTGATCAATTCAACTAAGAGTGAGAAAGGAAGAAACTAAATATAACAGCTAACTAAACACTACTTAATATACTTTCTTTAAAAATATCCTGTGAAACACCTTTTAGATTTTAACATTTTCCCATGTTGATATATTATTTAATCTGGACAAAGCTGAACTCATAATGTTAAATTTCCACTTTATTTAGATGAACTTTGGAATGGAAGACATATTAGTACTTTGTTTTTGCAAGCTATCATGCAAGGAAAAGATAAACAACTAGCAGGAGTCATGTAAATACAGCTGGACTTTCCAGTGATGTCATCATGTTTCATTGTTTATCACTCCTTGTTTGCACTATTCCCCAATAAATACATCCAGGTAAGCATCTGCTATGTTCATTGAACTCCAAGATCCACCCTGAAGTAATTTTCAGTACTTCTGTCCCAATAAAAACTTCTTTCATCTAAAATTAATAACCAATTGCTGTCATTGAATGGGAAGACACAAAACACACAGAGTCCCTAGAATTTATTTTGTAGAAGTCAATTATCAAATGTTAAGTGGGAGACCTGCCCAGTATATTTTCTGATGTTGGGTAATAATATTAAAAAAGTTTAGTCTTTAAGAATGTAGACAAAATATCATTACTTTCACAGAGGTCATTTCTCTTATTTTCTTGGTACACATAAAAATCAGTGGTAAAAGGTCAGTATGCATTAACCACTTTTAGATTGACCATCTAAACAATTACCTGAGTGTAAGTTTTAAAGGATCAGTTTCTTCAATATTGAATTAATGCAACAATGCTGCTCTTGTATATAATAAATATAAAATTTATACCACAAACTCATGTTGCCTGGAAATGCTTATAAGAAAGCATTTCTAAGCTAAATTTGTTCAGAATTTAAGTAGTTTCTCAAAGAGAATGAGGATGCTATATGGTGAGACATGTATCTAGCATTTAAAGTGACAATGAAAATCTCAGTGCCAGGCATATTTTTCCCCCTTAACAAATTAGCATAATTATGTGTCTGTCTTTCACAGGAGGACAAAAGCTCTATGAGCCAATTAGCTTTAAGACCTTGTAGGTAAGAAAATCAAACCTAATTGAAATGCACCACAGCAATTCTGTGACTGCATATCTTGTCAGCATTAACTAGGATCTGACAGATTATTCTTCTAAAGGGTAATGCATATTAGCGAATGTGCAATGAAGCATCTAACAAAAAGTCAGGGCACTCTCTGGTATCATTGTGATTTGTCAGTGACAGTGAGGACAGGGAGATGAAGATTCGCTATAATAAAACTTCCCATCAATAAAAATACAAGATGAAAAGGATTATCTTCAGCATAGATGTTAGATGTTTGCATTTGATGGGCACAACTGCAGTTTCAAACTGATGCAAAATGACAAGGAAAGGTTCTGTTCTGCAATAATAGTTTCATGGGACATTATTATGAACTGACAGGTGCCTACAAAATATGATATCCTCCTTTTCACCTTGTTTGGAGTTCATGTCAGAGTTCAGTAAACATGTCCCCAAATGTGAAATTCTTCAGGCTTGAAAGGCTCAAAGGCAAAGCGAATAGAGATAATAATTCAATCTAGCTGACTCTTAAATACAGAGAACAAACTAAGGGTTACTGGAGGGGTGTTGGGGAAGGGGATGGGCTAAATGGGTGATGGGCATTAAGAAGGGCACTTGTTGGGATGAGCACTGGGTTTCATATGTAACTGATGGATCACTAAATTCTACTACACTATTATTATTACATTATTACACTATATGTTAACTAACTTGGATTTAAGCAAAATTAAAAAAATTTTCAGTTTAGCCAATTAAATAAGTAAAAGTATTTACTTTCTAAATAATTCTGGGTTTTGGGGGGGGGGGGAGAGGGGGAACTAGCTTCCAAAATGCTTCAAAGTGAATACTATAACTGTTAAATAAGTACTCCCAATCAAACAATATCGTTTGGTACAGGTTGGCCTCCATGTAAAACACAACAGAAATGCTAGCCTGTCAACCCCAGGCAATTCTGATCTCCAGGATACTTTAATTGTATATTTCCAGATTACTGAAGCAAATGTAGGTTGTGCTGGATATTTACAATTATTAATAGCAATACTAACATTTGAACCCTTTGTGCGCACTAGTTCACTGAATTTTTCCCACACCCTTATGCAGGTTCCATTACCATGTCCACTCTGCCAAAAAGAAAACTGCAGATGAAGAGCAGAAGGTCAATAACTTGCCCAAGGTCAAATAGCTATAAGCAGTGGATATAGGGCCCAACTCTATGGCCACAGCATTATCCATTATATTGCCCTGTAAAGTCAAAATGGATTCCAAAGCAGGTAATAAAGCAAAATTTCAGTGGTTTCCTTTAGCACTGACTAATATTTACTGCGAGATTTTCCTGTTTTTAAGACATGACTTCATTTTAGTTTTTCAGCTCACTTTATGTCAGCCAAGAACCCCTCAGAAGATACATTATGCAATTGGTAGGGATTATCAATGTGATTTCCGTCTTTCTGCTATGTTTTAAGGATGGTTTAAAATTTTGCTTTTCCTCTTCACCAGCTGACCTTTCTTTGTCACCTTTTTTTTGTATTCTCCCCAATTAGGGAAGCCACAAAATCCCAGAGGTGTTAGAATAGAAGAGTTAGCTCACAGCATTGTAAGATGCTGTTCTAAATGCCAATATAATTGTACAAGAGACCCTGGCAGTAGAGAGGATGAACAGAACACTTCAGAGGTGCATAAATGTGCTTACCACAGGAACCCACACTACCCTCCAAAAGGCGAGCTTTAGAAATGCATCAGTGCAAATTGTTCCAGAACACAAGAGCTTTCATGAAACATTAACAGTGATTTACTAGGCCAGGTGGACAACTTGTTAGAGCACGTCACTAAAGTGCTTTAAAGGAGAGGAGAGAGAAAAATCCATAGGCCCGCTCCATTTAATCCCCCAAGGAATAGGTTTATTTTTCTGCTGTGTGCTCACCTCTAATAAGATCACAGCACTTTTAGAAAGGATGGATATGACTTCTCTAACCCACATCTCCCATCTGAGAAACTGCAATAACAATTAACTATTAATGACAAGAAGAAAATAAGCTTTCTTTTTCCCTTGGCTATCTGTCACAATGAACTCAGCTGGTAGTTTGAGAAGCAGTTCGGTTTGTTTCTCTGTCAAAAGGATATCATCTTAGGGGTAAGAAATGCACATTCTTCAGGAAAGTGGCCTTCTCACAGATAAAACTAGAGCTAAATGATTTTTACATTATTATTGCAGATGCATTTCCATTTTCATAAATCATGGGCAGATGAAAAATGTCACTAAATAGAGTCAGCAATAAGAAAAAAGTACCTCTTGCTTTCTGGGGCTATACAAGCAACCCCTAGTTTAATTGCTTGATTATTTTGATGTTCTTTTTTCTGAAAATCAATGTTTGGGCATTGAATTAATTCTAAATTTTATAATCTGGGGTAAGAGTTTCAGCACATTCTTGGACATAATTTGGTGCACTTTGAATTATCTCAAGTTCTGGGTTGAGAACCAATGCTTTCACTAATAACTCTTTCGCTACAATAGGTGACGCCTTAACTTTTTAATATATGCAACAGGAACCAACCTTCTCATCTCTTTTTCCCCAGACATAAATTCACCATCCTGTTCATGGCATTGGCTAACAAGATGCCATATCTTTGACCTATTGATATTCAATGTATAAAAAAATCTCAGAATTAAATTAAGACTATAACTGCTTGACAAAGCCTTCTAGAAAACAAGGGATATTTTTACTATTGACTTGTCATTAGACAGGTTTGAGAAACCTTCTGAAAACTCTACTTGTCTCTTACTTTCTTGCCAAAATAGAACTTAAACCTATCAGAAATTTTCCTATCAAAATCCATTTCCTATCTTCTTTGAACTTAACTCATCAAATGCTTAAGTCCCATGGATATTTTGTTTCTTCAAATTTGAGAAGTCAGGAATTACACTTTTAGGTATCATGGATTTACCCTCCTTCCTAGAATGAATATAAAACCAGACAAAATATGTGAAACAATGGTTTTCATATATTGGACAACAGGTAGCACAGGACAGTGATCCCTGAGAGGAGGAAGCTAATGGGAGAACCTTACCAGTACCTCAGGTTGTTGGCTGTAGCGAGGAGAAACTGGGGCCCAAAGACCTCTGAGTTCAGAATTCAGAAATGCCAAGGGGACTAGAATTCATAGGGCATAGTACCAGGGAATGGAGACTCACATAGAGGAGAGAGCTGTACAGAGAGATATTGTTCTAGAGATCAGTGCACCTTTTGCCTGGAGTCTTCAGCTGAGTACTGATTAGCACACAATGGGAGGAAACTTCCTGAGGCAAAGGGGAAAAAAAAACACCAGAAAGGAAGGAGGACAACAGTCTTCAGAGCTCACACAACACTGGGAATAGTTCCTATTTCCAAGAGCCAGTGTCAGAACCTATAATACACAGGTACTGGATGGAGTATTCAGAATGGTATTGCCTGAGTAGTGGGGCAAAACTAGCCCTAGATCGAGGTTCACAAATTTTTTCTAGAGGCTCATAGCAAATATTCTAGGCTTTATGGGCCAAGAGGCACAATCAAATATATCTTGTAGGTACTTACATAACAAGAGAGTAAATTCCTCGCCCCACTCCGCATTTGACTAGGGTGGGCCATCCTATGTGGTGGGCATGCTTTATGCCCAACTGCCACCTGCTGGAGACATTCTTGGTATGAGCACTGGTCTGCAGGGAAAGGTCTGGCTCGAGTGTGGGAAGAAGAGGTAGTGTTATGGGCTGAATGTTTGTGTTCCCCCCAAATTCATTTGTTCCAACCTTAAGTATCAATGTGATACCTTCAGAAAGTAGTTAGGTTTAGATAAGGTCATGAAGGTGGATCCTCCATGATGGGATTAGTGCCCTTATAACAAGACACCAGAGATCTTGCTCTCCTTCTCTATGTGAGGATACTGTAAGAAGACAACTGTTTATAAGAGGGTTCTCACCAGGAATGAGGAACTGAATTGGCTGCCACCTTACTCTTGGGCTTTCCAGCCTCCAAACTGTGAGAAATAAATGTTTGTTGTTTAAACCACTCTATCTATGTATGGTATTTTGTTATAGCAGCCTGAACTAAGACAGTAGGTGCCTTGGTCAGTTTTATGCTCTAATGATACCCAGATCCTGGCTATGCCTTTCTCTCTTCTGGAGAGTTTACCCATCGTAACATGGGCAGCTTGCTGGAGGGGAGTTGACTTGCTAAATTTCTGACTCCTAGACTAATATTCTTCCACTTAATACTTGGCAATTGCCAACAGTATGGTCTCCAACTTGTACATGGCAATCCATGCAAGGTCTGAACAGGTATGAGGCATGGTGACTGGTAGGGTGGCAGGCTCTAGGAATAGAGGGGGATTTCTGGGCTTTGTCTTTGTGGCTTTCAGTGCTTGAGTGGTGCTCTCCAGACACACGGAAACAGACAGTGGGCAGGATTTGGTCCTCAGGCTATAGCTTGATGACCCTTGCCTTAGAGTAAACACTGCTATGGTCCTACCTAATAAAGTCTTGAAAGAACCAACAAAAACTGAATGCAAGACTTAAAAGAACCAAATCATTTGTAAGTAACTTAATTACTTGGAAGTTTAACAAAAAAAAAAAAAAAAACTTGAAAAAGCCCAAAATATTTAAGGGCTAAAAAATATTCAGCACTTCACAAATTAAAATTCCCAATGTCTGGATATAATATTAAAAAAAAATCTGCCAGACATGAAAAGAAACAGGAAAATACAATCCATAGGGCAGAGTAAAATTTAAGAAAAAGAACAGACCCAGACGTGACACAGATGTAAAATTAGTAGACCATTAAGGTCATTAAGAGTTATTATAACCATATTCCATATGCTCAATAAAGTACAGAAGAAAGCATGTGCATTCTAAGGAGAGATATTGGAGATATAAAAAAGACCCAGGTCTCACCACTAGAGACAAAAATGACAGTACCTAGGATAAAAAATACATTAGATGGGATTGAAAACTGATTGGACCAGGAAGAAAAGAAGTGAGTTTAAAGACAGCAACAGAAACTAACCAAAAGGAAACACAAAGAGGGGCACCTGGGTGGCTCAGTTGGTTAAGAATCTGACTTCAGCTCAGGTCATGATCTTGCAGTTTGTGGGTTAGAGCCCTGCATCAGGCTCTCTTCTGACAGCTTGAAGTCTGAAGCCTGCTTTCAATTCTGTGTGTCTCTCTCCCCCTGACCCCCACACTCTGTTTCTCTGTGTCACTCAAGAATGAATAAATGTTAAAAAAAAACACAGGGGCGCCTGGGTGATTCAGTTGGTTAAGCGTCCGACTTCAGCTCAGGTCATGATCTCACGGTCTGTGAGTTCGAGCCCCGCGTCGGGCTCTGTGCTGACCGCTCAGAGCCTGGAGCCTGCTTTGGATTCTGTGTCTCCCTCTCTCTCTGCCCCTCCCCTGCTCATGCTCTGTCTCTCTCTGTCTCAAAAATAAATAAAAACATTAAAAAAAATTTTTTTAATAAAAAAGACACAGAAAAAAATTTGAAAAAAATAATGAACAAAGCTTCAGTTAGCTGTGGGACAACTTCAAATGGCCTACTATATGTATAATTGGAGGCCCTGAGGTCAGGGTGGTTTGTGTGTTGGGGAGGGTGCAGTCATAAAAAATATTCAAAGACATAATGAATGAAAAATGTACAAACATAATGAAAATCATAACCACACAGGCAAGATGTTCTATGAACCTAATGTAGAAGAAATGTGAACAAAACTATAACAGCACTTCGTGTACAAAATGGTTTAAAAATGTCAGAAGTCAGACTGCCATAACCAAGTTCATCATTAACAGAAGGAGTTTGTGAGAGGTACAGACTTATAAAAATATATTAAGGGACAGATTTAGCATTATTAAAATTGAGACTTCAAAGAAGAAATAGAACTTCTGGTAGTTCTTATGTGCTAGGCAATTCATGTTGTTACTTATGACAAAAATTATTTGTATTGAATCTGGGAAAATGGCATAAAATCTCATTTATTCATTAACCAACTAAAATTCATTCAACATACACTTGAGTTCCTGTATCTGCAAACCCACATTAAGACACATAAAAATGAAGATTACTAGCCCTGCCCTCAGAGACTCAATAGTCTAATTACATTCCAAGTGTTGTGGCTGAAAGCATTTTCTAATTTTTTGACAGGCACATATATAGATTTTAGCTGTCTCTTCCTCATTTCCTTATCACATGCACTGAACATGGAATTATAGCTAATTTTAAAGAAATGCTCTTTCCTGAGTTATCTACATCTTCTTAATGTGTGAAATCATTCTTGAGGAACACAAGGTGGATGGTATTGCTTGTGGTAAAAATAGTTTTCTGTTTTCTGTTTGATTCATCATTGTTTATCTCTAGCACAAATGTTTCTTGAAGCTTCTTATCTAAAATTCTATGACAGTAAAAATGTAACAGCCATGACATGGTGCACAAATATTTGCAAACAAATATGAAATGAATGCACACACCCCAAGGAAAAAAATGACCTTTATATAGGTGGTATATAGATAGGAAAATGAATGAGCATTCCTCAAGAAACATGACCTTTACACAGGTCTATACAGGTCTATATGATACATTAGTAGCCATTATCATAAAATAATAATGTGGAATAGGCAACGAAGTAGAAAATAGTTCAGACTTGAAGTACTGAAAAGTATGGTACAAGGATCTCAAGGGGTATACAAAATGATCCAGTGGAGACAAGAAATTTTATTTGTATTTACTTTTCTGTATTCAGAATTTTCTTTCTTTCTTTCTTTCTTTCTTTCTTTCTTTCTTTCTTTCTTTCTCTCTCTCTCTCTCTCTCTCTCTCTCTCTCTCTCTTGTTATAAAGGACATTATAAAGGGGCCATTTGGCAGTGCGTGAGGTCTGTATATTAGGTAACTGTATCAACCGTATTTTCCTGATTTTAATAATTGTTCTATGATTGAGAAAGAGAATGTTCTTGTTCTTAGGGACCATTCACTGAACTATTTAGGGGCAGAAAGTCAGAATGTCTTCAATTTATTCTCAAATGGTTCAAAAAACTTTTAATATATTTTAAAACTGACATCCACAACTTGAACCCTGATGAATTATCTTCTCAAGAAATAAGCATCAGACATCACTTATTCTATTGTTTCGGTACAAACAATGATGCTTAATAGGCTGAGAAAAGACAGTGACTCCAGAGGAAGTTCCAGTTCAAAATGATGACTCAAAGAATACCAGGCTATTGTTTATACAGTACTATGTCCTTTCAGAAAGGAGACGTGTATATTTCAAGAGATATATCAATTGACAAGAGATATATTTGACAGACACATGCACACATACATACACACATATGTATGTGACCTTACTGTGTCACTCAATATGTTTGTTCACAGCTCTCTGAAATTATCTCTTTTTAAACATTAAATTTTGTCTTTATTGTTTTCTTCTCCAACTAGAATGTAAATTTGTGATAAAGGACACACCCACCCACCCACACACACAAAAATGTATTTATGTATCTATCTATCTGGCAACAGGGAAAGGGAGAGAGACAGGAAGGAGGAGAGAGACAGAGAGAATGATAAAGACAATGTAAAATATTTAACAACTGAGAAAGCTAGGTGAAGGCTATATGCAAATACTGTTCTCACACTTTTCAGGAAGTCTGAAATTATTTCAAAATGAATAGTCACAGAATATTGAAACTGATAATCAGCAAGGGGGTTATACAGAATGAGGCTGATATAATGTAAGACTTTAGTTTCTTATCTTATATCTTACAGTGATTTATAGTTGATTCCTAGATTTCACATTGCCCTTGAGGCCTGATTCTTTCTACCTTATTGGAATATTTTACCAAGCATCTATATCAAGTCATCTCAATAGTAACAGATATTAAATACATTTTAAGATTTTGTACTCAAGATATTTTCAGAAAATTAAAGCAATAATAATAACATCTCACGGATTTGGACTCCAAAATAAATCCTGACAAACCAAAGGACAATTTTAGATTATTTATCTTTTTGATACTTTTGAATAACAGAGATGATAAGGGTCTTTATTTAGGTTGTAATTCGACTTAGTTTTTCAAACATATGTTGAACAAGATACCTCTGTAGTTGTTACACAAATGAAAGAGCATGGGCTCTGACCCAAGGAAATAACATTCTTCCACAAAAAAGAAAGAATAAAATAGGAAAAAGAATAAATCCAAAGTAATGTTGAAAAAGAAAACCAAAGCTGGAGGCATCACAATCCCAGACTTTAGCCTGTACTACAAAGCTGTAATCACCAAGACAGCATGGTATGTGCACAAAAACAGACACATAGACCGATGGAATAGAATAGAGAACCCAGAATTGGACCCACAAATGTATGGCCAACTAATCTTTGACAAAACAGGGAAGAGTATCCAATGGAAAAAGACAGTGTCTTTAGCAAATGGTGCTGGGGAAACTGGACAGTAATATGCAGAAGAATGAAACTGGACCACCCTCTTACACCATCCACAAAAATAAACTCAAAGTGGATGAAAAACCTGAATGTGAGACAGGAAACCATCAAAATGATAGACGAGAAAATAGGCAACAACCTCTTTGACCTTGGCCACAGCACTTCTCACTTGACACATCTTCAAAGGCCAGGGAAATAAAAGCAAAGGAAATGAACTAATGGGACCTCGTCAGGATAAAAAGCTTCTGCACAGCAAAGGAATCAATCAACAAAATGAAAAGACAACCAACAGAATGGGAGAAGATATTTACAAATGACATATCAGATAAAGGGTTAGTACCCAAAATCTATAAAGAACTTACCAAACTCAACACCCAAAAACAAATAATCTGGGGCGCCTGGGTGGCGCAGTCGGTTAAGCGTCCGACTTCAGCCAGGTCACGATCTCGCGGTCCGTGAGTTCGAGCCCCGCGTCGAGCTCTGGGCTGATGGCTCAGAGCCTGGAGCCTGTTTCCGATTCTGTGTCTCCCTCTCTCTCTGCCCCTCCCCCGTTCATGCTCTGTCTCTCTCTGTCCCAAAAATAAATAAATGTTGAAAAAAAAAATTAAAAAAAAAAAAACAAAACAAATAATCCAGTGAAGAAATGAGCAGAAGACATGAATAGACATTTTTTCAAAGAAGACATCCAAATGGCTAACAGACACATGAAAAGATGCTCAACATCACTCATCATCAGGGAAACACAAATCAAAAGCACATTGAGATACCACCTCACACCAGTGAGTGGCTAAAATTAACAACTTAGGCAACAACAGATGTTGGCAAGGATGTGGAGAAAGGGGAACTCTCTTGCATTGTTGGTGGGAATGCAAACTGGTGCAGCCACTCTGGAAAACAGTGTGGAGGTCCCTACAACCTACCAAGAGCACTTCTAGGAATTTATCCAAAGGATACAGGAGTACTGATTCATAGGGGCACATATACCCCAATGTTTATAGCAGTGCTATCAATAATAGCCAAATTATGGAAAGAGCCCAAATGTCCATCAACTGATGAATGGATAAAGAAGATGTGGTATATATATATACCACATGGTATATATGGTACATATGGTATATATATACCACATGGTATATATGGTATATATATACCACATGGTATATATGGTATATATGGTATATATATATGGTTGTCTTTTCATATATATATATATATATATATATATATATATATATATATACAATGGAAAACTACTTGGCAATGAAAAAGAATGAAATCTTGCCATTTGCAACAATGTGGATGGAACTGGAGGGTATTACGCTAAGTCAAATAAGTCAATCAGAGAAAGACAGATATCACAAGTTTTCACTCATATGTGGAATTTGAGAAACTTAACAGAAGACCTCTTGGGGAAGGGAAAGAAAAAAATATATAGTTACAAACAAAGAGGGAGGCAAACCGTAAGAGACTTTTAAATACAGAGAACAAACAGGGTGGAAGGGGGTGGAGGGGTGGGGAAAATGGGTGATGGACATTGACGAAGGCACTTGTTGGGGTGAGCACTGGGTATTTTATGTAAGTGAGGAATCATGGGAATCTACTCCTGAAGCCAAGAGCATATCATATGTACTGTATGTTAGCTAACTTGACAATAAATTATATTAAAAAAAGAATAAGTGGAAAAAAATAGGCATTGGCAAGTACTTTCTGAAAAGGTATTTATGATCAGGATCACAAGTAGAGTCAGAATCAGAGTATCTGTTGCCAATGAGCTATGATTTGAAGGTTGCTGGAAAACTCAAATTGCTCAAAAATTTCACTTCAATTTATTTCACACTGCCTACGATTTACTACTGTAGAATGCAAGTGTCTTGTAGAATGTAGACTGTTAAGTCAGTATTCTCCAGTGGGAACCTTCAGGACTTTTCTTCTTTCTGTTATGCAGAAGAGAGTTGTAAAGAAAAGCCAGTTTGAACGGAAAGGTGAAGGTCAGCCAAGGGCATGGAATGGAAGAATTAGGTGGAACACTGGAATACAGACGCTCAGAAAGGGGAGAATGGCAGAGACTACACACTGCCTCTTCATGTTTTGTTTATTGTCCGACCTATTTAATTGTAATGTTGTGGTATTAGAATTAAATAGTCCAATAATATAAATGTGTACACTTTCTATGTCATGAATCTATTTAAACATATTCTCTGTATGCAGTCTAATCTACACCCACGCAGACCCCCCAACTATCACAATCACATTCTGTGGAATGTGAACAAAAAGCAATTATGTTTTCCTTAAGCTTAAAATTTAAAAAGGAATAAAAAGGAATACTTACATTTGCAGTGAAGGATATTAAAAATGGCTGAAATAACATGAGAGAAATGGAATTGCTTCTACAGAAGCAAACTGGCTGCATCCAGGAGTTGGGGCAAGACGAATATGTTTATGCATATATCAACAACAAAGCCAGACATCTGCAAATTAAACCATAGCGGGTGGCCGGCTCAAAAACAGCCATTAGATGCCTCCACTCTATTGTTCCGGTACACAGTGATGCTCAATAGGCCATGGAAAGACTGAAGGTCTCTCCTGACAAACACCCTCTCCTTGCCTGAACTTTGACAAGCTCCTCTAAGCCTTTTTGTTTATAGTCTTCATCCTTGGGACTGTTCCTCAGTCTGCAGAGTCCAGTCTTAGTAAGAATCCTGCTAAGGCAGAGAGGGAATCCCCCCACCCTTGATATTTTTTTAAGAGTTTTTTTTTTTAAGTTTATTCATTTTGAGAGAGAGAGAGGGAGAGAGAGAATTCTAAGCAGGTTCTGAACTGTCAGCATGGAGCACAGCATGGATCTTGAACTCATGAACCATGAGATCATGACCTGAGCCAAAATCAAGAGTCAGATTATTAACGGACTGAGCCACCCAGGTCCGCCTCCCAACACTGATATTTGATCACCCTCAATATCTGATCAATTTTCTCAACTCCTATCTTAGATGTAGAAGTCCTTGGCCTGCCTTTCCCAAGAATCCTGCTAAATAGGTTTACCAAAAATCCTTCTATCTTTGATGTCTCCTCTTAGCAATTTTCCACCACCACCCCTTACTCTGTTCATTGGCTATAAATACCTAGCTATCTTGGCTGGATCTGGAGTTAAGCCTGATTTCTCTTCCCTATTTGCAATAGTCTCACTGTCTATTACGTTATCATCCCAAATAGAGTCTTCCTACCTTACCTTACCTGCCTTACTTGTCTTTCACAGTGTCAGGAAATTTCTATCTTTAACACTCCAAAGCCAATGCCTGTTCCAAAAGGTTGATTAAGAATACCAGACTATTGTCCATACAGGACTGTCTCCTCCAAGAAAAAAAGATTTGCATCTTTCAAGATATATTTCAGTATTTGTGAACATTGCCATATAAATGCAAAATATGTTGAAAGGGACCACTCCTTTTTGTGCGTTGATCTTTACATAGGAACAAGTTTGGCACACTTGAGAATTACTAGGAAGGCTGGTGTGGCTGGAGCTTACTCAGTAAAGGGAAATATAGTAAGGGGGAAATCTATATATTTATTAAGTGAGGAAAATATTTGTTGACATCTCTGATTCCTGTGGTTAATGTGTAGAATTTCAAATACTAATCGAGAAATCAATATTAACATTTCAGGAAGCTCTCACTTATCTAATAAGCATTTATTGAGCACCACTGTATAGAAAGCCTGGTGCTAGGCATTTCGGGAAATACAAAGGAAAGGTTACATTGAAGAGGTGACACTGTAACCTAACCTGGAGAATAGGGAACACAGAAAATGAAATGAAACATGAACAGATTTGAATTCCCAACTGGAATCCATGCAAGTGAGTGGTAAAGACAGCAAAGGTTTTCCTAAAAATGGATGGGGTTTGCAACACATACAAACAAAAGAGTTATGCTTTCCTGCATCATGGAAATAAATAATTCATGCTGCCAGGAGGAAGACCAGTGGAAATGAATGCCAGAACCTAGGTTTAATTTTCTCTCAAATTGAAAAAAAATGAATTTTAATGTTCATGAAAAACATGTGTCATGCCCTGTAGAGGCTGAGCCAATTGTTCGGTTATTCATAATTTTGTGTCTCTGGTATCTGACACATGGTGGGGAAGCAGCCGAGGATAAAGCAAGAGGTGCCAGGATCCTGCGTGCGACCAGACAGCAAGCTGTGGCACCTCTTCCCCCCACCAGTTCACATTTATATAAATAGCTCCTCCTGCCTTCCAGGGATGATCTGAATGAGCGCAGAGGAAAGAAATTCAATGACTCCCTCCATCAACGTGGAGGCAGAGCTGCTGACACACTCTGAGACAAGCCACTTACCCACGCTCTTTGGGCCTTCAGAAAACTGCCACTTTGCAAAAAGGCACTGACCTCATGTGACCATAATTGGTTGAAATGTCCTCTTATCTCTTAATTCCTTGGTTGATTAGAACATAACACCAATAAAATTAAGGTCACGGGGCTTGATCCTTCTTTAGAACAATGCTGTAGGTGTGCATTTTTTTTTTTTTTTTAATCCTGGGTATAATCCCTTTTCTCTAAAGCTCAATTTTTAAAAGACAACATTTTGGGCCTACCTCCCTTATTTCTAACGTTCCCTCCCTCTGCCTTTCCTCCTGGCAATGCCAGGTATACACATACACACACGTATGCACACACTGTCGGCTTTTCTCTTTTTGAAACAACATGGCCGGCACTATAGCGTTACCTCGGTTTAAGACTTGTCTTTTGGTTTAGTTACCAAAAGAATGGAGCAGAAGGGTATTGCTGTAGCTGTATATAACACTATGCGATTATAGCAACTAAGGAATGGGTGCTAAGCTACTGAAGAACATTCAGAAACTGACCCACAGTGATGGAAGCTTGACCATCTGGAAACCTGGACACTGCTGTCAATTCTCAGATTAATAGAAGTTAAAGCACAGCCTCCAGCCTAGCTGACCATTGTATCACACAGAAAGTGCCCTAGACCTACTTCTAACCCAGTGGCAGAATTGTCAACTCCTCCCTCTATATCCCACAGTGCCCTATATTTATTTTGTTATTATTATTATTATTATTTACAACTTACAGTTATTACATTTCCCTTCTAACTCTTCCCTTCCCTTGCAGCTTTATTCCCTTCCTTCCCTTACAGTTCCCATGGTGAAGACTGCATTTTCACGGAGAGAATGAGGCCCGAGTCCAGCTATGGGAGGTGGAGGCTGCCTGTCTAGGGGCCATGTCCTTGCCCTAGAGAGTTGAGACTACATGGAGGCCACAGGCCAGAAGACAAGGCCAGCAGAAGCTGAGAGACGGCCGAGGAGGGCAGGACGAGCCAGAAAGGGGCTGCTCCTACTCTCTCCTGCTGTGGCGTTCAGCCTGTGGGCTCTACTTCAACTAAGTGGCCATGTTGGTGGGGGCGGGCCTCTGTGGAGAGCCAAATAGTGGGGGCAATACACCAGTGAGGGAAACTCAGTGGGAAGGCATTGGATGGGGCTCTTCTCGGCCTGCAAGGAGCAAACTCCTCCTCCCTCAGCAAGTGTTCACAGAGCCCTTAGCATTGATGGAACTTCCAACATTAGACAGAACTCCCTCTGGGAAGCAGCCCCTGGGTTAGATGCCCTTCTTCTGTGTCTTCATAGCATCCTGTGCTTAGTCCTAGCACCACATCCTGAGTTGCAATTATCTGGCCGTGAGCCTCTTGAGACAGGGGCTGAATTTTATCCACCCTGTGCCCCTAAGGCCTGGCACAGTGCTTGGTATAGACATTCAACAAATACTTTCCTTCAGTTGAAGGATACATAATTTTGAGCAATTTAGATGTTAAAAAAATGTAAGCGATGATCATGGCAATAAACTTCAGTATCTCCGTTGAGAAATTCCAAGGGCTAAAAGCTACCATGAAGGATGTTAAGAAAAATAATATTTGATTATCTCCAAAGAGCATTAACTTACATGGGAAACTACTATTTCAGTGATGTTTGAGCATGGTTTATAGACAATTCTTGGTGCCCAAATGGATCATCATTACCTCAGGTAGCCCTGGCTTCAGCAGCTGCCTGGCCTGGGGGGACCCACAGTGTGACAGTGTGACCGGTGATGGCAGCTGCTGAGTCTTACTGTTTTCCTTGTCATCCTCCTAGTACTAGAGAGCAGGGATGTGGCTACAAATAATTTGGCTTTGCTTCCACAAGGTGGCATCTGTTTAAGAGCAAAGATAAAAAAAACACAGTTCCATCTCGACCGAAGTTGACTTTCAAAGACTGCTTTGACAGCCAAGTCACTAGAATTAATACTCATGAATGTCATGCAGTACTTATTAAGTTTTCATGAACTGTTCTAAGTGCTTTATAATACATTTACTCCTCAAAATAACCTTACCAGATGGGGAATATTATTGGTCCACGTTATAGACAAGGAAACCGGATAGAAAGGTTTAAGTTACCTGTCTAAATTCACCTAGAGAGTTAGGTGGTTGGGATAGGATCCCAACCCAGACAGCCTGGCTTGAGAGCGGCCGCTCAAAATCACTCTGTTATCTTACAGCTAATGAAAACTGCACTCCAGATCATGCCATTTCTCTGCCAAAGAGTCTCCAGTGACTTGCACCAGGTTCAAAAGAAGACATGAAATCCTTGCCATACCCCTCAAGGCCCTGTAGGATCTGATGCCTAACTCCTCTTCCCTTTCATCAGCATCTTCTAGTCGTATTGTCTGACTTTCTACTCAGTGAACAGGCCTGGCTCATTTCTGCCTCGGGGCCTTTGCCCTTGCTCTTTCCCCTGCCTAGGATATTCTTCTACTTGAAGGTTTTCCTGATAAGCTTCTTCTCGGGGTTTAGACCTTGATTCAAACATCAGCTTCTCAGGACGTCTTCCTTTACAGCCCTGACTAAGCTAGCACTACCCCCACCACAACCAGACACCTTCTTGGGGATGGCCCTCTAAGATCACATTCACGGTATATCTCATGACCCATAATCACCTTAGTTACATATTTAGTTGTTGATTATCTGTTTCCCCCACCAGAACATAAGCCACAGGAGGGCAGGGTTCATGTCTGTCCAGCTCCTATGATTGTATCTGGTATAAAACAGGTACATAATAAACAGAGATACAAACAGTAGGTATCTAATACATATTCCCATGATACATGACTATATAAAGGTATGCCTCTTCTCCTTTGGTAATTAGTCACAGTGTAAGATATAGAACATGCCTTAGAAATGAGGAAGGGGTGACAGCCTAATATGTAAATACCTTTAATGAGCCCACTCTGGGGTGCCGGGGTGGCTCAACTGGATAAGCGTCTGACTTTGGCTAAGCTCACAATCTCCCAATTCTCAGGTTTGAGCCCCACGTCATGCTCTGTGCTGACAGCTCAGAGCCTGGAGCCTGCTTTGGATTCTGTGTCTCCCTCTCTCTCTCTGCCCCTCTCCCACTCACACTCTGTCTCTCTCTCTCTCAAAACACACACACACACACACACACACACATACACACACACACACACAACAAGCCAACTCCTGTCTCCATATTCTTTGCCCTCTGATCTGACCCTGCCCTCTTGGGTACCTCTCTTCCTTCTTGTCTTTTGAGTCCCTCGATCTCTGCATTAATAGTGTCGTCTTCAAGTTAATGTGTTTCTCAATCCACATATAGTTTGCTATGCAAACTCCTGCCATATTCAAAGATTAGGTCTAAATAGCCCTCTTTTGAGAATTGGTGGAGTGGAAGAAAATATCTTTCAAATGGGGAATTATATGCATTTAGTTTCATTTTTCTCTCTGTTCATTTGACTTTTCCCTTTGCACATTTTTCTCTCTGCACAATGCTCATAAACTACAGGCTGTACTAAGGCAGACAAGTTGTTTACATGGCCACATTCCCATGCTTAGCCATGACCACGTGGGGATTATTTCTTTAGTACATAGAACTTTCCTGTATATATGTACTAGTGCAAAGCGCATGATACCCATTTTTATTAGCTAGATAAACATAGCTGGTTTTCTGCATTTATTCAAACTCTGATCTCCTCTAAGTTTGTCAACAAATGCAGAGCAGCATTTACAACAACATTAGTTCTGTTATAAATTTTCACAAAATGAATCAATTAGTAGCTGTTGATAGTGTAGTATGACTAAATGCTCCATATTTATGGGGATAAAGCCAGCTCTGCTAATTCCTGATATGTAGTCACTTAAAAGAAACATTTATTGAGAACCTTCTGTATTCCAGGTACCAGGCAAGAGAATATAGGTATCAGGCTGAGAATATAAAGTCTAATGAGATATGTTTTTTTTCCATATCTTTAAGGATCTTGTAGTAGAAACCTACAAATATCATACATAATGACTGTGACAGAGATATGTGTCAGGAGCTATGGAAGCATAGAACATTAGCCACCCTCAGATGCATAAACTCCATCAGGCAGGGACTTGTCTATTCCATATCTCAGTGTCTAGAACAATGACTGGCACATAATAGTCACTCAATAAATATCTGATAAAAGAATGAATGAATAAATGAACGAATCTAGATCAGATTGTACTACCAAGTAAGATTTCCTAGAAGGAAGATTGAGGACTCTACTTGAGAAACAATGATAGGGAAGGACATTCTAACCATCCCTGCTGGGAGAAACCCTCAAGCTATTACAAACCACAGTGGGTGATGATGAAGCATCTGTGAGAACAACTTGGAGATAAACACATTTATTTATGTACTCTTTACTATTTATTTATTTATTTAAAAGTTGTATTTCTTTAAGTAATCTCTATACCCAATATGGGGCTCAAACTCACAACCCTGGGACCAAGAGTCATGTGATCCTATTTTTATACTCTTTAAATCAGAATTTTGTGGGGATTGATGGTTGGGTATAATATTTTTTCCATTTCAAAGATGACTATAATATTATATGGCATAAGAAAATGTGCCCTTTGGAAAACCAAGAAAAATTGTCATCAAGCCTCTTCTTTGCGAATGGCACTTTCGGACTGAGAAGTGTTTTATGAATTAGGACATATCGTTTGAGGCCCCTGGCCCCTCACTCACAAATCAACCTTCTAAGGAGCTTTGACTTCTGGGGACATGTCTGTCCGTCAGTTGTCAGTGCTGTCTGACAGTTTCGCAGGTGCAAGGTAGTCAGACCTGCCCATGAGTTCTTAAGAATTAAAAATGGTTTTCTACGCTGCTATCAAACTTTATAAAGTGCTTTCTAAGAACAAACCTGTGGTACACTGAGCAGATATTATGATATCACTCCTCCTATTTTAGGAAATAAAATCAAGGCTCAGATTGATTAACCGATTTGCTGAAGGTCACAAAGTTAGATAGTGGAGGAACTAGATCACGATGTCAGCATTTGGCTCCTGGCCTAGTGCTCATTCTCCTGCCCTGCATTCTGTCCTAGGGAACAGCAAGACTGGAAGCCTCAAAGAGCCACAAAAGACATCAAACAAACAAAAGAGTGCACTCTTGGGCTCTATCAAGTCCCGAGGGTGAAAGACTAATGCAGTAGGGTTTTCTGGACATCACAGCAACCAGATATACCTGGGGGTGATGTATCAGTTAAAATAGGATAAATTATGTTGTAGTAACAAAGGACCCCACACTTTTAATTTTGTAGCTTTAAAAATAATTATTCTCACTTGTGCACTCCATGAACAAAGGACGTTCTGCTTGTTGTAATATATCAGAAACCCAGGCTGAGGGAGGCTTGAACTTGATGTGCTTCCGTAATCCCAGAGGCGGGGAGCAGAGTATGGTTGATGGTATGCTGGCTCTGCCTAGAAGTGACAAATGTCATTCCACTCTATTTTATTGACTAAAGCAAATCACATGGTCAAGTCTGCCATCCATACTCTCCCAGGGAAGGGAAATGAATTCCCTGAACATTAGTACAGTCTACCACACATGCTCAAGCAGCTTTTGTTATCCTTTAAATCTATAACAGGTATCAACAGCATCATCGTCGAACCAGCACCTCTGAATCTAAAAGACAATCACTGATCTCTCACCTGACCAGGCTCTCAACACTTTGTGCTTCTGCTAGAGGATATCTTTGTGTAGGGATATAATCTTTTTGCCAGAGTGAAAAGGGGAGGTTATCATCAGGGGCCCTGAGTTTTCTTTGTGTACCCAAATGAGCTGCCCGGAATGACTGGAATCCTATGTAGCTATGAAATACTTTACTTTAGGGTAAAAGGAGTCTAAGCTCTAGGAAAGCGGGGACCCTGTCTATTTTTCTCATCAATGGATATTTAGTACCTGGCACAATGTGTGAAAGCTGCAGAGATGATGATAGCTGACAACAGGCTAGCCACTTTATTTGTATTAGCTCTTTAAATCCTCACCACCCAAAGAAGGCACTGTTATTAGCCCCCATTTTGTTGAAAAGGAAAACGTAGCACAGAGAGGTTAAGTAGTTTGCTCTAGCTCCCTTAGCTGATGAGTACTGATTTGAATCAAGAAAGTCCACACTTTTAAGGACACCTGAGTTGCTCAGTCAGTTAAGCATCTGACTCCGGCTCAGATCATGATCTCGTGGTTCATGGGTTCAAGCCCCACGTTGGGCTCTGTGTTGACAGCCTGGAGCCTGGTTTCGATTTTGTGTCTCCCTCTCTCTCTGCCCCTCCCCTACTCGTGCTCTGCCTCTCTCTGTTTCTCAAAAATAAATAAACGTTAAAAAGAAAAAAAATTTTAAAAAGGGAATCCACACTTTTAACCCTACTATGTCAAACTGTAAACAATATGTGTTGAATATATTAATTAATTATTCACTTCAATTTATGAATTTGGGGGTAGGAATGGGGTTAAAAGCATTTCCTTGGCAATTCACCACAAGGTACTACCTATTTTAGATCTAACAGTCTAATATCCTAATAATCATAATCATCAATCAATAGCCTAAGTAAAGGCTCAATTAAGCTATTTCAAATATCATTTTGGCATTCTATGGAAACAAGGAGCCAGGTGGAGAAAAGTGAAAGATGATTCTTTGAGCCACACATGGAGAAGACAGAAGCCAAGGAAAGGAGGGCTTCAATCCCTTCAATCAGCTGTGCAAAGCTCTGGCTTCATTCTGTGTCAAGTGTTCTGTTGTTACAAACGCTACAAAATAGAGCAGCCCACGCAAGTGTTACCATTTTCCTTTTGGCTGGTGTTCTGAGGAACTGGCTCCTGGAGGACAGATGGCGAGCTGTCATTTCAGGCCTGACTTTTGGCTCACCTGCATGTAGCCACATGAAACTTTCTATTTCCTAATAAAGTATTTCCTATCTCATGTCATATATATAGTCTCTGATACCTCACTGCTCCTCCTAGATCTCTTAAAGTCTTGCTTACAGTCAGGAAGTCTTCCAACATAGCTCTTACCACTTACACTCACGCTGCAGGGTTCTCCCAGTAGCACCCTAATTATGTTAAAACCTGAGACTGCTTCTTCTTGCTCGCCAACACATTTCGTTTTAATGTTCACACTCTGAAACCAGATCTTTCCTTCCCAGCTTTAGTGTCTCCTCCAAGACCTAAATAGATATAACCTTATCCCACCAAAGTTGTTACTCCCAAAGCCTGGAATAGAACGACAGGGCAGAATTTCTTGCTCACGAATGCAACATTATTTATTTAAGCCATGATGTTCTAATTGTTCCATATGCTGGCAGCTCCATGATTCACTGATAAATGACTTCATAAGCATTTGAATCTCTGTAGGTCAGGGGTTGCAAATTCAAGTGCCAAGAGTGAACAGACAAGTATTGGAGGTGAGTAAAACAAGCGGGACTTGAGAGGGGTGTGCAATAGGGAGGTTCTGACTACAGGATCCAGCTATCCGTGGCTGTGGCTGATGGCTGGTGTGTGAGAAAGCAGGCTTTTTGCTACCAGATCTTAGTTTTCAAGGGAAGTTCAAAATTCAGCTTTTTCAAAATGTAAAAACTTCTGATTTTTAAATGTTATCTCAAGCTTTAGAATATTACAGAGAAAGGGCACTCCAGGCAGGAAAAATTTGAGACCACATGTACATACAGAGAAATTCAAGTCATATAATATGAAAGGGTGGTGTACACAGTGGAGAACAGTGGGAAATGGGGCTGGAAGGTCACTTGGATTTTATCTTGTAGGTGATGAGATTCCATTTAAGAATATCAGCAATTAGGGCACATAGGTGGCTCAGTCAGTTAAGCGTCCGACTTTGGCTCAGGTCATGATCTCACGGTTCATAGGTTGAAGCTCTGCGTGGGGCTCTGTGCTGACAGCTCAGAGCCTGGAGCCTGCTTTGGCTTCTGTGTCTCCCTCTCTCTCTCTCTCTCTCTGTCTCTCACCCTCCCCTGCTCATGCTCTATCTCTCAAAAATGAATAAACTTAAAAAAAAAGAGTATCAACAATTATATGACATGATTGGGTTTAGATTCACATTTCTATTTGGGTGGTTAAGAGAATGGGTCAAGGGGGAGAAAACTGGGGTTGCAACAGGAGCCAGGAGGTTAACAACAGTTCTGGGGAACATGAGCACCAGCTAAAACTGATGGGGATGCAGAGTTCGGGGGGACTTAAGAGTTCATAGGAGGAGAATAAGCAGGATGTGGTGATGAGTTCCAAGTGATAATGTGGGAGAAGGAAGCATAGAAGATGTCACTCAGATTTCTAGGTTGGAAAAGTGAATGGTGAATGATTCACTGAGGTTGAAAATATAGGGGCAAAAGCAGGTAGGATGGGCTGGTGGGGGTTGGGGGGGAGTGAAGGCGATGAGTTCTGTATCTGACTAGTTTTGTATGATGTGCATGTGAGATATCCAGGCGGCTGGAGAAAATTTCCTGGGACACATCAGTGTAAAGGTGATGCAGGAGGTTCTGAATGGTAAGGCAAGAAACAGCGTGGGGACAGGAGCCGGAGAAGAAGCTTGTAGTGGGAAACAGAGGCTGAGGACATGTAGGGTTAACAAAGACACAGTACTCTCACTTCCATCATGTGCAACTCGGAGACTTGAATCCTACAAAAAAGCCTCCGTGGGTGGAGACAGAAATGCTTCCCCATGCGTACAGATTGCAATGGTTTGGATATCATAGCTGACGAGCGGCCCGCTCACCTTGCATGCGGCAGTCCAATGAAAGACCCCTGGTGGAACTAAACATGACGTTGACAACGGCCCCTGAAAAGGTCCCAGGTGGCATATGTTGCATACCATAAAGAAGCTTTTGTGGGGTTACTCATTCCCTCCTACACACTTCTTCCTCAAAAAGCAACCAACCACAGCTAGGCACTTTATCACACTTGGGAAAGGGCATGCAATGATTTTGGCTTTGATTCCATCAGCAGGCTTTCTAGAGATTTGGGCAGTTATTGACTTTTGAGTCAGCATGGGCACATTGTGGGGAGCAGAAACCTTGCTTTTTGCTACAGATACTAGCCTCATGGGGCTTGGGCTCTACTGAACTGCAAAACATCACCTGGCAGTGGGCACCAGAGACACCCTTGCTGTTAATTTGGGATTCTGGTCATTCCATTGTGCCTCAGTGGCCTTTAGAATGTAGGAACCAGTTTTGAAACTTACTAATAAAGATAAATATTTTGCACTTGTGTGATCTTTTAAAATTTTAAACATTTATTTTTAAAATTAAATTTTTTTATATGGCTGCAGGCTTTTGTTCCATATTCACGGTGACAAGCTTACATACCTATGTAGCAAAGCCCCACTGAATGACAATGTTCTGAGCCATCTGCCACTCACATCCCCAAATTTCTTGGAACACTGAATATTTAAACACATGAAGATCTCCTTTGGTCAAATTTTAGAGTTGGTAAAATCATATGGTTGGTGCAAAATGCAAAATTAATTCATTTTTTCCAATTAGTCTGGTGTTGGCCCCTAGCAGAGAAACTACTCAAGCTATTCCAACAAGGAGAGTTCAAGTGCGGGGAAGGTAAGGTCAGCCAGGGTAGCGCTTTCCTTTCTTTTTTAACTGCTGTTTCTTCCACAGTTAGAATCATCCCAGGACATGGCAGGTCTTCAATGTAAAATTTTTGACTAATAGAATGAAGTTACTCCCACATAGTCCTTCATATTATTTCTCTCAGAAAGAACATTTTCAAGGAGGAGAGTCACATTGTTATTCCAGGAGGCAGTACCCGCCACCCTACATACGAGGCATCCTGACCATCCATCTCCTACTGGAGGCAGTGGATGCTCACATTTAAATTCGCAGTCACACATTTTGGTCTACAGTTCATTGCCCGGATGCCTTGGTGAACCCAGAATTGACTTGTAGTCAAGACAAGCCTGTCCCTGAGCAGCGTACCACCTTGAAGAAGTTGGTGACCGACCCGTGGGTGACAGAACCCATGAATCTTGCTGACTACTCCTGGGAAGAGGGATGTGGAGTAGAAAAGCCAGAAAGTGGAGTTCTGTCCACTGTGAGTCTGTACGTGTAGAGCAGGGACTATAATGGCTCCGGAGCTGCTAACAGCCACTGGCCCCAGCAAAGGACCGTAAAAGCTAACGCTATTCCCATGTAACGACCCCTTCCTGCCTATCAGGGGAACACCAGCTTCTTGCTGCTGTTCTTTGCTCATTTGGGAAATCATACTGTTTTTAGGTCCCTTCCATTCAGAGAAAGTGACTTCTCAAGAATTAGGCCCAAGTCACCTTCTAAAGACTCAAATGCAAGTTTGATAAATGCTAGAACAAAAGTCAGCGGTTCTATATTATTTTAGGTTTATAAAAGAGATTTGGAATTCTTTTTTTTATGACCTTGGAAGAACATTCTGGTGTTCAACTGAATGGCATAAAAGGCATAAAAGAATTTTAAAATTCTTTCTCCTTTTGTATATACGCATATGTTTTTGTGTCCTCTGACTTGGTCTATGCTCATCTGATATGTGGAATTTGTATGAACTGGTTAGCCAAGTGACTAGACTATTTCATTAATTTATTTCCTTGAACACTTTCCAAATTAAAGCAACTTGGTTAGTAAACAAAAAACAAGCAAGCAAAAAAAGTAAGAAGAGATAAAAAGAGATGTAGCTATAAATGTAGGTCAGTTAGAAAGCTAACATACTGTGTTCTGCATTACACATCCATAGCTGACTCTAGTTTGGGCTTTCCCAACTAAAAATCCTCCCTCTGCTTCATTGAATGTGGCTTTCAGCCAGTAGAATGAAGGATGCTGGGTAATCTCTAAGTGTTCTTCTATCTCTGATATTTTATGCTGCTGAGGCCATTGGCCACCTTGACAGAAAAGAAATATCCCTCATTTTGATGGAATATTGAGATATCCCCACTACAAGCTGAATTTATATACCTCTTTTGCTGATTATTACGGAGAAAGCTATTGACATGGAAACATTCCTTTACTTTGATCCTAACATCAGACCTCATTTTTTCAGCACTTCTTTACAAAACAAAAATACAAACATTTCAAAATGCCAACAAAGTATCTTAAAGGTATCAAGAAGAAGTAATTGTTGCTGATGGTATCCTTAGAAGTTCATCCTCATCACTGCTAAACCTACATTAGGTCTGACGTGTTTTTGTGAATGAGGTTGGATATTGACTATCATACATTTGATCTCAAAAGCAGTCCAATTTTTATAAGTGGGACTACTAACTATTTAGCGTAAGCTTTATCTATTCTAAAGTCAATAGTACTAAAACATAAAACCTGCTGATGTCATTCGTTCTTAATGCACTTTGGCAAAGGATAAAGCTCTTGGGTGTTGTCAGCATAAAGAGGATGTGTGTCACAGGCCATTGTTTGAGATAATTTTTGAGTGGAAGAGAAGCACCTGGGCTATTTGGGATTCCAGATTATTTGGTTGGCTAGGAAGGTGACCACTTACATGCAGAATAGAGCAGGGACAGACAACCAGAAACCGAAAAAGATATCACAGGAACAGAGTGGGGAAAAAAAAAAAGACTATAAACTGGTGGCAAAGGCAAAGGTAGCAAAGTGAAGTCACAATGGGAAAACATAGATACAGAAGGAAGTAAAAAGACTGCAAACAGGCAGCCAGAAACAGATCAAAAGCAGGCAAATTACAGCAGCAGTAAAGTGGGGATATGTAGCCAAAGGTCTTGATAAATCTGGTTTCCCTGGTAGGGATCATTCTAGCTTTCTACACAAAGATTGTTAATTATTCCCTCAATATCCAGTGTCTCCATTTTTCCCTTCACTAATAGACTCCTCCAAATTTAAACCGAACATGTGTCCACCTACCTACAGATTATATTTCCCAGCCTCCCTTGCTGCTTGGTATGGCTGGATAGCTCAGTTGGGCTAATGGGATGTCCGTAGAGGAAATGTGTGCACTTCTCTGCATAGCCTCAAAAAAAGGGTGTATGGCCTCCACTTTTTTTCCTTCCTCTATGGACTAGAATGTGGATGTTGTGATGCCAATCCACATGGACGAGAGTTTTCCCCTAAGGTAGGGTAGAGAAACAAGAAAGACACAGCATGGGCCTCTTATAAACTCATGGACCAGAAATATCTTGCCCACCTGGTCTGCCTGTCAGGTCAGATTTTTGCAGGAAAGGGAAATAAAGCCACTAATATCCTAAATTCAATTAATCTTTCTTATTCTCTTTATTCTGTGTGTGTGCATGCCTGTGTATGTGGACATATGTGTCTGAAAGGCATCCAATACATCACTGATATTTTGAATATGATTACCATGAGTCAGATGACTTAAATCACTTAAGATTAAGGGAAAGAATCCCGGAAATATGCAACTCAAACATATGCTTCATCTGTGAAGTTATACAGACTATTTTAAAGCTATTAATATAATCCAGTGTAATAGTTTCAATATCGGTGTGGGGAATCCAAGTTAGGAGGATAAACTATTCCATGAGATACCATCTGTATGGTCTGCAAACCCCTTTGTTTTAAGGATAAGAATATCCATACACGTAGTTAGTAAGTAAAAGCAATTATTGTTGGATTATCAACCTTGTGACATACATAAAGAACCTGATTATGATATGGCTCTGGGCTCGCCTTCTTGGTGACCATCTAATTGTGCTCACACCAGATGAACCAGGTATAGAGTTTGGCTTTCCCCCACCTGTGGAACTGGGTCACTGGTTGGTACTCTCACTTGTGCTTAAAATTCCCTTCTTAGAAACAGGAATAAGCCACTGTTATTTCAAAACCACAGTGTCTATGTTATGCTGCAATATTAATGCCCTCTTCTTGTCTTGACTGCTACCCCATAAATGTGACCATATCTTTGGATTTTGAAATATAAATTAATTAACTATGGGTCCTTGGATTCTGATTTCATATTTGTTCTTGAATGCTCACTGTATTAATTTTCTACTCTTGCCATAGCAAATTACTTTAAACTTACTGCCTTAAATAATGCAAACTTGTCTTGCAGTTCTGTAGAGCAGAAGTCTGACATAGGTCTCACTGGGCTAAAATCAAAGTGTCTGGCAGACTACATTCCTTTTTGGAGGGGAATCCATTTCTTTGCCTTTTCTACCTTCTAGAGGCTCTTGTGTTCCTTGTCTTGTGGTTCCCTTCCTCCATCTTCAAAGCCAACAATGGCATACTAAGTCCTTCTTACATTGTATCACTCTGACTTTCTCTCTTGCCTCTCTCTTCTACTTTAATGACACTTGTGATTACACTGGGCCAGAAACCCAGAATAATCCCCCCATCTCAGGGTCAGCTCATTAGCCATCTTAATCCCATCTGCAACCATATTTCCCTTTTGCCGTGTGAAGTAACACATTCACAGATTTCGGGAATTAGGGCATGGACATCTTGGGGGACTATTAATATGCCTACCACAACCATTCTGAATTAAGTAAATTAATTTTTTGAGTCTCTTACTATAATTAGGTTGCTTCTTTAACTTTTCTCTCTCTAATGCAGGATAGAGATTCAGGTGACTCTGACCAATTGGGATAAAAGCACAGGGGAGAGAGTTAACATGGATCATCTTTGAAAACCCCAGGAAGCACTCACTGCAAATTCCTCACCCTTTTAGATGGGGAGGAACAGGAGTTGGGTCTCCTGTGTGTGTCTCCATTTGAGCACATTAACTAACACCTCTCTCTGTAGACCAGGAGATCAAGGTTAAAGGAATTGCAGAGTAATCTCTACCAAAATCATCAGGACAGGGGTCAGGTTCACCAGAGATACTCCTAAGTCACCATGCCTTCAAGTACACTATGATCAATGTTGGGCACACTATCTTCCTCTCTGTCTCAAGTTTTTACAGCTTTGTTTTCTTAAATGGGTTTACTTCAGAGATAAGAGACCCCTGCAACTAAGTTCCTTTGCACTCTCAGTAAAGAAGGCTCCTTTGGTTGGTCCTAGAGAAATTCCTGCATTTAGCCTTTCCTCTGCCACAGAAGAGATGTTCAGTAAAAATTCCAGCTCAACTGTCATCAGAATTGGATGCCACTGTAACCAACAAAATATCACAATGCATAAACAGCTGCAGCCAGCTTTTTCCTGAACCTCTTGTGAATCAGCAGCAGAGTAAGATAACAGTGCCTCAATATGCTACATGAGAAGATCTAATTTCAAATTTACTAATATGGTGTGGGCAATTCAGTCTCTTGTAGAGGCTTTTCATAGTTTTCCACATTTCTTATTTATATCTCCATTTGCATCACAAACTGGATATCCCTCACTCCTTGACTGATTCTCTTAATCCTGACTTGGGTGATCTTCCAAAAAATGAACAGTATCTCTAGAACTTGAGTGTCACAACTGGACTCCCTGACTCTGAGTACCAGAGCTCACAGGAAATAGCTGCATTTATAACATAATTGCACAAGATGATGCTTACGGTTAGGGAAAATAATAAAACCTTTGTCGTAGGGAAAATAAGAAAACCTACCGAAAATAACATAAGGATTGAAAATGTACACTAATTCTAATTTTACACAATATTTTTAAATATTCAACATGTTCCAAGTGTTTTATTTAAGCTGAATAAAATTAAAGGCAACTTTCCCTCCAATTTAATACAGATTTCTGATACCAGATACAATAGCCTTTATTTTTTCATTTAATTGCCCAGGGCATCAATCTTCACTCTCAATTCAAAATCCAATTAACATTGTTTTAATGAGAGTATATGTATGGGTACACAATACTTATAAAACAGTTTACTAATACTTTGTGGATAATAAGTCTTTCTGTTAACATCCCCATGGTGCTCCATTAGCATTACCAATTCCTTTATCAACACTCAGATCTCATATCTTCAAATTTAGTTTTAGGAGTTCTTAAAGACCAAATAGCAATGTTAAAATCTTCCCTGAAGGAATTTAGCACTATGTTTCCTCGTAAAGGCCCAAGAAAGCAATTCCTATGGAAATGAAAAATACTGGATTTGTAACCGACTGTTGTACTTTTTTTTTTTTTGCTCTTTTATATGAATATATCTTACCTTTTCTCCATAATTATCTATGAGTAAAACAATAGGTCATGGTGAGTACAATCAGACCTATAAAATTATTGAATTGCTCAAACACTGTTATTTTGGAAATCTTTGCCTACTGAAGACCTACGAACCTAGTTAATCTTGGGTTGTTCCCAGTACAGGGATTAGCTGGCAGATACCTACTAGATTTATTTATGGCATGTATATTAGTTTTCTGTGGTTGTTGTAGCAAGTTGCCACAAAACTGGTAGCTTAAAACAACAGAAATTAGTTCTGGAACCATGGAAATCTGAAATCATGGTGTTGACAAGTCCATACTCCCTCTAAAAGCTCTACACTAGGATCATGTCTCCCTCTTTCAGCTTCTGGTGGCTGTTGGCATTCCTTGACTTGTGATTTTGTCACTCCAACCTTTGCCTCTGGGGTCACACTGCCTCCTTCTTTTCTATGTGGCTTCACTGATGTCTGTCTCAAATCTACCTCTGTCTTCCTCTTCTAAGGACTCTTTCCATTGGATTGAACTGTGTCTTTATGCTCCTTGGTTATGGTCCTTCTTATTCTAAAAATGTGGATTATAAGCCCAACAGTCTACAGTCTACAAAAATTTTTATGGACTTAAAACATCTAAAATGATTTAATTTTCTCATGATATAAATGAATGGCTAATATTTACTGAGCATTTATTGTGTGCTGCAACTCTCTGGAGGTGAACATGAATGTCTAAAATGACAATTTAAATAATACATAATCATAAAGCTCTCAAACATATCTTCATAGCTAATCTTCACAATTGCTTTGTGAAATCTATGGAGTAAGGGTCAAGGCCTGCTGAATGCTGGTGACAAGTGGATGAACTTCTAGTAGGTCTGTGTAATTCTGCACCAACTCATCGTTAGCCCACTAAAGCCCAGTGGGTATGTTTCCAAACCTGGTTATGCCAATTATATTCATTACTGTCATTGACAGAGTTTAAGGACTCTTGTATAGAATGATTATTACGAGTACAAAAACAAGATAGTTGTTAATTCTATGAAAACTAAATTGAAACCTTTAAAATAGTGGTCAAATAAAAGTTTGTGAAAGTGCTTTGTAAACAATAAGGAGCTATATAGATGTTTAAAAAAAGAGAGATTTGAGATATATCTATTGCTAAGAATTCCTGTTGTATTAGGTTTAGGTTACACAATTGTACTAGTCTAGGAAAAATCATAAAATTTTAGAAGGATTTGGTACTTATTGTGTCTTTTAGGTTTTCACCCCATTGTAAAGAAACCAGAAGTGAGGGCCACCTTGGTGGCTCAGTCCGTTAATCATCTGACTCTTGATTTAGATTCAGGTCATCATCTCAAGGATTATGAGTTTGAGCCCCACATCGGGCTCTGCATTGGCAGTGCAGAGCCCGATTGAGATTCTTTGTCTCCCTCTCTCTCTGTCCTTCCCCTGCTCTCTCTCTCTATCAAAATAAAGAAATAAACATCAAAAAATAAAATAAAGAAGACAGAAGTGGAAATATAATATGATAAAATTTGAGCATGGTTTTCACAAGGATAACATGGCACTCCAATCAGCACATTCATATAGAAAACATTATATATTTGAAGCTAGATAACATAAGACTAAAAGGCATGTCATGTCATTTCTATTATTCCCTACTGTAAATGAAGTGAATTAGTCGACGAATTATCAGTTTTGATTATATCATATAAGCAGGTTTATACTGTATTTGGACTGATGAGTAGTTTTAGTGTGATTTTAAGATTAATCATTTAAAAAATTCTATTAGATTTTCAACTGGATACTGTGGAACGAGTAACAAGTAGATACATATTTACAGAAAGTTAAAAAATCGATACAAATTATATATACAATACTGTGCTAGGTGTGCTAGGGAAATAGCAGAGAGGTATAAATTATGTTTCATGCTCTTAGAGAATTAGAATTTGGTTGACGGTAAGACCACAAAAACATCAAAGAGGACAAGGACAAGAATCAACACACAGAAGAGAAAAGTCTGAGGTACATTTTGTAAGTATAATGAACATAAAAGGGGAGACCTGTGTGGGCTGCTGGAATCAGACCAAGCTTCGAAAAGGAGATTGGATCTGATTTAGACAATGAAGAGAGAACACTGGAAAAGTTAGGGAAGACTGCTGGAGGGAAGTTGGGTAAGCAAAGCCAAAGGGGTAAAAGTGAGGCATATACCATGTGTTGAAGTGAGTGCAGTTGGTTCAAGCTCTCACTGAAGCTCTGAGCATCATGAAAACGGATTGTGGAGGGTGCCAGATGCTCGTTTCCTTCTAGGAAGGCTTCAGTGGCAGGTTGAAGTTGGAGGAATACAAGAGTGGAGGGAGAAAGAAGCTTATAGGTGTGCACAGAATATTTCCCCCAAAACACAAAGTTCACAAGTAAAACCAAGAGAAGTTATTTGGAAGCACTTATCTTGGTTACAAAAACAAAAAAGAGAAAAAGGGGGTGGGGTGGGAAGAAACTGACACTGAACCATCCAAGGGAATTGCATTGGACAGAACCTTAATACGTATTTACATCATCTGAGAGAAGAGGCTGCCAAGTCTGAATCAAAATAGGATACATTTAGAAAGAATTCATCTATGGGCTTAGAGCAGTGACATTTAGAATGCATTTTTATATCCCTTAGGAAGACTTCTGTGCTCTTCATGATTTAATCATCTTTATCATATACACACACTCATACCACACAGACTTTTTCATTAACCTAAAGAGTCTCTTATCCGCTTTAAGAAGTACTTCAACCATATCATGAATCTTAGGTCGTCACTGGCTAAAATGCCCAAGAATCCAGAAATCCAGGCTGTGCTTTGTGCCCAGTAATTCTATAAAGGGCCACATACCACATAAATGTAGCCAAGGAAGCTAAGAAAAAAACAAATGGACAGATTACAACAAAGGCATAATTCATCTGATTCCTGTATCTTGCTCTGTGGAGTCACCATCATTGATGAACTATTTGGTGATCTAGCTTCTCTATGGTCTTCTGGAATAAGTTCATGAATGTGTCCTTCCTGGACCCAGTGCCCTGAGTTTGGGTTTAGAGTATTAACATGGATCATAGTGTTTCAGTGTAAAGAGAGAAGAAAAGAAGTTTCAATACTTACAAATAATACAATGAAATAAATATAGACTAATAATGGAAAATAAATTTGTAGGAATAGTGAAATAGAGTACACGTAGCCCAACCAAGAAACAACTAAAAAACACAGGTTAGGGGCGCCTGGGTGGCGCAGTCGGTTAAGCGTCCGACTTCAGCCAGGTCACGATCTCGCGGTCCGGGAGTTCGAGCCCCGCGTCGGGCTCTGGGCTGATGGCTCAGAGCCTGGAGCCTGTTTCCGATTCTGTGTCTCCCTCTCTCTCTGCCCCTCCCCCGTTCATGCTCTGTCTCTCTCTGTCCCAAAAATAAATAAATGTTGAAAAAAAAATTAAAAAAAAAAAACAAACACAGGTTAGCAATATCCAAACATGTGAAGAATCTGAACAACAAGGTGGAAAAGAAATTAGTTAGCTTGAGGCATCTTGTTATGGTTAAGGTGAAATGGAAAGAAAGGAACAAAGTAGATTTTTTTCCCCAAAAGTTTAAAAACCAGAAAAAAAGGTTTTTAGGCCCATTCAAAGGCTAGATTATGAAAGTACCTATAAGAGAAATTAATAGGAAGCTTTTTAGAAAGGCCTGTAAAAATGTGGCTTGTGAGCATCTTGGGGATGAACTGATATTTCAGCAGACAGGGCTTAAGAAAGTATGGAGCCCTGGGTGGCTCAGTCAGTTAGGTGTTAAACTTTGGCTCAGGTCACGATCTCATGGTTTGTGGGTTCAAGCCCTGCACTGGGCTCTGTGATGATGCCCAGAGCCTGCTTCGGATTTTGTGTCCCCTTCTTTCTCTGCTCTTCCCCTGCTCACACTCTCTGTCTGTCAAAAATGAATAAACATTAAAAAATGTAAAAAAAAATAGTATGGAGTCCCAAGCACAGGTACCTGACAAAGGTAGACAGTTAAGGCTCACTTTTTTAATCTTAAGAAATGGTTATTTGGTTGTGAAGAAAAAAACTCATATAGGCATCTGTATCTCCTCAATCTCCCCATGATTCTACTTGTCCCCATCACAGGATTTCTCTGTAATTTTTATGTCTCCTCTCCTGCCTTCTACTTTGATTGTAAGTCCTGGAATGAGGCTCTTTATTGATGTGTGCAGGCACTTGACATGATAAATTTGTAATTAAGTGCAAAAACTTTGGCATGAGACTTTGCTCTGCCTCAGTTTACACAGCTGTAAAATTAGGATAGCAATGATGCCTACATCAGAGGAGTGTTGTGAGGATTAAAAGCAACACAGGTAATGTGCCTAGGACTCTACCTGGTTAGCTCATTATTATTTATTATCAGTGCATTAAAGTATGTTCAAATCACAAACATAATCAAAACATTTAGTCCAATATGCCCTCTCTAAAGGTCAAAATAGGTGATACCGTGGTCAGTCTGATTGGCACTGATATTTCAGATGGCTGATGAATCTACTTCCTATAATATGAGGTCTTGGAGCTGAACTGTATAGTTTCTACCTCTTTTAGTTTGCTCAGTGAGATTAAATTCTGGAATGATCCGGCAAAGCATACTCTCCCCCCACCCCCCATTCTCCATTTTAACCAAGTTTAAGGATCATTCCTTGCTCCTGTCTCATCAAAAGATGAAATGTCAGTTAATAGGATTTGTCAATAATGGGCTTTAAGTTTAATCCTCCCACAATCCTAATGTTAAGAGACAGAGAATTTTTGAATTTCAGACTCTGTGATTTTAAGTACCAGATGGACACCTAGAGATTCCAGAAAGACTCAGCAGAACTGGGAAACTTGGCTGGATTTTCATTTTGAAAAGGATTCTATTTTTTGTAAAGAACAGTTTAGAAATAGTCGTAACATATAATTTGTGTTACTTGATTTGCATAAACATAATGATTTTCAGTGAAAATAATTTGCACTCAGTTGATTTTAGAGTACTCTCTTCATCTTTTTGCTGAGATTCTGAAGAGAAAACTACTTCATATGGGCGTGATCATAATCTTTACTATCTACAATAATGTATCATAAGGGTCATTACAATGAGTTACAAGAAATGCCCACGCATTCATATTACATATAATATGAAGAATGCCTTTAAAATTAACACAGAGCTGAGATGTTGACTCAGTAGCCTAAACCAACCATCAAATGACTCTAAAAATAAAATAGAATGTTTCAGTGTGTAGACAGCTGTACTGGAGCAGAGTAATCTCCATTTGCAATAATTACCCGGTTCTGTGACCAAATTTCCTTCTCTCAGTACTATTCCCTCTGGATATTTATATGCTCATCTGTGTTCATGCAGATTAATGGATATTAAATTGTAATGATCAGATTAAAGGATTATCTGATAATTTAAGAATGGAAATGTACTTTGAATGTTATTTGGTTACTGTTAGATTTTGAATAATGTAAAATAATCATTTACAATTCAGATTACTTAGAACTACATCAAAACACTGGGGTAGAATAAGTGATAGATGCTTAGAATTATGATTTAAATCTGGGAAAATAATTTTCTAGGAAATTTCTGTGTCATATCCATTGAACCAAATACAATTAACAAATTAAATAATCTTTATCTGGAATTCTTAACTAGGTATTTCATAAACATGTACTTAATAAAGGTAATTTCTGACCAATTCATCTTGCTATAAGTTACATAAAATTTTGTGATCTAGTCCACAACCCTGGTCACCATTTATAATTTTCTATTTGTATGAAAATACGTCACTTATTTGAAACAACTGACTCATCAATGAACTCTGGGACACAACATAGTTAGCCTGGAGAAGAGAATATATAGATAGTACTTAGAAGCTATTGAATTATTTGGATGACTATTATTGAAACAAATGTATTAGATATGGTTTATATAATTTCCAAAGATAGAAATTCAAACAGTGGATTATGGATGTAAGAGGGAAATTTCTGATGAAAGTAAGAAAGAAATTCCCAGTAGGCAAAGCTAACCAGAGATAGACCAGCTGCCCTGGATAGGAGTAGCTTTCCTACCGAAGCAGATTTTTTAAGAATAAGCCAGATAGTCACTTAGCAATGGTGGCATAGGGGGAATCTCAGTCCAGAAAGAATGTTTAGACTTAGCTGCTAAGGTTTTGTCATTTTGTAGCTGCGAAAATAAGTCGTGGGGATTGCCTGTGGATTTTATTAAACTCAACTACCAGTGTCTTTCATTAACAAAACATGACACTTATTTGTGTAGTAACACATCCCCAAGTTTGAGAAGAGGGACATCTGGTGGATGAAACAAGCAAAAGGAAAGGGGTTTTGTTTTCTTGTTCAGGTTTTAAGTGTTTGACATTTGCATTATTTTTCTATGAACAATTTAATCAAGTGATCTATCTACATAAATATATATTTGAAAAATGTCAATAACTATGAGCAAGTAAGTGACTTGGGTAAGACAATTATTTCATCTGGTCCTTTAAGACATATTTAATGAATGCCTTTTTCATCATTTTTCTTGAATCAATTCAAACTAGGCTGTTTGAGGATAAATTTGTTTGTCCTTGTAAAACATAAGCATATGTAAAACATAATTAACCTTATTTTATTTCTTCTTATACTCTAATCACTATCAGAAGTACTCAGCACTCATCAAACAGAAATTGGATACCTACTAAGGAGAGGCTGATTCTGTGCCGAAATTAGGCTAAGCCCTTTCATGGAATTTAAGTCAGCTCCAGAGGAGGTGCCAGATACAGTGTGAGAATTTAGAAGAGGCAGCATTAGTGTGGTGTAGTGCAATAGATATTAGACCAGGAGTCCAAGACCCTGAATTCAGGAACCAGCTTTGTAATAAACTAGCTGTGTGACACTGTGTAAATTACCTTATCTTTCTGGGCTTCTGTGCCCTTATTTTTACAAAGCACAGATTGCAGTAAGGACTTTAAATTTCCTTCTACTTCATATTCTTTACTTTTCTGATATTACGTTCAGCATGATAAGGGATGTAGGAAAGGAACTGCATCACATGCTGGGCTTGGAGTGCATACTTTAGGATGTGTGGGTAGGATCTTAGGGCTTTCAAAAGAAGTTCTATCCTCATGGGATATTACCTTAGCAATTTTCTACTCTATACACCTGATAATAATTATGACTACTATTCAGGAGCCAGATGCCTCCACATTTTATCTCATTTATTCCTTACCACAAAACTCTGAGGTGACTGTTAATGACTTTTGTTTTATGAAGGAGGAACAGGAACACAAAAAACGATTATTAATAATGATAGTAGCAATTATTTGTGCTTACTATCTGTAATCGCTGTGCTAGGGGTATTTCAAATATTAGCTCCCTTGATCCTCACATCCACCTAAGGAAGAAGGTTCTGCTATAATTTTCAGCCTCATAGCTGAAACATCCAACAATGAAATAATCTGCTCATGTCACATGGTTGGTAGTGGAGAAACAGGATTCAAATCTCAGCAATTCAACTGGAGAATCCAGTACCTAGCCATTGCACCTTCTGGTTTAAAATATGCATAAGGCCACACCACTAATCAGAAAGAAAATAGGAATCCAGATTTGACCCCAAGACACAAACTTTGGGCTATTCAGCGGCACTGCCTTGGTTCCTTGCCTGACCACATCTCCTCTCCTCCTGGATTTGTCTGTGGCTTCTGCCTTCTCACCCACTTTAGCTCAGTCTTGGTCTCTGATCTGATATGTGATGTTATCCTTATCCCCAAATATGCTTTTTCTTCTTGCATGGGGCTCTGAGGTCCTACTGTGCTCCCCCCAGGCCATGATGGCTCTGTAGCCTATCCTTGGCTTCACTGCTTCTAACTTGGTATGGACATCTCTAGGGTCCCAGACTTGCTATAGGACCAAATCAGCCAGCAATGCCCTAGCAAAAAAAATGAAGAATATTGGTCACATATGTTTATGAAAGAATTTACTCTAGACCAACAAGTGGAAAACATAAGGGGCATAAAATTCCAAGTTTGGGAATGTTTCTACCCTTCACTTTCTCTATTTCAGAAAATGGGAGATATATGTATATAAATATATATAATGAAATATATACATATATATATATGAAATGAGAAATATATATATGAAATGAGAATGAGAGTAATAAATTACATACTTATTTTGAAGCCTTATATGGGGGAAGGGATTACTTACCCTTCCCTTCTCTCTCCTTACCATGACCACATTGAATTCCCCAACCTGATCTCTAAGTGTTTCTGGGTATCACATTCAATACAACATCAAGGGCTTACAAAGAGGAGTCGAATTGCTAAGAAGGAAAATGCAGAGCAAAGCCAGCTGCTCCTGGCAATATACACTAGTAATCTACATTTATACAGAATCAGAGTGGCACAAGGAGACACACTATATTCAGAAGATGTCATGGGCCACTCTATGCCATGTGCCCTTTTCATCCTTTTGACCGAAAAAAACAGATACATTTTCATTAGGCTCTCGGAGTCTTTAATGTCCAAAGAGGCTCACGCTCAGTGTTGCATATGCAAACATGGCATCCTCAGTTCATTTATTCAAAGGTTCCCTAGATCACTTTTCATTGAGAAGGACTACTCTTTGACCTCTTCTGATGCCTATAGACCAATGATCTGTCTTCTTTTTATAAATCACACAAAAGCTGACATGGCATCTAAGCACCTGAACCAATGCCCCTGAATTTCGCTCTGGATCCAGACTGTCTGGTCTGAATTTCAGCTCCGCCAGTCATAACCGTGTGACTGGGCAAGTTATTGAATTCTGGGTGACTCTCTTTTCTCATTTGTAAAAGGGGGATGATGAGATAGTATCTACAACCAAGAGTTATCTATCTGTTAAGAGTTTGTTGTGTTGAGTAAATGATTTAATATTTGTGAAACATTGAAAACAGTGCTTAGGGGGCGCCTGGGTGGCGCAGTCGGTTAAGCGCCCGACTTCAGCCAGGTCACGATCTCGCGGTCCGTGAGTTCGAGCCCCGCGTCAGGCTCTGGGCTGACGGCTCAGAGCCTGGAGCCTGCTTCCGATTCTGTGTCTCGCTCTCTCTCTGCCCCTCCCCCGTTCATGCTCTGTCTCTCTCTGTCCCAAAAATAAAATAAACGTTGAAAAAAAAATTTAATAAAAAAAAAAAAAAAGAAAACAGTGCTTAGTACATAGACAATGCTTGATAAATATTAGCTGTTATTTTTACCCAATGAGGTATATTAATATGGGCAGGAATTGAAAACTCAGATTTCTTCTGGGGCCAGAAATGTAAAAGAAATGACTTATGATGGGGCCCAGGGCATACTGAAGAGTGCATTCTCCATCTCAAATCTTCCAAATTCTAAGTGCTGTTTAAAGCACTGTGAAATCCAAACAAAATACATCTATTGCTGAATTTAGCCTAGTGTAAGGAAGTGGAGGTGAAGAAAATTCTTCCATAAATGGTACAAAAACATATTCTAGCCCTCTTTGCAGAATTAAAGAATTTCAGTTTAACCTTTAAAAAAATTGTTGCAATGGTTGTTTTTTGTCAGGAATATGGAACCGCAAAATCACCAAATGCAGGACAGAAGTTCAGACACCCCAAGAGCCATAATCATTATGTGGGGCCAGTAAAAGGGTTTGATAGTGCATTAATTAGAGCTGGCAGCTCCAGCCACTACTAGGGCATCTGGGACAGCTGCTGAGAGAAAGCATTTGTGAAATGAGGAACCTCCTATAACATCCATGGTCTTGACAGTGACCAGTGACCACGGTGCCATGGGAAGCAATGCAGGAATGGAAACTGAGCTGGACAGCACTAACAGTCCACAATTCCATGTGCCCTGCAGACAGAAACCACTAGCAGTGAGGATGGCGAGAAGGAATATGAGTGTAGCAGCCAGAAGTCCTACTACGTTCCAGCTCCAGCTCCAGTAACTGAGTGACTGTCAGCCTTGAGCAAGCTACATAACGTCTAAAAGCCTATGTTGTATATAAATAGATGGATCATTTTGGTCCTGACTACCTCTCCGGGATACTCTGAATGCCAGATGAAAAGAGGGCATGACAACCTTTTGGCAACAGTTAAGTATTGTATGGATACAGGTTTTTTTAAAAAGGCTTTCAGGACAAATTCCATTTAAACAACAAGCACTGCATATGAAAACCTTCATATAACATGTTTTGAGACTCCCTCACGCCCTACTTACACTGGGAATATTTGACACAATGGAAGCCATTACAGGTAGTGGGAGATAATCTTCTAAAGTTGCTTTAATAGAATGAAATCTGTGCACTTGAGTACCTAGAGGAACATTTTCATCTACAGGCCATAGAACTTTTTATTTTTTTTTCCTCCTGTATCTCTTCAAACAGCTATTTTAAAACAACTTAGGAGAGGACAAACTAACTTTTCAAAAGTATTTTTATTTTTAAGATTCAATTCTTTGAACCCATTCTCATTCCTGCACTCATTCAAATAAAAATATTATCAGGCACTTAAATGCCCAGGTTTGGGGAATGTATTGATTAAAGACACAACCTCTGCATCTAATTAGTGCCACACATGGGGGCGGGGGGGAGACAGAGATGCCAATAATTATAATACAATAGTAATGGCTACAGTGAAGCTATGTGAAAGAAATAACAGGAGCTTTGAGGAGAGCACCTACTCTGTCTGGGATGTGAGGAATGAGTAAGCATCTTCCAGGTTGGCAGATACAGCTGCATACACACAAGGGCAGTTAAGAATGAGCATAGTGAATTCTCCCACGTAAGTGGTTCAGTTACAATGAGTATAGAGAACATAAGCGAGACTAGAGGGGATGAAATTAGACATGTTTTCAGGGGCAAGATGGTGGCAGACTCCATGTGGCATGGTAAGGGATCCTGGATGGTAAACTATTGAAGACTTCTGACAACCTGAACAGATTTGCCTGTGAGAATAATTACTTCAGAGACAACAGAGATCACACCTGAAATGCTATCTTCAGAGGTAACAGAGATCACAAACTGGAATCTGGAATGCCAGTTTGGAAGCTGTTGGTCTAAATAAGGCAGGAAATTATAAATCCCTAATTATTACAATTGCAGTTGGGATGGCAAAGAGTACATAGATTCGAATTATTTAGGGTTGGTGTTTGATTTGACTCAGTAAGTGAGGTGAGAAATAAAGAGAGAAAGAGAGAGAATCTAGTGTCACTGTATAGTTGTTTTAGGCAACTGGATAGATATATTTACCAATACAAGGAACAACGGGAGGGAAGAAGGGGGAAATATGTGGGATCTGAATTTAAAATTATTTAAATCTGAGTTACCTGTGTAACATCTGAAGGGAGGTATTTATGAGGAGGTCAAATGACCAAATACCTGTCGATTTTGGAGCTCTAGAGAAGAGTCTATTCTGTGGAGACACAGATTTGGAGAGTTATTGGCAAATAGGTATTCGATATCTTGAGTGAAAATAATATTGACTAGACTGGGGATAGACCCCTGGGGAACACAGGCATTTAAAGTGTGGTTGGAAGGCTGTGAAACAGCAAACAAAGAAGTAGCAGAAAAACCAGGAGCATGTCATAAAGAAGGGAAGGGTCAACAGTATCAAAATCTCTAGTCACACAGGAGTCAGCAATTATTGAACTGGTCAATTAGGTGATTGGAAACTTTATAAGACTGTTCCATTGGTGAAGGTGGATCCATACTGCACGGATTGATGGAAACTGAGAAAGACACTCTTTCAAGACACTTGACTTTGAGACTATAAAATACAGCATATAGTATTTAGTAATTATTTTAGCTTGTATAAAATAAGCTAGGAAGCATAAAATTTATTAAGTTAACATATTTTGGAGGTGGATGCTGGCGGTGGTGGGAGAACAATAAAGTGTTCCAAAAATAAGTTGGTTACATTTTTGGAATCTATACACAATACATAAGATTGGCCACTTGTGAAACTGTCTATGCATGTGTGATAAGAGTTTGGGAATATATAAATGCCTAATTAAGGGGATAAGCTTTATCTCGGGAAGATGGTAGAAGTCTATGCAAAACCCAGAAAGCAAGAACATGCCTCAATTATACTGTTTCTTGACAAAGAGCCACAAGATAAAATTCAGCCTGGGGGCACAGAAGAGGAACCAGTAAGAGCCAGATGTCAGGGACATTTATCTAGGGATGTGGCAGCCAAAGGGGTGTGTTCTTAGCTCTCCCTTTCAGAGAAAACCTGTTGCTGTTGTTCTCTAGCTACTGTATCATTAGGACCCAGCACCACCACCATTTCATGCTGAGGTCATACTCTCTCCTCACCACTCCAGCCAAGGACTGAGCACAGCAGGGGCCCTAGAGCCAGCCAGTGTGAGGCCCTTTATAGGCAATCTGCTCTCTGGTTCCCCATCAGCCTGGCTGCACTGTAGTGTGAGGCCCATAGCTAGTGCTTCCTTCTTGGTATATTTGTGAATTCTTTGAAGTTCATAAATAATTGTAGAAGACTGGATGTTAAAAGGAGAGAAGAATGAGCCACAGGATCATGCAGGCCAATGTTCTTCAACTGGCTATGCATTAAAATCAACAGAGTAGTTTTAAATGTTAGTAATACGTGGGCAGCACCACTCAAGGATTTTGATTCCTTTGACCCGATCTGGACCCCAGGCATCAGTATTTTTTTTTCCCCAGAGATCCCGGGGGATTTAATATATGCCCAGGGTTGACATCAACTGGCATAGGGTCAAAGGAGAAGCTTTTTTTTTGTTAATGTTACCATTGTTCTATATCATTTTATGATGTGAACATACATTCATGTGCTGAGGGGAAACTATTAGTGAAGATTGAAGCTTCTGGGGAATGGTGGTGATAGATGGAGCAGTTCCTGAAAAGTGGGAGGGCATGAGTTCCAGGCCACAGGATTTACCTGTTTTCTGTCAGACTTGGGAAAAAAGGAAGGGAAATATACAGACCCAGAGACATTTATATATACGAGGAGCCGGCCAGGAAGAAGAATGAGTTCCTTTGTAATGAGTCCTACTTTTTTTCTGGGAAATAGGAAACAAGTTTATCAGCTGAGAGTAAGGCTGAAACTCATTATGCCAAGACCCTGGCATTGTGTGGGTAGAGACTTATATGCAAATCTTTTCTCCTAGATGATTTAAAATCTTTTTTTAACATTTATTTATTTTTGACAGACAGAGAGAGACAGAGTGTGAGTGGGGGAAGGAAAGAGAGAAATAGAGACACAGAACTGGAAGCAGGCTCCAGACTCTGAGCTGTCAGCAGAGTCTGATGTGGGGCTCGAACCCACGAACCATGAGATCATGACCTGAGCTGAAGTTGGATGCTTAACTGACCGAGTCACCCAAGCGCTCCATTGATGATTTATCATCTTAATAGCAGAATAACTCTGTTTTTACCATTCCACAACTACCTGTTACAGGGGTAACAATAAAACCAGTGTTCAAGAAACATTCTGCTTAATCTCAACTCATAATTTATTTTCTTTTTTCTTTCTTGTTATTATAATATTCTCTCTTTTTTTTCCTTCTTCATCCTGAAAACCTTTTATTACTTGCTAAATCCAAGTCATTGACTTTTTTTTAACTTCATGGTTTATATTCAAACTCCTATCTTTCATAAGGTTTTCATAGATAGTCCCATCATAAAATCCACACTGAAATAGCTTCCGGAAAAAGACAGTGGACACTGGGATCCTTTCTGGAAAAAGGACACAATGAAACTTTCCAGTGTTGTGAATGCATTTCCTCTGAATTCTACATGGTGGCAGCAAGGCAAATACCACTTTTAGAAAATGCAAACCAGAACGAATAGAGTCAACCTTAGGACATGGAACATAAGTCAATATTGTCTATGCAAAACACTTTTTCAGTTCTTTAACTTAATGAGAAGTACATATGAATAGACTCCTTTAAGAAACATTCTATTAAATGGGATCCTATGTAACTGTAATTATTTGATACATACCAAGTTAGTACAACTAAATCCTAAAAGAGTTCAGAGTTCCTATCAATTGAGGATGAATCAAGAGGTTGATATGCATTTCTGAAACTATGTATGTGCTTAGAAAACCTACTTTCATGTGTGGATATTTAATTACATTAATGTGAAATACTCTTATTGCATACTCCGTGACCCACATTTACTGTGTGTATGTAGCTACCTTGTTTATGTATGTTCACAGGTACCTATGAGAACCCCACGATCAGATTTGGGCTTACCAACCAGCAACATTGTTCTTCTTCTAAGCTTAGTTCTAAGTAGTGTTTCATGGGAATTTAAAAATAAATGTTAGAACCTGTCTTTTTTTTTTATAGGAAATATATAATATACTCTAGTCATGGAAGTTAAGGCACATGAGACACAAACCATGTGGTCAACAAGCACTTACAGTATATTTAATGTACTGAATATTTATTGAGTTACTACTATGTGCAGTGTGGGTACTAGACAGTGTGGAAAACTGAAGCCTCTTTCCTGGCAAATATATGTAAACCAGGTCTCAATATAACCCTCTATTTGCTTTGCTGTTTTTTTTTTCCTAGAACTTATCAGTGCTTGAAATACTATGCATGTATTGTCTTCCTCCGCTAGAGTAAAAGAAAGCTTTTTATTTTGGATCCCCAGAATTGAAAGCAGTGCTTGACACATAAAAAATACTCAGTAAAGATTTGTTGAATAAATGAAGGGCTCCTGTGCAATAGTATTTAGAATAAGGAAAGACTAATGCAAAGTAGCAGTGATCAGGAATGAAATGCCAGCTAGGAAGAAAGACGAAGAGAAATCTCAGAGCTCAGTCTCTGCGGACATTTGTTAGTGTTATGGTTAAACCATTTTCTTGTTGTAGGTTTCCATAAAATCAGTTTTGCATGTGGTCTTTCCCATTCCTAGAACTGATTAGAATTTAATTTTCAAATTCCCAAATATTTTTCTATGATGGCTATAACAGTGAGCTTGAGATGACTCCTGGCAAATGGCAGGTTATCAGTCAGATTGTGAAATCTACAAAACCATACAAAGGCTGGGCTTTTCTGTTCCAAATATCCTTAATGGAGATTGAATTCCAATGGCATCCATGCAAATTTCCCAAAGCCTTGTGGAATGACTGGGATTGATCCCAGTCAGAACTGTGTTCAGGGTTACATTGAACTCATTCAGGTCACACAGAGACTTTTGTTCGGTCCTGGGGTTGGGTAAGCAGATGTATCCATTCTCCCTATCCCAAGTTAAGGTCATCTCCCTTGTTGAAGGGGCATCAATCTCTTTCTTAATATGAGGATTTTCCCAAACAGCACTGTGGACATAAACAGGTGGCCTTGATTTGGTTACTGCCTTTCTAATATAGTTCTTAAGGAATAAAATTTGGATTTCAAAACCAGGCTGTAAACTTAAATTCAGAATGGAGTGATCTTCAGACTGTTATGCTCTTTTAAGGAGGAATTTTAAACAAAGGGACATCTGGCCAGAGGGTGAGGACATAAGGCAAATATATCAGTATTGCTCACGACCAAACCTTACTTTCCCACACCAATTCACAGTCGGCAAGACAAAGTTTATAATTAGTGGGGGAGAAAGTAGGGCAATTGTCCGCAGTCCCCAGGGAAAACTGAAGCAGTGTAAAAAGTTACAAGAGCTTGGTAAAATCCTCCAGCCCTACATAAGTTACCTATTGTGACATAGATGAGCTTCAGTTTCCTCATCTATGCAATGAAGATAATGATGCTTTTTTTTTTTACAGACTTGTAGGTATCATAATTAGTGCTGTCAAATCTTCAATAATTAGCAGACCTAATTATTTGTACTAAAGAAGGGAATTAAGATGGTTAGAAAAATTCAAAGGGTAAAAATAAATTATATAAATAATTTCAGAACAGAAAAAGTATATCAGCTATTGCATCCATTGCTTAATTTATCAAAAAAAGGATCAAGTAAATCAAATAAATTTAATAATTTGATATTTGATATTAAATATTTATATTAAATTTGATAAGTCAAATTTAATTTAATTCAATTTTTTTTAGTAGAGCTCTATACCCAACATGGGGCTTGAGCTCCCAACCCTGAGATCAAGGGTCATATGCTCTACCGGCTGAGCCAGCTGGGTACCCCAAGGGTCAATTACTTTTGAATAGCATCTCATTTGGTATCCAAAAAATGTCTAAGTTTATCATAGCAATTGATGAGGAAGTAAACATAAAAGGAAGATGGAAGTAGAAAGGCATGAGGATCGGTGCAGTGTCAAAGTTTCTGTAGAATAGGTCTTCTTAGCAACCAGCCGCTCTGTTTCCTACTTGGGGTCTAACCCTACTCTATACCTTTATATAAAATTATAGCCCATAATAACTTACACAGTATCTAACTGGCATTGATCAAAGTGAAAATAAAAGATAAACAATGTGCACTGACCAGAAGATGACTGTAATTAAATAAAGTTCCATGACTGGACATGACTGTGTAAGTATGTTTGATACAGAAGACTCTCAGCCTCCCCAAATTAATTAACTCTCTAATGAAAGTTGTCTGCTATCAGAATAACCAATTTACTTTTTTCAAGAATATAGCCACATTAGTTTTCAATTAAGATTCAAAAAGCCAAGTCCTGATGAGCACGGAAGTCATAAATGATTTATGAGTGTCCTACTTTTATATAATGTTACATCTATTATTCTACTTTAATCCTCTAGCACGCTTTTCAATTCGTGAAAAATTAATGCTGAGGCTATTTTATAAAGATTATGTGCACTTGGAAGGTAGCTATTCCAGGAAGCATATTCTAAAACTAAGAATGCAATCTCTTCAAATTTAGCAAGCTGATTCCTAAAATGCCCAATTAAATTTTCATAGTTTTTTTTTTTTGTTTAATTGACAAAATTTTCAGTCCAGTAATTCTAATGAGCCAATGGCTATCATTTCTCCTCCCTTCATAACAGGGTGAAATATTTCCCAGGTATTTTTATTATTATTATTATTTTCCTTTCAGAATCGAAGGACTCGGGAACTTTCACATGTTGGAAAACATTCAGTGCTTAACATCACTGAGTCCCAGTTCTGTTCAGAATGACCTTCTAGGAGTTTGTAGTGCCCAAAGCCATCAGAACTCTTGGTTTCCTTTGATTTTCACTTTGGCCACACTGCTATTCCACAGTCCGATCTTCATTAAATTCCACTGTCATGCTAAGATCCTAGGTGAAGCAACATTCCAGACAAGTGTTTTTATGATAAGGAGCAGATATCCTTTCTGAGTTAAAGACAGAGAAGAAAAGCTGTAAGGATACAAAAGACAATTTCATAGCCACGCCAAAATAGTCAAGCCTCATGTAAATCATAACTGAACACTGGAAAATCAGGAACTGAGATCGTCTCTCTCTCTCAATAGCTGCATCATTTCTGCATAATCATCTTGCATGTGGCAGACTGGAAGCCAGTCCCTAATCTATGGCATGACCCATTTGCTCAAGCATCCACTACCAACTTGAGACAAACCATTTCTCTTCATCTCAGTTCTCAAAAGGAAAAAACCTCTAAAGTTCCAGGCTTGTTTCTTGTGAGTGCCCTTTGCAACAGGCCATGTCATAGGCTCCTGTTTAGCTAAGGGTAGAGTGTCATTCACTTAGGAATCTTTCTGTGTTCCCATCAGCTGTGGGGTCACATGATTAATAAGGTTGCCTTTCCAGGGCCTGTGGGAGGACAGGCACTCACAGTGAACTTGTCTGTATCAGGTTTGCATTTGCTATCTCATTCAAAGATGTAACATCCATTTATTTATTTATTTATTTATTTATTTATTTATTTATTTATTTATTTATTTTTTGTGAGTAGAATAATATGTATTTCTTTCTTTTTTTTTTTATATATGAAATTTATTGACAAATTGGTTTCCATACAACACCCAGTGCTCATCCCAAAAGGTGCCCTCCTCAATACCCATCACCCACCCTCCCCTCCCTCCCACCCCCCATCAACCCTCAGTTTGTTCTCAGTTTTTAACAGTCTCTTATGCTTTGGCTCTCTCCCACTCTAACCTCTTTTTTTTTTTTTTCCTTCCCCTCCCCCATGGGTTCCTGTTAAGTTTCTCAGGATCCACATAACAGTGAAACCATAGTAACATCCATTTATAACTAAGTTCTCATAAATGTTAGCTATCATCAATATCATTGTCATTATCATCATTTATTTATTCATTCAACAAATATTTATTATTCATTCATTCAACACCCACTGTGTGCCAACCACTCTGAGACTGTGGTCATAAAGATGATGAAAGTCTTTATTTGGAATAAAGTAGATTCTAAATTTTAAGGAACTGATGTACTTATGAAACAGTCCCAGAAAGAGGGAAAAGATGCTTACTTTCCCAATGACAGGTAGAAAATTTTACCTCCAGTGAAGGAAGGAGTGCCCCAGCACCCCCTGGGACACAGCATCCAGAGTGCTTTTCCTGGATACTTAGGGATTAACACAGACTTTTCTACATATATAAAGTTACTGTCCCTGTCCAAATTATCTGAGCAAATGCTCTCTAATATGCATACTTATGCTGTGTTTTTAGAATCATGATTATAAACTCAGACACTTAAACTACAGAGTCCAAGCAGTTAAAATAAATGAGTGAAGTAAGCCAGGTGTAATTCGTCATCAGACAGTGGCAGAGATGAAGGTGACTGAGAGAGCACATATTCTGTTTGAAGGCAGAAGCAATTATGCAGCCATTTGGAAAAGTGGCACTGTGATGCTAGGTCTCCCAATTTTTATAGAAATACTTGAAATGAAAATTTTTGGTATAAAATTCCCGACTCAAGAAAAAAACGCACTGAAGACTATTCAAAATATGCAGCTGGAGGCTGCATCCACCTTGGCGTCCACCAAATTTCAAGCCCTGTTTGATGGCAAGCAAGGAGCACAAATTGGCCTAGCCAGTCATACTCTTGCCTTGAAGAGCTATACAAGAGGGGAACTCGGAATGCTTTGTCCCAGGAGATGCTGGGATAGTCCTGAGCTGTTCAAAGTGGGTATCATTACCAATGGAAAAATCATCATGGTCAGTGGCTGTTGTGGGTTGAATAACGGCCCCCCAAAGATGTCGATATCTTAATCTTATGAATGCGAGGCAAGAGGCATGTGATTGATGGAGTACCTCGAGACAGAAAATTGTCCTGAATTTTCCAAGTGGGCACAATGTAATCACAACAGTTCTCACAAGAGGGAGACAGGAAGGTCTGAGAGAGAGACAAGGAGGTGTGATGACAAGTCAGAAGGATGCCATTGCTAGAAATGGGCCATCAGCTAAGGAATGCAGGTGGCCCCCAGAAGTTGGAAAAGGCAAGGAACAAATTTCTCCCCAAGAGCCTCCAGAAGAAACCAGCCCTGTGGACACCTTGACTTTAGCCCAATAAGATTTTGGACTTCTGATCTCCAGAATTATATGATGATAAATGTGTTGTTCCAAGCCATTATGTTTACGGAAATTTGTTGCAGCCATAGGAAACTAATACAACAACATAGAACTTTCCAAAGAGTCGAGCAACCTTCTCTGGTTGCCACAATTGAGAAAAGACCATGGGAGCATTAGAGTGGAAATTTTATCACAAGACCCAGGCCATGAACTTCAGAGCTCCCTTGCACCGAGAAAACCTACCATCCAAGAGAAAGCCCTTGGCTTTCCCTGCACGAATGATTCTCCTCTTGCTAGGAGTCCAGGGGGACAGTTGCCAATCATCTCCAGTCCTAACCAGACCTTTCCAAAAGTCCACAGATGAGAAGAGATGCAGACCACATGGTGGAAAGAGTACTGTCTTTAAAATCAAACAAGATACTTTCTGTGTGACAAGCTCCAGAGCCTCCATATCATTATCTATAAAATACGAGTAATAAGGGGCACCTGGGTGGCTCAGTCGGTTGGGCGGCTGACTTCGGCTCAGGTCATGATCTCGTGGTCCATGAGTTCGAGCCCTGCATCGGGCTCTGTGCTGACAGCTCGGAGCCTGGAGCCTGTTTCAGATTCTGTGTCTCCCTCTCTCTGACCCTCCCCTATTCATGCTCTGTCTCTCTCTGTCTCAAAAATAAAAACGTTAAAAAAAAATTAAAAAAAGAGTAATAATACCACATAGCATTATGAGATAGAGGAATGGAATCCGGTGCCATCGTGCCTTATGAACAGTGGGAGCCCGATACACGGTAGAAAGTGTTGTTTCTGTTATTCTTTTATTGTTACCGTATTCTCTAGATTTGCAATTATCCCCTGATTATGTTTTCTACATATTCTCAATAAAGTAGCAGTACAAAGGGAACAACAGTGAACATCTTTAAGTGTAATCTTCAGGCCCTATTGCCTCAAAGACAGTGGGGAGACAGATGCTTCCAACACTGTGAAAATGTTACATTTATAATGCAACCTTCTGTCAGCAGAATGTCAGAAAAGTGAGAGGCTTCTAGAAAAGTCCACTTCCCTTAAGCCATCCTGACAACCATGATGCACACTGTGTTACTAATGCTTGTGAAAGAAGGCCTTAATTATCGCAGCTTCAGAATGTGTGCTTATGATATTCAGCAGTCTTGAGGCCCTGCAAAGACGCACAGTAACATTTCCACCACGGTTTTCACAGTACCATCACATTAATTGAGCAGAGGATATATAAATGAGATCCTGAAAAAGCAGGCAAAGGACATGAACAGATTTTGGAATAGGTTACAAATACAACCAACACTTGGGATAGAGACACCGACTCTGAAATCCAAAACCAATGTCACAAACTCAAAAGATCTCAGGGGCCAGGCAGGAAACCCAAGGAGTGAAGGGGAGGAATTTGCCAATGGTGGGGTCTGTGCAGGGTAGGTGGGAGGGTGGGAGGCCTGCTTGAGGGCGTTCCTCTTCAATTCCCTTCTTACTCCTTGGGGCCAGAAGACTCATCTGTGGGCTGACTTCAGCTCACAGACTACGAGCTTATGACCTCTCTGGCCAATGGGATGTTTGCCAAAAATTTCACCAGCAGCAAAGCCAGCCTGAGGGACGTTTGGCCAGAGGAGCTGTTTGTCTGTAGAACCATCCTTACATCAAATCAGTCTCAACCCCACTCCCACCTCTTAGGTGCCCACATCCTGTATGTTGTACTCTGACTGCTCAGATCTCTCCCAGCCCCTGGCCTGATTCGGCTCTGCTTCAACAGTATTCCAAGCCTAAGCCACTCTTTCTCTTTGAGGGAAAAATTATGCATCTGAATACTCATCCATTCCATTAGGACAAGGCTAGGGATCCAGAGCCCATCATGTACAGCAACATTAATTATCATGCCAGTAGCTAAGGCATGCTGTACACATAAATGCTTTGTTGGCAGTATCTGGAAAAATTATATGAGGAATCTCTCAGTACCTGAGTACTGCCAGATAGCAAGACTTTATTCATTCCAAATATCGTGGCTATTTGGTGGCATTATCAGAGTAAATTATTCTGTGCTGATGAAAGTTTAGACTGTGTGACAGGCTGCTAAGTATTTTTGAGCAGGGGATCTCTTGTCACCTCGGATCAGACCTTGGCCTCATTTCCATAATTCTCTTTTCCACAGTGGGGAAGGCTGGATGAGTTAGATAGGTAACAATACTGTTTTTCAGAGTGGCTCTTTTGAACCTATTTTTAAAAATAAAGATAGACTTAACCTTTCTGAATAGAAAATAATGAAAACAAATTTAGTAATCTTATTTTTAACTCTACACTCATAGAGTTTTCTTAAGACTATGAAGAGAATTGGAGTGATATCCAGTTTTTTTTAAAGTTCATTTTATTTTTTTCAAGGTTATTTAAAATATGGATATAATAGAATTTATGTTCTATTGACTGTTAGTTACTCTTATTTCTACAGAAGATCATATAATGACACATAAAACAGGCTTCATAGAGGCAGGTAAGTTTGGTGCATAGATACTGCAAAGGATGTGCCTGAGTTCAAAACCTGACTCCAGAGCCTGGCCTGTGATATACTGTCCATATTAAATGTCTTTCAAAGAAACAATGGCAGAAACATCCTGATGCCTACTAAGTCTTACACTCTTTTTAGGGCCAGAGGTATCATAATGAAAATCTCTAAATGAGATGAATTTGGTAGAGGGCCTGTTCATAGATAGTAAGTCAACAAATGGTAGCTATTATAATCTATCCAGAGATTTCTGATGCTCCTACTGGCGGAGATATAACATTAAATGTTCAAACAATTTTATGATACCTGCATTTATGCATAACATAAATATTTCAAAGTATTTTCACATATATTGATTCATTTCAACACTAAAGTCCTTATGAATGAAAGGGAACACATGTTAATGTCCTAATTTTTCATGAGAAAAACTGAGATTCAGATTAGTATCTGATTGAAGATGCTTTGATCTCTCACGAGCTCTCAGTCTCAAGCAAGCCACCTCATATTTCTGAGCCCATCTGCAAAATGAGTGAGTTAGACAGGTGGTGTGTCAGACCACTTCCTCTACTAGCACTTGCATTAACTTGGAGATCAAGTGGTTGCAATAAACCCGACTTCACTGTGTAGTAGACTGATTAGGTTGCCAACTTTCTGGGATTTGGAACTGAACTTTGAGACTTACTCCCCCTCATCAGTGCCCAGGAGTGATGGGACCCTGAGACAACGACTAATGCCACTAAAAATGCCTGGGAAATCTGGGTATCCAGTGACCTCATTTACAATGAGAAATAATTGCACAGGAACGAGGATTTTCACCCTCAAGTTAAACAGGATGGAGGCCCAGTCATGAAGAGAAGTCAATTTTGTTGACTCTACAATCAAAGCACAAGGAATTTAAATGATTGATGAGAAGTCTTTAAGAGAGCCAAATGATTTCCTCACTATGCTTGAACCTACAGAACTAAGATACTTGGGGTCCTTTGCCAAGGACTTGATTCCTGTGAAACTGCTGGATGGACAGGACCACTCTCATCATTGGTCTTCCTCCTTCTGTGAGCTACTGCCATTGTCTTCTACTAGAGACATATGTCTAGTCTATAATTTTACTCAAGAATATACAGGGACATAGTCCTGTAGTCTCTCCCTGTAGGAGAGAAAATAAATGTTCCCAGACACCAAAATTTAAGACACTATAAAGACCAGGAGAAGCCAAGATGGCAGAATAGCATGGAAGTTTTTTGTGTGTCTTGCATCCATGAAATGCAAGAATACAGACCAACAATACAAGCCAGACAAACACTAAACCATCCTGCACACCTAGAAAACTGACTGGAGGATTAACACAACAATCTGCACAACCTGAACCACAGAATTCAGCAGGTACGTGGCATGGAGAGGTGAACTTGGGGAGAGGGAAGCCGTGGAGGGCAGGGAGCTGCTTTAGCGTGCAGAGAGAGGATGGAGATGGGGCTGGGGGGAGGAGAATACAGGAAAAGCACCCCTCCCCAAAAGCAGCTGGAGAGAAAGTGGAAAATTGGGAACAGACGCAGGGACTGAACTAAAAAGGGAGAAAGGAGAAAGGAGAGGGTTTAAATTCCATTAAGACTGTAAACAGGGGGAGCACAGAGTCTGAAACTCTGAAGCTCTATACCTGGCGGTGATCTGGTGGGAAGGGCAAATCCCCAGGAGCAGAGTAGGGTCCGGGAGGTTCTCAGACCACATGGAGAGAAGCGGTTCCACTGCTGGAAGGATATTTGGTAGAGGATGTGAGGCCACCTGGGACCAGCAGACCCCAAAGAACAGCCACGTTCTTTGGTGCTGGAACAAGGTCATTAGGGGTGAAGCCTTTTGCCAGATATGCATTGTGATTTTCCATAGTCCCTGAGGTGCTGCTGCTATAAGGTCTCACGAACTTTTTCTGGGGTGGGCTGGCACCTGGCCACAGTCTCTGGGCATTGGCAGCAGCATGGTCCTACAAGCATTCCTGGGTGTGGCCGGCACCTGGCCATTGCTTGGTAAGACTGTCAGCAGAGGGGCCAAGCGGATCAAAGCCACAGTCCGTCAGAAGTGGGGGGCTGGGGAAGGCAGCCTCATCTGAGACAAAACTCGGGAAGGAGGTCCCGCCTGGGCTTGATCACAAACAGTGTGGAAGCGGGGAGTGGACGGAAGCCAAAGATGAAGGACGGGTGCCCAACTGCTGATAGGGAGGACAGAGTTCGGATACTACAGACTGAGTAGCTGGGTGATGTCATTTCACCACTCCTGCGCATGCGCATACACATACACATCTACAAGGACCACAACATTCCACCCCAGAGGCTAGCAGCGCCATCTAGTGGAGAACCGAGCCATTACACCAAGCCCTGCCCAACTGGGCCAAACTCACTTTTCAAGAACACAAGTCTCACCACTTGCTTAGTTTATGGACTATAAAACGCCTCACAGTTCGACTTCTAGGGGAAAACGAAGTAATTTCAGTCACATTTCAGTCTGTTAGCCAGTCCAACTATTCAGTTTTTTTTCTTTTCTTTCTTTTTTTTCTCCTTTTCGTTTCTTTTCTTTTTCTTGAATACAGAAAGAGAAAAAATTCATTTTTATTTTCAATTTTTATTAAAATATTTTACTTTAATTTTTTTCTACTATATTCTTTACTTTTGTGTAAATTTTTTCAAATTGTATTTTATTTCCATCATTTCATTTTAGTCTACTTTATTCATTTTTTCAAATTTTCAAACAATTTCTTTTTTTTGCTTTCTTCCCCTTTTTTCTCTAATCTATCAACCCACTTTCCCCCAAAAGAAGGAGCAGGAAGAAGGAATTCACCCCAAAAGAAAGAGCAGGAAGAAACGACTGCCAGAGGCTTAACTAATACAGATAAAAGCAAGATGTCTGAACCAGAATTTAGAATCACAATAATAAGAATACTAGCTGGAGTCGAAAATAGATTAGGATTCCTTTCTGTGGAGATAAAAGAAGTAAAAGCTAGTCAAGATGAAACAAAAAATGCTATAACTGAGCTGCAATCTTGAATGGATACCACGTTGGCAAGGATGGATGAGGCAGAACAGAGAATCAGCGATATAGAGGACAAACTTATGGAGAAAAATGAAGCAGAAAAAAAGAGGGAGACTAAGATAAAAGAACACAACTTAAGAATTAGAGAAATCAGTGACTCATTAAAAAGGAACAACATCAGAATCATTAAGGGTCCCAGAATAGGAAGAGAGAGAAACAGGGGTAGAAGAGTTACGTGAGCAAATCATAGAAGAAAACATTCCTAACCTGGGGAAAGACACAGACACCAAAATCAAGGAAGCACAGAGGAATCCCATTATATTCAACAAAAACCGACCATCAACAAGGCATATCATAGTCAAATTCACAAAATATTCAGGCAAGGAGAGAATCATGAAAGCGGCAAGGGAAAAAAGTCCCTAACCTACAAGGGAAGACAGATCAAGTTTGCAGCAGAACTATGCACAGAAACTTGGCAGGCCAGAAAGGAGTGGAAGGATATATTCAGTGTGCTGAATCAGAAAAATATGCAGCCAAGAATTCTTTATCCAGCAAGGCTGTCATTCAAAATAGAAGGAGAAATAAAACAGTTTCCCAGACAAAGAAAAATTAAAGGAGTTCGTGACCACTAAACCAGCCCTGCAGAAATTTTAAGGGGGACTCTTTGAGGGGAGAAAAGATGAAAAAAAAAATAAGTAAATACCAAAAGCAACAAAGATTAGAAAGGAGAAGAGAACACCACCAGAAATTCCAACTCTACAAGCATCATAATGGCAATAAATTCATATCTTTCAGTACTCACTCTAAACATCAATGGACTCAATGCTCCAATCAAAAGACATAGGGTAACAGAATGGATAAGAAAACAAGATCCATCTATATGCTGCTTACAAGACACCCACTTTAGACCTAAAGATACTTTCAGATTGAAAGTAAGGGGATGGAGAACCATCTATCATGCTAATGGTCAACAAAAGAAAGCCGGAGTAGCCATATTTATATCAGACAATCTAGACTTTAAAATAAAGACTGTATCAAGAGATGTAGAAGGGCATTATATCATAATTAAGAGGTCTATCCACCAAGAAGACCTAACAATTGTAAACATTTATGCACCAAATGTGATAGCACCCAAATATATACATCAATTAATCACAAACATAAAGAAACTCATCGATAGTAATACCATAATAGCAGGAGACTTCAACACCCCACTCACAGCAATGAACAGATCATCTCATCAAAAAATCAATAAGGAAGGAATGGCTTTGAATGACACACTGGACCAGATTGACTTAACAGATATATTCAGAACATTTCATCCTAAAGCAGTGGAATATACATTCTTCTCCAGTGCACATGGAATGTTCTCCAGAATAGACCATATACTGGGACACAAATCAGCCCTAAGTAAGTACAAAAAGATCGAGATCATACCATGCATATTTTCAGACCACAATGCTATGAAACTCGAAATCAACCACAAGAAAAAATTTGGAAAGGTAACAAATACTTGGAGACTGAAGAACATCCTACTAAAGAATGAATGGGCTAACCAAGCAGTTAAAGAGTAAGTTAAAAAGTATATGGAAGTCAATGAAAATGATAACACCACAACCCTAAACCTCTGGGACTCAGCAAAGGCAGTCATAAGAGGAAAGTACATAGCAATCCAGGCCTTCCTAAAAAAGGAAGAAAGATCTCAGATACACAACCTAACCTTATGCCTTAAGGAGCTGGAAAAAGAACAGCAAATAAAACCCAAAACCAGCAGAAGACAGAAAATAATAAAGATTAGGTCAGAAATTAACACTATCAAAAACAAAAACACAGTAGAACAGATCAATGAAACCAGAAGCTGGTTCTTTGAAAGAATTAGCAAATTGATAAATCACTAGCCAGTCTAATCAAAAAGAAAAAGGAACGCACCCAAATAAATAAAATCAAGAATGAAAAAGGAGAGATCACCACCAACATAGCAGAAATAAAAACAATAATAAGAGAATATTATGAGCAAGTATATGCCAATAAAATGGGCAATATGGAAGAAATGGACACATTCCTAGAAACATATACACTACCAACACTGAAACAAGAAGAAATAGAAAATTTGAACAGACCCATACCCAGTAAGGAAATCGAATTAGTAATCAAAAATCTGCCAAAAAACAAGAGTCCAGGGCCAGATGGCTTTCCAGGGGAATTCTACCAAACATTTAAGGAAGAGTTAACACCTATTCTCTTGAAGCTGTTCCAAAAAATAGAAACGGAAGGAAAACTTCCAAACTCTTTCTATGAAGCCAGAATTACCTTGATTCCAAAACCAGACAGAGAGCCCACTAAAAAGGAGAACTACAGACCGATTTCCCTGATCAACATGGATGCAAAAATCCTCAACAAGACATTAGCCAACTGGATCCAACAATACATTAAAATCATTATTCACCACGACCAAGTGGGATTTATACTTGGGATGCAGGGCTGGTTCAATATCTGAAAAACAATGTGATTTGTCACATCAATAAAAGAAAGGACAAGAGCCATATGATCCTCTCAATAGATGCAGAGGAAGCATTTGACAAAATATAGCATCCTTTCTTGATAAAAACCCTCAAGAAAGTAGGGGTAGAAAGAGCATAGCTCAAGATCATAAAAGCCATATATGAACGACCCAATGCTAATATCATCCTCAATGGGGAAAAACTGAGAGCTTTCCCCCTAAAGTCAGGAACAAGACAGGGATGTCCACTCTCTCCACTGTTATTCAACATAGTATTGGAAGTCTTAGCCTCAGCAATCAGACAACCCAAAGAAATAAAAGGCATCCAAATAGGCCAGGAGGAGGTCAAACTTTCACTCTTTGTAGATGAGATGATACTCTATATGGAAAACCCAAAAGATTCCACCAAAAAAACTGCTAGAACTGATTCATGAATTCAGCAAAGTTGCAGATATAAAACCAATGCACAGATATCGTTTGCATTCCTATTCACCAACAATGAAGCAACAGAAAGAGAAATCAAGGAATTGATCCCATTTACAAGTGCACCAAAAAAACATAAAATACCTAGGAATAAATCTAACCAAAGAGGTGAAAATGTATACACTGAAAACTATAGAAAGCTTATGAAAGAAATTGAAGAAGGCATAAAAAAAATTGAAAACCATTCCATGCTCCTGGATAGGAAGAACAAATATTGTTAAAATGTCAATACTATCCGAAGCAATGTACATATTCAATGCAATACCTATCAAAATAACACCAGCATTCTTCACAGAGCTAGAACAAACAATCCTAAAATTTGTAGGGAACCAGAAAAGCCCGAATAGCCAAAGCAATCTTGAAAAAGGAAACCAAAGCAGGAGGCATCACAATCCCGGACTTCAAGCTATACTGCAAGGCTGAAATCATCAAGACAGTATGGTACTAGCACAAGAACAAACACTCAGATCAATGGAACATAATAGAGAACCCAGAAATGGACCCACAAACGTATGGCCAACTAATCTTTGACAAAGCAGAAAAGAATATCCAAAGGAATAAAGACAGTCTCTTCAGCACGTGGTACTGGGAAAACTGGACAGCGACATACAGAAGAATGAACCTGGACCACTTTCTTACACCATACACAAAAATAAACTCAAAATGGATGAAAGACCTCAATGTAAGACAGGGAGCCATCAAAATCCTCGAGGAGAAAGCAGGCAAAAACCTCTTTGATCTTGGCCGCAGCAACTTCTTACTCAACATGTCTCTGGAGGCAAGGGAAACAAAAGCAAAAATGAACTACTAGGACCTCATCAAAATAAAATGCTTCTGCATAGTGAAGGAAACAATCAGCAAAACTAAAAGCAACCAACAGAATGGGAGAAGATATTTGCAAATGACATATCAGATAAAGGGTTAGTATCCAAAATCTATAAAGAACTTATCAAACTCAACACCCAAAAACCAAATAATCCAGTAAAGAAGTGGGCAAAAGACATGAATAGACACTTCTCCAAGGAAGACATCCAGATGGCCAACCGACACATGAAAAAATGTTCAACATCACTCATTATCAGGGAAATACAAATCAAAACCACAATGAGATACCACCTCACACCTGTCAGAATGGCTAACATTAACAACTCAGGCAACAACAGATGTTGGCGAGGATGCAGAGAAAGAGGCTCTCTTTTGCATTGTTGGTGGCAATGCAAACTGGTGCAGCCACTCTGGAAAACAGTATGGAGGTTCCTCAAAAAACTAAAAATAGAACTACCTTACGACCCAGCAATTGCACTACCAGGTATTTACCAAGGGATAAAGGTGTGCTGTTTCAAAGGGACACATGCACCCCCATTTTTATAACAGCACTATCAACAATAGCCAAAGTATGGAAAGAGCCCAAATGTACATCGATGGATGAATAGATAAAGAGAATATGGTATATATATATATATATATATATATATATATATATATATACACACACACACACACACACACACACACACAATGGAGTATTACTTCGCAATCAAAAAGAATGAAATCTTGCCATTTGCAACTACGTGGATGGAACTGGAAGGTATTATGCTAAGTGAAATTATGCTAAGTCAGTCAGAGAAAGACAAAAATCATATGACTTCACTCATATGAGGACTTTAAGAGACAAAAAAGAACATAAGGGAAGGGAAACAAAAATAATATAAAAACAGGGAGGGGGACAAAACAGAAGAGAATCATAAATATGGAGAACAAACAGAGGGTTACTGGAGGGGTTATGGGAGGGGGAATGGGCTAAATGGGTAAGGGGCACTAAGGAATCTACTGCTGAAATCATTATTGCACTATATGCTAACTAATTTGGATGTAAATTAAAACAATTTTTTTTTAATTAAAAAAAAGAGACACTATAAAGACCAGAGTCTTTGTAAATTTTGGTAATGTGGTGTCAGGGTGTAAAGAGAATGTCATGATGGAGATGATTCACCTTTTTCTAAGGTGGTGTCTGAAGTTATAATTTTCCTTGTTATGTGATAAGTGGGTTCTGAGGCTATTAATACCCTCAAATAGACTGACATTGGTGGTCAATGGTTTTACAGACAGAATCCTTTTAACTTCCCCTTATTAGCAAGGTCACTGTTTAGAATGAAAATTTTTCTTAAGAACTAAATGATTACTAAAATATGAGGCTGAAATAATAAATGGTACTCTTTGGGCCTTCAATGAGAGTTCTATGATTGATGATTAAATGTTCTGAGCAAATACAGTCTCTGGTTTTCAATTCCAAACTTTGTAAACATATCAGAGACAAACAAGTAGGTGGTGTGGAGGCGTCATTTGGGAGGCCACTGGAGTCGGGCACAGTGACACTGAGATATTCAGAAAGGGGTCAGGAAACTTGCAGAGAAGACAGATTGCACAATGCAGTCAAGGAAGACAACTGATCTGGAATATTCAGAAAAGGCATGTTATTCTTTTTAAAGAAACTAGAAGTTTCAGGGCACCTGGGTGGCTCAGTTGGTTGAGCGTCCAACCTCGGCTCAGGTCATGATCTCACAGTCTGTGGGTTCGGGCCCCGTGTCCGGCTCTGTGCTGACAGCTCAGAGCCTGGAGCCTGCTTCGGATTCTATGTGTCTCTCTCTTCCCCTCCCCTGCTCATGCTCTGTCTCTCTATGTCTCAAAAATAAATAAAAACATTAAAAAAAATTAAAAAAAACCCTAGAATTTTAAAAAGTTAAAAAAAGGCTTTTTAAAAAAAGAAACTAGAAGTAATAATGAGATATACATTTATATTTATCATCACACAAAAAAAGAGTGGTAACACCATTGTTGATAGAGATGGAAGGTGGCTACTTTCCTACTTTCTGGTAAAAATGAAAATTACTACTGCTTTTTGGAAACAAATCCAGTCACATATTATTTCAACGTAGCAATCTCACTTTTGGGAATCTATTCCACAGAAATAAACGTATTAGCATGTCGCAGCATATGTATAAAAGTGTTTTTACAACTTATTCACAGGGTGAAAAACAAGGGTGAAAACACTGTGAATTACTACCAATGGAGGAACAGAGGAATAAATTATGGTATAACCACACCATGAAGTTGTTTGCACCATTAAGAAGAATCCATTATAGGGGCGCCTGGGTGGCTCATTCGGTTAAGCGTCTGACTTCGGCTCAGGTCATGATCTCGCGGTCCGTGAGTTCGAGCCCCGCGTCCGGCTCTGTGCTGACAGCTCAGAGCCTGGAGCCTGCTTCGGATTCTGTGTCTCCCTCTGTCTCTGACCCTCCCCCATTCATGCTCTGTCCCTGTCTCAAAAATAAATAAACATTAAAAAATTAAAAAAAAAAGAATCCATTATGGGGCACCGCCTGGCTGGCTCAGTTAGCAAAGCCTGTGACTCTTGATCTCAGGGTCTTGAGTTCAAGCCCCACATTGGGTGTGGAGCCTACATAAAATGAATAAATTAAAAAAAAAAAGAACCCATCATGACCCTGATTAGAAAAGTTTTCCATGGGTATCATTGGGAAAGAATGTTGGGGGGAGAGCAGAAAATGTCTAGAATATTATACATTTTTGTGGGCTACAAAATGACAAAATCCCAATGTAGGTGTATGTGTGTATATATGCACATATCTGTGTGTGACTGTGCATGCATGTGTGTGTGTCTATGTGATGAGATGAGCGTGAAGAAAAAAAACGAAGGATGCACCTTAGATTCTAGTGGGAATGACCAGGAGGATAAGGGGCTTCAACAGAAGCAGATGAAGCAGATGAAGGGAAGGAGGGGAGAGGAAGTCAAAAAACATGATACAAAATGACTGCAATAAAAAGTGGAATAAATGATTTCTCAGTTGGGTAGACCTACACATGCATAAGTTTATCCATGTATAAAGAAATCGGGGGAAGATAAATGAGAGAGTTAAAACTGCCTTATAAGAATGACCATGATATATTGTTGAGAAGAAAAAAAAGAGACAGTCACAAAGGTTGTTTCTAAAAGGAGGTGAATATAAACATATGAGCACAACACAATTAAAAATCTGTATAGCAAAAGACACTATAAAGAAGAGAAATGACAGCCTGGGAAGAAATAAATGCCACCCATATGGCAGACAAAGGGATTATGTCCCAAGAAACAAAAAGCTTCTATAAGTTGTTAAGAAAAAGATAATTAACCTGATATGCAACTTACGAATAAGCAATTGCATGAGATGAAATCCAAATAACCAATCCACATGAGAGGTGTTCAGTCTTTTATATCATCGTGGAAATGCAAATGTAAGCAATAATGAAGTACAACTGTTACTCCCTTGGTCAGCAGAAATTAAGAACAGCAACTAACCGCTAGAGAGACTGTGTACCAGTCAGGCAGGCACCTTTATACATTACTGGTAGGAGGGTGAATTGCTACAACTGTTCAGAAAATAAAAATTTGGTAATATAGTAATTAAAATACTCTTGTGATAATCTCTCTCTTAAAAATCTCTTATTCATATTTATAAAATACATAAATGAACAAACTATACATTTATGTACATACACACATTATACATAGATACATACATACATATGTTCCTCTTCCTCCAAGTGTGTCTATACAAGATACTGACTGCGGCAGTTTTGTTGTGGCAAATACAAAACATATACACAAAGCAAGAAAATGGCAAACAGCCTGAATGTACATTGATTCTGAGAAGTAGTTCAAGAAAGTATGGTATATATAAACTTGAAAATTATGCAACTATTTGGAAGAAATAAATCAAATTTATATCTAAAGACTCAGAGGTACATCTATTATCATTTTAAAGAAAAGCAACTTGTACAGTATGACCAAGTGTTATAACAACAATAAAATATCTATGTATTTAAAACAGAGAAATGTGTAATATAAATTAAAAAGATTTACATCCCTATACAATTATACAGGTAAACTTCAATTATCAAGAGTATGTGTTTATATGTATGGAATCCTTATTACCTAATCTTCCCCAATAAACTGGGAATAAATTATCAGCTTATTAATAAATTATAAGGTTATTAATAAGTTATTTTGCATTTGGATTAATGATATATTTTTAAAAAATAAAAAAAATCCTCTTTGTAACAGAGGCTCCTGACAATACAGCTAATGTTAACATGCTAAAGGCAGTCAACACATTATTTTATTTCAGAAAATTTTAGGTGAAAAGAAGGAGCTGTATCTGGGAGCACGTGACAAGAGGTGAACACAGAGCAGGAGTGAGCACGTTCTGGCTGACGGGAAAGGTGGTTCAGCTTTCAGCGGGTAAGTGTAGCAGGTGGGAGTCCCACGAGAAGACAGCTCATGGCAGCATGAAAAACTACCAGCAGGTAGAGGTGAGGGCTGGCTGTGAGAACGGAGTTCAAAGACAAAACAAGTAATAAGGCAGGTCTCCAGGCTCAGAAGAACTGAAGTGTGGGTCAGTGGTAGCAAACACTCAGGAAAGGAAGATGTCAAGAACCCAGGTAATTAGCAATGGAGTATAAGCAGGGTTTTAGTCAGGGCCACCACGTGTGGCTGTGAGCTGTGTGACGCACAGGGGATGCTGTTGGCTTAAACTACCATGCGAAGGGTGCCTCCTGAACTTATACAACGAGGCAGGAAGCTGTTGCAATGCAGAGATTTTACCCCAAGATCAGAGGAGATGAAAATTGACAATTCTGTTGATATCATCACTAGCACCACGACTGTGACAGCTGACATTACGACAAGGTATTATACTTTACAGAACAAATTCACTGTCCTGGGAAGGATCAAAGGAGGTAGCCAGGTCAGGTACTACAATCACCATTAAAATGAGGAAACAAAGACTCAGAAATGTTCGTTGACCTGCCCAGGATCTCAAAGGTAGTCAATGGCCGAACAGGCTTGTGAACCCAAAATGTCTCCTTCTAAAACCATCTGTTCCCACTGTCTCAAATTACTCATAAGAGGAATGAAGATTGCTCTGTGACATTGGGGATTGGCCTGCTGAGCAAAGAGCCAACAGATCATTTTACACCTTGTATTTCTTTCACGCGAACTTTATTTTCTTATTTTTTCAAACCTAATAAGTAAACAAATTCTCCCTTAAGGAGATTTCCTGTTGTGCAACATTCAGACTCAACCTGTCCATACTGATGGCTGTTTTATTGTAGTGACTATTTGTTTAGACAGAATGTGTTACAGAAGGATTTATAGCAGCTTACAAAAACACATACGATACAAAATAAAATTGAATAAAAACTAAGGAAATGAGGACATTGAATTACAAGGAAAATGAGTGAAGAAAAGCAAACATCCAGCCACAAATGAAGTTAGTTCACAAAATAAATAAGGCACTCAATAAAGTTCCCTATGTTTGCTAAAGGTGGACTGCAAATTTGGCTCTCAGCTTTTCAGCAGGAAGAGAAAGAAGGAAACATGATTCACAGCACTTGAAAGATATAATTATAAGCCAACCAGTGGCTCAGGAGAAATACAAGTATTCTTGGTACTAAGACTGAAAAGTTATATTTTCCATTGTTCCATATAATGCTAATAACAGCAGCCAATTTTTATAAGGATCTTACCATGTGTCGGGCATGCTTCTAAGTGCTTTGAATGCTTTGTATCATTCAATTCCCATGAAAATTCCACAGGATGGATTTTATTAGTAATTACTTTTTTACAATTGAGGAAACTAAACTACAAAGATGATAAGTAAGTCTCTGAAAACACACACACATGCACACACACACACACACACACAATTAGTAAGTGCCTGATTTGGGATTCCAACCCAGTTCTGCCGACTCCAAAGTTATTCTTTTACCATGTGACTTCCATTTAGGAACTATACCTTGATTCAGTCCCTAAGTATCCCTGAAGATCTAAGAGACTCCCTCAAGATCCAACATTCTGTAGTTTCAACCATGTTCTCTCTACTACAGAACTTTGTTTTTTTCACTGCACTTACTACCATCTGCTTTCTTATTTTATTACCTTTCTCCTAACAGAATGTGAACTGTGTAGCTGCAATGATCTTCTCTTTTTAATCTTCTATCCTTAGTCTGCTTTTCTGCCTAAAACATAGGAGGTATGCAATAATATTTTTGAGTAAATGAATGTCTCAAGGAACAAGGAGTAGGTGTCCATTTAACATGCTTCCATGTCTGAAAATCCACTTGCCCCTGCTTATGCTTAGCCCCTTACACATATTACTCACATATTCTTCCCTCATCTCCATGACTTATACTAGTTACCAAAAATTCGCTGGACCCTAAAATTTGGCTATATTCCGTAATCTACCTTGGCATGGAGTTAATTTTATTCACTTGACCTTACAATTTAGAAAATTATTCCTAAGAATATAGATGTCACCATCACGTGTCACACATGAGGAAATTTTTAAATTTTTATTTATTTGTCCATAAGCAATGACTGCTGATTTTTAAAAGTATACATTCAAAGAATGTAAGGCCTTGTGACCTGTTCAACATAGATTTTGGTATTGTTGCCCAATATTTCCTATTTAAAAACAGACCACTTCTAAAACAGAGAGAAAGCAACCTGTGCTTAAGGGACAAAAAACCAACATGAACTTGTTCTGGTGAAATACCTAATTCCAGTTAGCATGTTTTCAGCAGGAAAAATAATCAAATTGTTAAACAATGCAGCTTCACTAGGTTTGTAATGGGAGCATGAGATGATTAAGGTTTTTTTGTTTCTTTGTTTGTTTTAACTACACACAAACACCCAAAATATTCAGAATAATTGATTGGATGACATTAATAAACACAATTCAGGAAATCCCGGAATAAGACAGATTCTTAGCCCTAATTGTCTTGATGCATATTCTCAGCCTTCTCTAAATCTTTCAGGATTTCTTGGAATTTGTATCACATGGCTGTCATTTCCAGAGAGGAGGACAAACAAATCTCACAAACACATCTCTTCCTGCAATCTTGGAAATTGACTGTGAACATATGGCCTATCCCTCAAAGTGGGTCTTTTTCTTTCTTTTTCTTTGAAGTTACCTGTTGCTAACTTATTGTTTTAGTAAAAAGACTAAATCATATGAAAGTGTAGGCTGAATTGACGACATGTAAAGTTGATGATGTGCTCTTGACTTATTTTTCTGAACTCGAATAGTCGAAATGTGGCACACAGGTAATCAAAGAAACAATTTGGGATAAGAATAATGGCTGGATTATACTTTCATACTTTATTCTATTTTTTAAGTTTATTTACTTCTTTTGAGAGAGAGAGAGAGAGAGAGAGAGAGAGAGAGAGAGTGCAGGGGAGGGGCAGAGAGAGAAAAAGAGAGAAAATCCCAAGCAGGCTCTGCACTGTCAGCACAGAGCCTAATGCGGGGCTTGATCCCATGAACTGTAAGATCATGACCTGAGCTGAAATCAAGAGTTGGATGCTTAACCTACTGAGCCACCCAGGAGCCCCATAATTTCATACTTAAAAAAAATTTTTGGCAAATATTTAAAGTACAGGATTATGACCAATCTCCTTATAAAAAGACAATGATAAATGGCTACGGTGATGTGATATTGTGATTTATAATAACAACAAAAAATCATTTTGGTCTTCCTCCACAGTTCCCAGCACAAAGCTCCTAAAACCATGGCAGTTTCCTATCTGACAGCAATAGGGGCATCTTTTGTCATACTATTTAGTTTTGTTCCCAGTTCCTAAAATAACTCCAAAACCATAAAGGTGAAATGGGTGTTTTTCCTTATTCACAATAAGCCCTTTCAACCACACTTGAGTTGATATTAATGGGGTGACTTTTGGAACCCCCCTAAAGATGGGGGGGTGGTCGGGTGGCCAACGGAACCAGCCAAGTGATTAAAGGCACAGAGCTTTGAGTCCCACCCCTCAACCTCTGGGAAGGGGAGGGGAGCTGGAGGCTGAATAATCACCAATGACCATGATTCACTGAATCATGGCTACATAATGAAGGCTCTGTAAAAACACAAAAGAGCAGCGTTTGGAGAGTTTCCAGGTTGGTGAACACGTGGTGGTGCTGGCAGAATGGCACATCCAGAGAGGACATGTGGGCTCTGCACACCTTCCCACATAACCTGCCCTATGCATCCCTTCCATACGCCTGGTCCTGAGTCACAATAGCCTTTCTAATAAACTGCCACTCTAGTAAGTGAAAGGATCTGATTCTGTTTCCAAATAGATAGTGTCAGAACTGAGTAGAGGAGAAACACAGGAGCAATTTTCCCTTTACATTTTGGTATAAGAAGTGGGCTTTGCTAGAACAGTCTTGGTCCATGGAAACATGGGGTTTACAAGAGAAAGGATGACAGGGTGGGGGATGAAGGACCTTTGATTCCTGGGGGGTCAGGTGGTCACTCCTGCTATGAAGCAACAGCTGTGTTACACTCATTTACTAAAGGTAAAAGTTCTTGAGGAGTAATCTTTGTAACTTTGCTCAGGGAGAGAACCTTCCAAAGACTTTTAGCTCCTGTGTTTACCTCAAACAAGAGAAATGAACAAATTGTTTCTACCCTCTGAACTATAGAGATCAAGTGGAGGGAACTGAGGCATTTGCTACATAGTATCAAACCCATCATGCACAGTCAGGGAGGGTCAGATGCCCAGAAAGCAGAATATAATTATCCATTAGCAGTTAGATATTAAAGTGAAGCATTTTATAGTAACAACAACAAAACAAGCAAAAAGCTAAGCATGATTCATAGTATTTGATTAGAGGGAAACAGAGAAAGAAGGAAGAAAAGAAAGAAAAGGGGACAAAAGTCACTCACAGAAGGTATAAGAGAACGGTTCTCAACAATCGTAAAACCAAAGCACAATTTTTACAGAGATCTGACAAGTATATATTTGCTCCAAAGCAAAGATACCCTCTTTGTTCACTTGAAGACCCCATTTGTTTTTATACTGTTGTGGAAATTTTAGATTAAAAAAGAGTTTTTAGGTTCCAACATAAAGACACACAGCACCTTCCACCTTCCTCAATGAAAAACACTGAAATACAACATTTTATTTGTTTTCAACGGAACACCCTCTTTTTTGTCCTGCTAACTTCCTTGACTGCTTTAAATATTTCCCTTGCTTTACACTTAAGGTTTATAGAACATAAATAATCTGGCCAAGGGAAAGAAAAAACAGACCCCATATTGCAATTGTATATAGAGTTCATAAAGAAAGAAGTTTCCCTTAAAACAAGCTCTTAAATTCTCTTAATAATAGTAATCAGGCAGTTGAAATGAAAAGAATACTGTTTGACACAGTCAACATTTAGTTCTCCTCAAAATTAGCTGCCTTAAGCCACTGGATGTGTGGGGAATATAAGTCAATATATATAACAGTAAAATCTATCATATAATGGAATTTTTAGCAGCTGTTAAAAATGATGCTTTTTAAAGGCAGTTAATGGTATAAGAAGATGTCCAAAATATAAACTAAGTAAAAAAAAAGAACACCTGCAAGCCTTATGTATGCACATTCCATATATCTGTAAAAAGAAAGTCTACACCTGTATATATAAAAGACTATACAGATACATATAGCAAAATGACATTGTTATATAACAGTTAATGATTATTTTTATTCCTATTTTTCCTTCTGTATATTTCTAAATATTCTGAAACTCTAAGAAAGTACATTACTTTTTGAGTTGAGACAAAAATATTAGTCAATACCCAATGTCCAAGTAGTATGATAATCAATTAAAGCAGCTCTCTTAAGACTCCAGTCATCCCAATGTTGAGTCTAAATGATCCAAACAAGCAGATGCACTGAGTGGTCCAGTATCAAAACTTCACACAGACACTGCCTAAGCTTGACCTCTAGCATTTCCAGAATGTGTTCCAGAATCCTCCTTGCTGCTTTAGTAGTGAGAAATGGAGAAAAGCAACAGATGGCGACAATTATGACTGTCAGGATGCCAACCTCAAGAACGAAATTTTTACTTCAAGACAATTTGCAGGGGTACAATAATATCTGGAGAATCTAGGCACAAGCTTTCTGAAATGCAAATGTTTGGGATAAAAAGAAAGTTGGTTATATAAGAAGATCTGATAGTTTAACATGAAGCACTTAGGTTAAGAGCAAAAATTTAACCACATTTCTGAAGCAGATTACAGAATTTCTTTTTTCAGACTTTCTTAAAAATAAAATCTAATTTGACACTACAATTCCTTTTTTATTATAATCTCTAGACCGGCCATCATGGATCTTTACCTTTTACTCTCTGGCTCCAACATTAACATATAGCTATCAAGGAGTATATTTTCAAAGCATGAAAATTAACATTATCATTAGCTTAAATAAAAGGTAATCTATCAAGTTATAAATTTTCTATTGAGGAAATGTACAACATTTTCCTGAAGCAAACCAAATGACTTATGGTAAAATTTAAAATGTTCTGCGTTTTGAAGTCAAATTTGGACTTGTATTCTGCCTGTAGTACTTATTATTAACTGTACAACCTGGAGAAAGTTCCTGATTTGGGGCCTTAATTTCCTCATGTGTAAATTGGAAACTAATCATGAGGGTTTTCTGATGCTTGAAGGTTCATTATTGAGGTAGTTTCTTCCATTATTACCATATATGATGAAATTTCTGTGATATGGTTTCAGCACACCCTTACCTTTCCTGAAGTTCATAGGTAGAAGAATATAATAAGCAATGGCATAATGCAGAGATGCCCCAATTTTGAAGACTGTGGTAGCCAAACCCCAAGATAGTGCTTAACGATCCCAGCCTCCTGGTAATCATGCCCTCTGGAGTCCCTTCCCCATGAGAATGGGCTACACCTAGTGACTCATTTCTAAGGAACACAGTAAAGTGGAAACGATGGTGTGTGACTTGGAGACTAGGTCATTGTGGCAGTGTGGTGTCAATCTCTCTCTCTTCACATGTGCTGGGGGAAGCCATGTCGTGCACAGCCCTGTGGAGATGTCCACGTGTTGAGGAACAGAAGTCTCCTGCCAACGCCTCGTGAGTGAGCTTGGAAGTGAAGCCTTCGGCTCAGTCAAGTATGCAGAGACAAAGCCCCAGCTGGCAGCTTGACTTCAGTAACCCCTGAGGCAGAGAACTACACAGCTTCTGCTCCCAGATTCCTGACCTTCAGAAACTGTGTGAAATAATAAACATTTTGTGTTTTAAGCTGCTAAATGTTGAGGTAATACGTTGTGCAACAATAAATAACTGCTACACAGATCAAATCCAAAATGACAAAGTTGGTAAGGTCTACAGACAAAATACCGCTTTCAAGGAAGACAGAAAAGAAGTTTCTAAGATATAACTACATTTATCTGAAAATCCAGAAGAAGAGTTACACATTTTATTATTTAACAAATGTATTATTACCATGGTACATGTTCTCTCAGGCTCTTATATTTATTCCCTCTAGGAACTTGGGATAAGTGTCCCAAGGACTATATTGGAAGACATCTGAGTCACATTCCATATTACAGTAGGCTTGTGTCTTACATCCATTTAGCATTTTGGACTTGGTATTTAGTATTTGATCCCAATACCCTTCACACAAAATAATTCATAAGTTTCCCAAAGCCTATATCTGCATCACACTTTCTGTGGGTTGCCCAGCATGAGCAAGTCACTTAGCGCAGGAATGAGCCCATGCACCTGCTTCCCCTACACTCAACACAGCCTTCTTCCCCGCCATATAAGCAGTCAGCATCAAAAAGTACACAGGCTACAGTGGTTTTCACAAATCTGAGACATTCTTTAGACATAATATCATGTGTCTAGCAGATTGCACTAAATCACAGTCCTAACTGGCAAATAGTCTGGGTGTTTGGACATAGCCCAGAAACCTGAATTTTCTATTCTGTCAGAGTAAATTTGCTGCCTACTTGGGCCACTGTCAGAGAGTATAACCGTAGTCACCCATTTTGTACAAGAATCACATTCCTGAGGTCACGTTGTAAGTCCTCCTATCCTCATTACTTCTTGAAGGGGCTATTGTGTCTTAATAGAAATTGAAGTCCAGACACTCTGCTCTAGCATACATTTAACTGCCATCTGACATCTAGTCTATCTTTGCTTGTTAACAGTGTCCCAATTTTTATTCAAGTAACCCCCCCTCCCATAAACAGCTTGTGGGTTTTTAGGGATGCTCTAGGGGGTGGAGCATGTAGTTTAGGTTTGAGATAATTAGCTTAATTTTATCTGCAAGTTGTTCAGGGATGAAGTGAGTAATTAACTTAAATTGCACTAGTCATAGAGATACCCAGGATATTATTGATGGTTGTGAAAGAGTCATTCTTTTCCACTAAAAATGAACCTGCAAGGACAAAACTCCAGGAGGTTCAGGAAACCATGTGGAGATGAATAAGAGAGAACCATCTGAGAATGAAGTTACCCCAGAGGAAGCAGAGCTGGAGACTGAACCTGGTCAATTATTTGTCTTTGATCAAACCACACCTAAAGCTATATATACTACAGAAATGTTGTTACCTGAACCACAAAATTTTCTCTAGTTTGGACTGGATTCTTGTCACTTGCCACAAAAAATTTCTAACTAATAAAACTTCCCTGACATGGCAGAATTTCAACAGTAGGTACAAAGGTTAAGTCCACCTTTTAGGATATTCCCTACACAAGTACAAAATTATGATTAAAACAATGTCTTTTAAAAAAGTGTTCAACAATTACCTGTCCACAAAACATAAAATACACTAAACATTACAAAATTTATTCACTGTGTCAAGGCTGGACTTTATTCACTGTGTCAAGGCTGGACCTTCTAAGCTGTTCAAATCACATCTAGAAATTACCTCTTCCCTTGTAAGATGAAACTCAAAAACTGGTCCACAGCAGAACCAAGATGAAGTGAAGCATAACACAGACTCAGGATGTAACTGAAAGCCAGAATTATTCAAAGCATTTGGTTTTAAGGGTCTTCTAAATCAATTGCCTGATGAAAATGTTTTCAAAGAGAGTTTGTGTCATAAAACAAGAGAATGTCTATGAGCTGGTCTGGGTGAGTGGTGAGCAAGACAAAAAGTTTTAGGAGTCTGGGAAACTCACAGAGGCCATCTAAGGCTACTGGAAACTCCCCCATCATCTTCTTATGTGCTCACAGAAGTCTTCTCTCTGCCCCAAGAACTGTCCCTATATCCTCTCTTTTCTCCTCTTTCCTTTCTTTTTTTAATGTTTATTTATTTTGAGAGACAGAGAATGTGTGTGCACACAAGCAGGGGAGGGGCAGAGAGAAAAGGAGAGAGAGAATCCCAAACAGGCTCCATGCTGTCAGTACAGAGCCTGATGTGGAACTATGTGGAGCTCGATCCCACAAACCATGAGGTCATGACATGAGCTGAAACCAAGAGTCCAACAGTCAATCAACTGAGCCACCCAGGTGCCCCTCTCCTTCTTTTCTCCTTTCCTTTATCCCTTCCCATCTTCTTCCCTCCACTTTCCTTTCTCATCCTCCTCTGCTTCCTCCTCTTCTTAGCCCTTCTCCTCCCTTTTCTTCCTTTTATTTTCCTTCCTATGAAGACCATTCCATGAAGTAAGTCATAATGTCCCAACTTTTATATTCATTCCAAAGCCTTTCTAGTCCCAGTTTTCTCAGATTTTCTCCAGGCTAGAACATTCTTCACTCAGCAACCTATACGGACCTTGCTGAACCGGAAAAGCCTTTAGTTGGTTCCACTCTACCGTTTTCATCCATACCCCTAAGTTCTCTCCTTCCTGATGTTGGGGGCTTGCTGACTGATGTAGGACTATGGAATTTCCAGCACATATTTGTTTAAAGCCAATTTTTTTTACTCCTACTACAGCCCTGACCTTGAGGACATTCATATTCCCTCTGTATTCCATTTGTACAGAAATCCTAATAACCACATCTTAGTTGAGCTTGTGGGATGTAATTAGCATTCTTTGGGATAAACATTCTAATTGTGTTGTTCTTTCCTTGGAATAAATAAACTACAGATTTTCCTGATCATAAAAGAAAGAAAAAAAGGGAAAAAATCATTTGTGGACAAATGCTCTAATGAAATTCTTTGTGGAGACAACTGACAATCTGAGAAGGAGGAGTGACACATACATCTTCCATGTCCCTTTTAAATTTCTCATTTAGGAAGAGAAAAAGTCATCTCTTCCTCTCAATGGAAGTCTTGAAAGTTACATACACTTTTTGGAAATTGGCACTGGTGTTTTTATTCTGGCTGAAAAAAAACCAATAATTTCTCTAATTCAGGAAACATACTCATGAACGCTGCTCATTTTGGTATAAATTAAGCCATAAAATAATTCTTTGCTAGCACTGCAATATTCCTCAATATATATTGTTTATATATATTGTTTTATATATGTAAACTCCTAAATTATATATATATATATATACATATATATATATATATATATATATAACACAAATATATATATATAACACAAATATATATATATACACATACCAGCTAACACTTGACGGAGTGTTGACCGTCTATTTTTTGAGTAAGCAGAACATTACTGATTTATTTAAAAATAACCCTACTTCTCTGGTTTTCCTACTAAATCACACATGCATAAGTAATGTTGATAGATTATATGAAACACTGACACTAGCAATTGTTGCAAGCTACCAAAGCCACAGCATGATTAGAGACTAGATCACGAGAGGTTAAGGGAGGCTAATACAGCAAATTCGCCTATTGCCTCCATGTAATCATCACTCAGAAGAAAAAGCACAGCTTCTTCATGAGTCTTCAAACCACAAATAAGCTAAAAGTGAAATGACCTGCCAGAATTCCTCATTGATGCCTTTTATCCTCCATAATATTAAATTAACTAGAGAGTGCATGACATTACAAGATAGAACAAACCTCTTGAATGGCAATTCAGTGACTTCAAGAGTTGATGACTATGGGAATATGATGGTCACCAGAGGAAATATCTCCCATGAGCTCCTAGTATTAACACAGGCATATCCAGATACAGCCACATCGTTAACATCATTTGTCTTCACCGAATAGACAAAGTACATGGCTTTCACCTTCAGAACATCTGTTACTCATGTAAATGTACAAAATTTGTTCGAGTACCTCAGGAGGCCAAGTGACCCACATATTTTGTAACAAGAGCTCATCTTGTGTTCTCAATTGATGATTTTTTACTGAATTACTGACATTTCCCCTCAAACATTTGCCAAGCAAAACCAGAGATTCCATTTCATCTGTCTCTTTCTGGATCCCCCAAATGACAACTGGATCATAATAAATACTCAGTGTATGCTAGTTGAAAACATCAATGAATGGATCTTTGATTCTCAAGATCAAGTAAAGCATCCTATGTGTAGAAGATAAAAAATAAAGAAAAAGAAAAAAGTTTATTAAATTCAACTACATTTGGTTCATAGAGAGGTGGTCAAAATGTAAACATGGCTTCATTCAATGATCTTGGCCTCAAAAGTCAACATATTTGATTACATTTGGGGCAAAAAGGCAATAGCAGTCATTTAGCTACTGACTTGCAGTTTTAATGTGAATCCTCCTGTTGTGATTTTAAACTTAAGAGGGACTGTAGTCTAAACAGGGTGTCAAACTTGTATTCAAAGTATGTATTTAAACTATGATACTTACATAAATTGGAGAACTCTGGCCTGAGTTACATACCCTGAAAATATGAGCAATGGAACCACTGCATTATCTTGATTAATAAAGGGTGATGCTTCTTCAGTGATATTAAGAATATTATCCATCAATTACTCCCAAACCATCTTATTTATTCCAGTGACAGAAAACTACCTTCCCCCTCTACTACACTTCCACCTTTCAGTAGTCTCTTCATTCATTACAATTTTAAGACAAGTGGCTAGAAGATCTTCAGTAGGTACTAATTAGTTATGTAAACTGAGACTAAGCCCTGTCTGAACAACAGATTGTCACAGAAGACAGAGGCTCAGTGCAGAGTATTACCTACTATAACTGCAAGGCTTTCCTAAAGCAATTTTTTACTCAAATATTTATTGACCACCTACTATGTACCACGCACCTTGCACAGAGGATACAGACAAGGTTTCTTATTTCATGGGCTTACATTCAAGAGGCATCCAAGAGACAATAATCAAGTACCAAAAAAGAAAAGAAATATCAAAGAATGAGAAGTGCAGTGGTAAATAATCCTTGAGATCCAGTGATAAGTATTCACCATTGATTTTTTTTTTCCAAGCATCAACCACAGAGGAAAGTATCGGCATCAGCATCAGCATCAGTTAAACAAAACACTTACCACCACAATTACATTTGCTGCAGGGATAGGAAGGTTTTCCACTTCAAGATCTTGACCAGCCATAGCCAGCAGATTGAGAGATGGGTCATACGCAGGTCTCGGAAATGCTGAATTAACAATTTGGTGGCGTTTGTTTATTTGAGCTTTAGAAGAGGAATGATAGGTATGCTTATATATCTTTTGTGGAGTTATATCCAGGCTCTTCTCAATGTCTTGTGAATGGTGATAAGTGAATACTGGCTTTCCACTCTTCTTCTGCTGAATTGCCAACACTTGATCATTATTTCTGGAAAAGCACCCTGAAATGGTGAGAAAGCAAAAAACAAAAATCAAAGACCTTATTCAGTGAGATGAGTAGAAATATCTGATAAAGAGAATTACTTGTCCTCAGGCAGCTTTAAGACTTGTGAAGAATTTAGATCAGTTGATTTCCACCTTTTTCCCTGCTTCATTATCCCACAAATAGGACACACTTGGCTGGTCTGGAGGCATCTCAGAGACTTAGGGCGGACAGAAGTGGGTGTAGTGTGAAAAAGTCCTATTTATTAGATATTCTTACACATCTTTCAGTCCAGAACTTCCTCCTTTATCTATGCTCCCAGTTCTAACATCCATTTGAGTTTCTATTCCTGGATGCCCTATCTGTTATGATTTGCATAACCGTTAATGTCATATCCAAGCCTTCCTCCCTTTAATCAATAGCCTTTAATACAACTCTTTTTTATACTTATCTTGTTTGTATTATAGTTAGCAATGTATGATTTTTTAAAAATGCTTGCAGAATATTTCAAGCTGAAGGCAGAAATCTGAATATACTCAGCAACTTCTCGTTCTGTAACAATAACCATTCTCTCCTTAGTAATATGGAGATACCATGATACATTCAGATACCATGATACATTCACCTTTATTTCTCTGTTAGGCAAATATCCATTGACTTGTCTAACTCCTTTTCCTATTTGTCATTGGCCACAGGAAGAAATAGATAACATTTATGTACATGTGACCCAAAAGAATATCACTAGGTCAAGCATCAGTTAGAAAAGCAAAGATCTTCTATATAAGATGATAAGCAGAGTAAACGTATCACAAGTAATGCCACCCAGATTTTCCTTTGGTAGGTCATGGCAACAACAAGTGGTACAAATACTGTCTTTAGAAAATTACCTACCTCTTTTTATAAAAGTTCTGGGGTGCCTAGAATTCTTATTGAATATTTATAGTAGAGGAATTGCTAGTTTTTACAGCTTTTGCCCTCCATCAAGCTTTTTGTGACCAGCATATATTTCTATCATCTTCAGCAATTCTGTCTTACCAACATGCTTTCAACTTTCACTTAGGGATATAAAGACAGGTTATTTTTAGTTGGCTTAAGTGCTTTCTTCCATGACATAACACTTTGGGAATCATCTTTGGGTACCAGTGACTTCAGCCTTTCAGATTTTTCAAATCACAATTATATTTCATGTGAATTCTGAAATAGTAATATATACCAATTGTATCTTCAATCTTGAGTTTGCTAAATATACTAAAAGCTTTTAAAAAGCAATCAAGCTACCATAATTTTCCAAAGATGATGATTGGGCAGTGATGACCTTGAAATAATTGTTTCTCTGATAAGAGATCCTCAGATTTGGAAATGAAAATGTCTTTAGGAACATATATAATATTATGAAATTCACAACAGGGTACTTCAATGTTATTATTCTTGCAGTGTTTTATTAATGGAGATTGGTGCTAAAATGTTTTAGATGTATATTGACTTTCTGACCACAAGACGTCCATTTAGAATTTTATTGAAAGTAATTTACTCAATAATATTATAGTGTCCTGGAAGTTTCTATACTTCTGAAACTTTTCTCCCTCCTCTCTATGAGAACTGAATCTAATATTGTGAAATGTAACAAAGAAGTGTTCAACTTAGAGTTAAGAAATAAAATGGGCATACTATTTTTATCTTAGTTGGCTTTTTTAATACTCCTCTTTTAAATACGGTCTCTTGTTTTGGGAAAGGCATACTGTATGCTTGAATGAATTTGGGTTTCTCACGTGACAGACTGGCCCTCCTACCAAAAAAAAAAGGTTTCTATAATGTTTAGTAGCATGAAAACTATACCTGCCACGATAGCGCCATTGAAATAGGCATGTTAATAAAGATTAACATGCAAAAAAAGACAGGTTTAGGAAGACTCAGAAAGTAAAAGATAAAATAGTGGGGAATGGAGAATTTCAATAAGAAAGAAAGAAGCAGCTTAAAAGATCAGAGAATGCAGATTTATGAGGAGAGATGAATATAGAACTGAGAAAGTTACACAATTATCTTCAATCTTTCTTTTTATATGCTATCAATCTTAGCAAACCTTGCCAGAGCCACTTTACTTAAATAAGATAGGTGAGTCTAACAAATGTCTCTTGTGCTAAAACTGGCCTACAAGGAAAGGTGAAAAAATCTAATTTTGTGAGTAATTGCAACACAATTAAAATTTCCCAGCCTTATCCAGCTGTGTATGTGAAAAGACTTACTCCTGCCCTGTCCTTAAGTAACAAGAACAAAGTAGGCAGCATAATATTAGGAGCCCCACTATAACCATCAGGTAGGAAAAAGTTTTTCAAAGTGTTGTGCTTAGCTTCCCACAACAGAATCACCTGGGATATTCAGATGCAGAGTCCTAGATCCCAGCCTAGAACGGCCATGGCAGAATCTCTGGCGATGTAGCCTAGGAATCTGGATTTATAACTAAATTCTTCTCACATTCAAACTCTGAAGCTGAGGCCCACTGACCTAGTCTCTGGAACTAGCTCTGTCTTCTCTATCTTCAAATGCCACCTCTCTATTACCCCCTTCAGTTCGGCATTATGAATACACTCAAGTAAATATTTCAGTAATGTTAAGATTGAGATGCCTATTAAATATCAAACTGCTGAATTAGAAATTTAATAACTAAGTGTGTAGTTCATAGTTGGAGAGAGAAAGATGGATTTGTGACTCATCCAATATACATAAAATTTAAACCCAAGCGACCAGATCTTGATGATGAAGAAAAGACTGTGGACAGAGCACTCGAGAATTCTAATATTTTGAGTCAGGGAACTGACTGAAGGAGGCAGCAAAGACAAGTGAGAAGGAATGGTAATAGAAAAAGAGAAAAACCAAGGAAGAGAGAAAAACTTAAGGAAATGTTTCTGAACTTGTATGTATTATAGGCACTGAAAAATCACTCTCATAGTGATGTCTCTAGAAATAAGTATATAAATGCAACTTCCACATGTTACCATGGAAGATAAATCCCACTGAAGAACATTCACAGATTTTAAAAATTACGAAGCACACTGAGACCACTTGCATGAGAGACAGTCAGAAGATGGAGTAAGTGGGAAGATTCTCATCTAAGAAAGAATAAATAAAAGAGAAAAATAAATGAGGCTTTAAAATAGGTTGATTTAAAACACCCAGAGATAGGGGCGCCTGGGTGGCGCAGTCGGTTAAGCGTCCGACTTCAGCCAGGTCACGATCTCGCGGTCCGTGAGTTCGAGCCCCGCGTCAGGCTCTGGGCTGATGGCTCGGAGCCTGGAGCCTGTTTCCGATTCTGTGTCTCCCTCTCTCTCTGCCCCTCCCCCGTTCATGCTCTGTCTCTCTCTGTCCCAAAAAATAAATAAATAAATAAATAAAACACCCAGAGATAAAAGAAGAAAATAAGAATAAGGGATTTAAGTAAAAGAGAATAAGCATGTTTCATTCCAAGCGGAAATCATAGAAACAAAAAAATAAGGTAATTGATGAAACACAATGTATGGGTTATACAGTAGAGTAGACACCACTGAACAGAGATTTAGTAAATTGGAAAAATTTAGGTGACAATTCAGAAATCAGCACAGAGAAATTAAGAGAAGAGATGTGAAAAAGAAGGTAAGAGATTGTGGTAGACTGACTTTTCAGATGGCACTCTGTGATCCACACTTGGTATTCACATCCTTAAAATAAGGATCCCCTCCCATTGACAGTGAGCTGGATCTCACTTTATTTATTTATTTATTTTTATATGCCCCTCTTTGTTTATTGCAGCATCATTTACAATAGTCAAGATATGGAAACAACCTAGTGTCCATCAATAGACAAATGGATAAAGAAGATATTTTTTATATACATATACATATATATTTTTTAATATACACAAATATACATAAATGGAATATTACACATAAAAAAGGATGTGGTCTTGCCATTTGAGACAACATGGCTGAGACCCAGAGGGTATTATATTCAGTGAAATAAGTCAGAAAGGCATGGGAATAAAAAGCACAGCATAGAGAATATAGTCAACAATGTTTTAATAACATAATAATGTGTGGTAAGTGTAGCTTCACTTGTGGTGAGCATTGTACATATGAAACTAATGTAACATCGTGTGTCTATTATACTCATATAAAAAAATTTTTTAGGGGCACCTGAGTGGCTCAGTTGGTTGAGCATCTGACTCTTGATTTCAGCTCAGGTCATGATCCCAGGGCTGTGGGATCGAGCCCTACATCGGGCTCCACGCTGTGTGTGGAGCCTGCTTAAGATTCTCTTTCTCAGCCCCTCTCCCTCTGCACCTCCCCCACTCGTGTGTGTGTGTGTGTGTGTGTGTGTGTGTGTGTGTGTGGACACGCATGTGCTCTAAGTAAAAAAAATGTAAAAAACAATTTTAAGGGGAAAAAATAAAATGGTGTCCTGGAATAGAAAGATGTGTTGTAGATGAAGTGAGGGAGATGGATGATGGTGATATTAAATACTAATTTTTAGAGATTGGAGCATTAATCTAGCAACATTTGCGAAGCTTATTTTTATTTGATGTTGCTTGCTGTTGCTGGTCTGTGTCATATATTCTTGTCATTAAATATAATATCTGAATGTAGGGAGGCTGGAGAGTCTTGGGAGTATTATACATACTAAACATCAAACGTGAGTTTGGGAATATCACTTAAAATCATATGTAATACAGTGTTTATATTCAAATATTACGTAAACTGATTTAGGAACTATAAGTGGCATTTAAATTTTATAAATAGAAACAATTTCAGATTATATGTGATTTTATAGCTTTTGATAAATGAGTGAATAAGATGGCATTTACAAATTTTTATGGCATTTTTATGGTATTTAATAAGGTTAGTTTTTGTTGATGAAATCTTGACCATCTCTGGATTCACATATCTTTCTAAATTTGTTCATGGATTAGAATTGCAGCTCCTAATAGCAGTTTGTAGCACCTGCTTAATCCCCCCCCCTTTTTTTTTTACTTCTGTGGGGTTCTCCAGCCCACCTTCCCACTGCCTTCAGTGCCTACACCATCCTCTCTTCTCTCCCCCACTCCCTCTACGTCATTAGGGTGCTCATATCAGAGTGGTGTCCCTTCCACAGAGTTAAGGTGTCAGCCACCTTAACTTTGATTCATACATGTAAATACATTTTTAGTATATATCATTTTCTTGGCTAGTTTTTTTCTCAAAATAACACAGGAAGAAAAATCCTAAATGTTTTTTTATTACACTGTTTTTGGTTTACACCCTCAAAATTATTATATGATTAAAAGGTATTTGTACAGCAAAATTTTACTCCATTCATTTATTTAATCACTTGAAATATTGAGCATTTGCATGTTGTTCCTTATTTAAGTTTGTTATATAGCACTGTTCAATTTAAATAATTCATATGTGGTCTCTTGGTATGCTTTTAAAATTCACAGTGTTATCAGGAAAACAGTACATATTGAAAAATGCGATATTCCATATTGGGTTATTCAATATAGGATTAGGTTTATAGGCAGCATATTAGAAATTATCACTTTGTATTTCTCCTTCCCATTTATGATGGAAATAAAGTCTGTCCATTTTAGCTTTTCTATAATAACAGCTTTAAATATTACTTTAAATAAAACTTTAAATTTAAAAAAGGGCAGCAACAAAATAATTCACTATAACCTGTAAATAATGGCAGCTCTTTTCCTGATTATTGAGATATTTATAAATGGTAATTTTGTCTCATCAAATATTCTTTTGTTTTTGGAGCACCAAGGCATTTTGGATTCTGAAGCTTTATAAGGACATGTTATTTGGGGAGTAATTGATGCCAACTTTATTGAGAACACCTATTTTATTTTACTAAGATAATACTTTTTTGACATGCAGGATTACAGTGACCCAGTTGATTCCAGTACACCACCCTTTACAAAAGAGGAAAAACGGAAATTTTGAAGGAGATGGAGTTTGTACTTCATAGTCTACTTTAAAAGGATACACTGTCTTCGTTTTCATTATACTTTCAGTACAGTTGACTTCTGAAATGTGGATTATAAACAAGTTTGAAGATTAAGAATTTGAAATGGGAATATATGATGAGAAAATACAGGTGCTAACTATTTGGTTCTTTTTCATCTATTAACAATTAGAGTTTTGACACCTCAAAGTTGCACACATTTGATTCTTCAACTTCTTCACTCTTTAACTTTCATCCCTTTCATCCTGGCCCTGCTTCTTCACCATGAGATAGAGCTCTTTGCCATTTGTTTCAAACGTAAGAGAAAACGATAGATAAGTTTTGTAACTGCTCTCTCCTCTACCTTTAATTGCACCTGTTATGGGGAGTAACCACACTACCATGTCAGAGAATGAGGTGCCTTGCTCTTTCTCCTGGTGAGTCCATCTCCTGTATACTGGATTCATCCTCTTGTTTCTCACATGGGACTTTCAGTCTACCAGCTGTCAGCACAGACACCGATGTGAGGCTTAGACCCACAAACCGTGAGATCATGACCTGAGATGAATTCGGACATTAAACCAACGGAGCCACCCAGGCACCCCTGTTCCATACTTTTCTGTTTCCTTTTATGACTCTAATACTGGATCTCACTTTATTTTATTTTATTTTTTCAACGTTTATTTATTTTTGGGACAGAGAGAGAGACAGAGCATGAACGGGGGAGGGGCAGAGAGAGAGGGAGACACAGAATCGGAAACAGGCTCCAGGCTCTGAGCCATCAGCCCAGAGCCTGACGCGGGGCTCGAACTCACGGAACGCGGGATCGTGACCTGGCTGAAGTCGGACGCTTAACCGATTGCGCCACCCAGGCGCCCCTGGATCTCACTTTAGACTTACTCTTAACCAACAGATAATGGCAAAGGTGATGGGATATTACTTTCTTGATTAGGTAAAAAAGATGTCACTTCTGTGTTGCTAGGAGACTCTCTCCTGCTGACTTTGATGAAGCAAGTTGCCATGCTGGGATGTTAAGGGATCTGGTGGCAGAAAATGAGCAAGTTATCTTCTGATGGTTTCTATTTTCTCTGTGTAGAAGTGAGGCCATCTCATAAGCGAGAGGACAAAGGAGGAAAGATAGTTACGTTTCAGAAAAATGGAGAAAGATTGAAACAGTTCTTGAGATAAAGTTGATCTGAGATCTGAGATGTGTAGTAGGATTCCTCATCTTCACTGAGAATTCAGTGGTAACTGTCTCAGGCCCCTAAGGGATAGTGTCTCACAGAATGTTTAGCAAACAGCTTTTCAAAGATACTCATCTGCATTTAAAATATAAGTAGTTTGATCACTGAAACAGCATTTATGTGCAAATAGCCAGTTTTGATGGTCATAAAATTCCATGATTTAAATTTCACTTTGGATATGACCTTGGTAATCTCTGAAGAGATCTTTAACAAAGAGCAATGGATAGGGGCGCCTGGGTGGCTCAGTTGGTTGAGTGTCCGACTTCGGCTCAGGCCATGATCTCACGGCTTGTGAGTTCGAGCCCCGCGTTGGGCTCTGTACTGACAGCTCAGGGCCTGGACCCTGCTTCGGATTCTGTGTCTCCCTCTGTCTCTGCTCCTCCCCCCACTTGTGCTCTATCTCTCTCAAAAATAAACATTAAAAAAAATTTTTTTTAAAGAACAATGGATAAAATGACAATGTTAAGTTAGAGTATGTTATGATCCATTATTTCAGATTCAGGGTTGGTAACTCTTAGATGCACCAGGTAGAATGGCCTTGCATGCACCATCTCAGAATAAATCCTCAAGCAGCAAGGGTCAATCAGTAACCTGTGAAAGGAACAAAAGGATGAAGCAACATTCTCTCAGAGACCCGAAAAACTGAACAATCAAAAAAGGGAAACTTGGTTCTCTGATCATTTTGTGAAAGGATAACCATTGTTTTTAAAGCACTGCCAGCACTTTCCTTTCTAGAAAGTAGATATAAATGGATAGCATCAGGGAAGTCCCTTGGGAATTTCTACATGAGAAAAGATGAGGCTCTCATCTGATTTGTAAACGCCTCTCAGGAAAATGTTAAAAATACACAGGAGTACCAATGAAAGTCTATATAGAAGATGCCTATTAATGATAGCCAGAAAGGAAAGAAACATACTTCTTAAAAAAGCAATGGACCAGGAGGTAAGGGACCTAGATTCTAGTTGCAACACCCCTACCCCCATCTATGTAAGCCTGAACAAGTCTCCTCACAGCTGAGCCTCAGTTTTCTCCTCAGAGAATGAAAATGCTTCTGGTATATCTATGACTAGATTAGAATGCACTGTACTTCAGTAAAAGAGAAGCCCCAACTCAATTGGATCTTGCATGATTCTGACTTTTTTCTCAAGAGATAAGTTTTTCCATATGTACAATAAAGAAGCACACTTACTTTCCATAAGGAAAATAAAAAAGGTTACACCTAAAGCTTTACAGTTATACTCACTTTTCTAATTTTTTCTGATGTAATGAATTATATTACTGTTATGTTTTTGCTTCATCTAAGATAGCTAAGATTGCTGTTAGCCTCCAGTTCCCCTTAATGAAATTTGCTTTCCTCCATATATCCTCTTGGGACATCTTCAAAACCCTCCCTTAAGGAATGCAACTTATGTATATACAAGGTACGGATAGTGATCCTTTATAATGTATTACTTTGTATCCTCTGAAATTTGTGATTTTTTTACATTTATTTTAAATTTAAGACAATAAATGTCCAGACTGTAGTCAAGTTTCAGTTTATGTTTTCCCATGATTTCGATTTTTTCCAGAAAGAACAAAATTATATGCATATCACCAACATTCATGTATCAGACTCAAAAGGCTGTTTTTCACTTAGTTCAAGTTTTTTTTCTCACCATTCAGTGTGTCATACACCGTTGCCACTGTTCTTTTCCAAATGTCTGATGTGTACTATGACTGACAACTACTTCTCTCTGGGTCTAATCAATTAGATCAATAGACCAAGTACAATAAAAGAGCCTCTGGGAACTTATAGGAGCAGTGATTTCCAGAAACGATATCCTTGGATGTAAGGAGGCTAACATTTAAACTATTCTCTCAGCTGTTCTGCAATTCTATTGGTAATGGTTAACCCAAGGTCACTACAGTACTAATCTCCAGTTACAAGGACCCACCATAATAACCCTGACTCTTCCTGACGAACACTGCAGTGCCCCCCAGATGTGACAGCTGATGACTTTTAGGATAACCTCCCAGCTCTAACATATGATCACTCCTACCAGTGTTTTCATGGAAAGTTACACCGGTGTTTTGAAAGAGTACATATGGCCCTGTCTATCTATAAAGTCAGTTTTATAAAATTCAGTTTGCGTGTCTTAGTTACATTCTAACAACATACATGTATGTATGTATTTATATGTACCACATTTATTTGGTTTTGTAGCCTGACAGCAGACAACAAATTTGACCAAAAAAAAAAAAAAAAAGGTTCATCTTCAAATGAACAATTATGTGATAAAAAGTAAAAAAATAAAAATAACAAAATGAGAGTTTCTACAAGATAACTATGGAATTTATAAAAATTATAAACCATTATGGCCCCTGTTAAACAAAAGGCTTGGATGAGCTTGTCACTGAAGGAACACTTCTTTCCAGGAATGGTTTTCCTAAAATCTGGTCTAAGCACGGGTTTCTACGATGTGAAAACATAATCCCACGAGGAAGTGCTATGTCATTCTCTAAAAGACTATTTAAATGTTTCACATGTTTGACCAGTGATGTGTCTAGTATATCTATATATTTTTTTAAATACCAAAGTAATTAGTCTATCTCATAGAGCTGGCTCTATTCTTTTCTATGTAGGAGAGAACCTGAATCCTAATGATTTTAATTAAGGCATCTTGTAAACTTTTTCTGTATGTTCTTTGATATAAACACTCCTTCATATTTCTTGAAATATTCCATTAGAAGATGTAGTTCCTGCTCCTACTTCCAACACGCTGTAACTACTTACTTCTTCCTCTTTATCTTATCCACCCAAAGTTGAGCTGCACAATAACCAACTCTATTTGGGAGTTGCAGGACTGACTGTCATTTCAGGAAAAATCCACTGTGTGCTATGTGCCGGTGGCAAAATTACAATGAACGAGTTTCATGTTTCTTGATTTCTGCCCAGCTTTAATTGAGTTATTTTTCATCTGATAAATGCATGTTAGAGTACAGCATAATACAGTTAGGACAGTGCCCTTTGGGACAATGTGACTAGACATAAGTCACAAGGAAGGAATGGGGTTAAGACCACTGGCCTCAGACTCTGCTGGAGAAAGTGAGATTTATGTCAGTTCAGACAAATGCAGTCAGAAGCCCCCACCGCCCCAGCCCCCATTCCTGAAGAACTGAGCTGAAGGATATTTGCAGGAGAGGTCGACAAGAGTGAATGCTACTATCTCTTAAATCCTACACAGCCATTAAGAGAACTTCATCAAGATATGCCTTCTGGGGAAATTCAGAAGTACAGAAAAATGATCATGTGGCTGGAAAGCTGAGAAATACTACTCTCTGAAGAAATCATAGGAATTGAGTTCCACATGTACTTACTGAGTAATGAAGCAGTGCATTTGTAAAATCTAACTTTTATACTTCAGTTATTGTTATGCAAACAGCTAAAATATTATTTACAAATAGCTATAGAGATTATAAATTATTTCCATCATTTTTATAGTAGAGTCCTCCAGATGATTTGAAAGGTGGGATCCAACAGCAAGACAAAGAAGAAAATACGTGTCTGTTTTAAGAATAATTATCGCAGTAGATTAAGAATTATATTAAAACATAGCAAAATGAACATTAGAACAAACAAAATGAACATTAGAAAATTAAAACATTGCCATAGTAATGATATTACAGAGATGTAAATGTCTGGATATTGGGGCAGGAGGAGGGTGAAGAACAAGGTCCAGTGGCCACTTGAAGAGACCCCTGCCTGGTCCCCCCTGCCTACAGTTAGATAGAGATTTGGAGACACTTGGTAGGCCCTTAAGTCAACACTTCCATTCCATTCGGTCTTAGTCCCTTCCTCCATCATTTGAAATTAATATCACTGGTCTAAGGCACTGCTCTGTCGTAATTCTTTGAAAAATAAACCTCTACTAGGAGAGGACCGCGCAATTAACGACTATTCTTACCTGGAGTAGAAAGTGCTCCAAGATACCAGTTAATCATTTGTCACCCGACCTCTCCTACCCCTAATCAAATAATACTTGGCACTTAAATGGCACTTACTAAGTGTAGTTAGCATACAATATCCTATTTAATACACAACTGTACAGTTGTATAATATATAACCTCCATTTTAAAAAGAGGAAATTGAGACTTAGAAAGATTAAGTAACTTGCCCTAAGTTACAGAGCTAGAAAGTGATCGTGTGTGGATTTGAACCCGATCACAATACTCTTAACTACTCTTAAGTAGTGCTCTTAACTACTATGGTATTCTGTTAAAGGTTATCTAAAAATATGGCATTTCCCCTTTATTTTAATTTTCTCTTTACTTCTCTCTTTAAGCTATTTTATTTTCTTCCAGAGAGAATAAAAATACTGTCTTGAATCAACAAGGCAAAGCAAGTAAGTTGCATATAATTTAAAACCACACCACATGTTAGTGGATTGATGGGCTTTCAAGCTAACTCACCATACTATATACAGCATTCTTTGTATGGAGCATCTTTCTCAGTAACCCAGTGATTGGAGTTGGCTCTGTACCGTTATGCATAGTGCTTGAATTCCCCTCCAGGGTCCATCAGGAGTTGGGGCGTTACTATAGTGAAAGAAGAGCAGTAGAGTCTTGCTCTGTACATGTTGCTGTATAGGCTGGTGAGACACTCTTATTCTGTGTTCATTTTGTGCTCTTTTCCAAGGATCAGTAGTTAAGGGCTGCCTTAATCCATTGTGCACATTTAAATGAGGACGTGGACATTGCTTCAGGTCTGAACTAGGAATAAAATGATTCATGTCCTCACTGAACTTGGCATTTGCTTCGGTATAATTAAACATATTGATCTACGTTTAATACAGATACAGATACATTGCTGCATCATGTAAACAATTAGTTTTGCTTTGTTTTTGGTCCATGCGGCTGCAATTTTAATGGACACGAACATCTTAATAAATTGAAATCAAATGAGATTTGATTATGAGGACAGTCTTGATAGCCATTACGAGTAAAAAATTATTTAAATGGAAAGCACTAATAACGTTCACAATATAAATTTGCTAATTGTCACTCTGTGGCAAATATCATTGCAATAGCAGACACTTTACAGAGATGTTATCTGGGGAAAAAGCATTAGGAAATTTGATCTTAAAATAATAATTTACCATTAAATATTTTTTTCAAAGCTATTAAAATCCTTTATGCTGGGAAATATCAATGTTACTCTAAATGTGTCAGCATTTGTAAGTGCTTTGAAAATGAAGAATGCATTCATGGGCCAAGTAGGATCTTTCAAAATCCCCTTTTAAAGGGAAAAAATGGCTTTCTCTACCTTTTAAATTTGACTTTGTAAACAGTTTTTAAAAGATTCAGCAATAAACTTACCATAAAATATGACAGCCATATTATCATTAGTACTAATGGAAATATATGGGTTTTGATGTGTGAGCCATCATTTTATAAAAAGTGACTTTTTACAATTCATAAACTAGTCTCCATTCTTCAGATATAAGCATGTCTCCCTTTAGGTGTAGCATTTTTCCATATGAAAAAAATGTATGGTATCCAAAAATTTTATGGTTCCATAAACACTTTAGCTACACATTAAAAGAGAGAAACAAAATGTACACAGCCATTCAAATATTCCTAAATTTTCTGTGATGGTTTGTTTTTTGTTTGAGAGAGCAGCAGAAGATTGGATTATTTGGGGTCTTGATATATTGAACCCACTAACTCACACTTCCGCTTGATTTTGAATGTGTTAAGTGGCTCATATTTGTTATTGCAAGATAGATGATAACCAATCAGTAATCAAAATTAGGAGTTCTGGATCTATTCCTTAGTTCATAACTCTCACGCTATGTGTCTTATCTAATTCCTTGATCTATTTAAAATAAAGACATTCATCTCATTCCCATCCTGAAGTAGTATAAGAAACTCATTTAGGAATGTCTAACTAGAAGGAGTTCAACACACAACTCCACTACAACTATCATCATGCCCAGGGTGCACAAACTTATCCTACAAACTATGTTTAAATGAAAGCTTTTCTGTCCCATTTCATTTCTTTGTAACTAATCAATGTAAATTGGATTGAGGGAACAATAGTAAAATCAATTCTACTCTTCACAGTTATGAAGATAAGATGTAATCTCTTTAACTTAATTTATTATAATATATTTTGCCTAATACATCCTGACTGCGTTTATTCATTCATTGGACATTCATTGATGGCATACTAGGCAACAAGTTCTAGGAAATGGTATAGAAGCTACAATTCCATTATTATCCTCAAAAAGCTTCAATATACAGGCTAAGTACAATAACAGAAGAATATACAGGGCCCCAAAGGAAAACCCAGGAAAGTTACTTGAACGATGTGGGATATCAAAGGAAGTATTCTCAAAGTAGGCAATGCCTGACGAAGATTTGAAATGGGAGGAAGAGTTGTCTAGAAAAAAAGCAGAGATGGGTAGTTAACATAAATGGACCAATATGCGAAAAGTATGAGAGGCATGGCAAACCAAAAGAAATTTGGTCTTAGTGTGATAATAGTGTGCAAAGATGGCCACCATGACAGGAAATAAGAATGGAATTAGCCAAGACCTGAGGGTGGAAGACTTTGCCCTGCTAATGAATTTGGGTTTTATTTTAAGAGAAAAGAAAACAGCTGTATTAAAGAATTGTACAAGGGGAGAACATGATCAGATATGCTTTTTTTTTTCAAGTTTTACCTCTGACATTATTATGAGGGATGGATGTGATAAGAGGATTGTATTGTAAGATACTATATGAGAAATAAGGACCTACCCCACGGCAGTGATGTGAACATGGAGAGTGGAGAAGACTTGGTGACCTTTCAGATGAACACAGTAAAGGAGGGAGGGCACAGGATGAGTTATTAATTTCCGGCTTGGGTGATCGTGGGGGATCTTGGTGTTATTCACAATGATAGGAAATACAGAAATAAGAGCAATTGTGATGGGAAGCACTGAGTGCTAATAGATAAATATAAGGTGTTTGTGGGATATCCCATGACTCCTAGGTAATTATAACTACATGACTGAGATTCAGGAGAAATATATGAAATTAAAATATGGATTTAGGAATCTTTGATATGTAGATCTGAATATAATCATCCAGGGATATTGTACAGAGAGGGAAATAAAAGCAGACACATAAATTCTAGAAAGTGCTAACCATTAAATACTACTCAGAGGAAGACCTAAAAGTAGAAACTGAGGAATGGCTTGAGAGATAAGAGGGAAGCTAGAAAGTAGTGGCTATCCAATGGAAATCAGTGAGGAGAATTCTCAAATACAGAAAGAGATAAAATTGGATAAATGATGTAAATATTCATTGGTAAGAAGAAGATAACTTAATTATGTTCAACATATCATAAATGGGACAATAAGATGAGGATTGGAGTTGGTAGAGAAACAGATGAGAAACAAAAAAGAGAATGATAAATGTGGATAATGCATTCCAGAATTTTTATAAGGCACTAGTGAGGGTATGATCTCCAATAAAATACGCAATCTTCAAGGTGTTAGGAGTGTTTGATGTTCAGTATACATATATATATGCCTCTGATGTGCCAAAGAAGCAGACAGGTTTGTCCAAGTACTTTAAATCTTGTTTATAAATTAGCTATATGAATCCTTTTGTATCACAATAGCTGTTCCTACATGTATGTACAAGGCATTTCACTAAGAAGTGAAAATATAGCGGAACCAGCAAGGCATTTGAGCTGTATAGCATCTGGTAATCAATTTGAAGGAGTTGATCTGCAGTTCTGGTCTCTTGCAAGCCCAACCATATTGTTCTTAAGTTCACAATGCTGGAAAAGTCTGTTTGAGATAGTATGTCCCCTGGGCATGTGAGGTCCTAGGGAGAAACCTGAGTGTTGGATAAATGAGCTTTGTTGAAGTCCATTCTAGAAGTGGCTAAGTTGACTAAGTGTGTCTTGCATGGGTGCCAAGAAGCAGTTAAATGCAAAAGAGAGAGACCAAAAATATTACTGTGTTGTTTCTATTTATTCAATATAATTTAAGTCTTTAGTAGCTTTTATGCCAGGCACCGCCCCCAGGTGCTAGGCTGGGCAGGAACTGCAATAAATACAGCAGTAAACAAAACAGACAAACACCTTTGTCTTTAAGGAGCTTACATTTCAAAGGGGAAAGGAGGAATCACAGTAAACAAAACAAATAAGTTAAATATATGATATGGAAACTGGTGAAAAACCTCTGGGGAAAAAAGTAAAGCAGGAAAGGGTATTGAAGTTTTTTGGGGGGAGAAGATGAAATAAATATTAAATAGGATAGTTAGTGAGGGCCTTCCTGAGAAAGTAACATTTGAGTAGAAGGCTAAAATGAAGGGATTAAGCCAGAGATACTCGCGGAAAGAGTGTTTCAGGCAAAGAAAAATGCAAAACAAATGAGGTGGGCAAGTGCCTGGCATCTTCTTGGCATAGCAAGGAGACCAATGTGGCTGAAGACAGACAAAAAAGAGGACAGTAGTGAGAGATGATATCAAGGAGATAATGGGAGAAGAGAATATGGTAGAACCTGGGCCATTGTAAGGGTTGTGTTGAGCGATTTTGAACAGGAAAAACAAATTCTGGAGTTCATTGAGAAAAGACATCTTAAAATCTTGAAGAATAATGTATTATTTTCCTATCAATCTACCCTTTCTTTTGAAGGTGGTGCCTCTGCAAATGATTTCCCTGATCCTCTTGGTCTCACCATAGGAACCCTTCTTTCTCAAAGACTAGAGAAATTGACTGTGCATTTCTCTGAGAGTGAAGCTGTATCTTCAGAAGATACATCGAAGGCAGTCTTTGGTGCTGTCCAGAATGCTCAACAGTAAGAACAACGTGAACGTTTGAAAGAACCTTTTCCAGAGCTTAGAGAGAGAGAAATGCATTGAAATCGCATTCTGTTTTGTTGTTGTTGTTGTTGTTGTTGTTGTTGTTTTTAGCAAAACATTCACTAGAAACAATAAAGCTTTCACATGAGAATTTTTAACAGCCCAAGACCTTCACTCCTTTGTAAGTAAAACACTACTCAATAAATATCATCTCCTGAAACAGAACATAGGTTTTTGGGCAAAGAAAGAGAAAAGACAAGGAAAAAATAAGCTTTCTTTAAATCTTGGGGTACCATCCATATTATTGGGCACACTTTCTTGGATATTCCTGAAGTAGTCTTTTCAACTGGAGTTTATGTATCACATTGGTTCATAGAAGGAGTAAAGAATGAGTACAGCTAGGTAAAAAGGATTTGACTAACTCAATGGTGGCCTTAACTCAATGGTGGCCACTAACTCAATGGTGGCCTTTCCTACTGTATGATTTCATACAATATACAGTCACAGGTCTGAACACATGCGTTTTCATCTTGACTATGCTGTTAACTGGCATAACTGTTAAATAGTTAAATTTACTATTTAAAGTAAATACTGTCTACCACTTACTGGATCTCAGTTTTCTTACCCGAATAGTAAGCAGTTGGATAGACAATAGCTACAACTTTCCTTGTTAGGGAGATCTAGGAAAATGAGCTGCCATAGAAAGAGTTGAAACTGAGTTATTTAACAAGCTCTATGCTCAGTAATTTATTAGAATTATTTTACCTAAAGATGTTAATTACATAGTATTGTACCTCTCATCATCTTTTTGTTCCCACGGACACTACAAAGAGACCATAGTACTTTTCCCTATTAAGCCAGTTAAAACTCAGGGTTGGTCAGAATTTATTTATTTATTTATTTATTTATTTATTTATTTATTTATTTATTATTTTCTTGCTTGCTTATTATTTTGCATAGTGTCTTAGGTAATCATGACCAAATAATTGGAGATGGCACTCAAGTTGAAAACAGTTGGCTACCATCATTAGGGGAACGATTATCTGGAAGGCAACAGTTCTTTGTTGCCTGAGTAGAGCACTCACATCCTGTCAGCCAATTCCTCCCATCCCTAAATGGTTCTAATATGTTATCAGTTCCACCAGCATGAAGTAGCTGTTGGCACCCAGGGCATAACCAAAATGGACCAATTAGCTTTTCAGTAAAGAGGGCGAAAAAAGAGAATTCTTTTCCCTCCTTTATAAGCTTCCCTTGTATCCTGAGAGGAAAGCGTTCTGTAAAAGAAACAAACTCACTCAACAAGTAATCAATGACTTCTTGCTCTTTGTCCTCCCGCCCATTCGCTTTCTTATTACTCAAATCTACAGGAGCTTAGATCAAAAAATATGTGTTTCAGTTCCAATGAAAGTCCTAATAATGTTATTAGATAACTGTGATGAATTTTAATCTGATGACAGCTTGTGACCCACAAATTGCTGTTTAAAATTAAAATGCATTCAAAATGAAACTGGCAAGACAGCTACACTATTAAACTTGCAATCTGCTGTGAAAAAACACCTATCAAAAGCACTATATTAAATATGAATACAATTAATTTCTATATAGCATCTTGCAATTGAAATATGAAAATGATAGCTCAACAATGCATTGCCTTATCAATTTCAAATTGGTTGAATATTTTTTTTTCAACTTAAGAAGTCAAAGTAGAGGTGGACAGGCTTGTCTCTGGTAATACACCCTTTGGCAGAGCTCCAGGTATAATCTAGGGCTACAGACTTCTAGGTTTCCCCTTTGATCAACAAAATCCTCTACTTTCGTCATCCCAAATGTTCACCTACAATAAATTTAGAAATGTTTTCCACCTGCCTAGATTGAAGTTTATTTATAACTTTGAAGCTATAATTGCTCAAGATACATTAAGTGTAATCTTTAGAATTTCTTATATATTAGTTTTCAAGAATGACTACACTGACATTTTTGATAGATCAGCTAAATCATTCTTAAACTTGGTAAGAATTGAGGCTTTTTCTTTAAAAAAATTTTTTTGGCAATAGATGTTTGTATCAGTGCTATCATTAAACATAATAATGTAAATAAAACTCAACCCAATGTGCATATTTTCATCCCAAATTTCAACATTAAACAACTGTATGTAGTAATAAAATGATGCAGTACAGCTGTTTGCAAATAACTTAATGACCAAGTCAAAGCTATTTGCTAGTTTTTAAAAGGTGCCAAAGAACTATTGAAATTTTCACAATAAAGCATCATAATTATAACAATTCACATGTGTACTTAACTATAGCCTTAATATTCTCATGTATTACTTGTTGAAGAGGTTCACAATACATTAAAAAAGCACAAGCTAGAAATGAGGAAGTACCATATTTTACTTGCATTATTGCACACATAGGAAAGGAACTCACCCACTCTTTTTAAAAGATACCACAAGAATTGTGATTTTGCAGCCATTATTTTTATTCATTATCCCTGGGATATAATACATGCTCAATAAATGTTAGGTGAAGGAATGAATGTGTATGTGTGATTGGGTGACAAGAGAACTCGGGGAAAATATCTAGTCTTTGGTTGCTACAGGACTACTGCATGGACAACTGCTGTCGCAGTAGGGTGCCCAAAAATCTCTCTGCCATATTCTATTTTGGTACATGTGTGTGTAAAAATGATAAAGGATTCAGTCCAGCAAGTCCTTGTATTACACAGAGACTGCATGTATCCAAAAAGCAGGATCTGTAGTGGCATTGCATATAAAATTCCCCAGGTACCCTCTAAGGTTTGCTCCCATATGAAATCTAATATTGGTTCTGATGTCAAATATGTTTATATTTGGGCGCAGTCTCACTGTCACTCTTGGCCGGTCCTCCCCAAATCTGTCCCAGGGACAGTGCCTACCCTGGGGTTGTCAGCCTTGAAACTGTGATTGGGTTTTTGTTTGGTGCCCTCGGACGCTGACCATGATGCTGAAAGAGAAGAGGGGGCCCTATTTTAAACCTTTCCTTCTTCTTATTGGCTTAGAAAATTCGAGTGACAAGAGCAGGGGCCAAAGGAGCCTGGAGCGGCATCATTAACGTGAACCATGTATTTCGATCTTTTGGGCGGAGATGTGGTCCTTCGGGTTACAGCCAATGCATCCCTGCGAGCTCTCGCTAAGCCCAGGGACCTTAGGATGTAGCCGCTGCAGTAGAAAAGGTTACATTCAGCAGGATGTCTTGTCTGTCTCCTGAAAAATTGGCAGTCAAGTGCATAGCCTAGAGACAGGATTAGGGAGGGAGTCTAGATGGAGGGGAAGCAAACCTGTGTTCATATTCAAAATGTTCACTACGATTCGTACCAGGTAAGGAAGAATCGAGAGCTGATTTTAGCTTAAGTTTTCCGCCTCAGTCTTCCAACAGGTGCACAACTCCCTCACCCCTTGCCTGTCCGTACTGTCCTGCTTTGCCTTTCTACAGCTTTCTCGGCGAGGCAAGCTTTTCCTAGAGTCCTCAAGCATGTGCAGTTTCCCATCTCATACACAGCTCCAGCTCTACGCCCCGCCACCCCTTACCTGCAGCGTGAAGATTAAGAAGCAGGCACAGCGCAGGGAGGCAGACTGCTGTCCGCATAGTGCTTGCATTGAGCGGTGGAGGGGGAACTCCGCCACGACCCCACTTCAGGCAAAGTGTTATTAGAAAGAGCCACCGCCAAGGGTCCTCTGGTCTCCGGGTTTCATTCTCAGGTCCTGGCTGGGCTCGCAGAGGTCTGTGGCGCCGACAGAAGCCAGCACCAGCTTCGCCTCCCGAAGAGAGGGCGAGAGGGAGGATGAGTAGGAGGCGGCTCGGAGGGGGGCGGAGCAGGGCAGGGGCGAGGCGCTCGGCGGCGGCTGCTGCTCGGCCTTCTGGAAGCCCGCAGCCGCCGCGGAGAAGGCGGGGTGGACTCCCGCGCCAGCCCCGGAGCCCTCCGCGCGGGGCCAGCGCAGAGCCAGCAGCAGCCAGACGCGCCGCGCCAACTGAGCATGCCCAGCGCTGGCCCTCGCGCCGCACGGAGTTTCAAAGTGGATTCCACTTCTCCGGGTCTTCGCGGCGGCTGCGAGGGGGCTGGCTGCTCCGAGGGGGGCTGGCTCCTCCGAGGGGGGCGTCTAGCGGCGGTTCTTAGTGAAAGCCCGTCTAAGACCCGGGGCTGGGTGGGGAGGGATAAATTTGGGCCTGACCAGAGGAACCACAGGACCTTAAGACCCACCCTAGTCCCTCCTCTGCACGTGGACAGGGCTCGCTGCTGGCCCAAGGGTGCCCAGGGCTGCCCATACGAATAGAGAATTCGATGGTATCTTACCCTTGCTGAGTTTGCGAGCACCGTGGGCTGCCTGGGGAAGCATTCCCAAAGCACCTGCTGGGGACCGTGCCTTGCGGGTGACTCCTTTCTGACAGCTTTCCTCTTTTCCTTTCCCTTTCCCCTTTCTCCAGCTCGATCCCTGTGTTTAAACTTTCTGTCGACTCAAGCCCAAAGTCTGTCCATGACCATAGTGAGAGAAAGAAGTGAGGTCATACTTTTAGACTAGTAGGATGTAATGTGTAATTGAGGTAATTATCTCTGGTCTTCATTTTCCTTTCTAAGGTGAAAGGTAATAGAATCAGCTCAGTAACTGGACTCCTCTGGTCCCGCTCATGTCTCTAGGTAGCCTACAACAGTCTGCGCAATAGAGGTGACACCCCCTCGCCCCCATCTAAGACTTTGGAAGGTGAAGATCCTTATATTGTCTAGTAAGTAATTACTCCTAATCATAAAACACGCCCGGCCAGTCTACTCTCCCTTAACCATCCCAGGAGCACTGACCTTTCTGCCTTTGTGTCTTCATGGGATGCCCTTGCCCCCTTCCCAGTTAACTTCCTCCTGCATCACCACCACACTCAAACTTACAAAGGTCTAACCTTGGTCTCACTTCCAGAAAGCCCTGCCCACCTCCAGATTACAGTGAATTTACCTTCTACACACAACATCTGCCTCATTTTTTTCACCAGATATTCATTTATCTGTGGTTTGTCTTACAATACAGTTGAAAGCTCCAAAAGAACTTCTGCATCTTTGTATCACTTAAATTGAATAAAGCCTTTCCAGGCAAGTAAGAGGTACTAATAAACGTTTGTTGAATTGAACTGCATGCCTCACTTGATGCTTTCTTTCTCCATCCACTGTGAATTGGGACAACTAATAGGAAATATGCTACCCACAGAGCTTAAATCAGGCAAGCTGTCATAGGATCTGAGAGCCCAGCCATATCATTGCCTCTATAATTTATTTCAGCTCTAGCACTGAGACACAAGGCCAGGAATTGCACGACAGGTGGGAGAAGGAAAGAATGACATATATATTTTAATATTAGACAAGTCTTTGATGCTGAGAATAGAGATATATGCAACTGCATTTTCCCAACCCCTGGACGCACCCCCACGAGTGTACCCTGCACCATTTCTGTGGCACTACTATTTCACCCCAAAACACTCTAAGTTGCAGCCTCTTCCCCTACTCCAGATTCATCTTTTCCTGGTCTCCTTTTCCCATAGTGTGCAACACTTTCTAGCATACCGAAAGAATTATTTATTAAATCTGTCATATTGTCCATTTCCCTATCTTGTTTCCAATCCCTGCAGTGGAATCTGACCCACAATGGCAGAGACCTTTGGCAATTTTATTCACTGAGGCATCGTGACTGATTAGAACAATGCTTCTTTCAAAATCGGTGCTCAAAAAAAGAATAAATTTGGGGCGCCTGGGTGGCGCAGTCGGTTAAGCGTCCGACTTCAGCCAGGTCACGATCTCGCGGTCCGTGAGTTCGAGCCCCGCGTCGGGCTCTGGGCTGATGGCTCAGAGCCTGGAGCCTGTTTCCGATTCTGTGTCTCCCTCTCTCTCTGCCCCTCCCCCGTTCATGCTCTGTCTCTCTCTGTCCCAAAAATAAATAAAAAACGCTGAAAAAAAAATTAAAAAAAAAAAGAATAAATTAAAAGCAACTAGTTGGTGAAGTTCAATACTCTATCATTAGCCTAGCTCTTAGCCATTAGTCTAGCTCTTTGGAGTTCATACTGATAGATATCCCAGATAATTTATTTAGCTGTGCTTAAAGCTTAGAGGATTAACCCTTCCCATCTAACATCTGGTACTAGAGTTACTGTATAGAATTGGGGAAAATAATAGTAGCCCACTTACAATGGTTTTGCTTCTCTTGTTTTCTTCCTTCCTAAGACAAAAAGTTAAAAAAAAAAAAAAAAAGAAAGAAAGAAAAAAGAAACGATGGGGCACCTGGGTGGCTCAGTTGGTTAAGCATTCAACTCTTGAACTACAGTCATGATCTCACAATCAGTGAGTTTGAGACACCCATCAGATTCTCTCTGCTTGGGATTTTCTCTCTTCTCTCTCTCTCTCTCTCTCTGCCCCTCCCCTGCTCATGCTCTCTCTCTCTCTCAAAATAAATAACTTAAAAAAAAAACCCACTAATTACCAAACTTAAACAGGTCTCCAAGAAGAAAATGCACATAAGATAATGAAACAATGCCCTAACATTGCCCTGAACCCCTTGCTCTCCTACAGATAATTCCAGCATGTTCAGGGAAAGGGGAGGAGCATTTAAAGTTTCAAATAATATAATTGGCTGTGACTTTGCCAACAAGCAGTCAGCTAGCTATTTATTTTGCCCAGGGGTACAGGTAGTTGAATTATTAAACTTTGCATGAAAATCCCCTTAGCAGCAAAATTTTCCAATTTCCAATTGCCTAGATATACTACAAAAATAGTTCAGTATGGTAAAAATAACCTCGAGTGAGCTATAATTTTGGTGATGGGACATTCATTATTAATTTACTTGAAAAGGATAAAGGATTAAGAAAAATTCATATTCCTTGGCAAGTCGATCTAATATACTTCTAATGGATTTGATCCCACAATGTGTGAAGTCAAAGGACAATAAGTGAATTAGCCAATTAGTGAAAAAGCTAACCCCTTAACTCTTTGAGCAATATTCCCTGTGAGTCCTTAGATGCTGCTTTCCCTTGACTCTGTGACCTAATGCCTGTGAAGGGAATTTTGGTGTTTTAGAGGAGAAAGAGTTAAAACACTGCACCAAGGTTTTACAAATTGGTATCAATTCAGAGGCATGGAAACTAATATAAGAGTGCCATAGAAATTAGTACAGGCCCACAGAGTGGTGTCCTCAAGGAAATCATTTACATTTTGAAAAATAAATGGGAAATTCGTAACATATGACTTCTCTTTCTCAGTAGATGTATAATCTCTGTTTCTTAAGACATGAGATTCAGGGAGAATTTAGAAGAAGAGAACCCTTTCAGAGCTTTTTCTCAAAACAAATTTAACTGTTTTAAGCCTGCACATTAATTTACCTATAAATGGATGGTGATCATTCATGTTGGCCATCTTTCCTGAGAACACTATAAACAGAGATATTAGATCTACTGACTGTTAGTTTCCTACTTAAGTCATTTAGATTAGTATTATTCCTTAACTATAACAATATCTAACATTGAACATTTCCTATGTGACAAGTTCTGTTCCAAGCATATGGATATCCCATTTATTTTTATTTTATTTTATTTTTTATTTTAGAAAGAGAGAGAAAATGAGTGGGGAGGAGAGGGCAGAGAGAGAGAAAGAAAGTGCACAAGCAGAGGAAGGGCAGAGGAAGAGAGAGAGAATCTTAAGCAGGCTTCATGCTCAGTGTGGATCCCACAACCTTGGGATCATGACCTGAGCTAAAACCAAGAGTCAAAGGCTCAACTGAGCCACCCAGGTGCCCCTGGATGTCCCATTTAAACTTTATAATATCCCTACAAAGAGGCATTACCATCATCTCATTTTAGAGATGAGACAGTTGAGGTATAGAGAAGTAACTTGCTCAAAATCAAGTCATAAGTAATCAACCGAAGGGCAAATTGTTAAAGTTAGGATGCACAATCAGATAATTTGATTCCAAACTGCTACAAGGTATTACTACATATATAATAAAAGTACACAGTATCAGTTGTAGGCAGCTCACTAGAATTAGATAGGGGCCAGGGCAGGAGCTCCTGACCCGAGATCTGGCAGTGACTAGCTCTGTGGTGAGAAACACCCATAGGTGAATGTCTCCAAGAGGATGAAACACTGCTTGTGGCAGTGGGCACTGGGATCTAGAATCTAGTGAACAAAGACAAATAGCAAGTCAAACCATGCTTAGAAGAACCATAGTAGAAGATGCTTAAGGTAAAATAGAGCAGCATAGAGGAAATGATCTCTTCTAGGGAGGGTGGCAGCAGAGGTGGGGACGTGTAGCAGGCAAGAAACTGTTGGTGAAGAGCAGCAAATGAGCTGAGTCTGTCTAGATAAATAATTTCTAACTGCTCTACATATAGACAGAGGCCAGGGGATTGTGTGAGCCAGTAGGAGAGACATGAAATGGTGAAATGGCTTCAAGAAACTTCTGAACGTGTACAAGAATAGGTGACAGTGACCAACAATTCACTGCGATTTGTAATGTGTTTACTCTGCCCCATCCTTTACAGAGTCACATTATTAACCCCAAAGTCTTTCCTTTTGTCTGAGAGGTATCTCCGTGTCAGAGGAAGAAAGAAGAGTAACAAATTTATTTTTACCTAATAAAGAATTGATGTGAATTTAAATATATTCAAAGTGATGTAAATTAAACTATATTCAGTGTGAAAAGGAATGAATTGGAAATTCATGGGTGAAGATCTCATGTTCAGGTGTTTGGATTCATCATTAATTTTTGTTCTCTCAACCATAACAGGGCAGAACAATATACCCTTCTGTATGGACATATGGTGAAGGAAACAGTGAAGTTACAAAAGGCACTAAGAATGGGATGGAAAAGAACTAAAATTTACAAACTATATGTTATCACATTGAACTCTCACAAGAGCTTTATGGGGTATTATTCCCCCTTTGTGATGAAGGAAGAAGCTGAAACTCAATGAGGCTAGTAATTTGTCCATGGTCATCTAGTTGGTAAGTGATAAAGCTGGGATTAGAACTCTGGTCTGGTGAGTCCTCGCAACAGGGTTAATGAAAGCATTTACTTCATGGCTTCAATGGAAAACATAGTATTTTTAACCCAAGAAACAGACTTTGAGATGATTAATAGCAATTAAAATTTACAACTTAACACAGCCTTGAGATTTATCTATTTGAAGTGTTTGATACACACACAGATACACACACAAACAGCAATATGTATTCTAAGAAAAAAAATTAGGTACCCAAAATAAGGTATATATTTTTCTATACATATGTGAAATATGATATCCTAGTCAAATACAAAATATCAAAGACAGAAAGTGTATGATTACCTATGGATTCTGCTATTGGTTCATCATTAAAATTTTATTCAAAATGAGGTATGAACTTTCCTTGGAGCTAGCCCTTGGTACCATGTATCGTATTGTCATCTTTCTCTTCTCTCCCTCTGGCACTGCAAAGGTCAGATCCATCCAAGATGTCGGTAATAGATTTACAAACCGCTGACTCTCCTGCATTAGCTCTTTGTCCATCCCAAGACACTAATTAGGCTGCACTTACACCATCCATCATCCTGAGCAGCACACAGATGTGAGGCTTCTATTATGGCTTACACTAGCTACTTGGGGCCAGTCAAGCACATTTTCTACAGTGCTTGGTCATTGTTCTGGATTTCCTTGAATGAGGCCACTTTGGAACAACTCATTCACCTAATAGCCCAAAATATTAAGAGTATCCTGGAAATATAGCTAGGGTTTGATTAGATCACTTAATCCCAATCCACTCTGTTTCATTATTTTCTCACAAAACTAAGATGATGTAAAAGGACATCTCCAAAATATGGGACTTCATGCCTCTGTCACTGGTGTCTTGAAACCTGCTGGGGTGAGCATGATGTTTCATGCTTCAATGCTTCTCTCTGTCTCCTACTTCTTTCTTTCTCTCATTCTTGTAGCATTCTTGTCTACAGTAGGTAAAGGGCTAACTTAACAGTTTATGGTTTGGTTTTGAGAAATATTTTTAGATTAAAACATTCCTTAGTGAAAGACCTCTACAACAGGGAAGGGAGAGTTAGAGGAAATCTTACTAAAAATATCGACTATAACATGACCACTAATACTCCGAAATAACTAAGCAGTCATCTGTTTATGACCACAATTTAAATCATTCATCAGAATCCATGTGTGCTGGGACAATGCTAGTGCCTTTCTTCATTGAATAGACGAGGAAAAATCAGCTGAAGTCAAGTTACAATGTGATATGGTATGTTACATATTTTCTAAAAACAGTGGCATAATCTGCTGACATTTCACTGATACATGATTTATTTTAAATAGTTAAGTATATATAGAGTACCCATGATGAGCCAAGAAGTGTCTTTAGTACTTGGGATACATTGCTGAACAAAATAGATAAAAATTCCTGCCTTCATGAAGCTTACATTCTAGGAGGAAGAAATATGCATTGAACAATAAATGTAAGAAATAAGTAAATTATATAGTATGGTGGAAGGCGATAACTGCTATGGGAAAATGTAAAAGTAGATCAAAATAAGGGGAATTTGGGGAGTAGGGATTGGGGAGAGAATGTGAGTACAAGGAGTTTACAGAATAAAATGGGATCTTTAAGAAAAGCCATGTGGAGAAGAAGAGCATTGAGCAGAAATTAGGAGTTGGTAAAGGAGTTATGAAAGCAGGTACTTGGTTAAAAAATTTTCCAGGAGGTGGAAATAGCTACAGCAGAAGCTTTTGTGATTATGTAGAAACCTTAACCAATCTGAAAAACTGTACTGTGTCAGAAGTAATTTCCAGCATACCTTTAAATATATGAAGTATTTAAGGAGAAATGTAATTGAAAAAAAAAAAAGCCAAATTACACTAAATGAATAACTCTCTACCAGAGCTTTTTATTGATTCAAGTTGCACTGATTTGAAATTACATTGACACAACTGTGCAAATAACAAAGCTATTTGGCTCAGAGATTGTAATTGCCCAAGGCTAACTGACAGAGCAACTCAGAATTCTACTTTTTTTTTCATATTTTTGGTGAACATCTTGTTAATTAAGTAAAATAAATACCTTATTGATTTAGAAATGTGGGTCATACTTTGATACTTTATTCATCTTAGGAACTTAGAGGAAAATTGTGTGAACTGGCTTTACAGTAAACAACTAAAAAAAAAAGAAGTCAGTCTAATGTATTATGGATGAGAAATTTAAGCAGGAAAAGAATGAGAAAAATACGCTACCAAGCATTTTTGTGTTCTTGGCTTCCTGCTTGGCCAATGGCCTCAAAATATTTGGGTTAGGTATTTTCCAAATGCTGGAGAGTAAAGAATAAAGATTTCATGAATTCTCTGTTTCTTAGAATAGCTTCAGCAAATAATTTTAATTTTTTATTATTTGGGGATAGAATAGGGTGGCTTCATTTCATATTTTAATAAAATGTATTTTATTCAATTCCATGTGATAAATACCCACCCAAATACTGCTTTGGTATTAATACAAGTGGAGAGAAAATATAAACCATTCCTCTTACAAGATTTTTCTGGATCCTCGAGTCTTAGAAATAGCTCTACTTTAGAAAAAAAGGTAAGCAACTAGTCTAGATTTTGACTGCAGAACTTAAAATCGTATTTTATATTAAGCTTATGCCAAAAGTGATTATCACAAAGACTGTACTCCTTTCAAAACAAATTCAGTGGTAAATTTGGAAATAATATCAAATTTAACTACCTTTGAATCAGCCATAAATAGACAGCAATCCAACTTTACCTCACTATTTCTAGGAAGTGGGCAAAAACAGGCATGATATTTCTAAAGTTTTCTTTTATCTAAATTAATTGTCCTCAGTCTGGAGGTGAACGTTCTAAATTACAAAAGTGAAAACACCCATTGCACAACAGACAAAATAGAAAGACAATAAAATGTTCCCATAGATTCCATTAACTGGTGGTAAGCACCGTTAACATTTTGTTGTGTGTATTCTACTACTACCCTGGGTATAGACGTGTTTATGCACGTGAGTATTTACAATTCTTGTTTATTTTAACATAATTTTTACACCCCCGGGAGCATACTGTGGATTTGGAAGCTTTTCTTTACCTAATAGTATGGTGGGAACATATTTCCATGTCAATATTTTTAACTGTTACATAGCTTTGCACTATAGCATTCTATTTTTGACTTAGTTTTTAGAGCTCTTCCTCAGTTAAAGTGAACTGCTTTAGAAGAGCAAGAAAAAGCATTCAAATGATGTTCATTTACCTCTTAAAACATTTGAAAGCTGTATTTCTAACATGGCGGTTCTAGTGCTGATGAAGCCATTGACCCATGAAAAGAAGAGATTCCCAAGTGTCAAAACCTAGTGTCAGGAATAGGACATCAGAGATTCTGAGTCACATCTTGACCTGTAGCAAATTAGGAAGAACCTAAATGTGTACATTCCAAATAGGGATCCTGCGTTTTCTAAGAATGTTGGCTAAAAGCAGAAGGTGAATGAGAAGACTTTGCTCCCTTTTCATTATCTCTGGATAACTCAGTTGACTAACACTGGAATTATCATCACAGGAAATACCATTGGGTAAAAAGTACTGGAGAGTTAACTGCATAAATCGGAGTTATATGTAATCGTGGTATCTCCTTTCTTTTTGAAAAATTACTTTTCTTTGCTTTTCATCTCTTTATTAAAAAAAGAAAAAAAAAACCTTAACAATATACCTATCCTCTTCTGTTCCTCCTCAGATGTAATGACTATTATGATCTTATAGTTTATCATTCCTAATCATGTCTTTGAATTTTATTGGAGGTATCTGTAAAAAACATGCAGTATTTTTTTTTTACTTTAATTTTTACTAACTGGCATTACATCCCATAAAACTAAATCATTTCCACTTTTTCCCTCTATTATAGTTCTTTTCCTTTTTCTTTTTTATTATTTTTTTAAAATATGTTAAGTTGATTATTGTTTCAAGACAGTAATTTCCCGTTAGGAATACATTCTATTTTATATATTTTTTAAATGTTCATTTGTTTATTATTTTTGAGAGAGAGAGAGAGAGAGAGAGAATGAGAAAACACAAGTGGAGGAGGGGCAGAAAGAGAGGGAGACTCAGAATCTGAAGCAGGCATCCGAGCTGTCAGCACAGAGCCCTTCATGGGGCTCAAACTAATGAACTGTGAGATCATGACCTGAGCCAAAATCAAACGCTTAAGCAACTGAGCCACCCAGTCACCCCTCCAATTTGCATTGTTAATCGCAGTGTATAAGAATACAAATTTTCTTGTAGCTCCACACATAAGTATCAGACTTACTATTTTGCCAAATCAGTGCATATGAAATAGCATCTCATTTTTAAAATTCGTCTTTTCTTGACTACAAATAAAACATGTTTAAAAATGTTTAGGGGCGCCTGGGTGGCGCAGTCGGTTAAGCGTCCGACTTCAGCCAGGTCACGATCTCGCGGTCCGTGAGTTCGAGCCCCGCGTCAGGCTCTGGGCTGATGGTTCGGAGCCTGGAGCCTGTTTCGGATTCTGTGTCTCCCTCTCTCTCTGCCCCTCCCCCGTTCATGCTCTGTCTCTCTCTGTCCCAAAAATAAATAAAAAACGTTGAAAAAAATTAAAAAAAAAATGTTTAATGGAGGCGCCTGGGTGGCTCAGTCCGTTAAGCGTTTGACATCGCCTCAGGTCATGATCTCAGGGTTTGTGAGTTCGGCCCCCCTTCAGGCTCTGTGCTGACAGCTCAGAGCCTGGAGCCTGCTTCGGATTCTGTGTCTCATTCTCTCTCTGCCACTCCCCCACTTGTGCTCTGTCTCTCTCTGTCTCTCAAAAACAAGTAAATGTAGGGTTACCTGGGTGGCTCAGTTAAGCACGTTAGGCTCAGGTCATGATCTCGTGGTTTGTGAGTTTGAGCTCAGCGTCAGGCTACGTGCTGACAGCTCAAAGCCTGGAGCCTGCTTCTGGTTATGTGTCTCCCCCTCTCTCTGCCCCTCCCATTCTCATGCTTTCTGTCTCTCAATAATAAATGAAGAAAGAAAGGAAAGAAAAGAAAGAAAGAAAGAAAGAAAGAAAGAAAGAAAGAAAGAAAGGTAAAAAAAAATTCAAATGTTTAAAGGACAACAGTGTTTCCTATTCTATAAGTTGCCTTTTTATATCCTTTGCCTATTTTTCTTTTACTAATTGATTTTTAGAAGTTTTCTATATAGTCTAGAATTTAGATAATAAGCACTTGATTTTTATTATGCTGCAAAAATTCTGTCATTGTATGATTTTTCTTTTCATTTTTATAATGTGCTTTGATCAATAATAGTTCTTAGTTTTAATGTAGCCATACTTATTAATTAGTCTGGATAGAGGTTTACTAATTTTATTGATCTTTTTCACAAAACAGAATTTTTGTTTCATTGATGTTTCTTTTTTTTTTAATTTCAAAGATTTCTGCTTTTGTCTTTACCCTTTCTTCTGCTTGCTTTGGGCTTAATTTACTCATTTTTTTCTACTTTCTTAAGGTGGAACCATAGATCTTGGATTTGTGAAAAAAATTTTCATATAAACATGTAATGTGCCCAGTAATCACTGCGTTAGTACTCTCCACCAGTTTTCTTATCTGTATTTTCATTTTCACTCAATTGAAATTAATCTCAAATTTCTTACATAATTTTCTTTCCAGTTCATAGGTGATTTAGAAGTGTGTTATTTAATCTCCAAATATTTTGGTAATTTTCCAGATGGTTTTGTTATTATTTGAGTGACTTCCATTACGGTCTGAGAGTATATGCTACATGATTTCAATTACGTTAAATTTGTTAAAAACTGTTTTATACCGAGAATATAGTCTATCATGGAGAATGTTCCATGGGCACTTGAAAACAAAATGTGTATTTTGTGTTGTATAGTGTGTCCTAGAAATGTTAATTAGGTTAAGCTGGTTAATCGTGTTGCTCAGGTCTTCTATATCCTTATCGATTTTCTTTTTTTGTCTACTTGTTATATTGATTACTGAGAGATGAGTGTAGAATTCTCTGACCACGTGTGTAGATCTGTATTTATCCTCTGAGCTTAATCAATTTTTGCTTCATGTATTGGGGACATCTCCTGTTAGGTGCATGTTGCAATTGTTATGTCTTGGGAAGTTGAGATTTGTATCATTATGCAATATATTTTAGAAGCCTTTTTATCCTTGAAATATTTCTTGTTCTCAAGTCTACTTTGCTGACATTAAAGCTACTCCAACTCTTTTTTGATTAGCATTCACATAGTTTTATCTTTTGACCTATTTATGTCTTTATTTATTAATTTTTTTATTAAAAAATTTTTTTTAATGTTTATTCATTTTTGAGAGACAGAGAAAGAATGGGGGCAGGGGAGGGGCAGAGATATAGATAGATAGGGGGAGAGAGAGAGAGAGAGAGAGAGAGAGAGAGAATGTGAAGCAGGCTCCAGGCTCTGAGCTGTGAGCACAGAGCCTGATGAGGCTTGAACCCACAAACCGTGAGATTATGACCTGAGCTGAAGTCAGACACTCAACTGACTGAGCCACACAGGTGCCCCTATGTCTTTATTTTTAACGTGGGTTTCTTGTGGACAGTAAGTAGTCAGGTCTTTTTTTTTTTTCTTTTGTTTAAATATAATCCAACAATTTTGGTTTTGTTTGGAGCACTTACAATTATTGATATGACTAGATTTAGCACTACTGTTTAATTATTTGCTCCCTGTTTGTCCCCTCTCTTTATGTTCCTCTGTGCTTCTTTCCCTTCTTTCTTTTGGATTAGTGGAATGTTATAAATATTCCATTTAAATTTATCTATTGTGTTTTTGACGAATTCTCATTATATCATGTCTTCAGTGGTTGCTCTGGGGAATAGAAACATACTTACTTTCACAGTGTGCAGAGTTATTCTGCCAATTTAAGTAAAGTTCAGACAATTTACAACCATATAGATTCCTTGAGCCTGTGTCTTCTGTTCTATTTATCATATTTTCTTTGCATACATTGAAAACCCATCAGACAATGTGATAAATTTTGCTTTTAACGGTCACACATATTTTGAAGTTCTTAAAAATGTAGTCTTACATAGATATATACTATGTATCTTATTCTTTTTTCATTCTTTTTTTCCAGTTTTATTGAGGTATAACTGGTATACAAAAATTGCATAGTCCAGGGGTGCCTGGGTAGCTCAATCGGTTAAGAGTCTGACTCTTAGTTTCAGCTCAGGTCATGATCTCATGGTATGTGAGTTCAAGCCCCACATCAGGCTCCATGCTGACAGCGTAAAGCCTGCTTGGGATTCTCTCTCTCCCATTCTCTCTGTCCCTCCCCCACTCACTCTCTCGGTCTCGCTCTCAAAAATAAATAAATAAAACTTAAAAAAAAACTGCATAGTCCATCTTCTGTGTAATGTGTCTGCTTTCTCAAGATTTTTTTCTTTACTTTTGATTTTCAGCAGTGATGTGTCTTGGCATGGATATTTTATTTTGGTGTAGTTTACCTTGTTTGGGGTAATGAGCTTTTGGAATGTATAAATTTATAGTTTTGCCCAAATGTGAGTAAATTTTAGCCACTATTTCTTAAGGTACCCTGTCTGCACAAATATCTTTCTTTTCTCCTTCTGTGACTGCAGTGATATAACTGTTAATCCTTTTGATATTGACCCACATTTTTCTGAAGCTCAGCTGATATTTTTCTGTTTTTTTCTCTCTGTTCTTCAGATTGTGTGCCTATCATTCTCTTGTCAATTTCACTGACTCTTTCACCACTTTCAATCTGCAATTGAGTCTATCCAGTGAATTATTATAATATTATGATTTCCAATTCTAGCATTTCCATTTGACTATTTTTTATAGTTTCTGTTCCTTGGCTAAGAACTTCTATCTTTTCACTCATTTCTAGTGTGTTTAACTGTATCGAAAATAGTAGCTGCCTTAACGCCTGTTGGTAATTCCAACATCTAAGTCTTCTTGGGGTTTGATCTATTGGTTATATTCTCCACTTGAGAAGTGGTTACATTTTCCTGGTTCTTGGTATATCAAGTAATTTCATATTTCATGCTGGCCATTTGGAATGCTGTGCTTTTTAAGCCCCTTGGGCATGTTAAAAATCCTCTGGACAAGGTACGGTTAATGGAGGTTCAGTTAGACTACAAGTTCTGCCTTGCCTTCTGGTACTGGTAGTAGTCCCAATGTCAGTTCAGTTGTTGAAGTCTTTGTTAAGCGACTTTGGATCTGTCCTATGCATTCATGACTCAAGAAATTGTCTGTGATGGCTGGCGGTTTAAATGATAGTGCAGATCTCAAAGAATTTGCTATGCTATTTTGGACCTGCATAATGCATGTGTAGTTCAAGGGTAAGCATGGGTCTTTTGCAGGTGCATATCATGGAATTAGAGACGTCCATTCTCCTTAGCTGATACCTGTTCCTACCCATCCATGGTTTGAAGGTTAGCCAGATTTGGGGGGCAGAATTTATATACATGATTTGGGGCTCCCTCTTTCTTATTCTGTCTTTTATGGGGTTCTTTCCTGCTTTTCCAGGAACCCCAAACTCCAGCCTCCAGTTCATTGTTCCAGAAGAACTGCAAGTTTCTTAGTGGAGTCTAGCTGTTCCACACGATGCCTGGCTTCTAGATAAATGCCATAAGAATGAGTAACTCAATCTATGCTATTCCCTTCAAAATTTCACCTGCCTTCTATAGTCCCCCTAGTTTTATCTTCTCTTTGGTGCCTTAAGTTCATCTTTTTTGTAACTTTTGTTCAGTGTTTATTATATATGAGAGCATTGGCCTAAACCAGAATCATAACCCGTAATTTTTTTTTACTGCCTACTATGACAACCCTTTAATAGTTACAAGTGTAGGTAGAGGTCTCTCATTTTCCAACTGTCTGTCTTACTTAAGATTATGATTTGCCTATATTGGAAATTAAAACCTAATGTCCAAGATATAAGAAAATATGATAACCTTCCTACTTTTCCCCTTATCTGGACCACCCCATCCATCACCATTTTAAACTTTTCTCCTTGTTTCTGTTTCAGGTTGTGTGTTTAGTAGCCTGACTTCCATTTTCCCTGTTGATTTTTGTCAGCTGGGGATATATTCCTTCCTTTATTTTGAACTTGGATATACTTTAAATTTAGCTGTCATAGTTTATTCATTGCTCCCAGGTATTTTCCAACACAAGGCTTAAGAATAAATAAGTCTAGTCTACCATTTTGTCGGAATTAGAGCACTATTTTGCCATCTTTATTATTTGGTTCTGTATTTTGGAACATTCTGAAGTAGAAGCATTGTGTATACTCGGTATATTGGTCATTGTCACTTGATAGAACAGATAATAAAGATTTTAGTGATTATAATTTCTACTAAAAATAATCCTTATAATCACAAAAATGAATATTTCTTTTACTGTTTCATATTTTGTTCTGTAAAAATTCAATGAATATATAATGTGCAACTCCATGAGATCACCATGGTTTACCACTAGCTCATATTATCAGCAGGACACTGTTACATAAGCACCAGCATGAAATCAGGTACAGTTTATTTAGTGTTGGGAAGCTGAATCAGGAACATGTTTTTCTTCTTGAATTGTCCTCAAGAGCTCTTTAAATACATTGAACAGATATAGGAAAGTTAATCCATGTAATCATTGCCTTCTGCTTACTTAATAGGCCTGAAACGGGTTCTAAAAATGTGTTACAACTGCAATCATAGTTATGTCTGCTTGGCTGAAAGAGGACAAAGGCCTTTTCAAAGTCTAGAGCGGATAACTGTGAATGTTTATTGGGGACCAGAGAGAAGGTCAACAATAAACAGCATTTCCTCAATAATGTCGCCATTTCTGTTTTATTAAACAAAAATGTAGAGTAAAATTCCATGCCTATGAAGTGTACGGAAAGTGTTTCTCTCTCTTTTGGTAGATCTGAACACAGTTCACTGAAGCTGTCTAGTCAGTATCTGGGCCAGTTTGTTTCCCTCTGTTTTATCACCAGAAACACACCTTTTACCCTGATCAGCTATTTCATAAAGATGTGTGCTGCTTGTCACTCAAATGCTAAATAAGTGAGAAGACATGGAACAACAAAAAATGTCACTCTATTCTCAGAAGAAAAGGGCTTTTCAAAGCAGCATAATCTTTCTACACCAAAAGTGGCATTCACATTGCAGGTTATTGTCCCTGACCTTCAGGAGCCACCGGTGACCTGATGTGTATAATATAGTAACCTGCAGGTCACTTGGGAATGCTGTACAAGCAAGCATTTACTCACCATTATATCAGACATTGCTTGAGGAAGATTTCTGCTGGAAGTTTTTTCTTGAGTTTTAGTTAAATAACTTGCTAAATGAGTTAAAGGATCAGTTTCCATTTTGGTATTTGGGATAATGCTTTTTGGTCCAATTTTTGAAATCCTTGAAACCGGAGACCCTCAATACTTTGTGAGTTTCATAGAGATTAAAAAGCTACCCTCACTGATGAGATGGGAGATGAGTGAATGTCCTATGACACTTTGAGGTTTTCTGCCATAAAGCTTTACCTAGTTCTAGAAAACCACAACCCCAGTAGAAGTTTAACTAAGAAGTAAAAACACAAGTGACTGTTGATATTCTACCATTGATGTGTTGAGTGTGCTCTTTCTCTCCTCATTTTATCCAAGTTATTGTCAGAAGAATGTAAGGGTATTATTCTCCCAAAGCTCAGATAAATAGGACAAATTGTAACATAAAATTTTCCAGAGACAGGTCACAGTGTTTCCCAATAATGATTTTTTAATATTCTTTCAAATACTCTTTTAATATCATGCATAATTTTCATAGATAAATTTTATTTATGAGATTTGACTATGAATAAAAGGAAAGAAATAGTATTATAGCTAGAGCATAACAAGGAATTAGTTGGGTTTTATTTTCCTCTTCTAAATAAAGGAGAAAAAGGAAAAGATATACGGCAATTTAATTACAATTCTATCCTATCCTGTGCAATTATTGATTTTGTCTGAGGAGTCAAATCATAGCCCATTTAACCTATCCCTTAATGTCAAATTCAGTTTCCATACCCTGTATGAAATCTTTATCTACTTCTCAACTTACAGCCATCTCTCCCTTGCCTGATTATTTTGGCTAGAACTGCATGTATCATTCACTGCAGTTCTTATGTGAGCTCCTCAAGGAAAGGTGCGTTCTCTTATTCATGTATATTCCTAGCACTCAGGCAGTACCTGGCACAAAAGTACTCATCACATTGTATCATAAATCCTAGATTGTTTCTCCGTTCACTCCCAAACTATATTGTAAAATCCTTCACAATAAGGATCATGTTTTCTAAGCTGTGAAATCCTCAGGGCCTGTCATAATGTCTGGTACACTACTGGTAACCATAAGTACCTTCTGAATATATATGTAATCATAGTGAATACAAATTTATCAATTATGTATGTATATTTCATGAAACACAATATTTATAATTGGATATGATTATGAAATATCTTACATTCCTGATTACACTGGTACATTCTTTCTGAATAAGAACAATACTTTTTGAAAAAAATTTTTTTAATGTTTATTTTATTTTTGAGACAGAGAGAGAGTGCGAGCAGGGGAGGGCAGAGAGAGAGGGAGGCACAGGATCCAAAGCAGTCTCCAGGCTCTGAGCCATCAGCACAGAGCCTGACGCAGGGCTCGAACTCACAAACCATGAGATCATGACCTGAGCTAAAGTGGGTGCTTAACCAACTGAGCCACCCAGGTGCCCCAAGAACCATACCTTATCTTCTTCCTATATCCTTACCTTCCCCAAATCAGAAATGAATCCACTAAACACTTTTAAAATTGAATAATAAGACATAATTATGAGGAACCTCAAATTTTAAGTCATACCCCATGTAATGTTCAAAACACCTCTTGGTTCACATCAGGAAACACTTGCTGAGAATTTTCTGCATGTCAGGCATTACACTAGGCACTAGGTTTACAAGAATGGAATAAAAGAATGAAATTGGGAAGACACTCCTAAGGAGCTTATATAGTAGGTAACACTGATACATAATATGTTACCATAGGTAGTAAGCAAAATATGGCTATACACTGGGTATTTTGGAAGCACAGAGGAGCACTTAGCTCAACCTTGAGTTAATAAATGGCTCCCAGGAGAAAATAATACGTTGAAAGATGAATAAGTGTTAGCCAAGAAAAGAAAATGTGTGTCTCTCTTAGAGGGATCAGGGTGAATGAAGGCACAAGGGCTAGCGGAATACGATGTGTATTTATTAGTGTTAAATATGAAATTAAGAGTGAGGAGAAACTAGATGTAGAAAAAGACTGCCTCAGGACATAAAGGCATTCATGTGCCAGTCTAAGGAATTTAAACTTTATCCCACAGTCAATGCAGAGTTTAAGTGTTTTGAGGACAAGAGTGCTATGGTCAAATATATATTGTAAAGACCACTTTGGCTTTGCGCAGAGGATTGATTAAAGAGTTTGAGCAAAATAGGAGTGAAAGAAAACAGGAAGAAACTGAAATTGTGTAGGCAAGAGATGGTGAAGGCTTCTGCTTGGCCAGTAGAAGTAGGTATATAGAGGAACAGAAAGGGAGTACATTCCAGAAACATTATGAAGAAATAATTGGCATGGCTTGGTGATGGATTGAATGAGGTATATGTAGGAGAGAGCTGAGTCAAGAATGACTTTCATCTTCCTGGAGAAGATCAGACCACCAACTAGGAGAATCAGAGTAGAGAGTGCAGAGATAGTGGGAACTGTTTGTGATATTCTGACTTTGAGGTAGTATCAAGTGCAGGTGCACAGCCTATATTTAGGCTTCTATGACTGAATCACAGAATAGATGCTAGAGCTGAAAGCAAAAGTATATACGCGGAAGATAAAGACAGACTAAATCAGATAACTCCTCAGCAGTGTGTGAAGAGAAAAGAGCAATGGGATAAGATATCGAACTCTGATTAACTTCAATGTTAAAGAGAGGGAGTAGATGAGGGAGACTTTACCTGTCATAAAGGTAACAGGGGTGTCAAATCTTAAATAACATCAAAAGGCATGAGATCAATAATATCCAACAGCATCAGGAAGACATTATTCTGTCCTTCAATGTAAGTATTTTAGCAATGTTCCTCTGTGTTACACCCTGTCGTCATTTCCTATTCCTATTTCCTATTTCCTATACCTGTCGTCAGTACGTATTTCTCATGAATAGCTTTTTAAAAATGACATGAGGCTGTCCACAGGCCACTAAGGGTGCACTAAACCATAATGCACCACAAAACGAAGAAGGGAGAGGAGCATTTGTTCACAGTTGTGACCTTCCCAGTCATGCTGGGAAAGCAGAGAGCAGGCCTATTGGAGGTCTGCTTACCAAAGGGTTCATGCCAGCTCCATATTAATGGAAAACCACAGATGGCTAGCTGTACTTCATGGGCGCACCCTCCCTGAGACACATTTTAAGCAAACTGATGCTCTTTTGGACAGCTACTTAGCTCTTTGGACTATACCTATGAGTACTTTACTATATGTTTTGATGTATATTTGATGTGGGTTTTTAATGTATCTTAGAATAAACCCTCTGCACAGCTATATTCTTTTCTGTGCCCCAGAGGGATGTTATTTGTGAATCTTATTAAAAATTAACAAGAATCTACTTCCCATACTCTGTCTGTCATAGATAAAGAATGGCATATGTTGACAAACATAAGCCATTCATTGATTTCTGAAGCCAGAGGCACTGGAAAGCATCACAAATCATGTGGTAGGACTGGGCAAACTCAATGATTTATCTAAATGATGTTCAGAATTAGATGTGTCAATAAACTTCCTGGGTGGCTATAAACCCAGAGAACTCTATTTCTTTTGTAAGGGGAAAAATATAATATTCCATGAGTTGGGTCCCAGTTCGTACATTCCCAACTTCACCTGCTTTTAACTCAGCTTTATGTGTTAGAACAAAACCACTCGAGTCAGCATCCCACCAGTGATGAATACAGACCTTAAAAGAGAACAGCTAAACCTAGAATTACCTGAAAAAACCTAGCTAAGACCACAAAACCTTTGTTGCAACAGACCATCATCAAAAGTATTTAAGTTCAATGCATATCTTGCTACCTTACAAAAATGAAAAGAATGACCCACTCCACCAAAACTAGAAATAACAGGGGAACTTGGGTGGCTCAGTCAGTTAAGTGTCCGACTCTTGGTTTCAGGTCAAGTCATGATCTCATGGTTTCGTGAGTTTGAGCCCCACGTTGGGCTCTGTGCTCACAGCTCAGAGCCTAGAACCTGCTTTGGATTCTGTGTCTCCATCTCTCTCTGTCCCTCCTCTACTCATGCTGTCTCTATCTCTCTAAAATAAATAAATAAACTTAAAAAAGAAAAAAAGAAACAAAATAGTAGCTTTATGGAACACAGTCCGAAAAGTTCTGGGTTAATCTTTTTATTATACAATATCACGAAGAGATTTAATTATAATATTCTCCCCTGTCCACTTCTGTACAGTGTCCAGAGAGTACCTGAAATTCTGGGCAAGAGAATTATGAAGAAGGAGCATAAACTTTAAGAGGCATTAGGCAAGTTATTTAGCCTCTATAACCTCAGTTTCCTCAACTGTAAAATGGAAATATAATTCTCTATTGTTAGTGAGAGTACATTCTATATATAAAGTATATAAATAAAAGTTTCAACATAATACTATGTGCATATAAAACAGATGATTAAGGGTAGTCATTACTATTACTATCATTATGGAGTTGGCAATAGCAATCATTTACTACTTGTAAACTCATTTGTCCTCTGCTAGACGGTGACATGGAAAGAATCAAAAACTGAAGAAAAACCCTAAGATAAAAACACAGGGGTGCTGGTGGCTCAGTTGGTTAAGTGTTGAACTTCTGGTTTTGGCTGAGGTCATGATGTCAGGGTTTGTTAGCTAGAGTGCCTGCCATGTCCCCCCACCCCCCACTCCTCCTGATCAGCACAAAGTCTGCCTAGGATTCTCTCTCTCTCCCTCTCTCTCTGCCCCTCCCCAACTTGTGCTCTCTCTCTCTCTCTCTCAAAATAAATAAATAAACTTGAAAAAAATCCCCACAAAAGGAACCAAATAATATTCATTAACTTTACCTATAAATTGGAAAAATATATATATTTCAGTTAAGTGGATATGTTTGTATATGTGTTCTATAGAAATATATGTGTTCTACAGAAACATATTTTGACAAACCACTTCACAAGACGTAACCTAATTACACACTCTGAAATATGCAAATTACCTTTTATCCAGGGAGGAATTTGGCTCACCCTAAGAACTGAGTCTTCGCATAGGATATTTTTCTATTGTAAAACATTTCTATTCCATTTTTTTCCACAACAAATAGAAATAAAAGATAAATGACTGCAATAAATATGTCTAATTCACCAACTTGCTTCTTTTCCAAAGATGTGTGCATTCAGTGCTGTGATTTTTAAATTGTATGCATATAATACAGCCATGTTTTCTATAACTCATATTACTTCTCCTTTAAATCAGAGTTCAATACATCAGCATGCATCATTCTTCCAGGCGTTTTGCCACCTGAACAAATTTGAGATGCCCCAAGCTAATGTATGAGAATGGCTAATTTCAGGAGTAGGCTATAAATCTCCAGCAGTGAAGGATTATGCTGAATTTGAAAGTCTCCAATGGAAGATCTGATGAAGTGAGGTGGTGGAAAGAAGGTATTGCCATAATAAACGGAGAGTGGAATAATCATGATGTAGTACTTGTGGTACTTTGTAAATTACTTCCTACACCTAAAAATGTGTTGATTGAATGAATACTGGTATCCCACCAGAAGAGAGGAATGTCACAACAAGCATGCAAACAAAGAAACATCCCCAAACTCCATAGGGGAAAAATCCACATATTCAATATTTATTCTCAATGAAAACAGGAGAAAAGCAAGGAGCAGGAGAATACACTGTAATTATAAATGGGAAAAATGGAACTATTTCTGACACAAACCCACGAACCCACGAACCCACGAACAGTTCCAAGAATGTGACATTTAGCAGTCAAGGATCCTTTGTTATGAATGTATCCACGCATTCAATCCCCACTTAAATGAAGCATGTAATCCATTCCAGGCTCTGTCCTGGGCACCAGGGATTCAGAGATGAACAAGCTGCCTAAGACTCTATAGTATATTTGCAGTCAAATGCTCTAAAACTCTGAGTGTATTTGAAAAACAGGTGAGAAAGTGAAACAATGATTGAACAGCAAATTAACTGACATGGGGTCCAGATGAAGATCACCTTACCTGGCATGAAGATAGCAGAATGCTTCCAAAAGGAAATTATACTTGAGCTGACTTTGAAGGACATGTAGGAATCCCTGGAATAAGAAGAAAGTATAGAACACATTCCAACATACAAAAAGTCAGAAGTACAAGAGCACAGGAGGTATTTAGGGGGATGACAAGCAGGGTTTCACTGTAGAACATATTATGTTGGTAGGAGAATGTCTGTAGGAAGATGACGGGGACTAAGTCATGAAGCCTCATATAAAAAAGTGATTCAAATATGTCTGGTGTCTAGCTTCTTCTGGAGATTTGGCTCCAGGGCTCCATGTGAGTCTGAGGTGACAGTGATGTCAGTAGTGTCACTTATCCATGGCTTACCATACTTACATAGAGGCACACATGTGAATAGACATGGCTATTTACTCGAATTGCAAGGGCAAATTCGAGAATCATCTTTGACAGGGAATAACTAGGAAATTTTGTCTAAAAGCAGCTAAGGATCTTGAGCCAAGCATTAGAAGCCAAAGTCTAATGCCAAATGGGAATCTGAGAACTAGACGAATGAGTGCAAAGAGCAAGAGGACAGAAGAAGAAAACTGGTATCAATCTGGGCTAATTCTGGAAGCGGCTGAAAAACCCATGATGGAATGTTTTGGCACTCGTGGTAGTTTGTTTATGTGGGTGGTTGAATAGGTCAGTTAACTGTCACACAGTAGGATCTCAGCAGGGTGTGTGATCGCATTATACCATTTGTCTATTTATATATGTGCCTCTATGCAATGATTCACCTTAGAGCCAAGAATCTCTCCTGTGCAGAAAATCTTTTAGGAATATTTACTAGCCACAGGTATCTTATTCTTTCAAAATAATTATCTGCTTGTTCATCACCACTACACGAAGAACTATTATAGCCCCCAGAGTAGATGCTATCTGAACTGAACTGAAATAAAGGAGCCCTCCAATGCAGCCCTCCTCCCCCACCATTGGAAGCCAGATTCAAATTGTGACAGATCAGTGATTTCTATACCTTCCTCAGTTTTAATTTTAAGACTGATCATCCTTAATAGTGATAGCACTAGCATCAGCTTTATATAAAAATTAAAACAATTATATAGAAAACAGTAAACTAAAATTTAAAATAATAAGAATGCAAATATTAAATTTTATAACAATATATTGGGGAATACTTTACAAAGCATTATCTTTGTGACATTGAAAAAGAGAGAGGTATATTTTTATGGTCAACAGACCAGAACAAATAATTTTTATGATTGAAAAATCAGTGCATAGTTTTACTGCTTGTGTGTAGATGTAAAAAAAAATCATAAAATTTCAAGAGCTGAAAGGAAAGAAAAAGACTATCTGATTCAATCCCTTCCTGTTCTGGATGAGTTGAGACCAACAAAATTATTTAATCCAAAGTTCTTTTTGCACAACTCTTTTCAGTACTTAGATGAGACACAAAACCCAGGCGCATTAGAGTCTTTATTTTCCCTAACTGTAAATTCTTAAGTACAGGCATTGTGCAGAGGTGAATATCTTTGCATCTCTGTTATGCAGCACAGAGCAAGGCATTTGATAGGAAGTCAATGAATATTTGTTGGATGAATGAGTAATGAATGAATGCTATTCCATGTATGTAGTCTGCCTATGTAAAGGGGGAAAAGTATCACACATAGGATTGTTATCTCTTTCACTAATATACATCTGTTCTGTTCATTGTCTATACCAGCCTTCATCCTGGAACTCTTTACCTAGTAAAGGACACAAGTTACCTGATTTTGGTCCATGCTAGTGAACGTAGGATTTTTAAGACTTATGAGTTCATGTGATATTGTAGGTTTCACATCATTTATTTCTAGAAGCTTAACACAAGGAAGTCTAAGTTGTTTTATATATGATCCTTTCATATTTTTATGGCAAAGATTAAGAATTTGGTTGCATGCACAAAATGTTATCAGCATTAAATTAAATAAAGTTTTTTCACAGTGGATGTGAAATTGATCAAGATGATATATTACTATTGGGGAACCTGGGTAGATCAGTCGGTCAGACTCTTGGTTTTGGCTCAGGTCATGATCTCACGATTCATGAGATGGATACCACCACCCCCATCCCCTACCCTGGGACTCTGTGCTGACAGCATGGAGGCTACTTGGGATTCTCTCTCTCCCTCTCTCTGTGTCTCTCCCTTCCTTGTGTGCATGTTTGCGTGTGCATATGCACCTGCTGTGACTCAAAATAAATAAATAAACTTTTAAAAAAGGTGGTAAACTAAATAAACATTTTCTTTTGAGTCCAATAAGAAGAGGCCACGTTTAACCATTAAGGCATATGAAATGATACTATAACTCTCTCATTCAGTAAAATCCCTGGTCTAAAAAGCATAGTCCACTAGCCGATGTTCTTTGTAAGCAGATGGCTTGAGATACTGGCTTAATACCAAAAGAATAATCAATACTTTCTTTTTCATTAAATTTTCTTGCAGAAGTTCCTTTATGCAACGGGTCAATAGGATACTTATTGCTCAGAGCTTACATATAAATAGGGTTATGTGGGCTAAGTATTACTGGGATCGTGATCTTTAGTGAGACCTCTGTTTGAAACATACCTTCCTGTTAGTAAGAAAGGGAGCAGCAGCAGCTGGTAACAGTGGGGGTCTTAAATTATGGGACAGCAAGTTATTGTCATTCCCTTACTCCTGTATTCCATAGAACTCACTCTGCAGTGCTCTGACGATGCTGTTGAACAAATGACATAAAGACAGAATTTTCAAAGAATTCTCTCTGTGGCAGAAGACAGCATGAGGGTTTTTTTGATGTTTCAGTTTTGTTCTTATATTCAATAGAAAACAAAGATTGTGATAGTACCATTCTACTTCTCACAATTTGGATTCCTTTCCTTTCAGTGAAACCAATTTCTGTACCTGTTGGTTATTCGGATTGTACTGGAATGATTATAGAAAAAGATGCCCCCTGTCATTAATGCAATGCTCTAGAGGAAAAAAACTAAGCATCTCTCTTTTAATAGCAGAAACATTTGAAATGTATTAGGAAGGCTTCCTGTGTAAGAATGCCTTATATATCCTCTTAGGCACACGTTTTGTTCTCCTATGAGACTGTATTCATGTTTCAAAAGTCTTATTCTTTGGGATATTGAATAAAGTGAGAAGTTGCTATTATTTAGAGCATATATTAAATAAACATATATTTGTGACTGGTTGATTGAAGAATTTGAATTCATTGGGATGTTATGATGAAATAGATTTACTTGTTCCAATAACTTTTATTCAATGCTGAATCTAACCTTCTCATTGGGTAAAATATCTCTTCATGACATCTTGGCCAAATTCCAGAACTTTCCTGATACTCATTGTTATTAGAATAGTTGCAGGTTCTTTATAAAGTTTATCTCCCTTCAGTGTCCAGTGCTAACTAGACATGAATTAGGCACTGTGCATATATTATTCCCTGATAGAACACTATAAAGTAAGTACTTTTGTCATCCCCATTTTACAGATGAGGAACTTGAGATTCACAGAGGGTAAGTTACTTGTACAATTTGTATAATAACAAGCAGTGAATAATCTCAGCTTCCTGATTCTACAGTCTGAGCAATTTCCAATAGAATACACTAAACAATATTAAACTCTTCATTGCCATTTGTATAACAGGTAGGTCACTTTTTATTTTTTTTTTTTACACATGAATGTTTATTTTCTTTTTTTTTTTTCTTTTTTTTTTTTTATATATGAAGTTTATTGACAAATTGGTTTCCATACAACACCCAGTGCTCATCCCAAAAGGTGCCCTCCTCAATACCCATCACCCACCCGCCCCTCCCTCCCACCCCCCATCAACCCTCAGTTTGTTCTCAGTTTTTAACAGTCTCTTATGCTTTGGCTCTCTCCCACTCTAACCTCTTTTTTTTTTTTCCTTCCCCTCCCCCATGGGTTCCTGTTAAGTTTCTCAGGATCCACATAAGAGTGAAACCATATGGTATCTGTCTTTCTCTGTATGGCTTATTTCACTTAGCATCACACTCTCCAGTTCCATCCACGTTGCTACAAAAGGCCATATTTCATTTTTTCTCATTGCCACGTAGTATTCCATTGTGTATATAAACCACAATTTCTTTATCCATTCATCAGTTGATGGACATTTAGGCTCTTTCCATAATTTGGCTATTGTTGACAGTGCTGCTATGAACATTGGGGTACAAGTGCCCCTATGCATCAGTACTCCTGTATCCCTTGGGTAAATTCCTAGCAGTGCTATTGCTGGGTCATAGGGTAGGTCTATTTTTAATTTTCTGAGGAACCTCCACACTGCTTTCCAGAGCGGCTGCACCAATTTGCATTCCCACCAACAGTGCAAGAGGGTTCCCGTTTCTCCACATCCTCTCCAGCATCTATAGTCTCCTGATTTGTTCATTTTGGCCACTCTGACTGGCGTGAGGTGATACCTGAGTGTGGTTTTGATTTGTATTTCCCTGATAAGGAGCGACGCGGAACATCTTTTCATGTGCCTGTTGGCCATCTGGATGTCTTCTTTAGAGAAGTGTCTATTCATGTTTTCTGCCCATTTCTTCACTGGGTTATTTGTTTTTCGGGTGTGGAGTTTGGTGAGCTCTTTATAGATTTTAGATACTAGCCCTTTGTCCGATAGGTCATTTGCAAATATCTTTTCCCATTCCGTTGGTTGCCTTTTAGTTTTGTTGGTTGTTTCCTTGGCTGTGCAGAAGCTTTTTATCTTCATAAGGTCCCAGTAATTCACTTTTGCTTTTAATTCCCTTGCCTTTGGGGATGTGTCGAGTAAGAGATTGCTACGGCTGAGGTCAGAGAGGTCTTTTCCTGCTTTCTCCTCTAAGGTTCTGATGGTTTCCTGTCTCACATTTAGGTCCTTTATCCATTTTGAGTTTATTTTTGTAAATGGTGTGAGAAAGTGGTCTAGTTTCAACCTTCTGCATGTTGCTGTCCAGTTCTCCCAGCACCATTTGTTAGAGAGGCTGTCTTTTTTCCATTGGATGTTCTTTCCTGCTTTGTCAAAGATGAGTTGGCCATACGTTTGTGGGTCTAGTTCTGGGGTTTCTATTCTATTCCATTGGTCTGTGTGTCTGTTTTTGTGCCAATACCATGCTGTCTTGATGATGACAGCTTTGTAGTAGAGGCTAAAGTCTGGGATTGTGATGCCTCCTGCTTTGGTCTTCTTCTTCAAAATTCCTTTGGCTATTCGGGGCCTTTTGTGGTTCCATATGAATTTTAGGATTGCTTGTTCTAGTTTCGAGAAGAATGCTGGTGCAATTTTGATTGGGATTGCATTGAATGTGTAGATAGCTTTGGGTAGTATTGACATTTTGACAATATTTATTTTTCCAATCCATGAGCAGGGAATGTCTTTCCATTTCTTTAAATCTTCTTCAATTACCTTCATAAGCTTTCTATAGTTTTCAGCATACAGATCCTTTACATCTTTGGTTAGATTTATTCCTAGGTATTTTATGCTTCTTGGTGCAATTGTGAATGGGATCAGTTTCTTTATTTGTCTTTCTGTTGCTTCATTGTTAGTGTATAAGAATGCAACTGATTTCTGTACATTGATTTTGTATCCTGCAACTTTGCTGAATTCATGTATCAGTTCTAGCAGACTTTTGGTGGAGTCTATCGGATTTTCCATGTATAATATCATGTCATCTGCAAAAAGCGAAAGCTTGACTTCATCTTTGCTAATTTTGATGCCTTTGATTTCCTTTTGTTGTCTGATTGCTGATGCTAGAACTTCCAGCACTATGTTAAACAACAGCGGTGAGAGTGGGCATCCCTGTCGTGTTCCTGATCTCAGGGAAAAAGCTCTCAGTTTTTCCCCGTTGAGGATGATGTTAGCTGTGGGCTTTTCATAAATGGCTTTTATGATCTTTAAGTATGTTCCTTCTATCCCGACTTTCTCAAGGGTTTTTATTAAGAAAGGGTGCTGGATTTTGTCAAAGGCCTTTTCTGCATCGATTGACAGGATCATATGGTTCTTCTCTTTTTTTTTGTTAATGTAATGTATCACGTTGATTGATTTGCGAATGTTGAACCAGCCCTGCATCCCAGGAATGAATCCCACTTGATCATGGTGAATAATTCTTTTTATATGCTGTTGAATTCGATTTGCTAGTATCTTATTGAGAATTTTTGCATCCATATTCATCAGGGATATTGGCCTGTAGTTCTCTTTTTTTACTGGGTCTCTGTCTGGTTTAGGAATCAAAGTAATACTGGCTTCATAGAATGAGTCTGGAAGTTTTCCTTCCCTTTCTATTTCTTGGAATAGCTTGAGAAGGATAGGTATTATCTCTGCTTTAAACGTCTGGTAGAACTCCCCTGGGAAGCCATCTGGTCCTGGACTCTTATTTGTTGGGAGATTTTTGATAACCGATTCAATTTCTTCGCTGGTGATGGGTCTGTTCAAGCTTTCTATTTCCTCCTGATTGAGTTTTGGAAGAGTGTGGGTGTTCAGGAATTTGTCCATTTCTTCCAGGTTGTCCAATTTGTTGGCATATAATTTTTCATAGTATTCCCTGATAATTGTTTGTATCTCTGAGGGATTGGTTGTAATAATTCCATTTTCATTCCTGATTTTATCTATTTGGGTCATCTCCCTTTTCTTTTTGAGAAGCCTGGCGAGAGGTTTGTCAATTTTGTTTATTTTTTCAAAAAACCAACTCTTGGTTTTGTTGATCTGCTCTACAGTTTTTTTAGATTCTATATTGTTTATTTCTGCTCTGATCTTTATTATTTCTCTTCTTCTGCTGGGTTTAGGCTGCCTTTGCTGTTCTGCTTCTATTTCCTTTAGGTGTGCTGTTAGATTTTGTATTTGGGATTTTTCTTGTTTCTTGAGATAGGCCTGGATTGCAATGTATTTTCCTCTCAGGACTGCCTTCGCTGTGTCCCAAAGCGTTTGGATTGTTGTATTTTCATTTTCGTTTGTTTCCATATATTTTTTGATTTCTTCTCTAATTGCCTGGTTGACCCACTCATTCGTTAGTAGGGTGTTCTTTAACCTCCATGCTTTTGGAGGTTTTCCAGTCTTTTTCCTGTGGTTGATTTCAAGCTTCATCGCATTGTGGTCTGAAAGTATGCATGGTATCATTTCAATTCTTGTAAACTTATGAAGGGCTGTTTTGTGACCCAGTATATGCTCTATCTTGGAGAATGTTCCATGTGCAGTCGAGAAGAAAGTATATTCTGTTGCTTTGGAATGCAGAGTTCTAAATATATCTGTCAAGTCCATCTGATCCAGTGTCTCATTCAGGGCCCTTGTTTCTTTATTGACCATGTGTCTAGATGATCTATCCATTTCTGTAAGTGGGGTGTTAAAGTCCCCAGCAATTACCACATTCTTATCAATAAGGTTGCTTCTGTTTATGAGTAATTGTTTTATATATTTGGGGGCTCCGGTATTCGGCGCATAGACATTTATAATTGTTAGCTCTTCCTGATGGATAGACCCTGTAACTATTATATAATGTCCTTCTTCATCTCTTGTTACAGCCTTTAATTTAAAGTCTAGTTTGTCTGATATAAGTATGGCTACTCCAGCTTTCTTCTGGCTTCCAGTAGCATGATAAATAGTTCTCCATCCCCTCACTCTGAATCTAAAGGTGTCCTCAGGTCTAAAATGAGTCTCTTGTAGACAGCAAATAGATGGGTCTTGTTTTTTTATCCATTCTGATACCCTATGTCTTTTGGTTGGCGCATTTAATCCATTTACATTCAGTGTTATTATAGAAAGATACGGGTTTAGAGTCATTGTGATGTCTGTATGTTTTATGCTTGTAGTGATGTCTCTGGTACTTTGTCTCACAGGGTCCCCCTTAGGATCTCTTGTAGGGCTGGTTTAGTGGTGACAAATTCCTTCAGTTTTTGTTTGTTTGGGAAGACCTTTATCTCTCCTTCTATTCTAAATGACAGACTTGCTGGATAAAGGATTCTCGGCTGCATATTTTTGCTGTCTAGCACCCTGAAAATCTCGTGCCAATTCTTTCTGGCCTGCCAAGTTTCAAAAGAGAGATCAGTCACGAGTCTTATAGGTCTCCCTTTATATGTGAGGGCACGTTTACCCCTTGCTGCTTTCAGAATTTTCTCTTTATCCTTGTATTTTGCCAGTTTCACTATGATATGTCGTGCAGAAGATCGATTCAAGTTACGTCTGAAGGGAGTTCTCTGTGCCTCTTGGATTTCAATGTCTTTTTCCTTCCCCAGTTCAGGGAAGTTCTCAGCTATAATTTCTTCAAGTACCCCTTCAGCACCTTTCCCTCTCTCTTCCTCCTCTGGGATACCAATTATGCGTATATTATTTCTTTTTAGTGTATCACTTAGTTCTCTAATTTTCCCCTCATACTCCTGGATTTTTTTATCTCTCTTTTTCTCAGCTTCCTCTTTTTCCATAACTTTATCTTCTAGTTCACCTATTCTCTCCTCTGCCTCTTCCATCCGAGCCGTGGTGGTTTGCATTTTGTTTTCCATTTCCTTTAAAGCGTTTTTCAGCTCCTCGTGACTGTTCCTTAGTCCCCTGATGTCTGTAGCAAGAGATTCTCTGCTGTCCTGTATGCTGTTTTCCAGCCCAGCGATTAATTTTATGACTATTATTCTAAATTCACTTTCTGTTATATTATTTAAATCCTTTTTGATCAGCTCATTAGCTGTTGTTATTTCCTGGAGATTCTTCTGAGGGGAATTCTTCCGCTTGGTCATTTTGGATAGTCCCTGGTGTGGTGAGGGCCTGCAGGGCACTTCCCCTGTGCTGTGGTGTATAACTGGAGTTGGTGGGCGGGGCCGCAGTCCGACCTGATGTCTGCCCCCAGCCCACCGCTGGGGCCACAGTCAGACTGGTGTGTGCCTTCTCTTCCCCTCTCCTAGGGGCGGGATTCACTGTGGGGTGGCGTGGCCCGTCTGGGCTACTTGCACACTGCCAGGTTTGTGATGCTGGGGATCTGGCGTATTAGCTGGGGTGGGAAGGCAAGGTGCACGGCGGCAGGGGGGGCAGGCTTAGCTCGCTTCTCCTTAGGTGATCCACTTCAGGAGGGGCCCTGTGGCAGCCGGAGGGAGTCAGATCCGCTGCCGGAGGTTTGGCTCCGCAGAAGCACAGAGTTGGGTGTTCGCGCGGAGCGAGCAATTTCCCTGGCCGGAACCGGTTCCCTTTGGGATTTTGGCTGGGGGATGGGCGGGGGAGATGGCGCTGGCGAGTGCCTTTGTTCCCCGCCAAACTGAGCTCTGTCGTCCGGGGGCTCCGCAGCTCACCTTCCCTTTTTCCTCCAGCCTTCCCGCTTTCCGAGCAGAGCTGTTAACTTATGACCTCCCAGACGCTAAGTCGCGCTTGCTGTCGGAACACAGTCCGTCAGGCCCCTCCGCTTTTGCAAGCCGGGCTCGGGGGCTCTGCTTGGCTGGCGAGCCGCCCCTCCGCCCCGGCTCCCTCCCGCCAGTCCGTGGAGCGCGCACCGCCTCGCCGCCCTTCCTACCCTCTTCCGTGGGCCTCTCGTCTGCACTTGGGTCTGGCGACTCCGTTCTGCTAATCCTCTGGCGGTTTTCTGGGTTATTTAGGCAGGTGTAGGTGGAATCTAAGTGATCAGCAGGACGCGCGGTGAGCCCAGCGTCCTCCTATGCCGCCATCTTCCCAGAATCCCCTGAGTTCCGGGTAGGTCACTTTTTAAAGACAAGTGTTTGTAATCGTGTGGAAAGACATTCTTTAAAATTACATCTTGCTATTTCTCATGAAGGCTCCAGAGGTTAAAGTTTGTAAATCTGTTTTCTCCCTTAAGAAAAATTTTTCTTTTGCAATTTTCTTCATGGACCTTGATGTGACCAATTTCTAACACTCAATCATTAATATACATCAATGGATCGGCAATGTCAATATCATTATTAAGTGCTTTAGTATGTGTACAGCACTAACCATAAAATCGAGATTCCTTACTTACAAGTTACATAGCTGAATGTAATGAAGACTCTTGGGCCTTTACTGGTTCTTGTCCAGCTCATTCAGAGAAGGATGGCAGGTTTGCTTAATAATCATTCCTATGGCATGCATTCCCCATTTTGCCACATTAATTCTCTTCTTTCACCTATGTTCTCCATTTTCTCCAATTTCTGCTTGACTTCTAAAGCATAGCAACTGTTAGACATTCATTTTAGTTTGCTGTTTGCCTGACATTTTTATTCTTGTGGCCAATATTTGATCTTCAAACCCATGTTACTGGGAATTGCTGATATGTTTATTTTCAATTTTCCCAAAGAGCTCCCTTAGCAGGTTTGTAGTAATGACCACAATGATCTGACACGTTCCTTTTTGAAGATTGACTTAGAAGAGGTTCTGCATATTCTCCCTTCCAAAATTCTCATGATTTTCTTTCTCTTCTCTTGATTGTACACTTATTTTTGTTTTAGTGTTTTTCTACTCTAATGTACTGACTTTATGTAAGCCTTCCTAAGTCTCCTTAGCATTCAGTCATTTTTCTTTGAACAATACTTGATATTATATGACTTGGGATTCCCGCAAAGAACTTAAAGAATCTTAGCAAATATGATAATGTTTATGTTCACCTCAACCAAATAGCTCACAGGTATGTAATGAGATCCTTTCACCTAATAGTGAAGGATGGTCTTGTGAAGTTCAGCTTAGCTTGGCTACCCAACTTTTTAGGACAAACAGGCCTAATTGTTGCTGTGACTAGGAAAGTAAGACCTCAGATTCAAGATCTAACTCGTCTAAAATTTGCCTGAAATTCTAGTGCTGCTGCTTACTTGCCTATTCAATTATCCAAATCATCTGATTCAAATGGAGTCTTCAGGAGTTTGTTAATCTGTACTTGACTTTCTATACCCCATCTGAATAATTGTCCTTCAAGCAAAGATACACTGAAATAAATTGTAACAGATATTTAAAAAATCATTTTGTTTTATTTCATTTTTCATAATAATAGGTCTACTCATCAATCCCCAACCTCTATTTCCCCCATCCCTGCCTCTCACCTCCCTTCTGGTAACCATCAGTTTGTTCACTAGAGTTAAGTCAATTTCTTGGTTCCCCCCCGCCTCTCTCTCTCTCTCTCTCTCTTCCTTTGCTCATTTATTTTGTTCCTTAAATTTCACATATGAGTGAAATCATGTGGTATTTGCCTTTCTCTGATTGACTTAGTTTGCTTAGTATTCTACTCTCTAGCTCCATTTATGTCATGGCAAATGGCAAGATTTCATTCTTTTTTATGGCCAAATAATATCCATTACACACACACACACACACACACTCATTTTATACACACACACACACACACACACTCACACACACACACACACATACATACATACAAACATACACATACAGTTTATTTACCCATTGACCTGCTGAAGGATGTTTTTGTTCCTTCTAAGTTTTAGCAATTATGAATAAAGCTGCTATAAACATCCATGTGCAGTTCTTTTGTGTGGATATGTTTTCATCTCATTTGAGTAAACACCAAGCAGTGTGAACGCTGGATCGTCTGGTAAGAATATGTTTGGTTTTGTTAGAAACTGCCAAACGTTTTCCAAAGTGGCTGTACCATTTTGCATCCCAGCAACAGTGAGTGGGTTTCTGGTGCTCCACATCCTCACCAGCATTTGGTGCTGTCAGTGCTCTAGATTTTGGCCGTTCTAATAGGTGCGTGGTGGTAGGTCACTGTTGTAATTTGCATTTCCCTGATGCCTTATGATGTGAAACATCTGTTCTCATGCTTATTTGCCATTGATATATCTTCCTAGGTGAGGTGTCTGTTAAAAGTCTTTGGCTCACTTTTAATCGCATGGTGTCAAGTTGAGTACCGCGTACCAGGTACCAATCCCAGGGGAAGGGAGATGGGCATCTATATGTAGAGGAGAGTAAAAAGCATCACCATGCCACCCACCAGGAATGGAAGTCCAAACAATTCTTCCCATTGCTTCTTGGTTTCAGAGTCACTAAGGAAATCATAACACAGTCAAGCACTGGATGGAACAACATTTTACTTACATAGAGAAGACACAGAGCAAGATCAGCTTCAATAGTGGGTGTCAGTCCCCCACGGTCAGAGGATCTTTCCCCCTCTGCTGCCACAGTGGAGAAGGAACCCTGTCCTCTCTAAGTGGATGACAGACAATGCCTACTCTTTAAAAAGAGACAGAGTACTCATTGAGCCTGAAACAAAGAAAGATAGTCTCACACAAGGTCAAGTCCAGCAAAGAATGTGAGGGTTTTCTATCTCTTGGTGAGGAAATGTTCCAGGCCCAAAGCCCATCCATACGCAGTAAAGTGGGAGGAGAAAGACTCCTCATGAGAATGTCTTTCCCAACAGGTTGTTTGTGTTCTTTTTGTTGAATTTGAAGATTTCTTCATGTATTTTTGGTAACAGTCCTTTATCAGGTATGTCATCTGCCAATATTTTCTCCAGGTCTGTGGTTTGTCTTTTCATTTTCTTGACAAAGTCTTTTACAGAGCAGATATTTTAAATTTTAATGGAGTCCAGCTTACCAATTCTTCTCTTTATGGATTCTACCTTTGATATTATATCTAAAAAGTCATTGCCATACCCAAGGTCATCTAGGTTTTTCCCTATGTTATCTTCTAGGGGTTTTATAGCTTTGTATCTTACATTTAGATCTATGATCCATTTTGAGTTAATTTTTGTGAAGGGTTGACTTTTGTGAAGGCTGTTCTAGATTCCCCTTTCTTCTTCTTCTCCTCCTCCTCCCCCTTCTTCTTCTTCTTCTTCTTCTTCTTCTTCTTCTTCAACACAGGAATGTCCACTTGTTTCAGCACCATTTGTTGAAAAGACTATCTTTTCTCCATTGCATTGCTTTTGCTCTGTTATCAAAAATCAGTTGCCTATATTTATGTGGGTCAATTTCTGGACTCTCTATTCTGTTCCATTGATCTATTTGTCTCTTGCCAATACCACACTGTCTTGACTAGTGTCACTTTATTTTTTTAATTTTTTTTAATGTTTATTTATTTTTGAGAGAGAGACAGATTGCGAGCAGGGAGGAACAGAGAGGGGGGAGACACAGAATCTGAAGCAGTTTCCAAGCTGCTTCATCACAGAGCTCAAACTCACCAACTGTGAAATCATGACCTGAGCTGAAGTCAGACACTTAATCGACTGAGCCACCTGGGAGCCTCAACTACTGTCACTTTATGGTAAGTCTTGAAGTCTTTTTTTTCCCATTAAAACTAGGAACAAATAAAGGATGTTTCCTATCAACACTGCTTTTCAACATTGCCCTGGAAGCCCTAGTTAATGCAGAATGACCAGAAAAGGAAACAGAAGGTATACAGATTGGGAAGGAAGAAATAAAGTTGTCTTTATTCAAAGGTGACATGATAGTCTATGTAGAAAATCTGAAATTTTGATATGTATGTTCTCCTTGCAGAAAGTTTTAATTAAGTAAGGCAATTCAGATTTTATATTTAAAATAGTTGGGAAATAAAATTCACTTTATAGATATGTACCCTCAGCAATCTTGGTAAGATTTTACCTGTTTCATGAGTAATACCTTTAACAGGGTTTTCTTGATGATCCTAAACTGCAATTTAAGGTCTAATTCTTTGTTAAAATAATGACTTTCCTGGACATCTAGTTGTATGCCCTTGTGTGTATAGAAGAAGCTTTTCTTTCAGGCTGAAGGAAAGCAGAATTTAATATTTTTCATTGGATAAAGATGAAAGATTATAGCAACAGTGGAAAGGGAATGGCTTCTATTCTAGAGTGTCCTAGGATACGGTATGCCTACATATAGCTGGAGCAGAAGCACATGTCCTTTATGAAAGAAAGACTCAGGCACAAGCAGCACTGTGTAGGTTCTTTAGTAAAGACTGAGCCATTCTCACCTCCACAGTGCATTGTTGGTACCCAGAAGATATCAAGGAGGCGGCCCCAGCTCACCTGTACAGGTGCAGCGCAGCTATGGCTGGCTGTGACCAGGGTCCTCCTCAGGTAGTTTGCAGGTAACAAACCACGAATAGATCAGAGTGGAGGCAGGTGAGTTGCCTTCATGTGTCGGGCATTCCTGGAACTATCTGCAAACAACTAGAAAGATCAAAGAAAAGGAAGAGATTTGTCTGTCAGTAGATAGGAGTAAGGAGAGAACGGAATTTTAATATTGATTATTTGTTTTCACAGGTTGATAGTCCTAGACAGCCAGAGTCACTCCCCTTTCATAAAGATCCATTTTTATTACAGATAAGGACATGCTGGACATGGAATTCGGGGAATTTTTATGGTCAATAATAGACTTTTTTGTGTGTGCAGGTGTGTAAATTATTTAAAACCCACCGTGTATAGTACCACACAGTTAAACTGCTACATATCCATCCAAAATATTTATTTCCGCAACTTGCATGATCAATATTGACTATTGCAGTTACTTGATTATATCAGAATCCACATCAGGGTGCCTGGGTGGCTCAGCTAAGTGTCCGACACTTGATCTCAGCTCAGGTCATGATCTCACAGTTCATGAGAGTGCAGAACCTATTTGGGATTCTCTCTCTCCCTCTCTCTCTGCCCCTCCCCAGCTCGCTCTCTCTCTCTTTCTCTCAAAATAAATAAACACTAAAAAAAATCTATATCAACTATTAAGACTGACGAAACCATTATTTTTGGTGTACAGATCCATTCAATGTGTCTTAAGGTTCATTTTTAAAAAGTGGACTATAGATTGTTTTGTTAAGAGATGACTCACAGAAGAGGTATGAGAGGAACACTGCTCACGCATGAGCTCTTTGGATGGGCAGGAGAATGTGCTTCTCCTCACAAGAGAATAATAACGAGAGACAATATCAACCTGCATTTGCATAGCAAGATTTTCAGGCCCTTTTTCTTCTCCCATTTCATATTATTCTCATGTTATTTAGACAGCACAATTATTCCTCTCTACATCATGCAAATGATGAGACCAAAGAGAGGTGCACTGAAAACCTAGTGAACAGGAAAACACAATCCCTTTGCCTAGGATGCCAGCATACTTTCCTTAGACCACTGAAGAACTTTAATTCTCTGTGTGCCCTGTGTTCAGCAAGTGCATTATGAACCATCTCAAAGTTCATTCAAATACATTTAAATTCTCCTATTTTTCTTTCTTTCTCTGGACACTCTACCTGGCTTACCATAGGAATAATAAACCAAAATTGGCAGACCTGAATCACACAGAATGGAAAACTATTTCATTGGTTTAATAGGAAACATCTGCTGGGTTGGTTGGACCACTACTGGCTATACAATTCTTTTATCCTTTGTGCTTTTAGTGATCATTGTATGTGCCTGAATTATTTTCTTAACTACATTGTACACTCTTCCAGGGAATAAATGATCATTTCTACTTTATATTCTTAGCACCTATGCTTAAACATTGGTAGTCATTAAAAATGAATTTTTGTTGATGATGTTTATGTAGAAAAGGGCTTAACATATGCATACACTATGGATCCAGCAGTTTCCAAATGAATAAAAATCGCTGAATGAGTAACTTCTTTCAGGTTATTAAATGTACCATGCAACCTAGGCATGGCTCAACATCTGCTATATTTTGGCTTTTTATATTGTATCACATTTCATACAGGAAATGTCACTATAATACTAACTTTATGATGTTTTCCTCTATTGGTGTATAGTATATTTTGATCTATATGAAGTTCATTCATCCAGAAAACACTTACTAATCTCCTTTTATATGCCAGACACTGGATATGAACTTGGCACATGGGATATGCATAAAATTGGCCCAGACTTTAAGAAACTTTACATTGTATAGCTAATTTAAAACATGTTGTACATTCTTCTGTTTTTTTTCTATTTCCTCTATTGCTTCTTACTCCCCATTTCTCCTTGAATTTTCTCATATTTGTTTATATAGCCTGGCAGCAGCTGTTTAGTAACAAGAGGGCTTCCATTTATTGAGTACTCACTGAATAGCTGTGAGGAATGGTGTTAAGTGCTCTTCACACAATGATGCTTTGTTGATTAGTGCTTAAACCTTAGAGCAAACCTACTAGGTGGTTATTATTGTCTTGTTCATGTTATAGCTGAGAAAATAAAGGTTTGGAGTGGTTGCATAGGACCGGTGTCTCATGTAGGGGAGCCAGGGTTGACGCAGACCTTCCTTCTTCAAACTCCACTCACTTACCCACTACATCATAGTGCTATTTAACAAAGGGTGGAGTCAATTATTGATGTAATGACAGACCTTTTGTGGCATGGACACTTTTATTTCTCTAATGTATGTGCATCAGTAGGAGCACATGTAGAGAATAGGAAAGTTGTAGAGAGGGGCTTGAAATAAGATCCAGGAAGGCTGGAAGAAGTGAGACTGTTTAGATGAAGAAGAAGAAGAAGAAGAAGAAGAAGAAGAAGAAGAAGAAGAAGAAGAAAGGAGGAGAAGAGGAAGAAGAAGAAGAAGAAGAAGAAGAAGAAGAAGAAACCTTTGAGGGGATATAACATCTCTCTGTGTCTAGGGCTGTGGTATGGAAAGAGAATATTACCTCTTAAACACTACTCCAAGGATACAGCTAGAAAAAGTTCCAAGTTAAAAAGAAACAAGTTTGGGCTTAATACCAGCAAATATTTTCTGATAGAATTGTTACGGAAGAAATAAACTAACTCAGAATGAAGGGAATTCAGCTGGTGTAGAGGTTCTAACATGACAGTGTTGTGAAGGGGTTTCTGCAGAATGGGGAGATCAAAGAGACTGTGACTGTGGTCCTGCCTCTGGCGCTGAAAAATGGTCTTAGAACATCCCCCAGGATTAGCCCTACTGAGCAGTAGATGTCACTGTTTCATAGAAAGAGCGGTAAAGAGGCACCTTCCTGATTGTAAATGGGATACTCAGAAAAGATGTATTCAGATCTCTTTTCATTTTCTACGGAGAAAAGTTTCTAAAAACTATTTCTATCTAAGAAACATGCGATGAGAAATCCAATATTTTATAGCATTTTGCTTTAAGAAGTCAGGCCTTATTTTTATTGGAAGGTTTAGTCCAACATTATGGTGGAAGATTATACTAGGTCCAAAGGTTTCCATGTATAAGATGAGATCTAAAAGAAGACAAACTTCTTGTTCCCTAGATGCTGCTGCTTGTATACAGGATGATATACACACTCTCAATATATGCATACACACACACACACACATATATATACATATATATACCCCTCAACACACACACATTTTGAACAAATGCTTATTCTGTCCCCCTTTCTGGCCCCTTATTATTTCTGTACTTAACTCAAGGTCTTTTAGAAAAAGGGTATGATGTTGTATATATTGACTAGTATTTGCATTTCTCGATTTGTAAGACACTTAAGCTGAGATCACTGTAAATCAAGTTCCAAGCAGAGGGAGCTTTTTCTTGATAATCTGCAAAACCCAAAGGTTGGGAATGAAGCAACTTCTCAGCCCCAGAGAATGTTACAGGGTCACTGACACTGTTCAGCAATAGGAGACAGCAAAGCCCTCTGGACCACATTTCAAGGGTTTCCTCTTCCCTCTGCTTTGTCTTGTCAGTTCCGATGATCCCCACTGGCTCACACAAGACCTGATCCTCATTTGACCTGTCTCTCTGGGGAGCTTTTCTCTGGGAAGACGTTTCTTTCACTTCAAAGAGACTTCAAAGACAGAGAGAGGGAAAAGAGCAGCTGGGGTCCTCAAAACTTGCCCTCTTCCTTGGCTGTGTACTGCTTTCAACAATGGCTTCCTAAGAATCTATAAACGTATGTAACTCATGGTTGCATTCTTTTAAGGAGCTTATAGTCACAGAGGAAGGATGAAATATAGACAAATGACATAATAAAAGGTGGAATGCACCCTAAAATTAGAACAAAGGGCCATATGTTTTAAAATAGGATAGTGAGCTGGAGTAATCACAGAAGGGTTTTTGGAGCATATGAAATTTTAATTAGGATGCTGAAGGATGGGCAGAATTCTGATACTAAGAAAATGCTGGGGACTGACATTGTAAAAAAAAAGAATGGTCACAGTATATATAGATCAAAGGTGGAAAAGGAAGGGGTTTGGGGTTCTTGTTCAGATCGGTTGAAATGTGGGGTTCATAACGTGGAAATAAAGCCAAACCAAAATCATGATCATAATCTTGCTCTGCATGTGAGGATAGACATCAAATGGCTTTGGGGAGGGAAAAGATAGTTCTAAAAGGAATGCTTTAGAAAGATACTATGTTGCTGTGGTCTTTTCTGTACAGTGGTGATCTTTATCACGGGAGGCCAGATCATCTGTTGAGAGTAAGGAAGGTATGCATGCAATTGAGATCTTTAGAAGCATGGAAATTTTGGGTAGTTACTATAGGAATTTTGGCTTTATAGGAGAAAAAGAAAGCACTGCAATGAGGACCAACAGCCTGAAGTCAGAGAGCACAGATTATGAAACATGAGTTAGTAACTGCCACCACAATGCTTCAGTTAACAGTGCTGGAGTGGAAGCATGGAAAGCAGATGGTGACAGCCACTAAAGGCTAGGAATGTGCATGATGAGTAGGACACAGAGTAAAGAAGACTAGGAAATCTCAGGTACAGAGAGGGCAGTTTTGAGAATGACTGAACACTAGCTTCTGTTCAAGTGGAAAGAAAATAAAGTATATACGTGTATCTATAATCTTCAATCACCTATGTGTGCCAGGTAAGGCTCTAGACAATATTAATAAACTACATGAATTAGATGTTGATGTAATTGTTTTACAGATAAAGAGATGGAGAGTTAGTAAGGCACTAGTAGGACTGGTATGAGACAGAATTGGGATCCAACCCAGATCTGCCTGATGGAGACAGAAGAAAGTGGTTGCCAGTTGCCTTATGGATCGACGGCAGAGCAAAGATAATGAAAGGAGAGGTCTCTTTGGAGAAGCCTGGGTCAAGCCTATTGGGATGCAAAAGAAGGAAGATACAATGCAGGCCAAGGGGAGTTCAATTATTGTCTTGATATTCATTTCATATCTTTGATGCTTTGATAATGAGATTCTCCAGAATTAGTAGAATATGGTAAGACTGGCTCAGCCATGGTAAAAATATCAATTATAATAAATCTTAAGATGAGAGAACAAGATCTAACAGAATCTCTCATGATCCTATAAAAAAAAATACTACTCTGGCCAGAAGGAGTCATCCACAGTCAGTCACTCTGCTACAGACAGGGCCCATCTAAGAGATAACCTCAAGCTGTGAGTCCTGAAGCACCCTGGGGCATTTGGTTGAAGGTGGGAGAGAGTGCCAAAGCCAGGAAACAAGGACACTGAGCCACTGTGGACCAGGTCTAGGCAGGGGTATCTGCCTGGTGACACTGCATGCTTGGCCAGTTCCAGTCTCTGGAAAGAGATTTACAGAGCAAGAGGCCGGGGGCTTGGAAGAAGGAGAGCTGAGACTTGAGCCCTTGTGCAACCTTCACGATTGCCCCATTGTAAGTGCGGTATTGCTCATCACAGACACCTTCGTGTTGAAGAGCTCGTGTTCTGCAGTCAGAGCTGCTTTGGATTCCCACCACTGTCATTTACTCACCAAGTAATTTTGAGCAAATTGACCCCCGGCACTTCAGCTCTTTCATTTCTGTATAAAGGTGGGACTACGATATCTATCAGATCAGCTACTTGATATTTGCCCTACAGCTAATAGTACATACAGTTTACTGGCACATTGCCCGAATTAATAAATGGTAACTGCTACTAGCTGATAGTAAGTCATGGAAAAAAGGAAAGAAACTAACTGCTTAACAATAGAAGTTTGCTTAAAAAATGCCGACCATTTTGTATAAAATCACTAAATTGTATTTATGGTAGGATCTCATTTTTGTAAAAGAAAAGGAAGAGGAGGGTTGGAATAAAATGAGACACAGTGTGAGGATGAATTATCGATCGTCCTGTTTGTGAGTAATATGAGTAATATGTGTTACTTTTGTAATAAAAAAATAAGTTAAACATTTTATTAGAGGGGTACTGAGAAAGTGAGAATGTAGTTCTAAGGAATATTTTTAGGTTTATGTTTCTCATTATTCTGTAATCTCAAATTCAAAATGCTCCAAGGTTTACAAAAGAACATTTTGAGTTCATTTAGTGTTATAACTACATTACAATATTATACCTGGTGAATTCCAAAGAGATACATTTATGACTCCATTTGTATTAGCCCCAATTTTCTCTATTTAAACACAACTGTTTTTATTTGTTCTGTTCCATTTCATTTCGTGTCCATTCGTAAACATATACCACATATTGTAATCATAGAGAATGTCGAGATTTCATATGCCTCTTTCTTCACTTAGCGTTTTTCATATTGCCCCATTGTCTCCAGATTTATGACTTTCATGTCTGCTAAGTAATATTCTATCGAGCACCATGATCTTATTTGTCAATTTCTCTAAGGTTTAACATTTCAGATCCTCCCACATTTTTTACAAGCATAACCCAATCCCACTGCCATAAACTTTTCTGCAAATGTAATTTTTTTCTTCTTGTGAACTCTTTCCGTAGGGTGAAGTTTTCAGAGGTAGGGCAATATTTTCTAGTTCTTAAAATTTACTGTCAGATCGCATTTCAAAACCACTCTACGGATTTACAATGCCACTCTCCTGACAACTTGCACAGCTGCATGATCTTTTGGCCCAATCTCACTATTATCATTTATTATCATTTTAATTTGCATTTCACTGATTACTAGCAGGTTTAAGCACTTGCATTGTTAGGTTTACTTTTTATGTTTCTACTGGTAGCTCTGATGCTTGTAAATAAATGCAACTTTTTGAGGTGTGATTGGAGCAAAGAAAGTCCCTTCATCGTTGGCCTTTCTCTACTTGATTTAAATCCAACAAAAAGTATTCATTTTACTTTTGAGGTGCCCCCAAAATGCCAAGTGGCATAACTGGAGATCAAAAATAGAAAACAAATATACAAATTGTTTTGCTTTCATGCCATTCCACACTCAGGAAAGAAACCAAGGGCCTCAGACTCGTCCTTTCTCAATATTTTGAAGCCTGATGGCACCAATCCAAGGGTCTCCTGGTGGAATTAGTTTTAGGGACAGCCAAAACACTCATACTCTGGACAACAGATTGGATTACTGACCAGGATCAACTCTTAATGGGCCACTTGTTTGGTCGTTATAGCAACAAAACTTAATTTAACATTCTGTTATCCTATCAATGGTTCAGCAACTAACCCTCAAACAGCACATTCTGTTGAGCCTGAAGCCTGCCTTTCTCTCTTCTAGAATTCTTATGCCAATGTCCATCTGACAATTTTCAGGCCTTAGTATTTCAGCTGGAAGTTTTCAGGGCTTAGTATTTCAAGCTTGAAATGTGTGCCCCCACTCCCACCCGCCCCCCACAAGGGATCCAGCTCTTCCTCTGGATGTTTGCGTCAACTTAAGTCAGGAATCATAGAGGATGCACACAGTTGCACCGCTGGACAAAATGAGGTGTCACTCATTACATCTGGACCTTGGGAAACTGAGGGAATTTGATTTGCTTTACTCATTATTCTGGGAGAACCAGAGAAAGCCCCTGCGCTGGCTGAACAAGCAGGTTCTCTCCTTTCTGGAGCTTCCTGGGGTTATAGCTGTCCTTCATTAATCATGCTGAATGTGACTCTTCCTCTAGGACCATTGAGCTCAACAGGCTAAATCACATTTTCAAAGGGCTGTAACTTCATACATATTTCAACAACGACCTAAGAGGTTCCATACACTTTGACGATTTGGGGTAAACGCTTCACAGACTGGTAACCCCTTAGGGAAGCAAATGTGGTAGTTTAACTGTGGCTCTAAATGTAAAACTATACCTGGATATATGTTTGTTCCACTTATAAGAAATTTTACATTCTATCTTTAGCTAAGTGTTACTTACACATTTATACAAAAATGTATGACATTTTTCATCCAAGAACCTATTTTGAATTCAAATTAAAACTGTGTATGTATGCGTTTATGAAGTCTTAGAGTTAAAAAAAGAGTCTTAGGGGTGGAGGCAATGCTTGATTGAAGCCAATATATAAGGCTCCACTACCAGTAAAGAAGCTATAAATATTGTTTCCTGTTGCTCATGTGGAAACATTAAAAAATGTGTTGAACTGAGTCAAATGTATCTTCCTGTGGGTTCTCCCACAAGCTACGATATGCATAGTCTGGATGTGTATTCAATTTAAGAAAACAATGACCTAGATACATTTGATTTTAATTTCTAAGTTTTTTTTTGAAAAGACATTTTATTTTTGCTAACAAGACAATGCTACCAGCCAACCATGAACCCATGTAGAATATATATTTTGAGCGCATTTATTTGCTTTTGCAGTAGTAGGGATGGATTTGATTTTTTTACATGTTATTCCACTTTTTCTGCCTCCAACCAACAGTATACATGGGGGAAATGGTTAGCCAGAATTTAGAGCACAACAAAGCTAACTGACCTACGAAATGATTGAACCCAGAAAACTGTCCTGTTCAGTTTGCCAAGGCAGTTTTCTGTTACATGCTATCCTTTTAAATAGAGACCATGGCAAGCTGGAGCTGGTTACTCAATCTTATTTCTTTAAGACAGGGAAGAATTAATAGTCTCTTGTAAGCAATGTTGCTTCTTTCTACTTGCTTTGTTGTTGACTACATGCCCGAACCATTTAGCAAATCTAATGCAGCAGTTTTTAAAAAGAACTTTCTTCTAACCTGTCAATAATATCAGAAAGCTGAGAGGTTGGGTGATAGTTCCTGACTTTGTTTTGATAAAGGCATCACATTATAACTCTCAGGCAAGAACTTGGTAGTTTGTGTCAGCCTTGCAAAATTCCTAGACAGAGAGAAATTTGCTAAATGTGTGTTCCTCTGTTTTTTAAAGAGCACATTACTTCTATTTTTTATAAACTATTTTTAAGCCAAGGTCACAATGACTTGACCTTGACCTTGAGTCAAGACTCAAGGTCATCTTATCCTGGTTAGGGCCTTAATTTCTTAGGTGCACAAATTTCACAGATTGATATTCTCTCTTTCTCTTTGCCTCTTTCTTCCACTACCTCCCTCCCTCTTTTCCTTTACCACTTCTTCTCCTCCTTCTTCTCCTTTTTCCTCTCTCTCTGTTCTTAAAATTGTTTTAAGTATAAAATGTTTTCTTTTGCTGCTTTTGTAATGACATTACCTCCTAAGGATGCCCTTAGGACTGCCTATAGGAATTCACATAGGGTTGGGAGACCTCCCCCAGGACGGTGAACGCTCCCTCAAGCCCCTCTACTAGGCAGCACCACCTGGACACCCACTCTTTATATTCCATCAAAACACAATATGCTGATCCCCGGTCAAATACTTGATTCTTTTCTTGACGTTACCTGCCTTTGTGCATCTTCTTCTGCTTTCCAGGGTAGATGGTAAATATTCATTTTTGTTTCAATACTCTCATAAGCATTCTTGTGAGTTCTATATCCTTTCAAAACTCCCTTCTTTGAAATGGGAGCACTCAATAAAAGCGGTACCAGTGATTTTTATGTGTATGGTTTACATTGTGACCATTCACCCATGCCATTTAGTTACTTACGTCAGCCATTAGTCTTATCAGTTTAGCTGATGTTACTTTGAAACTTTCAAATCTTGTTTAGCTTTAGTTTTAGCTAACATGAAGAGAAGAGTTTGACAGATATGAAATTTAGTGCTATAGATAAATGGATTCATGTAAAAGCTGAGTGAAAGATGGCTTTCCAGTAAATACCTTATCTGTCCTAAATTCTCAGTGAATTATAGCGTGACCATGTAGGCTCGCACACTCTAACGCAACAAGGGTTACCAGGTTTTTTTTTAATGTTTATTTATGTTTGAGAGAGACAGAGACAGAATGTGAGTGGGTCAGGGGCAGAAAGAGAGGGAGACACAGAATCCGAAGCAGGTTCCGGGCTCTGAGCTGTCAGCACAGAGGTTAGGGAAATCTAATTTACTCATATAGCGTTGAAGAAACAGACAGGAAGGTTGTGACTTGCTCAAGGTCACACAACTGGAGGTGGAGTCGACCTGAGCCGAAGTCGGACGCTCAACCAACTGAACCACCCAGGAGCCCCAAGGGTTACCATTTTTAAAACAAATGCATATGGATAAGTCAGGATTGATAACCAAACATGCCCTACTTCTGGTACTTCAGACCATAGTAAGGAAAGAAAAAGTTCAATTTGAAAAGCGACCTCACTTTTCTGCCCCACTCTCTGATGATGAAAAGCACTTAACATTGGCCCTGTTGCTTTGAAAAAAGAGCTCTTGTGCAGATTTGGATTTTAGCCCTGGCTCCATCTCCAGTCGTGTGACCTTGAGCAAGTCACAACCTTCGTGTCTGTTTCTTCAACGCTATATGAGTAAATTAGATTTCCATAACCCCTTCAGCTTAAAAAGTCTACAACTAATACAAAACTAAAAGGATCCATCTATTTAGAAGTAATGAATCCATTTTATTTTTCATTGTGCATTTGAAAAGCAGTCACACAACATGAGTTGGATTAAGTAGAAGACCCAGCCTGAATGAGGCTAGCCAGGACTAAGGTTAGATGAGTATCCAGTCAACCTCCTGAGAACTCTAGACTCTTCCACGAAGTCACCATCCAAAAACATATCACAGTACATTGTTCTCATGAACCCGTCAGTCAGGCGAGGGTCTCCTAATAATAATGGTCAAGTAATTATTACCTTTTATAAGTTATCTTATTCTTTCAGTCAACAATGAGAAGTTACTGTCTCCAAGACATTGTTTGGGCCAGTGTGTGGGATTACTATATGCATTTTTAAAGATCAAACTTCGAAAGATTTTTAGCAATAAAGCAGGCTACCGTGCACATGAAAAAATATACTTCTAAGTGGCAGAGAAAAAGCTCTGATTTTTACAATAGCAAAAGACTTTGAGTCAGATTCTTTGATTAAAATTCAATTCCCCACGAAGCTTCTCATGTTTCTTATCACTTAAAAAATCATAAAATATTTCTGCTCAAGAGGCATAACTCAAACTCCAATAAAACCTGCATATTTTCTGCATATTTCTTCCCAACAACTATATCAAAGCAATAGTGTTAGGCAGCCTGGGAATAAATGATACTCAGTTTAAGCTTCACCGTGGTCTTAAGCCAAATGATGTTGCCAACAGTTCGACAAAGATTAGCTCTAATAGAGAAGAAATGACAGCCTGCAGAATTTCTTCTCAAGTTTCTTCCAATTGTCAGTGAGTCAAAACCACAGTCACTGATGCAACAGCCCAGAAAGAGAAGGGGAGTTGAAAAACTTCCAATAACTGTCAAAGGAACTTCTAGTCTTTCTTAAGTTTTTAAATTAAGTTTTACTCATGTCAACCCCATCAGCACAAAGGAGTAAACTAAGACTGTGTTTATATGACACGACAACAACCAGTCAGTTAAGTGGGGAGGGAACTCCAATTCCTTGATTGACTCCAGTTTTTACTTACAGTTTGCTGTTTCAGTGTATTTAATTGGTCACAGTCTTAACATGCACATACTCAGTAAAATTCATGCGGCATTTAATCACTACTAACAACACTGTCCAAATTAACTCTGGAAATCTCAGGAATATATAACATAACAGCTCTTAGTCGATGTGAGTGCATGGTCATTTCTGAAAAGCAGTTTTGCTTTGAGCTGTTACTGAGAAACAGTGTAGGTGAAAGCAATGTAAAGAGGGCGATAAATGTGGTATCCAAATAAATTAGACCCAGAGTAATTTAAACAATGCAAGGGTTGAAAGAGCAAATCTAACTGCACTGTTATTTAAAGATGAATTCAAACACATACACATGAAAAATGGTGAGTATTTCAATTATATGATGTTGTAATTTCAAAATTATATTTTGGATAATAATCCATAATGTTTTGCTTTTTCTTTTTGAAAATTTTATTTTTAAGTAATCTCTGCTGCCAGGGTGGGACTCAAACTTACAACCCTGAGATCAAGGGTCACATGCTCTACCGACTGAGCCAGGCAGGCATCCTAAACCATAATGTTTTAGATTGGCAAAAATAATAAACAGAAACAATGTCTACTTATTTACCAAATGAATTAGTAGATAGGTATCCTATTTTACCTACCTTAACGTTGTGCAGTTTATACATATTACAGACTAAATATTAGCTGTATTTGGTTAAAAATAGTCTATTATTAAGTATTTACGTATTTCAAAGAAAACTAGTATAGACTAATGAAAAGAAATTTGAATGTGAAGTCAAAATACTTGGGGTCCTTACTAGGCTCAATGCCTTCTGGCTTCTTGACATTGGGAAAGTCATCAGTCTGCCTGAACATGAGTTTCTTAATAAAGAAAGTGAAAAAAAAATCTGCCTCACAAGGTTAGACAAAAATTAAATAATCATGATATGTAAAAATTTGTTATAAAATTATAAAGCACCACAAATTATTATTATTGGTTATGGTATGAAATCATTAATCTGCATTATCTTGCAAGGTAGGTATCACTCTACATGTTGTTCACAGGAAGACACTGAGGTTCAAAAGGGTTAGTAATCAATTCAGGAACATATATCAGCAAGAGAATATAGCAAGGATTAAAACCCACGTTATCTGACTTCAAAGCCAAGCACCAATGCACAGTGCAGCATCCTACTTCATAATAATGACCTTCTCTGAGATGCTTGTGGATATCCAGGGCACTTTACATCCTTAGTTGTCCATTATATAGGTATTTATCAATATGCAAATGACTAATCTTATAGCAATCCTTTATTTGAAGTCTTCGATGAACACAAAGTGAGGTCATTTACAAAATGAACTATGTTTGAAATGTAGTTAATCAATATCTTATCTGCAAATTTAGGGCTTTTAAAACTGATGTTTTCATTTAGGGAGATAGTTTATGGATGGCAGGGAGTTAGTGTAGTCAGCAAAGTACTATACATGCTTCTATCTACTCAGACTTGGAAATCATCAAAAAGTGGGGGCACTGGTGTCCAATTTGCTTTCTAAGTGAAGTTTTAGAACAATTTATGTGCTGAGACCTCTTTCTATAAAAACAAAACTGTCTAAGTGTTCACTGCTAATTCTTTTAACTTTTAGCCCTTCTCTTTAGGTACATTCTCCCTGAGAGAGCTTGTGCCACTAGCATATGGACATGACCATCTCTATGGGATAGGTTCTTGAAGAAGCCAAAGAAATTTGAAATGCTTTATGGTCCAATAGCTTCCTTTCAGAGAGAAACATACTCAAATGGAACAGGTAAGAGGGAGAAGTAAATACGTTTCTCAGTTATAATAAGGCTTAAGAGGGCTACCATATTCTTTGTGCACGTTGAAAGATTTTAAGGCAATGCGTTTCAACTGTTGTTCTTGAACCAGTCTCAAAAACATTTGAGATGCTTATTAAGGATTAATATTATTAAGAATTTATATTAAGTTTGACTTTATCCAGGCTTATTAAATCAGAATATTAAGAAGGGTATACTTAAATGCACTAAAGTTTGAGAATGATTGATTCCAGAACACTTCACTTCCAGGTTACATAAATTCAAATTTTCAATGTTTTCTTTTTACATAGAATAATAGTCATTTTTCTATTCATTCCTTAGTTGTGCTTAATATTAAGCATAGTTTATGGTTAGTTCATTCAATTTATAAAGAAATTGTAGAGGAACTACTTTTCTTTATTACTGGGTATGGGTCTTCAGCTGGGTCTTATGAGGACTACAGCCTTCTACAAAAAGATATGTGCACATGTCTAAATACAGTACATACAACTTCAGTAGGTTCACAGACACCCTGAAGCTGATTCATGGACCACAGTTAATGATGATGACTTTAATAATGTAAAATTTTACCAGCATAATGGGAGATTTTAATGAACATTTTTAAGGAGTTGATAAGTTAAACAGGCAGAAGCAAGCAAACTTCAAAAAATACAAAAGAAAAGATATGAAAAATATTAATAAGTTTTACCAAACGAATGTGTTTATGTGTGTGTGTGTGTAACCGCATACAACATTTGCAGAGTACCTATTTTTGTCAAGAATGCACCACACATTTACTGAAGTGGGCCACACACTGGGCCATAAACATGTCTCCACAAATGCCAAAAAGTTTATAACAGTATGTGACTAAGGTGATTTAACTAGAAATCAGAAAATATGGGGTGTATTAGTTTTCCATTGCTGTGTAACAAATTACCACAACTTAGCCACTCAAAACAAAGCTCATGAATTATCTCACAGTTCTATATGTCAGAAGTCTGGCGAGCCTTGTCTGGTTTCTCTGTTCAAAATCTCCCAAGACTATAGTAAAGTTGTGGTCTGGGCTGGGATCGTATGTGGAAGATTTGGGGAAGAACTTGGTTCTGTATTAGGAAGGATTCTCAGAACCAGGAGCACCAATACCAGCATTAGGTAAGATTTTTTTAAATGGAAAAATCTAAACAATAAATTATTAGAATTAATAAGATAGTTTACCAAGTTTCTGCAATGAAACATAAATGTAGAAAATTATTGTATTTCTATGTATTAGCAATAATGGAAGAAGTAGATAATGAAATTTTAGAAGCATATCAGCCACAAAAATCTAAAATAAACAACAAACACATTTTAATGCAGATACACAAAAATCTTCCTGAAGAAAAATGTATAACTTTATTGAAAGACATTAAAGTAGGCCTAAATAAATGGATACCCTATGTTAATTGGTTGGGACACTCAATACAGCAAAGATTTCAATTATTTTCAAATAGATCTACAAGTTTTATGGAATTTAAGTCAAAACCTCATTATGTATATTTTTTTTGTAAAAGTGATACTCTGATCCCAACATTTATTTGAAAGCAATTTGGTAACTAAGATGACCTTGGAAGAGAAGAAGGTTTGACCACTTATTCTTCAGGTATCAAGATATATTATAAAGGTATATGATAAATAAAGCAGTGTGACATGGAGCATGGATGGATAAATAAACCAATATAAAAGAACAGGATCTATTATTTTTAGATAAACAGGGTATATGACAGAGTGGTGCTGCAGATGTGTGAAGATGGTCAACAAATGGTACTGGAGCGATTGGTTATTCACATGGGAGGAAAAAAGAGAAAAGAAAATAGATTCCTACCTTATAGAGTACACAAAACACAATTCCATTCTGATTAATGATCTAAATGGGAAAACAAAAGTATAGAATTTAATACAGGGTGGGTGAGGGGCATTGAGGAGGGCACCTGTTGGGATGAGCACTTGGTGTTGTATGGAAACCAATTTGACAATAAATTTCATATTAAAAAAATAATTTAATATAGCAGAATATTCTTGATTTTGACGTATTCAGGATTTTTTTTTAAAGTTACAAAGTATACAACATAAAGAAAAAATCCCTTGGTAAATGTGGCTCGTATATGAGCCATGTAATAATTCAGATCTTATCCTACTATGACCATATTTTGGTGACCTTTGGGAACAGGCATTGTGCCAGAAGCAGCTCCCTAATGTCAACTGTTTCCCATTGGCCACACCAGCAGTATTATAGGACAAGCAATAGGCTAGAATAAAATACAGATGCTGAAGGGTGTTTGAGAAGAGACTGCAAAACATGAAGTTGTGGTCAAAGAAAGAGAGAAAACCAGAGGAGAGTTAAAAGAGAGAAGCCATCCCTCTGTTCAAGCCCCTTTTACCTGATCTGGGTGCACCAGGTCCTAAGGGCAGGTGCCCTGACAGAGGACAGGTCGGTCTGTACAGTATAGCCAACTTGAATCTAGACTAGAGGATTTCAAAACAAAAATCACTGTTCTTTTATTATTTAAAAAGTAAATCACAGGAACATGGATTTCAGTTTTTTAATCTATGTGTTAATCAGGTGAATAAAAATCAATACCTGTAATACTATATGTAAAAGTAGCATATGAATTTTGCTGAAAATTGTGTGTGTAATCTTCTATTCAACCTGGAACAACCCAGATTGAAGGTTTGCATCAATAATCATGGCATCCAATCCACTCCATTAAGATAAGTTTATTAATCGCTTCATGCTGAAAGAGATTGAGGAAAAACCAATTCAAGTCTGAATGCTTTGTTATTATTAGAGAATTTACCTTTGAAAAAAACTATAGGATTGTGCTCTCAAGGATGATCATTAGGAGTCTAAAATTAGCTAAATAATATAAGAAATGATAGAAAGTAACTTGAAATGATCTCAAATATTTGAAATAAGCTTACTGGGAAAATATATAAAGTTAAATAACTTACTCAGGGAAAGAAAATGGCACTAGTCCTCAATTGCTACTAACATTTATTGAATAGTCTGTTTAGTAGAGGTTTCACACAGATTTTGGTTTTCAAGGTTACTATCTGGAGACATATCATCTGACTGTGCCTAGTCTCCATAAGCCAAAGTACCACTTCTTTTTTTTTTTTTTTAATTTTTTTTCAACGTTTTTTATTTATTTTTGGGACAGAGAGAGACAGAGCATGAACGGGGGAGGGGCAGAGAGAGAGGGAGACACAGAATCGGAAACAGGCTCCAGGCTCCGAGCCATCAGCCCAGAGCCCGACGCGGGGCTCGAACTCACGGACCGCGAGATCGTGACCTGGCTGAAGTCGGACGCTTAACCGACTGTGCCACCCAGGCGCCCCCAAAGTACCACTTCTATCTAAAAGCAGCTCTCAATACCACAGTCAATGTTACCAGTAGGGAATCATTATTCTTTTGGGACTGGCCTTTATAGATCTTACTTCTGTAGGTATAGCAAATAGCTCACCACTATATGAATATATAAACTAAGGATGACACAGGCAGGACAGAATTCTGACAGGTTAATGGACCAGTCACATTATACTCCCTTTTCCTTTACTAATGCCAAAAATCAGACAACAGATATGATACTCACTACAAGTAAAATGTATCCATGGACCCCACTCTCAGAGAAACAACTATCAAATGACCTCATGTTACAGAACATCATATCACCAATAATGAAGGAAGCATGGATTATCAGTAAGAGTTTAGGCCTACTGAAATACCCAAAGGCATTGTTAGATTATTGTAACATTGTGAGGATATTCTTTTTAATTAAAGGTGAAATATTGGCTCTCCACTTAAAAAATGTATCACAACATATTTGGAAGCACTGTTATAGGAAAGCGATCCCAGATGTTCTCTGAGAAGTCATGAAAGCCCATTTGGAAAACACTGGTACACTGTAATGTATGTGTGGGTATAAGTTAAATCTATGTGTTTACATACATTTATGTATATCTTATATAGACAGACAGACAGACACACATACACACACAGGTATACATGATGACAAGAAATAAACCAGAGTAATGGACATTTGGGGAAAGACATTGATAACTCTCCATAAACAATTTGCTAAAGTAAATCACTGAACTTAATGGTTGAAATGAAACACACAAGGGAGCAATTAGGTAGAGCAAAGGCAAATAAATAAGACCAAACTCCATGCAAATATAATGTTTCCTCAATGCTGCTGATATGGTTCAAGAAAAGCTAGCTTGACTAGTTAAATCTCAGGAAGGAGAAGTATTATGACCATCCTCAGAATCCAGATGGGCTATAAGCTCCATTTTTGTATTCAAAAAACAAAAATAAGTTAACACTTTTTTTTTTACAAAGTAGCTTTAAATAGACGGTTAGAACAACTATTAAGGTTTAATATTTTTATACCAGAATTAACAGAAGAAATAAAATATGATAATGAATATTTGAATAAGGTACTAGAAAGCATTGAATTAAATTTTTTTAATTAAAGGGGTGCCTGGGCGGCTCAATCAGTTAAGCGTTCAACTCTTGATCTCAGCTCAGGTCATGATCTCACAGTTCATGAGATTGAGTCCCTTGTCAGGCATCTGTGCTGACAGCGTGGAGCCTGCCTGGGATTCTCTCTCTCCCCTCTCTCTGCCCCTCCACCACTTGCACTTGCTCTCTCTTTCAAAATAAATAAATAAACTTAAAAAATTTAATTAAATTATTATCCTGTCCAACATACACTTTTAAAAGCTGGGGATATTTAAGAAAAATGAAAAATTATCAAAGAGTACTTCCTTAAAAACAATGCTTATGGATTTTTTTCTGACCACAAACATAATCATTTATTATAGAAAATTTAGATGAATAGAGAAAAATAAAATCTCAATTCAGTCCTGTATAGGTGGAAACACCCAAGGCCATAGATAAATTGCATATAAATTGGAACAAAAAAATAAGTATATAAGCATGTAGATTGAAAAGGAACAAATAAAGTCATTTACATAGAACCACATGGACTAATGCAAAAGCTCAGGAAGCTAATCAGACAGAAAATAAGCATACAGAGATTAATAGTTTTCCATCAAACAAACAAAAAAAATTAGGTAAGTATTTTTTAAAAGATTCCATTTAAAAAAGCAGTAATGCCTTTATCAAAGTATAAATATATAACCGAGTAACAAGTTATGACATAACCTATAAAACTTTACTGCAGTATCTGAAACAAAAACTTACTAAGTGGAAAATAAACCATATTTATACGTAAGAATGCTCAATATTGTAAATATCTTAATAATCCAAAGTAGCCTATAAATTAAGTGACATCTCAATCAAAATCTCCACAAGATATTTCATGGAACTTGATAAAGTGGTTTTATTTATTTATTTTTTCAAATTTTTATTTAAATCCTAGTTAGTTAACATACAGTGCAATATTGGTTTCAGGAGTAGAATTCAGTGATTCATCACTTACGTACAATGTATGTGATTTCAAGAAGTGATTTTAAAATTCACATGGAGGAACAAAGGCTTAAGAATAACCAGGAAAATCTTGAAAAGGCAAAAAGCAACTGAATGATGCATTCATCTTAACACCAAAACAGAGTATAGAACCAAAATTAAAATAGTGACAGAGCAGGAATAGTACAAGACAACATGGATTAATCATATATAGCTGAGTGAAGTTCTGAACTTTCCACTGTGGAAATGTGGAAAATCCAGAACTTCACTCAAGCATGGGTGGTAATTTAACATGTGATATAGGCCAGCATTTAAAACCAGTGGGATCTGATGAGCTCAATCAATGTTTTGGGAAAATGAAAATGTAGAGAAGAAGAGTCCTGCTTCAAATCATTAAATGAAATAAATTTTGACTGGTCTATAAACCTAAATAAAAATATTAAGGTATTAGTAATGAATATGGTCAAATGTGTTTATGGTGGTGGGGAGAGGAAGAGCTTGAGTAGCAAAACACAAAAAACAAAAGCTAAAGGAAAAGGTTGACAAGCTTAAATTCAAACTAAAAGTAAAGAATGATTATTACTTTGGAAGCTAATATTTACAGCCTGTATAACATAATCAATTAATATCCGGGAAAATGTGAATATGTTATATAACTTACATAACATATATACCCTTCAAAATTAATAAACCAAAAACAAAACAACTCAGCAGAAAAATAGGTGAGAAATATAAACAGATAATAAGAGACCAATAAACATAAAAATATGTTCTACTTTGCTAAAAGAAAAATGGATTAAGATAAAATGATTTATCAGTTTTTGATCTTTATAGATAGGCAAAATGTTAAAGTTTAATAATATCAACTGTCAACTAGAGTGTAAATCAATACATTCTTTTTGCATTGCAGATGGGAATGTGAGTTGGCATAGCCCTTTTGGTGGACAACTTGGGAGACTGTTAAAACTGAAAATGTGAAAACCCTAGCTTTGTTTATAAAATGGAAAATTGGAAACAGATGAATGGCCATTACAGTGAGCGGTGGAACTATGGAATTAAGCAGATTTTTATATACTAGCATGACAAAAGTCTTAAGTTGTGACTAGGTAAACAATAAAGACAAAAGATCAAAACAAGAAAAAAAGAAGATTGCAAATTAGTACATTGCAATGTGCTATTTTGGGAAAAATCCAATGAAAAACAAAACTGTATAATGCAACAGATGTAAATATAGAGGAAAATTCTAAATGGCTGCTCATGAACTTCATAATAATGTTATTTCCATGGAGGCAGAAAGGGGACCAGGACATGGGAGAGAGCCAAATATGGAGAGACTATATCCTGGGATGTCTGGGACAGTTCACATTTATTCCTGTTTTAATCATCAGTTGACTTACCTATACTCAAGTTGCTTTTCCTTTCATACCTTTAATCCTAGATTACACTTTTGGAATAATAACAATAGTAAACAATGTTCATTAAATTGTGCCAGGCATTATTCTAAAAAGTACTCCAGATTAATTTATGTATCTTTCTCATGGAGACTGTGTTTTCCAAGATGGTTACAGTATCTCATTCCATATGCTCTTACAATGTAACACTTATAGCCATCCCATTGAGAAGTGGGATCTGTATTTCTTTCCCTTGAACATGAATGAGTCTGTGACTACAGTGGAAGAGACACGATGCAGCTTCCAAAAGGAGGTCATAAAATGTGACACAGATTTCACCTGGCACTCTTGAGATATGTGCTCTTGAAATTTGGCTACCATGCTGTGAGGAAGTCCAGGGTACAGGGAGAGGCCACCACCAGCTGTTGCAGCTAAAACTTGTTTCACAATAAATCATGCCAAAATGTAGCAGCCTAGAAGAGCAACAATCATTTTATTATCTTTTATGGTTTTGGACATTGGCTCGGATTACTCTGTGGTTCTTACTCAAGATCTCTCATGCAGTTGCAGCCAGACAGTGCCTGAGCTAAAGACATCTCAAAGGTTTCCTCCCTTTCATATCTGGCACTGAATAGTGGCTCATTTAAGGCCGTCTTCTAGATTACCTACATGTCAAGGCTTCCTATGTGACTCTATCTAAGAGTGAGCATCCCACAGGAAAGCCAGGCAGAAACTGTATAGCTATTTATGACCCATTCTTGGAAGTCACATAGCTCCGCTTGTGTCATACTTGAGGCAATTAAAGAGTTCTTCCCAAGGACAAGGAGAAGAGATACAGATTCCAAGTCTTAGACAGGAAGTGGCAAAATCACACTGTAAGAACATGGGAGATGGGAGATGCTATTCCAGCAATCTTTGGAAAATACGATTTGCCACAGCCCTCAACAGTGCTATTATCATCCCCATTTTACAAACAAGAAAAATGAGGCACAAAAAAAAGTAAGTTAACTTGTTCACCAGCACATACACATAGAATGTATTAGAGCTAAGATTTGAATCCAGGCAGTCTGATTCCAGGACATAAATTCTTGACCTTTATTCTATGCCATGCTGCTCCTCTCTAATGAAAGTATATTCTTGTGTGTGTCTTTGAGACAACTTAATTTTTCATCTGGAGAGAGTGTATACAAAACATTTATAAGTGGCGTTGGTACTCATAGTTTTTAACGAACATTAGTTAGTTCCTAGCTGGGAAATGGAGATTCTTGCTATATATAAGTATATGTGGGAGATGGGGGGAGAGGCATGAAGAGGCAGAGGGATGCTCCAAGTAAAGAAGAATGGTCTTAAATTGGTTTCAAGAACAGAGGAGTTTTGATTCCTTCATGCAACTCTTCAGGAGGCTGACATTCTCCTTAGTATAGCCAGAACCACCTTTGGACATACTGGCCAGAGAAGAGGAGATGGACATTTTTGAAACACTTATGTTGTGCCAGGCACTGAGGTAGCTGCTGAACATTTATCTACCTCAATCAAGAGTAGAAATGGGAGGCTTCTAACAACAAAGATATTCTGATAGTGTATGCACAACTTAACTTCAAGAAAAAGAAAATCGGGGGATTTTATATTTCATTGATCCTACCAGCAAGAATTAACATCTTTAAAATTTTTAAGTTATTTTTATTATTGAAGTATAGTTGACACGCAGTGATCTATTAGTTTCACATAGCGGTTCAACAACTCTATACATTACTCAGGGCTCACTGCAATAAATGTGGTCACCATCTGTCACCATACAATATTATTGCGCTCTTAGTGACTGAATTCCCTGTGTTGTACTTTTTTCTCCTGACTTATTTTATAACCAAATTCATGCCTCTTAATCCCCTTCACCTGTTTTGCCTATCACTCTCCTCTCCTTCCTTCTGGCAGGCACCAGTTTGTTCTCTGTGTTGATTAAATCTGTTTCTGTTTTTGTTTTGTTTGTTTATTTTGTTCTTTAGGTTTCACAGATAAGTGAAATCGTATGGTACTTGTCTTTCTCTGTCTGCATCTGACTTATACCATTTAACATAATATCCTCTAGTTCCATCCATGTTTTTGCAAATGACAAGGAGTCATTCTTTTTTATGGCTCAGTGGTATTTCATTGTGTGTATGTATGTGTGTATATGTAATCACCATATATATGTATACATATGTACATACATTTATATATATATATATATTCATATATATCACATTTTCTTCATCTATTGGTTGACATATCAAGTAAGGGATTAATAGCCAAAGTATCTAAAGAACTTATTTCAACACCCAAAAAACAAATAATCCAATGAAAAATGGACAGAGAACCTGAGTAGATATTTTTCTAAAGGACACATTACAGATGGCCAACAGACATATGAAAAGATGCTCAACGTCACTACTCATCAGGGAAATGCAAATCAAAACCACAACGAGATGTTACCTCATACTAGTCAGAATGGCTAGTATCAAAAAGACAAGAAATAGCAAGTGTTGACAAGGATGTGGAGGAAAAGGAACCCTCATGGACTATTGGTGGAATATAAATTGGTGCAACTACTGTAGAAAGCAGTATGGAGGTTCCTCAAAAAATTAAAAATAGAACTACCCTACGACCCAGCAATTGCACCACTAGGTATTTACTGCCCCCCCCAAATGAAAACACTAATTTTAAAAGGTATATGCAACCCTATGTTTATTGCAACATTATTCATAATAACAAAGATATGGAATATCAACATCTTTTCATGACTTTACAGCACTTTATTTGTGCCACTATAATTATAGTGGTTTTTTTTAAATTTAGCATTTATATATAGCTTGATCTCCAACAGGGCCAAAAAAAAAAAAAAGGTTTATTCATCTTCATGTTGCTTACAGCGTCTTGAATATAGTTGAGGCTGGATTGAAAGAAATTAAAACATTGAATAAAATGCTTGGTTTTGAGCGTAAACTTGCATGTTCAATTGATATATCATTTCTGCTGCAGAAGAGCTAATTCTAAGTTATACAATTGCATCCTGCCAATAACAAGCTTATTTAAGAAGACTTGAATCTCAATTCGTAGCACTGGCTGGAAATTTATGGCATATTCTGCATTACCAGATGTACAGAAGTGTCATCTTTTGATAATTTACTCAAACTTGTAGAGACACAATTCCTGGCACACTGAAGTCTTTTTTTTATTTTTTTGTTTGTTTATTTTTGAGAGCAAGAGAGACAGAGCACTAGCAGGGGAGGGACAGAGAGAGAAGGAAACACAGAATCTGAAGCCGGTTCCAGGCTCTGAGCTGTCAGCACAGAGCCCGATGATGCGGGGCTCGAACTCACAAACCGTGAGATCATGACCTGAGCCGAAGTCAGAGGATCAACCGACTGAGCCACCCAGGCGCCCGTCTGGCACACTGAAATCTTAATGCAGTGCTAGGTGTGTTAGATTCTTACCCTTTCTTTTTCTTTTGCTTTCTCTTTCTTTCTTTCTTTCTTTCTTTCTTTCTTCCTTCCTTCCTTCCTTCATTTCCTTCCTTTCTTTCCTTCATTCCTTCCCTTCTTTCTTTCTTTCTTTCTTTCTTATAAAAATTCTTACTGACAATGAGTATGAACTCCAATTAAAAACAAAAAAAGATTGAGGTGTTGCAACAAGGGCTGAGTTACCAAACATCTTTCCATGGGATTTGTACAAACACTTATCTCTACTAAGACTAGCTTCCACACTGTCGAAACAAGTAATAGCACTAAGTCTAGCACCCATTCTTTGGTGCTGAATTCAAACACAGTGTGAAATCTAGGATGATTTCCTCATCTCTCTTACCAGTGAAATAGTATGTGGGCCATTTAAAACAGGTAATGATCTTCATCTTGGCCAATATAATTAAGTAGCAAATGTGCAGAATTATTATATTCTCCAGTTAATTTTATGTGTGTATTGCTTAGCTGAAATAATCAACAATGATTTTAATGAATTTTTAATAAGTGAAAGAAATGTGGTAGAATGAAAATAGCACCAAGTTGGAGATCCGGAAATTTGCCAGTTCTGGTATTCCTCTACCAACGACTCCCAATGCAGCCTTAAAATGTTGCTTAATTATGCTATTTTCTAATGTATAGAGAGAATATGTGCTTTCACAAGTTTTTTGAAATTATCTTTAATCCACTTTAATGAGGTAAATAAAAATTCACCAAATTTAACTGTACAAATCTGTGTTTGACAAATGCATGTAGAAGACATTTAACAACCAACACAAACAAAATGCAGAACATTTTCATGGTCCCCAAAAAGTTCATTTGTGCCCCTTTGCAGTAGATCCACTCAAAGCCCCTAGCACAGAATTTTACTTATTAGGATTTTGTTTAGAATTTTTGCAACTATTGGGATGCCAGGGTAGCTCAGTTGGTTGAGCGGCTGACTTTTGATTTTGGTTCACTCATGGCCCCAGAGTTGTGGGATCGAGCTCCGTGTTGAGCTCCATGCTGAGCATGGAGCCTGCTTGGGATTTTCTGCTTCTCTCTCTCTCTCTCCTTAAAATAAAATTTAAAAAATTTAAAAAATAAAAGAAATTTTGCATCAATGTTCTTGAAAGAGATAGGTTTATAATTTTGTTTCTTGTAATATTCTTGTCAGTTTTGGTCCTTAGGCTATGCTGGGCTTATTAAAAGAGTTCAGCTACATTAAAATTAAGAACTTATATTTTTCAAAAGATATCAGAAAGAGAATGAAAAGAAAAACCACAGGATGGAAGATAACACTTTCCATATATATAACTAAAAGGGACTTAAACCCCGAACAGAGAACTTTTGCAAATCAATAATAAAAACAAAATGAAATAGGATTATGGAGGAAAAATTGTGAGTAGGCAGACCACAAAACAGAAAATCCTATGACCAATAAACACATGATAAAATAATAAACTTCATTAACTTTCTGGAAACAATGAAGTTTAAACTAAACTAAGATACCAACGACTGCATATATCCTCCAGATTGGAAAAATATTTTTAAACTCTGAAAATATCAAGTATTAACAAAGATATGGAATAACAGAAATTCCCTTTCATTGTTGGTAGGTAGGTACAGGAATTGATACAACTATTTTGAGATGTTAGCAACATGATCTATTAAATGTAAACATATCCATGTTTCATAACTCAGAAATTCCAATCCGGAGTGTATAGCATAGAGGAATAACATTATATGTGCACCAGAAAATATGTATAAGCATTGGCTTTAATGTAAACAAACTGAAAATAACACAAATATCCATTAACAGTAGAATGAATAAATACACTTGTGGTAAAATGCCAAACAAATGAATATTATAAAGTAAAAAAAAAGGTCAACAAATTAGAGCAATACACAATAATGGAGATGAAATTAACTAATATAATGTTTAATGAAAGAAGAAATTCTCAAACTAATGGGCAATGGATATGTGGAGTGAGACTTCAAAGGTACTTGTGATGGTTTATTTCCAAGCTTTGATCATTCCACGAATGCTCACTTAGTAACTGTGCGTCATGATGTACATTGTAATGTATTTTTCTGCACATATGCTATTTTTTACATCTTTAAATGTTTATAAACATTTTTAAGTGAAAATAATTCCCATTACACAGGTCTTCATGAAAGCAGATATTGACTATCACTTTCTGAAATTCCAAGATTTCATAACAAATATGATTGTGTCCGAGAATCTAGGTTTTCAGCTATTTGTGATAATCTTCAATGATTTTTTTGCACACGACATTGTTATATCATGATTTAAGTGACAGTAAACTTAAAACACAATGCAATTTAGAGTTCTTTAAAAGACTTGCACATTTAAAAGTGAAAGACAATAGACTTGGTAAAACTCCAAATGTATGAATAATAGTTCGTGATATCATTGTTATCTCAATTACAATCGACTTAGCTCATCTATTATGAGACAAATACTCATTATTATTTCATAAATATAAGTTAATTAGATAAATTAACCATTAGGGAAAGGATGTTTTCTATAACTCAATAAAATATGAGACAGATTAATCTTATTAGTCTGAGAGAGGCCACTATGTAATTTTAGCCATTTATTCTAGAATATTTTGTGTTTTTTGGCAGTAGATAACTAGGAATGTAAGTAAAGAGAGACATTTTTACAGTTCTATTCAGTCAAAATAAAATTATTTTTCCCCCCTTAGAATTGACTAAATGATTAGTGATATATATGTATTGAGATGTGTTTTTGTATAGTTCAGTGTGCTTTTTTGGCAAGATGAGAAATATTGCAGAAAAAACATCAACTTTGGAATTATGTAGAATTGAGTCTGGGCAAGTTACTTCATTTTTCTGAGCCTCAGCTTCTGTATCTATAAAGAGGGGAATAATACTAGGAAACTTTCAGGTTTGCTGTGGGTATTTACCCTGAAAAAAATAATTAATGGCATATGGTAGACATACAATGAATGTCAGGTATCCACTTTCCAGTTAAGATCTTTTCCAAACCTATGACTCTATATCTAATTTAAATGTAAATCTATTTAAAATTTAGTATATATTATGTAAAAATCTTTCACCCAATCTTGTTTTAGAAATATTAAAAATAAGGAATATCATATTGAAGAGAAACTCATAATGTTACAGTCAGTATTTTTGCAAATAAAATACATTGACATACATTGATCAGTGGTATATATTGATTACCATGTTCTTCTCTCAGGGTATTTAGGTAAAAGGCAAAAATCTGTCTTGAGAAAATCTGATGAGCCTCAAGTCTAGGACTAACAGTGATATGTAGAAAAAACAAACCAAAAAATCCCCACAAAAATCAGCACAGTTTCTAACGTAATGATTCCACTGACTAACTACATGACCCTGTATTGGTCATGTGTCTTCTTTTAATATTAGATTTCTTTTTTTTTTAATTTTTTTTTCAACGTTTATTTATTTTTGGGACAGAGAGAGACAGAGCATGAACGGGGGAGGGGCAGAGAGAGAGGGAGACACAGAATCGGAAACAGGCTCCAGGCTCCGAGCCATCAGCCCAGAGCCCGACGCGGGGCTCGAACTCATGGACCGCGAGATCGTGACCTGGCTGAAGTCGGACGCTTAACCGACTGCGCCACCCAGGCGCCCCTAGATTTCTTAACTGTAAAATGACACTAATACCTGCCTTGCCTCTTTCACAAAGTTCTTATAAGGACCCAAAGGGAAGAGAGTAAAAACAACACCTGATTAAGAATCTAAAGACCTTCGATTTAATTAAAGGAATAAAAGATATCTGGTAATATTAGACAAGAGGAAAAAAGGGGGCACTCATTTTAAATATCCAATGAATCTCCTTCTGAAAAGTCTTTTCTAAAATACAGGAATAATAATACTAATATGAAAGATCAAACCCTTTGTATCAGCAAACCTTCCAGATTTCAGAGCAGAAAAGCAAGCCTGACCCTGGGAAATTCACAAAGTCTCTCTGAACCTGAGTGTTTCATCTGCAAAATAAAAGGACTTGAATAAAATTTCTCCAAAGTTTTTTCTAATTCAAACTTTCTATGATTTCATTTGAGGAAAAGATTTAGTAATTGGATAAAGACCTGCACTTTACATCAGCATAATAAGGTCTCTTTGTGAACCAGAAGGCAGGATAAAATAAGTGAGTGAAACAGAACCTGAAATATTAAGCTAGTTTAATCAGAATTAGAGGTTTTAATGATTGCATATCCACAAAACATCTGTGCAAAATTCTCTCTAAATGAAACAATCTACGTGAAAGCCTTTTGGAAACTGTAAGATGCTATGCATCATCATCCTCTTCTTTACTTGAGCCCAGAGACTTGGCAGAAGTAGCCTGACATACATTTCATATATTTCAGCTATGACCAATCACCCAGGGTGGCCATGGTGGGGAGAGAGGAAGAGGAAAGAGGAAGAGGATTTGCTTTCCCGGTTTCTAACTTCCTCCTTGTTCCCTGAGCATGTAGGTATGTGATATAATACATGCATTTTCCCCCAAGTGTTAAGAGATAGGTATTTCTTAATAGCTAGATAGAAAAATAGTTAGGTCTTTGGTGTATTTAAGGTTAAGGAAATAGATGCTCATTTCTTGATTTGAGACAGTTTTAGACAAAGCAGGTGGGATAGCATGTATTTTGCCACTGTATCCAATATTTTACATATCCCAGCTTATTTCTTTTCTAAAATAAGCTATAATTTGTATAATTGGGAAGTGCTTTAAAATAAGAATTGCAAGTTATGAGTCACTGCAATGATGTTAGACAACCTGGCAGTATTACTTGCATTTGGCCGTGAGAGAAACCGAGGGGTTGAAACAGAGGTAGAGCAAGAACTAGACCTCCAGGGCTGTCTGCAGAATGCCAAATCTCTGGGAAAGAGTCGTAGAATGATAATTTGGAAGATGCCTGAAGATGGACAAACCTAGCTGCATAGAAACCTAAAAAATCTTAGTAGATGAATTTGTGCTGTCTTAAAATCTTACGACCTGGCTCAATAGCATATTGTAAATTGCTTGTTTAAATTGAATGCTAATTTGCAAGAACCTTTTGGGAAATCATTTTGACCAATTATGAACTAGATTGTTAAGAAGGAAAGCTGGGCTAGCTCTCGCCTGAGGTTGTATTTTCATCTGCTCTCATCTTTCTCCTAAGAGGATAATTGGATAAATAGTGCATCTTGGCCTGCAGATAGGGGGTGGAGTGGGGATTGGAGAAAATTTTGCCTTTACTTTTTTCCCTCTCTGATTTCTAGCCATTATAGGCTTGGCTAAGCCATTAGTCAAACTCCCTCATGGTACAAGAGGGATAATGTCAATGTTAAAAGCTTCAGAGCCAATAAATAACATATTTATTTCCCTACAGTTTTCCCAAAACTAACTGCTCAGCTCAGCTCAGCTCAGGATAGAGGATTTGCAGCATGACAAACAGGTTTTTCTCAAACTCAATTTGAGAATTTCTCATGTACCCTCTGATAATTATAAAAGGAAATCAACTCATCTGCTGGAAGGCACATGATTAAACAGTAATGTTCAGAGCTTCTGTGGCCTGGAGAGGTTTTAATGGCATTACACACAGCGAGTGCCATAGTCCAGCCCAAATGCGAAAGGGAGATTAAATTGCTGAGTGGGGGAGGAGGGTTGTTTTCAGTTGGAACCGCAAGCAAAAAATCTCTTTCTGCTGTAAGAACTTCAGTCCTTCACAAAGGCACGGAAGAGAAGGGTGAACAGCCAGTTATATGGTAGCACAAAGCATTACATCGTGATTCCTGGAATAAACAAGAAAGGTCCAAGAAGCATCAGTGACAGGGTTTTGAAGCAAGAGGTGGACATTCCCACACAGAGTAGGTAGGGAGAAAAGGGGGACCTAAAAAGCAGACCTAAGAAGACTGAATCAAGGTGATTGAGAAACAATGCTATCAGAACCCACTGCGTTCTTAAGATGGCTTATTGTGCACTAAGAGTACGTATGTAGCAAGGTAAAAAAAACATTTTTTTTAATTGTTATCTTAATAGTAAGAACTGGGGGGTGGGGGGAAGAACAGAAAGTTACTCGTATGGAGAGAATTGCCTTTGTTAAGAAAATAAATCACATGGTAACTCACTTTGGGTGTGGAAGGTGAACCCTTACCAGCAGCTGGGAGCCGGCAGCTGAGCCCAGGGAACCACTTTGCACAAGAAGTTTTAGGAATTTGTGATCCTGGGAATCGTGAGTGGGTAAGGAAAAGGTTTTAGAGGTGAGCCTGAGAAGACTGAACCACATGGTAGGAAACTAGGGTGAAAAGGGGTCCAGTGAGAACCCCTGCAGGGACATGGAAGATTTCCAAAGACCTATTGAGAACAGAGATGCTAATAATCAATTTAAAGTTATTTGAGGCTTCTCAGGCTCTGTTATCCTGAGCCTTTGATACAGTCTGCTAAACACATTTCCTTGTGCAGGAGGTGTGTGTGTGTTGGGCAGGAAGATACAGGACTCGGATTGGGAAGCAGGGTAACACAGGGAGTGGAGCAGGGCAGAACAGTGAACACAGGACCTCAGAGCCAAGAGGATTGGGTGCAATGTAAGTGCATTCTCCCTAGACTTCTGGCACCCCAAAGAATCTCTGGACAATGACAGTTTTCACCTCAAGTATCCCAGTCTCTTTTCCCTGCACAGCAAGCGTGCAGGTACCACTCCTGGTGCAACTCTAAACTGGGGGTGGGGTGGGATGGAAGTGGGTGGATAAATGCCTCAATCTTCCTTTGTCTCCTCTGGAGACAGCATTTGTTTTTATGTTTCTTAGAAAGCATGAATGGGGGACGGGGGAGAGAGAGAATCCCAAAAAGGTTACATGGTGTCAGTGCAGAGCCCAGCTCAGGGCTCGATCTCATGAACCGTGAGATCATGACCTGAGCCAAAATCAAGAGTTGGACACTTGACTGACTGATCCACCCAGGCGCCTTGAAGAGAACATTTTGAAATACGTTTAACGTAGTTTCTGAATGAGTCCTCTTGAGACTGAGTACTGTTTGCCCACAGTGTTAATACGCTCTTTATCATACTCTTTGGCTTCTTTCCTTGTTTCACTTTCCCCAAATCTATACTTGTGCTTCCTGCCATGAACTGTCATGAATACCTGCACTTGAATTGTTATTTTCTTCTCAAATTTTATTTAAGTTCTAATTAGTTAACATACAGTGCAATATTGGTTTCAGGAGTAGAATTCAGTGATTCATCACTTACATGAAACACCCAGTGCTCATCATAACAAGTGCCCTCCTTAATGCCCATCACCCATCTAGCCCATCTCCCACCCCCTTCCCTCCAACAACCCTCAGTTGGTTCTCTATGTTAAGAGTCTTTTGTGGTTTATTTCCCTCTCTTCTCTTGTTTTTCCCCCTCCCATATGTTCATCTGTTTTGTTTCTTTTTTTTTTTTCCAGGAATAGAATTTAGTGATTCATCACTTACATATAGCTCTCAGTGCTCATCCCCAAAAGTGTCCTCCTTAATACACATCACCCATTTAGCCCATCCCCCCCCACCTCCCCTCCAGCATCCCTCAGTTTGTTCTCTGTGTATAAGAGTCTATTATGGTTGTCTCCCTCTCTGTTTTTAATTTATTTTAGCTTCCCTTCCCTTATGTTCATCTGTTTTGTTTCTTAAATTCCACATATGAATGAAATTATAAGATATTTGCTTTTCTCTGATTTATTTCGCTTAGCATAAGACACTCTAGTTCCAGCAACATTGTTGCAAATGGCATGATTTCATTCTTTTTGATTGCTGAGTAATATTCCATTGTATATATACACAACATCTTCTTTATCCATTCATCAGTTGATGGACATTTGGGCTCTTTCCATACTTTGGCTATTGTTGATAGTGCTGCTATAAACATTGGGGTGCATGTGCCCCTTCAAATCAGCACACCTGTATCTTTTGGACAAATACCTAGTAGTGCAATTGCTGGGTCATAGGGTAGCTCTATTTTTAATTTTTTGAGGAACCTCCATTGTGTTTTCCAGTGGCTGCACCAGTTTGCCTTCCCACCAGTAGCTGCACTTGAATTCTTAAGTCAGTGTCCATTTTGGGGGGAAACAAAAGTAAGACATCTTCCCACCCTTGTCCCTAAGTACACTCTGTTAATCTCAGACACAACCACTTCTACCAGTTTCTTTTTTTCCAAAAGCATCCTTTGCTTAGGTAAACATTTACATATATATGTGTGTGTGTGTGTGTGTATACGTACCTATCTCAATTATCCAAAGTAGAGGAAACAATTCCATATCCTAGGCAACAGTTTAAGGGATCTTTTATAAAAGGTACACCTGTACTTAAAAGAGAATACATCATATAATATCAATCACATTTAAAAATCATGCATAATGCATATCAGTTAGTTTGAATTGTGTTGCCAAGGAGTACTCAAGGGCTCATCATTCATTAGTGGCTTGCCATCCACCACACTTACCTTACATTGGTGCCTTCGTATTTTGTTGCATGAACACACAAAATACAGGACTTCCAAGCAAAGTAGTTCCTATAACTTAAGTAATAATTTCAAATATTTAAATATTTATTGTAAAAAAAACCCCTGAAAATTAACATAAAGTTGTCTTAAACTTAACAAAATTTGACGTTAATGGTGCTACGTCTTAAAATTATTTTAGCGTTCAAATGTTCTGTTTGTTGTGTTGGCTTTCCATGTGCCAAACTAGCAAAATTAAGTTAATTCTTGGTAACTTAACTATTTCTTCTGTTGGGACATGTGGTTTTCTCCAACATATGGATGTAATATTAACTATTACACTTAATACTTCTTACTGTTAAATTGGAAGAGATTGGTCTCTTCTGATGCTAATTTGACCTACTACTGCTTGCCTAGAGTGGAAGATAAATCTTTCTAAAGGCTTATTAAACTATGACTAATATGCTGTGATGACTTACAAATACACACACACACACACACACACACACACACACACACACACATTTCCATGGGAACTCACAGTGGAATGGGTATCAATTGAACCAGCAATGCAAGAATAACAACTAGTGGATTTATCTTTTATTCTTCAGTTATATAGACACTATTTGCATTCAATGCAATTATATTTAGATGATTGAGTATCATAAAAACTACTTTTCACCTTAGAATGACTCAACTTATTTTAGAAGGGGATGTACAAAATCAGCTATGTGATCATTATTTCTTGGCTTCTTTGCATTCTTGCAAAACACTTCTGTATCTTCAGATATATCTTCATTCAGTTTTTAAATGCCAAGCATAACATAATAGCTGCATTCAGAAATAAGTATTAGGACCTCTTTTTAGTGTCCTGCCTATCACAGTCAAACATCTCAAACCATGTGTTATTTTCCACCCAGAAAGGCTTTTTGGCCCTGCCTCTCTAATTAGCAATTTTAGTGGCATCCCTTCTTCACCCTCCCACTAATATATTCTGTGCACTGATTTCACCCCAGCCTTCCTTATCAGAGCTCACTCTTGGGAAATGAATCTGGGTCTAATTCACTCCACTATATAACTTAGTGATATCACTTGTTTTTCTGGAGAATTGGGAGCTGTGGGGAAAAATTCTATTTTGGGCAAAAAAAAAATAGGAAGCTTGCAGCAAATTTTAAATTTATGTGTAATTGTTTTATTGAGTAGCTTCAACATGGGTTTATAACATGAAATGTTTTTCTTTTTCTCCAGTCACTGTTTTCAATTGTGCTCTGTCAAATGTCACTTCCCTATTCCTTAAGGACATCTTGGAAGTATGCCAGACCTTTCACTAAAAGTCTAGGTCTGTTTAAGACTCTCATCTCATATGGGCTTAAATCACATTTGCTACTCCTCCTACCCACACCTCCTCTGTCTCCCCAGTAGACCAGGCATTTGGCTAAAAGATTTGGAGTCAGGAGAAAGAATGATCTGATCCTGGTTAATTCCTTCTCTTCCCGATTTCAAAGCTCAGTTTCTTCCAATTTGGGAGACCGGCGGGGTGGGGGGGGGGCTTGAGGGGGGGTGGGGAAAGGAAGGCAAAGATCTTTGGAGTACTTGGTCACCTGCTGGTAGTGGGGATGCAGCCAAGGTCTCAGGCAGGCTCAGGTCAATTCTGTGTGCTTTTCCAACATAAGGGTTTCCACGGAAATTCCATGCATGGCTCTCTTGGGAAGGATTTCATTTTCTCTCAGCCTCCTCAGCCACTGGAACCCTCAAAGAGGGGAAATCTTGTCTCCTTTTAGTCTCTCCTGAGTAGTCCATGTCCCAGTGCTCCTCAGCATGGTACGTCTCCTCACTCCCTCCCTGATAGCGTTGGAGAACTGGAATGGGGGTGATTCTATCCTCTTCTAAGGCATACCACACCACCATCTGTTATTGCTTCTCAGCTGTCAAATATTCTCTCCAGTCTTATGCTTTTGCAGAAAATATGCTGGCACCAATAATGATTTTTACATATATCCACAAGTTTCAGGGAAAATTCATCAGACCCTCCTCCCAGGACCTCCCCTACTATGCTCTGCTGTTGCCCAATGGCACCACCAAGGTAGGACTGCAGTAAGAAATGAGATTCTTGTCTTCCCATCTCAGACAACTTCTGGCTGTATTTACAGAGCTTCAAAGACACCTCCCATGGTATCTTTTGTGGTAGGCTGAATTCTCAGGTGACCCCCAGGATTCCTGCCTCTTGTACATATGCCCTATGGATGCTCTCCCCTTGAGTGGACAAAACTGATAAGTATAATGGAATATTACTCCTTGGATAGGTTATTAATTAGTTGATTTCAAGGTCATCCAAAGGGAGATGTCTGGATGGGCCTGATACAATCAGATTAGCACCTAAAAAGAACTGGGCTTTCTCTTCCTGAAGGCAGAGAGATTGGAAGTGTGAGAGGGTCAATGTCAAGGGCCATGTGAAACCAGAATGGTCTAGAAGCTGAAAGTAGATCCAAGAACACAACAAGCAAGACAGAAAGACAATAGGGACCTCAATCCTACAAGCATACAGAAATGAATTCTACAAACTTTCTGAGGAAGCTTGAAAGCAAATTTTCCCTAGTTGAGACTCCAGATGAGAACACAGTCTGGCTGGCACCTTGATTTCAGTCTCAGGAGACTGAGCAGAGGATTCAGCTAACTTGTAGCCTGGGAAACTTGAAGATAATATATGTATGTTGTTTTAAGCCATTAAGTTTGTGGCTATTAAGCCATTTGTTATGCAGAAATAAAAAAGTTGTATACCCTCTCTCTTCCCTTTCTGTTTCTCTTACACCATCTTGAATTGGGAGCTCAGTGCTGGGATTACATCTAGAAGATAGCAGGGCCAGTTTGGCAATCTTACGGCAGGGCTAGAAATGTCTGGCTTAATTTCTTGATGACTTTCTTCAGAATGACAGAGATGGGAGATGATAAATACTTCTTTTTTATCCCCAGATAGGAGTCCTAATCACAAATCCAGAGCATCAACATATTCAATACATACTATTGTTTGATTAAACATGCATTATTGGCTATCTTAGTAGCTTTCTTACACTGTTCAATTCTGCTGAAGGTGTGTGTACACGTGTGCATGCACTTGTGTGTGTGAAACTTAATACAAAATTAATACATGGAAAAACATCTTTTACATTGCAGGGTAGCATGCATTGAGGCAATTAAAAACTCACAACATTCATTCAATATTTGTTGAGAAGCCCCTCTGTGCCAAGTCTTTGAACTTGCTCTTAAATATATATAATTGGTAACAAATTGAGTCTCAAGGACCCAATTCATTCAAGAAATATTTATTCAGCAACCTGGAGATAAAATCTGAGTAAAGAATAGTCCTCATCTCCTAGGGGTTGACAGAATACTGGAGATGGTTAAATACATAAATAAATATTCCAAATTCAATGACAAAAGTGGGCACACTATCAATGTTTAAAGACTACTTCGTAAGAAACTGTGTCTAAGCCAGGCAATGTATGCAAAATTCTGTGTATGTGGATTTATTTATGAGACAAGAATCCATTACTTTATCATATTTTCTAACACATCCATAAACAAGTTCACAAGGGAGGAGTGTCCTAACATACGCAAAGACAAAGAAACAACACAATATATTGCCTGGTCCAGTGAATGGATTGACATGGGTTACCTAATAGGGTGTGTGTAGAGCACTCTGGCAACTTTTCATTATTAATGCTTGGGGGAAGGTCATAAATATGTAAAAACAATAAAACCCTGAGATGAGAGCCAAGCAAAAGATTTACTAAGCAATGTTTCCTAAATTTAGGATGAGCAATATCACACAGGTAAAAAGACCACTCACTTTCATAAAAGCAAGGGGGAGGGCAGGGAAGCAACTCTCTTAGTACAAATTTGGTACAAAAGAACCACCAAGCTTTTGTTTTTTGTTTTGTTTTGTTTTTGAGGTAGAGAGAGATAGAGAGAGTGTGAGCACGGGAGGGGCAGAGGGAAAGAGAGAGAGAATCTTAAGCAGTCTCCATGCCCAGTGTGGAGCTTGATGCTGCCCAACGGGGGCTCAATCCCACCACCGTGAGATCATGACCTGAGCCAAAATCAAGAATCAGACACTTCACTGACTGAGCCACTCATGGGCCCGAACCACACTTTAACCAGTAGAAATTCCTTTTGATGCATCACTTTGATTATTTTAATTTTTATTTCATTAAATTTTGAAAACTGGACTGGACCCAACTTGAATGACAATTCTTTACCGTTTCATATTTTCCTTTATTTTATTTGTTTATTTGATACAAATTTATACTGCAAAAAATAAAGGAATCTGAAACAGGAGAGGTTAAGAGAGTTGGATTCAGTCTTTTCAAGTATGCTATGAATGTTTTGTAACATGCTTGCAGAACCTCAAACTGCATTTCTGGACTGAGTCTCTAAAGACAAAAAAATGTTCTAACAGCATTTGAAGGTGTATTTCCATTATTCACCCCAATAAGTGCTGCTCATTTAATACTCTGATATTATAGCAATGCTATTATCACTGATACTTTTGCATCAAATTCCAATCAGCACTTTCTAGATACAACTGATTTACAACAGCATGGTTTTGTCTAATGATACAACAGTTAAGTTCTTCTGCTTTACTTCTAAGCCCCCTTCTTTACTTGTAGTGGATATACTCTAATACTCTACTTGTAGTGAGTATTATTCACCCAGGGGAATAATCTAATATTGAACTTATTTCTATATTAGCTATCCCATTGGATAAAAATATTAGATATCATTGGAACAAGGACCAAAAAGCAATGTGAAAAGCTTATCTTAGGTATTTATCATTTATCATTCTTAAAACATTATAATTATATATAATAAAATAAATTATAATATATAAATTTCAATCTACATTTTAAGTTTTTAAACATGATAATATATACATAGTAATAAATTAAATTATAATATATAAATTATAACATATATTTTTAAATTATTTAAAATTATGATTACATTATGCATAATAAATTGTATGTAATATACATATGCTATTATATACATACACATATAATGCATAATACCAAATTATTTATATGTATATATATATATATATATATCACAGAGTTATTGTAACAATCTTATAAGATAATATATTCAAAGTGCCTAACAGTGCAAAGCACATAACAGGTATCCAATAAATGGATTATATAATTATATAAATAATTATAGATTATATAATTATAAATAAAATTAAATATAATTATAAAACTATAATTATTTTTAATATAGTCTTATAGTTAAAATTACAAGTTTTAATTATATTTTCTTTTTTTATTTTAGAGAGAGAGAGAGAGAGAGCATGAATCAGGGAGAGGGGGGTGAGGGGGAGGGAAAGAGAATCTTACATGGGGCTTGATAGCACTACTGCGAGATCCTGGCCTAAGCCAAAATCAAGAGTCGGATGCTTAACCAACTGAGCCACCCAGGTGCCCTGAGTTATAAGTTATCATTCCTAAAAATTATTTTAAAATTCCATCTTCACATATTTGTGAAACCAACTAATTCTCCTCCCAATTACTAACTTTCCTTCAACTCTCAAAATATTCTGAACCTATGCATATTAACCTTTCCAGAGATTATTTTCATTTAATAGTGACCAGAGATTCAAAATAAATTTAATAAATATGTAATTTGAGGCATGAAACAATTTTTAAGAAATCAGCCTTCCTAAAGAAAGCCCTGGAAATATCTTCACTCATGCTCTGCCCTACTTCATGGGTAGTTTAGACCAGTATGCATGACCAACAAGGCAGTTTCTTGAATCTCCCCATTGTATGTCTGCTGCTTGACTGCATAATCAGAGAAATTTTATACACCACACTACTTTGTATATATTTGCATGGGCCTAAGATTAGCAATCCTGGCAGGACTCAGAGATGCCCAATAACTGCATAATCATGATTTCCGGAGTGAAGGCTTATCTCACTAGGCTGTCCAATTCCGTCAATTCCATCAAGTTTCCAGTCCTGATCAAGACATAATTACGACACCACCCTCTCCTCCCAACCCTTCTATTCTCATATTAAGGTAACATTTTGAAAGTGTTGCTCTGAGTCTGATTTTGTTCCTCATTCAAATATCTCATTTACTTGTGTGGAAATCCACTGATCAGGTCAATATTCTCTCAGATTTTGACATCTTTCCATACCTCAACCTCAAGACAGTTTCCTTTCTAGTGGAGAGCATTACTTTGCCACCCACTGGGCAAAAGAGTAGTGGCACAATGTTAGGTGCATTTATACATTTCATAAGGTGCTCTCTACTGGCTACAGACTTATAGTTCATGAAATTAAATATCAGGGGAAAGAGCAATTTTTCCCTTTTTCTTCCATAAATTCTGTGCTTTCCAAACCAGAGAAACTCCTAGATATATCTTATGAAGGAAGAGTTGCATCACCAAACCAGCCAGCCTTATGTGGTAGTATTACAGAAATCAGAGTCTGCTGTTGTGTGTGGCATCTCTCAGAATACCGTTGATCTCTATTTGGGGCAAAAAGGTTGTTATCATTTTTGTGTGTAGTGTTTCAAAGCACTTATTTTTTACAAGCAGTGACTTGAACCACCCAAAGTTATTGTATCAGAGTTATTGTGCCAAGCTTATATTACCAAGTGCCTAACACAGTGCAAGACATGTAACAGGTGCTCAGTAGATGGATGCTGAATAATGAAAGCTTAGCCTACTTGGCCAGGCAGAAGTCTGTCTCATAATAGGTCTTGTTTCCACTGTGCCAAGCTAAGGGTATCTTTGCTCTTTATCACAGAAAGACTTCAGTATATGTTGTGAATTGGTCACTCTTCCATCATATGTGTTGTCTAAAAGCTACTGAAATACAATGGGTGTGCAGTATACTGCACACATTTAAAGTATACAATTTGGGGCACCTGGTTGGCTCAGTTGGTTAAGCAACCAGCTCTTGATTTCAGCTCAGGTTGTGATCTCACAGTCATGGGATCGAGCCCTGCATAAGGCTCCACAGCACTGAGCATGGAACCTGCTTGGGATTCTCTCTCTCCCTCTCTCTCTGGCCTTACCCCACTCATGCACGTGTATGCGTGCACTCTCTCAAAATAAATAAACTCGAACAAATAAAAATAAATCAAATGGCTTTCAAAAAATAAAGTATAAAATTTGATGAATTTTAACACACGTATTCATTTAACCTATGAAATCATCACCACAGTCAAGATAATGAACAAATCAATTATCCCCACATTGTTACCTTGTGTCTTTGTGATCCAACCTCTCCTTTGCTTTCCTATTTTCCTGGGTAATCACTGATTTGCTTTCAGTCACTAAAACTAGGTTCACATTTCTTTGACCTTTACATGAATGGTCTCCAGAACTTGAGAGCCTCAGGCCTACACTTTCAATGAACTGAATTCTATCAAAAATTACAGGAGTGTGGAAGAGGACCACAAGCCTCAGGTGAGACCACACTCCTGGCAACACTTCCAACACAGTCAGTGAGAGGCTGAAAAGAGGACCCAGCTAGTCCACACTCAGACTTGAGGTCCATGTCTGACCTCAAGAAGCTAGGAGATAATAAAAATGCATTATTTTAGGCTGCTTAATTCTGGTAATTTGTTATATAGCAATAGAAAACTGACATACCGTCTGTCCCATCACATTCTAATTAGAAGTTTTTCATTAAAGGATCTGAGAGCACTTTTATGATAGCCTTCCCAAACTGCAGCCAAAAATGTTAACTGCAAATCTCCTTTATAATGGCATTGGTCTGCCGAGATACGGTAGCTGCCCTTTCATTGTTCACAGTATCTTTCCAGGGTATGTGATCATTCTGATGACTGATCACATCTCTGCATATGTTAGCCAAAGAAAGATGAACTGGAAAGCATTTTTGTTTGAAGACTGGCACTGAGGATAAAAAGAATGATAGGTATCAGAACTGTCTCTTTCTTTGAATCTCCTCCTCTTTTGTTCCCTCTCTTAGCTCCAAATGAAATTGAAAATTCAATGTGAAGCCAAAAAACATCAGTAAGATGTACTTGACAGTTTTGATTGATGTTTCCCACTGCAGGTGAATTCTATATTTTTACACGCCTGCTTTGTCTGAGAGAGCTTGGGCATGGATACCTGCACTTAGGCTGGCCTAAAGGTTAATATTCTAAGGTTGTGATATTGATATCAATACTGCTATTTTGTAGCCATTCTGTCATTTTCATGCATGCCTTTTAATTTTTTTGTGTGTACTATTTTGGTTAAAAGAATAAACTTTAGAGTCAGCTGGCCTGAGGTCCATCCCTAAATCTCCCAGTTATGTGTCATATGCTTCTGTGTAAGTCAGCTAAGCTCCCCGAGCACCAGTTATTTATCTGTCAAATAGACACAAGAACTACCATTAAGTGTAATCAGGAAGATTAAAAGAGATAGGGTCTGACATGCATTTAACAGTGACTGGAATATGGCTATTCATGTTATTCATATGGTAAAATTTTAATAGCAAAATCTTAAGGTAAGCTTATTAAAAATCTGCACGCTAGTAAATTCATTTTAAGAAATATCAAACACTTATTAACTACTTACCTATTATTTGCAAAGTTTTGTGTAAGGGAAGGACAAAACTTTAGGCTGGACAGAGCAGTATTTCTTAATCATAGGTCCTAACATCACACACACACACACACACACACACACACACACACATCCCTGTACCATTTCTTATGAAGTATATTATAGGTGATATTTTATTGATTTATTCACTCCATATAAGCACCACAATAATAGTTGTATTTGACTATTTAGGACTGTCCTATGCAATTTTACATCATCTCATTTAACCAGGTATAGGCCAAGTAAGTTCAATTATTATCCCTAACTGTCCAAGTGATTGAAAACATAGGGAAGAGAGGCTTTGGAAAAGGCACAGAGCCAGAGATGTATATTAAGAATGGAAAGTTGAAGAAATCGTGAATATAAAACTTCAAGATAAGAAATTGACATCTCCTCTCCCATATATAAGTGAAAGGCTAGGACATAAATCCCAGAGCCCTGTTTGAACCACAGTCTGTCTGACCCAAAGATTGTGCACTTACTACTACCTTGTATTAAAACACAGGGGTGCCTGGGTGGCGCAGTCGGTTAAGCATCCGACTTCAGCCAGGTCACGATCTCACAGTCTGTGAGTTCGAGCCCCGCATCAGGCTCTGGGCTGATGGCTCAGAGCCTGGAGCCTGTTTCCGATTCTGTGTCTCCCTCTCTCTCTGCCCCTTCCCCGTTCATGCTCTGTCTCTCTCTGTCCCAAAAATAAATAAATGTTGAAAAAAAAATTATAAAAAAAACAAACACAGTCAGCCGTTAGGCCTGGTTCTATTGGTAGTGAAGTTAACAAGCTCCAGTGTTTGAACACTATCATTTAACCCATGATGTGAAAAATGTGATACAACCTAACATGCCCTTGTTAGGTCTGATAGTAAGTATATGCCTAGGGAAAAATAATCACTGTAGTTTTTGTTTGTTTGTTTGTTTTTTGAGAGAGACAGAGTGCAAGCAGGGAGGGGCAGAGAGAGAGACACACACACAGAATCATAAGCTGGCTCCAGGCTCTGAGCTGTCAGCACAGAGCCCGATGTGGGGCTCAAACCACAAACTGCGAGAACATGACCTGAACCAAAGTCAGACGCTTAACTGACTGAGCCACCCAGGTGCTCCAAACCACTATACTTTTGACTGACATCTGAATCTAGATTTGGATGCTCTGTTCTTTCTGTCTGTGTGGATTCAGTGAAAGATCATGGTAGAAAGCAAAGATGAGACGAAGCCTGTTTCTAGAAAGCAAGTTTATAAAGGAAGATTGAAAAATAAATGCTTATTTGGGAGACACTCTTGGTTTCTGCAGTTTCCAATATTCTGTTCACAGTTGTCCTACTAGTTTTGTGCTTTAGGGAAATATTATAAAATCTTTGAGACCAAAAAATACATGCTGATCTTTCCAGTCAGCCAATTGCTTCACCAAATAAAACAGAAGTTCTTCAAAAATGTTCTGCTACTTTGGAGTACCATTTAAGTTCAGGCTTGGATATTCAGTTCCTAAGAAGGGAAGAAGGGGATAGTTGCTGAGTGAATATAGGCTTGTGACCGGGCATTGCATTCTCTTCTTCTCTAATGTAGGTCCTCTTTGGCATCTTTTCCCAAAAAGTGCAGTTAAAAATTTCCTCCATCAGGGGCGCCTGGGTGGCGCAGTCGGTTAAGCGTCCGACTTCAGCCAGGTCACGATCTCACGGTCCGTGAGTTCGAGCCCCGCATCGGGCTCTGGGCTGATGGCTCAGAGCCTGGAGCCTGTTTCCGATTCTGTGTCTCCCTCTCTCTCTGCCCCTCCCCCGTTCATGCTCTGTCTCTCTATGTCCCCAAAATAAATAAACGTTGAAAAAAAAAATTAAAAAAAAAAAAACAGGTTCATTCTTTAAAAAAAAAAAAAAAAATTTCCTCCATCAGAGGATGTGGAGAAACGGGAACCCCTTGCACTGTTGGTGGGAATGCAAACTGATGCAGCCGCTCTGGAAAACAGTGTGGACGTTCCTCTAAAAATTAAAAATAGATCTATCCTATGACCCAGCAATAGCACTGCTAGGAACCTACCCAAGGGATACAAGAGTGCTGATGCATAGGGGCACTTGTGCCCCAGTGTTTATAGCAGCACTTTCAACAATAGCCAAATTATGGAAAGAGCCTAAATGTCCATCAACTGATGAATGGATAAAGAAATTGTGGTTTATATACACAATGGAATACTACTTGGATACAATGGAATAATACTATGTATATTACTATGTATAATGTATACTATGTAGAATACAATGGAATAATACTATGAGAAAGAATGAAATCTGGCCTTTTGTAGCAACATGGATGGACCTGGAGAGTATCATGCTGAGTGAAATAAGTCATACAGAGAAAGACAGATAGCATATGTCTTCACTCTTATGTGGATCCCGAGAAACTTAACAGAAGACCATCGGGAGAGGAAGGAAAAAAAAGTTAGAGAGGGAGGCAAACCATAAGAGACTCTTAAAAACTGAGAACAAACTGAGGGTCGATAGAGGGTGGGAGGGTGGGGAGGGTCGGTGATAGGTATTGAGGTGGGCACCTTTTGGGATGAGCACTGGGTGTTGTATGGAAACCAATTTGACAATAAATTTCATATTAAAAAAACAAAACAAAACAAAACAAAACAAAACAAAACTTCCTCCATCAGGTAACACTCAGAAACCATGAGCTTCTGGAACTCGGTAGCAAATGCTTCAGCTGCCTTAGTGTCCAAACTCACAGCCTCTCCATGCCTCATAACTCCATGTGTGCCACTTCTCTTAAAGTTATCAAACCATCCCCTGCTTGCCTTGAAGTCTTCTTTGTTTTCTGTTGATGTGCCTGGCCATTTATTTATGAGGTCGGTGTACAAGGTCTTTGCCTTCTTGCAGATAAAGTTCTCAGTCACAGTATCACCTGCTCGTTACTCCTCGTTTATCCAAAGCAGGAGCACCTTTTCTACATCTTCCAAAACACATGGCCATTGCTTTGATATTCTCATGACTCCTTTTGCTGCATCTAGCCCCCTTATTTCTTCTTTCTGCTTTAATATTGTGCAAATGGTCAACATAGACTTCTTATAAAACCTTGAAATTTTGGCCACTCACATACGTCATTCATACTTCTTGATGATTTCCTTCTTAACTTCCACTGTAATCACCTCCTTCCTCTTACCGCCCTTCTTTTAGTCCTTTTTCTGCATGGGGGCCATTGTGTATGCTCACACTGATGTTAACTACAATACAGTATTAATATACTCTTGTCATATACTGTATTTAATGTAACTGGTGATGAGGCATCAGAAGAAAGAAAGGGTCTATATCTGCAGGCAGCCTGACCTAGAATGAAGCATAGCATTCTTAAGCTTACTCTTGATGGAAAAGCAAAGGACTGTCCATAGGTGCTTTAAATTTTTTTTTCAATGTTTTTTATTTATTTTTGGGACAGAGAGAGACAGAGCATGAACAGGGGAGGGGCAGAGAGAGAGGGAGACACAGAATCGGAAACAGGCTTCAGGCTCTGAGCCATCAGCCCAGAGCCTGACGCGGGGCTCGAACTCACGGACCGCGAGATCGTGACCTGGCTGAAGTCGGACGCTTAACCGACTGCGCCACCCAGGCGCCCCATCCATAGGTGCTTTGAAGTGACAAAAAGTACACTAGTGCCAGTTGTGGGCATCTTCCAATGTTCTGAAAAATCACTGATATCTGCCAAACACCGTGGCCTGAGACTGAGCAGCCAGGCATAGGAGATGATTACCCACAATCCTGCAGTGAGAGAGAGAGAGAAGACCCATTGGTTCAGTGGTGATCATGTGACATTCGGCGTCATGTGCTACTTGTATTGCAAGACATTGCTCATTTATCAAGTTAAAATTTATTAGAAATGTTTTCTCATCTTGTGTAACACTCGCAGAACAAGTTACTCACAAGCCAAGGTTTTACTGTATATTCTAACCATGCTGTCTTCAGGCAATAGCTACCTGCATTTCATTGCCATCCTATATTGCACCAAGAAGGGTCTGAATCTTTTCTCCAAAATCCTCATTCTCTTCTTTATAAGATACCTCCATGGTGTATTTCTGTCATAATCATGAATAATTGCATTCTTCCATTCAGCTTCTTACATGTATGATTAATGTCAACCACACGAACTTCCCTTGTAGCCTCTGCCTCTAATGTCATTTTCTATTTGATAGGCCTGAACTCCGTTGACAAAATGGCAGGATTACATTCAAGCTGGATCTAAACAACAACAAAATCAATATGTGTCTCAAAAAATTGTACCAAAAAATCCCACCCTATAATCCTGAATGTTTCCTGTGGTCAGGATGTTTTTTTCACTTCTAAAACAATGTAAACACTTTCCTCTAAATATATTTTTTCAGTATTTTGTTTAGTCCATTTATGAATAAATAGATAAATGTATATACCTATACTGAACATACCTCTTAGTATACATTATGTTTCCAATTCCAAACTCTGGTCTTCATAGACAATGTGAGTATTAATTATAGTGTCTCAGAATGTCCTATGATTTAATTTAGTCATCCTTCAGTGCAAATAAATGGTACTTATTCATTTATACTTTTTAACCTAATGACCACAATGACCACATCTTGAAATCTTCAGACATCCATCTTCAAAAGTTTATTGATCCTAAAAGAGATAAAACCCATGACCCTGGCCTCTCTGGATTTGAACTGAGGAAAGGGGAAGGTATGGAGCTTGTTCTGTGGGTTTTGCATTTTGTCATAGTCTTTGTATAAATTTTCCCATTTAAAAATCTAGGGGTGCCTGGGTGGCTCAGTTGGTTAAGTGTCTGACGTTGGCTCAGGTCATGATTTCATGGTTCATGAGTTCGAGCCCCCGTTGGCCTCTGTGCTGACAGCTCGGAGTCTGGAGCCTGCTTTGGTTTCTATGTCTCCCTCTCTCTCTGCTCCTCCCCCACTCATGCTCTGTCTCTGTCTCTCTCAAAAATAAATAAACACTAAAAAAAATTAAAAAAAAATAAAAATCTAAACTACTTTGTGAAGTAAGTGTAATAGGTAGGGAACTCAGACCACAAAGTTGACAGTACAAGAAACACACATTTCTAATCCATTCCTATCTAATCTTAATTTGTAATTTTGGCCCCCATTCTGTGAAGTGAAAGCAACTTAATTTCACCTATATTAAGGATGACAACTTTAATTTTTCCCAGAGTTGGCATCTAAGTCTGGAAGACTTTATGAGTGTCATGGTAAGGGACATAGTGGGGAGGCATCTGATCCTCAGTTTTCATCTTATATCCACTCTGATATTACCTGAGGCAGCCACTTTCTTCAGGCTTTATATCTGTGTTATCCAATATGGCAGCCAGTGGCTACAAGTGGCTATTGACTACTTGAAATGTAGCCAGTCAAATTTAAAATGGTCTGTAAGTGTGAAATACAGAAAAATAAAGAATATTACATTTCAAAAATACAGTACCAAAAAAGTCTACCATTTATTATATTTAATTGAAAGTATGTTGGTATTATTTTGGATATATTTGGCTAAAGAAAATATATTATTATTAAAATTAACTTCACCTGTTTATTTACTTTTTCAATATGGCTCCTAGAAACTTTACAATTATATCGGTGGATTGCATTATTTCTATTAGGAGTGCTACTCTAGGACGTCTACCTTTTGACTAGCAAAGTCATTTGTATTGCTGTTACGTGCATTGTTTTGCAGACCTGTGGACTTACTATTATGAAAAAGTTAACTGAGTTTACTCTGACTCAGTTAACACAGTGTTGCTTAGATAGTCTCAGATACAAAGTTCTGTAGGACTTTATTTCATTTTCTCTAAAAATTAAAATCACCATTTTCATTCTAGGAACATCTTTAAAGTTTCTTTCTGCAAGGCTCTGACAGACACTTGTGGGCTCATTCTGTGGAAATTTAGAAATGATAATCCATGCTCTGTTCCTGACTGCCAGGAAAACATCAATTTGCGTCACAAATGAACAAGGACTTCCCGTGAATTTCAAAACAAAACAAAACAAAAAATTGTGGGGTCTCTCTGACGGGCATAATCTATTACAAGCTCAGTTGCTATTTGAGCTGTTTAGTTTTTCAAAGAAAACAATCATTCATTTAAAGTTCCTTAAGTAGGGGTTCATAGAAGTTTATAAAATGCTTTAAACTGCTAGGGGTACCTGGCTGAACGAAAAGCCAAAATCACAATGAACCAAGTTGCTCTTTTTATTATTATGATTATTATTATTATTATTGTTGTTGTAAGAACACTTAAAATGAGATCTACCCTTTTGACCAACTTCTATGTGTATCATACAGAATTTATTAACTATAGGCGCACAATGCTGTACAGCTGATTTCTAGAACTTATTCATCTTGCATAACTGAAACTCTATACCTATTGAAAAGCAACTCCCCAAATTCCCCCTCTTTTCAGAACCTGGCAACAACTACTGTTTCTATAAGTTTGACTACCATAAAGATTTTTTTAATATACATTTAGAGTGCAAGCAGGGGAGGGGCAGAGAGAGAGGGGGACAGAGGGTCAGCAATGACAGCAGTGAGCCCAATGTGGGGCTCAAACTCACAAACCATGAGATCATGACCTGAGCTGAAGTCAGATGCTTAACTGACTGAGCCACCCAGGTGCCCCCGAGTTTGACTATTTTAGATATCTCATATAAGTGGAACCATGCAGTATTTGTCCTGTGACTGGCTTATTTCACTTAGCATAATGCTCTAAAGTTTCATCCACGTTGTTGTATATGGAAGGATTTCCTTTTGTAAGGCTGAATAATATTCCATTGTATATATACTGCATTTTTTTTATCCTTTCATCCATCAGTGAACATGGGATTCTGTTCAAGAATCTGATTTCACTTGTTTTGAATAAATACCCAGAAGTGGGATTGCTGGATCATATGGTCTTTCTATTTTTTACTTTTTCTAAGATTCACAAATGTCAACTCAAAATGGATTTCAGACTTAAACAGAGGACCTAAAATTGAACACTCCTAGAAGGAAACATCAGGGAAACTCTTCCTGAAATCAGTCTTGGCAATGGTTTTCTCCATACGACACCAGAGGCAAAACAAAAGCAAAAACAGGCAACTGAGACCACACCAAAGTAAAAAGTTTCTGTATATAGCAAAAGAAAACAGTTAACAGAATGAAAAGGCAACCTACAAAATGGGAGAAAATAATATCAAACCATGTATCTGATAAACATAAGGAAAAACGTAAGGAATATATAAGGAACTCCTTCAATTCAGTAGCAAAAAGAAAAATCACCCACAAATATCACTATTTAAAAAAATGGGCAAAGGATCCGAGATTCAAGCAGATATCTCTCCAAAGAAGACATACAAATGGTCAACTAGTCCACTAAAAGATGAACAAAATCACCCGTGGGGAGGGCAAAACATCCTGACAGAACAGGAAACAGAGAAGAGGAGAAAATAGACCCAAGTGAGTAATTTATTTGCTCTCTTTTCTATGGAGGAAAACCTTGGAGGTTTGGGAAAGATTTCGGGAACACTTCTGTCTCTATCCTTTGAGTCCGTCAGAATTTGGAAATAGGTGGGGGGGAAAGATAGAAGCTGGTGAGGAAGCAATAATGAAGGTGTTTCTCCCCGAGTCTTGCTACGGCTTGCAGAAAGCAGTGTCAGATAAAGAAGAGGGCTAGTTGAGGCTTTACACTACCAATTACAGGCTTGCTGCTACAGCGAACCGCTGAGAGTAGCAGAGGCAAGGTTATTTTGGTAGAACAACCACTCACAATCACCGAGGAAGGAAAACGTGACTTCCTTGTGATGAATTCCGATGGCAGTTATAGGCTCCAGCCCTCAGAAAGACAGTTCCTTCCCTTCACGTGATGATACACATGGTGTGCTAATTAGCCACCAAAGATCTAATCCCCACCCCGCATCCTCCAGACAGACACAGGCTCGGAAGGGACATCGGCTGGGCAGGCTATATTAGGCTAAGGGTTGTTTTCCAAAGCAGTCAAAACAGAGAGGGCCAGAGGGCCAGTATAAAATACATCCAAGAGAAAACAGCTGCCAAGATCAAAATAAGAAAAGCCCAACTGGTTATCAGATCCAATGGGGGCAATCCCAGGTACCATGCCCAGGGAGAAGCTCAAATGCCCAAGAGCCAATGAAATATAAGAACAAAATCAGAAGTAAGGGATGAGTGGGCACAAGGTCATTTTCATTTAACAAATAAGCAACACTATTATATATATATATATATATATATATATATATATATATATAATATATTTAATATATAAATATGACTATAGATTTATATAGTCTGTTATGTGCCAAGTAAAATCACAGGCAAAATGCAGTAATGACCAATACATGATGCTTGCCTTCAAGACACTTACGGTCTAGTCAAGAGGGTAACAAATAAATCACAGAGTGATGTGTCTTATGGGAGTGCACAAGCATGGCCCCTAACTTGGTTTTAAGAGCCAGAGAAGATTTCCAGAGTGTATAATATCCAGGGTTACATCTAAATGATGAGTTCAATCAGGCAGGTAAGATGGCTTGTCAGGGACAGGGGAGGAAAGGCAATGGAGAGAACAGGGTTCCAGGCTAAGGGTAGTAGATATGGAGGCTTGGGATCAAGAATCAATACAAAGGAATACAAAGAAGCTAGAAGCCTGAAAGTGAGAGCTGAAGGTAGAGAGGGTAACAATTATACCATGTTGAGGAGTTTGGACTTTATCCTGGTGGCATAAGTAAGCATCCCAAGTATTTGGTTTTAGGCAACACTGAAATACAGACGTAGACTTCTGGGAAGCAAGACTGAAGGGCAAGGTAACAAGAGTAAGGGGCTCCATCAGTGACATATGCCAGAGATGACAGTAACCAGAACTAGGATGGTGGCAGTGGGTATGGAGAAAAGTGGATGGGTTCTGAAATACAGAGGAAGAATCGGGACATATTTGATGATTGGATGCAACATTGAGGGGGCCCATAGGATTTGGAGTTGGGCAAGGGACTGAGGCTCTAGGATGTTTTCTGAAAATAGAGACGGACTCATCTTAGCTCCATCTTCCAGGCACCTGTGGGGGTCAGCCTCCAGGGTAAAGACAGTCTCTGAAGACTCCTGGTTCTTTGAACAAAGCTGCTCTGAGTGTGAGGGAACATCAGAGGCAAGTTGGGGCTTCTCTGTTCTGATTTGTGACAATAACCTCTGAGAGATGAATGACAAAGAAGCAATCACAAATATAGTCCTCTCAAAGGCAGACCAGATCTTGGCCCAGCTGAAGGCGAGGCAACATAAAAGCCATTTAAAAGGAACTCTATGGAGCTTGGTTTTGTATTATAAAGACCATTTTTATATTTCAAGGACTATGTATCAGATTAAACTTCTAAAACCTAATAATGGCAGGTAGTACAAGACTGGGTGTAGCAGATCTAAGAGGAGAAGACTGTTCGTCAAACACTAGTACCAGTGTCTTAATAGGCCCTAGTATATTTTATGAACAGCAAACAGGAAGCAATCATCCTAGAAATTGCAAATTTACTAGAAGCATACTTAACCGCAGGCAATATCCAGTCAAGATATCCAATCTGAGATTATGGTTTTCCATTATTTTTATAAAATAAAAACTTAAAGTCTTTCCTAATCATACCTGTAAATTGAATATTGGATGCTGTAAAATACCTATAAAAGACCTAAAATATCTATATCTATTATCCCCTATAACAAAATATTACATTCAATCTGATATTCAAGATCCCATTCAAACATGTTGACTTTGTACTTTCCACATAAATGTATCTAAGAACCTTAGAGTGGAATAACCTTACAGATTTCAGAAAGCACAATTTAAATGAAAAAGAAAAACTTAGTTTTAGGAACCATTTGGCCCCACTTACTAATCATAACAAGCCACATAAAAATTGAGAAGCTAATGTTAATAGAATTTTTTAATTTTAAAATTACATTTTGATATTTGATACATATGTAACAACTAAATTTGTTCTCTCTGAGTACTTTTGGCATGTAATTCAATCTATCCTTCTGTAAAATATTGTTTTTCTTCCCTCCCAAATCTTACCCTTCCAAAATAGATGTTCACTTTTTACTCAAGATAAAAACACAAAATTTATATTCAAATAATTTAATATATGTATTAAAATCCAAATTATTTTCCACATCAAGTACACAAGGAAATGTTTATAGGATAGCATCTATAGGATACATATACAAATTAACTATAAATTTTGTGAAATTCCCCAACTTACCCATATTGGATAAAGTATAAGTTAACCGTGTTTACATATTTTCATATGTGAAGTCACTATTTTACAAATTATAATTTTTATATCATCTTTAGGTTGAGGATAACAAATCAAAATTCTAAAGAAAGACTCCATAAGCTTTCTGTGGACATAATTCTTACTTTTCTAAAGCCTTGAGATGATATTTAGAAACAAAAGTGCCTTCCAGAAGAAAAATTTGGGGAAAAGAGACAGGCCATGATGTCAGAAATAAAGGGCCATTGGGAGAAAGTTGGAAATGGGCAGGAAGCATGTTGAAGGAAACTAACATGGTAGCAGGGCTTGTTCTGATGGGAGCGGTCAGATACTTGAGTGTCCACGTGGTTTAGCAAGGCCAGAGGTGATGCAAGCAAATGCTAGGACCAAGAAATACAAATGTAATCTGAGCAGTGGGGGTCCATATAGCAAGAATTCTAAAAGAAAATTAATCAGGGGATAATCAAATCACAACAGGTCCTGAATTGGGATTGGCAGTTGAGAGGCAGAGCCTAACCCTCCAGCAGAGGTGACTGAGAAGGACTTGCCTGGGGAATCAAGAACCTGCCAAGCAGACCAGGGTTTTGGAAAGAACTTTCATAATAAAGAACACTAGAATTAGGAAATAAAAAATAGGCATCAGGAAAATTGGGGTACAGTCACAGTTCTTTAAAATGGAAAATAGAAAAATTCTCATATACATAAAGATTCATGCCTTAACTAACCCTACCACAGGCAACACAAGTGATTGAAGACAAAATTAATCCAAAGTCTCACCAGATTCTCTCACCTGTCCTGAATCCCTTCTGCTCCATCACACCCTCCATGATATTGCCATTCCCCACAGACTCTTCCTCTGGAATTTCTCTTAATAAATCTCCTACTTCCCATGCCTCACTACTACTCCTCTAGTTGTCTCTTATAATTTTTTATTTGCTTTAGATTTTTCCTCATTCACTCCAATTTCTACACTGATCCTAAGTTCCTTTTCTAAACCATACATCTGTTTGCCCCATTCCCTTGATCAAAAACCCTCAACAATTCCCCATTGGTAATTTTCAACATTATTTTCCAGCCAACTGACATGATAGATAAAATTGAAATGCATGATGACACGATTCCATGGGTGTAACATGATTTTGAAAAAACCAAAAATATTTTTTAGGGAAGTAAAGCCAATTTTATATTGTACTTTTGTTTGGGTAGGTTTGGGACCCTTAAGCATTCACAAAATCATTTTGCAAGTGTTTTAGTAATAAGTGGAGCCATTAGCAATCCATTCATGTATTCATCCGACAAATGCTTATAAATGCCTCCTACTACTCAGGTAGTGCAATAGCGAACCAGGCACACAAACCTCACACTCAAGGAACTCATAGTCTAGTGGAGGAGGCACAAACTGATACACTGAATAAATAATTACTTATTTTTAATATAATTATTTACATTATAGTTGTTAAAGGTGCTGTTAAGGGGAAGCATGGCATATTAGATTACCACATAAAAAGGAAACTCCCCCTCTATATCTCAGGAGGGAGGTTGGGAGAAACTGTCCTGATGAAATGATATCTTAACTGTGATTTGAAGCACATGTAGGAGTCAGTCCCAGAAGATGAAAGAAACTGAGTAAGAGTTCCCAGGAAATCTGGAATTCAGACATGCATGCTTGCGGCCTAGCAAGCAAGAGAGAAAATGTCTTAAGATGTAAGCTACAGAGGCAGGAAAGCTTCTGGAGCAAGCAATGGGTAAATTACAGTGTCTTAGGACAGACATAAGCAACTACAGAAGAATCAAGTTTGGTGTCTGTCAGGGGATGGGGACACATCAGTACTTGAGTTCAGTTTACGAGATGTTCAGTTTCAAGGCACACTGAGATATTCAACTAGAAATGCCAAGTAGGAATGGAACTCAGAAGAGATACAAAATTCAGTTTAGAGATAGAAAGTTAGGTTTCATTGGAATCAAGATGGTGTTAAAGTCATCTTAGATTAATTTACCTAGAAATGAACACAGAAGGAGAAGAGGAGCACACAGTAAAAGAGCCGTTAGGAATTCTAACATTAAAAGATGAGGAGAGAGGACTGAAAAGCTCAAGAGCTGGAAGCTATGATGTCATAGAATCCAAAGGAAGTGAATGACTGAAGAAGTTGAGAGTAGTTTACTGGGTCAGAAGACATGAATAGTCAAATGAGGTGAAGACTACATGTGTCCAGGGAGTGGATGATCTCTTTCCTCGATAAAACTGCTACTCAGAACTGTGTTGTCAAGTTAAGGAGAACCAGAAGAAAATTCAACTGACCTCCAACTCCCAGAGCACTGCAAGGAAAAACCTTGAGTCTGAGAAGGAGGGGAAGAGGTGTTTATTCATGGGAGATTATGATAATAAGCTGTCCCCTCCTCCTGCCCTCCTAAAATTTCTTTAGACAGTTGGTTAGAAAAATTGTTTATGGGATTCTGTGAGGCCTAATATTTCTTCAGCCTAGGGCCATGAGCACTACAATTTTAGAGTAAAAGTATGACTTGAGGGTTTTTGTTTTGGGTTTTTGTGGGATTTTTTTTTTCTTTTGATCAGCTAGGACTAAAAGTAGCTTCAAGGGACAGATAAAGTAAATCAGATGACACTGTAAATCTGAAAAGAACAAAAGAGAATTTACAGGAATTGAAAACATAATACTTGTATTTTCTTTTTAATTATGGAAGAGATTAACAGTGGATGAGATATCATTGAAGAGATACTTGGAAAGCTGGAAGGTAGTTCAGCATGCCATAGAGAAAGACAAATGTTAAAAAAAAAAGAGGTTAAAAAGTGAAAAATATTGAGAAGTTTAACATAAGTTCAATGATAATTCTAGAAGGAGAGGGCAGAGATAATAACAAAACATGCAATTTTGAAGAGATCAGGCCTGATTATTTTCCAAAACTGATGAAAAACACACATTTGAGAATCTCAAGCAAAATAAGTAAAAGAAAATCCACATTAGAAACAACCTAATGAACATTTATAATATTAAAGCTAGACAGAGGATCTTAAAAGCCACCAGATTACATTTAGAAGGTAAACATGGCCTGAAATTTTCCACTGCAATATTGGAGGCCAGAGAATCATGTAATAATATCATTGATATACTGAGAGAACGTAGCTGCCAAAATAAATTTTTGTGCTCAGAGACTAAAATGAAATCAAGATACTTCCAGATAAATAAGAAGAGACAGCTTGCCACCACAAGACCATTTTACTAGAGGAAATTCTAAAGCAAGAATTTTAGGAAGAAAGTGACCCCAGACAGAAAATTTGAGATACAAGAAGGAATGAAAAACACATAACATTGTAAATTTATGAGTAAATCTAAATAAACATCAACTCTTTTAAAAAATACAAATACAATCTTATAAGGTTAAACGTTAAGAATTAAATTACACAGGGGCGCCTGGGTGGCGCAGTCGGTTAAGCGTCCGACTTCAGCCAGGTCACGATCTCGCGGTCCGGGAGTTCGAGCCCCGCGTCGGGCTCTGGGCTGATGGCTCAGAGCCTGGAGCCTGTTTCCCATTCTGTGTCTCCCTCTCTCTCTGGCCCTCCCCCGTTCATGCTCTGTCTCTCTCTCTGTCCCAAAAATAAATAAACGTTGAAAAAAAAAATTTAAAAAAAAATAAAATAAATAAAAAAATAAAAAAAAGAATTAAATTACACAAAAACAGTTGCATATAAGAGTGTAGGGTAAGTTTAACTGTTCAAAGCCTTTTAAAATTATTTTTATACCAGAGAAAGGTAAATTTATTGATTAAATTTAGCCTTTAGTTTTCTTTAGTTTCAAAGGTAACTACTAAATAATAGAAAAGATACATAACTTCTAAACTAATTAAGGGGAAAATGTCTGAGAAAATATCTTAATTGCAAAAGAAGGCCAGCAAAGAGGAAAAAAAAACAGGAAAAGCTATGGGCAAATAGACTATAGATTAAGATAGTAGATGTAAACCCAGATATATCATTAAACAACCAGGCATAGAGTCAGTGCAATTGACTTAATGATATAGTTTTAAAAGTTTGTCAGATAAAAAGAGAGCATCTCAAACATATGGACATAGAAAAGTTGAAAGTAAAGAAATCATGAAATATACGAGGCAAACTTTTTTAAAGTTGATATTTATCAAAGAACAGATAAAAGCAAAAAGCATCACAAGATACAGAGGACCTCTTTATAATAATAAGTGGTACAATTCATCAGGGAGATAATATCATTTTAAATTTGCATGCCATAGACTCAAAACACATGATAAAAAAATTGACAACACATAAAAATAAATTTTAAAATCCTGAGCATAGAGCATGTGGCGATAACGTTTTCCAAAAATGGATGCAACAATCTAGTTATCCCACATCAAGAGGTGGAGTCCATTTCTTCACCCCCTCGAGTCTGGGTAGGTCCTGTCACTGCTTTGATCAATATAATATGTAGAAGCAATTCTGTGCAAGTTTGGGACATTACCTTTAACTGATTGAATAGTCTTCACACCCTCGTGTGTGTGTGTGTATGTGTGTGTGTGTGTGTGTGTGTGTATGTGTGTGTGTGTGTATATATATACACACACATATATATATATGTATATATGTATATATATATACACACACACACACATACACACATACACACACACACACATGGGAGAGAGAGAGAGAGAGAAGGGGGAAGGGGAAAGAAATAAGAATGTGGAGAAAATATGCATAAGCAACCTATCTAAAAGCCTGGCTATGATGGTGAGAGAAAGATGGAGCCATAACCTGAGGGAGATGTAAAAGTGAAAAGGAAGTTTGTATATTTTTGTTTGTTTGGTTTGGTTTGGTTTAAGATGGCTGCTATTAGATGTGTTTAAAATGTCTGAACACTGTCAGGGAGGATCCAGAAGTAATACAAAAACTGAAGAGATAGGAAAAGTGTTTACCTAAGAATTGACACCACTCAGATGAGGCCAGAGGGGTTGGGAGTTAGCACTCAAGGAGGGAGAATTCTTTCCCAATGACAAGAGGGCTTTCGAGTTCCCCTCAGCTTGAGTAAACTTGTTCCTGACTATGGGCTCCCTGACCTTCCTTTTCTTAGAGTATTTACTTTAGAAAGCTTGCAGGTATAATTTCTTTCTGTGACCCCTTGAGATGTAAATTTTCTACAACCCAGGAATGTCTGGGAAGCATTGTTCTGAAAAGTAATTGTCAAGAAAGATAAGGCTCCTATCACCCAGTCTCTGTTGGAGGGTGGAAGCCTAACTTCAGTAAGTTAAACAATCGGCAGACACAGATGGTCTAATCATATTGACCATCCTCTTTCTTAATGACCCAAAGAACTTTCCCACCCACTCAGCCCAGTGCTTAAAAACTCTCACACTTTTGTTTCAGTGGAGTTGAGTTCAATGTCTCCCCATATTGCAATAGTCTTGAATAAAGACTTGCCTGCTGTTTTTAACAAGTGGCCAGTGTAATTTCTATTTGACACCTGCAGTAAGAGAGGAGAAAGGAAAGGTGCAGAAGCATTGGGATTTGCAGATTGGGACTAGTTGATTCTCTTACCTCAGCCTCTTCTTCCTAGAACACAGGGAAACTCCAGGTACTAGGGAGCAGCATGAAGGAGAATGAGTCACATGCCTCACAGTATACCTGGAAGCCCAGGGCTCAGTTGGGTCTACTCTGATAGACTTCCTCCTCCCTTGTGATCATTGTCTCTTAAAGATCTCAAAGTCTCTCTTCCTCTAGTCCAGCTTCTTTTTTTTTAAAGTTTTTTTTTTAATGTTTATTTTATTTTTGAGACAGGGAGAGACAGCATGAACAGGGGAGGGTCAGAGAGAGAGGGAGACACAGAATCTGAAACAGGCTCCAGGCTCTGAGCTGTCAGCACAGAGCCTGACGCAGGGCTCGAACTCGCGGACCACGAGATCATGACCTGAGCCGAAGTCAGATGCTTAACCGACTGAGCCACCCAGGTGCCCCTAGTCCAGCTTCTTTTTTTTTTTTTTTTAATTTTTTTTTTCAACGTTTATTTATTTTTGGGACAGAGAGAGACAGAGCATGAACGGGGGAGGGGCAGAGAGAGAGGGAGACACAGAATTGGAAACAGTAGTCCAGCTTCTTTAAGAGACCCTTACCCCCAGTCTATGACACAAATGTGTATATATATATGAACTCCAAAGTGGGCTCAAACATTTAATGGGCTCATGGATTCTATGCATAAGAAGGAATATAACTGAATATCTCTCTCCATATCATTGAAAAATCTAAGATAGTAACAAGCTTCTAGAATATCACTTGACCAAGAGCTGGTTGACTAGGAACACACAGATGGCCTCTTAGGAACAGGTTTGCTTAATTTCACAGCCTCAGTTCTATCCCATGGGCCACGATTTACTGATACTTGGTCTATAGGTTCTATGAAGTCTACATCCCACCAAAATTCTATGCTGAAGCTTTAACCTCCCTTGTGACTGTATTTGAAAATAGGGCCTGTGAGGAGGTAAAAAGGTTAAATGAGGCTGTGAAGGTGGAGCCCTAATCTGATAAGACTTGTGCCCTTATAAGAAGAGAAAAGACACTAGAGCTCTTTCTCCCTACTATATGAGGAAACAGAGACAAAGCAGCCATCTGGAACCCAAGGAGGGAGCTCTCACTAGACACCAACCCTGTTGGCACCCTGATCTTCGACTTCCAGTTTCCGGAGCTGTGAAAAAATAAATTTCTATTGTTTAAGCCCCTCAGTCTATGGTATCTTATTATGGCAGTCTGAGCTGACTAAAACAATAGGATAAAATCAAGACTACTTCATATGGAATTCAAGTCTGTCCCCAGCCAACTTTTCCCCAACTTTGATGTCTTATACAAAATGTACAGTCCTGCTTATTCCTCTACATCCCTCCCTACTCCAACTTTTAATCACCTTTTAAGACCCCACTCTCTGAGAGATAGATGACCATACATGGATTAAATTGTGTTTCATCAAAGGACATGTTCAAGTCCTAATTCCCTGCTACCTGTAAACATGACCTTATTTTGGAAATAGGGTCTTTGCAGATATAACAAAGTTAAAACAAGATCATACTGGTTTAGGGGCAGACATAATCAAATGAGTGATGCCCTTGTAAGAAGAGGAAAATTTGGACAGAGACAGACACCAAGAAAGAATGCCAGATGATAATGAAGGTACAAATTGGAATTATGTCTCTACAAGGCAAGGAACAGTGAGAACTGCCAGCAAACACCAGAAGCTAGGAAAGAGGCATGGAACAGATTTTTCTTCTCAGCCGCCAAGAAGAACCCATCCTGTAGACACCTTGATTTCAGACTTGCAGCTTCCAGAACAGTGAGAGAATACATTTCTGTTGTTTTGAGCTACCCAGTTTATGATACTTTTTTTATGGCAGCCCTAGGAAACAAATACAATAGACCATCTTTCCCCTTTTTATGATCTTAATGGAATTCATTGCTCCCTATATTTGTCATATAGGGCCTTATGATTCCCTCATTCTTGGAACACATATTGAAGGACTATTGTATACACAAAGCACCATGCTGAACATTGAGAGTATAGCAGAGACCAGGACAAAGATACTGATTTCATAAAATCTAATTGAAGAGACAGATAAAAAAAAATTCCAGGAAACAGACAAAAATAGGTGCACATTACAATAAAAATAAAAAATAAATAGATAGATGATAGATAAATAAATATGAAAAGCAACACAAAGAGGGAGTTTAAAGTGGAGAATTTAAGGCAACCAAAATCTTTCTAAGGAGGTGACTTTTAAGCCAGGGGAGAGGTTCTCTGTAGAGCAAATAGCAAGCAGCCGTGTTCTGAGTGAGGAAAGCATTTAGCTCCTTGTGGAAACTGACAGAGCCCAGACTGGGAGGGGCAGTGCTATGAGATGAGAGATAGACAATGGCCAGGACCTGCAGAGCTTCATTATGGTGTTCTAATTGCACTGGTTGCTCTGAATTATATGGGGACGGGGATGCCTGGAATGAAGTGCGAGGAGTAGATTAGAGGTTGTGGTAGTAATCCAAGAGAGACAACTGTCTTAGATAGGGACAATGGCAAGGGAGAGATGTGTATAGATTCTAGATAAACTTTGGAGAAGCAGCAGGAATTGCTGATGGAACAGTGCATACCATTATCTTAACATTCAGTGCTTTATATTTAGTTTGTCACTTAGGTTTCTCTCTTCCCTCTTAGACTTCATGGCTTTGATGGCAGATATTGTCAGAGTAATCTTTGAATTTCTAACATCTAGCCCAAACTCCGTATTCATTTGTTGAAATAATAAAAAAAAAAAATCCCATGCTTTGCATCACGTAGACACAATTTATGTCCAGAAGATCCAGGTTAAGCCAGGTGTACAACCATAAAATTCAGTTGATCCAATTCACTATGGATTGATAGTGGTTGTGTTCTGAAATAATTGTGTCCAGGTTCTAAACGGATGGCTCTGTTCCTACTTTGTTTTGGGGGAAGAGAGCAAAGGGGATCTGAAATGATTGTAAACTTTATTTTCATTTATTTTGAAATCATTGTAGATTTTAGTCATCTCTGAAGTACTTTGCATTTCCCACAAGCAATGATTTGTATTATGGGGACCTTAATTCAGCTGCTCTGTAGGTGGTCTCTTCTGGGAGTTCCTCCTGGTTAGTTCATCAGTGGGTACCGCCTCCTCATTAAAGCAGAGGGTATGTTGCAGGGTCAATGTTAATAGCCTCTTCAGCAAGATCTTAGCTGGAGAGCATAAAACTACATTAACTGATCAGCATCTCTTTCCTCTTACCCATTGTGGGATGATCTCTAATGATCAAGAGTGGTCAAGACCTCAAGACCATGGTGCTATAACTATAGCATTCTGCATGTAGCATTAGAACAGTCGCTGGGCTTTTGCTGTGGTTCCTAATAAACTAGAAAGATACCCAAAGCCTTAACATGTGGCACATATTAATCACTGAGTATGAGGTGAACTGTTAAGAGGTCTCTTCCTGGTTTTACTTAAATTAGTGCAGAAGTCATACCAGGCAGCTTATTGGGCAGATGCCGGCTACCGCTATGTTGTTTCTGTTTCCCAAAACAACTTTAATAATGACAATAGAATATTTTTAGAAGCTCAAAATTGTACCCAAAAATATTCTATATTTGTATTTCTTTTGAAAATAAAAAATGGAATCTAACAACATGGGAGCTGCACATGTCCTGTTTGAAAGCTCAGTGGACACCTGTCCTTTTGTACAGACCTGTAGCCCTGCAGGTTCACTTCGCTCATTTACATCCTTTGCTTGGGACCTCTATGCTTTTGTGCTTGTGACCCTTGGTCTAGGGTCACTGCAGTCATCAGGAGCATCGGAAGCCTTGGTAAGCAATGTAGGGCCCTCCAGGGTCATGGGTGAAAGACAGAGGAGGGCAAATAGCCTGGGCCAGAACATGGGACACCAAGGTCCTCAACTTCACAAAGAGCATGCTTCTCATTATTCCTGCTGTTTTAAGGTGAGCAGCTGGGAATTACCGTTCTCTCCAGAGACACCACAGGAGGAGACAAGTTCAGTACAGCTGCCACGCTACAACTATTTTCAATCTCACCTTCTAGTTTCTTGCTGAAAGTATGCTCAGAAAGGCAAAACAACCACAACAAAAATGTGCTTGACATATTTCACAATATGATTCAGAGCACAAACATTCAGAAACATTAGAACAGACAGAATAAACAGAAAGTGTTTATTCACTTTTCTACAGGCACTGGAGTTTTATTTATTTGGTTAATTGTTTTCTAAATAGATTAAATAGTCACATGAGTTAGCATATCAAAACAAGAATTTTGATGGGAAAATTTCCCACAGGAAACTTCAGAACCTAAAATGAAACTTTCAGAACCTTTCTTGACATAATATCTAAATAAATTTAACACTAGGTGATTCAGGAAAATGTATTTCATGGTCAATAGACAAGCAGATTTCATTTTATTATTAAGGATGAGCACCCCTCAATTCAATTGAAAACTCCCAAGGAATTAAAAATGCTTTATGAATCACATCACACTTTCACAGCATATAAACTAAATAATCTCTAGTTTAAGTAGCTCTCAAAGTGAAATTTAAAAATTGTCATCCTTCCTATATTAAGTCTTTACTTTTATAAGGATACAAATGGTATAAATAATAATTTCAGTAATATTTCTAAGTCTCACTAAAGGATGGCAAATGCCCATTTCTCTCCTTTCCCATCCTCTCTCATCCTCTCTCAGTATGGGGGAGAAAAGCAGACAGATAAACTGACACATACACAGTCAAGGAAAGAAAGAGTTACAATGAGCAACAGATGATTAGCTAGATACAGAGAGAAGGGTGGAGAGGGTAATGGAAGATGGGTAGGGGAGAGAGGGAGAGAGATATCATCAGAGGAACCAGATAGGACTAGTGTTCTCTGGACCTTCCAAAACCCAAAATCCAGAATCAAAAAGAAACAAGTGCAAGCCAACAAAGTCCCTTCCTTCTGTGTTTGGATTAATCAGTGGTTTTAAATACTAGTTCTCTGGGTTGCCAAGTCTTAATGCAACTAACTCTACCATTAGTAGAGTTAGGCAAAGTGATTACCTGGATAAATTTAGAGCATTAAACACCCTTAATCTTCCCCATCCATTCCATAGCCAGAACTATTAATGACGAACAGAATTGACTAATTTTAGTTTTACTCTTACTCTGTCCCGATTACATTTTAACCTGGGCCAATTAGGTCATATACATAAAGCCAGATGAGAAGGCATTCTAGCTTGAGATTTGTTCCTCATGGAGTAGATCTATCAGACCTGACTTTCATGGAAAAGTCCTACTTATCCAGATAATCTTTCTTTGATGACACAGGAGGACCATTCTTTGGTCAAAGATAAATATGTAGCTGGATTCCGTTTCTGAAATCTCCATATGGGAAATGCCTGAAACTAGGAAAGCCCAAATGATAGGTTCTATTCTGATACAGCTTCATGGAGAAAACTGGGCACAGCCCACACACTGATCATTCAGTGTGTGTGATCATATATATGATGTAGTATCTCTGACGGTCCCAGACATGTCACAGTGAGCCAGCTTATGTGTTGAGTGCTCCTCCGGGCCACAGTTTGCACTAGGGCTTTCCCATGTTAACCAAGCACAGACAGCTGCATTCGCATAGAACCTAGTCATAGTGAGGGTTGATGGCTGCCGATGAGGCAGTGATTCACACTGTCAAACACTCATACTGTGAACAGAAAGGATATCATGTACCCTCTGCAAGAGAAGCTCCTGTGCACAGAAGTTGTTTCAAGTGGTGCATCAGTAAGGAGAGCATGACTGACAAACAGGAAAATAAACAGGAAGTATCCCAATAATTCACAAATCGTATAACAGGGTCACAAACCCTTGTCCCAAACCTTGGCATTAAAATGTTTTAAAGCTCAGAATTGTGTATGTTTCAGAAAGGTATTAAAGCTCATAAACTGTGTATTATATAACCTCCCACCAGGGTAAGAAGCAAGACTCTGTAATCAAATTCTGCAGCAAAATACGTGAATATTTATACTAAGTGGGATAAATAAACAGCATAAATAGCCTCTGTCAGGTTAGGTCTGGTTTTACCTTCAAATGAGTTAGAGAAAAGATTTTCAGTTTTTGAGCTTTATGGATTTTGGAAATGGACATAAAAGGTTGTAAGTATGTATTCTTTCCTCTAAAATAAATTACTAGTTTGAGGATAAAGATGCAACAGATTCTTTACCTCTAGCACTTTTATTACTGCTTCGTTTCCACAGTTGGCTTCCACACTTAACTCTGCCATCCTGGCAGAGCCCCTGGGGGCGCTACATATTAATGCCCTAGGTGAAAGAATTCATTTGTTCATTTTGTAAGTGTGACTGACTTATTGAACACCTACTGTGAGCTCGAGTGGATCACGCTAGGAACACACTGGGAATAGTGACTCAGCTATTCTAAATTCTAAATTTCTAAATTCTACATTTCATAGTTTACCAAGGCTACTGAAATTAAAAAAAAAAAGGAAATATTTGTCCATTTTCTTCTACTCGAAGGATTCTGATGGTGGAATCTTCTTAAGTTAGTATTTTTGAGCCACCTAAGAAAATACCACCATTGAATGAGGTCATATGAAATTAATCCTGAGTAGCAAGTAATAGTTGAAAAAAAGTCTGTTCTTGAATCATCTGGGTTTTTTAATTCATTTAATTATTTTTATTGAGAGACTGATTCTCTCCTCACCACTCATTCTTTGTTTTGTATTGTGAAACACAAAAACATTAATCCAAATAATCCAAAATAATAATTTTATTAATTAAATTATTTATTAATTAAATCCAATGATTGTTATTCATTATCCAAACAAACGAAAAATACAGCAAAATATTTATTATGCCACCCAAGTTAAAGCTTGGTTTAATTAATTGAAAATGGAAAAAAACACTATTTCATGATGCACAGATTTAATTTGACACACTGGGACTAATGATTACTATTTAAGAATCTGTTTGAATTATTTTATTTTTATTCCAGTGTATTGCTTCCAATATTCTACTCTTGTATAATGGCTGTATTTCACTTCTAAATATTAAAGTGGTTATCCAAAAGATTTTCAGCAGTCTTCCAGATTTGAAATTTCTCTGTTTGACAAAGACAAGCCAGAAAATAATTTGAATAGGAAATTTGAAAGATGGGACTATAACACAAGATCATGTCAAAACAGAAATAAATTATACTAGTGCTATAATTTGGCATTAAAATAAAGGATATGAAAACCATGGCTCTGCACTTATGGAAAATAAATCCAATATTTTTAGTTTTGTGCCAATACCATATCTGGAACAAAGCTTTCAACCATGTTGGAGTATGATTTACACCTTCATAATTTTCTGTATCTTATCCCAGCAGCCTATAGGAAAATCTACCGCATGAATTACAAGCAGACACTCTACACCTTTCATTTAACATGAGCAAATGTGATCAATACAAATGCTGCTGATTTGCACATTTCTCACAAGAATTATTGACCCCACAAATAAATAATAGTGCAAAGCTTTAAGCCAGTTGCCAAAGCATGTACATGATTATAACAATCTGACATGCTGTACATTGTGGAGAAACAGGCCAAAAAATTATGCATGCTTGGACAGAATCTTATCACCATATGAAAATTAAAACTGAATGTAGTTAAATTCTACCAGCTGACTGCAAGAATCACAAGATGTTAGGGCACCCATTTGTAGTGCAGTCCATTTTACCACAATTCAAATATTAGGTTTGTTGGCTATTTAGCTCCATAGGGAAGTTAGGCTCCCACAAGAAACAGATCATTACAAAATCCTCACAGACCTTAAAAAAAACTAAAAATCTTAGATTTGCTCTATCACTCACATCTAACTGTATAATATTTATTAAAACAGCTCCTTACTTTTAAGAGAGAATTTTGCTTGAATCATATCATCTCCATATCTTAAGCTATAGTTTGTGTATCTTTTCTCAAATGTTAGAAAATTTTTAAGTTGTTCACTCACAGATTCCATCTGCTTTATATATGGTTGTTTATTCAATATTTTTACTATTGCTAATCATACTAGCAATGCTAGTCAGATGATGATGAGTATAAGCTCACTTTTATATCCTGTCAATCAATAGCCTTGTTGAATATATCCATATAGCACATTTAAGACATTTCATAAAATTTGCACTGGCATAATTCCTTGCTAAAAGCATCTGATTAGTTCTGTAATCTTGCATTTCACCTGTAGGACATATAATCAAAATATTGTATATTCTACTCTAATTTTCAAAATTGGTCATTTTATATAAAGACAAAATTTTATAAAAATATAACTTAATGATTGAATATATAATTACCTGCTTCAGTATGAGGATACTAAAAACAATATCTAAAACTCAATTCTTAAAGTATTTATGCCTCAAATTGTATTTTTTTTGTGGCAGATTATTAAGAGGGAAAAGCAATCTATATCAAGTTTTTCTTATCTTGCTTCAGACCTTGAACAGACTAGGAAAGAAAATTCAAAGGTCACTTGACTCTTTGGGTCCTGTTTTCCTTTCCTGAGTTTTCTATATCCTTGGATATGAACCCAAATGGCCCAGATCATTTTCTTACCAAAGTCATTCCTTTCTACCTGATCACTGCTGAAATCTGTGCATGTCTGGGAAGTGAACAAAAAAAAATCAAATAAAGATTAAACCCCTAATTCCAGTTGAATAAAGTACCTTGTGACAATTAGCCAAATAATTCAAGCAAATGTGTGGTTTCAGTTTTGCATAAGTCAGCAACCAAAGAGCCAGAGGGAAAATAGAATTTAGTCTCGCAAGTTTGAGATTCAATACTGCTACAGATTCCAGCACTGTATTCCACCAGTCTGCCTGACGTTTATTACAGGGCTGAAGAGGGGATATTCCTCTATGTGTATTTCCCTTCTTCTAGCTTTTTTTTTCTTAACTATTCCACTGTAATGCTTCTTCAAAGCGTGGATTGTTTTTACACACCCAATATGCTGTCTGAACTCCTTTTCCTTGAGCAGTATTGACATCCAGTGGAGACTCAGAATAATTACAGGTGTGTCAAAATCCCCGAGGACTCTAGCCCAGAATGGGTGTCTGATTTGAGAAAGATATCACACAATTCAACAACAAAAAATAAGTTTTTCCATTCACACAACTGAAATAGAATGAAAGGAACAATAGCTTTAAAGGCAGCAAATGCACAGCAGAAAACATTTGTGACCAGGGATTAGGAAAAGAGTTCTTTGATACGACACCACATTGAACATCAAAATTTTAAACTTTTCGTCTGCAAAAGAAACTGTTAAAAGAATAAATAGAGAGACAAACTATAGAATGAGAGAAAATATTTGCAAATTACATATTTAACAAAGTGATTGTGTCCAGAGTATATGAAGAGCTCTCAAAATTCAACAGTAGACATTTGCTTCCACTGAAGATGAACTAACAAGATCTGGACCCACATTCCTGGCTAAACCAACCCAAATGGAATTAACAAAATAGATGACACACTGGTGTTTGAGATACTGAACATCAGGCATTAAAGGGCAGTGATCCCAAGAGAAGAGAGACAAACAAGTGAGCCCAGCTTACTGCCTTGGGAGAGTTTCCAGTCTGCAGTGCAGGGAGGGGGAACCCCGGCATAACTCAATGAACTCCGTGTTGAGGAGCCGAGAGTCTGGGGAGATGCAGACAGCTAGATTTCACAAGCCAGAGTCAAGAAGAGACTCTGCCTTATTCTTATTTTTCATTGTATTCCCAGCCACCCACATGAGGACTACATAGTGAATGTTCAAAAGATATTGGATGGATCAATAAATGAGTGCTAGGAACAATAGTCTCCAAGTGACAGTAAGTTTTTTTTTTTTAAGTTTATTTATCTATTTTTGAGAAAGAGACAGAGAGAGTGAGTGGATGAGGGGCAGAGAGAAAGGGAGACAGAATCTCAAGCAGGTTCTGCACTGTCAGCATGGAGCCTGATGGGGGGCTTAAACTTACAAACCGTGACATCATTACCTGAGCCGAAACCAAGAGTTGGACACTCAACTGACTGAGCCACCCAGGCACCCAGAGAGCAAGTTTTAAAGGCAAAATTTGTGAATGAAATGAAGAAAGCATTCCTCCATGCTTGGAAGGACCAGTTGGTATCTATTAACTATAAAAGTCCTAACCTAATGTCTCACTGGCTTGACTTGTTTTTGTGTGGGTTCAGCAGCTATCCACCACATGCTGTGCACCAACTCTGCTCATGATATTTTAAATAATCAACGAAAATAGAACTTCAGTGGAGCACTCTGGAATGAAAACATGCACTGGCTTTGGAACGTTTGTTTCTGAAGTCCAGGCGGTGCTGTGGTTCAGTGTTCTGTGTGTCTTACGAGTTCCTGAGGTTGTCTCTGCTGATTCAGGGCAGGGCTACATGGCAACTTTTTGGCCCAGTAAAGCACATCCTGCTGAAAGCTTCCTTGACTCTTACCTAATACTTTTGCCTTAACACATTAGCGTTTCTAAAGTTCCCTGAAAAGATATGCTTCATTTAAATGGCCAGTTTTTGAAAGGCATCAACACTAGAAACTTAATACCAAAACTTTCCAGTTATTTCTCAAAAAGATTATCATATGAAGGCTTTGGAAAGTCTAAGGTGATCTAACAATTTTATTCTACTTCCTCTTGGGCACATTGCCATATCACATAAGCTTGGACAGCTAACACTTTTGTTTGCCATCTTCTACAAGCAGTTCACATCCGTGAATGCTAGATGTCTACAGTTAACTCTAGTCTGTTCTGGGAGTGGGTGTGGGGAGGAGTATATTTGTAAAATGATATACACAGCAATGGGAACTTATGTTTTATATTCATATTTCTTCTGTGTATGACAAATATATACATCTTTAGATACAATTTGGGAATTGACTGGGAATGGTGAAATTTATCAAAGTTCCTAAGAACTCTGTCCTTCTTTTCATTAAAATACCTGTAGACTCATCCAAGAGACAAGTAACCTCAGCAATTGCCAAAACAAATGGAAATGAGAATGTTCCTCTTTGTGATCAATAGGATCACAGCATCACTGGAAGTCAACCTGAGCTACAAATATTATCTCAGGAAGGACATATGCCAGAAGCCACAGGGCCCCATCCCAGTCCTCTATAGCATAAACTTCAACAACATGTGTGAGACAAAAAAAAAAAAAGAACTACCCTACCACCCAGCAATTGCACTGTTAGATACTTACCCAAAGGATACAAAACTACTGGTTTGAAGGGATACATGAACCCTAATGTTTATAGCAGCATTGTCAACAATAGCCAAATTATGGAGAGAGCCCAAATGTCCATCAACCGATGAATGGATAAAGAAAATATGGGGTATATATATGTGTGTGTATGTGTGTACACACATACACACACACACACACACACACACACACATACATACATACAATGGAATATTAACTCGGCAATTAGAAAGAATGAAATCTTGCCGTTTGCAGTGACATGGATAGAGCTAGAATGTGTTATGCTAAGTGAAATAATCAATCAGAGAAAGACAAATACCATATTACTTCACTCAAATGTGGAATTTAAGAAACAAAACAGACAAACATATGGGAAGAGGGGGGAAGAGAGAGAGGGAAACAAACCACAAGAGACTTAACGATAGAGAACAAACTATGGGTTGATGGAGGGAGGTCGGTGGGGGATGTGCTAGATGGATGATAGGCACTAAGGAAGGCACTTGTTCTGATGAGCACTGAGTGTTGTATGTAAGTTATTAATCACTGAATTCTACTCCTGAAACCAATATTTCACTGTACGTTAACTAAAATTAAAAAAAAAATAGTATAGGCATTCCTATGGGGTAACATATCAGCAAATTGATAGATTCCATGAATATACACAGGACATATAACAAGAAACAATAATATAAGAGAAGATGACAGATGTGGAAAGTAGTATAGCACTCTAACTAAAATTAATACCCATTTCGGAAGGAAAAGGTATCCGGACAGATAGTCAAGGATATAATTGAAAAAACTTTTCAGAATTAAAAAATTAAACTGAAATCAGATATTGAAAAGGCTTACTATTTCTTAATCAAAATCAATAACAGAAAAGTAACCAAAATCTGGTACAATCTTTAAATTTCAAGAAAAATGAAAGACTTTTTCAAGCTTCCAAGTATAAAAATAAGATTACATTGAAAGAAGCCCAAGTTAGGAAATTCTCAGACTTCTCTGTTGTAACACACAATGCCAGAAGATGATGGGGCGATTACTTCACAGCACTGACAGGGAAAGGTTTATTCAGGAATACTTTATCAGCCAAGCTGTCACTCACACATGAAAGTCAAGAGAGACATACTCTTTGTTCTGTGTACCTGACCACTCTGTCTTCAGGGATCACTGTGGGTATTGTCCAGACCTCACGGGCCCTGAAAAAAAGTTCTTGAAAAGGATAAAAAATGATTGTCAATAACATTAACTTTAGGGATAAGCAAATGAGAGAAATGGGACATGAACTCACTGAAGGGAGAAGGATGATGCTAATAAGAGGCAACACAATCAAATTTCAGCCAAATTAGGACATAACATGTACACATACAAAATGAGAGAGTCAAACCTTCATATGGAACTACTAAAGATTGACAAAAGGGAGAAAGCAAATGGTTAAAATTCTTCTATAAGCTGAAGTAAAAAAATATTATATTTGATTAAGTAACTTCAAATTCATGATTTTTTTTTAGAGGGAACAGGTGAGGATGATAGACAACCTTTTTTTTTAATGTTTATTTTTGAGAGAGAGAGAGAGAGAGAGAGAGAGAGAAAGAGCATGTGCCTGCGAGTGGGGAACGGGCAGAGAGAGAGGGAGACACAGAATCCAAAGCAAACTCAAGGCTCTGAGCTGTCAGCACAGAGCCAGATGTGGGGCTCAAACTCATGGATTGAGATCATGACATGAGCCAAAGGTAGATGCCTAACCAACTAAGCCACCCATGTGCTCCCCAAAATTCATGATTTCTAATATTGATAGGATTTATGAAATGTCAGCTCTGTTAGGAGCACTGCCAAAAACTGTGACATTTGCCTCCTGTATCTTACCTAAATATTAATCTTTAATCCTTTCATTAATTCAATAAGCATATGTTGAATACTGACTGTGCCAAACCCTGTTCTAGATTTCAGGGCACACTTGAGCCTTTACCTCTCCTGACTCCAGACATGAGAAGGGCTACTAATTTGTTGGGTCAAGTTCAAGCACATCATTGCTTCCCAGAGTTAAAGTTAGTTGGCCAAGATGGTCAAATTCTTTGTGTCTATGTGATGGAGCTGTTTTTAACTAAGTCTTTCTTTGAAATGTTTATTAAAATGAAAATCCATTGGTAGGTAAGATGAGACTGGGATGGACTACAATGTAGGAGGAGACTCTGGCATGAGAAGGACCAGCAGGACCAGGGTGGAGTCAGGGAACAGGAAAAGGAGGCTTTGGTGAGCCATTCTGAGCATAAGGGAGAAAGGTTCTTACATTTTGGGTTCTTTAGGATTGGTATTTCCTTGCCTTTTCTCACCATCACAATGGTAAGACAAGTCTAGGGGAAAGAGGCCAAGGGGGCCGCTTGCCTGTTTCACACCTAGGCCACTTAGGACTGAGTATTTTTTATTTTATTTTATTTTATTTTATTTTATTTTGGTATTTGTGTATTTATTTATGTGTTTATTTAAAACTGTGTCAGATGGGTTTTTCTTTATTCAAGTATAATTAGCATACAGTTGTTACATTAAAATGATTCAATAATTCTATAGATTTCTCAGTGCTCATCACAATAAGTGTATTCTTAATTTCCTTCATCTATTTCACCCATCCCCCCATATAACTCTCCTACTGACTCCTTTTTTTTTTTTTTTTTTTTTTTTTTTTTTTTACTATATTGTGGTTCCTTTAATCCAGTTCAGTTAAGGGAGCCATGATTTTTACATAAGGATTGTGGTCAAAATCCAAAAGTATTCTCAACAATAACAAAAGTTTAATGGTACAAATCAGCTTTTTCAATTGATTAAAAGATATATCTAGTCAATATATCTAGTAGCAAACTTTATTTAATCTTGGTTAATTCAGCATCTCCAAACCAAAATTGAGCACACAACCTCTGTATGTGGAATGCCCATATACACAGGGAAACAGTAGGATTGTTGACATAACACTGATTTGGAGTAATAGAGTGACTTTTACGTGGAGCTGTTCTCACGTCTCCATAAGGTAGCAGCAGTAATTATAGCTAACACATATAAATTGCTTGCTATATATGCCGGGCACCATTCACATGCTTTATATGTACTAAGTCATTTAATCATCATACCATCACCACACAGTAGGTCTTGTTCTTATTCCTATTTAACAAATGAGGAAACTAAGGCACAGAGAGATCACATAACTTACCCAAGAGCATTCTGTTTGTAAGAAACAGACCCAGGATTTAAACTCAAGTAGACTAACTCCAGAATCCAGGCTCTCAGCACAGCATTCAATCGCCTCCAGCCCAGGTATGAATGTCTTTCTATAGCACAGCTAATGGGTTGCCAAAGGGCCAGCAATGTATGTTCTAGCTCCTGGCCGTCTGCTCACCTCTTTTCAGCTTGAAGACACCATTCATATTAGACACTGGAAAAAATGACAAATATAATATAGTTCTAATCCTTAGATGAGTAACGATCAGGAAAGAAAAACAGACAAATAAAGCAATAAGTGCCACCCATTGTGATCCATACAGCAATAGAGGTGTATCTTCAGGTGTTTTTAATTATTTCACAACAGGATGGCAAAGCCACCAACCAATAAAAATGGGAGCTAACATACAGAAGAATGAACCTGGACCACTTTCTTACACCATACACAAAAATAAACTCAAAACAGATGAAAGAACTCAATGTAAGACAGGAAGCCATCAAAATCCTCAAGGAGAAAGTAGGCAAAAACCTCTTTGATCTTGGCCGCAGCAACTTCCTACTCAACATGTCTCCAGAGGCAAGGGAAACAAAAGCAAAAATGAACTACTGGGACCTCATCAAAATAGAAATTTTCTGCACAGCGAAGGAAACAATCAGCAAAACCAAAAGGCAACCTACAGAATTGGAGAAGATATTTGCAAATGACATATCAGATAAAGGGTTAGTATCCAAAATCTATGAAGAACTTATCAAACTCAACACCCAAAAAACAAAGAATCCAGTGAAGAAATGGGCCAAAGACATGAATAGACACTTCTCCAAAGAAGACATCCAGATGGCCAACCGACACATGAAAAAATGCTCAACATCACTCACCATCAGGGAAATACAAATCAAAACCACAATGAGATACCACCTTACACCAGTCAGAATGGCTAACATTAACAACTCAGGCAACAACAGATGTTGGCAAGGATGTGCAGAAAGAGGATTTCTTTTGCCCTGCTGGTGGGAATGCAAACTGGTGCAGCCACTCTGGAAAATAGTATGGAGGTTTCTCAAAAAGCTAAAAATAGAACTACCCTATCACCCAGCAATTGCACTACTAGGTATTTATCCAAGGGATACAGGTAGGCTGTTTCAAAGAGACATATGCACCCCCATGTTCATAGCAGCACTATCAACAATAGCCAATGTATGGAAAGAGACCAAATGTCCACTGATGGATGAATGGATAAAGAAGATACGGTGTGTGTGTGTGTGTGTGTGTGTGTGTATAATATGTATATATGTGTATATATATATATATATACACATATATGTATATATATATGTATGTATATATACACATACATACACAATGGAGTGTTACTTGGCAATCAAAAAGAATGAAATCTTGCCATTTGCAACTACGTGGATGGAACTGGAGGGTATTATGCTAAGTGAAATTAGTCAGAGAAAGACAAAAATCATATGACTTCACTCATATGAGGACTTTAAGAGACAAAACAGATGAACATAAGTGAAGGGAAACAGAAATAATATAAAAACAGGGAGGGGGACAAAACATAAGAGATTTTTAAATATGGAGAACAAACTAAGGGTTACTGGAGGGGTTGTAGGAGGGGGAATGGGCTAAATGGGTAAGGGGCACTAAGGAATCTACTCCTGAAATCATTGTTGCACTATATGCTAACTAATTTGGATGTAAATTAAAAAAAAAAAAGAAAGAAAGAATGGGAGCTAGCTGTAGGGCCTCTGCAACATCCCAGAGGCTCCCTGCTGTACTGGTGTGCCCCCTTTCCTTCTGAATTATGGGGTGGTCTAGAGAGTCCTAAGGAGAGGCCAAGGTAACCAGGGTTACCAGGGTGTTGGAACACTGTGGGCTCAGAGTAATGGATGTTTTCCAGCTATCACAGAAGCATTTCAATGTTTAAATAATTGATATTGCCACAGCAGCCATATTGTCTATAAGTCATGGGGTTGCCTGTCTGTTGAACTCCTTGTAGCCCTCACTAAAGCTGACAACTGAAGCAGCAAAGCTACTCTCACACTAGCTAAATTCAAGATATGGAATGAGGAAGTTGATTTTTCTCTCTCCTCCACCTGCCAATGCTTCCAATCCAAAATCATGGATTTGTGGACATTATTACTTAGAAAGAGGCTACATTTTTTTTTCGTTTTTTTTAAATGCTTTAGATGTATAAGAAAAAGACAAAAATGATGAGGTCCCTAAATAAATGATTAGGTCTGGAAAGTGTTGCCATATCTTTCCTGAGATGACTTTCTTCGTTCATCTGACATTTTTCTATCCTATCTCTCCCTGCCATGCATTAAAGATCTATTTTTTTCACTTCATCCTACATTTCTTGTTCTCTTTTCTCCCTTCTTCAGCCCAAGGCTTATTGTAATCCCCTATTTTCAGGAATGAACTAATTGATTTCCACAGTCATAGCAGCTGGCAGCTTTTATTTTTTATTATGTTTATTTTTGAGAGAGAGAGAGAGAGAGAGAGAGAGAGAGAGAGACAGAACACGAGCAGGGGAGGGTCAGAGAGAGAGGGAAACCCAGAATCTGAAGCAGGCTCCAGGCTCTGAGCTGTCAGCACAGAGCCCGATGAGGGGTTCAAACCCACAAACTGTGAGATCATGGCCTGAGCCAAAGTTGGATGCTCAACTGACTGAGCCACCCAGGAGCCCCAAGCAGATGGCAGCTTTTAAAAGCCTATAATAAAGACTCCACTCAAACTATCTGAAACAAAATAAGAAAGTTTATCGACCTAAGTATCCAAGCCACAGAGATGTGAATCCAACTTCATGGGTGACTGGATCCAGGGGCTAGGATATTTTTAGAACTGACACTTTATCTCAGAGTGTGTCTCTTTCTGTCTCACAACAGACTTTCTCCATATGAGAGTCAATGTGGCAACATACAGCTTCAGGGTGATAACCTTACAACGTTGAGACCAATTAAAAAAACTCCAATAAACCCACTTAGAAAATTTTTAAGGAAAGACTATGACTGGACAGAATGAAAGCACATATTCAGTACAAATATATGTTTCATGTGGGAGAAAAGCATTTCTCCAAAAGAGAAAAAACTTACCAGAAAAAAAAATGTAGGGTAAAATTGAAAGTTTTCAACTCTATGGAACAGAGAGTGTCTTATGTAATTTTATGCCAGAATTTAGGTGTTTGATAAGCTTGTCTCCTATTAAGGAACCCCAGGTCCTCAAAGGGCAAGAAATCCTGAAAGAGTATGTAGAAAGATGGTTCCCATGTTGTACGAAGTGCTCCTAGGAGACTTTATATACGTGGAGATGCTTGAGAGATGAATAGTAGTTTGCTAGGTGAGCAGTAGGTAACAATCTAGGCAGAGGGAGGAGTCTATGAAAATTCAAAGAGGGGTGAAATAGCAAAACCCGGGGGGAAACAATGTTTATCAGCTGGGTGGTGTATTCCTTCTTCACCATCCCATATAACATTTGCAGTGGCTAGGCCAAAAGCAGAAAACTTTTACATTCATCAAGAACAAGAACAGAAGAAGGAGCAAGGAGCAGTATCAGTCAGAATAGGCCAACTGCCGTAGAAAGCAACCTGAAGATCCAGTCTTAATGCAATAAAAAGTTTGTCCTGTGATGTAGTCCAATGAGGTGGGAAGGGGGACAGGAGAGGAGTCTCTGCTCCATACAGCCATCCAGCGACTCAGGAGTCTTTCAACTTGTAGTCCTGTTACTGCCTAGCACAGTGGTCCCCAAATCTGATGTGCGACAGAATCGCCTGTATTCTGGAGGGTTTGTTAATCCATGGATTGCCAGGCCCCACCTCCAGAGTTTTTGATTTAGTAGGTCTCCGGTGCGTCCCCAGAATGCATCTTGAACAAGTTGCCAGGTGATGTGCATGTTAGTGGTCCACAGTGGACCCCAGTTTGAGAACCGCTGCTGGAGAGCCTCCAGGAAACTCCTTCAGCATTCAGACAGTGGTCGAGGAAAAAGATGATGCTTAGGGAAGGCTCAACAGCTCTGTCTTAACTTCCTCAGCTCAGAGGTGGCAGACATCACTTCTGTTCACACTCTATTGTAAAGAACCAGTTCCCCAGCCCTACCTTGATACGGGAACTTTGAGAAATGTAGTCTAGCAATGTGTCAGAGAAAGGAGGAAAACACAATTTTATGAGCACTAGCAGTTAACGTCACAGAGCATAACTGAACTAAAAGCTTCAAATAAAACATGAAAAGCCGTCCTAAGGACAGACAGTGGTGATTTGACCCCTGGGTTATGACAGATTAAAACAATGTATTCGTTTGATGGAATTAGATTCAGAAAATATTCTGAAATTGTTGTTCAGCTCTCTTATTCTTTCATTAAAAAAAATAAAGATTTAGAATTCTTCTGGACACGTGTACTAGTTTGTACATACACACACACACACACACACACATACACACGCACACACAACTTTACTTTGCCTGAATTCTGGTTTGCCTTGTCTTTAGATTGGCGTTAGTTTGCTTCAATTCCTTTCCGGAAGTAGGCAGACTATAAGTTATGAAAAAAATACACATATGTTTTAATAAAGGTTGTTTTCCATTGGGGGAGGGGCCAGCAAGTTTGTGAGCCTCGTTTCAGTTTGGGGTTTACAATTCAGTGAATGTTTTTGCTAAAATCATCTTTGCCTTTCACTAACTTAATGATAATTTGAAAAATGAAAATATCCTCTGCTGCTTATTATAGGAATCTGCTGCTCCATATTATGTGTACCAATATTCTCTTCATCTGGTGCCTAATTCACAATGCAAAATAAATCATGTGGCAGTTACCTCCCAAGTTGCAAGTTGCCTTCACCTTTGGTTTAATTCTTCAGCTGCCCTTCACTTGCTGAATTTTCTTTCAAACACAAAAGAACAATAATTACGTTCTATTTTTAATTATGCATCCACTCTCAAGGGAAGAAAGGAATCTGATTGTTTCCATCCAGACTGAAATTCTTCATCCTTGCTCTGGACTTACTATACCTTGGACTAGTGCTGTGGTTGAATATGTGGCTTGGACTTAGCTCATTTGAACTTTGGATTTTTTCTGGGATTGCAATTCCAAAATTACAAAGAACTGTGAGCAATAGACTTTTCACTATTTCTAATTACTTCATTGTCCTTTGCAGAGAGACTTAGTCAGAAGCCATAATTGCAGGGCTTATGAAATTTTATGAACATGCAATAAAATATCTTGGGAGACTCTGGTCAAATTTCAGGCTCCTGAGATATATTTAACTTCCATAGCCAATTTATCACATTAATCACTATGAAATAATTACTAGGGAGCATATTTTTGAAGTGTAGTATTTACTCACAAAACCAAGCCCATACTGGGGTGTTACAGAGGCCATTTCCACGATGGATTTATACATTAGCAAAATCAAGGAATAGTGTAGAATCTACTACTCATGTAAATAGCCAATCCCGCATTTCCATTTCCCTTCCATTCCCAGTACCCAGTACTCAGCAATTGCCTTTTGAGAGGCAGCCTCCTGGAATGAAAAGAACCAGGGGCTTGGCCATTAAAAGACTCCAGGTTCAAGCACTGTCTTAGCAACTTATTTGTTGTGGCCTTGTGTTGTTAATTTAATCTTTCTAGATTTCAATGTCATCATCTGGAAAATGGAAATTAGACAGTGAAAGAAGGAATCATCCTCACCACACAAGGAAGCACATTATAAAAATAACTTTTTAAAAAATTTTTAAATGTTTTTATTTATTATTTTTAAATATAATTTATTGTAAAATTGGCTAACATACAGTGAATACAATGTGCTCTTGGTTTTGGGGGTAGATTCCCATGATTCATCACTTACATACAACACCCAGTGCTCATCTGTTATTTATTTTTGAGAGAGAGAGGGAGAGAGAGACAGAGTGTGAGCAGTAGGCTCTGATCTGTCAGCATAGAGCCTGATGCCAGGCTTGAACCCATGAACCATGAGATCATGACCTGAGCGGAAGTGGAATGCTTAACCGACTGAGCCATTGTAAAGATCTCTTTTACAGCTGTAAATCTGAGTTGTTTCCACTGACTCAGCACTGAGCCTAAGACAAACATTACAAAGTAGGCAAATTGCGGTCCCCTTGCTTGAGGCCTTCTTCCTTTGGCCAACCATCTCCTAATGCCAGTGTCTGCCCAGACTTACTCATCTCTTTCCTTTTATGCATGCCACTCAATCAATGTTCTAGTTAAGGGTTCATCCCCCACACTGTTACCTTTTGAAAACAGACTTCCAAGGCAGACACTTACAGCCATGGACATTGTCCACAGACTCTCTTTTGGACTGGCAGTGGCTTTCAAAACCTGGAAATTATTTTCTGTGCATGAAGAATCATCTCAGCCCTACCCACATGTGAACCCATCCTGGGTATTAAATATTGATTCCGTCAGATTTGCAGGTGCCCTCCTAACCACGCTGCAGAGTATAGAACAACCCTGGTATAAAATAAACCAGCTTCCTTACTAGTTTATTTGGTCTTGATCTAAGACAACTTTTCTTTCCAGTTTACTGATCTATAAATAAAAGTTATCGAGGGGCGCCTGGGTGGCGCAGTCGGTTAAGCGTCTGACTTCAGCCAGGTCACGATCTCGCGGTCCGGGAGTTCAAGCCCCGCGTCGGGCTCTGGGCTGATGGCTCAGAGCCTGGAGCCTGTTTCCGATTCTGTGTCTCCCTCTCTCTCTGCCTCTCCCCCGTTCATGCTCTGTCTCTCTCTGTCCCAAAAATAAATAAACGTTGAAAATAAATTAAAAAAAAAAAGTTATTGAGAAGCTACTGTGTGTTAGGACTTGTTCTAAGCACTTTACATCTTTGCATGTAGCCACTCAAATCATGTTCACAATAACGGCATGAGATAAGTAAGATTATTATCCTTATTTATAGATACAATCCAAGGGGCTTAAATAATTTGCCCCAAAATATATAATCAGTAAATTGCTGAAATTGAGACTTAACCCCAAACCCCTTGGCTCCTGAGCCCAAGAGCTTATCATACTTATAAGGTGCTTGGTTAATTGAAGCTATAATCATCCACAACAGAGAATATCACAAATTCACTGATGGACAACATGACTTGGGAAATACTAGGTGCAGTAGGGGGAGCATGACTCAGAACAAAAGAATTTAGATTTGAGTCCTCCTTGCATCTTATCACTATATGATCTTTGGCAAGCCACTTAAGGATTCCTAGGTTGTTTCCTGTCGTGGACAAGAATACTCATTCCCAAATCACAATGTTGTTTTTGTTTGTTTGTTTGTTGTTGTTGTTGTTAATGTTTATTTTTGAGAGAGAGAGCACAAATGGGAGAGGGAGACACAGAATCAGAAACAGGGTCCAGGCTCTGAGCTGTCAGCACAGAGCCCGACACGGGGCTTGAACTCACGAACCTCAAGATCATGACCTGAGCTAAAGTCAGACATTTAACCTACTGAGCCACCCAGGCGCCCCCACAATGTTGTTTGAAAAACAAATGAGATACTCTCTTAAAGAATGCCTGGCAGGGGCGCCTGGGTGGCTCAGATGGTTAAGCATCCAACTTTGGCTCAGTCCAACTTTGGCTCAGGTCATGATCTCACGGTTCGTGGGTTCGAGCCCTGTGTCTGGCTCTGTGCTGACAGCTCGGAGCCTGGAGCCTGCTTCAGATTTTGTGTCTCCTTCTCTCTCTGCCCCTCCCCCACTCATGCTCTGTCTGTCTCAAAAATAAACACTAAAAAAATAAAGAATGCCTGGCACTCATAACTGAATAAATATGGGAGTTTTCTTTAGAAGAACATTATGTCTATTTCCCAGCCTCCTTTTGTAGTCCTTTGTAGCAACTATATCTTATCTTCTTCCACACCAGGGCCCTAAAACACTCCTTGAGAAAAAAATTCTTAATATAAGTACACTGTTTTTACAGACACATTCTTTTATTCTTTTTTGAAGTGTATAAAGAGACAGAGTCGTTAATCTAAAATAATGACTCTGTGGAATTTCAAGCACTGTTTCATTCACATAAGTGAGCGAGTTAAGGCCAAAGGAACTTTCTCGGTGTCCTAGAAATCATAAATTATACCATGCAGATCACCCCCAAAGCATTGGGTGCCAACTGGTCTAACCACTATTGCTTGCCACCTGATTTTTTTTTTAAAAAAGAATATAAATGGCTTAGAGGTAAAATAGGGGCTCAAATGTTCTCCCATTAACTTCAATCCCTTTAGTCTGGCCTCTATCGTAGGTGAGTTAGCCACTCCTTCAGATGAACACCTTGCTAGAGCTTTAAGGAAAGTTTTAGTTGCTTGGATGAGCCACAAAGGACTGAACGCCATCTGCTGTTTCCATTCATTCCATTCTATGAATAAAGAGAAAAGACCTTAGAATTACTGTTAAGGGGAAAAATAATAAACCCTTTGGGATCTTAACATTCAGTCAGGTTTATCCCACCCAAAATCTTTCCAAAGTACTTAGGATGTGTTATATAGCACTGATTTATGGGTAACAATATTTAACTAGGCTATAACTAAAGCATCGATAACAGACACACCCTCAAAGAAAACTATAGCAACAGGTTTATACTTGTGAGATAATCCAGATGATTTTTACCTCCATTAAAACCTGTCTTAGGCGGGGTGCCTGGGTGGCTCAGACGATTAAGCATCTGACTCTTGATCTCAGCTCAGGGGCTCATGGTTCTTGAGATCAAGCCTTGTTCCTCCCCACCCCCACCCTCCCACGCCCACCTCCCACTTGTGGGCTATGATCTGACAGCACGGAGCCTGCTTGGAATTTTCTCTCTCTCCCTCTCTCTCTGCCCTCCTCTGCTCACACATGCACTCTTCTCTCTCTCTCTCAAAATAAATACATAAACTTAAAAAAAACCTATCTTGGTGCTTAAATAGCTGTGTAAAAAGAATCTCTCAAATGGATCCCCACAGTAATATTGCTTGAACAGCTGCCACTAGTGTAAGATAGAATTGATAGGCAGGAATTTGAGGGCTGAAGCTAGGATGTGAACATTTCACATCCAAGTGAATCTGTGGAACACTAGGCAGAATCACTATTTTGAGAGACAGTGTGTCTAAGTAACCACAGTGAAACGGACTCAGCAGGCATCAGCCATCACACATGTGAAAACTGCACCATTAGCAAAGCACCTGACTCTAGGAAGCACAAAACACCACCAATAAGGTCTGTACGTCAGTGTAAACGGTCATATGCACACACCTTGTGTTGCTCTGAGTTTGTTCAAGGGAAGTTAAGGGGCCTTAGTGCAGGTAAGAAGGTCAAGGTAAATGCTTGACCAACCAACTTTCTCTTGTGCTGTAATGCCAAGTTAATCACTCAGTTCCATTTATGTTTGTAGAGCCCAGAGCACGAATGCAAAGGAAGGTCCAGATCTCCTGTGTCAAACAGTGAACAGTTAGAAACCAAGCTACCAGTCTCTTAGATAAAACGTGTTCTTTTTGGCTACCCTGACACATGAACCTTCAAAATGATCTGGAAGATAAGGTTTAAATTTTGAATTCTTGGATTCCTCAAAGTTCCATGGAAGAACCTGGTCTCCAGCCTGGAGTGGATTACCTTACTCCTCTTACACCATGAAAGGCCAAACCTGCATGTTTGTGGTCACCTCAGCCCTTATGTGCAAACTCCATACACAGCCCTGAAAAGATATCCATTGACCAAATCTCAGCCTGTGGGAGCACACACTGGCAGCACAGGCCACCCGTGGGCAGACGGAGCAGGCAAGAGGCCCTCACAGGCTCGGACACTGTCTCAGAACCATTTGGACTGGGGGTTCTGGGGTCTGCCCTATATGGAACACAGTCTAGAAAGGCTGAAGACTTAACTCTGGGTAGCACATTTGCTTAACTGCTTTCAGGGGAGGGGCACGGCCAGAGGAGGGCCGAAGCAGGACCCACTGAAGTCGGGGGGAGGTTCCTTTAAAGCGGGAGAGGCCCGTTATGTCCTTTTGCCTTTCCCGCCTGGGTCTACTTGGGGCCAGATCACAGTACTTGACTCATGCTTTCATCTGCAGCACAGGATAATGCTATAATTCTCGGTTCATCCAGAGAATTCACAGAAGCCTGTGTGGTTTTAGGTGCAAGGATTTTATCTGGTTTGAAATCTGAACTACTTTACAAAGACTCTAAGGCCCAGGGACAATCCCAGGCTCAGTGACACTCCAAGGACATTCCAGGCAAGTAAGGTTCCAACAGCTAGTTGGACCACCTCAGCCCATCCATCTTTACTCCACCTGGAGTAAACATTTGTCTTGAACGTTTTGAGCTCTGGGTCAGAACCAACCTGGTTTCTCAGGATTTACGTTACACGTCTCGCCAGAGCCTCTCCCCAACCCTTTTATTAATCAACTGGGAGACTAGATAGTTACTGTATCAATTGCTTCAGTTTTCCATTTGTCACATACACTTTCCCGGAGCCAAGGAATGTTTATTATTTTCTCCTTCACACCTTCAAATGCAGTGCCTTTCTTAAAATATGCTATTAGAGTTTGGTGAGTCACTCTTAAAAGTGGATTAAAATATATTACATTAGTCTAGTCTTCTTTTATAAGCATTGCAATTATTTTCATTTTTGATTTTATTTATAGAGGAATTTGGAGGTTTTCAATCTAACTGTCTCACCTCTCATGGTGGAAACTGAGACCCAGAGAGGTTAGGATACCAGTGTAAAGTCACACAGTACAACCTGTGGTAGAACTGAGTCCATTCTAAAGTCCTGTATGTTTTGTTGGCTCCAGTCAGTTATAATTTTTATTGTATCACATGACTTGATTTAGAAGGAGATGGATAGAGGGAGGAGCCAAGATGGTGGAACGGCATGGAAGTTTTTTGTGTGTCTCATGTCCATGAAATACAGCCAGACCAACACTAAACCATTCTTCACACCTAGAAAACTGACTGGAGGATTAACACAACAATCTGCACAACCTGAACCACAGAATTCAGCAGGTACGCGGCGCAGAGAAGTGAACTTGGGGAGCGAGAGGCACAGGAGGGGAGGTGCTTTTGCGAGCGGAGAGAGGACGGAGACTGGGGTGGGGGAGATACGGGAAAAGCACCCCTCCCCAAAAGCAGCTGGAGAGAAAGTGGAAATTTGGAAACAGCCACAGGGACTAAACTAAAAAGGGAGAAAGGAGAAAGGAGAGGGTTTAAATTCCATTAAGACTGTAAACAAGGGGAGTGCAAAGGCTGCAACTCCGCAGCTCGATACCTGGCGGTGCTCTGGTGGGAAGGGCGAATCCCGAGGAGCAGAGTGGGGTCCAGGAGGTTCTCGGGCCACACGGGGAAAAGCGGTTCCACTGCTGGAAGGACATTTGGTAGAGACTGTTGAAGCCACCTGGTCCCAGCAGACCCCAGAAAACAGCCACATTCGCTGTTGCTAGAACAAGGTCATTAAGGGTGAAACCTGGTGCCAGATGTGTGTTGTGATTTTCCATAATCCCTGAAACGCTGCTGCAACACTATCTCGCAAACTTTTTCTGAGGCGGGCTGGCAACTGGCCTTAGTCTTGGGGCACCGACAGCAGCAGGGTCCAGCGGGCATTCCTGGGTGCAGCCGGCATTCGGCCATTGCTCATTCAGCCATTGCTTGGTGAGACCCTTCCGCAGAGGGGCGGGACAGGTCAAAGCCGCAGTCCTTCAGAAGTAAGGGGCCGGGGAAAACAGCCACATCTGAGACAAAAACTCAGGAGAGAAGTATTGCCTGGGGCCTGGTCACGGAGTGTGAAAAAGCAGGGAGTGGACGAAAGCTGAAGACAGAGGACGGGTGCACGATTGCTGATCCAGGAGAACAGACTGGGTAGCTAAGTGGCGCCATTTTTCACTGCCCCCGCGGATGCGCAAATGCACCTATAAGCACCGCAACAATCCACCCCAGTAGGCTAGCAGCGCCATCTAGTGGAGAGCGGCGCTGTTACACTGAGCCCCGCCCAACCAGGCCAACTTTGATCTTCAAGGACATAAGTCTCACTGCCGGCTTAGTTATCAACTATAAAGCACGGACTTTAAACTTTATAACACTATAAAACACTGACTTCTAGGTGAAAACAAAGTAATTTCAGTCCGTTAATAGGTCCATCTATTTAATTTTCTTTTTTTTCTTTTCTCTTTACATTTCTTTTTCTTGAATACAGAAAGAGAAAAATTTCATTTTTATTTTCAATTTTTACTAAAAATATTTTTTTAATTTTTATTAGTATATTTTTTACTTTTGTGTAAATTTTTTCAAATTCTACTTTACTTCCATCATTTTATTTTAGTCTACTTCAGTGTATTCACCTTTTCAAATTTTCAAACAACTGCCTTTTTTTACTTTTTTCTTTTCTTTTTTTCTCTTTTTCGTTTATTTTCTTTTTCTTGAATGCAGAAAGAGAAAAACTTCATTTTTACCTTCAATTTCTATTAAAAATATTTTTCTCTAACTTGTTACTATATTTTTCCCTTTTATGTAAATTTTTTCAAATTCTATTTTACTTCCATTACTTTATTTTAGGCTACTACAGTGTATTCACTTTTTCACATTTTCAAACGATTTCCTTTTTTCCTTTTTTTCTTTTTTCTCTTTGTTCTCTATTTTTATTTCTTTTCTTTATCTTGAATATAGAAAAAAATTCATTTTTATTTTTAATTTTTAATAAAAATATTTTTCTTTAATTTTTTTTCTACTGTGTTCTTTACTTCTGTGTATATTTTTTCAAATTCTATTTTAGGGGCACCTGGGTGGCGCAGTCGGTTAAGTGTCCGACTTCAGCCAGGTCACGATCTCGCGGTCCGTGAGTTCGAGCCCCGCGTCGGGCTCTGGGCTGATGGCTCGGAGCCTGAAGCCTGTTTCCGATTCTGTGTCTCCCTCTCTCTCTGCCCCTCCCCCGTTCATGCTCTGTCTCTCTCTGTCCCAAAAATAAATAAAACGTTGAAAAAAAAATTAAAAAAAAATCTATTTTATCTACATCATCTCATTTTAGTCTACTTAAATGTATTCATTTTTTCAAATTCTCAAATGATTTCCTTTTTTTTCTTCCCCCCCTTTTTTTTCTCTAATCTGTCAAACCACTTTCAATACCCACACCAAAACATACCTAGGATCTAGCATCATTTATTTGATTTGTGTGTGTGTGTGTTTAATTTTTTAATTTTAATATTTTTTTAATTTTAATATTTTTTAAATTTTAATTTTTTAATTTTAATTTTTTTAATTTTAATTTTTTTAATTTTAATTTTTCTACCTCAGTAATTCCTTTTCTCCCTTCAAAATGACAAAATGAGGGAATTCACCCCAAAAGAAAGAGCACGAAGAAATGACAGCCAGGGATTTAACCAACACAGATATAAGCAAGATGTCTGAACCAGAATTTAGAATCACGATAATAAGAATACTAGCTGGAGTCGAAAATAGATTAGAATCCCTTTCTGCAGAGATAAAAGAAGTAAAAAATAGCCAGAATGAAATTAAAAATGCTGTCACTGAGCTGCAATCACGGATGGTTGCAGTGGTGGCAAGAATGGATGAGGCAGAACAGAGAATCAGTGATATAGAGAGCAAACTTATAGAGAATAATGAAGCAGAAAAAAAGAGGAAGATTAAGGCAAAAGAGCACGATTTAAGAAATAGAGAAATCACTGACTTATTAAAAAGGAATAACATCAGAATCATAGGGTTCCCAGAAAAGGAAGAGAGAGAAATAGGGGTAGAAGGGTTATGTGAGAAAATCATGGCAGAAAACATTCCTAAACGGAAAAGACACAGACATGAAAATCCAGGAAGAACAGAGGACGACCATTAGATTGAACAAAAACCGACCATCAACAAGGCATATCATAGTCAAATTCACAAAATACTCAGGCAAGGAGAGAATCATGAAAGCAGCAAAGGAAAAAAAGTCCCTAATCTACAAGGGAAGACAGATCAGGTTTGCAGCAGAACTATCTACAGAAACTTGGCAGGCCAGAAAGGAGTGGCAGGATATATTCAATGTGCTGAATCAGAAAAATATGCAGCCAACAATTCTTTATCCAGCAAGGCTGTCATTCAAAATAGAGGAGAGATAAAAAGTTTCCCAGACAAACAAAAATTAAAGGAGTTTGTGACCATTAAACCAGCCCTGCAAGAAATTTTAAGAGGGACTCTTTGAGGGGAGAAAAGATGAAAATATATACATATAAATACCAAAAGCAACAAAGATTAGAAAGGACCAGAGAACACCACCAGAAATTCCAACTCTACAAGCATCATAATGGCAATAAATTCATATCTTTCAGTACTCACTGTAAATATCAATGGACTCATGCTCCAATCAAAAGACATAGGGTAACAGAATGGATAAGAAAACAAGATCCATCTACATGCTGTTTACAAGAGACCCACTTTAGACCTAAAGACACCTTCAGATTGAAAATAAGGGGATGGAGAACCACCTATCATGCTAATGGTCAACAAAAGAAAGCCGGAGTAGCCATACTTATATCAATCAACCTAGACTTTAAAATAAAGACTGTATCAAGAGATGCAGAAGGGCATTATATCATAATCAAGGGGTCTATCCACCAAGAAGACCTAATAATTGTAAACATTTATGCACCAAATGTAGTAGCATCAAAATATATAAATCAACTAATCACAAACATAAACTCATCGATAGTAATACCATAATAGTAGGAGACTTCAACATCCCACTCACAGCAATCGACAGATCATCTCATCAAAAAATCAACAAGGAAACAATGGCTTTGAATGACACACTGGACCAGATTGACCTAACAGATATATTCAGAACATTTCATCCTAAAGCAGTGGAATATACATTCTTCTCCAGTGCACATGCAACATTCTCCAGAATAGACCATATACTGGGACACAAATCAGCCCTAAGTAAGTACAAAAAGATTGAGATCATACTGTGCATATTTTCAGACCACAATGCTATGAAACTTGAAATCAGCCACAAGAAAAAACTTGGAAAGGTAACAAATACTTAGAGACTGAAGAACATCCTACTAAAGAATGAATGGGCTAACTAACCAAGCAGTTAAAGAGGAAATTAAAAAGTATACGGAAGTCAATGAAAATGATAACACCACCACCCAAAACCTCTGGGATGCAGCAAAGGCGGTCATAAGAGGAAAGTATACAGCAATCCAGGCCTTCCTAAAAAAGGAAGAAAGATCTCAGATACACAACCTAACCTTATGCCTTAAGGAGCTGGAAAAAGAACAGCAAATAAAACCCAAAACCAGCAGAAGACAGGAAATAATAAAGATTAGGTGAGAAATTAATGCTATCAAAACCAAAAAAAAAAACAGTAGAACAGATCAATGAAACCAGAAGCTGGTTCTTTAAAATAGTTAACAAAATTGATAAACCACTAGCCAGTCTGATGAAAAGAAAAAAGGAAAGGACCTTTCAAGAATCAAGAATGAAAAAGGATAGTTCACCACCAACACAGCAGAAATAAAAACAATAGTAAGAGAATATTATGAGCAATTATATGCCAATAAAATGGGCAATCTGGAACAAACGGACAAATTCCTAGAAACATATACACCACCAAAACTGAAACAGGAAGAAATAGAAAATTTGAACAGACCCATAACCAGTAAGGAAATTGAATTAGTAATCAAAAATCTGCCAAAAAACAAGAGTCCAGGGCCAAATGGCTTTCCAGGGGAATTCTACCAAACATTTAAGGAAGAGTTAACACCTATTCTCTTGAAGCTGTTCAAAAAAATAGGAACAGAAGGAAAACTTCCAAACTCTTTCTATGAAGCCAGCATTACCTTGATTCCAAAACCAGACAGAGACCCCACTAAAAAGGAAAACTACAGACCAATTACCCTGATGAACATGGATGCAAAAATCCGCAACAAGATATTAGCCAACCAGCTCCAATACATTAAAAAAAATATTCACCACGACCACGTCGGATTTATACCTGGGATGCAGGGCTGGTTCAATATACACAAAACAATTAACATGATTCATCACATCAATAAAAGAAAGGACAAGAACCATATGATCTTCTCAATAGATGCAGAGGAAGCATTTGGCAAAATACAACATCCTTTCTTGATAAAAACCCTCAAGAAAGTAGGGGTAGAAGGAGCATACCTCGAGATCATAAAAGCCATATATGAACGACCCAAAGCTAATATTATCCTCAATGGGGAAAAACTGAGAGCTTTCCCCCTAAGGTCACAAACAAGACAGGGATGTCCACTTTTGCCACTGCTATTCAACATAGTATTGGAAATCTTAGCCTCTGCAATCAGACAACACAAAGAAATAAATGGTATCCAAATCAGCCAGGAGGAGGTTAAACTTTCACTCTTTGAAGATGACATGATAACTTTTGGGAAAATCCAAAAGATTCCACCAAAAATCTGCTAGAATTGATTCATGAATTCAGCAAAGTTGCAGGATATAAAATGCACAGAAATCTGTTGCATTCCTATACACCAACAATGAAGTGACAGAAAGAGAAACTAAGGAATTGATCCCATTTATACTTGCACCAAAACCCATAAAATACCTAGGAATAAATCTAACCAAATAGGTGAAAAATCTATACGCTGAAAACTATAGAAAGCTTATGAAAGAAATTGAATAAGACACCAAAAAACGGGAAAAGATTCCATGCTCCTGGATAGGAAAAACAAATATTGTTAAAATGTCAATACTACCCAAAGCAATCTACATATTCAATGCAATCTCTATCAAAATAACACCAGCATTCTTCACAGAGCTAGAACAAATAATCCTAAAATTTGTAGGGAACCAGAAAAGACCCCAAATAGCCAAAGCAATTTTGAAAAAGAAAACCAAAGCAGGAGGCATCACATTCCCAGACTTCAAGCTATACTATAAAGCTGTAATCATCAAGACAGTATGGTATTGGCACAAGAACAGACACTCAGATCAATGGAACAGAATAGAGAACCCAGAAATGGACTCACAAATGTATGGCCAACTAATCTTTGACAAAGCAGGAAAGAATATCCAATGGAATAAAGACAGTCTCTTCAGCAAGTGGTGCAGGGAAAACTGGACAGCAACACGCAAAAGAATGAACCTGGACCACTTTCTTACACCATACACAAAAATAAACTCAAAATGGATGAAAGACCTCAATGTAGACAGGAAGCCATCAAAATCCTCGAGGAGAAAGCAGGCAAAACCTCTTTGATCTTGGCCGCAGCAACTTCTTACTCAACATGTCTCCAGAGGCAAGGGAAACAAAAGCCAAAAAAATGAACTACTGGGACCTCATCAAAATAGAAAGCTTCTGCACAGCAAAGGAAACAATCAGCAAAACTAAAATGCAACCGACAGAATGGGAGAAGATATTTGCAAATGACATATCAGATAAAGGGTTAGTATCCAAAATCTATAAAGAACTTATCAAACTCAACACCCAAAAAACAAAGAATCCAGTGAAGAAATGGGCAAAAGACATGAATAGACACTTCTCCAAAGAAGACATCCAGATGGCCAACCAACACATGAAAAAATGCTCAACATCACTCATCATCAGGGAAATACAAATCAAAACCACAATGAGATACCACCTTACACCAGTCAGAAAGGCTAATATGAACAACTCAGGCAACAATAGATGTTGGCGAGGATGCAGAGAAAGAGGCTCTCTTTTGCATTGTTGGTGGCAACGCAAGCTGGTGCAGCCACTCTGGAAAACAGTATGGAGGTTCCTCAAAAAACTAAAAATAGAACTACCCCATGACCTAGCAAATGCACTACTAGGCAGTCATCCACGGGATACAAGTGTGCTGTTTCAAAGGGACACATGCACCCCCATGTTTATAGCAGCACCATCAACAATAGTCAAAGTAGGGAAAGAGCCCAAATGTCCATCAATGGATGAATGGATAAAGAAGATGTGGTATATATATACAATGGAGTATTACTTGGCAATCAAAAAGAATGAAGTCTTGCCATTCTCAACTATGTGGATGGAACTGGAGGGTATTACGCTAAGTGAAATCAGTCAGTCAGAGAAAGACAAAAAATCATATGACTTCACTCATACGAGTACTTTAAGAGACAAAACAGATCAACATAAGGGAAGGGAAATAAAAATGATATAAAAACAGGGAGGGGGACAAAACAGAAGAGAATAATAAATATGGAGAACAAACTGAGGGTTACTGGAGGGGTTGTGAGAGGGGGGATGGGCTAAATGGGTAAGGGGCACTAAGGAATCTACTCCTGAAATCATTGTTCCACTATATGCTAACTAATTTGGATGTAAATCTTAAAAAATGAAAAATAAAATTAAAGAAAAAAAAGGAGACAGATGAAGAAAACTGACCAGGGTAACCTGGACAATCTGGGGGAGTAGGCCACAGATCTTGGACTTTCACCATCTTACCATTTTTCCATTTTTTCTGTGCCTCTTAAGATGGATGTGGGAGATGGGGAAGAGGAAATGATCAATGGTTCTGTTCAGACGTTTGAAAAATTGAAGAAAACAAAATCACCAGCTAACGTCTAAGAGACTAGTGCAGGCAATAACTCATTATGACTGAATGAGATTGCTTATTGCTGAAGTAAACACATTTTCATATTTAAATGGTCTAACACAATGGAAGTTTAGTACCTACTCATACCAGTCCCATGAGAGAGTTCCTTGTTGTGGATGATGTTTAGGAAACCAGGTTCCTTGTATCACGTGGGGTAGTCATCTCTCAGGATCTTTGAGAGCTCTTTAGGACTCAAAACTCACCTGCTTCCTAAACTCTCCAAGCTCCATTCCATTGGTGAGGATGTCCTGAGGCCACACCTGGATGTGTGCAAGGTGTGAGCTGGGAGGAGCTTGGGACGTGTTTCCAATGACAGGGCAGCCCTCTCCTCATGATGACACCATGCAATGGAAAGGGAGCCTGCATTTTTAGTAGACAACTGGTCACTTCTGCCCAACTAATAAACACCATCCTGAGAAAGCAGAATGTGACAAGATTTCAAACAGAAAAGCTTCTAATTAATGACTATGCTTTAGAGTTTTCAATCTTTCACTTAGGGACTCATACAAAGAATCAGTTAATTATTGTAGAACCCTGCCATGTAGAAAAAGATATCCTTGATCTCTGATCCAATATTTTCCCAGTATAGAAGCTAAAGGAAATGCTACTTTTATTAAAGTTTTTGTTTGTTTTGTTTTGTTTCTTACATGGATTCTGGAAAGCAACTAAGACCAAAAAATAATGAAGTAAAGATGAACATAATTGCAGTGCCCCCAAATGCTTTTCAGGTCATTTAGAACAATGAGATTCAAGAATAATTAGCTTCAGTTCTGATAATGACTTACTTTTAATTTTTTATTCCTGAGTTTTATACATATAAAATAACAATACTAATCACTACTTAAACGTTTTCTAATATCTTAACCTTGTGATTTCAGTATAACAGAAACTGACAGAGAGGAAGGCTTTGATAAATTAGATTTTATAGAGGAAAGAGATTGAGAATGGGAATGCCATAAGAAAATGAATTAACATCTAGTCAGAAGAAACATCAGAGTATACACCTGCAAGTCTCCAGTAATGGTGCTCACCAGAGAGACATGGAGAAGCTTTTCCAAATACACTCTCCTGGCCCCAGCCCCTGGAAAATCTGATCAAGTAGATCTGGGGCAAAAACTAGGAATCTGCCTTTTTGCCTAACATATCAAGTGATTCTGTTGACCTCCTTAAGTAACGGTGGTCTAGGGGTAACAAAGGAGAAGGGAGAATTATTTGCTAAAGATAGGAAAGTCAGTAGAATATTTTCAGTAGAGGAAAAGAAGCAGTGTGTAATGATAAAGAAAATAAAGTCTGAAGGAACTAGGTGGGGGATGGTGGTCTAAGGCCAAAACCCTAGAATACATGCAAAAGGAGAATATCTAAAGTACAGGTGAAAGAGGTAGCATTTGGAAGGCATGGTAGATGTCCCCTTAAAGGTACAAATAGGGAATTCCCGGACAAAGTTTCCATCACAGTTTTGAGGCAAAAAAAATAGTGTCTGGTAAATGGCCTTGATCTTTTGAAGAGAGTCAGTGACAATCTACCAAGAAGAATGATGGCTCAGTTGGAGTCTGGAGCTTAAGGACTGTGGAGAGATCTGGAACAGCCACTGGGAAGACTGCCCTAAGGAGCCACGTAAGCCAATATGAGGTGAGTGAAAAATAATATTTATAAGCTGTGAGTTTTATGGTAAAAAAATTCTTCTGTATTAGATGGGCTTTAAATGTTGAACTTAGATTGAAAAAGAGTAAAACAGAAGAGAATCAAAGGTGACAGGTGACTTCAAGTCTAATGGTAGCCCTAACTTATAGTTGAGGAAATCTTTCTGAGCTACCAACTGTAGGCTGTTTTGCTCTTCTGTGCATTTTCCCACCAACATTTGCCCTGAATGTTTCCTCTGCCTGAAATATTCTGCTCCCACTTCAGCCACCTGGGCTGCCTTCTCCCACCCCCAACTTTAGTTAGGTTCTTGCACAGAAGGCACCTTATCACAGAAATCTGCGTTAACAAGCCATAAAAATAGGGCCAACCCTCCTACCAATTTCTCTCTCTTAAGCAGTTTTTTGTTTGTAGATGTGTAACCACCTGATGCATTATACTTATATTTATTAATTCTCTGTTCTTCCCCACGCTAACCAAAATATAAGCTGCAAGAGAATAAAAGTGGATCTGTTTGGTTCTTTTCCAACTATTGCCAGAGCTTATCTCAGGCACTTTTACATTAGACACTCAGGGAGATTTGATCAATGTATTAATCAATAAATTAATGAGTGATTGTGGTACTCAGCTTTCAAGATGACTCCCAATGCATACACTTATACAGCCTTCTCTCACAATGAATAGGGCTGACTTGAGCAACCAGTAGGATATTGTGGGAACAATGGTATGAGATTCTCAAGGTGGGGGTCATAAAAGACATTATGGCTTCTATCTTGATTTCCTGGATCATTTGCTGTGATCTCTGGGGGAAGTCAGTTGTCATATATTGAGGACTCAGGCAGCCTTAGAGAAAGGTCTGTATAGTGAGGACAAGAATTCTCCTGCCAACACCAGCACCAATATGTCAGCCATGTGAGTGAACCAACCTGAAAGTGGATAATGGATTATACAGCAACAGATAACTAACATAGTGCCTTAGAAACAATTTTCAAAATATTGTCCCTCTTTCCATTTATGTTTAATGTCAGGGACAGTTCTATTTTTTATGAAGTATACATTTTACTCAAGAACCAAATACCCAGTGAATCAGCAGGTTGATTTTCAGCACAATTATTTGAATATATCTGGAAGTATATTTCATGCCCTATTACTGACAGTATCATTGGCCTTATGAAAACCTAGCATGTTTATTTAGAGCAAAGATTTCCTTTTAGAGGAGTGCCACGTTGGACATAAATGACTAGTCTCTGTCCCACTGTTTTATTTAGTCACTAGTTAGGTGTTGTCTCCAGAAAATCATGACCTCAACTACCATCTTGCTCACTTGTTGGCTGGAGTGCCCCCAAAATAGCATGACCTCAGCTGGAAAGTGGAGATAGACCCTGATAATCAAGATGACATCTGAAGATGGTCAGCTAACCATACTCCTTGCAGTTGGGTATGAGTCCTTTCTCAAAGGGGGGGGGGGGGGCTATGTGATACATCTCTGTATCTGACAACAAATATTTTTTTGTGAAATGGAATGAATGATATGTTTATTTAAAAATCATCATTATAGGGGCGCCTGGGTGGTTCAGTCTGTTAAGCATCTGACTTCAGCTCAGGTCATGATCTCACGGTTTGTGAGTTTGAGCCCCACATCAGGCTCTATGTTGACAGTCAGAGCCTGGAGCCGGCTTCAATTCTGGGTCTCCCTCTCTCTTTGACCCTCCCCCACTCATGCTCTGTCTCTGTCTCTCTCTCTCTCAAAAATAAATGAGAAACAAAAATTTTTTAAAAATCATTATTATAACTTTATAGTCATACCTAAAGCAATCAGAGCAAGAAGAGAGGGGTGGGTATGTCTTTAACTGTATAGCTAGCTAACAGCTAGGTTAATATAAATACAGTAAGCAAGGACATACATGGAGATTTCAAACAACTGAAATATAGCAAAATAGAAATGGAAAATAATAAGCCTGAGAGAGTAGAAAGAGACACCAAAGAAGTAGGCATTGTGAGGTTTTAAATAAAGATATCATATGATTTGATTTACATTGTAAGAAAATGACTCCAGCTGCTTATGGAGAAGAGGTAATAAAGTAACAAGAGTGAAAGTAGGGAAACCAGTTAGCAACCTAAGGTGACAGTCTAACTAAGAGATAATGGTAGCTGGGATTCTGGCGATCTGGTAAAGATGAAGAGATGGACAGATTCAGAATAAATTTTGGAGGTAATGTCACAAGACTTCCAATGTATTAGAGCTGGAAGGTAGGGGAGAAGAAGACTCAAGGATGGTTTCTTGATGTTTGGCAGATGGTTGTGCCATTTCCTAGGAAAGAAGAATAATGGAAGATCAGATTTGGAAAGGAAAAATCTGCTTTGGATTTGTAATGTTTGAAATGCCTTATTATACATTCAAATGAATACATCAGATAAACAAATGGCTTTAGGACTCTACAGCTCAATGGAGATGTCAAGAGCTGGACAGAAAATCAAGTATAATCAGCAAATAGATGGTAGTTAAAGCCTGGGACTTTTCCAGAATTCATACATCTAAATGAATGGAACCTCCTTCAGGATGCTTTCTTTCCTTGAGAAGCTTCACAGTATAATTCTCTCTAGTGATGTTGCCCATTTGCAAAATATTTTAGGGCCTCAGATTCTTTATTAGTAAGAAAGAAAGAAAGAAAGAAAGAAAGAAAGAAAGAAAGAAAGAAAAGAAAGAAAAGAAGAAAGAAAGAAAGAAAGAAAGAAAGAAAGAAAGAAAGAAAGAAGAAGGAGAAGAAGAAGGAGAAGGAGAAAAGAAATCAACTTTCTGAGTTGAATGAACTTAAAAACAAGCAAGCAAAAAAGTAGATTGTGACTGTGTCTCTTACTGCAAACTTTCCAGACTACTGACCTTAATAAAAGCATTGAGTAAATTGAGAGACCATGTTGTATGATATGAAGAACCCAGATTTTGAGATCAGGAAACCTGGGTTCAAATCATGGTTCAGCCACTAATGAGTGCTGTGCGTTTCATAATTTTTTTTGCTCTGAGGCTAACTTTCCTCTAGTAGAAAATAGAGATTATAGCACAAATCTTTTGTATTTTTAATGTAGATTCAACATGATATATATGTCTAGTAACATAGTAAGGGCTCAATACATTTTAACTATTCTAAGACTTTTTAATGTGTTGATAAACTGAAATGAAACAAGCCATCATAAAATCATCAGAATGGATGCGTGCTTGCCTAATTACCAGACAGAAAACTGCCCTTTCATTAGAGAGATCAGAGTAAGATTTACTCCTTCCATGGGAAGAAAAAGGAATGAAATATGGAAAAACCATGGGGTACTTCTGCCCACTGTGAGCCTCCCCTTAGCTCCATAAAGTAAGTGCATAATAGAGTAGGCAGTGGATAAATAATTCTCTAGGGCTCCAGGCAGTTAATAAGGAAAGATGCTTTTGTCGAAACTCATTGTGCGTGAGTTTTTCTCCACATTTCCAAAGGTCACTGAAACGATTCATTTGTTCTCTATTCTATAATCCCAATGATTCACCTAAAAGTTAAAACAAGTATTACTCCATTGAGGAAATGTTCCAGTTTGACACTGATATGAGTTGAATCTCCCAGTCCTTAAACTAAGAAACAGTGTTCACTTTTGCCCTTGCTTTTTAATATAATTGATCAGTAATAGAATCAAGATATTATAGACACTTGGCATTTTATAGATGCAGTTTCAGCTGGTCTTAAGCTGGTCTTAATTTTGCTGAGAAACTAATATGAATCCCATGAGTTGTAAGGCTGGTGTGCTGTAACTGGTGAGTCTAACACAGCCAAGTTCTTGAAACTTCTATGATTTCTCACACCTATTAATAAAACACTTTGAACTTGGTCCCTCTCCCTCTCTCTCTCTCTCTGTTCCTTCTTTCCTCTCCCTCTTTGGAGAACACTAATCAGGCAAACTGTCTAGCATAGCATCTCAATGGGGCTTGATTATTCTGTACTCAAGAGTTTACAAATTGCCTGCCCCTGGAGTTAATCAGCCCGCTGACATATTTTGTTTGGTCTATGTGGCGTTTAAAAATCCAGCCAAGGTTTAAAAACTGAGAAAAGTTACGTATTTTTTAAAAAGAAAGTAAAAGAAAAATTATTTATAGTTCCTCTTTAAAAATTCCTATGTGGCAAGAATTAGTTGGACGTTCCATCCACTGAACTCCTTCCCACTCCCTATTACTTCCCAGATGAAGCCAAGGTGAGGTGCCTTTTATTATCAAAATTGAATCATTGTGTTTCTTACAGTAAAAGAACAGTCGTCTGAATGTGCCATGTTGTTGAAAACGATTCTCCTTTTTTCATTTACGTCAACTACCTGAGTTTTACAAGCATTCAATCTGTCTCTCCGGTACTACTCAGGATTTATTTAGCAGTTCTTGAGAGGTAATACAGTTTTGTTTCTTGGTGGAACACAGTCTTGAAAAGAAAGCTAATTGCTAGAGCTGGTAATGGTAATTTTAAAAAAGGGAACGGTTCTTAGCCACAAATTATATAGAAGTTTAGAATGGAATTTTAATTAAGCTCTGAAGATACCACATTACAGTTTTAAGTTATACTTTACTGCAGTATATGAAAAATGAAGTAACCTATAATTTTTGCAAATTTGAGCGTTCTGTAGGTTCTTAGAACATGTCCCTAAATTTGTTTATATTCCTTTTGTTACATAGGTCCTATTCCTTATACCCAGATTTTTAAATTCAGTGTTTGGTCACATTCAAAACAAAGTTTATCAGTAGTCACTGAGGTTCTATGATCTATCAGATTATACTGTGTCTGGGAAAACTTTCATCAATATAATAAAATCGTAACATTAAAATTTTTCTTCTTATCTCCCCAGGCTCATTGTTACATTGTGCTCTTGCTTCGGTCGCCTGCTCAAAGCATTTTATCAATTCATCAAAGGGAGTGAAATAAGCCATAAAGCATCCCGTGTAGCCATGGAGCTTTCTTAGAACAAAAACATGGGTGAATTCTTCCTGTGGGAAATGACCTGTGAAAATTCTTCACAAAGTAAGGAAGCTGTAATTTTCATCACACCTCAGAATTCACAAAAAGGACATCATCAATCAATAGTTCTCTCTGGTAAACTGTTGTTGAAATATGCTGTGGGAAACTATTTATTCCATGTCACATTATGAGCAGAAAGATTATTGGAAAAGTGGTGCATTTAGCTTCCAGAATTATAGGACCCTCCAAAATCTTAGAATAAAGCCCCAAATCCATAAGACAGTCTATCAGGTCCTTCAGGCTATATTTGCCCTCGTATCTTCCCAGGCAAGTCATGCCTTCCAATAATGCTGTCACATCATCACCACTGTCACTGCCATGGCCAGATATAGGACACCACATACACACATACCTCTTTAACAAAAACACATCAAAAATCCCACCCACTTTACCTGTTTTCGGGCTTGAGGTAAAAGTAATCCTTTTAACATTTTGGAAGTAGCCAATCCTAAGGATACCTCTTTCCCCTTAGTGAACTTCTTTTGAAGGATTGGAGACCCTCCGTGGTCAGGAATTGACTTTGACTTTTCTAATTCCTAAAGGAAATCAGCTGCTGATAATCCTATTGACAATGTTGCATGTGTAAACTATTCTTTGTATCCTCTGCATTCTCTTGCTGGTCTACATTGTCCGATAGGTTCTTAGCCTACAATGAAAGTAGGAAGGATTTTATTTTTATTTATTTTTATTTTTTATTTGAGAGAGAGCCAGAGAGAGCCAGAAAGGGGAGGGGGGAGAAGGAGGAGAGAGAGAGAGAGAGAGAGAGAGAGAGAGAGAGAGAGAGAGAGAATCCCAAGCAGGCTCCACACTCAGCACAGTGCCTCATGTGGGGCTCAATCCCACGACCCTGGAATAATGACCTGAGCAGAAACCAAGAGTCAGACCCTTAACTGACTGAGCCACCCAGGTGCCCCATAAAGTTGGAAGGATTTTAAAGCTTGTTTGGTAGAAAGCATACCTTTTGCTACAGAATCCAAACCTAGAACAAATCATGCATTTGCCCACCATTCTAACACTTCCTGGGAAACATTCCAAATAAATACCTCTTGGGGGAACAGTAGCTTGGACAACTCTGACCATTTCATGCCTTGTATCCAGGCCTGGTTACATAATTTTCCAGGCCTAGTGCAAAAAGAAAATGAAAGACCCCTCCCCCCCCTTGTTAAAAAAGTAGGAACAAAGTACAATTAAAAGAACAAAAATATAAAGTTTTTCCTCAAAAAAAGTTAATATTTATAGACACAATAAGGGTAATAGTGATATATGAGTACCAGCACAAACTTATAAATTGCAAAAAAAAATCATTTTGGTGTCATAATTTTATATAATAAAATAAAATAATAATATTTTATATCTTGATCTTAAAAGTTTTCTGGCTTGGACATTGCCAGAAATTTATTAGGTCATTAAATTTTTACTTTGAGTAACTTCATTTTCATTGATATAATGGGAAATGATTGCCGTTACTCTTGGCAAATGGAATGTCACCAATGATTTGATAATTTTTCATTTTGAGAAAGATCTTTCTGCTGATCTTTCTGCTACTAGAGCTGTTAAGAATAATTCGCAGACTGGGACAACTTAGGGATAAATTTCAGATACATTATTCCAAATATGGATTTTAGTACATCTAGAGCTAATGATTCTTATAGAGCAGTTTTCCAACAAGATTTAATTCTTCACACAAGTCGGTTTCGCATAAGCCTGAATTTCATTGTAAATGTAAATTTATACAATGGCATTTTAATGTTTCATGTGACATTTCTTGTAACTCGTGGGGTTTGTACAAGAAACCGAAAGTGGCTTCATGATTGTATACAGTTCACAGTACCTCTTTATGCATTCTATCGCTGTTTCCTCAATTGCAAAGATTTTTTTGACATCTTCCTCCTAATAACTGCTTCATCGGAAGTTTTCTCTGAAAAGTGCTGTTTTCCAACAACTGTGATGATCTCTAAACTTAATTTCTATTTCGAGGTCTGTGGCACGGCATTGGCTTCGCAACATGGCAGAAGCGTTCAAAACCATCGAACCTAAAATCTGATAGGCTTTATTGGGCAATCCGTGTGCACGCTTTTCGTGAACAGTTTTTCGTGAATTTAGTGAACAGTTCATTGCTGGAGCACCAGCAAAACCGGTCTCAGCCTTCAGGCCTGAAAGTTAATGTCTATGCAGACGCCACAGGAAGGACACTGGGCAGGAGAATGAACGTTGAGCCATCCACGAGGGTCCACCTACTGCCCCCAGGCACAGCCCTGCTCTCTCCCTTGGAGCTGCGGTCACCGCTGCTGCTTCCGACGCGGATGCATTGAAGGACGCCATCAGTGTGAACCCAAGTCCCAGCCCTAGCTGCCCCTTTGGGGCCCCACGGTGCCCGGGGCTATCCCAGTGTGTGCGCAAGACCGGGAGCCGGATCCAGTCCCCGCGCGCACACACTGGCCTTCCTGTGCGCTCGCCGCTGGTCGGTTAAGCACACTCGGCGCGTGCTGCGCATGCTCCAGTGTCCCTTCGTATTTCACCCGCAAAATCCAAGGGTGAAGACAGAAAGCACTTATGAAAAATTTCAAGATGGTGCCAGCACAGCAATAAACCGGACGCAAGGCTCCTGCTGAGAGCTGGGCCCTGCGGGGATGCACAGGACCCACACCCCTGAAGCCGGCCCTGCTGGTACCATATGAGTTATACGTACATCGCTTGTGCCTCAGTCCATCAGCAATCCCCAAACCATGTTCCACAGGAAAGGTGTTCCGTGAAAAAGGGGCAATTGGAAATGCTATATGCTGTGTCTCAGCCCTGGGGACTCAGAGTGCACATAAGCAAATTACAGGCTCTGGAAATCTTGAGTTAAAGACGCATAATTTCATTTATTCCATCCTTTCTGAAACTTAATCTGGCACCAGAATCCCATTTACATAAAACACCTTTGAATATCTTGGGAAACATTAATAGTCCATAGAATAAAATTTTAAAGATACTGTGTAGGGCTGTAGTCCAGACTCCATTCAAAAATCCCTAAAGACTTTGTTTTTATGCTCTAACTCAAAATAGGCATTCTATTTCAGTTACTATCTTTCATAAGGACAAAGAGAAGTCTATTGAGGTTTAACACAACATATAAAAGAATAAAAAATATATTTTGTTTGGCAATAATAAAGTTTTAATTATTTTTAAATAATGCTTTATTCTAAAAGTCATAATATAGCAGATCTTCTCCTCTAATTAAAAGTTATATGATACCAGGTTATTCTTCTTTAGAGATGGAGTTATTTCTAATCTCATACAAGTGATCTTTGCAAAACACACTTATACAAAACAACTAAAAATGCATTCATAAGTGGCAGGTCCATTGAACCTATTCCTGATGTCAAAAAAAAAAACAAAAACAAAAACAAAAACAAAAACATTCAAGTTCACAATTTCATTGGAGAATTTTAAAAATGTCAATCAGGTTGTATCCTGTCTTTACTTAAAATCTTCAATGGCTTCATATTTCTTCTAGGAAATAGTCCAAACTTCTCAAGATGGGCTGCAAGGACCTGCTTATTTTCTTTATTTTAATAAATTTACTTATTTATTTTGAGAGAGAGAACAGATGAGGGGCAGAGAGAGAATCTCAAGCAGACTCCACGCCGTCAGCACAGACCCCGAAGTGGGGCTCCATCTCACAGTTTGTGAGATTATGACCTGAGCCGAATTCAAGAGTCAGACATTTAACCGATTGAGCCACACAGGCACCCCAAGGCTCTGCATATTTTAAAAACACCTTCTTCCCTGCTTTATTTTGTACCAGCGCCCTCCTCATTTACCATGTATCATCCATAATTGCTTTCATTCATTCATCCCACAAGTAGAAAAATATGAGGAAGAGATAAGAACCTTGTCTTCAATAGAACAAATGAATATGGATCTATGATACAATATCAAGTAGATGTAAGTGCTATAAAGAAAATAAAACAGGCAAGGGGTTACAGTGGTGGGGGCGGGCACTGTTTTAGTTAAGGTGCTGGGGACTGGCCTCTCTGAAGAGGGGTCTTTTGAACAGACACCTAAGTGAAGGAACAAGCTGTGTGCAGACTCAGGAGAAGAGCGCGAAGGGAAGAACTTGGGGTGCGAACTGCAACTTGTGAGGAACAAGATGACAGTTGGGGACAGATGAAGGAAGGGGAGCGTGGCACAAGGTAGGTGGGGGGCGGGGGTGGAGGCCAGATTGGGTAGGACAGTGTGAGGTGGTTGGAATTCAGATGTCACAGGAAGCCCTTGCAGGGGCTTGAGCAGCGGAGTCCCAGGATCTGACCAACCGTGGAAAGCTCCACTGGGTCTCTGGCTGGCAGAGTAGACTGAGGCAGTGCAAGGGGAGAGCAGAGAGAGAGTTGGAGAGCTCTTGCATTGGCCTGAGTGAAAGGTGGTAGTGATTCTTCTGTGGGAGAACTATTGAAAAACAGCTATATTCCGGGCTATTTTAAATGCACATCCAACAGGATCTACTAAGGGAATGAATGTGGATGGAAGAGCAAAAGAAGAGCCAATTGTCCAGGGCCTTACAGTCTGAGCAAGAAAGAAAATGGCAACGTTAAAATGGCAACGCTAGGAGAAGTGTAGGTTTTAGGAGAAAGGTAGAAAGCTCTGTTTTGTCCTCGATGAGTTTGAACTCTCTGTCAGATAACCAGGGGAAGATGGCAAACTGACAATTAGATGGATGAAGATGGATTTCATGGGGATCCTAAATCTGAGAGTTATCTGCTCAGACAAGACTGGGCTTCTCTGTTATGTGATCTCCTAACACCTTGAAATTTTTCATCATAGTATGGATCACAATTATTGACAAACAAGTGTTTGTAAGACTAAGAATTGTTTTGCCCGAGTCTCAGTTCAATTACAGCAGGGAGATCTATCTTACTCACTTTAACATTACCAACACCTAGTGCAATGTCTGTTATGAGCAAGCACTCAATAAATGTTTGTGGAATTGATTGATTGATTGATTGGCTCCAGACAGACCTATTTCTTCATTACCACTTCACTGCCCTTCTACCTTCTCTTGTTTCTCCAATACATGAAGACATACGTACTTACTGCCAATCACACCTAAAATTACTCTCAAATATTAAAATAAAATAAAATCCTAAGAAGATGTAACTCATTGGGAGAAAGGAAGCCAGATGTGCAGGATTGCTTTTAGGTCCAGAACTACATTTAGGGCCAAATGTTTTTAAATGACTGATAGGATTGTTTTTGAGAAAACAAAAGTCTCCATCGATGCCAAGAAATAATCAGAGAGACAGATTATCATGGTGTGTCTTTTGTACTATAAAAGTAAATTATGAAATTGGACCAATAACCATACGAAAACCTTCTGACCAATGAAGTGCAGATTTGTGCTTTTCTGCTTCATCACAGTAAATTACAGCTGGAAAGTTCAAAGACCTATCAAGTAATGTATAATTTACTAGCTTGCCTCAGTTCATGTTGGAGGATAAATGTTCAACTGGAAAACTAAAGCATTTTAAAGTCAAATTGGCTTTTATAAAATCTGTCTTAAAATCTATCTTTTCCTAGCATCAAATTAGGAATGGATCCAGAAACAAAAACTAACCTTTTCCACCTCACTCAAACATAAGCCAATTTTTGGGTGAGAGTGTTTGAATAAATTTTCCCGTCATTCCACTTCACTTGCCCCCCATCCTTTACCTGAATGAGGCTTTTATTTCCTTGGAATTGCATATAAAACTCTAGGGAAATTTCAAAGTAGCCTACAAAATCACAGACATCTTACGAAGTCAAGGGCCATGATAAAGTTAAGTTTATCTCTCTCCCATGGTGTTTCTTTCATTATAACAAATCGTCAAAACACCCCACTGGAAAATGAGTGCAGACATCTGTCTCCTGGGGGGGACATCTCCAGAAGAACTTAACTGGGGAATCCTAAACTTCCTGTTCCCCTTTTTCTAATTTGGGGCCAATACAGGGTTAGTCACCTAAAGTGATTAAAAGGTGAATGATTGAAGGTGAGGTAATTGTTGCTACAGGAGATGTGGCAACCACCTCAATATAAATAACTTTTACATATCACATTGTATTGAGAGATTAAACAATAGCAGCAAAGTTACAATTGCACGGTTTCGGGTTTAACTTCTATGAATCATGTACCTGAAAACAAAGCTTACAAAATGTTTACATTGCCTTCAATAGTTGACATACACTATTGAATGAATTAAAACTAGGCTGAAACCAGGAGCCCACAAATGCCACGTTCGTTGCTATATTTTTGAGGCCTGTCACAATGCCAAGTAGTCAGTACATGCTCAATAAATAGCAATTATTCACACAAAGAAAAGGTGGAGAAAATAAAAGCCATGATTGGGGCAATTATAAGACCATATATATCCAAGGAATTTGGATTCTAATCCCAGTGTTTGTTTGTTTGTTTGTTTGTTTGTTTGTTTGTTTGTTTTGGATGAGATTTAAGGAAGTTACTTTGCTTCTCACAGCTTTTAGAAATGACCAAATTCTCTTATAGATCTAAAATTCTATTAGATGCTACTGTCTGCAAATGTCTTCCTTGATTTTATGGGACTGAAATATTACAAAATAATGCAAGTTCATTGTGTCTAGTTAAATAGTATTGTTTCATAGGGGAAAAAAATTAATAATCTCCTTTTTTCTCCTTCTTGTCCTAACCTCTGATGTGACACTGTTAATGATTTTGTGTAAATATTTCTACACCTGCCTGTATTTACATACGTACTTCTCTCTGGATCACTGCCTCTCCAGCCCAAAGCTGGAAACACACAGACACTTTACCACCCTTCTCTTGGTGTAATTCCTACTCTTCCTTCCGACATCGCCTGAATAATCACCTCACCTGTGCGTCCATGTGATCCCTCCATGACCAAATTCCCAGTCATGCCAATGTGACTAAGTTTTTTCATATATAAGTGGAAGTATTGTGGAGTACCACACATTATGTCCACTCCACCCCCGGTCTTCATCCCTACCCTGCGAATCTGGCCAACTTTGGGGGTCACAATTATTCCTTCACAGATTGTCACCAAGGCTCTACAGCGCTGTCACTTTTACGTACCCAACATTTGTGCCCTCTTGTTCTGCTAACCGTGATTTTCCTTTTGAAAGTGTCCTTCCCTCACTTGGAGCCCTGTGATTTGGATGGACCTGACTCCTTCTTGTGGGTTCCAGGAAAGCAGTACATGACCTAAGCCTCACCAATAATAAGTCTACTCTGTCTGGCAACAATAATTAGTTCATGGATTGTCAATTTACCAAAGTTTGCTCCAGTTAAGATGAAGCTCCAAGGGTTTTGTCGGAATTCTTAGGAAGAGGTTTTCTTTTGTTGCTACTGTTATTCAGGTGGTTTAGCATTAATATGGAGCTGCCAATGGCTATCTTTGCTACAACGTGGATAGAACCTCTTGAGAGTGCCAAAACAGTGGAGAAAGACAGATTCCTGGTAGGTCATTTGAGCACTTCATCGGCCTAAATCTAATAATACTTTTTACTTTGCAGTTGACTGAGCCAATAAATTCCTACATGTGTTTTAAGCCAGTTTGAGTAGAATGTCTGTCACTGGGTACTGGGAGCCTTGAGTTATATTACCCCCCCCCTACGAATCAGCCCCATATCTCTTTGATTTTAGCTTGCTGAGGGCAGATATCACAGTCTATCTTGTTTTACCTTCTTCCCCAAAATTTTAGGTTTCATGAGGGTAAAGATGCCTTATTTTTCTTTGGTGTCTCCCAGTGCCTTTGCACAATACCTAGTACCTAATAAATTTTGAAAGACTAGATGGACAAAGCAGATTCTATGGCACCCAGAGGACTGGCTAAGGAAGGTGAAGACATAGTTCCTTTCCTTAAGGAGTTTATAAATTACTATTAATTATTCCCAGATGGAGATGTATTCATCCTAATTCATCAGCTCCGGCTATGAATTTGAGGAGCTATTCATTACGTGTTTCTATTGGATGATTCTACAAATATGTCCTCTATAAATGATACTAACTCCATTTGCCTTTAGAGTTTTCCGTCACTTTATCTTTTAGGGGCTAGCTTGCCAGCTTAGCTGAATTCTCTCCAAATATCCTTCCAGTCACATGATATTAATCCATCAGTATCAGAGAAGGGCTTCAGTGGAGGGGAGAGAAAAGGGGAGGGAGGAGAGAAGACGGGGAAAGTGAAACCACATGAAGTGGGCATAGTACCAAACACATTTTTGAAGTCTCTGGTGAAACTTTTTCTGGCATCACTATATAACAATAGCACATCATTTTCATTAACTTGAACAAACAAAACCAAACGGAGATTAAAAACCAGCACAGATGTGATATAACTTTCCACTCTAGCCTGATCTAGGCAGCCGTATGGAGCCGCTTGCCTTAACAAGGCAGGACATGTTCTTTTGGTCTGTCCCAGGACAAACTGCACATGGCACCAGGATACAGCCACAAAGGCCCAACTCTGGACCGGGAATGAGAACTCTGTTCTCATTCTGCTCCTCCCCACTCTGTTCCTTTCTGATGACTGATGTGATCCTGGTTTTCTCTCTACCTCCCACCTTTTTTACACCTTTAGCTGCTGACCTTCATGATGCTTTTTATACCTGGAAACATTCTTGCTGCTTTAGTGCCAAGCACCTCCCCCCCCTTCCTTTCCTATCAAACACTTCCTTTAACTGAGCCTTCCAAGGCTGATCTCATTGCAAACCATGTTTGCACACCCTGAGTAGCTTTACTGTTATCTCATGAGTCGTGAGCATCTGAATTCCATTTCCATGTCCTCGGGGGAAAGCCCTGTCTGGTGTGTGTTTCGCACAACCCTGCATCAGAGATGGCACTCAATAAATAATAAATTGTGATGCTAACAATACCACGAACATACACACCAGCAATAATTCACAAAGAATGGATGACTATTGGACCTAGCCCTTTGGTCAGGGGACTAAACTCATCTGGTCACCATGGACTTTGGTCTGACTTCATCCTGTACGACAGTGGCTTCCCAATTGTCAGAAGTAACATGGCTCTCTGGGGTACCAGGAACTAACAGGTAAATACAATAACAAAGCAGCTGCAAGGAAACTTAGAGATGCTGTTTTCCCGGTGAGGACTATGAGATCCGAAGAGATTACATTGTTCTTCAATGCCAGTAGATCTCAATATATGCATTCCAGTCGGGGTTCAGACATTCACTGGGCAGGACCTGTGAACTTGGAGAGAGCTGCTGACTTTTTAAAACCTGTTTCATTCCTATGAAAGAACCTATTCTTCCTAGTTGACAGGACTCGGTGAGAATCAAATAAGATAATAGATATGGAAGAGCAACAGAGGCCGTTGGAAGCTCCCATTTGTTGCACGGTCAACATGTGCCATGTGCTATTGGTTTATATAAACTATCTAATTTAATCTTTATAAAAACCCCGAGAAAATATCGCTTTGTTCCCGCTTTAGAGATGACGGAAGACTTAAGCGCAGGGAAGACAAGTCATTTTGCCAAGGCTTCACAGCTTGTAGGTGGTGGACTCATTACTGAAGCTGGGCGTTTTGAATCTAGAAGCTGTTCTATGGTATATTACCTAATCCAGGAGCATGGTACAGTGAAACAGTGGAGCCACGTGAGCATTATTTTAAAGGAGTCAGGAAATACGAAGTAGTATTATCAGAAATAAGACATGGTTTTATACATATAAGTAATTAATAATAGTGGAAATATAACTCAATCCCTTCTTCATCTTGGAAGACAACATCCTACCAGGATGCACACGGTAAAGACAAACGTGGTCTGTGGAATGGGATGCTATGCACTTAGGACATACTCTACTTTCACCACTGCGTATAGGAAGACAAAGGAAGGAAAAAAAGTTCTAAACATTGCACGTGATTCATCTGCCTTGCACTCAGTGAGCTCATGCTCTTGTAATGGGAGACAGGGGTTAGTTACTCTCCATCAGACTCCATGCCTACATTCCACCAGCTCCTGATGAGGGCATCTCACCACCCCGTGTGACTTCAAGATTTAGAGATACATCATTTTCGCATGCATGGCCTCTAAATGTATGCCAGTTCTTTCATCTGGTGCCCATCAAAAGAAACCATGACCTGCTCCCCCTCTAATGGAAAAGTTGGTAATTGCTGGAATTACTGAGGGATGTTGTTATTCCGCAATATGGCACCACCCTAGGGGATCCTTAGGGTATTCCAGCTATGTCCAATGGTCGCATTACTCACCGAAGCTAGAGTATAACCCCATAAAATGGAGGTTAAAGCCAAGCACTGGAAGAGGGTGGACCTGGTGTGGCACAGATAGGGCACTGTGTGCTGCTAAAAGGGCAACAGTTAAAAATATGTTTTTTAATTTTTTAATGCTTTTTTTTTATTCATTTTTGAGAGACAGAGACAGAGCATGAGTGTGGGAGAGGCAGAAAGAGGGGGAGACACAGAATCTGAAGCAGATTCCAGGCTCTGAGCTGTCAGCACAGAGCCCGATGTGGGGCTCGAACTCACAAACTGTGAGATCATGACCTGAGTCAAAGTTGGATGCTTAACCGACTGAGCCGCCCAGATGCACCTAAAAATATTTTTGAATGGGAGGCTTGATTTAGGAAGAATATCTTTCTTGGGTGAGTGACTGAGGGAACCAAATAAATATCAGCTTCTTATTCTCTCTTTTCATCACCTCCTTGTATAAGAATAACTAGTCATCAAACAATATTCCGTTATGTGCATATATAGTCCCAGATAGAAACGGTCATAAATATGGCAGGCAAAGTGCCTGCCTTCATTCAAGGAATTAAATTCTGAAGGAAAGAGATAGAAATGAGATGCAATAAATAAATAGATCAAACTAAAATACTGAATTTCTTAAATTTTAAAATGTAACCTTTCTTTTCTTTTTTCTTTTCTTTCTTTCTTCTTTCTTTCTTTCTTCCTTTTTACATTTCAGTAATTCTGAGATCTTGAAATACCTTAAAATCTGCTCATATATCTAGCTTTAAATTGACAGCATTTCTCTTTCTTTGTGGAACATAGAATAATGATGCATCTTACAACTAACAATGACGAGATTCAATGAAAATGATAGGACATGTGGAAGCCACTAACACATTGCAGATCCATTGTGACAGTCACAATCATGTGACAAATTCATAACTTGACTATTTCCAACACTAGATAGCTAAGGTGTATCAAATTACCTTGATGGTGGAAAAGCATATAAAGAGTAGGATGAAAGGAAGCATTTCAAATTTTTACAGAAATTTGTATCTCCATTTAGCCTAACTTCTTTTACTTGCTGAGTGCTTCTTTCTGGCTTGTGCTAAATTTCTCTTAATTTAATTTTTCCTTGAAGTGTCTACATTATCTCTTCCACATATGTGAAAAACGTTCTCCAGCCAGAAGATTGTCTTACATTTTTGCTTTTCATCTTAAAAAGTTCCCTTTCATCTTCTGGTTTACTTTAAAAAAAAAATAATCTCCACCTCACTTTCCCTCTTTTCCTTCACTTCTTTAAGGTGGAGTTCTTCCTCCAGACCTTCCTGAATACCCGTCTCCCCTCCTTTCAGACTCGTGTACAAATCTTCTTACCTGTCTGTCTTTTCAATCTGCTTTTAATTCTTCCCTGCTCTACACTTTCCTTCCCTGCTACCTGTGTTTTCTGATGTCTGACACCGACCTTGCATTGCAGGACTGCCTCCGTGTACTCCCTTACAGTTTCAGGTTTCTCTTTATGACTTATGTTAAGACATGTCAGCACATGCTGGGCCTTCCCATCTTCCCTCAATGTTTAAGTCACATTTTATTTTTGACAACTAAAGTTATGATGAGGGAAAACCTTCTTCCCTTCTCCTAATGTTTCCATGTGGAAACCTCTATTCCCAGTCGTGAATGGTACTGAAGTGACATGTCTAGCCCTCCTCCCCTCCCCCCAACCCCCCCCCCCCCCCCACCTCTAAGAGAGGAAATGAGTTATCTGACCTACAAGTCTGGAAGAGAGAACAGAGCATGCTCAGCTCTGCCCTTGTGTCTTTCCTCCAGATTTCCCTGCAGAGGTGATACCTCTGGTCTGTTTCTGGGGCAGCCTCCATCCCCTGTATGGGGAAAGGGCTCCTATTGGAAGTGTGACCACTTAGGAAGGCCCACATAGGTGCTATCTCAAGCTGCTTCTGCCAATCCAGCTTCACCAGTGTGCTGATATTTTGATGCCCATCTGACACCTGTGCTTTATTTTTCAGTTGTTTTGGGAATAGGATGGGTAACAGAAGGTTTGTTTTCTGATTCCCAAACACTCCCCGCCCCCATAGAGGGATCTTATATCCAAGAGATATAAAAGCGCAAATGACATACTCAGAAGAAGGGATTAGAAAAAAATCAGATGTGTTCCAACCAGCACCTGAGAGTGGAGTGGGTCCTCATTTCTGGAGATGTCCAACCACAGGAAAGGGAAGGGTAAGGTTAAATTTGTTATGCTGTTGTTATATTCGAACAACTTTTACATGTTTGTGTGTGTGTGTGTGTGTGTGTGTGTGCTTAACCTTTAAACTTTCCTTGGAGTTGGATGTCATTAAACTATTTTCACAGTTGACAAAACTGTGGCTCAGAGAGCTTGAGTTTTTAGACCCCACAACGATGAGAGAAAACAAGATTGTATTAGTTAGCTTGTGTTGCAATAACAAAAATAGCACGGACTGAGTGGCTTAAATAACAGAAATTTATTTTCTCACAGTTTGGAGGCTAGAAGTCCAAGATCAAGGTTCTAGCGGATTGGCTTCTGGTGAGAGCTATCTTCCTGTCTTGCAGATGACTGCCCTCTCACTATGTCCTCACATAGTGTTTTTTCATATAGAATTTCTGGTATTTCCTCTTTTAAGTTCATTAATCTTATTGAATCCGGGACCCATTCTTATGACCTCATTTAACCTCAATTACTTCCTTGAAAGATCTCATCTCCAAATACGGTCACACTGAGAGGTTAGAAATTTAACATACAAATGGTGGGGGACAGGGATGGAGAGGACACAAGCATTCAATCCGTTACAAAGATTAAAGCCAGATCTATCAGATTCTGAAACTGGAGGAGAGGAGATGATTTGAAGAAAAACCTCAGTAGGAATTCTGGAAATTAAAAAATACAACACACTAGTAGAGAATTTTAAGATGGAAATGGAGGGAAAAGTAGAATGGTTCAGATAAGCTTGAAGGTTCTCTTTTACCACGGGGAAATCCAACATCCACTGTATCTATCTCATTAAGTGAATTCACATTTCCTGGTTCCAGGATCCCAAGATGTTTGTGTCAAATGAACTGATGATAGGCAATATGAACATTTGTTGACATAATCCCCCACTCATCTTTAATTCAATCTTGCCCCATTCCCTTGACTATCTCCTTTCTCTCCTCACGCAAACCCTTAGAATTTGAAAACTGGTAATGTTTCTGAGTGTGCAGAGGCCTTTTGTCAGAAAAGCTCTGTTCCCCCTGCAAGCGTGAGTGCAAAGTTTTCCCTGGCCAGAATATTTTCCAACATTCAGTTACCATCCAGGGTAACTAGTCTCAGATGCCAAGCGGTTGAGCTCAGGCGTTTTCCATTTGTGACGTCTTCAAGGAGTCTTTACCCATTTTTGAAACTGAGTTTGCTGATAAGTACGTGTTTGATTCCTTGCTTTCCTATTCCCGGCGAATTAAAAAAATCTAAGGATTTTACTTGTAAATTTCCTCATCCAAATGGTTACGTATTTGCATTTTCAAATTAAAGCAACAATAAAGTGAAGCTATTAAGGAAGCACACTGGAAGAACCAGTTAAAAGAAATTTAAAAAGCCCTTCAGAAATGTCTTTTTGTGTGAGAAGGGAGTAAGTTAACAGACGATGCAGAGATAACGGTGCGGAACCATACATTCATTAACAAAAAGCTGTGTGGGAGTAAATAGAATGAGTCAGAAACTTGGGACAAGGGAGTTTCCCACAGCCTAAACAAGCCCGTTGCTCACTAAGTCTCAGTGTCCTCACCCCTTCCTGAACAGATATATACGTACTTGTTAATTGTTGTTCACTGCTTTCTGGTATAGGACCCTGATTTGTAGACCGTCTCTAGAGCAAGTTTTATTTAAAAGCTTTCCCCCTACTTCCTTGTATTTTAGGTAGTCTAGACAAATCTGGAAGCATTTGAGGAGAGTCTGAATTCCACCTATCTCTGTCTCCCCTGGACCAGATACTGACTTGCCCAGGTCTACATAAATCTACATAAACTCACAACCATCTAGATATACTCAGGTGGAGAGGTAGCGTCACCCAGGTGCCCTCAAGTAAATTTTTTTGAGCAGGAGAATGACATGAATCAGGTATTCAATTTTACACAGGGTGACTCTAGCGTGGCACCTCTGTGCATCAGAGACAATATTGCCTGAAACCTTCTGTGCACAAAGAGAAGATCTGAATTCAGTTAGTATTTTCTCAGACTTCCGGTCAAATCTAGCTTCTCTAATTCTGTGGTTACCTTAAAGCTTACCTTTAAAAAGCACCTAAAACCTGATTAAAAATGGACTAGATCTCCATACTATGAGCATGGTAGATAGGAGACATGATTAGAGCAGTAAGTTTCAGGTAAACTATTCCCTCATAATTTTGCATTTCTTTTTTTTTTTTTTTACTTTTTTTTTTTAATTTGAAGAATTCTCTTTCAAGTATAGTCAGTAATGATCTTTTGACCCTTCTTGTTCATACAGCCATAGTGTGCAGAGATTGAAATTCATGCCCGAGAAAAGCATGAGGCATAAGAAGTAATGATATTGTTTCCACAAGCCACTTACAAATACCAGTCTCATGACTTAAAGTATTGTCTTATAAATAGTAAAGGAAAAGTATATCTGGAAAATATGTTTGCCGAGCACTCAAAGAAAAATAAGATATAATACCTTAACATTTACTTCTTTGTTTCTAAAACTTAAATATGATGGTACTTCCATTCTGACACAATATCCTAAAACAAATGACATCTGATTTACTCATACCACTTAGAAATCATTCTAGCCCAGGGCGCCTGGGTGGCTCAGTCGGTTAAGTGTCCGACTTAGGCTCAGGTCATGATCTCACAGTTCGTGGGTTCGAACCCTGTGTCTGGCTCTGTGCTGACAGCTCAGAGCCTGGAACCTGCTTCAGATTCTGTGTCTCCCTCTCTCTCTGTCCCTCCCCTGCTTGTGCTTTGTCACTCTCTTTCTCTCTCAAAAATAAATACACATTAAAAATTTAAAAAAAAAAGAAATCATACTAGTCCTAGTTAAATCGCATAAAAGCCCCACTGATCTCTTCTATATGATGCTGTGTTAATTTGGACCTCACTCCTCATTTCTTGATTTATTTGTTTTCTATAATAAGTCCCAGAGCGATGATGCTGGGTCATGAGCCTTGATCTTAAATTGATGATCATCATAGGTCAAAAGTCCACAGAAGAAAGAAAGGCAACATTTGCTGATGAAATCACATGGGTTGATAAAATCCATAAAGAGCAGCTGTTCTTTTCTCTTCCAGTTCACCAAAATTTCTTTAAGAGTAACCCCCACTTTTTTATCTTATTGATGATGGCCCAAGTTTTGTGCTTTGGTGTGTGTTTAAAAAGTTTCCTGTGTGAACTTAGGTAAGATTTCACAGAAATGAACTTAATAAGGTATTGATTACCTGGGTGAAATCTGTGACTTCTTCAGGAAATCCTTGATGGAAAGGAAAACCTTTGTTCCTTCATGGCTTGTTTATATGTCCTCTTATTTGCCTTTTATTATCGAGTTAAAATATCTTTCTCTTTGTGACCTTGCTACAAGCCAGTAAAAACTTCTCTGCTATACAAGAAAGAAAAAGGGATCAAGAGTAAAGCCAGATGCGCAAAGATTGAGCACACACTCATTAAGCCCCTTTTGGTCTGATCTCTACACAATATACTTTTCTAAATGTTTCAAAGGCCACATAGTCTTAACAATCGCACACATACATTGTGATTAATATTTGAGGATGATATTCCTTTCCCAGCTAAGAAGGTAATGGACACAGCCTTCAACAGTAGTTTGTTCAGTCCCAAATTGATGAAAGTTATACAATTTGTAGAGATTTTTGGAAGAATGCCCAAGTGGACTAGGGAGATTTCACTCCACTTAACTTTCAACTTCAACTTTTTTTTAACCTGCAAAATTTAATGTAGTGTCATTAAAAATGGCATAGAATTATTATTTTCTTTGAGAAAGAGGAATATCATGGCCCTGAAACCCACCTAATTTGAGAAATATAAGATCATTCAACCTACAGTTTCTAGAAGAGACCAGTAGATGGATCATATGATGCCCTATTTTTTTTCTTAAAAATGATTTAAACGTGTGGATATTTGCACCTGGGAATGCTTTTCCCACTAATCAGCCCGAAAAGACTATGAAGTTGGTGTTACCCATTTACTAGCAGACTCTGAACTGAAGTGACATTTCACACATAATGTAACAGTCTTCCTTGATTCCAAACCTCCAAGCAGGGCTTGGACACAGGCCAGCACATCTGCTATATATCCCTGGATATATCATCACCATCTAAATAGAGATACATTTTGAAACTTGAACATTTTTAGAATAATTTTTTTCTTCGTTTCTTCTTTAGAGAATTTAAAACTGTTTCCTTGTCACTTTATTTTCATATTGCCAGACTGGAACATTCACACGATTTGCTTTTTTAAAGATCCTTCTAAATAAGATGTCAGGATAAACACCTATGTTTTGGCACTTTGGTTCAAGCACTCTGAGACACTGGGAATTTTATAGAAAGCATTATCTTTAAAATTTCATATTAGAATTAAAATATGCCCTAATGTCTAACATAAAGCCTTTTGGTTCTCTTCACACAACAGATATTCCTTATGGTTATGTGAATTCCAGGGACTATCTCTTCTCCCTAATGATCAGCCGATTAAGTATTCATGCATGTCCCTAAAGCTTTGCAGACGATCTTTAAACAAAATGTTTGGTTCCCTTCTGCAAATCAGTAGGAGAAAGACAGACAACTGGTTAAAACATGGGCAAAAGACTTGAATAGATAAGTCCACAAAAGAGGATTTCCAAATGGCCAATAGCTAAACATATGAAAAGGTGCTTACGTTAGCCAGCAGACAAACATGATAATTAAAACTACAGCAAAGTATGGCCAAGACCCACAATGCAGGAACTGCAATGATGTGGAGCAACCAGAGCTCTCACATTGCTGGTGGCAAGGTATACAAATAAAACCACTTTAAAGAAAGGTTTGGCAGTTTTCTAAAGCTGAATATTACGTTTCCTCTAACCCAATTACTTCCTACCTAGGCACACACTGACCAGAAGTTCCTGCTTATGCTCACCAAAAGACAGGCACTAAAATATTCTTAGCAATACTATCTGCAGAGGTCAAGATCCAGAAGCCATCCAAAGGTTCTTCAATAAATGGAATGGATAAATTGTGGTATAGTCCTGTAATGGAATTCTATCAGTGATGGAACGAACAGTCCTTGACTATATGCCACAATATGAATGAGCCTCATAAGTGGTGAACACTACCACGATCTCATTTATGCAAAGTACGAAAGTTGACCAAGTTGTTTAAGGTACTAGAAGGCAATGTAGTGGTCACCCTTGGGGGGTCATGACTAAAGAAAAGCCCAAGGGGAAGTTGTTCTTTGTTCTAAGTGCTGCTTCAATAAGCTGTACAGTTATGATTTGCGTGCTTTTTTGTGAACATGTTATACTACAATAAAAAGTTTTTTAAGGTGCTCAGACTGTTTTTCCCATCAAGTCTTATTCTAGGAATTTAACCTAGGAAATGACAAATTACAATAAAATTCAGATATAAATCCTGTAAGGATAGTCATTATGACATTAATTTAAATTGAAAAACAAAGCAAAACAAAACAAAACTCTAAATGGCAAATAGTGGCAAGTAGTAGGAAATGTGTTTAAAATTGTGGATATGTTTAAAAATTAAATTTTGCTAGCTATTTAAAAATATATTTGAGATAAATATTTATTACACATAAATTATTTTGAGATTAAAAAATGAAAAGAGTTAGGCTATGTGAGTTTGCTGGATATGTCCCAATTATGGGCATCAGGGCCTCTGCCTCTCATGCCCCTGGAGCACTGTTGACATTTGTATCCTACGTGAAAGGCAATCCCAGCAGCTATGAAAAGCATAACCAGCCTAATTGTGCATGACCACCCTTCCAAGCATCTACCAAAATGTTTTTATTCATCTGTCTGATGAAATCACAGGCATTCTTATTTCCCTCTTTGTAAATTTTCTACACTTTCCGAAATTTCTGTATGGAAATGTGTTGCTTCTTTTTTAAATAAAAAAAAGTTCAAATGGTACAAATTCCAACACACTCACTTCAATTGTTATACAAGAAAGCTAGAAACTATAATTCCATTATTTATTATTTTTCACCAATTCTATTCACTGGTGCTTATCACAAAGAGTGAAGGAAAATTTATTTTTTACCTCTTGAAACCTATGATCAAAGTCAACCAACTATAATGCAATGGATGTGTGGCTATCAAGTAGAAACATACAGGAAAGTGGATGTTAGACATAGAAGCTATGCCTAACAAATACATTTTTACAAACATCACTCCTCTTGGTAGAACCCTCCACATTCTTCAATGCTTAGTTTTAGCTCCAAACTCCTTATGAAGAACTTCTGGGTCATGCCAGCACAAATGAGCTGCCCTCCCTTCTCTAACTTTTTCAGTTTTTAGCAAATTCTACATAAGCTGTCTTCCCAATTAGATGGTAAACTTTTTGAGAGCAGGAAGGGCCAAGGTGCATTTTTACTTCTGAGTAACTTTTTCCTTTCCCCACTGCAGCTGCCATAATTCTCTGTATTACAAATAAAATATCTATTAGTGCTCAATAAATATACAGTTCATTTGGTGAATCACAGTGAAGTCTTCTGTTAACCCTAACTGGTTAAGGAGGAGATCATGAGCTCCATAGGAAGGAATGGATGTAAAGAGATAATCAGGATCAGTTCTCACCACTTCTAAAATGAATGTTTGAACATAGCAGGACCAAGAATACAGACCACCCACTTAAACCGTTTCAGAGAGAGTCCAGTCCTCCCATGGGCAAAGAGGGCCAAATATTGTGGGAAGCTCTTGAAAGACTGTGTGGGCAGCTCCTGCACCCCCACGCCCTTCGACCCAGCCAGCAGGTGGAAGGGAGTGACTTCCAATGGAGAGGGTCCATCCATGGAGACTGTGTTATCGCTTTTCTCTCAGAGCCACTCCAGCCAGATTTATCATCGAATGATAGTCTTAAAGAAGATCAAAGCTAAATTCTCAAGTAAAATATGTATTCAGGAATTAAAGTCTGTGTGAAGTCACTGTAACTAAAAATTCTGAACATTATGATTAACAGAGGCAGGAAAAAATGCAAACCATGACTAAAGTCTCTTTGACAAGTAAATTTCAGGGAAGAGTTTAAGGAAAACAAACAAGATCAGGTGTCCACTGGTCAGAACAATCGTACACATAATGGAAGAAGTTCCATGGCTGAAACTGGGCTCTAGAAGTGGGGATGGGACAGAGGTAGAAAAGGAGTGGGGAGTTTGAAAAGAGGTACAACATGAGGGCAGGCCATCAGACCAGAAAGTTCCCAGGCCTTAAATACTAGGGTTGTCTAGTACCTTTTCTATCTGATCCAGGCTTCAGTTCACCCGCTCTGTTTCTCTCAAGTTCCCTGGGTTGTTCTACAACTAAGATATCAATTTGCATGTGTCGGATAAACCCAACCAATGTGGGAAATCTAAGAGAATAGAGAGAAAAGATTTTATAATTTCCATAGGTCAAGGTCACCATCTTTGCACTTTTCTATTTTAGAAAAGAGAATTTCAACATGGTTTTGCTTGTATTTCCTCACTGAAACAGCTAGTTAAAAAAGAAACTCATATGCGTTTTTTTTCTTTTATGGTTGTTTCATTGATCAAAGTTTAGTTCCTCTTCCACTCAAAATAAAGCCAGCTGTCCTTAAAATCTTTATCATTTGCAGTTCTGCAAGTGACCCCCAGTGAACCAGTTAGTGAGTACAGATGGAGAACTGGAAGAGAAAGGGTGTGGGTTTATAAAAGTGTCTCCTGGGTTTTAACTAGCCTCAGGCTACAATAAAATGTTAATGAAAATATATTAGAAGAAACAGTCAGAGACAACAATGATTAACCACATGAAACACCCCTGAATTATTTAAAACAATGCCTCCCCACCCTCCATCATTACACCTGCACAGGGAGAACAGGTCAGATGGAAAAGATCTCATAGCATTGCCTGAAGGTCGAGGTTCTAGGGCAAACCACAGAGAGCAAAAAAATTTCAGAGGACAGGATGTAACATCTGCCTGAGGTCTGATTTGGGGAGGTTATAGTAAACATATTCCCCTGGATCCTGTCTGCAAATCCATGTTCCAATGTCTTCTGAATAAGAAGTGTTTCGAGGATGGCTAGGGCAATGCAGTCTCTGCTGAAGATGTGGTGTAGACAGTTTACGTGTTAGTAAGCCTAACCAAAATAATAGGAGCTAGTTTACGGTTATTCTGCTTTTTTTGCCACAAAAGAAGCATTTCTGTGCTTCATGCTCTATTCGCCACCATACTGAATGCAATCTAACTTGTCACATTTTGAGAAACTGATTTTGGAAAGAGTCTCATTTGAATGAAAGGGAATGAAATGTTTTTGTAGTGCAGATGAGAAAAGGAAGATGCTCTTTCGAATGTTCTCAGGCCCTGGTCTGTCACATCCACGGGCCTTAAATTCCACCAAATTCTTCATGGGACAGAGTGACATTTGCTTTCCTAACCACAGGAGAAGAAACTCTGAAGCCGAAAAACTGTCCCCAAGGACACAAAGTACTGGTAAAGCAACATGGCAACACGCATAATGCAAAAAACAGGTTAAATTTAGTGATGGATGAACATCAAATGATTTCTAGCTCTGTTTCAACTTAGATACTTATTCCAAGCATGTCGAAATGATATAAACCTTGTGAGCCTACATAACTGAGCTTAAAAATCTTTCTTTTTTGGAGCAGTTTGTCCTCACAACATCCCCCCCGGGCCCCCACCCCCCGGTACTTCTCCCTTCCCTCTCTTTGCCTCTTTGCATAGAAGAATCCGGAATGAAAATCCAAGGAATACACAAATATGAAAACAAACCTTGCAGAGTTTATAAATATGGTTCTGTCTGTTAGGCTAAAGAAGGACTCTGGTTTTGTTCACTTAACTTTGCCTGCATCACCTAAACCTGATTCTCCTCATGCCACATGGGAGAGGGAGCCAACATGCCAAAAATTCCCCATGGTCTTCAAAGCATAATTTATGGATAATGAAAAACTATGTCCTCAACTTGGATATAATGGCAATTTGCTTTCAAATTTTTAAAAGTTTGATTATTCTATTTTTCTAATACTTCAATAATGTATGTAAGAACACATATGTTTGTCCCTATCAAGTGTCATGCAAAAGACAAAAACTTTGGAACCAGTAGGCCTCCCTGAGATACCAGATTTGCCACTCAGTCTCTTTACAGTAAAGTGTTGCCTTCAATACTTTGGAAGAATATTAACCGTCTGATGCCCTTGAAGTTAAAATAAGAAAGTGGAAAGGGGCGCCTGGCTGGCCCAGTCGGCGGAGCGTGTGACTCTTGATCTCAAGTCATGGTTCGAGCCCCATGTTGGGTGTAGAGTTTAGTTCAAAATAAATAAATAAATAAATAAATAAATAAATAAGAAAGTAGAAAGAGTCACACCTGAAAGTTCTAAAGAAAGTAAGAAAATTGTCATGCCGAATTTCAATATAAAGAAGGAAAGACGGAGTGGCTCTGGGATTTGTCCCAGAGTCATGGTCACTGGAAGACCTAGACAAAACCTTTGGAATTCTAGCCCTGGGCTCTCATTCAATTCCTGATGTCAATGTTTTGAAATGTGCCAGGAGAAATGTTTACTCAATAACACTTCACATGCCAAAAATGCTACCTAGCAAGAACAGGATCAGAACCAGAAGGAAGAACAGTGAATAAAAAACACAAAACACTGCCATATACTGAAATTAATATAATATTGTATGTTAGCTATACTTCAATTAAAAAAAAAAGAAAAGATAATAAAATGGAGATCAAAAACAGAAAACAAATCTTTGGACAATCTAAAGCAAGGACTCTAACCTCTGCATTTTTCTTCAAAGAGAATCCTTAAGCCTTCCCTAAGACTATTTGCCTTTACTTTATATAGCAGTCTAACAACATTAATATGATTTGCAGACCTGTAATCAATCAGGAAAGGAAAAAGGGACCACTAGACAATAATGACAATAAACGACATTTATTGTTGAATGCATTAACATTGATGCCAGGGGCAAATTTGAGGCTCAGATATGCCCTGTATGAATTTAGGTGACATTACCGCTGGTATCTAGCAGAATCCGAAAATTTTCATTGTGCAGAAATATGTCATGGGAAGAACAAGGGCTGTACATAATTAAAAATTGGACATATGCAGCCAACCATGTTAGATAGAATGAGAGAGGGATGCCACAGTATTCAAGTTACCCAGAGCCCCTGAATAAAAAAAAAAAAAAAATCACCATCATTTTAAAAGAAAGTCCAGAAACCGGACATGATGTATAGAAAAAGCATAACACCTGGACTTAAGTCCCTCCATCCCATCACTGAAAGAGTATAATTTAGGGACTCCTAGCAACTCTGCTATAAGGAACACTAAGAGGGGGATGCTAGCCAAAGAGAGAAAGTTAAGAGCCTGAGACCCAAAGGCCCGTGGACCTACTACTACTCAAAGTAGTAGTATTGGAAAGAGCATCCTCAAAAGATCTATTTTATTGTTTGCCTCCTTCCAGTAGAATATTCCAGGAGAGAAGGAACTTTTGTCTATTTTGTTTACTGAGATAGCCCAAGATCATAGAAGAGTGCTTGGAAAATAGTAGGTGTTGATGATTTTGATGGGTGAATCAGTCAACAGACTTGTGCACAAAGTGCAGGCACTGAGTAGATCCCCAGCAATCAGCACGAGAGAAAGTGAGAGCAGCTAGAGCAGAGGAATGATAGAAGCTCAGAAAGCTGTGAATTTCCCTCTGAGGGAGAGAGCGGAGATCCTGTCACTTGACAAGCGGGGGCTGTTGATTCAGCAGAACTGAACACAAATGGGTAGGATGTCTTTGTTTAAGCATCACTAACTCATGGGATCCAGGGGATGGTCACGTTATGAGTGCGAATAGTTCTATCAAACAGCTCTACGTGTATCAAAAGTTCTTGAGGTCATTACTTCATAGAAATTAAATTTAAAAAAAATTGTTTATTTTTTAGAGAGAGAGAGAGAGACAGAGTGTGAGCTGGTGAAGGAGCAGAGAGAGAGGGAGACACAGAACCCGAAGCAGGTTCCAGGCTCTGAGCTGTCAGCACAGAGCCCAACACGGGGCTTGAACTCATCCACGAGACCACCACCCAAGCCGAAGTCAGGCACTCAACCAACCAAGCCACAGAAGCACCCCCATAGAAATGAAATTTTAAAGAAAATGTTCCTGATGCTACCTTGAGATACCAAAAAAAAAAAAAATCTGTTATGTTCATTATGCTTTGGGAAAATCCATAATATATTTTAGAACTATTTTCCTCAAAAGTATCTAAAATATCAAGATCGTGAGGCTAGGTTAAGTTCTCTGGGAATCTATGCTCTGTAAGACATCTCAACCATGGGCAATGGAGTAGTAACAATGGAGAATCACAGGATCAGTGCTCTGCCTCAGTCACACCAGGTATGAGCCTCCTGATTCGAGATGAACAGGGGTCTGGCATCACAATAGTGAAGATCAAAGCAGTCAATTCATTTTTTCCAACTTTGAGCACTTCACCGAAAAGGAACTTACAAATCTAGTACAAATAAATCTGTTCCATATCAGTCCAGAATAATTATCCAAGCTCAAACCCAATTCAGTTGGCCAATTATTTTATCTCAGTTATATTTACATAAACCTTATCAAAATCATCTCTCAAGATTTGGCTTAAGGGCTGCCAAAAGAATAATAATAATTTTTAAAAAGTAACAACTTCATGTCAAATCCCACCTTTACCAGCCCTAGAGTGCTAAAAAGAACCTTCAGTATGCTACTGGATGTTGACTTCTATTGTTTTAATTAACAAGTCAATATGGGAGTCTTCCTGCTCTCTCTCTTCTCACAATCTCAGAGGTGCGTTCCCCTGAAAACAGACATATATACTGCCTCATTTTGGCATGATATAAATAAAAGAACTTGGTATGGCATCACTGATCTACCAACCCTCATGAGGGTTTTAATTTTTGAAGATTAACAAGTCTGAGTAGATATATTCATAACCTAAGCCAGATGTACTTTGCGATGCAGATTTTTCAGATTTTGAAAAGGCAATATGGCTCATATACTGAGCACCAGGTAGCCTCCCCTGAAAAGTCTGAGGAAACACCCAGACATATGATCTTGTCAGTGAAACATATAAATAAATAAAGATTATCAATAGCCCCACATCAATTTAGGACAAGTTTTGTGCTCAAACGAATTCTGGAAAAAACAATTTTCTCTCAAGAACTCTTTGGATTTGGGAGTTGGGGCTAATGGGTGGTAGACTGGAGTGGGAGTAGTATTGGAGTGTGAGAAGAGAACAAGGAAAGAGAATTCACGTTATTTTAACACTCTGCCATCTAGAGAAGAAACTATTTTTGCATTTCCAATAGTTAATAGATTCTTTTGAGGGTTGATCCTTTCTAATTGAGACCTCACTGTCACATCTTCAAAAGGATCATTTGAAGTAGACAGCACGTGTATGTGCTTCCAGTGTAGACCCTATAGTAATTTACTGCTTCCAAACTCCATCCAGTTCCTTTTAAAATGTTCACAGTTTCAGAATTCAGTCCTGCTTAAGTCTGAAATAGCAGTCCACCTGGCTCCATTTATCCCCCTTTCATATTAAGGACAATGTAACCCAAAACCCTTATCTTCAACCTTGAAACATTTCACACAGACCATTTGGGAAATTTATTGTCATCTTAAAAAGACTTGTCTTTTTCATTCAGCATACCCCACTACAAAAACCAGCTCAGTACCTGTCGGCCATCTGGTCTCTTTGTACACACCAGGCCAAAATTTCCAGATTTCCTCCTTGGAATTTGCTCTGTAGAAGACAAATCCGATTAGGTGAAAAATAATGCTGGAAGAGTTACAAGCCATTATTCTGAGCACAAATGACATTTTCTTTAATAAGTGTTCCCAGTCTAAATAAGCTTTGAACTTCGTATCTGCCTGGGTGCTGGGGTATGTTTGCAATAGTCATGTCGCCAACATTACGACACCTCTGGCTGAGACCCAGATATTTCTAATCAGCAGAGCTGTAGTGTGTGAAATGGCTTCAAATGGTCCTTCCTTTACCATGTCAGAAATTTCCAAAAACCCAAGTTAGTGATTCTAGTACAGAGCAGAGAAAATTTAACCAAGCTTTGTTGCGTCATAACAGCCAATATGTACCAGTAATTTGAAATCTAACAGGCTTTGTAGCAACAAATAGGAAAAGATTTACTTTTTGAGAATATATAGGATTGTATGGCAGTGACAGCATGTAGGGTGAAAACTCAGGGGTCTAAGTAAGGCATTTTAGTAGTTTATGAATGATTGCCCTTTCTTCCAGGTCATGGCTTCTCAACCCTACCTGCACATTAGACTCAGCTGAAATACATTTTATTTTATTTTATTTTATTTTATTTTATTTTATTTTATTTTATTTTATGTTATTTTAACATACCAATGCTCCACTTCATAGCAGACATTAAACCAGAAACTCTAGGAGTGCATTTGAGACATCTTTATTTTTAATAGTTCTCTAGATGATTCAAATGTGCAGTCAAATTTGATAAGAGCTGCTCTGAGCCATTCATTCATTCGTTTGATCAATCATTCAACAAATATATACTGAGTATCAGCTATGTCCTGGGACTATTCTAAACGCTTGGGACTCAGAAGAAACATCTTCAGAGTGACTGGAAGATAAGCATCAAGGGTCACAGCTGATGGGGGACAGAGTGCAAGAGCTAGGTCACGCATAACCTTGAAGGACTTTGGATTTCATTCTAACCAATTGACAGCCATGGTGGTGGGTGGGGGAGTATTAAGCAGAGAAGTCACATGATCTGATTTATATTTTTAAAATAACATTTGGCTGCTCTTTGGAGAATACCATTAAAATTAAATCAAGTCCAAGGGCAGAGCAAAACAAGTTTAGTGAGCAAGACAATGGAAACTGTTGGACAATTGCTTTTATTATTGCCCTTGTCTCAGACCCCAACAGAGTGGTATGCCTGCTGTTTTAGAAAGTCATCATTCCTCCAGGCCATGTTTGGATGAATTACTCTGGCAGCGACCCACTTAGTGACCTCCCAATGTTTGGAGGAGACTGCATGTGACTTCCTCTGCTACTAGACAGAACTCACTTTCAGAGCACAGCACACATTTCTCAGTGTGATTATGCATGACTGACTGCTTCCCAGCTTAGGCATTCATGTAGTGATAGGAGTATAAAAAGAATAACAAGCAATGTCTCTTCCCAGCTGAGACACAGATGCACCATGTAGAAATAGCAAGTTTGCTATGGGCTGTCAAACAGGTGCTAACATCTACAACCAGGGAGAAAGCTATGGTCTCTAACAAGGCTATGGGCTCTCTATCCTGTTTAGAAGATTATTGAAATAAGGTCTTATGTCTTTCTTATACATTATAATGTGAGCATTTTCCCTGTGGCATGGATTTGTGGGTCATACAAACATGATATAAGGCAAGGCCGATGAATTAAGGAACCCAATTTACGTTGTGTTCTCAACCAGATCACAACTGGGAATCAGTGCATCACTTAGAGAATAGGAAAAAAGTAGAGACAACAGAACCTGGAAAACACAACCTGCTCTGGTAACACCTTTTATTTGCCATTGCACTCCTTTCTCTTAAGTTGAGACTGTTCTGAAGTGTGCTCCAAGCTAAATAGTGCAGTCAAGGCCAAGAGCCAGTGAAAGACTCAAAAAGGCTCCTGCATAAATGGGTACAAAGGCAAATGCACCACATTTAGGTTTGGTTCCCACCATTTAGATCCATCAATTCATAAATTTTGGCCAGCATTTGAAAACAGGCAAAAGGATTTTTATAAGCTGATGTCACTGAAATAACATGCACAAAATAATCTTACTTTGAATCAGAAAATCAGTAACTGCTAAACCCCATTTCTCAAGGAGTCACTGTGTTTACGATGCAAGTTTCAATGACACAAATTTCCTGGGAAAGACAATTTTCTCTTAAAGCAGAATAAAAAGAAAATGAAAAAATCATTTGAGATGAGGCAAACTCTACCACAAAGTTATATTAAATTTAAGCACAGTTTGGAAAATTCATACATTGCCATCTACTGACAGATAATAATAATTTTAGTTGGAAATTTACTTATATTTAAAATGATGATCCCAGTTGGTAATGTAAATGAATCAATTAGTCAACAGTGATTCGATGGGCACCTATTCTAGGCACAGGGATAGAAGATGAGTAAGATCGAAGTGTTTCTGCGCATGGAGAGTTTGTCGAGCTGAGTGCCCACTTGCTCAGTTGCTTCTGTTTCCTGGCCCTTGTCACTAACCAATACGTTACATTTAGTTGTTTATTGTCATACTCCTCAGCTATGTTCAAGGAGGAACTGATTTATTTATGCTGTGTCACCAGATACCCAGCTCATAGCTGCCTTTCCATAAATATCTGCTAAATAATGAGTGAATCAATAAGCTGAAAATCACATAACTTGTAAAATACAGAACCCAAACTCAAACCCTGATCCATCGGACTGCAGAACTCATGCCCTTCAGTTATATTCTTCCATAATGTGCACGACTTCTTTAATTACGATGCCCCTACATTGGGAACAACCTACATTTTCTACAATAAGGGTGCCCTTTTAAGTGAATGATAGAACCAATGAAATAAAGTTTTCAAATTACCTTAAATGATGCTGGCAATTGCTGATTACATAATTTTTAGAAGGAAAAAAAAAAAACCCAGGATATGATATTGTATATATAGCATGAGCAAAATTACTACAGGATATATGTCAAAGCAAGGATTGGAGGCAAATGCATGAAAATGTTTAGACTAGTTCACCCTGGATAATAAGACTGTGGTAATTTTGCTTTCTTTTTTTTTTTTTTTTTTTTTTTTTTTTTACTTTTGTAAAACACTATTTTCCAAGTGTTCCAGTAAGGACACACAACCACTTATAACCATAAAAAGATAATTTTGACACTTAAGAGGTATTTTTAGTGGGATATTAGAGCAAAAATGGTGTGGTAGGTAGGGAGAATTTCACTAGCAAAGAAACAGAGGAAGAGATTTCCAGAAAATTAGTTCAGCTGGTCCTGACTCACTGTGTAAGGAGGTGGTAAAGAGACACTCTTTACCAAAGGCATTTTGGAGCTTGATTATAGGAAACCTTTCAGGCTGAGTTTGGGCTTCCTCTCCAAGTAATAGGAAGCCATCTAGGGTATTTGAGTTGACAGGAAAGTGCTACTGAATGCTCAAAGCCTAAGTAATTGTGAGAAAAGTGACACAACCCGAACGTTGATTAACTTCCATGTTCATTATTCCCCCTTGCTGACATGTCTTTAACTTTAGCATTCTGTAATTATATCTTAAAGATTCACACAAGAACACATTTACTTGCCAAAAGGCTCTTTGCTGACAAATGTTGCCACTGCAAACGTGCAGTGTCCCTTGTGCCAACGCCTTTGAGGAGACTGGTAATCTTAGACGTACAACAAACAAAAGATTTTTTTTTCAAGTTATAGGTTCGATCAGGCATTAGTTTGCTCTATTTCTATTTGCCCCTTATGAAATAAATTTATAACAGGGAACTGGGATACAATATAGGAATATACTTATTGTTGAATATTGAGTATTTCTGGTGAAAATTTGTCAGATTTTTAATGCTGGGCATGTTCCTTTTTTTTCTTTTTTTCTTTTTTTTTTTTTTTTTTGCTTTTTATTTTGACATGAATTTTTTTGGTTTTCTTGCACTATATCTAGAAGCCAATTAGCCAGGAGCGTCATAAGATGGTAATAGACCTGCTCCTGTTATTATGGATTCTTAGAAAATCATTGGACTGATTAATCAAACTTTTCTTCTTCTTCTTCTTCTTCTTCTTCTTCTTCTTCTTCCTCTTCTTCTTTTTCTTCTTTCCTCTTTTGCAGAGATAAACATCCACAGGAATTTTAAAATCCAAGCATATAATAATTCTCTTTTCTAAGCAGGGATTCAGAAGCCTCACGAAAATAGTTCTGAGTTTTTTCACTCTGAAAAGGAAATACGTACATGTACTAACTTGTGTAAAACCTGTCTTTCCACTTGTTCTGCCATTAAACCTCATACTAGCTCTTCCCGATCTGGTTTGCATATCACCTTTTTGGGAGGCCAAAGGTGTTAGAATTCTTTTGGTTTCAAGTGAAAGAAATGCAGCTCAAACTGGCTGAAGGGGGGCAGGGGGAAGCCCAGTTTGTATAATTAAAAAGTCAGAGGGTGTTTGACTTACATTCCACAAAGCTTAACGACTCCCGCAGAAAAATTGCATCTTTTATCCAACAGCTCGGCTCCTTCAGGGAACCCTAGATTTGTCTTTCACAGGACTGGCTTGGGTATTTTGTCCTTCTCTGAACCCATCACTGAGCCTGGGCATGTAATGCTCTAATTGGTCAGAGGGAATCCTCTCTTGGCAGCCAGGTAGAAGATCCATTCTAAGCAGAGAAAATAACACGAAAGGACAAAGACTTACAATCAAAGGAAGGTGGAGTTTCTGGGGAATTACAAAGCACAGCATTCAGGAAAAATATTTGGAAAGGAGGAAAACATCGAGGTGAGGCAGCAGAGAGAGTTAGGGAGAGACTACTGGATAATGAAGGACCTGGAATGTCCTACTCAGGGCTTGGAGTTCATCCTGAAACCAAGAGGGTAGCAACTGAAGAATTTAAAGCAAGAAAGTGGGATCATATTTGTGTTGTTAGGGTAGCTCATTCTGAAAGCCAGATGAAAGGTGGATTGGAAGGAGGAAAAGTCTACATATTTTTTAACCTATGTTAAAATACTTTTACTATTAAGTATGTAATAGTTAATACTTAGAGTATACTTAATACTTAATACTTAATAGTATAAGTATTTTAATATACTGGTATATTGAATATATTAATAATATTAACAATATTAATAATAATATATTAATACATTTAATATATCTGGTATTGCCACTATGGAAAGCAGTATAGAGTTTTCTCAAAAAATAAGAAATAGAACTATCATATGACCCAGCAATCCCACTTGTAGGATTACACCCCAAAGAAGTGAAAACATTAAGTCAGAAAAATACCTGCAGTCCCAGGTATTTTTAATACTGGTAAGTTATTTTCATAAATTTTTATTATAGGATATTATATTATTATTTTAAAATAGTAAGGTATGTTTATAAATAATAGTGCATTATTTATAGTACCCAAGACATAGAAATAACTTAAGTGTCCCTTGATGGATGAATGGATAAAGAAACTGTGATATATATATATACACAAAGGAATATTGGTCAGCCATCAAAAATAAGGAAATTCTATTATTTGTGATATGGATGGGCCTTGCAGGCATTATGCTAAGCAAAATAAGTCAGGCAGAGAAAGACAAATACTATTCAATCTCACATGTATATGGAATCTTAAAAAAAGAAATTCATGCAAAAGAGATCAGACTTGTGGTTACTAGAAATTTACTAGAAACCCGAGATGGCGGTGGGGGAGGAGGGGATTGGAAGAAGGTGGTCAAAAGGTACAAACCTTCAGTTATAAAGTAACAAATACTAGGGCTGTAATGTACAATATGATGACTACAGCTAACACTGCTACATGATACAGAGAAAAGTTTTGAAGAGACTAGTGGATTCTAAGTTTGTATCATAAGGAGAAGTTTTTTTCCCTTTCTTTTTATTGTATCTATGTGAGACAACGGATGTTAACTAAATCTATTGCGGCAGACATTTCCCAATATATGCAAATTACATCATTATGTTGTACACCTTCAAATTACACAGTGATGTATGTCATTATTTCTCAGGAAAACTGGAAAAAATTGTAAGCCAATGTTCACGAGCTTTCTCTATTTTCTCTACTAACTGTCAGCTCCACTAGGGCAGGGCCAATTTTTTCTTCATCTTTATAGCCCTAATCTGTCACTGTAAATCCTTGATGAAACTCATTAAAATAAAAGAAAGTGACTTTTCAATGAAACGACCATACGTTTTTCACATAAATCAGATCTGAAGGGTGAAGATATTACTGCAAATTCTAAGCTTCTGGAAAAAAAAAGCCATAAAAATATTAATCTTCTTTTTATTTTTAAGTTTATTTTGAGGGGCACCTGGGTGGCTCAGTCGTTTAAGCGTCTGACTTCGGCTCAGGTCATGACCTCGTGGTTTGGGGGTTCGAGCCCAGCGTCGGACTCTGCTGACAGCTCAGAGCCTGGAGGCTGCTTCAGATTCTGTGTCTCCCTCTCTCAGCCCCTCCCCCACTCACGCTCTGTCTTTCTCTGTCTCTCAAAAAATAAACATCAAAAAAATAAATAAAGTTGTTTTTTTTTTTTTTTTTTTTGAGAGAGAGAGAGAGGGAAGAACAGAGAGAGAGGGAGAGAGAGAGAGTCCCAAGCAGTCTCCACACTGTCAGGCCAGAGCCTGATGCGGGTATCAAATTGATGAACCATGAGATCGTGGCCTGAGCCGAAATCAAGAGTCGGACACTTAACCAACTGAGCTACCCAGGTGCCCCATAAAAATATTGATCTTAGATTGGTTTCCAGACATTAAAATGTACTGAACTTAAGCCTTACACAAAATTTTTTTGCTGGATTGAAAAGTTGTCTTTGCTCTAGAAAGAATATTATACTTACGTGGATCCTGAGAAACTTAAGACCATGGGGGAGGGGAAGGAAAAAAAAAGAGAGGGAGGGAGACAAACCATAAGAGACTCTCTTAAAAACTGAGAATAGGGGCGCCTGGGTGGCGCAGTCGGTTAAGCGTCCGACTTCAGCCAGGTCACGATCTCGCGGTCCGTGAGTTCGAGCCCCACGTCAGGCTCTGGGCTGATGGCTCGGAGCCTGGAGCCTGTTTCCGATTCTGTGTCTCCCTCTCTCTCTGCCCCTCCCCCGTTCATGCTCTGTCTCTCTCTGTCCCAAAAATAAATAAATAAAAACGTTGAAAAAAAAAATTAAAAAAAAAAAACAACTGAGAATAAACTAAGGGTTGAAGGGGGGTGGGAGGGAGGGGAAAGTGGGTGATGGGCATTGAAGAGGGCACCTGTTGGGATGAGCACTGGGTGTTGTATGGAAACCAATTTGACAATAAATTTCATATATAAAAAAAAAGAAAGAGTATTATATATTTAGTAGCCCATGCTCTATTTTATCTTCTACATGCAAATTTAAATATTATACAGTTTCACATATCACAAAATATTACTCTTCTTTATTCTTTTACCAACCATTTAAAGTGTAGAAACCATTCTTAGCTCACAGGCCATACAAAAATGGGTGGCTCGGTTGGTTGAGCGACCAACTTGATTTCAGCTCAGGTCATGATCTCTTGGTTGGTGGGTTCAAGCCCCATGCTATAAGTGTGGAGCCTGCTTGGGATTCTCTCTCTCCTTGTTCTCTGTCCCTCCCCCCACTGGCATGTGCACACGTTCTCTCTCTCTCTCTCTCTCTCTCTTTCTCTCTCTCTCTCTCTCAAAATAAATAAACTTTTTAAAGTTTTTTCTTTTAAGTTTATTTATTTATTTATTTTGAGATAGACAGAGGGAGTGAGTGAGGGAGGGGAAGGGAGAGAGGGAAAGGGAGAATCCAAGCTGGCTCCACACTATCAGGGCAGAACCTGATGCGGGTCTGGAACTCACAAACCGTGAGATCATGACCTGAGCCAAAACCAAGAGTTGGACGCTTAACCGACTAAGCCACCCAGGTGCCCCAACTTTTTAAAGTTTTTTAAAAAGGATGACAGCAGCTGGATTTGACCTGCAGGCTGTAGTTAGTTGCCTATGCTTGCTCTACTGTAAATCTGGAGAAATTGATTTTGCTCGCATCAACATCATCAGCAAGTGTATTGAGTGCCCATTGTATGGTCATAGCCTGACATGTTTCCTTTGCCAAATTTAGTTCAGATTATATGTTTATTAAGTGATATCACTGCATTATCATCTGTCTTTGCAAAACTAAGTTAAATACATATTCCACTATATCCTTTTAAAGCGTTTTAAACTATGTTTATTGAAAATAAATAAAAATATTTATTATTATGATCATAAGAAGAGCAAGCCTTGAACCTAGCCTGATTCTATTTTTACTTTAACTATGCTTTAGAATGATAATCAAGCAAGATGTTCATTAGTTTATAGCTGGCTGTCCGGTGAGTATACCTTTACTTACACTTACTGATTATATTTATTAGTCATCAACGTATGATTTGATTTATGAGTAACTCAGTAGGAGACCAACTTGACATTAAGGAATGTGGGCATGTCCTCTTGCCCCACAAATACCTCCCTATATTCTAGTAGGTGCCAAAAAATACTTGACATTCATTTGTTTGGGTCTCAACCAAGTATTCATTGCATTTTGTAGGACTTTCAGCTTTATGTTCTAGCACCTTAAAAGATAAAAAAAATAAGTAGCAGTCAATTAAAAGCCAAATATATACATAAAGTTGAAACACCAGATGTCGGCTCCAAGTTTGTGGCTACAGGGTAAGAAGAGGGTTGAAGGAGCAGTGGAAAGGAGGGTGCTAGGGAAAGAGTTCAGAAGGACAAGGTAGAAGAGAACGAAAGAAACGTATTTATGACTTCACAGTTATGTCCAAGATGATGCCCCTAGTCCTGGATTTCTTTTGTGAGTCAGAGCACAATGTTTCCATTCTTAAAAATACTAGCTTTCCTTTTCATCTGACACTACCCATTGATAAGATTATTAAGGAAATAAATGGAATTATTCTTATTTCCTGAGCCTTTTATCCCCTTTCAAAGGGTTAAGTTCCTAGAGGATGGTAATAACTGAACCATGGTAGAGCAGTTTGTGGAAATTTTTACTTGACCTGTAACTTCGTTTAATAAGTAATTCTAAGCAGTTCTACAATGACTATGCCTGATACGTAATTGCTCATTGTGGTAGCAAGTAAATTCTATCTGGGCAATTCAACAAGAATATAATCTCCAAAAAAAAAAAAAAAAAGACTTTCATTCAAAATTGTGATTTCTAAGTATCATTGTTCTTCAACATGGCTAATAATATAACTTTGTATTTAGGAAATATACATTTTATATACTTAAAAGAAGGAGGAAAAAATACTTTGGTGTTCCAGGATAGTTTTTTGTTTTCTTTTTTTACAAGAGAACATAAGGAGAGGACATAGAGGGGAAGCAGGGCTGGAGAAGACCCAGTTAATGTAAATCAAGAAAACAAACCATAAGAGAGAAAGACATACGTACTGCAATCCCAGAATAGCTGAATAATGCTTTGATGTATGGTAGCAAAGGGAAGGAATAAAAAACACAGTATGCTCCAGTGACAGAAGGCTTTATTTTTCTTTGTTTCCCAATAATATGGTCTTCCTAATGTCTCCCTTCATTCTCATATTCCAAAATACTTATTGAATTTACTGAATACCAATGATTTGTTACGTACTATGCAAGATGTTTTAAATCCTGAGACAAATAAGATACAATTCCTGACCTCTTTTCAGTTTTTTTACTATTATAAATAAGGTTTCTGTGAGCATTCTTGCGTATGGCTTTTGGTGCACATAAACATTTTTATTTGTTAGGTATATGCTCCCAAGTGAAATCTTTGTGTAATAGAGAATTCTTATGTTTAGCTTTTTTCAGAACTGTCAGTTTTTTGAAATGATTATTCCAATTTTTACCCCCCCATCAATGTAAGAGAGGTTCACATCCTCAGCAATGCTTATTAACGCCAGTCTTTAATTTTCGCAATCCTAGTGGGTCAGTTGTGGTATCTTACCATAATTTTCACTTGAATTTCTTTGATACTTAATGATGCATATATTTATAGGACATTTTGATGGTCTTTCTTGTGGATTGCCTCTTCAAGTCTTTGTTATTTTTAAATTATCTATCTTTGTAATAATTTGAGGGTCATCCTATATATCTATAAGTCCTTTGAACTGGAGTCTGATCAAAGACTCTCCCCATTCCCAGAACTGGAGGACTTGACAGTAACTGGCTGGTGAAATTTCTGGATTTTTATAAGCCATCTCTCATTCTGTCCTTTTTATAATTACATTGTTTTTGTTCCATCGTTTATGTGTATTTTGAATATTTTTGCCCAGTCTCTGATTTACCTTTTCACCCTTTTATTGATGTTTTTTTATATACAGAAGTTTATAATTTATTTAAGTATATTTTATCAATTTTTTAAGGTTGATGGCTCTTGTGGCTGTTTCAGAAATCTTTGCCCATCTCAAGGCTGTCAGACTAGCCTGTTGTCTTCTAAAAGTTTGCTTTCTTTCATTTAGGTCTATGGTCCATCTTGAATTAATTTTATATATGGCTTGAAATAGTGGTTAAAGTTAATTTTTTATCACATGGAAATATAGCTGCTCCAATAACATTTATTCCAAAGATTGCATGTGCCAATTTTTTACTAGTTACTGTCTTCCAACTCCAAACCCACCTAGCTGTATGCTGTTTTGTGATGCTGGGGCTGAGACTTTGCAAAGCATGCTTCTGCTTTGCCAGCTGGCTTGCTGTTAAGTTGTACCAATAGAACTTGCTAGAGAGAGGTGTCAAAGCTGGAGAAGGAAAACCTACTGTTCCTGTTTGTTAGTTTGTTGTTTCTTTCCCGAGGGTTTCTGGGGCTGGTGGTCTCTTTGTGTGGCAGCCCATCAACACTTCATCCTTATGGTGGCAAAAGAATGTTTTGCCCTTGTGCAGCAACAACACTCCCTTTTCAGGGGCCTGGGACCCATCACACAGGTTCATCCTCCAGCTGAGGACGTACCAGCTGAGGCCAGCCCTCCTCAGAGCTGAGAATCTGCCCTGCAAGCCCTTTCCCTAACTTCTCAAGCTTTTCCCTTTGATCCCTCAACTACAGGGATGGTGGCTGCAGTTTGCTTTCTGCAGTTGTTACACTTGGATTCTCTGTTTGCCCTTTTAGTAGTTAACATCGTACTCTGTGAGCAATGCTTCATATTATCTTCTCTTTGTTCAAACTACTAGTGTGGTTTCTATCTCCTTTCAGAACCTCGACTGATGCACCATCTGTTCACTCACTGAATTGCGGGGGAATGTCACCGCAAATCAGGTGACTTCATATAAATGGGTGTGCTCTTGGCTTCTATTCTGTGTCATGAGTTTATTTGTGTGTCCTTGTGCCAGTACCACACTGTATTAATTACTGTATTATTGTAGTAAGTCTTAATATCTAATAGTCATGCGCTTTTGTTTTTCTACAAGTGTCGTCTTGGCTCTTCTAGATGCTACATTTCCACGAGAATTTAGAATCAACTCATCAATTTCCACTTAAAAATGCTCAGATTATTATTGAGATTGCTTTGTGTCTATAGACCGACTTGGAAAGAGTGGACATTTTACAATATCGATTTTTTTCATGGTAACCAAAGGGATATATTCATGAACATGACAACTCCTACTTTGTATTTAAGACTTGCTTAATTCCTCACAAAACTGCTTTGTAACTTTCACCATAGTGTTTTTACATGTTTTTCATTAGGTTCAAACCTATGTACTTAATGGGTTTTGATACTATTGTAAAAGGCAAAATTTTTCATTTCAATTTCCACTTGCTTGTTGTTAGTATATAGAAAAACAATGTTTCAGTATCCATCAACCTTGCTAAACTTACTTATTAGCTCTAATAATTCATAAGCTGTGTTTCTTTTTGTGTAGTTTTGATTAGTTGTGATTCCCAAGGAATTTTTCCTTTTAAGCTGAGCTGTGAAGTTTATCAGCATAAACTTGTCCACAGCATCTCTTATTATCCTTTTAATATCTGAAGGATCAATAATAGTATCTTCTTTTTCATTCTTCATATTGACATTTTTTGCCTCTATTTTATCTTGGTCAATACTACTAGGGGTTGATTGATTTTATCGATTTATTAATCTTTTCAAAGAACCAACTTCTCCCTTTGCTGATTTTATTTATTAAACATTTGGTTTTTATTGCATTGCTTTTTTCTTTCATCTTTAGTGTTTTTCTGTTTTTTTTCTTTTTTCTTTTTTTGCTTTCTGCATTTTGAATTTAATTTGCTCTCTTTTTATAGCTTCTTGAAAATGCAAGGTCCCTCAAAGCATTGCTTCAGCTGCACCCCTGCAATTTTGATATGTCATATTTTTATTTTCATTTAATTCAAAACACTTTCCAATTCTATCTTTCTTTTTAAAACAAAATATGGGTCATGCTGCTCAAAATATGAGTATGTGGCTTAATTTCCAAACATTTGGGAATTTTTCTAGGACCTTTGCTGCTGTTACTGACTTCTAGTTGAATTTCACTGTGGTCAGAGAACTTACAGTCTGATTTCAGCCCTTTACAATTTATTAATATTTACTATGTATCATATGGCCTATTTTGGCAAATGTCCCATGTGTGCTGGAAAAGAATGTGTATCCTGTAGTTGTTAGATGAAATGTTCTAGAAGTATCAATTAAGGCAAGATAAGTAATAACATAATTTGAGTTTTCTATAAACTTTTTTATAGTTTCTTCTGTTAAATACTGAAAAATATTTGCTAAAAGTATACAATTCTGAATGTGGGTTTGTCTATTTCTTTTCAAAGTCCTGATGAATTTTTCACTGTTATCTATGTGCAAACACATTTCGAATCATTATGCCTTGTTGGTGAATTTTATTGAAAGATATAAAACAGATGAGAGAGAGAGAGAGAAATGGGAAGATTTAATATTGTAAAGATATTAAATAGTCTATAAGCTAACTGCAAGACCAATCAATAGCTTAACAATTTTCTCTTGTTGTAGTTGTCAAGTTCATTCTGTAAATCACACAGAAGAATTAAAACCTAAAACCAGACAAAACAATTTTAATGAAAGAATTTTAAAGGGGAGGATTCACATTTTACTAATCTTTCAATTACAAACATACAGAAATTAAATCAGAATGAGATTCTACCAAGTTACATAAGAAAATTAAGTGAATGGAAAAGAATACTTAGGAACATATCTATATCTATGTCTACATAAGAGCTTGGCGTGTGATAGAGGTACATTACAAATCAGTGGAGAAAGAACAGTTTAATTATTGAATGGTGCTGGTATAACTGGCTATTCATTTAGGAGGTTAAAAAAAATGTGTTATCTCTACTTTCTACACACAAAAAATAAATTACAGGTAGATTAAAGACCTAACTGTGATTTCTGTTTCTGGCACATTACAGAGTAGATATTTTGAATTAAATTGTTAAACTTCTAAGCAAATATGTAAATATTAAAAATATTTTTGAATGCTTTGCTAAGCCGGCAACAAACAAAACAAAACAAAACAAAAAGCAAGCACACAGAGGTCAAAACTGATGGAATGCTAGAATTCTGTGATGCAATGTGTACCACAGCAGGTTTCCATCTTAGGGAATCTGGCCCCAAGTCCTAAAGACTGTGAGCTTTTATTTTGATGGCTGCATGGGGCAAGGACGGAGGATAAGCCTTGGGTTTTGCTAAAATGAATACCTAACAAAGCCTAAAACTGGTTACCCAAAAACCTTTTTATCCTCTGTGTCAAAATGAAGAGGAAATAAACCTACTATACAGTAAGTTTACACTTATGGGAAGCTTTCCATTGAGTGAAAGTACAAACCAAAAATCTCCCCTGAGGATTTGTAACAAAGTCATCACTCACAGTAGTGTATGGTCCGAATTTCAGAACCAAGATGGTCTGAAAAACGTCAGTTCACTCAGATTGGTCGCATCCCCAGACAACTAGTACAAGCAAACACAAACCATCTTGGAGAGATTCAACTGCATTTGAGGGCTCAAAAAACTCAAACAAATGAAATAATAAAATTCCAAGGGAAATAGTCATCCAACAGTCAAAACACACAATCAGTGTTGGTTGGTGTGACAAGTAATGAGACGATTATCTGGGAAAGCAGTTTGTTGGTTTGGAGATGTGTGTCCACATGTGTCCCCACAGTGGGCATGGTCCCTAGAGTAACTGTAATATAGATGTGCAAGGAGAAATGAATATGCTCATGGACGCTGACTACAGCCCGCTGGTAATTCAAAAGCAGCAGAAATGAATGAGCTGTTTCTCGGTATGTGAATAAACTGGGGTCACGGAATGCTACATCTTCTAGAATGAATTCACTCTCTTTGAACAACTCTCAGTATCACAATGTTCAATTTTTTTTTAAGTCAGTTGCCAAAAGATGTGGGCAGGAGACCATTCATCTAATATTTTAAAACTCAAATCACAAGGTTATTTAAAGCATAAAAAAAAATACATGAGAATTTTAAACATTAACCTCTGGGAGAACATTTTCTTTGTGGGGAGGAAGGAAGAGAAACTTTGTACGAGGCAGAGGAAAATAAGACTTAAGCTGTGTCCAGAAGATTTACATCTTTTTTGTATGAGACAGACCTGGATCAAATAATGCATTTTAGTCATGGGAAGCTGTTTTGTTCTTTTTTTGTCTGTATGTTTTAAATGTTTCAAATTTTATAATTTGAAACAAAACAAAAAAGATAGAAAATCAAAGCCAAACCCATGTTGATAAAAGATATCCATAATTAGTTACCTTGCTCAATTTTACTCAGAGTCTATAATTAATGTCAAATAATTCTTTAAAAATAAGTCTCAAAGAAGAATCTTACTTAGGTGTGATTTGAAGCAGAAAATCTGCTATCCAATAAATATCTCATTTATAACCATATCGCATTCAACTTTCTATCAGTTTATAAGCTAGTATAATTATACTTTTAAAAAATATCTTCCCCAGATTTCGCTATCCCACAGGCTTCTCTTCCCCGGGAAAGGTAGAATGATTCATCTAATGGTAAATTAGGGCCTGCTATAACCTGGGCCTGCTTGGCTTAATTCCTCCTTTTTCCCCTTTGGAAACTGGTATATCTCTTGGGTAGCTCACTCTATGGCAGGATTTTATAATTTGGGGAGTGTTACCTCAAATCCAACTGTTGGTGTATGTGCTTTGAACACTGAAAAATAAAATTAGGAATAGAACACGTCAAGAATAGAATAACACGTCAAGAGGATTCTCACAGGGCTTAGATTCGTGGGCCATGGACTTGAATGTGTGGGGAGGGATGTCCCCTTGGTGGTTCCATAAAGTCTCATATAGAGTCTGGTATGCCAAGAGGGTTTTTACTGTGTAACTGCTTCAGCCTGACCTTGGCAGGTGATTGCTGCTTCTGGCCATTGTGTCCACAGGCAATTAGCTGTTTTGCAGACCAGGATTGTACACGTGGGCAGCTTCACACAAATCTTTGGACCACACAGGCCTCAGCAGAGGCATCAGGGTGGTAAGACCTGGGATGGGGTACAGAGGTCCGGTTCGAATTTCAAGAAAGGTATGTTTGTGCCTTTAGACCATCCTGAGCCAGATGGGGGAAGCTTTAGAATGCAGGTCGCCGCATCTTACTCCACAGGCACACCTGAAGCAAAGGTTCAAGTCTAAAGAAAAGACAGCCATTCCACGCTAGACAATGGAAAAAGGAACAGTGTTGGCTGCTTTCAACACAAGACTGCTGAGTTTAATATATGCTTCAGAACCCTGGGGAGATAATGGCTATATATTGTTAGAGCCAGTCTCTAGAAAGGCAGCATGAATCAACTGCCTCAAATTCCACTCTGAAGTTAGGGCCAAGATGGAACCCATGGAATGCCCAATGTTGAATTTATAAGGTTGGTACACAGGCTCAAGAGTGGAAAATATTTAATTACTTGATAAAAATATTTAATTACAACAAGGTGATCCTGTTGTAGGTGGTGTGCAGATACTCCGAGGGAACATGCCTGAGAGAATTTGTGGAATTCAATAGCACAAGAGAAAAAGCCACTGGGGAGCAAGAACCAATTCTCGCTGGACTCCTCTAAGGGTGTGGTTCTCAGCTGCAGCTGCACATTATAATAACCAATTAATTCAAAGATCTTTAAAATAAATAAATAAATAAATAAATAAATAAATAAAATTCTCTGTAAATGGGACCCAGGCATTGGTATTGAGATTCTGAATTGGGGTGTCTAATCTTAAGGCTGACAAATAGCTGGGATCTACTGAGTAAATCTTGTACATGATATGGCCAATTTCTTCATGTACACGGTATGGCCTTTCATTTTTCTAGGATAAGTTATGTAAGGAATTTTATTTCTTTAATTATTTTTTAAATGTTTATTTTTTTCAATTTTAAGAGATAAGGAGACAGCCATGGATGGGGTAGGAGCAGAGAGAGAGAGGGAGAGAGAGAGAATCTCAAGCAGAATTGGCTGTGTCAGTGCAGAGCCCAACACAGGGCTCGATCTCATGAACTGTGAGATCATGACCTGAGCCAAAATCAAGAGTTGGACGCTTAACCAACTGAGCCACCCAGGCACCCTGTTACTTAAAGAATTTTAATTATGTTATCAACATTTTGTTTCACAACAGATAGTCCAATGTTGCAATTTAATCCAGCAATCTCAGAAAATCTTATATGAATAGCCATTTTTCTTTGGAGGCTTAAAGGCCTCACAATCCCAATACCATTCCTTTTTTTCCTGCTCCCCTGAAGTGAATAATTGAAATTTCTCAGTTCTTTCACCAGACACACACTACTACCATTTAACCGTAAAGATATAGGATAACTACATATGAGAATAATCTGAGTAGTAGGGAAAATAGAATTTCTGCTCAAATATATGCTGTCCAAGATATTTTTAGGCTTTTTATGGCTGGATGCTTCCCAGGAAAGAAAGTTGGTTCTTCCATCAGAAACTTGCTCTTTCTATCTAAGGATTTTTAGATCTTTAGATCTTTGGAAAGTGCTTTCCAAAGTCCAGCATTTTAAACCACTGAGGGGTAATTAATGAGGATAAAAAAGGTATTGGGAGTTTAGCCAGCATCACACAGAGCCAGGCCCACAGCCTGACTTACAACCCATGGCTCCAACTTTCAGACCCATGAGACTGCTTTTCCCAAGTCAACACATACTCACCACATCCTAGTGCTCATTATACACATTTGATTCTCATTTTGTTTCTGAGTACTTATTGGTCTTAGTGTTCTTGACTTGCCTGTTTCTATATTAAGCATTTTTGGGGTTATTAAAAAAAAAGAAGTCCAATTGCCAGTTATTATGGCTTCCAGTTATGAACGTATTAATGATTTCTTGCTTGTTTATGACATTCCTATTTCCATCTCAAAATTTGCCATGAACCCTAACCTGTTTTCCCAAATCATAATTTCTGCAGAGAACAACATGTTCTATTGGAATCACTTGAAATAGTGTCACAAATTACTCTTGGAGATAGAACAATCCAGGTGCAATGTCGTGTTCGCCTTGGTTAGTTATTGCTCTTGGCTTTGCCACAGTTGATGCTCAGATTGTATTAAATAGACATGACTTATTTGGGTCTCACCTTGCCAGCAATGCCAAAAGAGCTGTCTCGTCACTCGGCTTGATGCATGCTGTTGAACATCAAGGTGATTCCCGGATTACATCCCTTTTCATTTGCTGTCTGTCATTCCATGCAGCTCAGTTCCTGGCCCATGAGCCCTTCCCTGTCTTTTTGGTTTCGCTGCTCAACATGATTGCTGGATAGCAGTCTTGGAAGGAGATTCTGAGAAGATTTATTATTCTGTGGAATATAGCTGGTGTCAAAATCCGTTTTAAAAATTCAAATCTTTGAAGATGAAGTCTCTGATGGTCTTAAACTTTCTTTGAAGTGCGAAGAAGCTTCATAATCAAAATCAAAACTTGATAAGTAAATTTTTAAATGCCAACGCTGTCTATTCATTCTGATAATAATGATGATATTATAGCTGCTAACACCTACTGAGTCCTAACTGTACCATATGTCCAAAATATTTTGCATGTATTGTCCCATTTAATTTCACAGCAGCCCTGTAAAGAAACCCAGACAAATCTGATTACAGATTCTATAGCTCTTAATCACCACTCATAGATGGAGAAAATCAACAAACCCCTCTCATTAAAAAGGACAGGATATTCTAATCTGCAGATATTTCTGCAGTCAATTGGTTGTAAGTCATAGGACTTGTCAACTTTCATTTATGGTATGGCAATTTTAATGTCTTTAAAAATGCAAGCACTCCTTCTTATTCTTTCGTTCAATAAACATTGGTTGAACAAGTATCTGTGAGATACTATGCTATGTGTGGTGAGGACGTAAAGTTAAAAAGGCACATTTTTTTGCCTGAAATTGTTCATAATCAGATTAAAGAGGCAGACATGGAAACAAAGCCTTGAAATATAGTGTAGTAAAGGTTGTGATGGAGGTGTGCACAAAATATAAGGGTGAGACCAATCCATTTGGATTTATGGCAATATGTCAATATACTCTCATATTCAATTATTACCCTCAGTTATTTAGCTACTCTGGAAAAAAAACCTAAAACTCTGTTTCTTAAACAAATTAGCTTTTTCTCCAAGAGAAACACTATAGTGTTGTGGTTCAAGAATGGGAGCTGTGGAGCCAGGGTGGCTGGGTTTGAAGCCTGGCTCTATTAATTTTTGGCAACTTACCTAATGTCTCTGTGGCTCAGTTTCCTTATTTGTTAAATAAAGATAATAATTCTAATAATAGAATCATTTTGAGAATTGAATGAGTTAACATATATAAATTCCTTACAGCAACACCTGATATATAATAGTACTATATATAGTAGCTATTGCTATTATATTTTTAATAAAAATATTGATATTCAATGGACGAGCTGTATAAAATGAGGATGGATAGCTTTCTTCAAATGGACCAGGTGATACTAATGACAATGTATACTTATGAGCCTCTAATATATTCTAGGTACCATACCAGGGTCTGGGGAACAAATTCAATTCAAGATCTCAGGAATGGGGTTCCTGGGTGGCTCAGTTGGTTGAGCATCTGACACTTGATTTTGGCTCAGGTCGTGATCTCAGGGTTGTAGGATCAAGCCCCGTGTCAGGAACTGCACTGAGCATGGAGCCTGCATAAGACCTCTCTGTCCCTCTGCCCCTCTCCCCTGCTCATGCTCTCTCTCTCTTTCTCTCTCTCTAACTAAAAAAAAAAAAAAAACAAAAAAAACTTCTTTTAATTAAAAAAAAGAGACCTCAGGAATACTCCAGAAGCATGTAATAAAATGGAGACAACAGAAAACTAGCCATAATACATTAGAATAAGTGATATTTAAATATAATGTGCTATGGAAAACTGCATATGAATGGAAAAATTCATTAGGTCCCCATGGACTCATAAAAACTTTATTCAGGAGGTCACATTTGAGCCAGACTTTGAAGGAATCCAACTACATAAGTAACAAGGCCATTCCGGACATAAGGAGCAGCATGGCAAAGATATAAAGGGATAACAGAAAAACAGAAAGTTGAAGGTTTGTGAGGTGCTTATGGACGAGTGTCTGGAGATGAGCAGGGAAAAGTGGAATTAGTTCTTAAAAAGAGTTTTGTAGTCAATTCTAAACCTGGGAGAGAGTAATGTAACATGGTAACATCTGCATTTTAGAAATATCATTCTTGTGGCACCATGGGGAATAGGTTTGAAGAGAAAACAAAGCTAGAAAAAGACATCAAAAGATTATTACAATGATACTGAAGAGAAATGCAGATGTCTCATGCCTGGGCTGGGACTAGGGATGAGGAAGAGGGAAGATACAGTAGAGGTGTCAAGATGGAGTGACCAATTAGATATAACAAACAGGAGGTGTTGAAGATGACTCTAAGACATCTGGCTTGGATGACCAAGTATTGGTTAATGCTGATAGCCAAAAGCAAAAAGGCAGAAGGAGAAGCAGATTTGTCTAAACCATCTGTATTTGGCAGCTAAAAAATTCAACTCAGGGCTCGGGAGAGCAGTCCTCATGAGGGCTATGGATCTAGAAGTCCTGAGAGTCTGCTGGAAATTTGGAAATAGTTACGATCAGCAAGGAAGAGAAAGGGGAAGGACAAGAAGACTAAGACTAGAAGCCTGAGAAACTCCTAAGTGAAAGGGGTGCCAGGAGAAAGACAATAAGTAATAGAATATAGAACAGATACAGAAAAAGCAGCCAGTGCACCGAGTATCTGACTGTGGGTTGGAGGGATGATGACAGTGTTGGAAGCAGAAGAATAAACAGGCAGTAGGACTGTGGAAGCTACAAGACAAGATTTCAAGAAAGTTGTGGTGACCTGGAGGCAAAGAGGTCAAGAAGAATAGAAGTCCATACTCTCAATTTGTTGAAATGAATATAAAGAAATGTAACCAAACTTATGTTAGTGTCCACTGTGGGGAGGAGTGGAGAAGGACATATAGTGTATAGAGGTAGAAACTCGATCTAAGCACATTTCTGGAAGTTTCAATGCCAAGATATTATGGGGGTGTTGGAGGAGCCAGCTTGATTATCACTCACCAGACCCCAGAATTGCACACAGAGCCCCATGAAAAAGACCTCATTTCAGTTCTCATGGCCACTTCAGGGACAAATCCATACTTGAAGTAGAGGACAAGACTTTATTCCATTAGTTTGGTACCAAAATTGGGCAGGAGACTGGAACATTTGCATGCCTACTCTATAGATGCTGTGATGTCCTTCCTTCTGTGAGGGCTTGCTGCCTCCCCAGGTGCTTAGCCAAGTCTTACTTGGGTTCACACATACACAAACACATATACACACAGAGTCACACACAGACACAGGCACACTCACACATTTCTCCTCTCATTCTCTCTTGCCCACAGTTTGGGTCTGGGAGATATCTGTTCTAAGATGGTGAGGGGTCAACAATGCCACAATCTCACCCACTTGCTTCTCCCAAATATTTGTCTACACTCCAAATACATAAAATGTCCCCAGGTGGGGACTGCTTACAACAACTGACAGGTTACTTAGATGAATGAAACAGGCACATGGTGGCGATGCCAGACTGGAGCTCAAGCAGCCCATCTCAAGGAGCAGGCATTGTAGTGTTCTAGCTAATTCCTCCTTGTGAAATTGCAGATCCAGCTGTGTCAGATCTTCCAGACTTTTATGTTACGTGTCCCAATTATTAACTGCTAGGGGCTATTAAAAATATTTTAAACACTGTGAAGCAATACAAAACACATCTGAAGGCAAATAAGCCCAGAACTCATGAATTTAAGACATCTGCCTTCAAATTTTAAGCTTTTGAATGCAAAAGCTAGAAGCACAGCAGACTATGTCTGCTTTCCATTTTTTCACTTCCTCCCCGAGGGTCTTATGTGCCTGAACAGTGTGGGCATTTAGGGGTGGTGGTGAGGCAGGGAAGAGAGAAAGACGAAGATAAAAGAATATAGTCTAATATGTAGAAAATAATATACAACACTACGGACAAAGAAGAATTCAAGCCAACAAGGGGCAGAAAACTAACATTTACTATACGTTTTTGATATAACCAATAGCATACATATATTATCTCATTTCATTTTCATAATGGTCCTAATAAGTATGAACCATTTTCCCCAATCTACAGGTGAGAAACTGAGCTTCAAAGGGATGGTTTGCCTGTGGTTCTACAGTGATGGAGTTGGGATTTAAATCCAGATTTTTGTATTTTTTTGCAATATATGCAAAGTTCATGTTCCTACTCAAACTGTTTTCCACGTGGCTGAATGCTCACTAATGACAAATGTGGATGTTGCTAATATAAAAATAAATGTGTTTAGCACCGTTTCTCTGTAGTCCAATGCCCGTTACCATCTTCCTTGGGGAAAGATATATGTCTGGGGAGCTGGCCCCTGTCACCACTCCAATGCTGTAGTTACTATTTTCCTGGGTCCAAGTTCTTCCTCCAAATCTCTTTGTTCTTTCAGACTAACGAACCATCTAATCGAGAATGTCACTTAAAATGTTTTTTCTTTACGTAAGTCCCCAGGGCTATGCTGAATTTTAGCATAATTTTGGTTACTTACAAAGCTAGCAGAAGTAAACCCTAATTTCAGAATGTGTAAAAAAAAAGCCTGTGTATCTACATTGCATGCCCATGGAAGATACGACTTCTGTTTAACATTCCACTGGAAGTTTTAGTCAATGAGATAGAGTGAAAAAAAAAAGAATAAAAATGTGTAAGTACTGGAAGAAATAAAGCTGTGTGATGAGCCAATGACACAGTGATATATATTGAAAATCCTTAAATAAAATAATCTACGGGTAAATTATTAAAATTAATTAGTAAGTTTAGCCTGGTTACTGGATTCAAGATCAATGCACAAAAATTGTATTTCTATATAATTTATTTGAATAATGTTTTATAAATTTTCTGTTAAAAGTCTTGCAATTATTTATTAGATTCATTCCTAGGTATTTGACATTTCATGACTCTTTCATAAATGATACCTTTAAAAAAATTTTTGTAATATGTAACTTTTGTCATTGGTATGTAGAAATACAATTTCATGTGTGTTGACCTTAAATCCAACAACTTTGCTAAACTTACATATGATTTCAAGAGAAATTCTAAAACATTATTAGGAGAAATTAAGGGGAATCTAAATAAATGGATAGCTATACCAAGGATGAAAGGCTTAATATTGTAAAGCTGTCAATTTTCCCCATTCTAAGCTATAAATTCAAAACAATTTCAATAAAAATTCTAGTAGGACTCTGTGTGCGTGTGTCTGTGTGTGTGTGTGTGTGTGTGTGTGTGTGTGTGTAAACTGGCAAGCTGATGTTTAAATTTCTACAGAAAAGCAAGGGCAAAGAATAACCACAAAACTTATGAAGAACAACAAAGTGAGAGAGCTTATTCTATTTTATATCAAGTCTTATAACATTCAACAGTATGGTATCAATCTAAGGACAGAACAAAATGAAGAGTCCAGAAACAGACTCTGAGATGATTTGGAACAATATCCTACTTTGCCAGCTAACTGTGTTTGTCTAGTACTGAGGTAGCTCTAAGGATAAAGTGTTTGAAAAAGGCTTTCATTATCACCCAAGACAGCCATTCTTCCTGGGGTACAGAAGAAGTTGCACTTTTCAACTGTGCACAGTTCAAATTATGTGACTCTTGCTCAGTTTAGATTACGAACATCAGTGTCTATTATATCGATATGATAAAACTCTACTTTAATGCTCTCAGTTGGATCCAGTAAACCCAGTCGTTTAAAAGATGTCCTTACAATATTGTTAGATTAATTAAAAATTGGATCAGCCTACCACTGTGGAAAATGAGAAACACTCACTAATTATGTGTGTTCTTTGCTCGTGTGTTTGTTAAGTATGTTCAAGAGGAGTTGTGGGGCAACCTGGGTGGCTCACTTGGTTAAGCGTCGACTTCAGCTTAGGTCATGGTCTCATGGTTTGTGAGTTTGAGCCTCACATTGGTCTTTCTGCTGTCAGTGCAGAGCCTGCTTTGGATCCTCTGTCCCCTGTCTCTGCCCCTTACCCATTTGTGCATTCTCTCCCTCTCTCTCTCTTTCTCGATCTCTCTCTCTCTCTCAAAAATAAATAAACATTTTAAAAAAGGAGTTTCACCACAGTAGGTGATGGGAAACAAAATATTTTAGTTGGGTTCATTGTACTCCAACAAGATCAGGATATACCAGTAAGGTAGACAAAGAAACAAAGGATGTTGAGTAGACTATTACTTGTGTCTATATCCAGAAGGATTGAAAAAGATCACACAGGATTGTAGAAACAGGGAAGCAGAGAAATGGACAGATTTGAGAAGCATTTGTCAGAATCTTATATAATTGTGTATATCTAAATTAGTGCAACAGTACAGTCTTAAGCATAATGAATATAATTCCTACATTTCTCTTAATTGGAAGAAGCATTTCCATCTACATTATCAATGATCAATTTGATGACATTTACCTTTTATTATTTTATAGCTGTTAAGTAATTTAATATGTCTTTGAATATTGTGGTTAGTTCTGGGAGCCATGAAGGTAAAGTATGAGCTTATTCTGTTTTTTAAAAATTGTTTTTTAGTTTTTTGTAATGTTTATTTACTTTTGAAAGAGAGAGAGAGAGAGAGAGGGAGGGCAGAGGGAGAGGGAGACACAGAATCTGAAGCAGGCTCCAGGCTCTGAGCTGTCAGCACAGAGCCCGACACGGGGCTCAAACTCACAAACCACAAGATCATGACCTGAGCCAAAGTTGGATGCTTAACCGACTGAGCCACCCAGGTGCCCCAAGTATGACTAATTCTTAAAATGAATCTTAATATACTTGAAGAGAATGAAAGCTTTCCTCATAATCACCTTCAGTACCAAAGGCCAAAATTAAAATCTTGATGAGCTATCACAAGCAGATAACTCTCTTCTTGTAGGTAAAATTTCTTAATTGTAATTGAAGAAACTTCAAGTTAAGTGATTTGCAAAAATCATAAAGCCAGCAGCCTATCAGAATCTGGTCTAGGATGACTCCTGATCCACTCCATTTCACTTTCCATGGTAACATACCTTACTGTCCCCTGGAAGGAGGCTATTTTATTATTCAGATGCAACTCTCTAAAGCAGAGTTTCTCAATCAATTACAACAGTGACTGATATGGGCACTTTGGACTGATAATTCTTAGTTGTAGGGGCACATTCTTGTGCATGATAGGATACTTAGCAGCATCCTTGGCCTCTGCCCACTAGGTGCCAGTAACATTCTCCTTCTACCCCAGTTGTGACAACACAGACCGTCTCTAGACATTGCCAATTAGTCCCTGAAGGACAAATGGCCCCCAGTTAAGAGCAGCTATTCTAAAGTCCTCTCTATCCTTAAAATCCTTAAATTTTGACCCAAACAGAAAGAATCCAGGAAACTGTATAATTTCTCAGGAAAATTTTAAATGTCAATTATACTTTTCACAATCAATAAAAATTCTAGTAGGACTCGTGTGTGTGTGCGCCCGCGCGCGTGCGTAAGTTGGCAAGCTGATTCTAAAATTTCATACTACATTTAATCATAAAGCTCAGGCCCTTGTGCTTGCTCGCTGAATGTCCAGTTGCTATAACAACAGTCTTCTCGGTCTGCTCAGTCCAGTCCTTGCCATTCTCAGCTTTGCTTTGTATGAGACGAAACTACATTTCCCAGGCTCCCTTGTTCTCAGGCTTCTAGATGAGTTCAGCCAATGGGAGGTACTGGCAAAAGGTTGGAGTGGGCCAGAGGGAAGAAGGCCGGCCCCTTCGCACTTTCTCTGTTGTGACAACAGTTTTTGAGTCGCCTCCATAGCTCCTACTCCTGCTAGCCAGTCCTTCCTCTGTGGCCCCTGCCACGGTTCCATCTTCCACCTGGTGACCCTGGATCCTGGGGACACCATCTCTGTCCCTCCGGTTCTAAGGGTGGTATAACTTCCCACTGTTGCTAATCTCTGGTTTATCTTGCCATCCCATTTCTTCCTTCGCTTGTGTAAACAGTAGGTATGGACCCTCAAATTCATATATTTGGGCTCTAACCCTCAGTGTGGTTATATTTGGAGTAAAGAAGTAATTAAGATCAAATTAAGTCGTAAGGGTGGAGGTCTGATTTGATAGCATTAGTGTCCTTGTAAGAGAAGACAACAGAGAGCTAGTGCTCTCTTGCTCCCTTTCTCTGTATCTGTCTCTCTCCCTCTCTCTCCCTCTCTCCCCAGCTCTTGAGGACACAGCAAGAAGAAGGCTGTCTGAAACCTAGGAAGAGAGTTCTCACCAAAAACTTCATCTTACTGGCACTCTGATCTTGGACTTCCAGCCTCCAGAACCGTGAGAAAATTAATGTTTGTTGTTTAAGCCACTGAGTCTGTTGTATTTTGTTCTATCAGCCCTAGCTGACTAATACAGCGATTCCCTGCATTGTATTTCCACTGTTTGAAATAACTAAGAGAATGTTTGCTTTCCTGTTTACCGTGACTGACACGGTTCTTTATATCATTGATACCATAAAATATCCTAGTATGTGCCTGACACTACATAAAATGCACTTCCATATTCATTTCCTTATCTAGTCTCCCAACCATACTGTAACGTAGAGCAAAATGACATGACATAAGGAGCACAGGTTTTGAGACACAGAGATAGAATTACAACTCCACCCCTTGCTGGCTGCATGACCTAAGAAAAGTTCATCTCATTCATCTCGTTTTCTTATCTGTAAAATGGACCTAATAATAGTACTAACGGAAGAAGGTTGTTCTCGATTAAATGAGCTACTCTGTGCAAAGTGCTTAGATTATTTTTAGGTGTATATATATATGCTCTGAATAATCTAAATATTCTTTTTTAGCTATAATTTACTGAGCATCTATTATGTGTCAAGCACTGTGATATGTACAGGAGACATAAAGACAAATAAAAACAACGAATGCCCTCAAAAAGTTGCACTATACCAACAGAGACAAATACATGAACAATGATTAAAATAAAATGTGGCAAGTATATTAATAGATATATGGGAAAGCCAAATACAGCATGATCCATTTGGGAGGCAACTGTTTGGAAAGTTTGGAAGACGATTGTCAAGGTTTGGACCCAGTTCTGTCAATTACTAATGCTTTTACTCTAGACAAGTTACCTAACTTCAATAAGCTTCTATTTTCCCACTTGCAAAAATGAGGATAATAGGACCTAGCTCATAAAGGTGTGGTGAGAAGAAACAAGATAATAAAAAATATAGTTTCTCTGGTATAGTTCCCAGATGATGACAAGTGAGCAGAAAAGGATTGTTAATTATCTTTATCAGCAATAGGGGAGCACAGAAACAGGCTGCCTAACCCCCACTCCACCAAGTTTCCCACTCCTTCCCCACTCTGATCTATTTGATAATTACTTTCCCTTCCTCCTCCTCAGAAGAGATTAAGTCTCCCCTACTTTTCTAGTATGAGTATAGATTAGCAGAACCACTTTAGAAAATTTCTTAGAGAGGGGCACCTGGGTGGCTCAGCCAGTTGAGCGTCCGACTCTTGGTTTTGGCTCAGGCCATGATCTCATGGTTTGTGAGTTTGAGTCCCGCGTCGGGCTCTATGTTGAAAGTGTGGAGCCTGCTTGGGATTTTCTCTCTCCCTCTCTCTCTGCCCCTCCCCAACTCACTATCTCTATCTCTCTCAAAAATAAATAAATAAACTTAAAAAATTAAAAAGCTAATTTCTTGGGCAGAATCCTTTAAATCTAAATATATGAATACAAAGCAATTCCACTGCCGCGTATCTATCCAGAAATCGGTACTTGTAAGTGCGAAAAGATCTAAAAGAATGTTTATAGCAGCTTTATTTATACTAGCGCCATACTGGAAGCAAACCCAATGCCCATCAGCAGGAGGATGGGTAAATACATTGTGATATATTCATATACGATGGAATATTACATAGCAATGAGTGTGAACTAGAGTTGCGTGCAGCAATTAGGAATCTCACAAACAAAATGTTGAGCAAAAGAAGCCAGAGTACACACTTTACTGTTACATTTATAGAAAGTTCAAGAATGGGCAAAATGAAGCTATAGTCATAGAAATCGGAAGAGTGGTTACCTTTGGGGAAGTACTTGCTGAGAGCACTGGTATACTGGTAAATGTTTAGCAGCCAGCTCTAGAAAGAAAAGCCTGATTTTACAGCATTTGCCAGGTCCCATGGTATAAATACTCCCACCATGGTGGATTTCAAGTTACCAGTGTGATATCACTGAGCACAGATTACGTCTACAGTCTGCCTGGCAAGCTGGTGTGAGCCAGGCTAGCACGCCACTGGGGGGTGCATGAAGGGACCATCTGGTGGGCTGAAAATGTTCTGCATCTTGGTCTGGATAGTGCTTACACAGGTAGAGTCTTAAGAGTTGTTCTTTATTATATGTATATTATACCCCAATAATAAAAAGTAAAATGTAAAGATGTCTGAGAACTAGAAAGACGAAAGCAGTCTTATCTAAGTCCCAGAGGAAGGTCCAAAGAGGCACCAGAGATTCAAAGACCAAAAGGCAGCACTCGGAGCTTCTTGCCTCACCTTCCCCACCCCGTCCCAATAGATAGGAGAAAAAAGAGAGATACCATTAGTAAACACGAGCACAAATGGAAAAGAGATGTTGACTTTTTTAGCTGGGCCACAATTTTTCAACTTGAGACTCAATTCCGTCTTATCACCAATGGTTGATACGGCACACAAAAGAGAGTGTTGCTTCTGAAAAGCCCACATTCACTGCTTTAACTAACTATGGCCTTGTCTGTCACTTAGCAATGAAGATTATTCCACTGGGTGGTTCCAGAAGAAGGTTTTAAGCACAGTACCACCTGAACACAATGATCAGACATGAAAATACACCAGCACAACAGTGTTACTTTTATTTTAAGTAAAAATCACATTCATATCATTTTCCTGGGTCGCTCAAATCTTAAATATGTTTAGTATGTCTGGAATATATCAGTGATCTAGCTAAATGAGACGTTTTAATAAGACAGCTGCTCCTAACATGTACAGCACTCATATATTTAAAGTTACAAAACCAAAGCAAAATTTTAAAGGGGGTTGATGGGTGATACCTCGACACATCCACAGATTCATTTGTTCCCAATCTGGCAGTACAGGACCATAGAAAATACCAGACCAAGTATCTAGAAAATAGAATAACAAGATTAACATGGAACTTAAAATGATGGCAACATTATAAATAGAAAGAACATTACATGTGAAAAGATCCTGACTACTGACAGTTCTAATCTTATTTTATCTAAGTTATCTCTCTTCTTGGGAAATTGGAGCCTCCAGTGGGACAAAAGAGCATTGAGAAAGCTTTCTGAGTATTGTTGTGTTTCAATCAGGGTTTTTAGATGGCCGATCTGCTTCTAACTGGCCCAATTTGATGGTGCAGAACTGGTTACCACCAGAGTGCCCTACCTTTCTGGAAAACACACACTGGATCTACACTGTGGGGCATCTACACTGGAGCTCTGGAGAAGTCAGGCCTCTGGGGGCTAAATACACCTACTGCTTCCATGAAAGGGTTATATGATCATCTGGTTTAGATCATCTGCAGAAAATCAAGGAGTCTAGAATTTCTCTTGCCATATTTTTAGGCATCGCCAAGAGGAATGAAGAAAGTAACTTTTTTTTTTTTCTTAAAAAGCTTCTAAATCTGTGGGGAATAGCTTAATTCAGGAATTTCCTTTGAAGTGAAAAAGTACAGCTGAAAATCTGGGGCATAATTTCCATCTCATTAAATGGCTCTCCCAAGGAATGAGGGACCCCAAAACTTGCCCTAATTGGCCCGGCAGTTAGTGCTTTGCATGCTGTGGCTTTGATGTAGAAATGATGGAAAGATCGAAAGTTTCCTCCCCACCAGAAGCAGGAGGATCATGAGGTGCCATTTATGCTTAGTCATCTCCAATGTTCCTACTGTACTGAGGCATCCTGCTTACTAAATCTTTCCTGGAAACGAATCTCAGATGAGAACTGATGGCCAATACCTTCTTAAAAACAAAGCAGTAGACACCAATTCTCTGCAAAAAAAATATATATGATTTTCTTCCAGAATGTGCTAAAAGTCATTCTTTTAGAATGACCCGGAAAAGCACTGAAATTCAGTCTTTTTGCCTTTGTCCCAAGCTTGAAGTCTGGGAGACAAGTACCAGGACAGAGTAAAGAAAGTGGTCAAAATACTGGGATAACACAAATCTCTATTGTCATTCACTGTCACATCCTTGAAATGGAAGTCCACCATTCATCGGCAGACAAGACACTTAATGTCACACTATCTTGCTTTGGAAAAGATAATTTATCATTGCTCATAAAAATGGAAATAATTAAAAGGGATTCGTCATATGGTAATGCATGCTGAGACTCAGGATAAACTTGCTAAGTAGTGTGCGTGAATTCCCACATTGTGAAGCAGTCTAAAAAAATGTTACACAGTTCTCCTTTCCCTCTTTTAACTGCTCTGTTCCTGGGACCTCCTGACAAGCTAACTTGTATCCTACAAAGTGGTGACTATCATTATCAACCGCTTCTTCTTTTTTTTTTCTAATTAAAATGAGAGTGAAAGCACTGCTTATGTTTTATGCTTGTAATTTGCTGTAGTCAAATAAGGAGAGACATGATAACCTGGTCATTTAATTCTGAACAAGGAGAATTCCGATGCCTATAGATAAAATTTTCTTACAAAATAAAGCATCCTGCATAGACCCCTAGCATCTTATCTGAGGAAAATTCCTCAGGTATGTGGTCTTAACAGAGCCTTGAAAATAACCATCGGCCGCAATCTGCTACAGCCTGTGACTAAACAGATTAACACCAAAAGTCTAAATGCCAGTGGGTAGTTTTTTCATGTGAGATTTTTCTATGGAAAGAGTTTGAATGTAATTTCTGCAGGAAGATATTTGTTTCTTTTTCCTTCTTAAAAAGAGGTATTACGTGGGGGCCTGTGCAAGTCCCAACCTGTCTGTGGTTTGGGCTTGCTATCTCCCTCATAAAGCAAAGTAAGAGGGTTTGTCTTCTGGGAAGACAAAGTCGTATTCTCCTCTGAAGAAGCTTGCCATATAGTTGGCTTTGGCATCTTCTGGGAATTGGGAGGCAGGGATTGAGGCCTCATGAGTCTGGGTTTTCAGCTCAGGTAGAGAGAGAATACAGTGCTTGCAACCTCCAGGACTCATTGCTGTTAACCCAGTCTGGACTTCATGCTAGTCACACAAGTGGATTCCTTAACAATAAAATAGTAATAATACAGTTTTTTAAAAAAGCTATTAGAGTGATTTTTCTATCTATGTATTTTTGTGTTTTCTTGAATTTGAATTTGGGAAACAGAATGGAGATAGGCCTGTTAGGCAAGTAGTATTAACACCTGTAAGACAGACTAATGTACATTTTTTGGATACAGTTTTATAGACTAGATATTTTCAAAGCTCCTTTTTGAATAAAAAGAGAGGGAATATAAAAATGGATTTTTTTTCTCTTGAAATTCTAGAGGGAGGGCAGATTTTAGATTGAGGGGATGAACAACAAAAAATGTCAAGCAGTTCTTTGAACTAACTATTTGCCATATCTACATATAGTCTAAAAATCACACTTAATTTAACTGGCGTTAACTCATAAAATGGTTATAATTTATGATATTACTATATAAATTCCATACCTATGAGTTACTCCATGGAAATTTTTTGTTAAGGTCTTTCCCTATACATGTCTTTAGAACAACCAGTAAAATATCTAAATATGCAACAAATACATGGAATATACCAATTTCATAAAATGTTATTCCTCTTGTAATGTTATTCCTCTTGTAATCTTATTTTCCATTAGATGTATTTAGATTCTTGGCAATGTCTTTGGCTAAGATATGAGAGACATCAATCTTCCCAGTTGATTATGTCCTTATTTTCTCTGGCTTTGCTTTTGAGAAGATTCTTAAAAGCATCAGTGGGTTGTAGCCAGTCATAGTCAATTGTCTGAATTCGAGTCTAACATGGATTTGACACTTAATAATATTGACACTTACATTGAATACCTCATTTAAAGCCTGATCTTTCAAACATTCATTTGAAGTCTAGTCACCAACATATATTTGTGTGTGTTTTATGCTTATAAATGTATGAGTGCATATGTGTGTGATTCCTTACTCACCTCTACAACCAATAGGGAAAACAGAGAAACATTTTACAAAAGGCAGAATCAAGAAAAATAGACCTAGTATATAGCACCATTTGACTTCCACCATATATCAGACAAAAAGAAAGACAGACATATCTACCAACAGAGAGTGTGTCATATTTAGACCTATTCATTTGGACTACGAGGAAGCAATACTCAACAGCCCAACTTACTGCTTATAGTACCTACCCTTTCCCTAATGGTTGGTGGGAAACTCTACCACTAACCAAAAGACCACTTAGAACACTAATTTGCTTCATTCCCAGCTAAAATTCCTCTTTGTTGGAGGAGCGGCTGGGTGGCTCAGTCAGTTAAGCTTCCAACTTTGGCTCAGGCCATGATCTCACGGCTCCTGGGTTCAAGCCCAGCATCAGGCTCTGTGCTGACAGCTCAGGTCATGATCTCAAGGTGCGTGGGTTCAAGCCCTGTGTCGGGCTCTGTGCTGACAGCTCAGAGTCTGGAGCCTGCTTCGGATTCTGTGTCTCCCTCTCTCTCTGACCCTCCCCCACTCATTCTCTCTCTTTCCTTCTCTCTTTCTCTCTCAAAAGTAAATAAACATGAAAAAAAAATCAAAATTCCTCTCTGTTGGTAAAGTGGCACAAGTAAGAGGTAGAAAGTTACCAGAAATCCCAAGGAGGACATTGTACTACATTCCATGACAGTGAAGCATAAGTCACTCATCTGACCTAACCAGCCCTCAGAGGCAGTAACCAGGAAAACACATCACATATTAGAATTCTTGCCAATGTCCTGATAGGGAATCAAGAGTGAATTGACTCATTTGATATCTAAATTAACCAAAATCTGGAATTATTCAAAAAATGCTTCTCTGAAATAGTTTTATTTCATCTTTTTAGCAAAGAATTTTAGGCCATATAGAAAGCATCCTTGGATTCTTTAAAAAGTCATGCCAAGAAAGTCCATCAAGATAAAAATTCTACACAGGATTTTTTTTCAACATCAATAATCACATTGTTGAGAGTAAATATATAAACCTTAAATTTCTTTTAAAACTTCTTCAAGTGACTCCATAGTCCTTAAGGCAACTGTCTCTAGTTTTTAAAAATTGTTAGATTTCTCTTGTTAGTCCTTATCTAGGACTAAGAACTGGGTGGAAATTAATTCAATTTTTGTTTCCCCGTAGAGAGATCATTCATAAATAATGGCCTCAGCCCTGCTCGATTGATAAGATTATAATCCTCTCCCCAGACCAAAGACTGCTAGAAAAAGATGCTAGACCTTGGGCGTTGCTACCCAATGTTTTTCTCAAGAACCTGGTCTACATTTGGCTCACTAAAAATATTTGTTGGAAGAATTAATGAATAAACAAGGGAATGAATGAAGAATCAACATTGCAAGATAATACTATACCTCAATTACTGCCAGTCCAAACGCAATTCCAATTACTATGAGAATATGTTTTGCAACTACGTCTTTTATCAAAGAAATGCATGGCTGTTAAAAAACAAAACATAAGAAGTTACCTTGAATCAAAACTTGGACCTCACTTTGATTAAGATATTTGCCCATTGGGTTGACTTTTTACATTACTACTGAGGAACACACTCAACCAAGAGGAATTGGATTATATCACTCTGCCCCTCCACACTCCTCAAAAGATTGTTAGCTGTGGTTTGTTCATACATTAGAAAGCACCAAGAAGTAAACTTTTGCTTCAACTGTCTTGTTGCTAAATCTAGGGATCTTTAGGCATAAATAATAATTTTATCCTAACTTCCAATTTTTCATTTTAGAGTTATTATCACTTTGACTGTGTATTTTTTAGGCTTGTAATCTGTAGCAAAGAGTTCCCTAGTTGGGGTTTCAGCTAACAAATTTTCATTTTTAGAACAAGGTTTTTTAAAAAATCCCTTAATAATATATATCAGGGTTATTTTTACCTTAAAAAGGAAAAAAAAATTATGTCCACTATTTTGTCCCTACTTTAGATAAAAAAGAGAATTTAGAAAGCTGCTTATCTGCCACATTTATTGAATTTATTCAAGCTAGCATGCAATTTCAAGCTTATAACATTTCAGACCAAACCTAAAAATTCCAACAATTTTAAATTATATGGCTAATTTTCAAAATGGAAAAATACTACATAATGTAATAGTGGTATTATCCATATTGCCAGAAAATATATCACTATCCCTATGATAGTTATATATGCACAAAGGGCTAACAAAACATTGCTCTGGTTAATAAAATAAGAGTTCTCCGTAAAAATGAGTAAAACATTCTTTTCCCTCTCATTCTTGAATGTAATTGGTTTCTCTATTCACATCTGATCCAAAGTGGTAAACATTAGAGTGAATTATTATGTCTTTTAGGGTTAACTATGAGATTAATGATCTTATCTACTGAGTCACATTTATTATATTTGAGGAGCTTTCTCCCTCTTTCCCTTCCAGATAACCAGGTTATCTTGGCAAAAGGGAGAGGACAAAAAAAAAAAAAAAAAAAGAAATGTGAATTATGGCCATTCCAGATTTCTTATTTTTCCAGACTTCTTGCAAACTACAGAAGTTTGCAAGTACAGATGGAAGTATTTTATGAATTTATGACCCTCCTTTTGGGAAACTAGTGCAGCTATCAGCCTATCTTCAGCTGAATTATGTGTGAATTTGAAGGGAATGTCAATTACTTTTTAGGATAATGCTAGAGCTTTGCAAAATCTATCCTGAGGAAAAACATCTTTGAGTTGAATCTTAAACAGATAACAACTGCAACTGAATTTACTAAGTTCCTCATTATCCGAAGTAGAAACTGCACTCATTTACACCATATTTATTTCCCCCTTCCTTGCAGATACTGCAGCACTAAATTAGGAGTATAAAAAGTAAAAATAAAACTGTTTAGTGATACTACTTGGACAATTAAGAAAAAACATGGTAGCTCTGTAGTCTGGTAGATAACTTCTCCACATGAATTATTTTAAATATTGGTAATAGCAATTTTCCTTTAGAAAAAAGTCTCCTTATTTTGATTGGATTAGTAAAAAGGGATGTGATAGCAGGAGAGAAATTTCCCCTGAGATGCTTTCTATTTCCTAATATGTAACTAACCTTAGTAGCCATTACTAAGCCAATGGCAAAATCAAACTAATCTTCAGGTATTACAGAAATTAATTCATTGGATTATAATAGCTTTAACATATCCCTCTGCCAACTAGATTATGATCTCCCAGAGGGTCCAGAAGTATGTGCGATTTTAGCAAGGGTCTGTCTGAGACATAGTGGGCACTGAAGAATAACAGCAACTACATTAAACATTAATATTAATTATCATTTTTGTATGCATTATGCATTTTGTATGCATCTCCCAGGCAGAAGGAACAATTTATGTAAAGCCCTCTGGTAAGAGACAGATATCATATCCTCTAGGATACCTTGAACCCTGAAGACTGAGTTAGACAGAGTTCCATAATACCTCGTGCCTGCCCCTATCTAAGAATTACCAATAATTCATTTGATTGAAGTTGCCTAATTATCTCTCTCTTTTCACTATTTGAACATCAGTTCCATGAGTGCAGACATTGTGCCTGTCAAGAATGGATTTCCAGTGGCCAATAGAAGGTCTGGAGAATCGGAGGGAGTCAATATTAATTGATGAATTAAGCAATAATAAGAAATTGACATCCATATATTGATGTTTACAAGTGACACAAATGTGACATTTACAACACATAAAAGATAAACCCAGCTTTTTCAATATACTTTCAATGTCTGAGGCAACTTCTCAACTGGAGCAAAAATTAGGCAGATTTTTTGATAACATTTAGTATCCAGAGCCCAACCCCGAAAGGGCAGGTCTACGCAATTACTTGAGAAAAGGAACATTTCATAAGAAAAAGAGGTCTTTATTTGATAACTAAAGTGAAAATATAGATTTCCAGGATTTATGTTAAAATAGGGAAAAAAAAGAGAAGAATAATGATTAAGGTCACCAAAGAAAGGACATGATAAACTTTCATCAGTTAGCTTGTACTTTCATTCTCCTTGCAGTGGGATGTTTCTTTGATCTATTAAAGTTGACTTCAAATGATATCAGGCTCAGAAAAAAATGAACTAATTTCACTTTTTTATATCTGTTTTTATCTTTAAATAGGATTTATTTTTTATTTGGGAAATTCCTGGGACTTTTATATCATGATTCCTATTGTAATCACTGCAATTTAATTTTTCTATAGAGACTTTCATTGTGAAAAAAAATTAATGGAACCACTTACTGTATCAAATTTGATTTGTCCTCACCTGTTTGTAAACATATTTGCCATCATACAATGTACAAGAAGAATCTGATGGACTTGGACATGCACATGACTTGGAATTCTGTTGAAAATTATTTCCCCAGTCGGCAGGTCCATTGACCAAACCACAGCATTTAAACTGTTGGATGAAAAATAGATATAAAAAGCTATTGTTAAAGAAGATAAAAATGTTGTCAATACACTGAATCATATTCCTCTAAAACTATTATTAAGATGTTTCTTATACTAAAATATCATCTAAATCACCTCACCAACTTCTCTGAATGTAGAAGCAAAAATACAGGAATCTTCCATTTTGACTTTAATATTAATGAACGAAAAATAGGGTTGCAGATGCATAAGTCTCAGGAAGTCGGAGAAAAGATGAAAAACCCACCTAGTTTTAAATGACAAAAGAGAGGGGCAGAATCAAATCTATGTATCCTAGATTTTGGGAAAGAAGCTTCCAAAGAGTTCATGAGAGAGTCAAGGTCTCTTTAAAGAACTTTTGCCCAAAAGAGATGAGAGGTTTTAAAAAAATGATATTTCCATCTTTGATCTTTGATCATTTTTGGAGGAGAGGAGGAAAAGAGTGAGAGGCTTCTCAAAGGACAAAGTGGCTTAGCAGGCTTCCCATAAGTCTGAATTTAACATGGACATCTGCAAAATGGGGGAGGGGTGCAAATGAAGGATGAAACTCTTAGGATAATGTCAAGGAAGTTTAAGGCCCAGAATATACTGAAACACTTAGAGAATTTGTGGTCGTGTTTTGGGAAGAAAAACAAGGAAACCAAAAGCCCAATGACTCAGAGTATATGGCACATCATATTATTAGATGAAAGAAAAAAATAACTGTCCCTCATCTTGTCCTATTTGCTCTTCATGAAGAGCATGTCCTTTTCATGTTCTATTCTTCATGTACTATTCAACTCTTCATGAAGAAAGGTAGAAAAAAAATTGCTGAAGAAAACAGAACCAAGAGTACATTGTTTTCTAGGCTCAGATGCATTGTAATGCCAGGATATTGAGAAAACCTTCACTTCCTCACTGGGTGACCCACATTACTTAACCTCTCCGTGCTACAGTTTTTTCATCTGCAAAAATGCAGATAATAGTAGTTGTTCCCAATAGTATGTAAGTTGTAGATTTGTTGTAAAGATAAAAATGGGAAAATTGATGTGAAGATTTGAAGTGCTTAACCCAGTGCCTGACTTGTAGGAAGTACTCAGTATATGTTAGGTATTATTGCTGTTGTTTCTATTTTGCAGTGGTTGTTGTTTCCATGATGCTCTCACATGAACATGATCTGTTCAACACTGATATCAATAATTTAGATAAATATTTGGAAAGTACCTTTTCAACTCTGTAGTTGATGTAGAGCTGAGAGTGATGGTTAACACATTGAAGACTGGAATCAAGTTCCAAAGTTAGTTCAAACAATGGACTCAAACCAACAAGTTCAACAGAGGCAGATATAAAGCCTTGGACTCTGGCTCAAAGACTTAATTGCACAAATATATGACTCATCAGCCATCCATATGACAAAAAGCTAAAGATTTCAGCTGGTCCCAAGGTCAATCCATATTAGCAAAGAGGGCAATCTTGAAATAGCTTCCTTTCTTGTCTTCCTATCATGTCCACGATAGACATGATTAATTGCGCATGCTTTCTGATTAAATAATCTAGAATAATATTAATTTATATAGAGACCTAGATCAAAAAAGAGAAAGTCCCATTGTATGCACTCACAAATCAGTCCATATTTTGAATACAATATACTCAGGATTCCTCGGGGAAGCCTAGAAACAGAAGACAGGGTAGGAGGTAGAAAGGCTAAACTTGGTATGATATCTGGTCACCAGATCAGTTGTGAGCCAAGTTGAAGAAAAAGTTGGTCAAAACTTGTTGAAAGTGTTATAAAAGCTGAATGAACAAGGCACTGTGCACGGAATAATACAACAACCTCTAGACAAATAGTCATCACCAAGAATCCGAGAGGGGCACATTCCATTAGTATGTTAGCAGAGAGTTCATGTGAGAATTCCCTGAAATTCAAAGAGAAAACCACTTAGTGTCTACAATTTTTGTTGTGTGGTGGGGCCCCAGGTCATCCAGCCAGAGTTTGGTGTAGGACTCTTTATCCTAATCCTATCTGTTACTAAAAGGGAAAAACCCTGGTGGAAGAAAGAAAGAAAGAAAGAAAGAAAGAAAGAAAGAAAGAAAGGGACTCAAAATGGACATTAAGAAAGAACTATAGTACTGTGAAACAGGAAGCTTCAGGCATAGGATTAGTGTACAAGAACAGAAGTAATTCAGAAGCGTGCTACAACACACAGAACATTTAGAATCCCATGGTTGGCACTGAGATCTTGGATATCAGAAACAATGTGCAGCAAAGATGATTCAGGACCCAATCCAGAGATCCAGTGGATACCTACAGTACATTTTGTCTTAGGCCAACCACCTGGGAGGATCAAGGATGCTCAGTCCCACCCAGGGAAAGAATTGGGTTGCTTAAATCATTCCTGCTTTAAACCTGGATTGGTCTGGGCTCTAGAGTAGGATGCTAGAGGGGAGGGGATCAAGAAATGCAGCTATGGGGAAGCCGGGAAAAGCACAACACAGAGGAAGTGAAGCAGGGACTGACTCCTATCACGTTTCAGCTCTTGGAAATGATGCTTTCAGCAGAATTTTTACAAGCTGGAGTCTATTCAAACAGGAACTGGGGAACGCTCTGGAATAAAAAGTCATCTGATAAATAGTTCAAGAAACCAAGGATGTTTCAACTTGAAAAGCAAAGCTTTTTACAAGTCATACAACAGCCATTGTCAAAGAAGTTGCAATGTGCTAAAGCATCAGATTTTCTTTTCCCTCTAAAACTCCAGAAGGAACAACTAGATGATGTAAACCCTAGGGAAGCAGATTTTGTTTCAAATTAAGAGAAAACATGCTAATCATCAGACGTGGACATAAATGGGATGGGATGGCAAAAATTGGGGCACTTTCAATTCTTCAATTTTTAAAAAAATTTTTTGTTAACATTTATTCATTTTTGAGAGTGAGAGAGACAGAGCATGAGCAGGGGAGGGGCAGAGAGAGAGGGAGACACAGAATCAGAAGCAGGCTCCAGGCTCCGAGCTGTCAGCACAGAGCCTGACGTGGGGCTCGAACTCACAGACTGTGAGATCATGACTGGATGCTCAACTGACTGAGCCACCCAGGCACCCCAACAATTCTTCAATATTTAATGAGAGACTGGATGAACATAAATATAAAATACTCCAATCAATGGATCATGTTAAATGAATCATGTCAAGTCATGTCAGGTCAAATGCCCTAAATGTCCAGCTCTCCTCTAAGATTCTGAGAATTTCTATATGTGAAATGAATCTTCCATGTAGCTAATATGATTTGAACTCCGAACAAAGAAGGTGTGATTAGGAGTTTCACAAAGCAATTTTTTAGACACACCTTAAAGCATGTGTCATATTTGAAAAGAAAGAGAAAAGGAGTAAGTAATTTCTAAGATAGGGTAGGGAATGATACCAAGTCAGGAAGGCAGAATTATGTAAGGGAGCCTGAGTAGACAAACCTGACTGGACTAGGGTGGTTTTGTGTTATTTTGTTTGATGGGGTAGTGCTTACTAACATTAAAATATTAAGTAAGAGCCAGAGAATGTAACACCTTCAACATCTGCCCAAGTTTTGACTATACCCTAATGACAGAGAAGCAGTTTCAATAACTAAATAAGGGAGGGGTTGATATGCCAGTTTAAAAAATTAACTAGTCAGACAGCTGAGTTCAAATTCCAATCCCATTACTTGTTAGCTGTCAGACCTCCCTAAGCCCTAACCTACTTATCTGTAAAATAGGGATAATAAAGATAATATTATCCATCTCAAAGAGTTGTCTTAAGAATGAAATGAGCGGGGCGCCTGGGTGGCGCAGTCGGTTAAGCGTCCGACTTCAGCCAGGTCACGATCTCGCGGTCCGTGAGTTCGAGCCCCGCGTCGGGCTCTGGGCTGATGGCTCGGAGCCTGGAGCCTGTTTCCAATTCTGTGTCTCCCTCTCTCTCTGCCCCTCCCCCGTTCATGCTCTGTCTCTCTCTGTCCCAAAAATAAAAATAAATAAACGTTGAAAAAAAAAATTAAAAAAAAAAAAAAGAATGAAATGAGCTACCAAAGGTAAAGTCTAGTTAACACTAAATAGCAATAAATGATAGGTACAATTATTTTTATGACAGAGGGGCAGATATGGAGGCAGAGAGAGAGAGAGAGAGACTCTCAAAATGCTCCAAACACACTACCCTACTAAATGGTAAATATGAAAACAACTATTGATTTGGCTCAACTGAGGCTTAATTGATCATAAAGATTTCTTAATCTCTGTCCTTCTAAACTGCTTCAAAACCTCATAAGCTGGAAACAGAGTTAGAAATATTCTTGGATTTTTACTATTGCAGAGTGACAGAATAATCAGTCGAAATCTGCAAAGTGGAGACATGTTTTAACGTTAAATAATATCTTTAAAAATTAGGTAAACACGAAACCTATGGCAAACTACCCAGATGACCTACAAATTCAAATTACCTCTTCTTGAAATTCAGCCAGGGCTTTCTGGAATGCTTTGGCATCATTATCTGCTGCTTCCAAAAGCTTTACATTTTCATAGAGAGTCTCATTCAGAATGCGCTCGGACTGAAAATTGAAAAGCATTGTTAAATTATTCATGCCAGAAAGTACTATTTTGATTTTTCAGACTTTTCCAAAATCATCATACGTCATGTGTACGCACCTCAGATTTGAAAGTAGCTCCTAAGATGCCTGCTGCTACTTGCAGAAGCAGGATCAAAAGCAAGCCTATGAAAAACTGGAAAAAGAAAGAAATGGAACACATATTATCTCCAGGGCATTCAGTGACATCTTGGGACATTTGAGCATGGCGTTTCTTTCTCCAGTCGGGATCATATTACTGTTGGAATAATAACTGTGTTCTTCATTTATTCTACCCTTCGCCTCAAAAAGCCAATTTGGGGGCCATTAGTGGTCAGAAACATTTGCTTCAGACACCAATCAAGCAGTGTTTAAAACAAAAATGTATGGATAGGATTGTAGACATCAGTGTGATGTTGAGTGCAGGGAAGTTTGAAAACTTAGATACAGTTACTTGTGTATTATCTTTCTCCTCTTTCTTCATCAAACACAAACTCACACAAACTTTAAAGCAAATTTCAGAAGTGACTTCAAAACAAGTTTTCTACCGCTACCAAAATCACCCGGAGTCTTGTTATAAATGTGGACTCCTGAAACCTGTCTCAGGTCTACTGAATCATAACTTTAAAGAATGCGGTCCACAGATTAGGTTTTCTCTTTTTAAAACCAGCTCCTTGAGTAATTAAATTCCCCCAAACTGCAAATGAGACCTATTGATCAAAAAGTAACCACTAGGGATACTATTAAAGTCCTGCTAAAGCTCTGTCTCTACCTTCTCTCTTAATAAACAAACAGTTAACAAATATCTTTTCAGGGACACACACAATACTTATTGGAGGAACAAGCTTAAATGAGTTCTGTAAACTCTAATGTTAGATTTTATTTAACAAATACGTCTTGGTCTTTATCTAATATTTTTCTACACCCATTTATCATTCTATTGTACATGTGAAAAGTAAATGTCTGTGGGTTATCCCAACCCAATCCATCCTCCTTGAAGCTTTCTAAGTAGCAAATTTGATTACTTCAGTCCCTTATAATTTTGTTACCGTGGGATATGATTTGTGTGCCGTCCACATTCAGACCCATCTCCCATCATTTACTGAAAGCAGCCTCTGCCTGCCACGCTCCAGCCATACCCAAGGCCTTGTAATTCTCTAAATGTGCCAGCATTGTCCTGCCAGGCTCTCTCCCTGGAAAGCCCATCACACCCTCACCCACACAGCCACCTTATTCTCTTCTGCTCCTAGTTTGAAAATTCTCTCCTCTACTCTTGCCCTCCTCTTCTTGGACCATTCACACTTGTAGCTAATAATTTGTGTGTCAGTCTTCCCTAATGTCTTAACGTCTATGTCTTTTAGCACAGTATCTGGCACACAGCACATACTCAGTAAGAGTGAATGAATGAATGAATGAATGGATGAATAAATGAAACTTCTCAGGGTACCTCTAATCTAAGCTAAAAATAGTACTCTCTATAATCAAACTCTTTAAACAAAAGTTAAAGTTTCATCAATCTTGGCAAGTTCTTTTGACAGACAACGGGGATGGGAGATAATCCTCCCAAGTCTGAAGACTGAGTATTTTGATTTGTCTGGAGAACTCACCAAAAGAAGCATGCAGCGGCTTTCTTTCACGGCACCACAGCATCCCAGGAAACCCAGAATCATGATGACAGAACCCACAGCAATCAAGATATTCACTGAAACATAGGGGTTAGTGCTAGAATCCCCAGGGCTGAGAATCTGAAAATAAGAAAGGAAATTAATGACAGAAAATCCCTTTCTTTGGTGTTTGTTTTTCAACAAATATCCATTGAGTACTTAGTATGTGCCTGACCCTATTCTAGAACCTTGAGATACTTCAGTGATCTAAACAAGCAAAAATCCTTGCCCTTGAGGAGCTTACAATCTATTGAGGTGTTACTTATCTGAATAACATTTCCAACTTCCATGTGGTATGGAAGAAATATAATAGGCTTTTAAAATACCAATTATTTTTAAAAGCTTAGGACAAGTACTTTCACCCATGATGTGATCTTTGGTTTGCATGTTTTGTGTTTTATATGTAAGAGTAGCATTGTAAAGCATGCATTTTTATGCCAATTTAATTATCTAAATTAGAAAGGCAAATTTCTCAAACTACTGACAGACGCGACAATATGAATGAATTTCAAAAAACATTGCGGTGAGCTAAATAAGCCATATTCAAAACTGTACAATTCCATTTATATGACATCCAAGAACAGGTAACTCAGAAATCACAGTGGTGCTTGACTTTGAGCGAGGTAGGAAGGAAAGACGGAACTGACAGCAAAGGGATAGGAGTGAACATCTCTAGGTTTATAAAAATGCTTTGCATACTGACTGCAATGGTGATTACACAGGTCTATATATTTACCAAGACAAACAAAAACATTTAAACTAAGAAAATAGGGTCACCTGGGTGGCATCTGACTCTTGATTTCAGCTCAGGTCATCATCTCATGGTTCATGAGTTCGAGTCCCACTTTGGGCTCCACAGCTGACAGCACAGAGCCTGCTTGGGATGCTCTCTATCCCCCTCTCTTTCTCTCTGCTGTTCGCACACTTGTGCACTCTCTCTTTCTCTCTCTCTCTCTCTCTCTCAAAATAAATCAATCAACTTTTTTTAAAAGTTTGAAAAAAAACTAAGAAAATAAGTATAGTTCTTGATATTCCATATAATTCTATCTCCTTGTTCCCAGAAAGTATAGTCTGCAGAGTCTTCCAGAAACTCTTTATTTTGCTTGTTAAGTAATGGGATATTGAAGAAAATGTCCTAGAGCTCTTTATGTTGGCTTGGGCTACCCATCTTCTGTAATTCAGTTCTTCTCTCCAGCAACACACATACTGTCCTTCATCACCTTCATCATACCCTGCCTCAATCTACCACTTGTCCTCTAGATATATCACAATCAAAAAGTGAAGCCTTGTGCCTGTGTTATACGTGAGTACTCCATGTGGCCCATCTGTCTTGTATGATCTCTATCTACTGGGCTATTTCCAAGTGGAACACTACTTGTTAGACTAACTCAGAGACTCTACCTCCTAGAATCTGCTGCACAGCATGTAAGTTAGCTCCCTTAACAGGAAATACAAAACAACAACAACAACAACAAAAAACAAAAACAAAAAACTACTGATAATGATGCATACATTTTTAAAGACTTTAAAAATCAACTCATACCCTAGAGGAAAGCTTCATTCAATGATCAGTGGAAAGTAATGTGTTGAAATTGTAAAAGCAGTAAAACAAAGATTTATATTCTAGTCAGGGTCCTTATATATAACTAAGTTTATTATTTATCCCTGGAATAGTCAACTAACCCTGCTGGGCCCCAGTTTCCCATTTATAAAGGAAATTGGGTCAGCCTCTGTGGTATCTAAGGCCTCTTTGTCTCTAAAAGTCTATGCTTACAGACAATGTTTCAACTTACAGATTTAGAAAGCTTGGTTATGTCCCAAAGACTTTTTTTTTCAGGTTTTTTATTTGTTTGATTTTTGTTTGCTTGCTCATATTGGAGCTAAGAAATCAGTTTTGTTAATAAACGTGCGTGACATCTGGGTCAAAATAGATAATGACAAGAAAAGGAAAGGAAAGGGAAAGGAAGGGAAGGGAGGGGAAGAAAAGAAAAAAGCAAAGCAAAGCAAAGCAAAGCAAAGAAAAGAAAAGAAAAAAGAAGGCCAGCATTAGGAAATCCACTCTACCCCCTCACCATCAAATACCCCTTCACTAGAATGTCGTGGCTGGTGCAGGCAAAACTTAAGGCTTCTGAGAGGAATAACTCACTGTCTGAGTTATCAGAACTCTGCTTAGATAGGCCAGATATAGAAATAACAGGTCAAATATCTACAAGTGTGATGGATGGTGCAACCAGCATTTATTCAGCAGGTAGTGAAGTACTTCCCTAAGACTGGTCTGGGCAGGGTGACCCCCTGCCAGGTACTACTGGCCAGAAAGCAGTGTGTTGGATGCCTGGAGGTCACTGTTTCAAGTCCAGCTACACAAGTGGCTATTCTTTTTCAGGCAAGAAATGGAAATCTGAGTTCAGCTGTTTGTTCCAGGAGAGGCACAGCAGAGTTTTAAAAGCTGTCTTGGATGAACAGTGTCTGTGTGTATTAGGACAAGGGGAGAATTTCTAATGGCTGAACCTTGATCTTTGGATTATAAGGGATCTCCTGGGACAAGAATGACTGTCCATAGGCTTTTTTCCCTGAGGAAAAACAAAGTGTCCTTATGAGAGAGACATTTTTAGCACAAAGAGATACGCTAGAGGTTGTGCACAAAGACCTCCCTGACATTCTTCCTTTCTGTGTTTATGCTCATGCTTTTCCTTCTAAAACTGTTGCCTTTGTTTTTCCACTGCTAAATTCGGTTTTTTGCAGTCTTGATTCTTTGTCACTGACTGCAGATAAAGACAAATCAAGCCAGTTTCACAGAAGTCAAGCTGGTTAATGATGTCCTGGCAGATAAGGACTTTTATTCAGGGTGTGAGGCTGACAGAACGCAAGAGTAAAAATGTAACCGAAGATGCTGCCTAGCTCTAGTAATTCATTCGTGTCCCCGGATGTGGAGTCCCACCCTCTCAAGGACAGCAGTTTTTCTCTTAATACATTCAATGTGTGGAATTTCTTAACAGACTAAACACCAAATTTGTTTACCAGAAGCACTTGGGAGAAAGAAAATGTTCCCACATCAACCAGAAATAAAATAACATAAATAAAATACAGGCTGCACACATATCTTAAAAAGGCCAAAGCACCCTCTCAATAGGTGGCTGTTTAATCTCTGTGCTTAATTATGAGTTCCAAAGTCAGACATCCACTTCTAGATAGCAGAGATTCAGCGCATCTTCAAATACCCTTCTAGCGTTCAAACCCAGAGCCCAAGCCCACCAGGAAGCCACAGTTAACATTTACCAGTATAAAAAAATACATCAAGTCTGGATGGACTAGGGTATTATCAACTAGTTGCTACACCTGTCTCCCACCCAATTTCTTCATCATGGGTAGGCACAGAATGAGGAAGCAGCTGTCACTGTGATTCCCTAGGTTCTCTAAGGGTAGAAAGCAAATTTTAAAAAGAGAAGACAGAGAATGAAGGAAGGGAGGAGGGGAGGGAGGAAAGGAAGGGGCAGAAAAGTCACCCAGTTTAGGAAAGGAATCAGAACAGATGTTAATTTGTTTTCAGTCTTTCTTACAACGAGGCTGTCTCCAAAGGCATTCAGTTTAATCATGATGTAATAAGTTTTTACAGAAAATACATTACTTTAATTGCTGGCTTAATATATCTTAATGATTATCAACTAAGAATCAAAATTCCTCTTACAGAGAGAAATTTTATTTGGGCAAATAAATACCTTGAAAGGGCGCTAGCAGTAGAAGATGTGATCCTGAATACTGGCAAGAGCCCAGACAACAAAGAACAAGGGGACTACGGTGCATACGGTTAAGAACAATAATTTAGGAATTTTGTGAGGGTTGGGTGGAGAGAGTGCTCCTGAGAAGAAGGGAGAGAGGAAAATGGGAGCAGGAGAGCCAGGAAACAATGCCAGGTATTATGCCGGGGAAAACCAAGAGAACGGCCCTACACGCCCTCCCCTTTTCTCCCACACACTCTCTTTCCACCTTCACAAATGTGTGCATGGTATGGAACAGAAACAGCACACGTGCAGTCGAAAGACTGGAGCCAAAATTGACTCTATGAACTAAGCTTCCTCCAGACCCGTGGAGATCTTGGTAAGAGCTTTGCCACAGGGCGTGGAATGGTGCATGGAGAAGGAAAGAGGCTCGTGCTAATCTTATCTAGAGAGGAAGAAGCTGGACACCCCCAGCCAGCTGCTGAGTCACACTAGTGTGACCAGCTTCTTACTGCTATAAGGAGTTACCGTCAATGCCAGTTGATGCAGGAATTGCCAACCATCGTGGTCCTGTTGCCTTTAAAACACAGATCCAGATTCTTCTTCTCCAAGAGAACTTCTCACCTTCTTTACTTTTGGACCAGCCCCCCACCTTAGGATCAGCCAAATGATTGTCAATACCTGGTATCGCAAAATTTGTTCTTGATGTGGAGGAATGGTAGTCTGTACCCTCCAGCCACACTTCAGCCTGGCCTATGCAAATAACAAAGGAGGCTGATTTCCATTTTGGCCCCTTCAACCCCCACTTTCACGGCAATCTCCCTATCTTTGGCATAACACCTCTCCCTTCTCCAGAAGGCTTGATCCATGCCTAGCAAAGTGCCAGGCACACAGTGAGTGAGTGATCTTGATTAATTAAACTGAATTTTTAAATGATAAAATCACATACCAGCACAAATGACTACATGAGGCAATTAAGGAATATGCTACAGAAATATTTACATTATCATTGTCATTACTTTCATCATAAAAGAAATAAACTGTTTTGGAAACAGAGAAGCTTATTTACCTCTTGACCGTCTTTGCTTACTCGTACCCAAATCGCTATTGCCAGGATCACGATGCCACATAGCTGTAGAAAGGAAAAAAAGAATGTTAGACAACCAAGGCGACTGCAACTCTGATTGAACACACTCCCAGCCTTCCGGTTACGATGGTTTATCATTAATTATATATTACCACCTAAAAGAAAATCTGGTATATTCACGTGCAGGTAATTGCTAAAATGTTCTGCTGTGACTGGCAAATTTGATAAGAATAATTCTTTTTCCTGCCCATGATCCATTCACGGGTCTACAGACAAGAAATCATCACCACTACAGGGGAGGGGAAAAATGATTTTTTCATGTTTCAACTCGAACTCTGTTTTCGCTAGATTGTAATACACAAAAGATAAGTCACAACAGCTTAAAGGCAAAATATCCTTACGAGAGCCCTGGGTTTGTTTCTAAGAAGCTGTCTTGAACCAAAAAGGAAGAAAATAACTAATTATCAAACATTCCTTCAAGATTCAAGAAGCAAGAAATCAGGATAGACAGGGAACAGTAGGACATCTGACAAAATCTGCAGGTAAACAACAAGGGTTTACAACACTTTTTGTACCCAAATAAACTCTTTTAAAAAACAGCACTTTTAGGTTGTAAAGCTTACCCAGAGAGGAAGAACAATGAGCGACAGTACTTAAACTCTTAAATGCATTTAATGACTTTACCAGATTATTTAATTTGGACCAAAGCCAACACATAAAATGTGAAACACATTTTACTTTTGTGTAAAGAAAACCCTTGTCTTTCAGGGTTTGGTTTGCTTTTGTTTCGTTTCAGATATATATGTTGCAGCCTCGAAAAAAAAATCAAAGATCTATTATCAAATAGAGATGTTGAGAACAAGCTTGGTAACATAACAGACACAGGAGGCCTTGCAAGATTTTCTAGACTATTCCAGCCGTATGGTGCTCTGACGGAGAAATGCCCGAGTCCTCTGAAGCCCGGTGACCTTGTAGTATCATTGCTTTTGTGCATGGTTGAGCCATATGCTTGGAATGTCAAAACAGCAGTTTCACTTTTTTTGTAATGTTTATTTAATCTTGAAGGACAAAGAGACAGAGCATGAGTGGGGGAGGGGCAGAGAAAGAGAGAGACACAGAATCTGAAGCAGGCTCCAGGCTCCCAGCTATCAGCACATAGTCCAACATGGGGCTTGAACTCATGAGCTATGAGATCATGACTTGAGCTGAAGTCAGATGCTTAACTGACTGAGCCACCCAGGTGCCCCCGACAATCTCACTTTTAATGGCGTCCCATGAAGCCTGCCGTGGAAATAGAGTCAAAGCCTTTGGGAATAGGACATACCATGAGCAGCTGAATAAGGGCAGAATATCTGTGTTCACTAAAAGATCTCAGAAAACATCATCTGAGTTCAAACCTTTCTTTCAGGTAAAGAAGCTAGAACCCTGTGAGATAACAGTCACATCCTGAAAATCTGGCACCTCTCCTGATCCAATCCCGCCCTTCTATGTGCTCCAACTCTTACAAAATAACAAACGCAGTAGAAAACCAAAGCTCTTTCTCAAATCGCCAAATAACCTATACAATTTAATGATCTTGTAGGCACACACTCGCACACACTATAAAATACAAACCACCAATGGGGCGCCTGGGTGGCGCAGTCGGTTAAAGCGTCCGACTTCAGCCAGGTCACGATCTCGCGGTCCGTGAGTTCGAGCCCCGCGTCGGGCTCTGGGCTGATGGCTCAGAGCCTGGAGCCTGTTTCCGATTCTGTGTCTCCCTCTCTCTCTGCCCCTCCCCTGTTCATGCTCTGTCTCTCTCTGTCCCAAAAATAAATTAAAAAAAAAAAAAAAAAGTTGGAAAAAAAAAAAAAAAGTTGCATTTAAAAAAAAAAAAAAAAAAAAAAAAAGGAAAAAAAAAATAAAATACAAACCACTGAAAAGACAGCTTTAGAGCCTGAAAACCCTCATTTTTTTCCTCCTGTTTTCCACTAAATCCTAATTTCCCTTGCAGATGGAGATAAATGCTCATTTTAGCAGTTCTGTGTTAATAAGTAAGTCTATAAAAATTTATGTTGAATGACAATGAGACCCTCTGAGGTTTTCAGTAATCTACAGCAGTTGGATTTTTGTTATTCAATTTGTTCATTGATATTTTCTTTCTTTTCTTCTCAAGCAGATTTACACTGATTGCCTTAATAGTTGGCCTGGCTTTTAGCTTAACTGAAATTAGTATTAATTATCCAAATAGGTATTATAGTTATTATCGTTATCTGATATTTATTTATGAGACTATCAATGAGAAAATTGTAGGAGGTCCTAGAGACTAAGACTGTGGTTTTTTTTAAACTCTTAACTTTTTTGCTTGTTTCTGTGTGACTTTTTAGTTTACTTTTTCAATGCTTTTAGATCTCAAATCATTGAGAAATCTTATGAAATCAACTCTATTTGCTCCTCAAATGATAACTTTTAGTCTTCTCAGTCACCAAAAGTCACCTGTAACATTAACTTTAAAAGAAGGTGTATCAAAATGAGACACTATTACACGCCCACTGAAATGGCCAAAATCTGAAACGCTGACAACCCCAAATGCTGGCAAAAATGTGAAGCGACAACAGGAACCCTCCCATTAGATGCTGGTGGAAATGCAAAATGTCACAGCCACCCTCAAAAACGGCTTGGCAGTTTCTTACCAAACTAAACATGCTCTTACTATATGATCCAGCAGTCATGCTCCTGGGTATTTATCCACACAAAAACCTGCACAAGGATATTTACAGCAGCATTGTTCACCCTTGCTGAAACTTAGAAGCAGCCAAGATGTCTTCTAGTAGGTGAACAAATGAATAAATAATCTGTGGTACATCCAGACAAGAAAGCATTATTCAGACTTAAACAATATAAGCTATCACATCATGAAGAGACCTGGAAGAAGCTTAAAAGCATAGTACTAGGTAAAAGAAGCCAATCCGAAAAGGCTACATACTGCATGATTTGGACTATATGACTCTCTGAAAAAGGCAAAACTATGGAGACAGTTAAAAGATTGGGGGTTGCTGGTGGGGGGGGGGACAGAATGCAGAGCTAGAGCACAGATGATTTTTAAGGCAACAAAAATACTCTATAAAACATTATAATTACGGATACATATCAAGGCCGTTATACATTTGTTCAAACTCATAGAGTGTATAAAACCAAGAGAGAACCCTAATGAAAACTATGATCTTTGGATGGTTATGATGTGTCAATGGCGGCTCATCAATTATAACGGATGTTTACTGCTCTGGTGAGTGACACTAATAACAAGTTAGGTTATGCATGTGTGAGGGTAGGGTATATGGGAAATTTTTGTACCTTCCTCTCCATTCGGCTGTAAACCTAAAACTGCTCTAAAAAATTAAGTATTTTTTTAATGTTTATTTTTATTTTTCTAAGAGAAAGAGCAAAAAGAGAGAAGGAGACAGAGAATCTGAAGCAGGCTCCAGGCTTCAAGCTGTCAGCACAGAGCCCAATACAGGGCTCAAACTCATGAACTGAACGGTCAGATCATGACCTGAGCTGAAGTTGGTTGCTTAACCAACT